>NC_090296.1:79660276-80932776 GCF_039906515.1 Pseudorca crassidens
AAACTTACTCCTTCAAAGTCTTTTTATGCAAATTGACAATTTTAAATGCTGCTCTGCAGTTTTCTATATTTATAATTAAGATACAGCTAATTATACTGGCACCAAGACATCATATGAATCTGTATACTTTATATGAAGCATTCCATGAGTGGGAAATTATTGAATTTGGGAGACAGCTATATGGGGATTCATAATGCTATTCTCTCTACTTTTATACATGCTTAAAATTTTCCTCATTCTAAAGTTAAAAAAGAAAAAGAAAAATTAAGCATTAAATAGCCACCAGAGTGATAGGAAACAAAATACCACCAGAATCTCTACATTACTATTTCCAACCACTGTTCTCCTATTGACAAATAATTGCCCATTCAGTTTGTTTGTTTTCTATTGGTGAATCCAAACTATAAGCTGTCCATTTCTCAGCAGTTAAAGAACAGTAAGTAGTTGACATTGGGATATTTATTCATCCTTTGTAGTATAAATTAATGTAAACTAAGTGACAATATTTTAAAGGTTATTCTCAATTATTAAAAATGAGACTACTGTTTTATAAATTAAATATAGGATAAACATTTAAAGAGGAATATTTGAAAAATAAAAAAGCTACTTGGAATAACTCTTGAAGCAATTTATACATAATATAGAAAAATTGCAACACTAGACTGTTATGCAGACATTTATTTAACTTATTTGTAGATATCTCTCTTTCATTTTGTTTTGTTTTTTTTTTTGCGGTACGTGGGCCTCTCACTGTTGTGGCCTCTCCCATTGCGGAGCACAGGCTCTGGACGCGCAGGCTCAGCGGCTATGGCTCACGGGCCCAGCCGCTCCACGGCATGTGGGATCTTCCCAGACCGGGGCATGAACCCGTGTCCCCTGCATCAGCAGGCAGACTCTCAACCACTGTGCCACCAGGGAAGCCCCTCATTTTGTTTTTAATTCACTTAAGAAGGCAGTTTAGGCACCTATTTCTATTTAGGATCATTATTAATACTAGAAAGGGAGGACTATATTTGTTTGAATCTATGAACTGTTTTCTGGTATGTGATTCTTTCATCACTGACATAGTTAAGTGACCATCATAAAGTGACTGTATCATCTGTTGTTTGTTACCCAGAAAACAGAATCTTTCAGCAGCTGTATTCATTTAAGTTCATACTAATGCTGTATTCTCCCTTCTGAAGTATGGAAGATTATTCTCATAGAAATTTTACTTAGCAATTGCTATCTGCTATGGTTTCTGGAATGCTTTAGTTATATATTCCATAATAAATTATATTTATTACTTACCTTTGATATAAGTACATAAGTAATCTGCTTCCTTAAAAGTGATCTTACTTACCAAACATCCCTAATTCTTTTCAACTTAAGTGAAAGTTAAATTTTAAAAACTATCTCCTTTTCAAATTTCTGATTTCTAACCACACATGGACTCTGGGCAGTTTGGCAATCAGTCCTCTTCTTTTCTCCAAAGGGATCATTCCAAATGTTTAAAATTCTCCTCAAATCCCTTAATTACTTCCATCATCTCCACCCACTTGAGGTAAATGGTCTTGCCTCCAAGACCACAGAAAAAAAAATAGCAAAGGACACATAGTCCTTTATCATTCCATTTCTCCTTTCTAAACATATCAATATTCTTCTGTCCAGAGCTAACCCACAATCCTGTGCTCTTCACACCATCACCTCCGTATCTTCCTGGATCTCATTCAGTCACTTGTCTTCAATAACTTCCTCTCTATTGACTACTTTTTCTTAACTTATAAACACATCCCAATCTCTCTTATCTTATAAAATGCGTTCCTTCTACTGATTAGCCATTTTTTCCTCCTTATCAAATCACTTCATGGGAAAAAAAAAAAACCCCGACTCTCAATTCTAAATAATAGCATAACATTAATAATAATAATTAACACAACATTAACTTATTCAGTCCTCATCACAACTCTATAAGGTAGGCAGTATTTATTTCCATTTTATGGAAAAGTAAACTGAGGCACAAAGAGGCTAAGTGACTTGCCCAAAGTCACATAGCTAGTAAGCAGTAACTGAGAAACCAGGTACCAGAGCCCAGTTCTTTCCCACTATGCAACACTTCATCCCCTGGGTAAGGATATTTACTCACATGACTTTGATTATTAATTATACACTAATAATCACTACCATCAATCTATCCAGTCTTGATTTTTCCCTATTTAGTTTCATTACTTCCTATTTTGAGATACCTTGATTTCAATATATTCAAAAGACCTAGACTCCATCTCTTTTCTCCCTATGCTTCCTCTACACTGCTACAAAAACAAATCTATCCATTATGGTTTTTAACTTACAAACCTTCAATGACTCTCCATCACCTACAAAACAGGGTCTCCAAACTCTTCAGCAAGGCACACAAGACTCTTCATAACCTGCTCCAAAATTACCTTCTCACTTCTACTCCTGCAATTACTTACACATATCCTCTAATCATCAAACTCTGAGAAGTATGTACCATGCTTTGTCACATCTTCTGCTGCACATAGAATGTTCTCTCAGTTTGGGAAGTCACTTTTCATTCTCTCTTGATGAATCATTACTCATCTGTATTTTCCAAACCACCCATCCTGCACCTTCCCCAGGTAAAGCTAATCTCTCTCTCCTACTTCTACATTCCCAAAATACTTGTAAAAAAAAAACCCAACTCTATCATCACAATATAATATTGTTCCGTCATTAGTAATACAGACTATGAGCTCTTAGAGAACTGGGACATTCTCTTACTGATATTTGTATCCAGTACCCAGAACACAGCAGTCACTCAGAATACATTTGATAAATGAATAGATGTAGCTCGCCTTTACTATTCAAAATCAATGTGCTCTGGACATGGGAAGATAAATGAATATATCATAAGAGACATCATAATCTTAATTAGTAATTATTTGCCTATAAAATGGCTAAAAACCTAGCAATATGCAGAGAATATTTTTGTTTAAATAGTAATACAAGTATAGACTCTTCCTTGAAGTTCCAGTGAACAAAGAACTCTACCATCTACACAAGCAATCTTTAAGTAAACAGTAAAATACATAAAGGCAAGAAGAAGTCAGAAATGTTAGGCCTGTCTCCAAGCCACAAAACTTGATCATGAATAGCCATCACATTATAAATATTACAAGATATCCACATGAACCAAACAAACACTGAAGTTTTAGTCTCAATAGTTTTTCCCGCTACTCTAATTCCTACATGTATAAAATATTTTGGCACTGGTATGACACACCATGGCATTTACTAAATGGTTTACTAAATTACACTTATAAATCACAAAGGCATCAGCTTACATGCCCAACTGCATATAAGTGTGAGGTATATTGAAGCTGTCTCACTCAGCCTTAAGTGGGGGAAATTCATGGTACAGTTTTTGATTTTAAGAGTAGAGGTAAACTGCCTTAAGTAGATCTTTAAAGAAAAATGCAACCGGAAAGCAATGTGGTTTCCACCATGTTTTAAACGGTGGTTTCCTCTGCAGGCGGTTCCTCTTAATTCTATTGAGAAAAAGAAAAATAAAAATGCAAAGGTTACAAAATAAGGTGATGAGAGAAATGCAAAGTAGCACAAACAGAGCAATGATGAAATACTCAGAGCAGTTTAGTTACTTAAGCTACAATGAAGTCAATTAAATGTGTCTTATTTCTTTAAAAACTATTGAGTATCTCACTGAGAGTTTTTTCCTAATTTATATTAAATTCTAACGTCAACATTCTTGGATTGCATTTAATAATATGAGTGGTCTTGAGTGATTCTGATCCTGAAGTTACTGCCTTGTTTATACACTAAGGTTCACACATGGGCTGGTCTAAAGTTCAAAGTTCAAAATAATTCAACTTTTAATACATATAATGAAAAATTACACCTAAGTCACTCACCAGAACACAAAAGCAACATTAATATTGCTGTTGTAGACTAAACAAAAGCAGGAGTCGGCAGTCTTTAAAACTTTTACTGTTTTTCTAGCCTCCAACAGGAAGAGCATTTTGGAAATATAGGGCTCATTAAAGAAGCCCTTTAAACTACTGTTGGAACTTACGATTTTTGCCTTATAGGTGGAACTCTAAGCAGAGATTTAATGATCATTCTTATTTATACTTGTCAGTATTTTAAAATTTGATACTCCGCAAAGAACAGCTGATGTTTGACATTGCAAGTTCATTATTAAAACCACAGTATGTCAAGCCCAAGACACAAAAAGAGAAATAAAACTAATTTGTTAAGGAAAAACCTTATCATGTACAGTTTACTTTCCTTCCTGCATCACCAAGTCTGTATTTTTATCTTACCTGCAATTTATGGCCTAAAAATTAAATGAATTAAAATTAATTAATTAAAAATAATCTAACGCAAATATTAAATCACCAAAATACTAGAACAAAAACATCTCTAGGAATGCTTCAACAAAAATTCTGGAGCTTAAAAAAGAGCTATTTGCAAGCTTTCCTGCGTTAACAAAAGGGCAGGTAATAATGATGGCTTGTATGACAATATTGTCTTTGTTAGTTTAGCCCCAACAGAACTAAAGATTTCCTGATTACGACTTGGTAATCTAAGTCAACTGAAAAGATTTCTGGGGAAGGGAAACAAAGAGGAGTCTGAATGCTAGCATTTAAGTGGAATATATTACCTAAGTTTACTCTTCAGTGTGGGACACTGTAAATAAGAGGGGCTCCTACTTTGACAGCCCATGCTAGGTCACGACCTAAACTCACTGTACCGGTGTAAAAGAGAAAGTTCTGCTGGAGTCTCAGATATGCATGCTTCTCTGCTTCACCTTCAGGATCTTGTAATCATACAGGGCCTTACAATGAAGTGTTCACTCTGTACTGTATCTCATTGTCAAGATTTTTAAACAGTGGCTTTTTTATTGTAATGAGCCAATTATGAGCCAGTCACTCAAGCAGTCATTAACAATAGATTTTTCTAATTGCATTTTTAATGAATTTTATTTTGGATAAAAGCCCTTAAAAGTACCTATGGCAAAGGGTAATCATACATTGAATTAACAGAAAAATCTGTTTAATAATGACTTGTCTTTTATTTACTACAACAAAATAAATTCCAGTGAGAACGCTAAAAAATTGACAGTGTAAGGGAAAAAAGGTTGCAGGGCGGGAGAGGGAGTCGTATTCTTCACAGCTAAAAAATAAAAATGAAAACATGCCTTATTCTTTCCTAACTTTAAGGTACAAATGAAACATTATCTTATCAACACAGACCTTGCTCTATATTTAGAAAATAATTAGTTATTAATATTTTACCCATAAGCTATTAATAATGCCTAATATAATTATAAAACAAGCTAAATGGACAAGGGAAATAAAGGCTCATTTCAAATTTAATGTACTCATTTCTATAGATGAATATACAGATAAGATGTTAAGTTATTTTTAAAACAGTTATTTTAAAAGTTATTTTTAAAACTGTGTTGTGTAAACAAAACACTACAGTGTAAAAATCTTCATTCACCTCAAAATACTTTCTATGCATGTATGAATGGAAATGTCCTTGCTGAAGATAAAAAATGGTCTTAATGAAAATGTGAATGTATCGTTTGTGATCACTCAGATATATGAATGTATTTTTTTTAGGTTGACTCTATTGAAACTTCATAAGTCTTAATAATAATTAAGAGCTCACTACTCACTGTGATTTAATAAGTCATTAATTAGGAAGTTTTAAAGATGCACAGTGACACTAGAAAAATCCTCTCTTTGGAGGCTATACACATCATCCTCTGCATGGATTAAAAAAATTTTAATCCATTTAAATCACTCATTGGTGCAAAGAGACAAAAATTATAAATATGTATATATACATATATATACACACATATATATTTATATATGTATAATAAAACTATTCCCAGAAAAACTGTCACTATACACTCTGATTTTGTTAAGGAAATAAAAACTTTTTTGAATGTTCAAGGTTTTAAAAACCTTGTATTTTCTGCCTCAAGAATGGGCTGACTGAAAGCATGAGGTTCTGCAGCCTCTGGTTAATTAATCTGCGGCTGAATGACAGCGTGCCTAGGGGCATGGCACTGGCATCCCACACAGGGTCCCAACATGCTTTAAGCCTTGGATAGCTACATTCTGCACGCCAAGACTTTACCCAACAAATAGCAGAGAGGCCTTCAGAGCCTTTCTTCTTCTGAGACATTCCATTTAATTAATGTAATCCCTCTTTATCTTAAAGGTTTAATAAATTTAGGTGAGGCAAAACCAACATATCTATGGCACTGAATGTTGTAACTAGTTGCTCTAACACTTTTCTTATGTACCCCAAAGGCTTCTTCACAAGGCATAAAGAAAATGAAAGCAAAAAAATGTTCTAACAGGTTTAGAAATTTTCAAACATGCTTCTTAATCTATTGAAAATATGTATATTTGTACAACCCAACGTTTAAGAATTCAATTAAATGAAGCTGGCGATTTCCATTTCACTAGACTTACTTTATGTTATAAAAATATAAATCATACACCCACCCCAAAACACTTTGAAAATCACTAATACCTAATCTTGAGCAAGGTAAGGCTATTTTTTTAGCAACAGGATACAAAGGACATTCTTCTAATCCCTTTCACTGCCAGAACAAAACATCTTTCAAATCAAGATAAAATCGCTACATCATGAATGTTAATATCATTCTGAGAAAAATAATACCTTACGACTAGAAAAGACCATCCCTTTAGGGAGAAATGTTGTGTTAAAGTGGATTATTCTTTTAGTAGTGTAATAGAATGGCTTCTACCTACTCCCAGATGGAAAATCAAAATCTGCATTTAAATGGAAATATTTTAAAACAGATAGGACAAAAGGCTAAAACCATAAGGAATATCTCCATCCTTACATTTTAAAAATCCAAAATGCTTAATAAGAACTTTTCTGTACGGTATGGCTTTAAGATTTTGTTTGTATGTTTGCTTCATTTTTATGAAGAGCTTGCACTGCAACATAATTTCACAGTTTTGTGATTAACACATACTATTTGTGGCTATTATATCAAATTCACAAATTGGATGAAGAAGTAGGGTTGCAAAATTTTTACTATTACAAGAAACACATTTACTGTTTAGGCTTGTGCAGAGTTAAGAATGAGTCCTGTATTTTCTTCCTATTTTTAACTATGCTATTTTATAGGTAATTCTTAGAAGGCAAGAGCAGTTTGCTGAAATCAAATAAAATCTGAGTTTCTTCAGCATTGACTCAAATCACCACCATGGTTAGAGTAAAAAGAAAGCAAAATGCTAGGCAATATTATAACAACTGCTCTTTGCAACCTGAAAGATTATTTTCAGTTCTTCAATAGTTGGGGCAATTTTCTTAAATTCTGAAGGAGCCTGACAGCACTGCACATTTCTTAATGCTTGCATTTATTTTTACATTATAAAACAATAAAACAGCAGGATAATGTTCACGCAGTTTAGAGACTTGTAACATTACCACAAATAATTCTACTGTATTATGGCAAAACATAAGCTTTTTAAATGTAGGCTGACTAAAGAAAAGGCAATCTATATTCACTGAAAGTACACAGACACGTAAGGTTGAAAATATAACTTAAATGTTGTACCTAGTTCTAAAATAATGTTTGAAAAGGGCTGAAAAAGCAAAATCCATGCTGGATGAAATCTTTTTTGTTATATATTAAAATACAATTAATTTCAAGTGCAGTGCTTATTGGCAAGGGAAAGGCTTCCCACCTTCCTTCCTTGGAGTTTATAATAGAGTACATGGCTTCTGCCACCTCAGAAACCAACCGCATTATGTAATTTGATCATTTTCCTCAACAATGTTGTAAACCAAGATACTCGACAATTACCAGCTTCAAAGATGCAGGTGTTTCGATGGTAGCCACATTTGACTACTGGACTGCAAATAATGGGCCAATCTGAAAAACTTGGCCATATCATCTCCTTTATAAGATCAGCCCATCAGTTCTGAAACATCTTTATTGCTAGAAGCTGCTGGCTTTTGTACAGGAAGCTGTGTGGATCTCTTTAGTTAAAAGACATCTTATTCAAAAGTGTAACGGGAAAAAAACTCTTGCATATGTACTGGGTGGTTTTCTCACTTTTAACAGGTAATTCATTTCAATCCAGTTGTCCGTGATTCTCCTAGTGATAACCATAGGGATGAAAAAGAATAAAAGCATTTCCCTACAGTAACCTAATTCTCATCTACACTAGAGCCTCCATGCCTGATCCCAATTCCCCACCCCTAACCTTCACTCCCAAACCTCCCAGCAGAAAAAATTTCAGATATCAGTGGGAGATGATATACCGTAAATCTAATCATCAAAAATAAACCTTGATACATATCTTCATTAGTCTACACTAGGTAGCAAACTAAACTAGGGAAGCTGTATATGAAACATCACAGAAGATCCAAGATTCATGGATATTTTAAATCACCTGCTTTACAATTGCCTAAATTACAGAACAACTGTAGAAACACGGCAAATTATGATTTAAAAGAAAGTACCTCCCTATCCTTGGAGATATTAGACTTTTATAGCTAATGTGTGAAGAAAGTGACTTTTAAACTCAAATATTCCTGTTCTAAATGAATGGTACTCTCAGCAGAGAACCCATCTAAAACCTCACATTTCTAAGTGTGGCCTCAGACCAGTAGCAATGGCATCACCTGGGCACTTGTTAGAAAAATCTCAGGCTCTACCCAGGCCAACTGAATCAGAACATGAATTTTTAATAAGACTCCCAGATGACTCATCTGCACTGAGAAGCTCTGGTCTAAGTTTTTCTAGTTCCACCATTTATTCTGCATTGAGAGACATAAAACAGTGAAGAACAGAACAGCCTGTACTCATAAAAACACATAATATTACAGATGACCACAATTTAAATAATGAAAAACAGGGAGGAAATGTTAGCAAAACTTAAGTAATTAAATTAGATCTAGATCCTGCAATCTTTGTTTTTAATACTTGAAAATTCACTTATATGTGTGTATGTGCATGCACAGACATGTGAGAGAGGTGAAAGAGGAAGACAGAAAGGAAAGGTAGATTAAGAGTGAGAGAAAAAAATAAAAGGGAGAGAATGGAACCGTAAGAGTGTACATAGGGTATATATGTAGATGTATTTAGGGCCAAAAAGTAGAAGAAACAAAGTGAGAACCCAGCAACTTGGAGAAGAGCAGCAATGCCCCTTCTCAACCACAATACCGCACACTCCCTCTTTTACATGCCCAAGACAGTGTGATGGGAATACTTTTCATCTCAGTAACAAGAAACTACCAAGAAATAAGCATTAAAAGCAAAATTTGTGACAGAAACCAGTATTCCCTAATTGTATTAAACAATACAAGTAAACATGGAAAGATTACTTCTGAGTAAGTAAAGAGACCAACAGCACAAGGTAATTAAAACACTAAAAAGGTGATTTAATATTCTTTTTCCAAAGTCTAAATAATCATTTAGAAATAGTTACCATAAAATAAACATTATTTGTTTTATTCTTACAAATGAACGTACTATTCTTACTGTTGTTATTACTATACTAAGAAACTAAATTCAAAATAGTAGCACTATAGTTTTGATTGTTCTTAATGACATCATAAAATAGCTAACATTAATAACACAAGCTCAAAAAAAAAGAGAAACAGATATTTTCTATTGGACATAAAGTAATGGCTTAAACCTGCAGTAATAATTTGCAGAGTGTGAAGTTTACCTAAAATGTTACATTTGACTTTTAAATATATATATATACACACCTAAAACGATTAATCTACCATGATTAATCCAATATTTTATCATTTATTTAACGAGAGAAAATTAGAAATCATTTATAAATACTGCCAAACTTAATGATACCAATAGAAAATATACCAGTTGATATCCAGGAGAACATAATGGTTAATCAGAAAACAGAACTTACTGGAGAAAAATGAATTATAATTAATGTTATATTATACCTGTTTAAAAAATAATATATATGTGTGTGTATATATATATCTGTATACATATCTGTATCTGTATTCATCCACATGGCACATTAATAGTATACAGTGTAGTAAGATTCAGCTCACTTTGCAGCTGACCATCTATGGAATGTAGCTCCATTAAATCACTGGAGACTCACTTCTCACAATAATAGGGGAAAAAAAAATCACCCTATATCTTGCATTTCATGACTGAGCTTCCCTAATACATATCTCTGGTTTTGCTCGAAGAAAAAAATGCAGTCAAAGATGGGCAGAATGCTACTCCCAGCTTGTATTCACCAAATGCCAGGAACTGTAAAAACAGGATTCCAAGTTGAGGTTTCAGATACTTATTAAATAAAGACTTAAAATTTCCAAATATAAATAATATTTGCATAAACAGGTTTATTATTTATGGAAGTCAACTAGGCAATATATATCAATGGCTTCAGAAATCATCATACACTTTGATCCATTAATTCCTTAGGATAGATTTGTCTGAAAATCTATCCTAAGGAATTAATTTTTTTTAATGTAGACAATAATTGATGTACCCACATCAAAGTGCTATTATTTATAGTAAAAATTAGATTCAACCTAATTTACAAAATTAGGGAATCATTAAGGAAATTATTATACAGCCACATGATGGAATATTAAGTAGCCATTAAATTATATTCATAAAGACGTTTTAGTGACATGAAAAACTGATATTTTAAGCTAAAAAAAATCAGTGTATAAAGTTATACACACAAAGTGTGTGTGTATATCTACGTATGTGTGTTAAATATATGGGTGTGGAAAATATGTCAAAATGCTAACTCTGAATGACTGAATTTTGAGCAAGATCTTTTCTTATACTTTTATATATTTTCTTTAAGAATCAATTGTTTTAAGTATCAAAGAAAATTAAGTAATAATTTAGATAAAGGACAAGGTATGAAGAACAAGGGTGAGGATACTGCAAGGTTACACTGAAGCTATTCCACTGAATAAAGAAATTGTGTGTGTGTCTGCAAGAGGAGTACCAAAAACCTAGTGTCAGAAAAAAAGAAGCTCTTTCTTCTGACTACATGAGAGGTAAAAGACAGATGAAACAGTTAAGCAAAAAAACAAAAAAAATAGAAAAAAAGAATGTAGAAAAGTCAGATCTATTAGAATCTAATAATTGGACAAAGAAAGCAAAGGGGATATATATCATCAATGCCAATGTGATTTTTTACTCTACAAAAGTACCAAATAGTTTAAGTAAATAAGTTAAGAAAATAAATTATAATAACACTTAGTTTTAGAATGTTTATTCCAAGTCTTGGACTGAATACAAGGAAAGAAACTAGTTACTATTAAATAATAACAAAACAAATTTCTAGAACCTCATTTTGTTTTCTATGAAGTTGACAGATACAAAGACTGCTGTTTTCATTTCTTTTACAAAACACAGTTAAAACACAACTTTAAACTGTCCAGGTGATAATAATTATATACTGAAATGTGTACAATCCACAAGCTATGTCTTTTATAAAACAATATTTTAGCTACTATGTTAATTAGTAACAGTAAGCTGTAACTTACTGTGTTTTCCCTTAAACTTTTCTTGACTGTAAATGCTTCATAATCATTTTCATTTCAGATTGCTTGATTGATCTGTTGATTCCAAATCAATAAAAACATGGAGTAAAGAGTAGTCACACTAAATCCATTATATAAAACAGGGAATTCAGTGAACGCACTGATTTTATACACAGTAGGGAATCAGTAATTATCAAATAACCATAAAGTATACAGAAAGCATCAACATAAGTTTGGCATCTTATAACTCTGTGAAATCTTCACAAACTAGATTAGTTTTACCTATTATACATCACTGTTTTGTCTAAAATATACACAAGTGACAGTCTGAGAAGAAACTATATATGCTCAATAGCATGAAGGAGAAATCAAGCTACTCAAAGCTGAAGACAAAATTTCTACCTGAGCATAAAGGTTCGAGAACTCCACCTGAAAACAAGGCCCCTTGATATTAACCTAAAATTAATGTATAAATTACCTAGTCTTTGATAGAAACTAGTCTATGACAACCCTAAAGAATATCTGAAATTAATATGATGATGCTTCCATAAATAAAGCGGAGAGGTGGTTTCTGGCTTTCCAAAGCAACTAATTTAAAACAGTAAGAAGTGTCTAATTAATGACCTCAGGATACACTGAATTGGAAGTCTGACCTAATTTAGAACAAAATCACACTTCACTTTGGCAAAACTAGTACTGTGGTGGAAGCACTGAAAAACTGTTAACATGTAATTATCCACTCTCCATTGTGGAGGACCAGGACAAGGAAGAAGCTTAGAGACTCTAAGACTAAATTGGTTAAAAATAAACTACTAAGTTATTTGAAGGTATTAATCAAAATTATAAGCTAAATCAAGATTCGTAAGTATAATCCACAAACAGGCTTAGATGGAGCAATACTGAGCCTTAAAGACCACAGGACTCTTAGGAGAAACTCAGTGACAATGGCCAGACAAGGAAGGATGAATGCAAACTCATGCAACGAAGGTACACTACAAGAAACATGGAATATTTTTAAAAGAGCAAAGATTTCATCACAAATAATAATTCTGATGAATACATAGCAGTAACTTTTTCCCTTAAAACTCAAAGTGCTAAGTCCTTGAGACAGGCACTATGCCTTAAATCATCTACATCTCTAGCAACTAGAAAAAAAAAAACCTAGAAAAAAAAACAAGAGAAAAAATAAACGTATGTTAATGTTCTACAACTCACAGAGCATGTGTAAACATTATGAATAATGGTTATATAGTATGTGACTTCCTATCTTTGCACCTCTTGCATTTATCACCTTACTGAAGCTCAAAGAAAAAAGCATACAGAATGAAATCATGTGAAGAATTCCTCCTCACATTGTTTTCTCATATAAACTTTTCAAATTCTACTGATGTGACCATTTTCTGTCTACAAAGCTTTTCCAGTTAATAAGATTTTAGTAGGTGGCAACTGCAAGACCCTTTAGAAAAACTGAACCCTGGAAAATATTCAATTCATTCCAGCAATATCAAGCTAAAGCAAAGTCAAAAACACACATAGTGAAATGCATAAGCTTTGACATCATATTCACCAACGTCAAAGAAACTGATATCTGAAGCACAAAGAGGAAAGACAATTAAAGACAAAATAAGGAGTAGCAGAATTTCTACTACACTATGCCTGAAGACACAGAAGAGCATGGTTAACTGCTCTAAGGACCAGATCAACAGATAAACCAGGACAGATAACAATGATCTTAAGTTAGTTAACTATGAGCAATGCTCTACCACTCTAATGCAAAAGAAGCATAATACTTAGTGACTAAAAATAATAATAATGATGATAATAATGTAATAGTTAACATTTATTGAGGCTTCCTTTATGATCTATTTTACTGTCCCATTAATGCTCATGACAATCCTATGATGTAGGTACTATCACTAGCCCTACTTTACAAATGTGAAGGCCCCACTTTATAAATGTGAAAGCTAGAGAAATTAACTAAACCAAGGTCATACAGCTAGCATGTGGTAGAGCCTGGAACACAGACAAGTCTGACTCCAGAGTCCCCACTCAGCCCTTGGAAACAAAGAAATCCCCAACATTTCTTGTTACATAAAACCTTGGTTTTCTGAACTATATGTAATTATGAAGATATCATTGGTCATAATTAAAGTAAAAGGTGAAAATATACAGTGTAACAAGGGCTATCAACCTCTTTTTGGTCTCCAAACACTGACAACATATTATTCCCCATCACAACCCAGTGATGGAGCTGAGGAGGAAATACCACCCAGCTAATCCTGATATACCCACCTTGAGAATTCCACAGTATACATACACACTTCTTTTTTTGTAAGCAGTACTACTTATGGCTCCACCCAAACCTTGCTTGTAGCTCCAAAAGATTTTTAAATAAAATGTATATTCAAAGATTTTTGCCACATTTCTCTCATGCAAGACTCACAATAAAAAAATTTCAGCACATATTTCAATATCAACTTATAATAAAGAAAACTGAATTAGTAAAATAATAATAAAATGCTATTTTTTTCTCAGGTTTCATTCAGCAGTGGTAATGATCTTGTCTCACATTCTACCACCTTGAAGAAATTTAAAGAAGGATTTTCTTTTTAGAGGACTGCTATAAAATTATCACTGACATTTTAATTAAAAAAAGACATGTATGTAGAATAAACAGGACATTTCCTCTAACAGTCTGCAGTGGCTGCTCCATTGCTTCTTTGTACAGTCTGGGTAAATCATGCAGGCTCTAACTAGACAGAGCAGCTGTATTTCACTGTCTTCAGTAATGTAATCTACATTTATCACTATTTTAATTAAGCGAATTCCTAATTTGGTACTTCCATTGCAAAGAAAAAATACCTTATTAGTTTTTTTTGGTAGACAGCATCTTGTCAGTCTTGTAAACCAGAATTTAATTTTAAACACGTTTCCTACTGCAACTGGCCATTATTTTAAAAAGAACTACCATATTTGGTTTATTAAGAGCTTGTTCATTTTCAATGTAAAGGCTTAAACATTGGTTGCTTCTTTAAAATGATTTAAAAAGATGCTTTTGCAGTTCTCAATGTTAACCCAAGTGATATACTAAAAACAATATGTGCTTTATTATAATATTAAATTCAAGGTTATTCCAAATCAATATGAAGCACAGTAAGAACCTTACAAGAAAAACAATGCTTTACAGAATGTTGAGAAAATTCAATTCAGTAGTTCTTAGAGAAAGATTATGTTTATCATCGGGTTATGTGAAATGCCTGAATATTTAGCTAAATCCATCACTGTGGAATAAAGAAGCTTTTACGTTTTGAAGACAAGTTCTGAATTTTTAAAACTTCATTTCCCATTATTATTTGTAGTTAGAACAATTTGACTTTAAAGAATAAGTATATGAATTACTCTGAAGGTGTGCTTGTTTTAAATGGTTCACAGAGAAACAGTTACTGTAATATTACGTCACTGCATTAAATTGTGAATTTTAATACATATGATATCTCGAATCTTACATATCAATAAAAAAGCCCTGATGTTAAAAAAATTTTGTAGTCAGCACACATTAATTGAGCATCTTTTATGTGCCAGGTAAAGAATTAAGTGCTTTGTATTCAAACCAAAGTAGAACAAAGCCTTTGCACAAAAGAGGGTGTGTGTGTGTGTGTGTGTGTGTGTACACACATATACATTTACAGTACAGTACCAAGTGATTTTTAAACTTTGTTCCTTTGAAGGGGAGGGTCTTTAGTGACCCAAGTCCACTTCGACCAGAAAAGTTCCACCTTCATCTATTTTTACACATGTCTTTTTTGCAGCCAGGTGAAGAAAGCAAAAGCCGCTTACCTAGAAAGTAGAATAAGGGCTCTAGACTACCTCTAAGAACACAGGTAAATGAAAAGTATCCTAACTGTTCCCAGATATACTGAGGGAAAAAAATAAAAGACTCCCTTTTTTTTTGAGTTTCATTTATTATCAGTTTCACATGTTGCCAAATATTGGTTTGTGGGTAAATGTCTACCAAAGTAAAGTTAATAAACATGGCCTTTTTAAGAAGTTTGGGGATGAGGTCTGCAGGGAATTGAAAGTTAATGCACCATCTCACTTTGTCAGTCCACATTACCAAGGAATGCCATGCCAGCTTTCATATTCACATAAATCATCAGAAGTTATGAGATCAGAATTTTTAAAGAAATCTATAGTGCATTAAATGTGTTCTAGATTTATATTAAAACTTCCCCATGTAAAACAATACCACTTACCTTCACACTGATTTTTGGACTGAAGTTACCATGTGAGCATCTATAATGACTTGGCCAATTAATACACATTATCTCTCATCCCTTACAAAATCTCAAAAGATAAGCTATTTTCACTCCCGTTTGACAGATGAGAAAGCAGGCTCAGAGGTTAAGAAATGTGTTCAATATTACATAGTGAATACAAGGAGAAGCTAGGATTTGGGCCCATGCTTTTTTTATTAAAATACTTTCAGAAGCAAAATAAACTTAGCACTTGAAATTTTTCTCTTCTAATCACAGCTAAATATGATGCCTTCTATTACTATCATGTAACAGCTGTACATAAAGTTGTTTTACAATGAAAAATTTAGCTATCGACATATATGATCAAATAGGTTACCAAAAATAAGAAAGGAAAATCTAAAATTTAAATCAATGCTAATTAATGACAAATACTTTAGTCATTGTGTAACTCCCTTAGTTTGAATTTAAATAATGTCATGTATAAAGCCTGGGTTACCCAATTCAGGAACAAGTAAAAGTTAAGTTCTAGGCAGCCCACTCAGGCTCTAATTAAATAGAAGAAATGAGTACAAAGGAACTAAATTATTTTTTGAAATACTCCTATTGGAACTCAACTTCAAAAAGATATTTCATGAAGAGACAGTAAAGCTTGTAAGATTCCTTCTATCTCAAATTACTCTGATGAATGTCTGATAAAATTGAGATTTACCACTGGATAACAAGAGGTAGCCAATAATTCTAAATGAAAACTCAGAGTGGTCTTTTGTTCCCTTTGTTTAAAGTAAAGCCGCTAGTGAAAAACAAGAATGTCTGCTTAGGAAAAAGGAGTCTCTTGTCTGAGCAAAACTTAAATTTAAATATCCTGCTTCTTACCTGAATATTCCAAATCATCTACATTTATCTACTGTTCACTAAAAGACTATAGAGGGCACTGTTGCATTAGCTTTGAAGCTTTACAATAGAAGCTGAGAAAAACGTCTAGAATGTGTAATTTCTTTAAAGAGTCAAATGCATGGTAATCTACTAAGCCTAATAAAGGGAAAAAAACCAAAATGTATGTTTTTCTAAAATAGGCTGAACTTCAATGGGGCAAAAAACTTAACAAAAACAACTGTCAAATTGAGAACACCGCATTGCACACATTTTGCATTTCCCTTTGTAGTGCTTTCACGAGAAAGGTAACTAATCATAGCACCTCCTTATCCAATGGAAACAGCACCCCACTGCAAAATCCTCTTCACAATCAATAGGAAAACGAATGTGGCACCTCATGCAATCCTTCCATAATTCTATCAACAGAAAGAATGCAGTCTGTTTGCATACTTTTGTCTAAAAGGCCAATTCCATTTGTCCCCTCTTTGGGAAAAATGACAGCTACAGATCCATCACCCTCACATGAAAGTAAACAAACTGCAAAAAAACAAAACAAAAAAGGATCAAAATTGAAATCCTCACCATTTTTAAACGAAATTCTATTACATGTAAAAACTCAAACTCAAAGCAAAATAGAAAAAACAAGTTTTTCTTCAGAGATGTGAACTTTATGCTATTGTGCAACAGTTAGGGGATATAAAAGAAATAAGTTATATACAACAATATTCACTAATCGTATAATTACATACAGATAGCATTCAAGCTTTCCATGTATTTTCTGTCCTCTCACATCATTCCCTGTTACAATTCTTTGCAACTAAATTCGATTAAGTACAGTGCCAAAGATCTTTTTTAATATATATGTTTGCAATGTATTAAAATGAGGCTAGTATATAAAATACAAAGCTTCTTACTACCCTACCACTTAAGTTTTTTCCACTTGTTTATTCACCAAAAATTAAAATTTTTGACATAAATAATATAAATGGGAAAGGAAAATTAAATTATTTATTTTGGTAATTTAAAAATAATGTCCTGAATTGCTGAAACACTATATAGCTATAAGAATTAAAACATCATGACCAGGGCTTCCCTGGTGGCGCAGTGGTTGAGAGTCCGCCTGCCGATGCAGGGGACACGGGTTCGTGCCCCGGTCCGGGAAGATCCCACATGCCGCGGAGCGGCTGGGCCCGTGAGCCGTGGCCGCTGCGCCTGCGCGTCCGGAGCCTGTTGCCCCGCAACGGGAGGGGCCGCAGCAGTGGGAGGCCCGCGTACCGCAAAAAAAAAAAAAAAAAAAAATCATGACCAGACTACTAGAGATAATATGTAAAATGAGAAATGCATTAATATATATCAAATCATAACACCACATTAGACGTTAGACGAATCAACATTAATAAAGGTACCATCATAAAACTAAGGCCTTGGGAATTCCCTGGCAGTACAGTGGTTAGGACTCTGCGCTTTCTACTGCCGAAGACAAGGGCCTGGGTTCAATCCCTTGTCAGGGAACTAAGATCCCACAAGCTGCACAGAGCGGCTCAAAAAATAAATAAATAAATAAAATAAAACTAAGGCCTCTAATAAAGACTCCCAAATTCCCTAGAAAAACAGTATACAATTCATTTTGTCACTCTCAAACTTCCAGAGAGATTAGCACGTTCTCTGAAATCAAAGTGCAGAACTGTGAAAGTGTTAAAAATTCTTCAATAATATGCCAACCTACTCATAAATCAAAAAGAGGGGAAGGGGTTTCAGCTGGTATGTAGATTTCATTTTATTACAAAAGCCCCAGTTTAACAAGTTATTTTCAGCCAATAAAAGTCAAAAGTAAAGCATTGTTGAAGTGGCCAGCACTGACTCTAAGGCTTTAACTTATTAACTTAACCAAAATGCTACTTGAGTATTGCTCCCTTAAATTATTAATTTATGAGTTTTGCTTAGTCTCCTCCTGAGGCAAGGCAGTTTGTAGGTATATTGAGTGCATGTAAATAAACAGAAAGCTTTTATAATAGTCTAATAATACACTAAACATAATAAAACAACCTTTTTTAATGAACATTGAATGCGCAATCCTATAAACCAAGTTTATATAAATGGGCCATGTAATTTAAAGAAACTGTAAGATCCTCTAGGAAGTAAATGCATAAAACCAGAAAAATTAAACATAAGCCTATTGCTTTTCACTGATCTGATAAAATGCATACAGCAGAAACAAAGTGCTGCTGTAACTATGAAGAGTATGTCACACGCAAGTTCAAAGAAATCTAAGAGAAATGTCGTGAACTATGAGAAAATTTATTTGCAGTATTGTTCTTCATCTACCATAAGGATAATTGAAGAAAGAAAGAAAGAAAGAAAGAAAGAAAGAAAGAAAGAAAGAAAGAAAGAAAGAAAGAAAGAAAAACAGGTTATGTCTTTAATATTCAGGATATTTAAGTAGATATTTTAGTTTCCTATTATAAAAAGAAATGTAGCATACTAAAATCAACTTCGGTTAACTCTAATTTATGCAACGCTTGACTGTGAGCAATAGCTGCTAAAAGGATGCAGCATTGTTGATTCATATACAAGCATTTTACTTAACTACACTGGATAATAGCAGTGCTCCTAAAGGAGTATAAAAAGCAAAGTGATTAGCAGTCATTACTGTTAATTAGGGCTCACATTACATTCCTTGGGATGAATCTCCTTTAAGTTGAATACATGGAAAGTTTATTTTTGAAGGACTGCCAAACCTTGCCTAGGTAAGTAGTGGAATAAGCCGTCAACTACCAGTAAGCAAAATAAAGAACAGGGACAGATCAGCATCCAATTAGTATGTCTAAGTTTTTAAACAGGAAAAGGGTTGAGGAGAATGAGTAAAACTGGAAACTCATACTTCACATTCTGCAATCTCACTGATAAAAGGAGGAAATGGTGTGTTTATCAAACTTGCTGTGAGCGCACAGTTCATTCAGAGTCCTGTAAACAATCGCCTGGCTGCCCACTTCCAAATGCATGTGAAAATCTTTGGGATTCAGAGCGTCATATTCAGCAAGCAAGGTCACTCTACTGATGCCCTGGAAATGGGAAATTAGGAAAACGTGGCAATCAGAGGTTTAGGGCTGACCAGAAAAAGCCCTGAGGCTGGCTCACCATCTTTCACCACCAGTCAGGCTGTCTCTGCCTATTCAATATTAACACAACAGGGCTGCAAGTGAATGAAAAGAACCCCACACACCTAAGTGGGACATTGGCTTTCTTGTTTAGAAAATGATAGGCATTTGTCACAGAAGGAAAAAACAAACAAAAAAACAAACAAACAAACAAACCCCTCAAACACAGCTTTCAAGAACCAGCTCTAAAAAGAAAAGAAAAACAGGCTCCTGATGAAGCTTCAATAAAGGACCTGGGGAATGGCAACATCCTGTTGATTATCAGGTTTCCTTGACTCCTATACCATTCTGTGCATTTTAAGATGGAAGCCAAATCTTCAACAAAGAAGCTTCAAAAGCAATGCATGCTCATTAGAGGAAAGAATCAAAAATTCCAATGTGCAAAAATTACACCAATGCTCTTAATACTTTCCATATACAGACTTAAAAATTTATCCTTCAGATCTTTTTCTATGCATATATTTGTACAAATACTTTTACAAAAATGTAATTATACCATACAGAGTATTTGGTACTCCATTTCCTTCTCCTAATAATATATATATAGATATATTTCTGCAACTTCAGTATCCACTGTATGGATACACCATAATTTAGTTTGCCAGTCATTTCTAAATCTTTCAGTACAACTTTATTTCCTTAGAATATATCCCCCAAAGTGGAAGGGCTGGATAAAGAGACAGTGTATTTTTTGTTGTCTAATGAGTTCTGCCAAATTACCCTCAGAAAGGCTGAACCAATTTCTAGGGCTGTTGGCAGCACATAAAAGTACTCACTTCTCCAAAACCAGTATCATTTCTTAATCCTGCCCAAGTGATAGCTGCATTTTTGAGTTAGTGAGGTTGAACATTTTTTGGCTATTTGAATTTCTTTCTCTGTGAAATGCCTGTTCATATCCTTAGCCCATTTCTCTATTTGCAGACCAGCTTTTAAACATCCCAAGAAAAAGTGATGAAAAGAACTCATCAAATGCTACTTTACGGGATCACCAAAAAGAGATTATTTTAAAGACAAGATGGCAATTGTATGGACACTAAAACACCCTATTAGGATTGGTAACTGAACACGTAGTTATTTTACAACATATTATATTATAGAAGAAGACTTCCCAACCCACCTAAAAAGAAAAAGAAAAATTAAAAACTGAACTGGTTTAACAGATAACTAATAAGAACCTGCTGTATAAAAATAGAATAAAATTCAAAAAAATAAAAACTGAACTGGTTTTGCAAATATTATTTCAATGAAGCTATCTTTGCTTTCCATAAATGCAGAAGCTATCACACCAAGGTGGCAACATCAGCAATGTTCTGTTGCTGTTGTTATCTTTTTGCTTTTCCGTTATTCCAGGAAAAAATTTGAATACAAAAAACTTTGAAGTACCTTATTAGCTACTTTGATAAGTCAAGGAAGGAGGCTGTAACTATAAATGATAGACAAGTTCCTCATGCTATTATCCTGGATCAAGTAATCAATAAAATGTGTCTTTCTTGAGAAAAGTACTAAATATAAGGAAAAAAATGAAAACTGCCCTCCTTCCCTAAAAAGTCCATTCAATTTAGGGCCTTTTCTCATAGAATCAAGAAACTGACAATGCAGCCAAATATACCAATTCCTAATTCATCTTCAGAACCAGGTTTAGATTAGAATGTAATTTCAAGCTACAGATCATGTCTTTTCTTTTTCAAACAATAGCCTAAAAACTTGAAAAGCTGTTACCTAAACCAGCGCTTCTCAAAAAAAGTTAAGGACCACTTTTTTAAAAAAGATTTCCAAACCTACAAAGACCAACACTTTTGTAAAATACAATTAAAATGAATTACAAAAGAAAAAATTAAAAAGATAAAAAACACAAGGCCAAATTTTTATTATTAGATTCAACAAATAGAAAATTACTCTCAAATTACTATAAAAGTTTCTAAATACTTATCTTCAATTTCTATAAATAGCTGACCTTGCGCCAACAGCAAACACTTCTTGGACTAGCACCAGCCCCTAGACCATACTCTGAGTAGCAATAATCTAAAACTATTCTGAGAGCTTTGAAATGAGATGAGATCGCAGATGATAGATCATTTTAATCCAAGACATAGTAACTCCACCTCCCCTTATCAAACCACATACCTGCCCCTCTGTCTCACTGCTAATTCACACATGCCTTATTGGTCTATATATGTATTATATATGTATTGTTATATGGTAATATCTGCATGAATTAACACATATGTAATGCTGGGAGACAGCAGAACACAGTGATTAAAAGTACATGTTCTACTTTCTAGCAAGTTACTTAACAAGTTACTTAACCTCTGTACCTCAATGACATATCTGTAACACAGGGATAATAAACCAGGGTTACTTAACCTCTGTACCTCAATGACATATCTGTAACACAGGGATAATAAACCAGGGTTGAGGTAAGGATAAATTAGAATATAATGTGTAGAGATTAGAACAGTGCCTGGCAGGTAGTGCTACATGAACAATAGCAACTATAATTACAATAAGACAAAAATAATTGAAGAAAAATCACATGGCTCTGGGCTTTCTAACAATCAATATAAAGAGGAAACTAAAATGAGTTGTGTGATTTAGTGTTCATACAATAAAAACCGTCTTAATAGTTATAGTAAGGCAAACCATTATAAAGACTAAGTCCTGAGAGAAATTTCACCCTTGGATCGTTATAAAGTTGAACATGTAATATGGTGAAAATCTTCAACAGCATCCCTAGGGCAAATACACAATGACAAATTCTGCACACCTCTTATGGACAAGGCACCATGATGAACACTGCAGAGTATCCAAAGTTGAAAAACACAAAGTTGTGCCTTCAAGAGGCTATAAACTGACAAGGAAGATATAATACATATGCAAATAATGATGTAAAACAAGGCATAATGTAATAACAACCCAAAAGAGTAACTAAACACAAAAGAAATTCAAAAAGAGAAAGCTACATTTGAGAAAATCAGGAGCACTGCTTTTTTGTATCCCTATCCTTTTCTCTTTGAACATAAAATCCAAAGGCTTATTAAGGACCATCCAGAACACACACAAGGTCCAAGCCTGTTGGCCCTTCTCTGGTCATCATTTCCTACCTGAAATTATAAGATGCTACTTTTCACTCTATTATTTTTGAGATCTTAATATTTTTCTTGAGAAATGCCTGACATCCCCATCTGCTCTCAGATGCTACCTCCATAGTACTTTCCCCTTCACTCTTTGGAAGCCACAGAAGCTCCCTCTGATCTCATAGCAAATAGTTCAGTGGACAATAGATTCCTAACCTGAGTAGTCATGTGTACCCCTAGGCTACAAGGCTTTCTGAAATTGATGGTTAAAATAGTAGTTCTTAAACTTTTGAAAAGAACAGATCACTGTGAGTCTATGATAAAAATTTGGACCTCTCCCCAGAAAAATTTACATTCACAAAAAATTTGCACAAAATTTCAGGGTTCAAAAACACCTCTCCCCTCTAAATTAAGAAATCGTGTCTTAAAGTATCAAGTTATCTTGCACTGAAGTCCACTAGCCTGATTCTTACTAGCTTTCTGTGATCAAGCCCAGGTTATATGACCACTCAAAATCAGTACAACTTGGGTGAGGGTTAAGAAGTCACAAAAATGACTGTGAAACCAATAAAAATCATTAGAGGAGGGAAACTGTGAAAGGCTCAAAAGGGAAGACCATGGGTTATGTACAAAGTGATGATGATTCTTCCTCGTCTCCTCACCACCTTGCAAAATTAGTATGTAGGAAAGAATTCACAAGGGAACTGGTTTTAAAAGAGACCACAGACCATTTCAATGGCTCTAGAACTAATCTTATAGTAGGCAGCAAAGTATTTTGCACAAGGAAGGGAAAATAAATGTCTGATAAATAGTTCTCCCTCTTCTGATTTGTCTCTATTTTTATAGAAATCCATAGGGATCAATATTAGCTAAATTTTGTGAAGGTTAGATAGACTCAGATTAGTAAGTCTAATTTAACAACTGCTCATTCAGCACCTACTCTGTGCACAAAGTACACAAAGTGACCACATGCCTCAGCACCATAGATTCTATGAATAAGGGTAGGAAAATTCTGCTGGCATTGAAAGGTAAATTGCTCTTACATACAGGAGTGCACATAATTGTCCCATTTTACTGCCTCTGGACATTCTAAGAGCCATTTTTTAAATCTGTTAATTCTTTACATACTATTTCAAAAGTCAAAATTCTCTATATTTAGTTCATTAACCCTCAATGAAAGTCCTTGCTTAAGGCTTTTTACAAATGAGTTAATAGCAAATATACTGCTTTGATTTTAAAAATAAGCATAGTTTAATCCTAAAAGAACACGCCAAAATAATTTTTAATGGAAAAAAAAGCATCTATTAATAAGAATCTTTGTCATCTTTGGGTTCACTTCTTTATCTTCTTTTGAAACAATCCATGCCTCAGTTTACTCATATAGGAAACTAGACAGAAAACATTATTTCCACACATCTCTTGGAAGGTTGAACTATCTGGCTGAAAGAGTCTAAAAAAGACTCAGAGGGCCAAAAATTAAGGCAACAAATGTAGTAGAATAAATTCAATCCAATATATAATATAAATTTGCCCCCATTAAAACCTCTTTCACAATTTGAACGATTACCATTCTTTTTCTTCTCTGCATTAATGTACTAATAAAGTCAAGAGGAATTACACTCATCTCCATGCCAACTTGCAGCTACTACTTAATATTAATATACTAATGGAAATTTGTATGCGATGAAAAAATTGACTTTATTTAGCTGTACTGGATTATTTTGGAAGCTAGGGAATAAAGGAGAAAGAAAATCTGAGACTGACATGAAGTTGACAGGCTTTAAAAAAAACTAACTTATACAGCATCTTTTTTTCTAGAAACTTAAAGAGGCTCTCATATATTTTCTCATTTATTCTCAAAACAGATAAAAAGGATAAAAGGAAGATATATCCAAATTTTACAGATGGAAAAACTGAATTCCAGAGGAGAAGAGTTGAACACAATGCCTGTATAGTCCGTAAGAAATAAAAAAGAATGAAATACAATCCTTGCCCCTTGAAGTAATTATAACCTTTAAACAAAAACCCACAACAAAAACAAATTACACAACAAAACAGAGCCAGTAGCTCTGGATATCAAGATAAATTAAGTACCATAAGAGAAATACAATGTTACATGAAAGGTCCAGAGAGGAAGATATTACATTCAGTGGGGGCATATCAAGGATGACATCAAGAAGGAGATGCCATGTTAAAGAAGGAATTGGAGAGGAAATTCCTGAATTTATTCAGGAAACTGAATAAAACATAGCACTCGGCAGGAAAGACAAGGACTATATGGGGAAGAATGAGTTCTGACAATAGTCTAGTGCAGGTGGAACACAGGTTCTATGTGGGGGAATACTGGGAAAATATGAAAGATAAGATGAAGTCATATTGCAGAGCACCTAGGGGGTCAATGGTAAACAGCAAAGGTTTTTGATGAGGAGACAAATGTGACTGGATCTACACTCTAGAAAGACTAACCTGGCAGGAGTTTGCATTATAGATACATTATAGAGTGTGAGAGAGTGGAGAAAGACCATGGTAATTTGAATCCCACCTACATGTATGACTATTATGTTAAAAGCATCAATATCATACATTGTACTTCCCTGTAGGTGCTTTTATTTAGAGTCAAGAAATATGATGGACTATTTTAGCTGATGTGTACTACATACAACCCTATGAAGAAAATGTAAAAGGACCATCAAGACAAACATTTATTAAGAGTTAATCTTGATTAAATGAACCCAGATTGATATGAAGCACCTTCTATACCATCCTATACCAGATTAAAGAGATGACAAAGATAGGGTGCTGCAAAATTGAGGATCACAATATTTGTAATAGATAGCTATTGTAATTCATTTCATTATCAACAGTGCCCAGTGAAAGCTGAGTAGATTAGCCATGGAACTGTCAGTTTACAAGGTACCTTACATAGACTCCTTGTCACTTTTTATTTAAATATTACCATCAAGTCCTATTAACCCACCTCTTCAATGTCCTCTTCAACTTTCCCACTGGTACTCCCCCAGTTCAGGTCCTCAGAACCTTTCAGCTAGCCGAGTATCTCAATTTTCAATTTGAACTCCTCATCTCCAGAATTCCACTTCCCTAATCCATTTCTTACATTATTAGTGGTTCAAGCTAATGGCCTTCAACCATATAATTCTATGTCATTTCTTTTGCAAAATCCTTCAAGGTAGTGGCTTTCAAACTTGTTTGACCGTGACAATTTATTTAACAGTAAGAAACACATATATACATGTAATGTTAACAGCCTAGCATGCACACACATGTGTGTGCATGTTTCCCAAAATAATAATTAACCTTACTACATACACTTCATTTTGATATTTTCTATTTTATTCTAGCCTCTTTCATTTAAAGGAAGAAAATGTGACCACTAAACTGAGTTTGGAAAATACCGCCTTAGGGACTCTTCACTGCCTGAACTTGGTCTAAAATTTAAGACAGTCTTTTTTGTGGCTTCAACCTACCTTTTCAGACTTATTTCCCACTACTCCTTGAACTCTTGAGCTCTAGCCAAGAGCTAGGCTCTAGCCTAATATATCTCATGATTTCCTGCTTCCATGACTGTGGCTAAACTATGCCCTTAATTTGCAACATTCTCTTGGTCATTTTCCATGCCTGCCTTTGTCAAAATTGAAACAACCTTTAAGGATATCAAATGTAACTTCCCCTGTAAAGCCTCTCCTGATTCCCCAACACGGGACTTTTTTCTCCTCTGAATCCCCAAGCCTATTAAATGCACACTCTAATGGCAGCTCTACATTATAGTAGTTTCTTTGTGTATGTGTCTTACCTCATTAGGGTCTGTGAAGGCAGAGACTATATCTTGTACATTTCTTTACTCTACAGTAGTGGTACATTATAAGCATCCAATTAATGTTTGCAAAATGAAAGACATAAAAGTCTCTAAATGGTAGTAGTATAGATTAAAGTTAACAGGAAAAGTCAAGGTCAACTAACACATCCCTTTAATTCACTCAATTTTTTCACATGTCACAGAACAAGCCCCTATTAAATCATTTCTTACCAATAAAAAAGATAAGCTCTAAATATTTATTGATATTATCATTGATTTTATGGCTACTTTATGATTAAGGCACTACAAACTTGCTGAATGAAGACATTCCTTACTTAAAAGGGAAAGTTGACATAAAAAGTTCAGTTCAAGACCTATCATATTATTGTGTGACCACCAATAAAGTCCTATGTAACAAAAAATGTAAAGATAACAATAAAGGAATAAAGTAATTTATACTTATAAATCTTTGTAATGTGTTCTCAGTCATTTAATAGAGAACATAACAAAGACATGGTAAACAACAGGTCTAGAAATGAAATAATAGACTGTAGGACAGAACCATACATGTAGCATCTTAGACAACACAACTCCAGAAGTAGACATCAACAAAAGGTTTCTTAAAAAATAAATAGTAGCATAGTCCAAAAAGTTAATAGGACACAAACATCAGAGGTTGAAAAGCATAAAAGAAAGAAATTTGAAAGACAAGACAAACATACCCAACATACTTTAAAATATATAGAGTAGATGATAAGATAGAAAGAAATCTATAATTTGTAGAAGAAAGGAATACAAGGACATAAAAATTAGTTGGTAAATTTATAGAGAGGCAATGAATCAGGCAAAAGATAAAAAGAAAGAGTATATAAGTGCATGTGTAATATACACACACATTCATTGATACTAAGTGGAGAAAGTTCAAAGTTGAGGAGACAGAACGATAGTTTTGCTAGAATGAAGGAGTCACGTTTTCCAGGCTTTAGGGGAAATCTATAGATGAAGACTCTAGACCTGTGATAAGTTTACAAACTGTAATAATTGATGAGTATGATCCAACATTTTATTTCCAGACAGATCATCCATCATGTACTTTCTCATGCATAGTTGACTTTACCATTAAAAGGGCCAGAGATGGCACAGCCTCAATAAAGCCACACCTGGGAGTCAAAATGACACTGGCCTGTGCTAATTCAGAGTTTTCCTATTTGGAGTCCAGAATCAATACTAGCAAAGCATTTCTTGTGCCAAGGGACTAGGCTTAATGTCCAAAATCTTGGGAACCAACAGGACTTGAGGCAAGCTGTGCAATGTTGAAGAGCCAGAAGCAATCTGTACAGGACTATGGGCCTGTTTAATTAGCTCTATGGGTTCTTCCTGAAAATCTTAAGGCCATCTTATATGTGCCTCCCGCTCTAAACCCTTTGGATTTGCCTCAAGCTACCCATTATCTAGGGTTTTTCCCTGAGATTCAAAGTGAAAAGAGATCCACAAAGTAATTTTCCACCATAATAAGCAGGTTTTCTAAGGTATATATATGAAAAATAACTTGAAAAAGTGTCTGCTTAGCATTTTTATAAAACATTCTGCAGCTGGAAATTATTCTTGGTAGACTTAGTGGTGACACTGCCAAATCTGATAGGACACCCTATTTTGAAAAGTTTCACTATGATGAAAAAAAGTTTCACTTCTATTTAAGCTTCTAAATGAAAAAAGTAAAATGAATTTGCCAATGGTTTTACATCATATTTTTAAACAATGTTGTGGCTCCCCTGCATTAGATAAATTATTATATAAAAATAATTTGTTAAATTTTGGACTAATTTGTTCAACTATCCTTTAAAAGCCATCCATATGCCAGGAAAATAGCTGGACACTAGAGATATAAAAATGAAGAGTACTGAGGTTGTCTTTGAGGGCCTCACAGTCTAGCAAGAGACAATCATAAAAACAATCCTAGTATTGATAAAATCCTAAGCAGCACAGTAGAGGTATGGACAAGCTGCCAAGGAAGAGACAGGAAGGTGAATTAGAGCCTATTCCATAGAAGGGTATGAAGCAACAAGAGATTCTTCAGGAGAACAAACAGATAAAGGCGTAGAAAAGCATAGGCAAAGACTCAGATATGAAAAAGCAATCTCCTGGAAACCTAATTAGTTCATTATAACTCAAACCCAGAAGCTTGTGTGGGAATGGCAGGATCAGGATCAGACAGGTAGGCTTGCAAGGGCCTCTTCCTAAAGAGTCTTTTTTTGCCAGGCTAATGTGTTTGGACTTTATCTTAAGGGTGGGTTATTTAAGTATGTATGCAGATCAGCTGATGACAATGTGGTAGCAAGGCTGGAGGGTGCACAAGGCAATATTGAAGGCAAGTGGGCCAGTTAGAAGACCTGCACAGTATAGATAAAGAAACCATTTATGATGGGAATGAAGTCAAAGGGTCAACTTCCGAAGTCATAGAAGTAATATCAAAAGGTCTTGTAGATCAAATGGTTATGGTTGGGGTGGGAGGCAACTGAGAGAAAGTGGAAGTCTGGTAGTGAGGCCCCAGGTTAGACTTAGGTGATGGGGTAAATGACGATGTTTTCAACTAAGAGGGAAATACAGAAAAGGGAGCAAGTTTGTGCAGAAAGATAATGAATAAGTTTTGAACTTGTTGAGTTTACCATGCCTACAGGATATTGAGGGGAGAAATCATGAGCAACTGAATATATAGGTCCTAGAGTATAAGCTTACTGTTGTAGCTCCAGTGGTCAACTATTTTTGAAAGAAGCCAAGAAGGAAGGAAGACAGGGAGGGAGGAAAGAAAAGAAGGGGGGAGGGGTGGGGAGAAAAGGAGGAAGATCTCGAAAGAACCATTTAGAATGGTTCTCAAGTTTGTAAGCAGTTGGAACCTATTTATTCTCAGGAAACTTGTTACTCTTTACCCTCTACCACAGTTCAGCCTTCTACCGGCCACAGCCTGCTTTATATTTGGAGACCTACCCTTCCAACAGTGGGTTCTGTTCTTCCCACAGATCCACAGTAGATGTGGTTATAGCAATCAAGACTCAGTCTCTTGCTCCACGAATGGCACAGGATCTATGCCTGTCCAATCAAATGAAATCATTTTCTCCCAACAACAACGCGTTCATGGATGATACATGTCAGGCCACTGAGTGACAATGAAACATAAGTGGATTTTCCCTCTAGCTATTTAAGATTAGAGCTTTTCCTACTAGGTAGGCACTAGAAAGAATGTAACTGTGAACCATCTTGTAACTACAAGGGTCCAGACTGAGAATAGAATCAAAAGAAAAGAAAGGCAAGAGATAAAAACAGCCCAGCAGGCGGGTTGGTCACATAGTTTGTATCCTGTTTCTAATCTACTTGAAGCTAAACTTATCTTTAGGTCATCGTCAGTAAATTCTCTTTTTATTTAAACTAGCTTGAACATTACTTTCTGCTCCTTATAATCAAAAGAGTTCTGACCAATACAAAGAGTAAAGTAGCAATTGATGTTTTCTAAAAATTTTAAATTAATATCCAGTTTTAAAAAATAAGTTTTTCACAAGCCTGTCTATCAATAGTAAATATTCTATCTAAAAAAGAAAAAAGATCATTATTCACTTATTGTTGTATTCAAATTACAAGTGTCCACTAGGTAACCTAACATCATCAATACCAAGATAAAATGCCTAATGCAAAAAGGAACATGAAAGAAGAAAAGTACCAAAGATTAGAAGAGGAAGACTGAAATTGAATACTCAACTTAGGGAAGAATATTAAATGAATTCCATTGTAATGAAATTAAGACATATTTCTGGATCAAGAGATTCCATTAAAATGAAAACAAAGTTATAATCTCCAAAAAAACAAAGAAAACAGGGGGGAGACACCAATGGAAAAGGAATTTCATTTAGTTTTCTTGAGTCAGAAAGCAGAAGAATAAGGAACAACTGATAAATCAACAGAGGAAGCTGTAACCTACTGTTTGTATGGAAGAGAAGAAAGCCAAGAAAGGAACCAAACGAGGCCACATTATTCTGAACTCTAGGTATAACAAGGATGAAATGTGAGGCTGGAAAAACTCTAATGTCAAAAGCATTCACAGTCAGCTTTCCTCTTGCCTTATGCTTAGATATGAACAAGTAACCGAGACATTTGAGAAAAGCCTACAACATGAAAGAGAAAGAAACATGAGAAAAAAAACCCAAAGAAAACATGAATATTTTAGGGAATGAAAGATAATGTTTAAATCTCTAATCTGTATTTTAAAATGGATGTAGGGACGTTATATCTATAGAAGAAAAAACAGATTGTTATTAAAAAAGGAACAACCAATAAACAAGTTCTTGGCTACTGAAAATATGATTGCTAAAATAAAAAGAAAATTTCAACAAGAAAGCAGGTCATTTAAAGTGGAAACCTCACAGAATGTACAACAAAAAGATACAGAGATGGAAAGTATGTGAAAAAAGACAAGAGACATGAAAATTCAATCTGGGAGATTTAAAGTCTGACCAGTGAGGGTACCAGCAAAAGGGAATAAAGAAAGTCAAGGGGGGTAAATCATCAAACAAATAATGGAAGAGCATTTTGCAGAGCCATCCTCACACTGCAATTCTACTGACTCTGCCATGTTTTGTGTGTCATATTTGACAGCATATTCTCTTCCCTGCCACCCCCCCAAAAAAGCCACAACAGTTCTAGGTCTCATATCCACACATCCCTCTGCACAGGAGAAATACCTTATCTTCTGCCAACAATCCATCATCTTAGGCTTCATTCTATTTGGTACAATGCAGGTTAACAAAACCATCCCTGACCTAATGGCTACAGCCAGAATGCCATGTTGTGACTGGCTTTCACCTGCATTAATGCCACCCTAAACCATCATTAAGAGAAAGACGACAGAGATATGCTGCTATTCAATAGGAAGTTGCAGAAGGGATACAGGGGAAACAACCTTCAATTTCCAGTGCACCGTTATGACATTTCAGCATGTCAAACATAAAGACACAATCATAAAAGATAACAGAGAAGAAAAACAAGTCAGCTGGGGCTTCCCTGGTGGTGCAGTGTTTAAGAATCCACCTACCAATGCAGGGGACACAGGTTCGAGTTCTGGTCCGGGAAGAACTCACGTGCCGCAGAGCAACTGAGCCCATGTGCCACAACTACTGAGCCCCCGTGCCACAACTACGGAAGCCCGCATCCTAGAGCCTGTGCTCTGCAACAGGAGAAGCCACCACAATGAGAAGCCCGCGTACCACAATGAAGAGTAGCCCTTGCTCGACGCAACTAAAGAAAACCTGTGTGCAGCAACGAAGACACAACGCAGACAAAAATAAATTAATTAATTAATTTTAAAAAACAGTCAGCTAAAAAGGAACAAATATCATATTAGCATCAAACTTCTCACTGGCAAAATGCTAGGGGACAATGGAGCAATGCCTTCAATGATTTGAGGAAAAATAACCTTCATTCTAAAATATTAAATTCAACCAATTTATCAATCAAATATGAGGGCAGAATAAGAACATTTTCAAAACCCAAGGATTTGAAAGTAATTTCTCTAAGGAAGTCTCTTAATGATGGATTCCACTGAAATTAGGGAATAAACCAAGAAAGAGGCCGATATGAGATCCAGTAAGAAGTGGCTCCCAACAGGTGGAGAAAGAAAGAATACATGATCCCTAAACATATCCTCCATAGAGATATGATGTTTAGATGTATCCTTCAGTAACTCTTTCATTGCTTTATGTGAATTAAAAGGAAAACACCCACACAATTTGAAAATTACTATATTTTCAGGAAATAATACAAGTTATCTATATATCAAACTAATCCAGATGAGAACCAAAATGACATTTTAATATTAAAGAAATTCTAAAGAATAAAAGACTAGCTATATGATAACCAGATATTTTGAAAACAGCTTGATATAAATATATACATATATATATACCTGTCATAATCACCTGACAATCTATGAGACATAAAGGCTTATTGTATTTCTATTAGTTTTCATGACTTCTAGAAAATAGTGAGGAAACTTTTAATTCTGTAAATTCTTCTAAGTCTTTCTACTTATTTTCAGCAATTAGTCAATTAAACTCTTTGCAAAAACAAGTACCTCCTACTCAAAAATTAGCTCTAATATTTGGGGGGGAAAAGAGTTTTACAAAAACAAAAGACTGACATACATATGAAAGTCACAAAACTGCAACCTGTTATAAATGAATGCTTAAAATGAAAATGAATCTAAATGCTTTCAATTCTTCATTAATATTCAAAGGATTAAAAAAATGCAATTCCATCTTTTCCTTAGAACAAGTGAAGTCTAACTTGAAGAATTATAGCTCCTCTCAATTCGTTTTTTCCATAATTACTCAATTATTCATTAGAATATGTAAGACCTCTATTGGAATCTTTGCACCGTGTTTTATAAATGGATTTAACTATAAAAGCCTGGTTATACAATCTCTTCCATAAAAGCAATATATTTCCAATATTTATGTCCTTAAAATATCCTATAGTAAAATTAATATTTTTGCACAGGAAAAGAAGGAACTATTTAGTCCCTGACAACCTGATAACATCTCTTTCAGCTATAGTTATAATTATCATGTAGGAAATTCCAAAGCAGAAGTTGTCAAGATTTAACATTAGCATTAATTTATGTCGTAACTGACGGTTACTATAAAGATAATGGCAAAGCATCCATTTCTCCAAAGACAGCATGGATTGAAAGGGAAATTTCTTCTTAATTACTACTAATCAGCCCATTTTTAATTAAATTGATTAGTAATTTATTATCTTTCCCTTTCTCGGAAGCCTGTTATTATCATGTAGTTTCTCCAAAGTTATCAGTTACCAGGGATTTTTAAGCAATCCAATTACCTCTAGTGTTGAGTCCCACCATTCTATAATATTGGTTTATGCTAAAAACTTAATACACAGTTTCTCTGTACCCTGAGAAAGAAATTTTGAAAATGCAGAATTTGCGCTCAGTATTTCACACCTCAAAGTGAATGCTGTCAAGGTTTTAGTTGTGCACATGGGAAGAAGTGAAAACTTCTTTTATGCCTTCCCCTTTGTTTGATAATCAAAATAGTTGTTATTAGCATGTACATCCCCAGAGGGAAGAAATCAGGTCCCTGTGATTTCCTTTGAAAAGTATCTACTTCTTATGCCATCCATAACTAGACAGTAAATTATGTAACAATTCTAAGTGTTTTCCCTACCAGTTTCTTTTTTAAGTAACTGACTATCAATGAGAATGAAAAGATAAAAGATAACTGCTTAATATAAAAGGATCTCTATTAATTAACATTTACTAAGTATAGTACTTACTAGATATATGAGTCCCATACTTTCTCTCCTAAATTTTCTGTCTAGAGAAATTAATAATGAATGCACATTGACTGCCAAACTCTTATATATAAGGACTTAAGTATTTAATTCATACCTCTTACTAACTTAAAGTAAGGCTCAGTCTCTCCCTTTCTTTAGGTCTATTTAAATTTTACCATATCAGAAAGGTCTTGCTTAACCACACCCTGCCATCACTCGTGATCACCTTGACTCTGCTTCATACTTCTTCATAGAACTCTTCACCACCAAGCATATAATTTGTTTGCTTATTGTCTGACTCCTTCTACTGGAAAGTAAGCTCCAACAAAACAGGACTTAGTTTGATCTGTTCATTGCCGTATTCTCAGTGCCTAGAACTATATATAACAAGCACATAGTAGGCATTCAAAAAGTACTTGCTAAAAACATGACTGAAAGGTCATCAGCTCCAAAATCCTAAGGAGAACTTAATTAAATATCATTTGATAGTTATGGGTGCCAGACTACACCAAAAGTTCTATTTTTAAATACTATGTAATATAAAGGCATAGTAATAGTTTTCTAACCAAAAAGACAAAATATCCTTTCAAAGGACAGTTGGGCTACTAGCAGTTGTAAATTATTTATTACTAAATAATTCAGTAAATGTAATTTACTAAATTACACACTAAATTCAGTAAAGGTAATTAGTCACTGCATACCTTAACAAGTTTCAAAAGCTCATAAAGATCTTCAACCTCATCACCTTCACATTTGGTGTACACTCGTCCTGTATCCATGCTCTTTCCTCTTATGGTGCGGCGATAGAGGGGAAGAGCCATTGCTTCTGCATACAAATCAATGGCATGATGACCCACTGTCTGATACATGTAGCTATCCAGTTCATCTGACCCCACTGCAACAATTAAAGTGGAAATAATCAGTCAAACAGAGTGAAAGAGAGTGGATTTGAAAGTCCACTGAAGTTTTACTGCTTGGAGAGCAGTCAACACAGTAAAAGCTTACTATACTATATCTCTCTTCAGTTACTAAATGAAATAAAATATATAAGAGTTGCACATTTGTTCAAGCTGCATCCAGTTCACATCAGCTCTGGTCATTTCTACCGCAATTAGAAATACAAGTATACATAAATTTTTGAAACTATATATACAACGTTTAAAGAGAAGAGTAATGTATGAAGCAAATTTTGAATAGTTTATTCGATTAAAGATTTTATTACATAAATATACTTTCAAATCATTCAAAGCTATTCATGAAGTCACCTAGAGTTGTAGAAGAAACTCTTAATTAAATACGTACTTAGGAGAGGGGGAAGATAGTGGAAGAGTAAGACGCGGAGATCACCTTCCTCCCCACAGATACACCAGAAATACATCTACCCGTGGAACAACTCCTACAGAACACCTACTGAACGCTGGCAGAAGATCTCAGACCTCCCAAAAGGCAAGAAACTGCCCACGTACATGGGTAGGGAAAAAGAAAAAAGGAAAAACAGAGACAAAAGAATAGAGACGGGACCTGCACCAGTGGGAGGGAGCTGTGAAGGAGGAAAGGTTTCCACACACTAGGAAGCCCCTTCGCGGGCGGAGACTGTGGGGGGCGGAGGGGGTTAAGCTTCGGAGCCATGGAGGAGAGCACAGCAACAGGGGTGCGGAGGGCAAAGAGGTGAGCAAAGCGGAGAGATTCCCACACAGCGGATCGGTGCCAACCGGCACAAACCAGCCCGAGAGGCTTGTCTGCTCACCCGCCGGGGCAGGTGGGGCTGGGAGCTGAGGCTCTGGCTTCAGTTGGAGAGCAGGGAGAGCACTGGGGTTCACAGCATGAACACAGCCTGCAGGGGGTTAGTGCACCACGGCTAGCCGGGAGGGAGTCCGGGGAAAAGTCTGGACCTGCCGAAGAGGCAAGAGACTTTTTCTTCCCTCTTTGTTTCCCGGTGCGCGAGGAGAGGGGATTAAGAGCGCTGCTTAAAGGAGCTCCAGAGACGGGCGCGAGCCGCGGCTAACAGCGCGGACCCCAAAGACGGGCATGAGACACTAAGGCTGCTGCTGCCCCCACCAACAAGCCTGTGTGCGAGCACAGGTCACTATCCACACCTCCCTTCCCGGGAGCCTGTGCAGACCGCCACCGCCAGGGTCCCCTGATCAAGGGACAACTTCCCCGGGAGAACGCACAGCGCGCCTCAGGCTGGTGCAACGTCCTGCTGGCCTCTGCCGCCGCAGGCTCGCGCCGCATCTGCACCCCTCCCTCCCCCCCGGCCTGAGTGAACCAGAGCCCCCGAAGCAGCTGCTCCTTTAATCCCGTCATGTCTGAGCGAAGAACAGATGCCCTGCGCCAACCTACACGCAGAGGCAGGGCCAAATCCAAAGCTGAGCCCCGGGAACTGTGCAAACAAAGAAGAGAAAGGGAAATCTCTCCCAGCAGCCTCAGAAGCAGCGGATTAAAGCTCCACAATCAACTTGATGTACCCTGCATCTGTGGAATACCTGAATAGACAACGAATTATCCCAAATTGAGGAGGTGGACTTTGAGAGCAAGATTTATTATTTTTTCCCCTTTTCCTCTTTTTCTGGGTGTGTATGTATATGCTTCTCTGTGAGATTTTGCCTGTATAGCTTTGCTTCCACCATTTGTCCTAGGGTTCTATCCATCCGTTTTTTTTTTTTCTTTAAAAAAATTTTTTTTCTTAATAATTACTTTTTATTTTAATAACTTTATTTTATCTTATTTTATTTTATAAGATCCTCTTTCTTTCTTTCTTATTTTCTTTCTACTTTTTCCCCCTTTTATTCTGAGCCGTGTGGATGAAAGGCTCTTGGTGCTGCAGCCAGGAGTCAGTGTTGTGCCTCTGAGGTGGGAGACACAACTTCAGGACACTGGTCCACAAGAGACCTCCCAGCTCCACATAATATCAAAAGGCGAAAATCTCCCAGAGATCTCAATCTCAACACTAGCACCCAGCTCCACTCAACAACCAGCAAGCTACAGTGCTGGACACCCTACGCCAAACAACTAGCAAGACAGGAACACAACCCCATGCATTAGCAGAGAGGCTGCCTAAAATCATAATAAGTCCACAGACACCCCAAAACACACCACCAGACGTGGACTTCCCCACCAAAAAGACAAGATCCAGCCTCATCCACCAGAACACAGGCACTAGTCCCCTCCACCAGGAAGCGTACATAACCCACTGAACCAACTTCAACCACTGGGGACAGACACCAAAAACAACAGGAACTACGAACCTGCAGCCTGCAAAAAAGAGACCCCAAACACAGTAAGATAAGCAAAATGAGAAGACAGAAAAACACACAGCAGATGAAGGAGCAAGACGAAAACCCACCGGACCTAACAAATGAAGAGGAAATAGGCAGTCTACCTGAAAAAGAATTCAAAATAATGATAGTAAAGATGATCCAAAATCTTGGAAATAGAATAGAGAAAATGCAAGAAACATTTAACAAGGACCTAGAAGAACTAAAGATGAAACAAGCAATGATGAACAACACAATAAATGAAATTAAAAATACTCTAGATGGGATCAATAGCAGAATAACTGAGGCAGAAGAACGGATAAGTGACCTGGAAGATAAAATAGTGGAAATAACTACTGCAGAGCAGAATAAAACAAAAAAGAATGAAAAGAACTGAGGACAGTCTCAGAGACCTCTGGGACAACATTAAATGCACCAACATTCGAATTATAGGGGTTCCAGAAGAAGAAGAGAAAAAGAAAGGGACTGAGAAAATATCTGAAGAGATTATAGTTGAAAACTTCCTTAATATGGGAAAGGAAATAGTTAATCAAGTCCAGGAAGCACAGAGAGTCCCATACAGGATAAATCCAAGGAGAAACACAACAAGACACATATTAATCAAACTGTCAAAAATTAAATACAAAGAAAACATATTAAAAGCAGCAAGGGAAAAACAACAAATAACACACAAGGGAATCCCCATAAGGTTAACAGCTGATCTTTCAGCAGAAACTCTGCAAGCCAGAAGGGACTGGCAGGACATATTTAAAGTGATGAAGGAGAAAAATCTGCAACCAAGATTACTCTACCCAGCAAGGATCTCATTCAGATTTGATGGAGAAATTAAAACCTTTACAGACAAGCAAAAGCTGAGACAGTTCAGCACCACCAAACCAGCTTTACAACAAATGCTAAAGGAACTTCTCTAGGCAAGAAACACAAGAGAAGGAAAAGACCTACAATAACGAACCCCAAACAATTAAGAAAATGGGAAAAGGAACATACATATCGATAATTACCTTAAATGTAAATGGACTAAATGCTCCCACCAAAAGACAGAGACTGGCTGAATGGATACAAAAACAAGACCCATATATTTGCTGTCTACAAGAGACCCACTTCAGACCTAGAGACACATACAGACTGAAAGTACTGGGATGGAACAAGATATTCCATGCAAATGGAAACCAAAAGAAAGCTGGAGTAGCACTTCTCATATCAGACAAAATAGACTTTAAAATAAAGACTATTACAAGAGACAAAGAAGGACACTACATAATGATCAAGGGATCAATCCAAGAAGAAGATATAACAATTGTAAATATTTATGCACCCAACATAGGAGCACCTCAATACATAAGGCAAATACTAACAGCCATAAAAGGGGAAATCCAGTCACACATTCATAGTAGGGGACTTTAACACCCCACTTTCATCAATGCACAGATCACCCAAAATGAAAATAAATAAGGAAACACAAGCTTTAAATGATACATTAAACAAGATTGACTTAATTGATATTTATAGGACATTCCACCCCAAAACAACAGAATACACATTTTTCTCAAGTGCTCATGGAACATTCTCCAGGATAGATCATATCTTGGGTCACACATCAACCCTTGGTAAATTTAAGAAAATTGAAATTGTATCAAGTATCTTTTCCAACCACAACGCTATGAGACTAGATATTACAGGAAAAGATCTGTAAAAAATACAAACACACGGAGGCTAAACAATAAACTACTTAATAACGAAGTGATCATTGAAGAAATGAAAGAGGAAATCAAAAAATACCTAGAAAAAAATGACAATGGAGACACGATGACCCAAAACCTATGGGATGCAGCAAAAGCAGTTCTAAGAGGGAAGTTTATAGCAATACAGTCCTACCTTAAGAAACAGGAAACACCTCGAATAAACAACCTAACCTTGCACCTAAAGCAATTAGAGAAAGTAGAACAAAAAAACCCCAAAGTTAGCAGAAGGAAAGAAATCATAAAGATCAGATGAGAAATAAATGAAAAAGAAATGAAGGAAACAATAGCAAAGATCAATAAAACTAAAAGCTGGTTCTTTGAGAAGATAACCAAAATTGATAAACCATTAGCCAGACTCATCAAGAAAAAAAGGGAGGGGCTTCCCTGGTGGCGCAGTGGTTGAGAGTCCACCTGCTGATGCAGGGGACGCGGGTTTGTGCCCCGGGCCAGGAAGATCCCACATGCCGCGGAGCGGCTGGGCCTGTGAGTCATGCCGCTGAGCCTGTGCGTCCAGAGCCTGTGCTCCGCAATGGGAGAGGCCACAACAGTGAGAGGCCGGCGTACCGCAAAAGAAAAAAAAAAAAAAGGGAGAAGACTCAAATCAATAGAATTAGAAATGAAAAAGGAGAAGTAACAACTGACACTGCACAAATACGAAAGATCATGAGAGATTACTACAAGCAATCTATGCCAATATAATAGACAACCTGAAAGAAATGGACAAATTCTTAGAAATGCACAACCTGCCAAGAGTGAATCAGGAAAAAATAGAAAAAATGAACAGACCAATCACAAGCACTGAAATTGAAACTGCGATTAAAAATCTTCCAAAAAACAAAAGCCCAAGGCCAGATGGCTTCACAGGCGAATTCTATCAAACATTTAGAGAAGAACTAACATCCTTCTCAAACTCTTCGAAAATACAGCAGAGGGAGGAACACTCCCAAACTCATTCTACGAGGCCACCATCATCCTGATACCAAAACCAGACAGGGATGTCACAAAGAAAGAAAACTACAGGCCAATATCACTGATGAACATAGATGCAAAAATCCTCAACAAAATACTAGCAAACAGAATCCAACAGCAAACTAAACGGATCATACACCATGATCAAGTGGGGTTTATTCCAGGAATGCAAGGATTCTTCAATATACACAAACCAATCAACGTGATACACCATATTAACAAATTGAAGGAGAAAAACCATATGGTCATCTCAATAGATGCAGAGACAAAATTCGACAAAATTCAACACCCATTTATGATAAAAACCCTGCAGAAAGTAGGCATAGAGGGAACTTTCCTCAACATAATAAAGGCCATATATGACAAACCCACAGCCAACATCATCCTCAATGCTGAAAAATTGAAAGCATTTCCACTAAGATCAGGAACAAAACAAGGTTGCCCACTCTCACCACTCTTATTCAACATAGTTTTGGAAGTTTTAGCCACAGCAATCAGAGCAGAAAAGGAAATAAAAGGAATCCAAATTGGAAAAGAAGAAGTAAAGCTTTCACTGTTTGCAGGTGACATGATACTATACATAGAGAATCCTAAAGATGCTACCAGAAAACTACTAGAGCTAATCAGTGAATTTGGTAAAGTAGCAGGATACAAAATTAATGCACAGAAATCTCTGGCATTCCTATACACTAATGATGAAAACTCTGAAAGTGAAATCAAGAAAACACTCCCATTTACCATTGCAACAAAAAGAATAAAATATCTAGGAATAAACCTACCTAAGGAGGCAAAAGACCTGTATGCAGAAAATTATAAGACACTGATGAAAGAAATTAAAGATGATACAAATAAATGGAGAGATATATCATGTCCTTGGATTGGAAGAATCAACATTGTGAAAATGACTCTACTACCCAAAGCAATCTACAGATTCAGTGCAATCCCTATCAAACTACCACTGGTATTTTTCACAGAACTGGAACAAAAAATTTCACAATTTGTATGGAAACACAAAAGACCCCGAATAGCCAAAGCAATCTTGAGAACGAAAACGGAGCTGGAGGAATCAGGCTCCCTGACTTCCGACTATACTACAAAGCTGCAGTAATCAAGACAGTATGGTACTGGCACAAAAACAGAAAGATAGATCAATGGAACAAGACAGAAAGCCCAGAGATAAACCCAGGCACATATGGTCACCTTATCTTAGATAAAGGAGGCAGGAATGTACAGTGGAGAAAGGACAGCCTCTTCAATAAGTGGTGCTGGGAAAACTGGACAGGTACATGTAAAAGAATGAGATTAGAACACTCCCTAACACCATACACAAACATAAGCTCAAAATGGATTAAAGAACTAAATGTACGGCCAGAAACTATCAAACTCTTAGAGGAAAACATAGGCAGAACACTCTATGACATAAATCACAGCAAGATTCTTTTTGACTCACCTCCTAGAGAAATGGAAATAAAAACAAAAATAAACAAATGGCACCTAATGAAACTTCAAAGATTTTGCACAGCAAAGAAACCATAAACAAGACCAAAAGACAACCCTCAGAATGGGAGAAAATATTTGCAAATGAAGCAACTGACAGAGGATTAATCTCCAAAATTTATATGCAGCTCAATAACAAAAGAACCAACAACCCAATCCGAAAATGGGCAGAAGACCGAAACAGACATTTCTCCAAAGAAGATATACAGCTTGCCAACAAACACATGAATGAGTGCTCAACATCATTAATCATTAGAGAAATGCAAATTAAAACTACAATGAGATATCATCTCACACCAGTCAGAATGGCCATCATCAAAAAATCTAGAAACAATAAATGCTGGAGAGGGTGTGGATAAAAGGGAACACTCTTGCACTGCTGGTGGGAATGTGAATTGGTACAGCCACTGTGGAGAACAGTATGGAGGTTCCTTGAAAAACTACAAATAGAACTACCATATGACCCAGCAATCCCACTACTGGGTATATACCCTGAGAAAACCGTAATTCAAAAAGAGTCATGTACCAAAATGTTCACTGCAGCTCTATTTACAACAGCCAAGAGATGGAAACAACCTACGTGTCCATCATCGGATGAATGGATAAATAAGATATGGCACATATATACAACGGAATATTACTGAGCCTTAAAAAGAAACAAAATCGAGTTATTTGTAGTGCGGTGGATGGACTTATAGTCTGTCATACAGAGCAAAGTAAGTCAGAAAGAGAAAGACAAGTACCGTATGCTAACACATATATATGGAATCTAAGAAAAAAAATGTCATGAAGAACCTAGGGGTAAGACGGGAATAAAAACATAGACCTACTAGAGAATGGACTTGAGGATATGGGGAGGATATGGGAAGGGTGAGCTGTGACAAAGCGAGAGAGAGGCATGGACATATATCCACTACCAAACGTAAGGTAGATAGCTAGTGGGAAGCAGCCGCATAGCACAGGGAGATCAGCTCGGTGCTTTGTGACCACCTAGAGGAGTAGGATAAGGAGGGTCGGAGGGAGGGAGATGCAAGAGGGAAGAGATATGGGAACATATGTATATGTATAACTGATTCACTTTGTTATAAAGCAGAAACTAACACACCATTGTAAAGCAATTATACTCCAATAAAGATGTAAAAAAAAAAAATACTTAGTTAATAATTGACAAATATTTGTAAGAAAAGATTTAGATGCTCTTGATATATTCTATATTCTTAATTCAATAAAACATATAAACATATATAAATTCAGTATTGTTAGAGCAGTTACAAATGTGTATAGAAACATAACTTAAGCTAATAAGTAACACAATCACTGGTTGTCACAAGATTCCAAAAATATCAATATGAGTAAAATATTCAAAACAGATGAGTCACATCAGACTTTTTGGTGATATAAATAAGCTTAGAAATATATTGGAATATGCTTTCTGATTTCTTAACACTCTTTTTTTTAGAAAAAAGAATCATGAATATACACAAAGATTATTTGCAAAGATGTTCATCACAGCATTGTTTATAACTGATTAAAATGATAGTATATTCACATAATAAAATACTATGCAGCCATTAATATAATTTTGAAGAGGACTATTTTCTAAAGTATGTTCTGCAGAATAGAAATTCCGTGAGATATTAATAGGTATTGGATGAAAAAAAAGGACTCTGTGGTCAAATCAATTTATAAAAAATGAGGATAAACCGTATTAAACAGGTTTTTTAACTGCAGTTCTTCCTAGGCTAATCTGCTTTAAGGTGCTCTAACAAGGGGAGAGTGTATGAATTATCTCTCAAAGTTATCTATCCACAGAACACTTATATTTTCATAGGGTATTTGTGTTCCAAAGACAATATATAGAAAATGCTATGGTAGCATACTACTTAATGACAGGGAAAATGTTCACAATACATTATTACGTTTTCAAAAAGTTACAAAACAATGTTTGACATATGTTTCTACATGCATATATGCCAAGCAGGTCTAGGATTTCCACTGAATGTGAAAGAATTCTATCAAAAGGCATGAAAAATGATATTGTAAGGGCCCTTCAATAATCAAAACTGCCATCATATGCTATCAGATTTTGGCTCACTAGATTTCTGAACCCACAGAACAGACTGGCTTTCATGTACTCACATTATTATTATAAATCTGTCTAGTCCTGGTCCCAGTAGGAAGGAGAGATATAGCCAAAGTTACCTAAAAACCTTTCAGATTACCTTCATCTCAAGTTTAAAGTAGATCTTTAAATGTATTAGTTTTAAAGGCAATTAATACAGTCGAATTAATATATTTAAATAACTTCGAGCTACTTAGCAAGAAACTTCCTGATGTTGGCCTAATAATTAAAAACACTTTACTGACTTCAAAAACCTAGAAGACAATTTTCCTTTAAGGCTCCATTTAGTCCCAACCACAATGTAACTTTTATTAATGGAAGCTACATAGCAACAATGGTATGAGAGCAAATAAAACCAAAAGGCTCCACTGTTGCCTGAAGCACCTCAATTAATACGCCACAAAAGTTCCTACTACAAATTTAAAGAGATGGCTTTGTGAATTTTATGACAAGTTCACATTTATCCCCATTGATGGGGATAAAGTCTTTTCCAGACTACCCACTGAAAACTCAGGGCTGTGAATTTACTTTAACCAACTTTGTACTGGAGTCATCTCTACCAGTTATTCCTCATTAAGATTCCTTTTACATGGTTGGGGGAAAAAGTCAATGATTCATTCAATAATCACCAACTTCCTGCTGACTTTAAATCATGATTAGTTAAACCCTCTCCATCTACCAGCCCACAGCCATCTATTCTCTTCCATTACAATGAGAGTTGCAGCTGATTTTTTCCAGCTTTTACTTTGTAATATTCCAATTCCATTTACTACTAAATTTTTTCTCACTAACAATATTCTAAATAAATAGCTCCATTCCACATGAGGCATAATTTAAAGATATACTTTGCGTGTCATCTTACCACTCTGCTAGTGAACCCCGAGCACATGGAAGGTTATAAAGACAGTCCTTAACTTGGTTAAGGTTAGGATTTTTGGTTAAATGTAGGATTTTTCAACTTTACGATGGTACAAAAGCTATACACATTCAGTAAAAACTGTACTTCGACTTTTGAATTCTCATCTTTTCCCAGGCTAGTGATATGTGGTCGATACCCTGTGTGATGCCCAGCAGACAGCTACAGCCCCCAGTCAGTCACACGATCACAAGGGTTAACAACCAATACACTTAGAACCATTCTGTACCCATACAACCATTCTGTTTTTCACTTCCACACACTACAGAATTCAATAAACTACATAAGATATTCAACACTTTATTATAAAATACGCTTTGTGTTAGATGATTTTGCCCAGTGGTAGTTCTAAGCACAGTTAAGGTAGGCTAGACTAAGCTATGATGATCAGTAGGTTAGGTGTATTAAATGAATTTTTGACAGGATATTTTCAACTTATGTATTTCAACATAACCATACAGTAAGTCAAGGAAGCTCTGTACGTTAATGATTCAGTACAAGGTAACTGTAATAATTCATATAGAAAAGCTGAAGATAGAAACTCCAGGGAATGAAATTATATCATGTACGTATTATATATTATATAATACAATCTGCTTTTTAAATACCAACACCTCTAAAGATAGAAAGCTTAAAAAACTCACTTGCCTGACTGGCCACAAAGGATAAGAAAATTCTTTCCTTTGGTAACAGAACACAACCTGCAAGGAAATTCTGCTTCTTCTTTTATAATATAGAAGTTATAGTGTAGTTCCCACTCACCCTTAGTCAAAGAATTTTCTCTTTATTATTTAAAGTCAGAAATAGGAGGTTATTTTCTAAACATATCACTTTGAAAAAGCTATTATCATTAATCGTCAGAAGCCCAGCACAAAATCCTAAAGTGTATGTTTATCCCTGACCCGCTACAGGACCTCCACAGGACCTGTTCTATTTCTTCCTATAAAATATTTCTAATCTCTATCTTCCTCACTTTACTTCCAGCATTACTTGGGTCTTAATCAGAGAAGGAAAGAAAATGCAAATATCTGACTGAAATAACTGCTCGCTCTTGCAGAGCTAATTCTAGTTAGTTCATTATTCATTTGTCCATCAATAAACCTTGAGTGAATGCTTATCAGAGGCACAGAGCTGTCCCAAGAGCTGAGGAACAATTAAAGGAACACAAAAGATACGACCTCTCCTCTCAAGAAGCTTACAAACAACCTATTTGGGCATAAAGAAAAAAAAAAGACAAAATAAATAGAAAACAACTGTAAAATGATATAAGAACAAAAATTCAATATACTGGCAGCACTGAGGAAGGAAGGAAGGAAGGAAGAAAGGAAGGAAGGAAGAAGGAAGGAAGGGAGGGAGGGAGGGAGGGAGGGAGGAAGGCAGGAAGGAAGGGAGGAAGGAAGGAAATATTTAGTGCTAAATCCAGATTCAACTAAATTTAGTGGATGCCTACTTCATGCCAGGAATTATAATTAGGGTTTTCACTAATAATTCATCCTAAAATAATAGTAGAGCAAAAGCATGGAATCTTGAAAGAAGTTGAGTAAAGGGGAAGATAAAAAGATCTTACTATAAAAGTAGTAATAGAGTTAGACAAGTGTTAATCTCGCCCTATTACATTTTAGCAGTTAATATCTATGGTTGTATGAGTATAATAAAAGAGTATAAAAAGCAAATCAGTGAACATTTTTCTCTTTTTAAAAGTCTGATTGGGAAAAAAATTATAATTACGTGTGGTGATGGATGTTAAGTAAACTTATTGTGGTAATCATTTCTATATATATATATATATATATATATATATATATATATATATATATATATACACACACACCAAATCATTATGTTATACACCTAAAACGAATACAGTGTTATACATCAATTATATCTCAATTTAAAAAAGATATTGTTGCTGTTTGAACTGTGTCACTCCCAAATTCTTGTGTTAAAGTCCTAACATCTAATACCTCAAAATGTGACCTTACTTGGGAATAGGGTCATTGCAGATGTAATTAGTTAAGATGAGGTCATTAGGGTAAGGCCTTTACCCAGTATGATTGGTGTCCTTATTAAAAGAGGAAATCTGGACACTGACATGGACACAGAGAAAAAAACAGTTCTAAATGGGGAAATTTCATTGGAGAAAAAACAAAAAAAGTAGCTAAAATAAGGTCTATGGATTATTTGTAGATGTCCTTATTACCACAGACAAATAAAAAGTAGAAATACATTGCTCTACGGCTCTCTCAAGTCTCACACATTTAGCTTACATCTAAGGTGGCTAAACTAGATGCTTTTAATTACAAAATTCATATATTATCATTTATTAATATATGTCTTACTTCCCAAGCTCCAAGAAGCTGTATCTTATTTAACTGTGCATTGCCAACAACACTTGGAAAAGTGTTGTAGTGGAACAGCAGTGCACTCTGAAGTAAGAGGATTCAAGTCTCAGCTCTGCAAGTTTATCCTAGCTATTTCACCTTGGACAAATTTATAAAACTCTAAGCTTCAGTATCTTTGTCTAATAAAACTTTCTAGGAGTTCTTACGAGGAGTAAAGGATATGTAATTGAAAACACTTAGCATAGAACATAGCAGATAACCAGTGCTAAAGATATATGAGTTCCTTTTATTGTTTGCATACTGCATACAATAGAATGCGATTACGAGGTTGGAGTTTCAGTCATTTAGAGAATTTTCTGATAGTTATACACTTACCTTGGTTTTCAGGTGGTCTTAGATTTGCTAAAGCAACAATCTGATGCCCAGCAGCAATGCACTGCATCATATTATAACAGCTGTCCTTCCCACCACTAAAAAACAAAGAAAGAAATAGATGAGACAAATATCAGGTTACTGACCATTATCTGACATAGACTCATTATAGAAATAGAACACATTTTTTCAGCTTTTCAGAATATTTGAGGGACTATTTTACATTAGAATGCAAAAAACACATGTAATTTCCATAGCATACACAACTGATCAAACGAATTTGATTATCTTAGGCTGCTACTCACAAGGGCTTATGAAATTATATGCCATTATAACAAAGACTATGCTAAACAAAAAATGGCAACTCTTTGGTTTGTGATAGTGGCTTTGCTTAATATAAAGTGTTTTGCAAATGAAATATGATTTAATTTTACATTTCAGTTAAACTATTATATATACTTCTCAGATGAAATTTTCTATGAGAAAGCAGAAAAAAACATGTTCTGTTCCACTTTAAGAACTCTAACAATGGTCACCATCACCAATTAAAGGATCAAATTAAAGATCTGAGATCCAATCAAATGACAAAGTTTGATGTACTTGGTGGGTTCAAATTCTGTAGAGGTTGAAAGCAAAATGCTGAATTACACTGATAAAGTTAAACAGCAGTACTATCAGTACTTCATCTTTCAGCCATCACTACATATGATGGCAGGACAAGGCCTGAGTCATAAATCTAATAAACAGATTGACAGGAAATTCTAAATTCTGGTACCAAATCTACCTACCTAGCAAATAACTTATTCAAGACCAATAGTCATTCATCTATAACAAGGTTGAATGGCAACCTTTATACTATTTCAGTTTAGTACTCTCTTGCATGTTTCTTCCTTTCTTTTATCTTTGTCTCTCTTCGTTTTATTCCTGTTTCCCTTCATTCTAATCGCTGCTAAAATCTGCAAATGTACCCCCAGATAATGTTTAGACCTATTTATAAGCAAAGAAACCAAGAGACTGATTATCCTAGAAGTTGGACCTTTTGCCTTTTATTTTAGTTCCCAGCATTTGTCAGCCTCTACCATATTCTGATCAGTAACAACTGTCATTCCAGAACTTCTCAAGGGGAGAGAGATTGCAAGGGGCAAAGTGAAGTTACACATCATGCTCTCTCCCCTCAGCTTCTGATGTTTCCCCCAAGTACCTTTTTCACAACTTCTCCTATTGAACCTGTTTTATTTCCCCAGGACAAGATGATCGAATTCTTGAGAATATTTAGAATATTAAAGATTAAAGGGTATACATCCACAATCAGAACTTGTCCTTTTATTTTAAAATATGCTAAGATTTCAAATATGATTTTAAAATAGTATTTCCCAAATTGTGTTCTGTGGAACACTAGTGTCCGACAAATACTCTAAGAAAAAAAGTTTTTAAAGGTCAAATTAAGTTTGGAAAATGCTGAGTACCTTACTCACTTCTTAGAACATCACAAAGTACATCAGCATATGTTAGGGAAGACATCCTTCACAAGATCAGAATTTCAGTTCCCAATTCTGGAACTAAGTTACTCAATGTGCTTGGGTTCACATGCTTCATTATAAAATTAGAGAATGGTCTAACTAATCCTCAAGGTGTCATTCAACTGTAAAATTCAATGATGCAATCTTTTGTGTATTAGGAAAATATGCTCTTCATGGTCTAAAGATAATGTAAGAATCTTGGTTTCACTTATTCCCTAGAACACACATACATATTCCATCTCTTAGTGCACACACTAAATATATTTATTGCAAGCAGATTCACTGTATTAAGTTTAAAACCAAATACATTCAAGTGTATATGCATACAAATGTATATATGTATTATGTATGCATTCATATTTGTATGTACATATTATGTTCTGTACTCCTACTTATGTCTTCCAACATTTATACAGATCTTACATTTTAGCAACGATTTTCCAACATTGCCTTTTTTAAAAGTAATTTGCTTTTTTATTATAAAAGTAACATATGCACATTACAGAATATCTAGTGTAATGGATTATACCAATCTTCTTCTCTCCTTCCCTTCAACATTTCTGAGACTTTAGTTAAGTGTCTCACTTTAATGGTTAAACTTTGGTAAACTGCATGTGGATATGAATTACTCATTTCCTGGGCTGCTTTTTGTTCTTACTTATCTAGATCAAATGAAGTCCATAATGTTGGAAGCTTAATCACATTGTTTACAGAAGAAATTCGTTGGAAAAAAAAATTATTTTGGCATTATAGTCCAGTATCCTAACAATGGCATTGAAGTAAAAGATGTTATATCGAGTCCTTAATAGGTCATACTATTGTCAGCCAGTATTAATTTCGTAGGTCACTGAACAAAAACTTTCATGAAATCATCAATGGGCTTCGCATGGTTGCCCTCTATTCATCTCACTCTATACAGATCCAAAACTCATCAAACAAATGTTCAAGTAGTCTGAACTCCCTTTTGCATTTTGTTGTTTTTTCCCTTTTGCTTCAGTTTACAGATTGAGTATGGAGACATTTAAGCTGACCAATCTTTGGTCGTCATAGGACTTAATTTAGACACCTAAATACATGATGGGTTATTAGATTTCAAACTCCTTTTGGACTATGGAGTATGTTACCGTAAGGTCACTTTTCTAAAAGCAATCATGAGTGTTCAAAGCAATGGCAACTGGATCTAAGATAAAACAGGATAATTCCATCTCTATCCTTGAGCACCAAAGTAAAACACATCTGTGCCATAAACAGTCCAGTCACTAATGGGACGGCAGGCGAGGGAGAGGTGGTCTTTGCGGGAGGGGGCGGGGCTGGTAACAACGTAGGGAACCAGGCAGGGCCGGAGGACCGGCAGAAAGACTGAAGGGAACTACAAAAGAGGATGAAAAATGAGAGAAAAGGGTGGGAGAGACTCAGTAAGTGGCGTCAAGCAGTGCCCCTCAAACTTCACAGCCCATTACAGTTTTTGAGAATCCGACCCCGAGTCGGGTCTGAGTAATTTAAACAGCCCTCGGGCGGTGAGACCCAGACATCAGTAGTTTTAAAGTGAAACCAATCTGAACCCAAGTTTGGGGCCCAGAAGACCAGGGAGGAGGCGACGGAGAGAAAGGAGGAGCGCCAGCCCGGGACCGGGGACCAGCCAGGCCGGGTAGTAGCCCGAAGGCTCCGCCTCTTCCTGCTACCGGGAGGAGCCGCCGAGCCCCCGATACACGGCTTCTGCGGGGACACCGTCAGTTCGGCGGCGGCGGCAGCTCCTGCTACTCAGCAGAAAGGGACTGGAGGCAGGAAGGGAGGAGGAAGGCGGCACCGGGGCGGTTACCTGATCAGAGCCGCGACCCTCATGCTGGGCGCAGTGCGCATGCGTGCGGCGGGCGCGGGCCGACGCCTCCGTGACGTGCGCAGGTCCTCGCCCGGGTGTTCGTTCCGCCGCCTGTCAGGCGACCGGTGCTGCGGCCCCTGCGGCCGCCCACGGGGCACCTGGACGCGGAGTACGCGCCACCTTGGCGCCTAGTCCCTGAGGCACGGAGGTCCCGGCTCGGAAAAGAACGCTGTTTAGGCGCGGCCTAACCACCTAAGTGAGGGCACTGAAGCTGCCTGGGGAAGGGCAAGGCCCGCGTCGCCGCGCTCGGGCTCGGAGCCCTGGATTTGTTTGGGTAGGAGAATGTTCAAACTCCTTTATGCCGCCCATTGAAACACTTGTGGACATGCAAAGGGAAAACAAGTTGGTCTTTATTTCCTCAGCCAGCCACCCACCCCTTCCCCAGAAAGAGCTGCACCCTTTAGTTTTTTAGCTTTTGTCTCCTCAGTGCTTCCAACTTACCTCTGGGGCCACTCCTAGGACTGCTAAGCTCCCTGTGGTTTGGGCCCTTTGTGTAATAAAGAAGCTTAGAAGCTGATTAAGGCTCATCACCAAAGAGCAGTGTCCTTGCAGAAAGAAAATCTAATTTCTAAATTTATTCACCAAGTATTTATTGAGTGCCTTTTATTTACCTGGCGCTGTTTTAGGCTCTTGGGATACGTCCGTGAATAAAACAATCACCTCCTGTGGGAGATTGCCGGGTGTGCTTTGCAAGGATAGAGCCGCAAAATCAAACAAAAAAACCCACCAATCACCTCCCTCCTGGAGTTTACATGGGGGTGGGGAAAGCAGACAGTATACTGCCAAAAGTTTCCATAGCATGTTGAAACATGTTAAGTGCTATGAAAAAGAATAGAGCTTGAGAGGAATCAGGAAGGAGGTTGTTGGCCTGTTGGGAACAGGCCCAACTGGTCCGCGGCCTGTTGGGAACTGGGCTGTACAGCGGGAGGTGAGCAGTGGGTGGGAGAGCCAGCCAGCAGAGCAAAGCTCCATCTGCCACTCCCCTGTTGCTCCCATTACCGCCTGAGCCATCCCCCCACCCCCAATCCGTGGAAAAATTGTCTTCCACAAAAACCAGTCCCTGGTGCCAAAAAGGTTGGGGACCGCTGCTCTAGGCAGAAGAAAAAAACCAGAGCCGAGACCCTAGATGCGTTATGTGTTTGTGGAAAAACAAGTTTGGCCAGTGTGGCTGACACCTCAGAGTAGTGGGAGATGAGGTTCCAGTGATGGAGGGAGGGAGATCATATAGGTGTTATTGATACCAACCGTGGTTCTTGACCTTGCCCAATCAATAGAAGGTGACAAGAGGCCAGACAAGAAATTCAGGCAAGCAGGGAGGAGCAAAAACAGGTAATAGTTTCCCTTGATAACAAGTAACAGTTTCCCTTGCTCGCTCCTCGAGGGGGTGGGGGGCAACTGGTTCCTTATATGGGGTGAGGGTAGGGGGGTGTCCAGGGGTTTGGTCGGAGTGGTGGCTTAGGTGGTTTGCCCACCCCTTTGGTGGTGTTGCGTGCAGGAGGCATGCACAGCACCCTGCTTTTGCTCCTGACACCCTGTTTTTGCTCCCAGCTCTTTTTTTGGTCTTTTTGTATCTAGTTTTGTATAATCTGCCCCAACTGAGCATGCACACAGTTATTTTTAGTCCCTTATAGTTTCTTTGTATTTTGTTGCTCAAGGAGCTGTTTGTCCATGTGAAAGTACTGCAGCAAAGTGTACCACATCCCAGGTCCCAGCCTGTCTTATTATTACCAACCCTTTCAAGTTGGGCTCCAGCAAGGGTCCTCCTGCCTGGTTCGTTCAGAAGCAAAGCAAAGCTTTATTCTTTGGTCAAAGAACGGAGAGGTGTGAGTTCTCGCTCTAGAAGACAAGCTCTCCCCAACAGGCCATGGGCAGGGCAGCTTTATGAGGTTCTTGTCAATAGGGTGGGGCACAGTTGTGTTCCTGGGGGCACTTTAGACTTAAGTGTTGGGTGCAGCATTTCTGCACAGGGTATGTTGTCCCCATCTTGAATTGAGGTGTTGTGTGCTAGGGCTTTTGCCCACAGCCCAGGCAATTTGGGCCTGATGAGAGTCTAGTTGGGGAGATAAGACAAGTGCATGAAACAAATATTCACAATACAAGAGGGCATATTTTGAAAGTAACAAGTTATGTAATGCATATGGCAAGAGTTCCATGAGTTGAATCCACAGGAAAAATTCTAGAAAAAAAAACAGGACTTGAATGATGGGCCGAAATGAACAGGAGGAATAGGTAGACCTTACAAACAAAGACAGATAAAGGAATTCAGAGCATGTCACTCCAAAAATGCCACTTTGGCATATTGATTGAGTTAAGGGCACTTGAGAAATAGCAGGTGCAATAAGGGCATTCTGAACTCCTTTTTATTTCTGAAAGCAGGAGATAAAAGCCCATTGTAAAAGGTGCCTTCTCTGTACTTAAGAGAAAAAAAGATATTCTCGTTGCCAGAGATGGGAAATGGGGAATCAAGGCCAAAAGAAATCTGTGCAAACAGAACTTGTCAAAAATATGGATTCTTATCTTCCTTTCGCTTCTCCATATAGTTTAGTTACTTTTCTACAATTACCTCTCTTTGTTCAACCTACTATAAAAGCATGTAGGTTCTGCCATCTTTTGGGGGCTGGTGGGGAGGATCTTCACTCTGTTGTGAAGGCTCCCATGTCCGTGTAAGAAATTTTAGTAAAACTTGTATGTATTTTTTGCCAGTTAATCTGCCATAGGCGAGTTTAATTCTTAGCCAGAGAACCTAAGAGGGTAGAAGAGAATTTTTCCTCCCCTACAGGAATGAGTATGGTGTGTTCAGCAGTAGTGGGCAAACCTGCCTGATAAGTTGTAAGAGTATACAAGAGAGAAGGGAAAATAAGTTGGATGGATAAAATAATGCCAGATTATCCAGTGCCATGGAAAGCCAAAATGAGGAATTTCAACAACAGTATTTTTAAAGAAATGCTTTAATTTACTTTGAAACTAATATACTAATCCTGAACGTAGTAACATACTAATATTGAAACTTCACAAAGGACTTTTAAAAAGACTCACAAGTTAATAAGGAGAACTCATTTTTAAGTAGTCAATCCATTTGTTGATAAGTAATTTGCCCAAACTTCAAGAAAAGTAGGCTTAGCAGGACCCCTATATGCATAGCATTCTACATGGATAGTGTAAAGGTAGCTGCAGCCCAATCAATGTCAACAAGATAACAGATTTTATACCAGCATAGGCTAAAGTAATTCTTTTTATAATATATTGAAATGACTTGCCCAAGATTCGCCTTTCAAAGGCATTGTGAGCTCACTTCCTACAATCTCAAACTGTTATAAATGACTATGTATTCGTTTATAAAGCCAACAAAATAGGTGAATGGAAAATCAGCCTCAAAAAAATCTCAGTTCCTTGCCAGTTTACTTAGGGGAGACTCTTCATAGCCAAATAGTGTTGCTGGTAATAAAAAGTTGCAAGCTGTCACTGAATTCTGCTTCCTTGGCAGCACATCCTAAGGATGTACTGATTGATAAAGATTTAGATAATCAAATCAAAAACCCTATAGGTAGATAGTCCTCAGAGTTCTTGAGAGGATTTATCAATACAACTCAAGCCAGTGCATCTCTCTGAAGTCATGCCATACAGGGAATCATTGGAAGGTTTCCTGGTGAGGATTTAGGAAAAAAGGAATTAAGTGATTATTTGGAAGATTTAAGGGCATCGTTACATGAGTGTCTGATGCATTTATATTAATAATGACAACTCATATGGGCCAGGCACTCTCCTAAGTGTTTTAGGTGCAGTGATGTAACTATCGCAGCAAATATATGAAGTAGGATACATTGTTATTCCCATTTGCAGATGAGAAAACTGAGCACAAAGAAGTTAAATAAGCTGCCTGTTTTAGTCAGTTTGGACTGCTTTAACAAAATACCGTAGTGTAGGTGGCTTAAATAACAGACTTTCTTACAGTTCTGGAGGCTGGGAAGTCTGAGACAGAATGTCAGCATGGTCTGGTTCTGATGAGAGCTCTCTTCCTGGTCTGTGGATGGATGTACCTTCACGTGGTGGAGAGAGCATTTTCTTATAAGAGCACCAATCCCATTCACGAGGGTCCAATGTCATGACTTAATTACCTCCAAAAGACCCCACCTCCAAACAACGTCATATTGGGGATTAGAGCTTTAACATACGAATTTGGGAGTAACTCAAACATTCAGTCTGCAGCACTGCCTTGAATCCTAGACCTAATAAGTGGCAAAATCAAGATTCAAACCCAGGCAGCCTAGCTCTAAAGTCTATGCTCTTAACCACTGTACTATATCTGCAACTGAAAAGGCCAGCTTGTTATTTTGGCAAATATATACTATTTCCAAAATATATTTGGAAGGACATTGCCATCATTCACTTCCTGAATTTCCTTTTTCTATGCTTCCAAGCTGACCAATACTTTTTCTGAAAGACACAATTTTTTTTTTTAATTGGCGTATAGTTGCTTTACAATGTTGTGTTAGTTTCTGCCGTACAGGAAAGTGAATCAGCTTTATGCATACATATATCCCCTCTTTTTTGGATTTCCTTCCCATTTCGGTTACCACAGAGCATTGAGTAGAGTTCCCTGTGCTATACAGTCAGTTCTCATTAGTTATCTATTTTATACATAATGTATATATGTCAATCCCAATCTCCCAATCCATCCCACCTCCTCCCTTCCCTCCTTGGTATTCATACATTTGTTCTCTATGTCTGTGTCTCTATTTCTGCTTTGCAAATAAGTTCATCTATACCACTTTTATAGATTCCATATATATGCATTAATATATGATATTTGTTTTTCTCTTTCTGACTTACTTCACTCTGTATGACAGTCTCTAGGTCCATCCACGTCTCTGCAAATGGCACAATTTTGTTCCTTTCCATTGCATATATGTACTACATCTTCTTCATCCATTCCTCTGTTGATGGACACTTAGGTTGTTTCCATCTCTGGGCTGTTGTAAATAGAGCTGCAATGAATATTTTGGTACATGACTCTTTTTGAATGATAGTTTTCTCAGGGTATATGCCCAATAGTGGGATTGCTGGGTCGTATGGTAGTTCTATTTGTAGTTTTTTAAGGAACCTCCATACTGTTCTCCACAGTGGCTGTGGAGAACACACAATTTACATTCCCACCAACAGTGCAAGAGGGTACCCTTTTTTCCACACCCTCTCCAGCATTTATTGTTTCTAGATTTTTTGATGATGGCCATTCTGACTGGTGTGAGATGATATCTCATTGTAGTTTTGATTTGCATTTCTCTAATGATTAATGATGTTGAGGATTCTTTCATGTGTTTGTTGGCAGTCTGTATATCTTCTTTGGAGAAATGTCTGTTTCGGTCTTCTGCCCATTTTTGGATTGGGTTGTTTGTTCTTTTGTTATCGAGCTGCATGAGCTGCTTGTAAATCTTGGAGATTAATCCTTTGTCAGTTGCTTCATTTGCAAATATTTTCTCCCATTCTGAGCATTGTCTTTTGGTCTTGTTTATGGTTTCCTTTGCTATGCAAAAGCTTTGAAGTTTCATTAGGTCCCATTTGTTTATTTTTGTTTTTATTTCCATTTCTCTAGTAGGTGAGTCAAAAAGAATCTTGCTGTGATTTATGTCATAGAGTGTTCTGCCTATGTTTTCCTCTAAGAGTTTGATAGTTTCTGGCCTTACATTTAGATCTTTAATCCATTTTGAGCTTATTTTTGTCTATGGTGTTAGGGAGTGCTCTAATCTCATTCTTTTACATGTACCTGTCCAGTTTTCCCAGCACCACTTATTGAAGAGGCTGTCCTTTCTCCACTGTACATTCCTGCCTCCTTTATCAAAGATAAGGTGACCATATGTGTGTGGGTTTATCTCTGGGCTTTCTATCCTGTTCCATTGATCTATAGTTCTTTTTTTGTGCCAGTACCATACTTCTTGATTACTGCAGCTTTGTAATATAGTCTGAAGTCAGGGAGCCTGATTCCTCCAGCTCCGTTTTTCGTTCTCAAGATTGCTTTGGCTATTCGGGGACTTTTGTGTTTCCATAAAAATTGTGAAACTTTTTGTTCTAGTTCTGTGAAAAATACCACTGGTAGTTTGATAGGGATTGCATTGAATCTGTAGATTGCTTTGGGTAGTAGAGTCATTTTCACAATGTTGATTCTTCCAATCCAAGGACATGGTATATCTCTCCATCTATTTGTATCATCTTTAATTTTTTCATCAGTGTCTTATAATTTTCTGCGTACAGGTCTTTTGTCTCCTTAGGTAGGTTTATTCCTAGATATTTTATTCTTTTTGTTGCAATGGTAAATGGGAGTGTTTTCTTGATTTCACTTTCAGATTTTTCATCATTAGTGTATAGGAATGCCAGAGATTTCTGTGCATTAATTTTGTATCCTGTTACTTTACCATATTCATTGATTAGCTCTAGTGGTTTTCTGGTAGCATCTTTAGGATTCTCTATGTATAGTATCATGTCATCTGCAAACAGTGAAAGCTTTACTTCTTCTTTTCCAATTTGGATTCCTTTTATTTCCTTTTCTGCTCTGATTGCTGTGGCTAAAACTTCCAAAACTATGTTGAATAAGAGTGGTGAGAGTGGGCAACCTTGTCTTGTTCCTGATCTTAGTGGAAATGCTTTCAGTTTTTCACCATTGAGGACGATGTTGGCTGTGGGTTTGTCATACATGGACTTTATTATGTTGAGGAAATTTCCCTCCATGCCTACTTTCTGCAGCGTTTTTATCATAAATGGGTGTTGAATTTTGTCAAAAGTTTTCTCTGCATGTATTGAGATGATCATATGGTTTTTCTCCTTCAATTTGTTAATATGGTTTATCACATTGATTGATTTGTGTATATTGAAGAATCCTTGCACTCCTGGAATAAACCCCACTTGATCATGGTGTATGATCCTTTTAATGTGCTGTTGGATTCTGTTTGCTAGTATTTTGTTGAGGATTTTTGCATCTATGTTCATCAGTGATATTGGCCTGTAGTTTTTTTTCTTTGGGACATCCTTGTCTGGTTTTGGTATCAAGGTGATGGTGGCCTCGTAGAATGAGTTTGGGAGTGTTCCTCCCTCTGCTATATTTTGGAAGTGTTTGAGAAGAATAGGTGTTAGCTCTTCTCTAAATGTTTGACAGAATTCGCCTGTGAAGCCATCTGGTCCTGGGCTTTTGTTTGTTGGAAGATTTTTAATCACAGTTTCATTTTCAGTGCTTGTGATTGGTCTGTTCATATATTCTATGTGTTCTGATTCTTGACAGGTTGTGCATTTCTAAGAATTTGTCTATTTCTTCCAGGTTGTCCAATTTATTGGTGTAGAGTTGCTTGTAGTAATCTCTCATGATCTTTTGTATTTGTGCAGTGTCAGTTGTTACTTCTCCTTTTTCATTTCTAATTCTATTGATTTGAGTCTTCTCCCTTTTTTTCTTGATGAGTCTGGCTAATGGTTTATCTATTTTGGTTATCTTCTCAAAGAACCAGCTTTTAGTTTTATTGATCTTTGCTATCCTTTCCTTCCGTTCTTTTTCATTTATTTCTGATCTGATTTTTATTATTTCTTTCCTTCTGCTAACTTTGGGGTTTTTTTGTTCTACTTTCTCTAATTGCTTTAGGTGCAAGGTTAGGTTGTTTATTCGAGATGTTTCCTGTTTCTAATGGTAGGATTGTATTGCTATAAACTTCCCTCTTAGAACTGCTTTTGCTGCATCCCATAGATTTTGGGTCATTGTGTCTCGGTTGTCATTTGTTTCTTGGTATTTTTTAATTTCATCTTTGATTTCTTCAGTCATCACTTCGTTATTATGTAGTGTATTGTTTAGCCTCCATGTGTTTGTATTTTTTACAGATCTTTTCCTGTAATTGATATCTAGTCTCATAGCATTGTGGTTGGAAAAGATACTTGATACAATTTCAATTTTCTTAAATTTACCAAGGCTTGATTTGTGACCCAAGATATCTATCCTGGAGAATATTCTATGAGCACTTGAGAAAAATGTGTATTCTGTTGTTTTTGGATGGAATGTCCTATAAATATCAATTAAGTCCATCTTCTTTAAGGTATCACTTAAAGCTTGTGTTTCTTTATTCATTTTCATTTTGGATGATCTGTCCATTGGTGAAAGTGGGGTGTTAAAGTCCCCTACTATGAATGTCTTACTGTCAATTTCCCCTTTTATGGCTGTTAGTATTTGCCTTATGTATTGAGGTGCTCCTATGTTGGGTGCATAAATATTTACAATTATTATATGTTCTTCTTGAGTCAATCCCTTGATCATTATGTAGTGTCCTTCTTTGTCTCTTGTAATAATCTTTATTTTAAAGTCTATTTTGTCTGATATGAGAATTGCTACTCCAGCTTTCTTTTGGTTTCCATTTGCGTGGAATATCTTGTTGCATCCCCTCACGGTGTGTGTATGTGTCTCTAGGTCTGTATGTGTCTCTAGGTCTGAAGTGGGTCTCTTGTAGACAGCAAATATATGGGGCTTGTTTTTTGTATCCATTCAGCCAATCTGTGTCTTTTGGTGGGAGCATTTAGTTCATTTACATTTAAAGTAATTATCGATATGTATGTTCCTTTCCCCATTTTCTTAATTGTTTGGGGTTCGTTATTGTAGGTCTTTTCCTTCTTTTGTGTTTCTTGCCTAGAGAAGTTCCTTTAGCATTTGTTGTAAAGCTGGTTTGGTGGTGCTGAACTGTCTCAGCTTTTGCTTGTCTGTAAAGGTTTTAATTTCTCCATCAAATCTGAATGAGATCCTTGCTGGGTAGAGTAATCTTGGTTGCAGGTTTTTCTCCTTCATCACTTTAAATATGTCCTGCCAGTCCCTTCTGGCTTGCAGAGTTTCTGCTGAAAGATCAGCTGTTAACTTTATGGGGATTCCCTTGTGTGTTATTTGTTGTTTTTCCATTGTTACTTTTAATATGCTTTCTTCGTATTTAATTTTTGACAGTTTGATTAATATGTGTCTTGTTGTGTTTCACCTTGGATTTATCCTGTATGGGACTCTCTGTGCTTCCTGGACTTGATTAACTATTTCCTTTCCCATATTAGGGAAGTTTTCAACTATAATCTCTTCAAATATTTTCTCAGTCCTTTTCTTTTTCTCTTCTTCTTCTGGAACCCCTATAATTCGAATGTTGGTGCATTTAATGTTGTCCCAGAGGTCTCTGAGACTGTCCTCAGTTCTTTTCATTCTTTTTTCTTTATTCTGCTCTGCAGTAATTATTTCCACTATGTTATCTTCCAGGTCACTTATCCGTTCTTCTGCCTCAGTTATTCTGCTATTGATCCCATCTAGAGTATTTTTAATATCATTTATTGTGTTGTTCATCATTGCTGGTTTTGTCTTTAGTTCTTCCAGGTCCTTGTTAAATGTTTCTTGCATTTTCTCTATTCTATTTCCAAGATTTTGGATCATCTTTACTATCATTATTTTGAATTCTTTTTCAGGTAGACTGCCTATTTCCTCTTCATTTGTTAGGTCTGGTGGGTTTTTATCTTGCTCTTTCATCTGCTGTGTGTTTTTCTGTCTTCTCATTTTGCTTATCTTACTGTGTTTGGGGTCTCCTTTTTGCAGGCTGCAGGTTCGTAGTTCCCGTTGTTTTTGGTGTCTGTTCCCAGTGGCTAAGGTTGGTTCAGTGGGTTGTGTAGGCTTTTGGTGGAGGGGACTAGTGCCTGTGTTCTGGTGGATGAGGCTGGATCTTGTCTTTCTAGTGGGCAGGTTCATGTCTGGTGGTGTGTTTTGGGGTGTCTGTGGACTTATTATGATTTTAGGCAGCCTCTCTGCTAATGGGTGGGGTTGTGTTCCTGTCTTGCTAGTTGTTTGGCCTAGAATGTCCAGTACTGTAGCTTGCTGGTTGTTGAGTGAAGCTGGGAGCTGGTGTTGGGATGGAGATCTCTGGGAGAATTTTGCCGTTTGATATTATTTGGATCTGGAGCTCTTGTGGACCAGTGTCCTGAAGTTGTGTCTCCCACCTCAGAGGCACAACACTGACTCCTGGCTGCAGCACCAAGAGCCTGTCATCCACACGGCTCAGAATAAAAGAGAGAAAAAGTAGAAAGAAAAAAATAGAAAGAAAGAGTTAGTAGAAGTAGAAAGCAAGAAAGAAAGAAAGAAAGGAAGGGAGGGAGGGAGGAAGGAGGGAAGGAAGGAAAAAAGAAAGAAAGAAAGAAGATAAAGTAAAATAAAATAACATAAGATAAATATAATAAAGTTATTAAAATAAAAAAATAATTACTAAGGAAAAATGAAAAAAAATGAAAAAAAACCCCAAAAAACGGATGGATAGAACCCTAGGACAAATGGTGGAAGCAAAGCTATACAGACAAAATCTCACACAGAAGCATACACATACACACTCAGAAAAAGAGGAAAGGGGGAAAAATCATAAATCTTGCTCTCAAAGTCCACCTCCTCAATTTGGGATGATTCATTGTCTATTCATGTATTCCACAGATGCAGGGTACATCAAGTTGTTTGCGGATCTTTAATCCGCTGCTTCTGAGGCTGCTGGGAGAGATTTCCCTTTCTCTTCTTTGTTCTCACAGCTCCCAGGAGCTCAGCTTTGGATTTGGCCCCGCCTCTGCATGTAGGTTGCCAAAGGGCGTCTGTTCTTCGCTCAGACAGCACGGGGTTAAATAAAGGAGCTGCTGATTCGGGGGCTCTGGCTCACTCAGGCCGAGGGGAGGGAGGGGCACAGAGTGCGGGGCGAGTGTGCAGCGGCAGAGGCCGGTGTGACAGCGTGACGTTGCACCAGCCTGAGGCGTGCCTTGCGTTCTTCCGGGGGAGTTGTTCCTGTATCCCGGGACCCTGGCAGTGGCGGGCTGCACAGGCTCCCCGGAAGGGGGGTGTGGGTAGTGACCTGTACTCACACACAGGCTTCTTGGTGGTGGCAGCAGCAGCCTTAGCATCTCATGCCCGTCTCTGGGGTCCGCGCTTTTAGCCATGGCTCGCGCCCGTCTCTGGAGCTCCTTTAAGCAGCGCTCTTAATCCCCTCTCCTCGTGCACCAGGAAACAAAGAGGGAAGAAAAAGTCTCTTGCCTCTTTGTAAGGTCCAGACTTTTCCCCGGACTCCCTCCCGGCTAGCCATGGTGCACTAACCCCCTGCAGGCTGTGTTCATGCCGCCAACCCCAGTCCTCTCCCGGCGCGCCTATCGAAGCCCGAGCCTCAACTCCCAGACCTGCCCGCCCCGGCGGGTGAGCAGAGAAGCCTCTCATGCTGATGAGTGCCGGTCAGCCCTGATCCTCTGTGCTGGAATCTCTCTGCTTTGCCCTCTGCACCCCTATTGCTGTGCTCTTCTCCACGGCTCTGAAGCTTTCCCCCTCCACCACCCGCAGTCTCCGTCTGCGAAGGGGCTTCCTAGTGTGTGGAAACCTTTCCTCCTTCACAGCTCCCTCCCACTAGTGCAGGTCCGTCCCTATCCTTTTGTCTCTGTTTATTCTTTTTTCTTTTGCCCTACCCAGGTTCGTGGGGGAGTTTCTTGCCTTTTGGGAGGTCTGAGGTCTTCTGCCAGTGTTCAGTAGTTGTTCCGTACGAGTTGTTCCACATGTAGATGTATTTCTGGTGTATCTGTGGGGAGGAAGGTGATTTCCACATCTTACTCTTCAGCCATTTTCCCGGAAGCCCGGCACGCCGTCCCCATGACTGTCGTGGCTTCGGCTGCGGGGGCCCCTCCAGACCCGGAAGCCTCAGTGAGGCCGACCTCCCCTCGGGCTACGGGGCAGTTCCGTGACGGCGGAGGGAAGAGACCCCAAGCCGGGAGTTCCAGCTCTGCAGAAACCTGTTTGTAGATTGTTTTGATGATGGCCATTCTGACCAGTGTGAGGTGATACCTCATTGTAGTTTTGATTTGCCTTTCTCAAATTAGTGATGTTGAGCATCTTTTCATGTGTTCGTTGGCCATCTGTATGTCTTCTTTGGAGAAATGTCTATTTAGGCCTTCTGCCCATCTTTTGATTGGGTTGTTTGTTTTTTTGATATTGAGCTGCATGAGCTGTTTGTATATTTTGGAGACTAATCCCTTTTCAGTTGCTTCATTTGCAAATATTTTTTTCCCATTCTGAGGGTTGTCTTTTCATCTTGTTTATGGTTTCCTTTGCTGTGCAAAAGTTTTTAAGTTTAATTAGGTCCCATTTGTTTGTTTTTGTTTTTATTTCATTACTCTAGGAGGTGGGTCAGAAAAGATCTTGCTGTGATTTATGTCAAAGAGTGTTCTTCCTATCTTTTCCTCTAAGAGTTTTATAGTGTCTGGTCTTACATTTAGGTCTCTAATCCATTTTGAGTTTACTTTTGTGTATGGTGTTAGGGAGTGTTCTAATTTCATTCTTTCACACATAGCTGTCCAGTTTTTCCACTTATTGAAGAGACTGTCTTTTCTCTGTTGTATATTCTTGCCTCCTTTGTCATAGATTAGGTGACTATAGATGCATGAGTTTTTCTCTGGGCTTCCTATCCTGTTCCATTGATCTATATTTCTGTGTTTGTGCCAGTACCATACTGTTTTGATTACTGTAGCTTTGTAGTATAGTCTGAAGTCAGGGAGCCTGGTTCCCCCATCTCCGTTTTTCTTTCTCAAGATTGCTTTGGCTATTCGGGGTCTTTTGTGTTTCCATACAAATTGTAAAATTTTTTGTTCTGATTCTGTGAAAAATGCCATTGTAATTTGATAAGGATTGTATTGAATCTGTAGATTGCTTTGGGTAGTAGAGTCATTTTCACAATGTTGATTCTTCCAATCGAAGAACGTGGTATATCTCTCCATCTGTTTGTGTCATCTTTGATTACTTTAATCAGTATCTTATAGTTTTCTGAGTACAGGTCTTTTGCTTCTTTAGGTAGGGTAATTCCTAGGTATTTTATTCTTTTTGTTGCAGTGGTAAATGGGATTGTTTCCTTAATTTCTCTTTCTGATCTTTCATTGTTAGTGTATAGGTATGCAAGAAATTTCTGTGATCAATTTTGTATCCTGCAAATTTACCAAATTCATTGATGAGCTCTAGTAGTTTTCTGGTGGCATGTTTAGGATTTTCTATGTATAGTATCATGTCATCTGCAAACAGTGACAGTTTTACTTCTTCTTTTCCAATTTGGATTCCTTTTATTTATTTTTCTTCTCTGATTGCTGTGGTTAGTGCTTCCAAAACTATGTTGAATAATAGTGGCAAGAGTGGACATCATTGTCTCGTTCCTGTTCTTAGAGGAAATGCTTTCAGTTTTTCACCATTGAGAATGATGCTGGCTGTGGGTTTCTCATATATGGCCTTTGTTATGTTGAGGTAGGTTTCCTCTATGTCCACTTTCCGGAGAGTTTTTATATAAATGGGTGTTGAGTTTTGTCAGAAGCTTTTTCTGCATTTATTGAGAAGATCAGATGGTTTTTATTCTTCAGTTTGTTAACATGGTGTATCACATTGATTGATTTGCAGATATGGAAAAATCCTTGCATTCCTGAGATAAACCCCACTTGGTCGTGGTGTATGATCCTGTTAATGTGTTGTTGGATTCTGTTTGCTAGTATTTTGTTGAGGATTTTAGTGTCTATGTTCATCAGTGATATCAGTCTGTAATTTTCTTTTTCTGTGATATCTTTGTCTGGTTTTTTATCAGGGTGATGGTGGCCTCGTAAAATGAGCTTGAGAGTGTTCCTCCCTCTGCAATTTTTTGGAAGAGTTTGAGAAGGATAGGTGTTAGGTTTTCTCTAAATGTTTGATAGAATTCGCCTGTGAGGCCGTCTGGTCCTGGACTTTTCTTTGTTTGAAATTTTTTTTTTTTTTTGCGGTATGCGGTCCTCTCACTGTTGTGGCCTCTCCTGTTTGGGAGCACAGGCTCCGGACACGCAGGCTCAGCGGCCATGTCCCACGGGCCCAGCCGCTCTGCGGCATGTGGGATCCTCCCCGGCTGGGGCACGAACCCGTGTACCCCACACCAGCAGGCGGACTCTCAACCACTGTACCACCAGGGAAGCCCTGTTGGAAAATCTTTAATCACAGTTTCAGTTTCATTACTTGTTATTGATCTGTTCATATGTTTTATTTCTTCCTGGTTCAGTCTTAGAAGGTTGTACCTTTCTAAGAATTTGTCCATTTCTTCCAGGTTGTGCATTTTATTGGCATATAGTTGCTTGTAGTAGTCTCTTATGATCCTTTGTATTTATGTGGTGTCAGTTGTAACTTCTCCTTTTTCATTGCTAATTTTATCGATTTGAGTCCTCTCCCTTTTTTTCTTGATGTGTCTGGCTAAAGATATATCAATTTTGTTTATCTTCTCAAAGAACCAGCTTTCAGTTTCATTGATGTTTGCTATTGTTTGAAAGACACAAATTGTATTACAGGAATTAATATATTGCATGAGGTCATGGGTAAGCATTAAAGGCCTGAGACTCATTCTGTCTCGTTTAGATATCTTTTTTCTTTATTCCATAATGGAGAATGGCAAATTCAGAAGCTATGGAGAATGGCAAATTCAGAAGCTATGGGAGCCAGTCAGATAACATAGATGAGTGCAGTAGGTTGGTATAAGAAAATTTGGAATGGTGAAGACTGTGGCAAACCACTACTCACTCATCACTTTGCTGTAGCTGCCCTGTGCAAATGTGAACCAGTGTTACCAGGTCTTCCAGTTTTCCAAGAGATGATAGAAATCTCCATTTTAGTTAACTCCTTTTTTCAGTGTTGGAAACTAATTTTAAAAGTTTTAATCACTATGCACAGCAAATAAAACTTATCTGCTTATCATTAATTTTTTAATTTAACTTTAGAGAATAATCTTTATTCCTTTACTGAACTAGTATTTATTGATGGCCTATTATATGTTTATTTATCAAAATTTTAAATGTTTACATGGCTACAGAAATATTTTGCCCTTGTATATGTGCAAAAATGTATAAGAATGTCCACTGCGGCAAAATGGAAATCTCATCAGGACAGGGACTTTTAAATTATTATATATTTATATATAATATTATTTATTATATTTATTAATTGATATTATTATTTATTATTCATTTATTGAACAGTCCTTGTATATAGTAGGTACTTACTATATATTTATTCACATACATATATATGTAATTAACCTAAATTTCATCAACAGAACTAGTTAAATAAATTATGGTACCTCCACACAGTGAAATAATATGTAACAGTTAAAGAAAAATGAAAAATTATTTAGGACATATTTTCAAGAGTAAAAAGCAAGTTGCATAAGATATTTTCATTTATATCAAAGGAAAATTAAGCATATATATGCATAAATATATAAGTAAATATTAAAGGCTCTACAAAGTTATATACTAAACTCTTACAATGATACTTCTATGAGAAAAATGGGAGGTGGGACTTCTACTTTCACTTCATATAAGTCTGTATTGTTTGACTATTTTTGATGAATATATATGTATTACTTGTATATTTTAAAAGACTAACAATTTAGCTCCAATAACAAGTAAATGAAATAAAATAACATGTGATTTAATTTCTTAACTTTCAGGTTAATGGAGATTATAAAAAAGCCAAAACTGGTGAGGATAGAGATCAATGCCAGCAGGAATACAGGGAAAGGGAAAATCTCATGCTCAGTTGCCGGAGAAGTAAGTACAACTTTTCTGGAGGGCAATTTGGGACTACATATTAAATCTTTAATGTGCATACACTCTAAGCATTCCCATCAGTAGGAATTATCTTAAGGAGATAATTGGACAATAGTACAGAGAATGTTCTTTGCAATGTTGTTTATAATATTGAAAAACAGAAAACAACTAGATATCGATAATTAGGGTTTGGTTAAATAAATGTACCATGTAAATATAACCATGAGATATAATATGATTGCATTAACAGACAAAGAATATACACACACGTATACATAGGCACATATATGAGAGACAGTACAGAAGCATGGTTAAGTACTTGCAGTCTGCCTTAATTTGAATGTCAGTACTGCCACTTACTAAGCTTTGTAATTTGAGACAAAGTACTGAAACCTTTTTTTCGTTAGTTTTATTATCTGTATGGTGGGGTTAAAATATGATCTACTACACATAGTTGTAAGAATTAAATTAAATAGTTCATTATAACAAAATCTTTTTATTTTACATAAAGAGAGATCTGGAAAAAAATCATTAACATGTTGATAGTGGTAGTCTTTAGGTGGTAAAACTGAATGGATTTTTTTTCTTTCTTATATATACCTTTCTATATAATTTTAATTTTCCAAAACTAACACCTATCTTTGTAAATAGAGGAGATATTCGGAAGAATGATTGGGAGAGTGGAAGGAAGGAAGGAAGAGAGGCAGGATACCCGACTGCTTCAGGCTAGGTCTCACAGGTTAGGCAATACTCTGATGAAATTACAGAAAAGTATAGGAACTAGTTTTCAGCTCCATAGATTTAAAAAGTCTTTACCATTCATCCAGTGTAGATAAGACTGTAGGGAACTGATAGAAGCTACATAGCTTCATGGATGACTCAATAATAAACCAGAATGTACGTAAGTCGGTTGTTTTTTTGCCAATAGGAAAGCACAAATTGGAAATATAGCTCTTTCATTGAAACATTGCCTAACAAATTAAAACCACAATGAGATACTAACACATACCCACTAAAATAGCTAATGTAATAAAGACTGACAGTAATAAGTGTTGACATGGTTATGGAGCAACTAAAATCTAGTGCATTGTTAGTAGGAATGCCAAACTGGTACAGCCTCTTTATAAAACAGTTTGGCAGTGTCTTATAAAATTGAACACATTTTACCTTATGATTCAGCAATTCTACTCCTTGTATTTGCTTCAGAGAAATAAACACATATATCCATGTAAAAATGTGTAGTTGAATATTCATAGCAGCATTATTTATAACAGCTAAAAACATAAAGTAACACCAATTTTCAAATGAATAAATAAATTATGGTATATTCATACCATAGAATACTTCTCAGCAACACACACAGCAACATGGATGAATTTTAAAAGCATGCTAAGATGAAAGAAGTCAAACACAAAAGACTATATTTCATGCAACTCCATTTTTTTTTTTTTTTTTTTGGGTGCAGTACGGGGGCCTCTCACTATTGTGGCCTCTCCCGTTGTGGAGCACAGGCTCCGGACGCACAGGTTCAGCGGCCATGGCTCACGGGCCCAGCTGCTCCGCGGCATGTGGGATCTTCCCGGACCGGGGCACGAACCCATGTCCCCTGCATCGGCAGGCGGACTCTCAACCACTGCGCCACCAGGGAAGCCCCATGCAACTCCATTTTTATGAAATGCTAGAAAAGGCAAAGCTACCAGTAATAGAAAGAGTATCAGCATTGCCTAGAGTCAGGAATGAGGAGAGGTCATCAAGGGCAACAGGCCTGAAAGAGACTTTTTTAGGGTGAAGGAATTGTTCTAATACATCTTGATAGGAGATGTGGTTACACAATTATATGCAATTATCATAATTCATCAAATTGTACACTTAAAATTGGTAATATTTATTGTATGCAATTAATATCTTAATTAACAAAACAGTTATTGGAAAGGATAGAGTCAGTTTTTATTATCTGATAAATGGTATCATTCCATTAAGTCTCTTTCTCTCTCTCTCTCTCTATATATATATATTATATGTATATATGTACCATAAGAATTAAAATTTGCAGGAGACCGGAATATCTACATTCATTGGTGGGGCATCCTTTTCCCTTTTCCTTTCATTCTTTTTCCCAAACAATAGGAGTTCTAGAATCTCTGTATAAAAATTGTTTTAGGAGTGGCTATCCAGTTAAAAATGGAGGCAAGAGATTATAAGGGGGCTAAAGCCTCCAAAACCATCTTTAGTGGCAGTTGCATTTTCAAATACTATAGTGATTTCAATCAGGCACTAGTCAGTTATAAATATATGAAAGGAAATTTGCACTACACATTAATATTATCAGTGACATATTTTAAAACTTTGCCTTAAGGGTAAGGTTTACTTCTGCAGGTAGCTAATTTCTTCATTGTTCTGTTTTACTATAGTTAGCTTCAAAGAGAGAGAGATAACAGTACCATATTCTTGAATTTATTTCCAAATTCTGGCAATCCATTATGTTTAGACCCTATATCTCTTTGCAATCTTCACGTATATATTCAATAATTAAAAATGTAATAACAATTCAGTTTTTAGCCTATGTCTTTTTTATAGACTTCTGATTATATCAAGGTTGAAAGTTATTAAAAAATTTTCCTGATATTACAATGTATGTTTTGGAGTCAGGAAAACCTGGGTTTGAATTCTGGTTCTGAAGCATTCATTTGTAATTTCAGTGATATGTTTTCCCTTCATCTGTGAAATAGAGATATTCACATTTACCTTATGAGGTTAGGATTTTATACATATACATACACACACACAGTGGTCACAGTATCTGTCACATGTAAACCCTGAAGCAAACACTAAAAGATTATGAAGCAAAGATTTATAGCTAAAAAGCCAAGAAGGAATCAAGATGGAATCATATAAAAATACTGTATTAGTCCAAAAGACGGCAAAAAAAGAGAGGAAAGGGGGGAAAAATGAGACAGAAAACAAATATCAAGATGGTAGGTTTAAATCCAGTAATATCAATAATCACATTAAATATCAATGTTTAAATACCTAAAATGCAGGTTGAAAGATTAGACAAGGAAGCAAGACCCAAATATATCATGTTTGCAAGAAACTCACTTTAAATACGAAGACACAGACAGGGTAAAAGTAAAAGGGTGAGAAATAGAAATATGTACTATGCAAACGCTATTCAAAAAAAAGCTGGGGTGACTATATACATATCAGACGATGTAGATTTCAGAGCAAGGAATAAAATTAGTCTGTCTCCTTCTCCAGACCCTCAGTCCTCCAGATCATTCCTGTGAGGCAACACATTACCCACTCTTCTGTATCTTTCCAGAATGAGTTTATGAATATATAAGCATATATCACTTTTATTTTTCACCCAAGGGAGCATACTATATTCACTATTGTGTACTTTGTTTTTCCAAATATATCTAGGGCATTATCTTGTACTGTTATATATAGATCTATCCCATTCTTTTTATCAACTGCATAGTAAAGAATAAAGTTTATTTTTAAACTTTATTGGGGTATAATTGCTTTACAATGTTGTGTTAGTTTCTGCTGAATCACAAAGTGAATCAGTTATGCATATACATATATCCCAATATCCCCTCCCTCTTGCGTCTCCCTCCCACCAAGAATAAAGTATTCTTTTTTTAAGGTCTCCATCAAAAAAAACCAGGGTGTCCAAATTCTAGCTAATGTGGCTAGGTGAAGCCCCCCTAAAATAAGATTGGAATGTAACTAATTTAAAGAATGCTGGACACCTGCATCTCCAGCACGTTCAAAAGTAAGGTCAATATCTTAACATGTCACACTCCTACACCATTACACCAACTCACACTTCTACCGATTTATTGTTTTTTGAAGACATAAGCTTCCACCAACTTAGTCTCCAAGGTAATTCTTAACTTCTCCTTCTCCCTTATCCTTCTCCAAACTGTAATCAAGTCTTATAGATTGCACTCTCAAGATGTCCCAGTAAGTTGAAGATAGATAATGAAATTCTTTTTGAAGTTCATTGCTACTGATTCAATGTACTGCCAATAAGACTAATATGTGCATCCAATTTCAGTCTCCATTGCCAGACGTTTTGTCTGTAAACTTGCATCGTAGAAGAAACTTAGAGTTATTTAGTGACAAATTGATATTTCTAATATTCCATATTCAAAAACTTTCTTTCCAGATTCCTTCTTTATAATTTTATACATTGTTCTTATTTATGAAAATGTTTCTGGTCTGGTGGAATATATAGTGTTGTATAACTATAATGGGGATTTGTGGATCATCTTTCTTTTGACAAGTGCCAAGTACTTTAATAAGTTCTGTTTCATATGTCCTAATAATATCCCCTTGAAATAGGAAGAAAATATTGTCTTTTCACTTTATTAACGAAAGAACAGAAACATAGATATATCAGGTAATTAGTGTTTGCCTACCAAGTGTGCTAGTGACAGAGCTGGGACTAGAACCCAGGTTTCCTCACGTTCAAGCGTTCAGATCATAAGTTTCAGAATCATAAAACTGTCACCTCTGCAGTTTTGCAAAAGTAATAGCATATACTCTCACACATTCTGAATTTCTAGAGCTTAATAATAATCCATTAAAAAAATATCTTCCTTCTAATCTCATTGGAAAAGAACATTTCTCAAGAAATGTAGAGAATACGTATTCAACCACTGATTCTCTTCATCAAGAACTTTGTTGTAAAATGAGCTTAAAATGTGATGACATCAGGCTCAATGTTACACCTATTTTCATTCTTCTAAATTATTGTCCAAACATATAAATGCCCTAGACTCTAAATCAATCATTTGAAACTGGTCGACTACAGCTTTGAAAATATTGGGCGCATCATAAACATCGTGCCCATCTCTCACTTCTCTTTCATCATGGAACATATATAGTCTGTACTCATTCATAGAAATATCTCATGGCTCTGGTAAAAGCTTATGAATAAACTTCTCTGTCCAGCTGTGTATTTCTGAGTAATTAGATGAATTAAATAATCCAGCAAACAAAATTCTAAACAGTGACTCAGTGGCAACAGGAATAGTTGAATAAACGTGTTTGTTTAAATGGGAAACCTATATTTCTCTGAAGTAGAGCAATTTGCAAGAAAAACTGAAAAAAACAGTCTATAAAAAGAGAATTTAAACTTGGAAAATTTTCATTGCAATTATAGTAGTATGTTAGAATTTGATTGAACAACATTTTAATTATGGTCATTTTCTCTTTGAGCTTTCATTTCATAGATTTCTGTACATTGGCTTTGCTTTTTGTAGAACTCAATAGATTGAATTTTTATTGTGTTTAGCAATGTGTATTTTGGATTATGTGTGTACATAATTCTAATATTGTTTTTCATTTCTCATCTCTGTATCTGAGCATGTGCACATCCTTGGAGAATAAGTGATATCTGAGAACTATTTGGCTGTGAGGAAGGAGAGCATATAGTTGACATGATTTAATTTATCTACAGTAAAAAACATGACAGAAATGAAATAGGTAGGATTTTTAAGCAAGCAAAATATACTATGTAAGCATTAATGTAATGAAAATAATGGGAGATTTTGATGATAAATAATAAGCAATGAATACTTTAAATTATTCATCACACAATTGGTATTATAATTCTAGAAATTAAAAAAATTCTGTATCTCCTTACCAATTTTAATTTTCCACATTTAATTTTTGTTTGTACGTATATACAAACATAATTTTAAAATAATTGTTATTTTGAGGGGATGTAATTTTGTGTTCTGACTTGGGAAAATGAATACTTTTTATAGATAAGAAATTCTTTGAAAAAGTGCAGTGGATATTAATTTCATTTGATATTTTAAAATATTGAAAATAAAAATAATGAGGAAGAATCGTTCTCTAAAATATCCTCCAATTTTTTTAAAATAAAAGGTAGGGCTTCCCTGGTGGCGCAGTGGTTGAGAGTCCGCCTGTCGATGCAGGGGCCACGGGTTCATGCCCTGGCCCGGGAAGATCCCACATGCCGCAGAGCGGCTGGGCCCGTGAGCCATGGCCGCTGAGCCTGCGCGTCAGGAGACTGTGCTCCGCAACGGGAGAGGCCACAACAGTGAGAGGCCCGTGTATGGCAAAAAAATATATAAATAAATAAATAAAAGGTAGAGATATAAATCAATAAAGAACAAATAATTAACCTACCTGATTTGTTTACAGGATTTTCTTTGTTTTTCTTCATCACTGACTCCTTTTTCTCTCTCAGGCAAAAGGAAATTTATACACCCTTAATTCTGCTTTCTTTCGAAATGTACAATAATTGTTGTCCAATCAGTTGAAATATTCTAATGCTATTAGTGCAGAACACTGATGTGTGGATGGCTGGGAACATTTTGCCCATATCAGTCCTAGTTAAAAACTCAACATTAACTTTGTATCTTATGGAAAACACTTTTGCTTCCTAAGACTTATGAAGACTTTTCAATCATCAATGGATGATTTCCCATCCATTGGCAAGATCCCATCTGGTAAATGTAGTAGCTTTTATTACTGTTCACCAAATATTCTGTTTTTCTTCCCTTGCTGAGAGACCATTAATCTCTGCCCAAAGATCATGTGGTTTGTTTTGACCAATTAAATGAGCAGAGGTGACAGAAGTCGCTTCTGGCAAGAACTTTTAAGAACCAGTACATGGTTCACTGGTTCTCTTTTTCTTCTGCCAAGGGATTGGTAATCAGACTGCTCATTGCTCTACTAGCTTAAGTCCTAAAACAAAGCCCCTGGCAGTCTTGGGATGGATACTTAGAATGATTAAGAAGTAAACATTTGTTGTTGCAAACCACTGAGATTTTAGAGGTCACTGAAATTCGAAGTCCACCAAGTTATCTCAGGGAGGAGATAATCCTGCCAATTTGCATGAGCAGCAAACTCTAAAGAGGCAAAGGAAGAAAATGGTGTCATTGGATCTTTTTAGATACTGGAGTGATGGAAGAGGGGTCAGTCACTCAATAGGAGCCATAGTGATAGAGGAATCCGGTCATTACCATAATAGTGCACCAAGAAAGAGAAATCACTGATCTCTTTTTGCATCTGCTTTGCCATCTCCTACCAGTGCCTTCCACTGGCTGAATTTCACAGGAAGAGGATAAGGAAGCATGTGGATACAGTTCACAGAGATCAGCCCTTTGGGGTTGGCAGAGAAGGCAGAGTAGGATGAAGGGTTGGTCTTGGAAGGGCAAACAGAAGAACCTATGCACCTCCTTATTGCTATATTCCCAATTCCTGTTTGTTTGCCTAGTGCATAGGGAATACTTAAAGATATTTAATGGATGAAAGAATGAAGAACATAGACATTAAAAGCAAAGTAATTAATATGGATGCTAATATCAGGCTGCATTTCCTGGCTTTTTTAGGAAATTAGTTTACTTCAATAAGTTGTCTTGTCACTGAATATTGTCATGAGAGGGTTTTAGCTATTGATATAAAATACTTTTAAACCAAATTTTGAACTCCTATGAAGAATACTAAAAAGTAAAGTAACTGGGGAAGGAATTGTGAAAGAGATCGTATTGGTATGCAAAATTGAGGTGACTCAATTTGAACAAGTTTATTGAGTAGATAATTAAGTGAAGAAGGTGAGTCAGAAAATGTAATTCATGACATGCAGTTACACACAATTACTCAAATTATCACTGGTATTGATATTTGGTGGAGTGTCAGCTGGGGCAAGGCATTAGGAGATCATGTGGTTGTGGCATTTGATCACTATGGCAACAATGATCATTAAGAGACTGTGGGATGGGCTGATTATCTCTGTGTTGTAAAGTTTATAAAAAAGAAAACAATAAGCTTAGTGCTTGAACTCAAACCAAAGACATGAAGAGAATATCAGAAAGCTTCTATGGAAGCTTTAAGCAAGATTTCCTAACCTAGAATCCACATTAAGAATTCATGTTTCTTATCTAAGGTAGGGACACTTGTTGGGAAGAAGTGAAAACTGTTATTTGAAATAGGGACATTTGGGCAGGCATAGATGAGGCTGAGAACTTAGAAACTCAAATTCCTTTGAAGCTGCCTTGACAATGGAAGATGCTTTCTCCCACTGTCTAATGAAACCAGTCTTTCCTTCCAGAAGAACTTTTCAATAACTTCGCTTGGGGCAGTTGCCTCTCAAGGGGGTACCTGTTCTCCTCAAGACACTCCTGCCCCATTCACCATGCCTTATTGCCTCCAGGACCATAATGAGAACAAAATCCCAACATAACCATGAGACCCAGCATAATCCTGAGAGAAAATTGCAAGGTCTGCTCTGGGAGATCATCTTGCCAATTTATATAAACAAGAATCTGGCAAGCAAGAATTAGATTGAATGCTAAAGAGATTAGGTCAAGGTGAATGAATTGTAAGATTTAATTGGCCAGTGATTCTCAAAATGTGGTCATTGGACCAGCCAGCATCAGCATCACCTGAGAACTTGTAGGAATGCAGATTTCCTAGACTCCATCCTAGACCTAATGAATCAGAAATTCTAGGGCATGGGGCCTGGAAATCTGTTTTAACAAATCATCTAGGTGATCTGGTACATGTTAAAATTTGAGAACCATTGGAATATGCTAAATGTATGTATGTGGCCTCTACTAGAATATGAGATTTTAGGTAGAAAAATTGGGAGTGAGTCAAACAGTTGGCTGGTAAATGAAAGCGTGGACTCAACAGTTTCCTGTAGTTAATGGGTTTAAGATTACAGAATTACCTTGACATAATGTAGAAAAGGAAGCTTGTTGGCTTAGAGAAATAAGAATGTTAGAACAGATTTAAAATGTGCCACACCCTCTTACCTTCCTTACTCCAGAACATCCTGGAGGACACCTCCTTCATTCAAAACGTACTAAAATGCAATGGAAGGAAGAGAGCACCCTTGAAAACCTCTGTGCTGGCATCCCTAACAGCTGAGGATGGACATGAGAATGTTGCCATGAAAATGAACTCCCTGAGTAGCAAGGCCAAGTGGCTGCTCTTAACTGTCAGAATCAAGGTGGGCACAATTATCCCAATATCCTGATTAATAATAATACCTTATTATTAATAATAATATATTTTATTATTATTAATAATATCTTATTAGACACAGTTTACAGAGTGGTAATCAGAGTGTTTTGACCAACATGGACATGTGCCAGTGACTAATTGATCACAAGGTCACTGGCAATTAAATATATGGGCAATCTTATAAGGTGTTTCTTGACTTATATAAAATAAAAACCAATTTAAGCTGTCAGTGAGAATTAGCCTCATACCCAGTTCCCAATTCACAGATCTGAAGTCCTTTAATTAAAGAGCAGGCCAGGTCCCTTTGAGGAAGAATGTAGCCTGAAATATGGCCACAAATGGCATCCATGGCTTTTCCAGATTAACCTATGGTCATTTACCAGGATGATTTTTACTGGGGAAAGGAAATCCCCAGTCCTTCTGGGGGTTTTTAGATAGTGAATTTGAGATAATGCTAGTCCTTAGGAGACAAAACACTATTATGGCCCAGTGGTCAGAGTATGGACTTAACGGAGGTCAAGTGATAAATGAAGTCTTGACTTCATTTAATCTGACAATGGATTCAGTAAGTCCCCAGATCCATCCTGTAGTTATTTCCACAGTTTCTGAATATATTAAAAAATAGACTTTTTTTTATCAGCTGAGGCATCAACTTAGAAACAACAACTGGTGAGTTTAGGTTGCTATGCTATAGAATGTAGTATATGCCTTAAACTAAGATTAGATATATAGTGCCCTTTTAGCCAGAATGCAGAGATGCCAGAATCAAAGAATGGAGGTGGGAGTTACCTGTCTTAGTATCTCATATTTCAATTAAGTATTCAGAAGATTTAGAAATCCTAATTTCCAAGGTAGAACAATTTCTGCCAGGAAACATAGTCATTGTTCCATTAAATTAAGAGCTGAGTCAATCTTTTGGCTATTTTGGGGCTTCTCATGCTGAAGAACCAACAGGAAGATCTTACTCTATTGGCTAAGGTAATTGCTATGTGGAAATTGGGTTACTGTGATACAGTAGAGGCAAGAAAAATACGTGTGGAACTCGGAGGTTTCACTGAGGAACTTCTTACTGTTCCATAAGAATGGTCCGTGGGAAACTGTGAAATCTCAATAAAGTCAGCACCACTAAGAATTTTGAATTGTGGAAATAAAGGTTTAGGCTATCCTTCCAGGTAAATAACCCCAATCAGAAAAATACATGGAAGAAGTGATGGATATAATTTTAGGTCTCATGACCAGCTACAATAGCAGATATTATAGTGGCTGTATCTTATGTTAATTTCATTTCCCCCCCCCCCCGCTTTTTCTGCTACTGAATATAAAAAGTTCCAATGGGAGGTTAATTATAATTTAAGTTTCAGGAAGGGGCATGAATGAACTGAAATCACTCCATATTTATGGAATAGCTGATGTCACTTTTGTGTGAGGGGTAAGAGTTTTTTCATGGGATGGAGAGGCAAAAATTAATGCTATGAGGCAAAAATTGTAAACTAAGCTGTTTATGCGCTGTCCCGCCCCCCTTCCCATCTATTATGGCATAACAAATTACTTTCCAAACCTAGCATCTTTTTGTTGTTGTTGTTGTTGGTTTTTTTGCGGTACGTGGGCCTCTCGCTGTTGTGGCCTCTCCCGTTGCGGAGCACAGGCTCCGGACGCGCAGGCTCAGCAGCCATGGCTCACGGGCCTAGCCGCTCCGCGACATGTGGGATCTTCCCGGACCGGGGCATGAACCTGTGTCTCCTGCATCGGCAGGCGGACTCTCAACCACTGCGCCACCAGAGAAGCCCTCAAACCTAGCATCTTAAAAGAACAATATTTTATTATCCCATAATTTCTGTGGGTCAGAAATCCAGACATAGCTTAGCTAGATACTCTGACTCAGGTTCTCTCGGAGGGCTGAAGCCCATCTAAAGACTTGTCTTGTAAAGAATCTACTTCCGAGCTCACTCACGTGGCTATTGGCAGGATTCTGTTCCTCAGGGTTGTTGGACTGAGGGCCTCAGTTCCTTGTTGGGCTGGAGACTTTTCTCATTTTTTTGCCATGTGGGACTCTCTATAGGGCAGCTCATAAGATGGCAGCTGGCTTCCCATAGAGTAAGGAAGTGAGAAAGCAAGGAATGGTGTCTAATATGGAAGCCCATGATGGAAGCCAGGATGGAGTCATATCATGGAAGTGACTTTTCAACACTTTTATCATATTCTATTCATCAGAAGTATACGACTTTTCCAGCCTCACTTCAGGGGGAGGATACGCAAGGGAATGAATACCAGGAGGCAATGATCATTGGGAGCCACTTGGAGGCTGCTTCTCATACCCTCAATTCATTCTCTGCCCGATTCTGCCCTGATATGGATCTCAGTTGGACTGCATCACTCAGGCTCATACCCTCTGGCTTTCTGTTGGGTTTTACCAATGGCAAGTCCAGGCAGAAGAATAAAAGATGAAAGAGAAATAGAAATATAGTAGAAATATTTCTTTTGCTGCTTTTTTTCTGCTTTCATGCTGTGTTTCTGGCAGTAGCTGTGCTCTTCTGCCTCATAATTCTGCTCGCCTAGCTCCAGACTTCACTAGGTGCTGGTAACACCATTTCCTCCTCTTCCCTCTTCAGGCTTAGGAATGATTTAGGCTTTCCACAATTGCCAGTCCCTGAATACCTCAACATCTCCTGCTGATTCTTTAATTCTTCACACACATCTACAAATGTTTCTTGCATTAAATTCTTTGGTTTCCCTAATAGCACCTTGAATAGTACACATTTCTTAAGGGAAGAGATTATGTATTATTATTTCTTTAGTCCTAATGCCTAACATGGTAAGCATTTAATCAGTGTTGGATGATTAAGTGGATGGGTGGGTGGGTAGATGGGTGAACCTAGTTTGAGTAATACGAAAGAAAGGAAAGATAAAATATTATAAATTATACGAAAATTCTTCACTGACACAGAGACATTAGGCCTCTATGTTTTGTCTGAGACGAAACAGAGAAAAGAATTAAATCTCTAGTGAAAAATGGCAATTTTAAAGAAGTAATTTTCTTTTGATGGAGAAGGGAAAAAAGAAACTTATTTAAATCAAGCCAACAAGTCCACAGTAGTGTAAGAGGAGATTTTTCAGAGGGTTACCCAGTTTATGGAAGCAAAATGCATACTGAATTGGCTTAATATTAAATAGCCATAACCAACGGGTGTGGTTATTTTTATACCATTTCTAAACAATTAACTTTGTTCCAGCTATGTGTGTCATGAAAAAACTTTTGTTAATGATGTTTAAATTTATGTTAATGATCAAGGGAAATTAAGCTGATGTTTGAAAGTATTTGAGTTTTAGGCATAAAATGCTCCACATAAAATAAACCATACTGTGTTCTAAATATTAATGTACAATTAGTAAAGAACTCTGACCCTTTGAAGAAAGACAACTAAAAGTATTTACTGTTAGATAATTTCATTCTGCAAGATGTAATATCGTAGAAATATGACATTTTCACAATTTACTTTGTCAGGGCAAGGTACCATATTCTCTGAGATTTTGGCTTCTATCATTTTGCCACTATAGTAAGAAATGGCCTTAGTGTTCTGGGTTAGAATTGCCCTGTCAGTATAAGGCAAATTCTAAGGACCATCTGTTTTCTCTCTGTAAAGTGTGTTATAGCAGCCTTGCAAATAATTTTCAAAAATTGACTTGTTCATTGTTTTCCCTACCTGCCCTCACCTCAGGAGAAATATATTTGAACAGTAAATTCATAGTCTTTATTACTTCTGAAGCCCCCATGGTTACTTGCAATGGACAAGTGAATAAGGGAATATTTGCAAGACTGGTATAGAGACTGTGAGGAAGAGTAGAGTTTATAGGTAGAATCCATTCGACTCAAAAGCATTTTATTAGTGAGAAATTTATTTTTTAATGTATTTTTATACAGCCCAACTACCTAGCTAATTTATGTTTGAAAAAAATCTCTAGGCGTACCTTTTCTTGTCTTAATTGGCAGTTTTATTGGCATAGCGTTGACAACAGTCCTCATTAATACAACATTCATCGCACTTAAAGAAACCTAAGATGGTGTGCTGCAGGGGGTAAAAATATCTCAAACAACTCTGCACCTTCTTCCCAACATTTGCAATCAGTATAATCAAAGAGTTGAGAGAAATTAATAAAGTGACAGAAACCAATCATGTTCAAAAAGGAACTCTAACACTAAAAGCCTCAACTTCTTAATTATATACTCTCTTCCATTTCAAGCACACACATGCACAGACCTACATATATCTTAATATCAGCATATTCAAAAATATACTCACTTTTTCAGGCTTGAACTACCTTACAGATCCCCAGAGAGGTGCAAGGTCTAGGAAATTGTTCAGTTAATAGAGAACCAAGAATTCTTTTAACTAAAAATATTTGTAATCAGCCTCCCAAGTGGTTAATAAAACATGTGACTGAATGTGAAGCAGGCCAAAGAAAAAAGTGACAAATCCATTTATTTCTTAAAAATCAAAACATTATATTGAGAAATCTGTTACTCACTCACCTGCCAAGTTCTAAGATTAGAAATCTTTGTTTTCACTGCAACAGTTGATGCTACTGCAAACTGCTAAGTCACTTGAGGAACCTGCTCCCTGTTCTATTTCAGATGTTTCTTCTTCAATAACTTTTTAATTAAAAAGCTTTACAGAGAACCCTAAACTTAGAGTCATAAGAGCAATGCTTTTAGATTCCCCCCTCTCTTATGTGTGTATATATGTCTATAATTCTCCAGATTTATTAAAATAAGTGCTGTCCTACAGGCCGAAATAAAGCTACAAATACAACATCTGTCTCATTTCTCTAATTATCTCATGGATATCTACCAATGTATTAATTAACTTCTAAATTTCATGACTCTGTCGACCATACAGTTCCTTCTCTCAGTATCATCTGCTCTCAGTATTGTTCCTAGTTTTAAAAATTAAATCAACCTTTTTCTATAGGTTTCATTTGAGTATGACTTGACCAATCACTATAGAGCTATTTAGTCCACCATTTTATTAAGACACTACGTCTTCATGCATAATAGTATCATGGTATATTTATTCCTTTGTTTGTAATAGAGAGAAATGTAATAAACCACTAATAGTATCATGGGTTAAGAGATACTAAAAGGCCAGAGTCTACTGTAAACCATTCTTCTTACTACATGGTGTGTTGTATGAAACTCTCACCATTAGTGTCACTGTTTTTAGTTAAGTTGAATAGGTCACGACAATTATATAATCTAGTAATGTTACAAGGAAGTACTCTAATATCATAACAATAACAGGCTCGATGTAACTTGAAACCTATCTAAACAAAATAAAACCCATAATCCTTGCCAGTGGGTTTGGGACCAAACTTAACTTTTCACTGAGTCTTCAGATTCTACAACTTTTCCACGATTTAAGATGGATTCTTCAAAACTCCAGAAAAAAATAAAAAAAAAGAATCTTCTTTTTCCCCACACACTATTACATAGCTAAGGTTTAGAGAAAGCTCCAAAAGTTGAGGAATGTGTGTAAAAGATCTTGAACGACAGAGCTGTTTTTGTTCACTCTCCCTCCTTTGCTACAAAGAAAAACAAGAACATGGGTGACCTATAAGGATAAGGGAAACAGATTTCCATCTGTAAGCCTATAAGGGGCCATTGAAAACAAGGGTATGAAAAGAAGTTTTAAAAGTTATAAGGAACACATTCAGAGAAGAGTTTCAAATGAAAACAAGCAATTAATGAGGTGGGTAACAACAGGAATTGAGCATATGCCAAGGCCTGCCCCCTATCTCATGCCTCTTTGGCGAGAGAAATTGCTTTTTTTCCCTTTACTATGTAACCCTATCCTGAACTTTATGACCTTTAGAAGAAAGAAAGATACTCAGGAAATAAAATTAGGATTATCATTGCTGGTAGCAAAATGAGAGACTAGTGGGTTTATTGTTTAGAAACCATTCTAAGAAAGAATACCAAAGCAAGGAAATTAACGTTTGTCTGAAAATGATACAAAGAGCACATTGTGGCTGCAAGTCTATAAACTGCATAGTGTTCTAGAATAACTACATGGGCGATATGAAATTATAGTTTAAGGAGTTTGCTTATATATGCAGATACTTAATCTGGATAATTTAAAGAAGTAGTTGTGACCTTGGGCAAATTTGATAATCTCTTTGTGTGCCTCAGTTTCCCCATCCTTAAAATAGAAATAACAAAGAACCCATCTCATAATTTGTTACTACTAACCTATATAATATATTTAAAACATTTAGAGCTGTGCCTGACACAAAGTAAGCACTCAGTAAATATTACTACTCTGCCATTAAAAGCATAGACTTTTGTTAAAATATCTGAAAAAATACTTCAGTTCTCCAGTATACCTTAAAAAGAGGTTTTGTATGAATGCCTGTAATAGGCTGAATAATATCCCCCAAAGAGATCCAGGTAAATCCTAATCTCTGGAACCTGTGAATGTTACTTTATATGGCAAAAGCATCTTTGCTGATATGATTACATTAAGGATCTTGAGGTAGTGAGACTTTTCTGAATTATCTGGGTGGGCTTTAAATGTAACCACAAGTGTCCTTATAAAAGAGAGGCAGAGGGAGACCTGCATACAGAAGAAGGCCATGTGATGCCTATAGCAAAATGGTTACTTTGCTGGCTTCGAAGATAGAAGAAGGAGCCACAAGCCAAGGAATGTAAGGAATGCATCTTTGAAGCAGGAAAAGGCAAGGAAACAGATTCCCCCCTAGAGTCTCCAGAGGGAGCAAGTCCCTCCTGACATCCTGATTTTAGCCCAGTGAAACTGATTTTAGACATCTGTACTCTAGAACTGTAAAAGAATAAATTTCCATTAAGTCAGTAAGTTTGGAGTAATTTGTTACATCAGCAACAGGAAACTAATGTAATGTCACACATGTTAATTAATTAAATTAGCCATGCGCTATGGCGTGAAATGGTTATGGGAAAGTATTATTATCTGGTTTACATAGTCAAAATAGGGATCTGTTTGCTTAAATTTTACAAACTGATAAGGTTTCTCCACCATCCCAGTGCCCAAAACTGATTTACTGCTCCACTCTCAGGCAGTGAGTGGAGACTTGAATTTAGACAGAGCTATGGGCATTTAGTGGGAGACCCTTTTAGCTTTCTTTCTATGCTTAATTTACCACTTCAGACATGCACACTTTAATTTGCTAATCTGAGGTAAGATGATACTACTTTTTAGGTAGCTGTCTTAAATACAAGCATAGAGACCTGCCACATTTTACAAAGCAAAAAGTGGATGGATCAGGCAGGGAAACTCTTGGTGTTGTGGAAAAGTACTGGCTTTGGAGCCAGGGAAATCCAAGTTTGAATCCTAGATCTACTATAAACTTTGAGACCTTTATCCTCTTTGGATTACAGTTTCCTCCGGCATAAAATAAGAATTTTTTTAAAGGGCCATTTGTGATAAAAATGGTCTCATTTTATTTATAACCACGTGCTCCAAGTCCACATTGTCTTTAGAATCAGGAATTCCAATACTTTTTCCAGAGGCTCCCCTCATCGAATGTTTCTGAGAATTCATCCACTCACTGCCTGAGAATGGAGCAGCAGATCAGATGGTGCCTCTAGCTGGATTTCAACACTGCTGGCCCCTTATAAAATGTTGGTGTCTACTGGTCCCAGAGGCCCTGGTGCTACCTCCACTGCCTGCAGTACTTCTGAGGCAGGCTGCAACATGCTCTGGTGCCCTCTGAGCATATCTACAATGGGTCTTCAAGAAAAAAAAAAATGGCAAGAATGGATTCTTGAGGTGAATGGCCAGGCAGAAGGTGAAAGATGTCCTTCCTTCCATGTTACACTTAGTCAGGGTGTGTTCCATAGCAGATAGCTGGCCACAAAGAGGCATCCTGAAGATTTTATGTTTTTAAGCTCATTTGATTCTCCCACACTATTATTTTCCCCTGGGCATTATCGCCAGTACTGAATTTGATGAATCCAGAAGGATAGTGCCAAGTAAAATTTAGATAAACCCACAGTTGACAAATCCAAGTATTAATTGGGAGATGTCAGCTCTATTTAGAAGAGCTTCTTAATCTCTTGTAGATTATATCAAGAAAGAACTGTGACCTTCTAAGAACTATCCAACAGTGTCACTAAGATACAGCACTTGGCCTAGATCAGAAATGTAATCTCAATGCTCCTCTCAGCATAAAATAGAATTCACCAAATTTGCAGACGTTTTCCTTAGAACCTACCACACTGCAGATTCTTTAGAAATTATGCCATCCTTATGAGCCCAGAAGCTACAAACCAGTAAACGGTCTTAGAAAACATTTGGTTACAAGAAAACAATGGTTTATCTTGACCTCTGACAAAATTTGCACATGACTTATTCACTGAGTCAAGCATCTCACTGTGGACCAGCCAGATCATTCATTTGATGGTAAATGATTGTCCATCTAAACCTGTTAATTAAAATATACAGCATTAGATTTTTTTTTTCCATTAGAGAACATCTCTATTGCCTACTGGTTGGTCAAATAGAAACAATACCCCAGTTCTTAAATTTTGGAGATGACACACTCCTTCCCATGACAGTGAATGTATGCAAAGCCCACAAAATGTGGTGTATAAGAAATATCAAGAGGCTTTTGTGGTGTGTGGACCCCAGGTTAAAAACTAGTGAGACACAAAGAATTTCAAATATGAAGCAAGATTTTCAGACATTTGTGTGACAACACAGAGCTTAGGGCATCAAATAGGATTTTTGTTGATAACATAACACTGAGTTGATAATAATTAGTTGTTTTGTGTGTCTTTAATGCATTTGGGTGGGAGAATTGGACAAAATAAGTATATTTGATTTGGTGTTGCAAATAGATTTTTACTAAAATTTTCTGTTTATATAGGATAGCATATTAGTTGTCTAGGGCTGTCTTCTCACTGTTATGGAGGCTGGAAGTCCAAGATCAAGGTGCCTGCAGGGTTGGTTTCTTCTGATGTCTCTCTTTGGTTTGCAGGTAGCTGCCTTTTTGCAGCCTCTTCTTATGATTGTCCCTCTGTGGGTTTACACTCCTAGTGTCTTTTCATACGTCCAAATTTTTTCTTCTTAGGACACTAGTCAGATTGGATTAGGATCCACCATGTGACCTCATTTAATCTTTATGACTTCTTTAAAGGCCCTGTTTCCCATACAGTCACATTCCTAGGTATGGGGGGTGGGGGGATGGGGGAGGTAGGGCTTCGGCATATGAATTTAGGGGGAGACATAGTTCAGGCTGTAACACATAGTATATGAATTTACTTGCCTTTATTTGCCCCTAAAAGTGTTATTTCAAATTCCAAATTTTCATACTTGAATTATCCTTCAGAAACATTACATTGTATAGAAATTGCACCTCATTTTCTTATGTTAACCTGATGTCAATAAAACTGGCAATGGTTAATTTGTGGCCCAAAGAAAACAACCACAGACAAAAGGCTTTATAAAGAGAAAATAGTAATAACTGTAGTTTGAAGAGCTTTTCTTGGTCTTAAATGTCATCATGGAATAAGTAATGTAAATAATTAATATGTAGTTTTGAAAAGATTTATAATATTTGTTTAATTGTCATGTTTGCTTTTAATGTAGAAGAATTGGTGTACAAGTTATTCTTGGCAACGGAAAGACTATACAAATTATATTTTAATTCTCACCACACTACTGAGTTTGTTATGTTACAAACATATCAATAATATATTTGCAAATCTGCCAGCTGAGGTTGGAAATTGCAAGGGAGAAAGTATTGGTGGGTTTATATTACAATAGGCTAAAAGAGCAAACATTAGACATTTATTTAGAAATAGTACACTTATTGTTAACTTTCACTGTTAAACTAAACTTCCCAAATAAAATATCTTATATTGGTGTGCATGCAGAAATGACAAAAGGTGAATACAAAGAGGTAAAAATTATACAGCTGAAGCATGGACACAAATCCAAAGCAAATGAAATTAATATTGTATATTAAAATGGTAAATATTTAGGCAATAAATCTTACAATATCAAGGTTATCAGTAGGTCAACTTCCACATTTGTGAAAAAGGCATCAAAAAGAGAACAGTCTACTTAGTCCTTCTCCCTTACCAAAAGTCTTTTTTACAAAGAGGAAATCAGTCCTTCTCCCTTACCAAAAATCTTTTTTACAAAGAGGAAATATTTTGTGAGAATTGGATCTTTTTTTTTCATTTTCCAATGAGCAATCAGTTTTAAGTAATATTAAAGGCATTTGAACCCAGAAAATATGCAAAATATAAACAAAATTTTAACCCTATTGCATGGTGCGTCAGATGAAGAACAGAAATAATTGCTGTCAGTTTGTGCTTTTTTGACCAATAATTCTCTGTATTTCCTACAAGTAACTTGAGTGATGCAAATGACCTTATTTTTACAGCATGCTTTTATTAAATAGTTTATTATTTTGGCAGACTAATAAAGATTTTGGTATTTGCTTTTATTTGCAATAATATTACCACCACATAAAAAAGGATTTTATGTTCTTTTTGAGGAACAAGGAGGATAAAAGTGGTGATGGATAGCGCAACTGAGGCATCAGCAATGAGCTGGAAATGAGACACATAAATATGAAAGCAGAGCTAAGAAAATAGAACTGCACCCTTGGCCTTTCTTAAAAGAACATGCACACTTCATGGTTCATTCACACTGTTACAGAAACTCCTTTTGTTTCCAGTGAATCAGGGAATACATGTGAAGTCTGAAACACTATTCTTACTCATAGCTGACTGATTTCTTCTATTTAATTAGACTCATTCCGGGGAAATATTTCCAAGCTTTCTGAGGATGTTTAGATTTGAGGAAAATAAATAATCAATTGACTAAAAAGTTGGTGGCTGGAGGGACGGAAGGGGAATCAAAACAGATTTACTATTTTTATCATTAATTAGCACAGTGCACAGAAATGAAAGCATTCCACACTGTAGCATCTTAGAGTCAATAGAGAAATTGTGTAGTATTTAAGCATATTCGATGTAGGTGGCTAGGCAATTGAATGTGTCATTAAGGACAAATAATATTATATATATATATATATAAACATTGGGTAGCCCACATTAGATGGAGGCTTTGGGAATTATAGCATTATATCTTGCCAGTGATGGTATGCGTTTATTCAAAAATTATAATTGTTTTTGTGTTGCATGTTTTCTGACAATGTCAGTATGTAAATTTTACATGTCACATATTATATATTTATTGTCACCAGAGTATGTTTAGTATTAATTTTATCTTTTTCCGTTAATAACATGTTTCCTTGTAGCAGCATTTAATTGTTACCATGAATGAAAGCAGATTGTGATGAAGAAATGAAGGGAAGGTAAATCTTTTATTCAGGGCTAGAACCTGAATTGGCAGCTCTTAGCTCAGTAATATTCAAACGTGGAACTATTTTTCTTTGCACATGAAAGTGCAGCCAATAGATGAAAGTAGGAAGAAGTAATATGTTGTGAGCTGAGAAATCCACTGCTTTCATTATTGACATAATTCTTCAGATCTTACAGAGGGAGAGAGCTCTACCATTTGGACTCTTGCTGCAAAGACTTACAATAGACATGATTCTGACAAGAGGTTGGTGGTAGCTGAACAGACTTAACAATTAATGGTATGCCAAGGCTGAGTTCAGAGAATTGCTTTACCCAATGCCAATCATTCATTCCTGGCAGTAGCACTTCACATCTTTCCTGGGATGCCGTCCAACCACAGTGGCATCTAAAATATATCGAGCAGTGTTACAGTTGGAGGTGAAATTGAAACTTGCGCCAAACAGAAGTGACAAATTCACATGGCTGAGTGTTGCCTAGCAATCAGGTCCAAGGGGGATGTGGCAATTCTGCGTTTACCCATAGGGGTGTGCAAAGGGGGAAAGAAGTATTTACATTAGAGCTTAGGTGGTCTGATGAGTAGAGCCAGGTGTATGAGAGACTTCATTTCACTTCCAGAGTGTTAGGAGGTAGGAAGTGAAGTGGCATAGGGAAAGGAGGGCAGCAGCTGAAGTTGGTAGGATAAGCAGCTTTCAAGTCGGAGGTTCTCAGCAATTAACCTGGGGGAGGGGGAGAGCAGCAAGATGCCAAGATGCCAGACTTGCTTCAGAAATTCATGGCAATTAGCCATCCTGCTGCCTTTTGACTGCAGGCCTCTGATGCACCTCTGTTCAGCTGACACTTGGCAGCTGGGTGGCCCCAGGGTAAAGCGAGCAAATGGTGGCCTTCTCGTCCCAGAAATCCACCTGGGAGCAAACCTCCCGCTGGGCAGCCAGACTCGAGAGGTTAGTGGAAGGAATGGAACACTGAAACTGCAATTCTAACCTTGTGCCCTCATTTACTGCTTCTTTTGAGGGTTTCCCATTCCACCTATTTTTTATTGGTCTTTTCTTTACCTTGGAGAATGCTACTCAAACTCCCCCTACCCTCTACTCTATAGTACAAAGTGACTGTCAGAATCAACGATCAACCTACGAAACAGCAAGTGGATACATCAAAATACCAACTCTGGGGAAAGAGACACAGGGCTTGCCCTATAAAATTTTCTCAGGTCACAACCTGAGAAATTTTGTGCAAATAATTTTGTCTTGGGTTTTCCACCCCTCCTTATTTGGAAGAAGAATAAAACTGGAAATTTGTAGTGTAGATTTAACTGTTTAGTGGAGGAACTCATGGAGGTATTACAGCCACCACACCGTAGATGGTTTTCTTCTTTGCCTACTTTTTTGTTGTTCTCTTTCTTTTGAACTGTTAGGACCTCATTAACCTGATGAGTCTAGACTTCACGGCCCTGTGTGAGAGAAGAGCCCAATCTAGACTGAGATGGTGGACATTGTCATTCCCCCGTGTGGTGCTCACTAATCCATAGACTTACTCTTAATGAATCTCAGGCCTGAGTGAGTGCCCATTCCCAATGTTGCAAAGCTTCAATACTATGTCTAGGGTGTTTGGCTAAATTTGTAAGTAATCTGTTGTTTTCTCAAGGAGACTACAACTTCTAAGGGCAGGAACTTCTAAGTAGGGTCAGATAAGATAAAAAGGTGAAAATGTAAAGTGCTATGTAATTGTAAGGTATTTTTGTTATTTCTATTATGTGTGGTATGCTGCTCATTTCACAACAGATGTTTAATAAATGCTGGTGGATCAATGGACAGACTAGATTCATGGATGAATTGATAATGACTGACGAATGTATAAAACCACACATACATTTAAGAGATTCAATAGATCATAAAGCTGGCTAATAATAATAACAACAACTAAATTTAGGGACTGCTCATTTTATGTCAGCCTAAATTCTTTACATTAATTAACTCATTTAATTCTCACAACAACAATATGAGGTAGATATTATGATTCTCATTTAAAATGAGAGGGTTGTTGCACAGAAAGGTTAATCAGTTTTCCCAAATTGTTAGTAAGTGAGGAGAACTTCTTTCTAATTGGACTTCAGAAGTAACCTCCATTAATGGTATTAATTACCTATATATATTAAACTTTGGATCTATTCTATTTAATTTCTTTAAGCATGAAAAGCTAAAGCAGAATGCAGTCAGTACACTCTTGTGGTAGGCAGAATAGGACACTTCAAAAATTACCATATCCGGGCTTCCCTGGTGGCGCAGTGGTTGAGAGTCCCCCTGCCAATGCAGGGGACACGGGTTCGTGCCCCGGTCCGGGAAGATCCCACATGCCACGGAGCAGCTGGGCCCGTGAGCCATGGCCGCTGAGCCTGCGCGTCCGGAGCCTGTGCTCCGCAACGGGAGAGGCCACAACAGTGAGAGGCCTGCGTACCACAAAAAAAAAAAAAAAAAAAAATTTACCATATCCAAATCCCTGGGTCCCCTGAATATATTAAGTTACATGTCAAAAGGGAATTAAGGTTGCAGATGGGATTATGGTTGCCTATCAGATGACCTGGATCTAGGGAGAGGCTATCCTCAATTAATCAGGTGGGTCCTATGTAATCACAAGAAAATACAGAAATATGAAGAGAGAGGCAGAAGAGTCAGTGTCAGAGGAATGCACTGAGGGAAAGACTTGACCACCATTATTATCTTTGAAGATGGAAGGGGACCATGATCCAAGGAATGCATACAGTCTCTAGAAGAGGGAAAAGGCAAGAAAATGGACTTTCCTCTGGGCCCTGCCCATACCTTGATTTTAACACAGTGAGACCCATTCTAGACTTCTGACCTCCAAAACTGTAGGGTAATAAATTCATGTTGTTTGAAGTCATTAGGTTCGTGGTAATTTGTTACAGCAGAAACAGGAGACTAATACAGCTTTCAAATTCCAAGATTACAGAATGAATTTTGATTTCTCACTAATCCAATGCTGGAGTTTATTGACGTAACTTCAAGAGTCAAAAATTGGAAGTCTCGGCCTGATTTAGATTCATTATTAGTCTTATTTTCATTAGAACTATGTACGAGGAAAATCTCTCGACATAATCTATAATTTCTGAACACTTTCTCTAAAACAAGCAATGTCTATTTTTATTCCATTTTAAGTATATTATGATCGTTAAAATTATAGACATAGGCACCCAAAATTACCTGGAAAAGAGAGACACCAAGTTCCATGGTCTACGATTTAACCTTTTCTGCCCTGTTACTTCACTTTCCTTGCTCTTTGTCTCTCCTCTTCTTTCCCATCTTCCTTCACCTGTCCTTTGTTTAACTCTCAAAACAATGATCTCCTCAAACCTGATACTTCTCTGGCTAAAGATCCATTAAGAATGCATCCCTTTTTTAAAGCCTCAGTATCCTAACATTTCTATTTCTCTTCTTTTCCCCTTTAGTAATAGTAGTATTAATAATGATAATAGATGGAATCCATTAGGCACTTCCTATGTGCTAATATTGTGATAAATGCTGTACATACATTGTATCATTTAATCCTCATAAAAAATAAGAGGTAAGTACTCATATTATTTCTGTCTTTCAGATAAGAAAACAGAGGCATAAAGAGGGTTAGAAACTTGCCCTAATTCCGTTAGCTCAAAAGTGGAAGAGCTGGGATTCAAATCCAGAGAAGTGTCCACTTCAGGTGAGTGATCTTAACCTCACATTCTGCTGCCTTCTGGTTTAGTTTCTCCCTGGAAGCAGCTACTAAACTGCCTCCTATGCAAAAAGTACCTGAATTATGCATAGTGCTTAAGATAACAAAAGATAAAAGTGTTAAGTGCTCTGTCCTGAGGAGAGCCCTAGGTGGTTAAGAAATAAGCAGAGTAAAAATGGGGTAAGTTAGAAATCCAGGCAGGTGTTGTGCACGCAAAAGCCAGAGTTATCCACAATGGAAAGTAGACCCTGAGAATATCAATGCAGGGCCCTTGGCTTATTTAGTTTCATATTTTGAGCACTTAGCACCAAGCTCAGTGTACAGTGAGTGTTCCACCAGTGATTTTAAACTTGGGTTTGCTGGACCACCAGGGATGTGATGATAATATTGGAGAATCCATGTATTTTACAGTCAGTATTCTAAAATGTCAAAGAAAGTGATCCATTTACAATGATAAGACTGCACAGAGATGTTTAAAGAGATGAGTTTCTCGGCTGTTGGCTAGGATTCTACCAGTTCAGTAAGATTATATCCTGGTTACTTCATGATGACCGGAAGCTTTGATTAACAGATATGTATGTGTAATAAAACAGGAAACCAAATATTGCTTAAAATAAATTTTGTTTGCTAAACAAAATATATCAAAACATAAGGACTGTGGAGTCTAATGAATTAAAAAGCTTTACTTAATGGTGAAAAATTTGAGAACCGTAATGTGTACTCAAATATTAATTAAAAGTTGAGTGAATAGGTTCAAATTTTGTGTCTCCAAATATCCCCAGTTATAATCTAGTGCTTCTATTAACAGATTAATGAACTACTTCTTGTAGTCATCATACTTTAGTGCTAATTGGCTTATCAGCTGAACTTCTGGGACAGGTGACATGTAGCTGAGATCTGGGCACAGAAGGAATGTGAGTTTTAATCAGAGGGAAGACAAATTTTCTGGAAAGGGCTACATAATTTTATCTAGTAGGAAGTATTAAGGGGCTAATTTCTTTTGGGCTGGGGGGTGTAGGTGTAGAAGAGAGTAACACAAAAGAGGAGAAAAAGTATGGAAAGAAGAGATAATACAGCCAGAGACAAACATTATCTATTACACAATTTGCCTACTCCTGGTACTTTCAACCAAAACAGAAGCAATTAATAAATAATTTCTGGGCCTCTACATTAAAGTACTGTGCCATTCAAAATATGATTCAAGAAAACAAACAAACAAAATATGATTCTTTTTTTTTTTTAAAGAGACATTTATTCCTTTTCCAAGGGTTACAGTAAAACCAGGTGGAAGAGAATGGTTTTAGCAGTTAGAAAAAAAAATTACAAATCTGGGGTTTGGCCATTAAAAGTTATTTACAATAATGGGAGGGGAAAAAAACAACAAGAAGTTGTTTCACATTACATACCTCTCCCCCACCCCAAAGCTTAATACTTGCTTACCAACTCAAAAAAGAGACACAGTTGATTCACAAGCTGGAGGTTTGAACTCTAGTAAGACATTTATAAAAACCTAAATGGGGGCAGTGTCCTCCCTAGCCCAGGGGCCACTAGGCACAGCACAAGAGACTAAAAACTCAACAGGGGAAGGCTGGACACTCAGGGTTTGGGAGTGTAGGCACCCCCAGATCTGGCTCAGGGATTTGGGGAGTAAACAAAACCTACTTGGAAAAGAATTGGGGAAGAAAACCAGCAATTGCCTTCTGCACAGGTGGGGACAGGGAAGGAGGAAGGGACAGGGGCAGGAGCATTTCCCATCACTAACCTAACTTGGGAAACTGCAAGGGACCATCTTCAACTGGCCTTAAGAGGAAAACCAGATGGATGAGTGGAGAATCCACAGGAGGAAGAGGATGAGAGGAAACGTGGCTAGGGGGCAACAGCCCCTTCCTTTCTGGGCGCAGGAAGGCAGCCAGGGCACCAGGTCCAGGCAGTGACCTCACAAGGACAGCACAGTTTTTGCAGCTTAAGATCACCCACCTGCCCCCACCCAGCTACTCCTTCTGCCCACCAGCTGGTGTAGGGCCCCTCTCCACCCAGAGCGGTGGATGGCTCTGCGCCTGGGGCCCTGCCTCTTCTGTGTCTCCTCCCTTGGAGGCAGCACCAGCCTCTGCCCCTGTGGCCCGGGGCTCCTGGCTCTCAGGGGTGGCGCATGCCTTCCCTTCCTGGGCAGTGCCTTCCTCACTGCAGGCACCGACCCACCCTGCTCCTGCCCTTCCTGTGGGTGAGGAAGCAGACGGATCCCCCAACCCCCCTTCCGATTTCTCCTGAAGGACAGCCCACTCAATTTGGAAGCCTTCTTGAAAGAGAATTTCTTCTTCTTCTTGGGGGTCTCCTTGGGGGAGACCTCCCCTTTGCCCTCAGCGCCCTGGGTAGGGAGTGCCGGCTCGATGACATCGCCAGTGGCCCCGGCTGCCTCCTCTGTTCCGTTCACGGTGGTGGGGGGGGAGGGCGGCGACTCTCTTCACCTTTGGGGGATAAGTCTGCAATGCTTTTCACGTGGTCGTTCTCCTGTCCGTTGATCTTAGCGGGGAAAGCGCCTGCTGCCTCCTCCGCGTTCACGTCGCCCGGGGAGACTTGGAGCTCTGGCTGCCCATGGCGGGGGTTGTGCTGGGGGGATGCCCGCAGCCGCCCCGGGCTCGCGCCGCAAGGGATAGTTCGGTCGGGGTGGGCCTGGCCGGCGGAGGGGTGGGGCTCGCGCCTGAGTGGGAGGGGTGTGTGTGGGGGGAACCGAGCTCCACCCCCGCTCAGCGCCAGACCCGCTCGCTGCGCGCCAGAATGCCTAAAATGTGATTCTTGTTCTTTGTCCTCAAGGGGAAATGAGATTTCAGCACCGGGCTGGCACTAGGATGAGGAGAGTAGGGCACTTCATTTAAGCATATGAAAATGTATATAGTGACATAAAGTAAATCATTATTTCATTTAACAATACAGAGATATCATCAGGTAGTACCAGAAGAATTAACCAGGAAATGATAAAAATTTGGGGGGAGGGAGCCATCATGGCCTGGAATCAAGAGGTATTGAGCCAATGTACTGGGGTCTGGAGGGGCATCTATCTGACTTGCCCTATATTCCTAGACATGTGCCACACTGGATTACTCTTACTAAAATAGATTTTTTCACTCTCTCTTCTCCTAATAAATAGAAGAGAGCAACTGAAGCTCAAGGCACCCCTTTTTCTTCTCATGACAGCCCTAAGATTCTCAACCTAGCTGGCAAATGCTATAGCACTAATCAGAGTGCTGGGCCTATAGAGCCACTTAATACCTTCTAATTATATGGTAAGGAATAACAGACATTTAACTTGGAGAAGATCTCACCAAATGGCAACCCTACCACTTCCTAGCAGTATGAACTTGGGTTAATTACATATTGATTTTATTTTCCTTATCTATGTAGCGGGATTGCTAACTTCTACCAAAAAGGTTAACCAATCTATAAGTGTAACTGAAATAACATGTAGACATATCTGATGCTTATTAGACAAATGTTGACTATAAATTTGAAAGGTGACCATATTGCTATAGACAGATGGAGGCTAACACCTTTCATTGAGGGAAGTTGTGTGGTATTTAGAAATTGGGCCCTGCTGGTCCTTGATTTTTTTACTTACAAAATGAAGGCCTTAAAACAGGTAGATTTTGGAAGATCACTGAAATTCTAATGGTCTCTGTTTCTGAGAAGCAACCATCTAGTCAAATTCTTTCTAGGCCCTAAAGCACTGATACAATGTTAAATATAAAAAGAATAATGGAAAACTTAGCACTAATTAAAGAGACAGCATATCATCTCTTTCCTCGTTGTGTACATGCTTATATCTTGGATACGTATCAGTTGGGGTTAGTGGGTGATGATATTATTAGGCTGGCAAAAACAAAAGCAAAAATAAAAAGCAGTGAGAATTTTGTTTAGCCAAATTTATTCAATTTAATAAGAAACTACATCTTTTATTTATTTTTGATGTTGGGGGTAGGAGTTTATTAATTAATTAATTAATTTTTGCTGTGTTGCGTCTTCGTTTCTGTGCGAGGGCTTTCTCTAGTTGTGGCAAGCGGGGGCCACTCTTCATCACGGTGCGTGGACCTCTCACTATCGCAGCCTCTTGTGGAGCACAGGCTCCAGACGCGCAGACTCAGTAGTTGTGGCTCATGGGCCTAGTTGCTCCGCGGCATGTGGGATCCTCCCAGACCAGGGCTCGAACCGATGTCCCCTGCATTAGCAGGCAGATTCTCAACCACTGTGCCACTAGGGAAGCCCCAAGAAACTACATCTTATTCAGGGGTTCTTCCTACAATTTTGGTATCAAATTGTCTTTTCTTTATACAACGGTGATAAAAGATAGTACTTATGTATTCAAATTACCTTTCATAGGAAATGAAAAGTTGGCAGCTTTATATCACTTTCCCAGTTTTTTCTATTGTTGATTAATTTTTAGGTTCATAAAATTTGAAAATCTAGAAATCCCTGACCTATAGCACCAACCAATAAATAGTTTTTATTTTTATCATTAACGTTGGCATTGTCATGAATGATGTTAAGAGGAAACTTTCTGAAAGGAATATCTGATTGTTTATTGAAAAGTACCAAGTTTTTAAAGCCTCACTGGCCTTTCTCAGAATCAAAGCCTAACCAGGCCTTCCCCCAGCTTCCCACCCCCACTCTGAGGAGGAAAAGATGTGAGAAGAAAGAAGAAGCAAGAGTCAGATTTTTTTCTGCTCCTGTGGGATCCTACTATCTGAAATATTTACAAGTGTGGAAATGGCACAGAGGAAGCCCACTTACTGCTGGAGAAGAAAGGTCGGAACTGGGCTTGCAGCATCCTCAGTGAGCCAGCTCAGAAGGCTTCTCTGCCCTGACCTAGCTCCAGGCAAGTAGCTATCAGGCCTGTTTGGGGTAAGTGATGCAAGGAAGATAAAACACCAACAGCAATTTTAATGTCATGACTGCTGCTTGAGTTGCCACACTCCCAGCAGAATAATACAGCTACATTTTAGAGGATTTTCATTGGATGAAATTTTAGCAGGTATATTAGAAAAACTGAGGGGAGTAACTCTATAAAAGTTTAAAGTCTATGCATAGTGGACTTGGTGGTAGGTTTTTAAATCCACAGTAAAGACTTGGTTTTGACTACCTTCTGACTAACTTTCAAAGACATTTCTATTGTAAATTAATAATAAACTTTTATTATAACTGGAGATATTTTCTGACTTAAGAACTTAATCGTGAAATTGTTAATCTATAAATGATTTGCAAATGTAAAAAACTGCTATTGTTGCTACTATTTTTTCTATTTACCAGCAATATTTTTCATATTCTTATCATTGTCTCTCTATTGAATTTGACTTGAAAAGTAATATTTATTTGCATATGTCAACTTTGAGTGTTATGGTGAGTTGTATCAGACCTGCTGTTCAGACATATTGACATTAAGTAAAGAGGAACAAAGGAACCTAGGAACTGACTCTGAGAGCTCACCAGATTAATCTGTTATCAGAACCAAGAACATATATTTAGAAGTTTGGTTTGCTCAAACTATATCAAGCCCCGTACATAGTCCCAGATACTTATTTATTCTGAACAGAGATTCACATATAAGGAAGTATGCCAAACAACCTCATGTCAATCAGTGACAGGAATAGTTGCAATAATACAAATAGACTCAACAACAGCAATGATAATGTATATTCCCTAGAGAACGAATATGCTCTCCAACATGGTGGCATTACCTGGTCCTCAGTTAAGATTTGATATTTTCCTGCTTCAGAGAGCATCCCACCCTTTGACCTCTTCTTCTGAGTTGAGGATTATTATTGCTCTTGTTGTGATTCTATTTATCTCTTAGAGAAGATGGGAAGGAGTTTCATCTCTTTCCCATTTTTATGCATCATTTGTGACTGGATAACCTATATTAAAATGATTACAATGTGTACCAGAACGCCATTCATGCATGCACCTGTTTTCTTCAGGTTTATTCTGACACAGTATGTGTGTGTTTGGTAGTGTTGGAAGGGAAGATAATAAGTACAGCCAGGTATATTTTGACAAAACCCTTGAATGTCATAAAGCAAAATTTACTATTTTTCTTTTTTAAGCCAAAAAAAAGACCATTCATCAGTTAATCTATTAAAGCTGAAATGCCTAGAGAAATATGTTTATTTTCTTTGACTGTTTTATTTTGTATATTGATTTTGAAAATAATTCTTAAATTCTCCCCCAATCCTCATATGTCTGTAATTTTTAAAGATAGTCTCACCAGTCAGAGTGGATCTCCAGGTATATGAGTGTGAAATCTGGGGAAAGATGGCACACACAACTTTAATATCTCTTCTGTCTTTAGACTTATGGCAAAATCCTTTAAACATAATGTGTTTTAATCACATCATTGAAAAAAGATCAAAAATAGAAATTTTAAAATAATTTTTGTCAAAACTAGAGCACTATGGTCTAAAGAATATTTATGAACTCAGGCTACCTCAAGATTGCAGGTCAGGCATGGTTATTCAGGTGTGGATCCCTGACCAAGTCATGCAAGGTAGGACTTTTACGTCTAGACTTTCAGACAAGAAGTTTTAGAGAATGAACATGTGGCTTACCTCTAAATTAATTTCCTTTGAAATCAATATGTGTTATTCTGGGAAAGTAAAGGAATATATCGACTACATTAATGTGTAGGATTTGAATGGACCACTCTAAGAACAAGCTATATATTTGTATGTAAGGATGCGTGTGTATGTACACACACGTCTAATAGTCTAGTAAAAAAGAGCCCATAGACCTATATTCAAACGTAAGTACACATATTCATGCTCAAGCACAATTCTGACATCATTGACACTTTGCATTGGAATAGGACAAGCTGGTATCACCAAACAGGAAAATTAATTCACTCAATCCTTAGTATGCTCATGGAAGCTGTACAATCCATTATAAGCATATTGCCAATAGAAATACAAACAAACAGCACGTGTATCCTATTAGATCTAAATCATAGCAGGGAGCCGAGCTGGTGGAAATATAATGCATCCAGCCTTAAGCATTCTGAGTTGTACTCATGAATGACTTACTCTATGCCTGGATTCCACTCCAGTTCCTTATAATTTACACTGGGTTATTATATGTTGTGCCTCTTCCCAAATCAGCTGTCTCCATAAGGGACTCATGCATTATGGAGTCAGGGGAACACTCAGGACCAGTCCAAGAATGCTTTGTCCATTGGGGAAAAGTCAAAGTAAAAACTAGTCCCTATGTAAATGCACAAAAAAATGCTGGTTCCTAAACATCAGATGCTCCTGAAACCCTGCCTAAGTAAAGTCTAATAGCTGGTCTCAAGAAGAGTGTGGCTGGCAGTTTGGAGTAGATAATTTAAGCTGTCATGAAGTTGGGGAGCCTGGCTGGTTAAATCTTTTGCAAGCCTATTGCTTCTCCAAACACTCCCCACAGTATCTAACACACAAACATACTTTATTGAGTATCAGCAAAAGTTGTTTTTCACCCACCCCTACTAAGTCATTCAGACTAATATAAGAATTAAGACCAATGAAAGGAAAAAAGTAAAACCATAAGTATCTAAAAGTCCATTGTTTAGACAAGATTTTTTTTTAATTTGGAAATTGCAGCATTCATTCATGGATACCCTGCTTTTAAATTTCAATATAACATTAGTAATACTTTCCACTTTAAACACTATATTCTTGAACCTATATAGAAGGAATGTTTTAAATTCTATATGTTACCAGGCTAACCAGTTAAAAAGTGAAATATTCAGTTAGTGCTATTCCAATCAATGAGCATGTTTCTTAGAAAACAAGATATTTTTTATGGAAACTAGATATATGCTCTAATAACAGACACACTTTATATATTTTGCTCACTATTGTATTGCTAGTGACTAGACCATAGGAGGCATTCAATACATATTTGTTGAATGGGAGAAATAAATCAATGGTTTGTGACATGTCAGAGAGAGAACACAACTCTGAACAGGTGATGTGTTTATCACAGTGGAGTTTATTTCTCTATGTTTGTATGCTCAGAAATCCAGAGAAGACTTGAAGCAGGTTTTAATAAAGGGTGTACTAATATCTGTTCTGATCTGATATTTGTCTATGGTCAGAAGGGTCAGAGGGGTCTGTTAGAGATGTATTTGGCTACAAATAACAGAAAACTACCACAGTGGCCCTAAGAGACCAGGTTTTGTCTTCTGCAGCAAGAAGTTTGGAAGTAGGTAGTACAGGGTAGGTGTGGCAGCTCAGTAATTCTACTAGGAACCTCAATTCTTTCCATCTTTTTGTTCTGTCAAACATAGTTTGCAGGCTCTTGCTTTCAAGCTTGGCATCTTATGATTGCAAGAAAGATGCTTGCTGCCATATCTTATGCTAATATTTTATCAGACAAAAAGGAAAGATAAAGTGAAGAGGGAGTCAGGCATGGATGGTGACTGCATCAAGAAGCAACAGATTTCCCATCAATCCCAGCAGATGTCTGCTTACGTTTCATAGAGCAGGACTGTGCCACATGATTAGATTGCCATGGAGTATGGGAAAGCAAATGATTTTAGCTAGACAGTTTGTTACGTCTCCAAAAAGCCAAGGTCCTATTAGACAAAGCAGAAGTGAGGAAAGACATTGGGTAGGCATCTAGCCATGTCTGCCCCAGGACTGAAGTGAAGAAATTAGTCTGTCATAACATAAAATCTGAACAGTGCTCCTCTGATTTCACCCTTCTAAAGTAAATTCAGACTAAAGTAGTTCTATGGGGCAACAGTTTTAGTGCACATTTTTTCATGATTGAGTTAATTCATACCTTGTTGTTTTCATAAATAGCTTAATAGGTAATGATTTCTTGATGAATTTTCATCCTGTATTTGTGGTCTAAGGAAAAAAAATTCCTTTCTACTGCCCTGAACTTAAAGTCTTCTATTATCTGGACCAACTTCTTCCTTATTTCTCCTTTCAAAACCACTTTCTCTAAATAGCTCTCTGAGAAGGAGTATTATAAAGAAATTCATACCCAAATGTTAATGTTTGATAGTGTCTTTCTATATTGTCCTGTATGGGGGCTATTTGAGGTTTAATGGGATAATTGCCTAAAAGTCTAGCTCTAATTTCAGAAAAAGTGGCCCAGAGAGATATTTTTGAATTCAGGAAACTTAACCTTAGTTATGTAGTCACCCATCTGGGCAGTTGTCTTTCTTATCTAAGAACTGAACTTTGTTTTTATTTACCAAGAGTGGTATAAAGGTAATAATAATCTTTCTTTCTTTAATACTTGACTATGTGCCAATGGAACAATGATTCCTTTAGCAGATGACCTACGTGAATCATGTAATTCTGTGACTCCTTGCTCATAGAAATATGAGCAATTTAATACTTGTTAGGAGTTGGAGATGCTCAAATCTTTGTTAAGGTTCTGGCCCTTTCCTTGGTTTCATTACTTTTATATTTGGCCAAGCCTTTTATTAATATAATGTAGGGAGGTGTTTGGCAGAAAGGTATAATGTAAGCTGATCCTTTGTAAATTTAAGAAAACTAGAAAGAGGGGAGGGAATAAGTCGTTTATGACTAAAACAGTCTAGGCTGTCATTGCAGGTGTTCATGAATGTTGTATGTGCACCCAGAAAGTCTTTATAGTCTTCAACACAATTTGTCTTCACCTACAAACCACACAGACTTATTATGTATTTACTGCTCACCACCCCGCTTGGTCCTGTAATTTTCCTTTTTTGCCTGCAGGCTTAACATTCTTGGCAAAGAAGAAGCCTTATGGGAAATATTCATTGACTTCTTATTGAAGCAGTGTTGTTTCTGCATGGGAGCCAGTCTCAAGGAGTGTAGCTACAGATCCCAGAACAACTTCCTTGATTTTACAAGAAGGGCTCTGAGGGACCCTTATACTTCAATAATATGAACAGAAACTCTCATTCTAAAGTTTCACAGAAATGCACACCACCCTCTCCTTACTCATATTGCTAGAAGTATTACCCTTAGAGAATGCGAACCTAGGCTCTAGGTGTATCTGGACAAGAGACATCTGAATGGGCATTGTCTCTTCTGTTATTTGCTCTAGGACACCCTCTCTTCTCTGTCCTATTATCTCCCATGCAGCCCTCCTTCTGAGGCTGTGTGGGGTCTTCCTCTCTGTTGGACTATGTAATAGCCCCAAACTTTCTGCCCTAGGGTGGGAGTGGGGGATGAGGATGTGTAGAATAAATGTAAATGGATCTTTTCCAATAATTGTCAAGGAACAAGAAACGTTAGAGAAGAATTTCTTTGCCCCTACATGGAGCACATTGTCCCTGACTGTTCAAAATAAGTCTCTCAGTTTCAGAGAATCCCATCCCTCAGGAATGCCACAAGAATAGCCCCAATTAGCAGAATGTAATTACTTGAGTCGGAATCATATACTTAATGATGAACCTTTCCTCCCAAATGGCATGAAGTCTTGAATAATTTAGAAGGAAAAAACAATTAAATATAAGGGGACCCTCCTTAGAGTTAGGGATGCTTGTGGCCATGCTCATGCATATGCATGCTGTAAGGGAGGGCTAGTACTAGAGAAGTTTAACCAGCTTTAAAGTGGAACAGAGTTGATATTTTCAACCTATAAAAAGCTCATTTAAATACATAGAATGACATCAAGATCCCATATAGATAAATGGACAAAAGTTACTGAGATAATTATTCAGGAGAAAATAAAACCAGGAAATAAAGAAAATGTTCACCTTCAGGAGGAGTACAAAACATGCAGATTAAAACAGCAATAAAGGCTCATTTTATATCTATTAAAGTAAGTAAAACTTTAAAAAGTGATATTATGTAATGCTAGTGAGACTGTGGAGAAGCCAGTATCTGTATTTATTGCTGGCTGCAATGTAAAACTTCTGGAAACAAATTTGATCACTTTATTATATCAAAAGCCTTGAGACAGGTTTATGACCAGTGATCCTAAGAAATAACTAAATAAAATCTTAAAAGCTACATGAACTAAGAATAATTGCTATATTTTCTATAGTAGCAAAACTTAGAAGCAAATATGAAAAAAAAGCACAATAGTTACAAACTATAAAATAATAGTTCAATGGAATGTAATATGTCTTTTACAATGGATGATTAAAATATGCTAGCATGGGCTTCCCTGGTGGCGCAGTGGTTGAGAGTCCGCCTGCCGATGCAGGGGACACGGGTTCGTTACCCGGTCCGGGAAGATCCCACATGCCGCGGAGCGGCAGGGCCCGTGAGCCATGGCCACTGAGCCTGCGCGTCCAGAGCCTGTGCTCTGCAACGGCAGAGGCCACAACAGTGAGAGGCCCGCGTACCGCAAAAAAAAAAAAAAAAAAAAAAAAAAAAAAAAAAAAAAAATTGCTAGCATATGATATAAGAAATAAAAAGATTCAAAATTTAAATTATACTGTGGAAATAGCTATGTAAAATATGTAACTATATGTGTAAACACTAAAAGGATATTTATAAAATAGTATCAATGTATTAATGTAGTATGATTTTCAGGGATTTACTTTTATTCTAAAATTTGTTTTAATATGATAAAATTTTAAATCTGTAATGAGTTTATTGAGGAGCTTCAACTTGTTAGGGATAAACATGAATAAGATTTATTTCTCTGATAACTCTGTACTATGCTGACCTCTCTATTTTTTGCTGAGGTACTACTTCCAATTCTATGACTTAACAGTCTTTTCAGTTATCAGAACAGTCTTTCTAGTTTTTTAAAACTCAGTCCTGTGTGTTTTGCAACTTCAATCTCACATTCAATTCAAAACTTTCCCATTTCCCCCACAGCTCTAGTTAGATTTATGACTTGCTATGGACTGCATGTTTGTGCTTCACCAGAATTCATGTGCTGAAACCCAAACCCACAATGTAATGGTATCTGGAGGTGGAGGCTTTGAGAGGTAATTAGGTTTAAATGAGGTCATGAGGGTGGAGTCTTCACGATGGGATTGGTGCTCTTATAAGAAGAGGCCTGGTCCATGCAAACATATGGTGAGAAGGTGGCTGTCTGTAAATCTGGAAAAGGGGCCTCACCAGAACCCAACCATACTTGCACCTTGAAGTTGGATTCCCCACACTTCAGAACTATGAGGAATAAATTTTTGTTGTTTAAGCCACCCATCTGTAATGTTCTGTTATAGCAGCCTCAAATGACCAAGACAAGACTCATTTCCCTTCCCTCTTTCCTGCACTTCTATTCTGATGGACATGGTTTCTTATATGTTTCTTTTCAACGGGCTAATCTCCATCTAATGCTGATTGGCCATCATTCTCCTTTGGTTTCTTGGAGGGCCCTGGGAATGCCCCCTCTATAATCTCCTGGAATGGGAGATCCAAGTTGGCTTTAATCTTTTCCTCCCAGGTCAACCCTTCTCACAAGCCACCCACTCTATATCTTCTTACTGCTGGGATCCTCTTAGTTAATAGACAGCCTTCTTGGGGTTAATACCAGCAAGTTAGCTCAAGCCAGCCATCCTACTCAGTGTCTACATAGGAAATCATGGATCATAGTCCACATTTAACAGTGGAATGCAGGCTGTTTCACTGACATCTCTTACATGCCATCTTCTTCTTGCCCTTTGTCCACACTCAGTATCAGACATTCTGCCTGCCTAGTAGCCTGGAAATTTTTAAATAAGGAATGTTCAGACAGTCACTGAGAGTAATTCTCCTGGAGCCCTTCTCTGTCTGTTTTGGTAAGAAGTATGCCATCTCTATTCTTCCTTGGGAAAGCAATAGCCTTGATTTTCAAATTTATAACTCTTGCACTCTCCATAAAAGCCATGCCTCATTTCCCAAACCCAGTCTTTCTCTTATATTGGTAGTGATGGTGGTGGAGGTGATCTTTATGGTTATGTTGAAAGAGTGCCTTTCTACAGGCCTTATGTGGAAGATGATGCTGGCTCCAATTACTGGCATTCCTTTGAACTTAGAAGGTGGAGTATTTAGATGCCAGTTCTGGCACTCAGTGTCGAACACCACTTAAAAACAGGGAATTATCATTAAATGATAGTTTGAATGTAATTAATTTATAGAGTCAGGAGAATAAAAAAGACACCCTCTTACCAGTAAACATAGTTAATACCATTGATATTTATTGACTGAATTATTAAATGCTTTTTGGAAAAGATCAGGGCAATAATTCAAAATGTTTCCGAAAGGATTCCTGAAGCATCCTAACACAATCACATAGATGTTTTGTTTTCAGAGTTACTGCCATAGAGTCCTATCTGCTGAAAATCCTTTCTCTCTTCAAAATACTTGTCTTGTATACATCTTCTTCTACAGAAGGTGAGTTAAAATTGTCAGTATTATGGGTAGAGGAAGCAGAGTGGAGTGAAGAGAACTGGAGTGATGGAGCTGATGGGGAGATGGGACTTCTAAAGCAAACTTTACTTGCTTTATGTTTTACCAGGGTTAGCACCAGCACTCACATGATAATCAGCAGGAATTTTGTGTTTCCTTCTCAAATCTATTTATGAATACTTATTAACTCACAGGCAATTAAAGGGCTTGAGGGCACAAATTCTCTGTCTTGTTAGTAAAATGCCCAGGTATTGCCTAACACTAAATAATATGGACACTACTATTTTGAATCTTTCCTTGAATTAGAAGAAAATGGTACAACTTCAGATACATCAATTTTTCAGAGCTAAAAATGGAAATACTAGTTAGAGTTGATGAGAGAGAGAGAGAGAGAGAGAGAGAGAGAGAGAGAAAGGGAGAGTATCTTATATTGTTTCTGTTTATGAACTTTTGAAAGTTAGAAAAATGTCATGGAAACTTAAGTCTTTAGGATGCTTTTGAATTTAAGCCAAAATATTGTCCTAGTGGAGTTATTTATCTAGATTCCAACAAACACTGTCCATTTTTTTCTTACGGATTTTGCTAGAGATGTGCATCATAGATATATTTTTAAATTGATCAATTTGACATAGTAGTTTAAAATACATGTCCCTTAAGACCCAACATCTTTGAAAATGGGAAGCTTGAAGTTGAATAGCTTAAGGCAGAGTTTGAAAAATGGGCTATATTAATATCAGTAAGCTTGTTTTGCTTTTGATCATGCACAGACAGAAAATCACATCTCAGAGGTGAAACTGTTGAGTATTATCAACATGCCTCTCCATTGTTCTTACATTCTGCAGTGAAAGCTGCTAATGATTCTTTATTTAGAGCTATGTGTTCAGTTTTATTAGACTATCTTTAAAATAACAGGTAATTGGTTATAATAGCACAGTAAAATGTAAAAAATTACATGCTAGATGAAACTATAGTAGCTGCTATGGTAAATTGACTTTGGAAAGACAAGAGCTAAAGGGTCTGTTGATTGTAATTTTGGTCTATACATGATGCCTGCCTCCCAAGAAACAATAGCCAAACAGCATATTTAAACGTAAGCTTCAAATGAGCCAAGTAAACAAACATTTGACCTTTCTTGAAAATTATTTAGGCTCAGTCTTATATGTTATTATTTAGCATTTAACTGCAAACTGTTTTGTTTTTCTGTTTAACTTTATATGTATAAAAGTATGTATATGCAAAGCTTTTCTATTATATTTCTTTTCTATTTCTACCCTGTGACCACTTTGCATTTTATCAGAAAGGTAAAGAATATGGAAGATAAATCCCCTAAACTACAAGATCAATCTTTTCTTGTGTTGTTCTGCCTATCTGTGTCATACTTTTAACTTGATACAATATTTGGATGCTTGATTTTTCCTTCCTGCAAACTTGTGATATCTCCTTACAACTTTGCTAAACTTCTGGTACTCAAGCCTGTCTCCTAGTTTCAGCCTCACTTGCATTGTATTGCTCACCCCATACCTTGGAGTAACAAGTAACAATTTAGTAGCTAATTGATCAGGGATAAATACTGGTAGTCTCACTCATGCTTCTTTTACTAGGAGTCAGGATTCTAGAAGTAACAGGCTAGAAGTAGCTCAGTTTTGTCAAATGATTTGAGTTGATTCATGGTAACTGAAATCTGATATTTTCCCACTTCCTACATGGTTAGGAATTTTGGTTCTCAAAAGGTATTGAATTTAAATAGTAAACTAGTGGAAGCCACATCTATGCCTCTGAGAACAATGATTAATTATATAAGTTCTTGAAAATCCAGTTCCAATCTTTGTTACTAAAGAAAGCTGCTAAAATTAGATTTTTTTCTACTTCAAGAAATTAGTCCTGAAATTCCAAACTTTTATAAGTCATGGTCTTCTTTGAACCACATTTCCCACATGTTTTACATTGTCACTGCATGAATTCTCTGTTCCTTTGATGTAGTCAATAATTTATTACTTTTGCATTTTTCTTGTGACACAGATCAAAGAGCTATAAGAAACTGACCATTCATTTCATATGATTTGGCCTTAAAATATGATAAAAAAAGAGTAAAAGTAGTCATTGTATCAAATTACTTTACAAAAGATGTTCTGTATAACAGAGCTTATTCCATTCAATGAGCTTCTCTATAAAAGAATGATCTTGTTATAACAAATTTTATATAATGAATACTTGTTCTACAATAAAATTCTGCTTATCTCTATTACATAATCACTGTCACTAAGCAACAGACTTACTTACTGCTTATAATAATGAGCTATGGTTGAATTCATTTCAATTGCTTCATCCTTCCATCAAACACCAATTACACATCACCTTTCCTGAAGTTTTCACTCCTTTCTTACCAAAGCCAGTTTAGCTAGAGAAAAATACCCCAAATATTTAAAGTTTGATAGCGGCCATCACTAAACCCAAACAATTATGGTAACTAAAGCTCAAAATGGTGGATATAACATAGCATCTCCCACTTTTCCTGACCACAAAACACTTTTTTTAACTCACAAGCTAACTCAGACAAGGAAACCTATCAGATTCTTTTCATCTTTATCACCTGTGCATGACAAATTAAATTTCAAGTAAGATGCCATTATGAAGCAATTGGAAAGCCTCATGCAGTTGTTGTTTTGTGTGTTTTTAAGCGACAGAACCTAGCAACATAGGTAAAAGCCCGTTATAATTCAGTGTGTGTGGTGTGTGTGTGTGTTTGTGTGTGTGTGTGTGTGTGTGTGTGCGTGTGTGTAATTTTGTGGTCCATGGAGAGAAGTGGACAAAGATACTATGTACTTCTCCCCACCAAAAGTCAGAAATATAACACCTGTCTGCAATCTCAAGAATACTCATACTTTCTATGAATCATTAAAATACAATCACTCATTTGGATTGATATAAAACATTTTAAAAGACTAATATTAGAAAACATATCAGACCATATTCTCTTTCAACACTTAAAATAAATAGGATGGAGGGAATATACCAAGGCACACAAAAAATTGTATTTTATCAAAGACAACCACAGCTACCTACTTGGAGATAGGCATGGATCTATCACTCTTGAATGCTTTTCCACTCTGAATATTTTCTAATACTGAAATCCCGAGCAACAGAAGGCAACAATGATAAGGGTCTTAGCATTCTTTAACTACTGTTAGATATTCTCTCCTTTTTGTTATGACATTTAAATTTTTTATTTTTGCCTTTTAAATATAAATTACTAGTTATTGTTACTTTTCTATGGACAAGAGTTACTTTTTGTTACTATAATTTTATTGGTTTTTGTCCTCACATATTTTGTAGCACATATATTCCTGTGGGGTTCACTTTCCTTTTTGCTGAAGTGCATGTCTTATCAACGTTTATGGTGAGGATCAGTGGGTGGAAAACTCTAAGTCTTTGTAGGTCTGATGATGTGTTTACTTTGCCCTCATTCTGAAGTAACACTTTAAGCAGATATAAAATTATAAATTGACGACTTTTTTCCTCAACGTTTTGAAAGTGTTGTTCCATTGTTTCTGATTTCTATTACCTTAGATGAGGTATCATTGTTAATCTATTTTCATTCCTTTGTAGATTTTCAGATGGCTTTTAAATTTTTTGATATTTTACATTTAATATAGGTTTTGGTGTGGGCTTAATCTTCTTGTTATTTTGGATACATTCCCTATTTCATGTCTGTCTTCAATTCTGGAAAATTCCCTTCACATATGTCTTCAAATATTGCTTCTCTTTCATACTGTCTATATTATTCTTCTGTGACTTTTATTAGATGAATATGAGAGTTTCTCAATTTGTCTTACATTCTCAAAATTGCTCTTCCTATTTAAAAAAGCTCATTGTCTCTGGCATACTGGGTGGCTTCCTTGCTCCTTTTTCCTACTGTCACTAATTCTCTCTTCAATTATATATAATTCAGTTTAATCCAACCATTGCATTTTTAATTTTAATGGCTATATTTCCGATGTTTCTAATTGGTCATTTTTGATATAAATAATTCTTCCTTTTACATAATTAATTTCTAAGTAGAAGTTATTAACTCACATCTCTCTATGAGCATTCAAAATATACTTATTCTGAAGTCTGTCAATCTTTTCTAAGAATTTAATTTCCTATGAAGCAACTTCATGTTCTGATTGTTGTTTTATGTTTTTTTCTTATTGGTAAATTTCTTCATATGTTTAGAAACATTGGTCTGCATATGTAGGATAGCCACATTTTCTATCTTATTGATGGGTGTAAAGAGCACTGTATTGGCAGAGATACTAGATGGAATCATCCCAGATTCCCATATCACTGCTGGAGGACAGCTGTCAAGGAGAATCATCTGACCTGCATGGATGATGATGTGAACATGGAATAAATATTTTTCCATGTCATCTAAATCTGGTTATATTTTGGTTTAAATTTTTACTGCAACATAACTTAGCCCTAGCTGATATACACATGCCAACCTACCCTTTTCCCCAACCTCTATTCCAGAACTAGGTTATAAAATGATGGTTCAAAGTTCCTACCCTATTATGATATTTGAGATATTGAAGGTTAATCCACCAAGCCAGCAGGCAGGCTTCAGTTTGTATTAGAAGGCTGGTCTCTATACTCCCAATTCCATAGGCCTGAGGCCTTCTTTAGTCCCAGGCAGCAATCACCATAAGTTCTCCAACCTCTGGCTACAAGTTGTGAAGCTGACTCTTATTCTTCATCTAGAGTACCTTATGCTTCTGAGGCTGAACTACCTTCTGCCCATCTCTTCTGGACCTGACACCCAGCAAGTCAGGAGCTTCAGCCCCACGTACCACTATGAATTCTGGTTCACAGAGATGCTTATCTTTTGAAAAAAAAAAGCCTATTTTTTTTTCCTTTTCAAACTTGCTATATGTTTGTGGTAGAGGGGTGTGTCAAGTCATGAATTTACTAGCTTGACTAAGAAAATGTTCGAATACAGTTCTCCAATCTGGAGTTTAAAGATTGGAATTCATGAAAAACCATAGTGGTTCATGTAGGCCTTGCAGAGCGCTGTGGGGGTAGGAGAATGTGCAGTTGTTTCCAGCCATGGCTTCTGGAGTCATAATGGGCTTTATGAAGTTCTTGGCTTTTGGTATGCATTCACTATCAATTGTCCGTTTCACACTCTGACAATTTTTATGATGCTTTTAAGAGATGTTTTGGAAGTTGTGGTAGAAGCAATGAGCTAGGCTAGTGAGTCTCACATCTGAATGATATATGGCCTTCTTTTGAAGGAGAAAAAATCCAAGGACCTCCTTAGTGTTTATTGACATTATTATTATTATTTGTTTTCTTAAATAACATACAAACATGAAACTAGGTATACACTTCTTATGATTAGAGCTTAGATACAACCATAAACAAAAATAACTTTATAAATTAAATAAAATGAAACTATAAAACCAATCAAATTCAGAGTAATATATTTATTTCAATGTGACAGATGTTGTTTTGCTGAAACCAAATTGATGCCTGTAATACAAACAGAGTACTGATCATTGAGATTCATTGTATCAGATGAATCATGGTGGAAAATGAAAGGCATTTATTTTAGCTGTATTTGAAGAGGACTTAATAAAAGAAATATATATAAAGGTGTAGACAGGCTCAGAAGAAACTAAAGAGTATTGAGTATTTTAGTAGTGAAGAGCCACTAACACTGTGAGACTGTAAAGGCAAATGAAGAAGTGATCATCACTGCTTGGAGAGAGTGGCTGCAGTTATAGGAGAACAATGTAGAGAAGCTATGCTCTTTGTTAGAGGGATACAGTGAATTTGCAGGAATCCAGCAGGGAGGAAGACATCAAAATAAATACCTTGATCTTACCCTTCTCATTCTTCAGCCTCCTGCTACTAACTGCCATTTGCTGAGCCCAGTCAGAAACCAGAGATCAAGGAAACCCCTTGATGAAGGTTATGGGCACAGAATAGAATGGAGAAGGGTAGAGAGAGTTGTCTAGAGAGGTAAAGAAAAATATTTATTCAAATTCTTTGGAGTTCAGTATGTACTATCAGGTACTTTGTGATGACATAGTTCTCTCTAATATTTTTTTAAAAATTCAAATGAATAAAAAATATTTGTCTCTCTCTTGGCATGAATACAAATTTACTTTTGAATTCCTGTTTTTTTTTCTTAGTAGTCCATGACAATTTAAATTGTAATTAGTGCCAACATGATGATAAACAGAAGGAAGACATAAGCACTGAAATTTGTGGCATATTTAATTATGATATGTTCATCTAGCTGAACATAAATTGTATCTTAAAATTATCATCAGCGGAGAAAAGGAAACCCTCCTACACTGTTGGTGGGAATGTAAGTTGGTGCAGCCACTATGGAAAACAGTATGGAGGTTCCTCAGAAAAGTAAAAATAGAATTACCGTATGATCCAGCAATCCCACTCCTGAGTATATACCCGGACAAAACTATAATTCAAAAAGATACATGCACCCCTATGTTCATTTACCCCTATGTTCACTCACACAAATCATAGCTTTTACCCATAGCATTATTCACAATAGCCAAAACATGGAAACAACCTAAATGTCCATTGACAGATGAATGGATAAAGAAGATGTGGTACATATATATATAATGGAATGCTACTTAGCCATAAAAAGTAACAAAATAATGCCATTTGCAGCAACATGGATGCAACTAGAGATTATCATACCAAGTGAAGTAAGTCAGAAAAAGACAAATACCATATGGTGTCACTTATATGTAGAATCTAAAATATGGCACAAATGAACCTATTTACAAAACAGAAACAGACTCACAGACATAGAGATCAGACTTGTGGTTGCCAAGGGGGAGAGTGGGAGAGACTGGGAGTTTGGGGTTGGTAGATGCAAACTGTTACATTTAGAATGGATAAACAACAAGGTCCTACTGTAGAGCACAAGGAACTATATCCAATCTCCTGGAATAAACCATAATGGAAAAGAATATTAAAAAAGAATGTCTCTATGTGTATAACTGAGTCACTTTGCTCTACAGCAGAGATTGCCACAACATTGTAAATCAACTATACTGCAATTAAAAAAAAAAGGCCATTTCATGGCATGCAGTATTACATGAATCAAAAAAATTATAATCGGGCTTCCCTGGTGGCACAGTGGTTGGGAGTCCGCCTACTGATGCAGGGGACACGGGTTCGTGCCCCGGTCCGGGAGGATCCTGCGTGCCGCGTAGCAACTAGGCCCGTGGGCCATGGCCGCTGGACCTGCGCATCCGGAGCCTGTGCTCCACAACGGGAGAGGCCACAGCAGTGAGAGGCCCGCGTACCACAAAAAAAAAAAAAAAAAAAAAATTATAATCAAAATAAATAAATATTCAATATTTTTAAATGGTAAAAAGCAAATAATAACAACAGCAAAATCATCAAAAAGAACTTAAAATTGTGCCTAGACATCCACTGAGTTCATAGACCTCATTTGAGAATCATTGAGCTAAGCCATTTCAAGCTTCAATCTGGAAAATTTTTCCACCTTCCGAAGCAACCTGCACAGATCTGCTGGAAAAATCTACTGAAGCTCTGCTGTAATACTATTATTCTCTTTGTAAAAATCCTTTAATGGCTCCTCATTTTCTACAGAATTAAGTATAAAGTCCTCAGCCTGGAATTCAAAGCCTCCACTTACTTTTCAAGCTTTATATGTTCATGACTGTTCCCTTAGATATAGCATATACTCTAGCTCAACTAGGATGTGTATTGTAGCCTGAATATATCCTATGTTTTTCTACTTTCTTTTCTCAGTGTCTCTGCTTGGAATGCCATTTGCTTCATTTCTGCCTTTTAAAATCATAAACACCTCTCTAAACTCATTTCAAATTCTGCCTCTTCCATGAAGACTGAGTTAACACCAAGGATCAGATTGTCAAACAAAACTCACACAAATCATAGCTCTTACCCAGTATCAAGCTTTTGATACAGTTTCAAGAATACAAGCACTCAAAAGACACAGGCAGGGCAGAGAGAAGGTTGAGACATCCCACAAGATTCCCCACGTCCCTTTTTTGGTAGATGTGCTCTCCAGCCCAGAATAATAGATGAGGTCTCTAATGCGGACTGCGGGTCACCTCACACAGTGGGAAGCATTTAAGTTAGGAAACATCTCCACGTTACGCTCCAGAGAGGTGTTTAGCTTATATTACATTCTGCAGGGAACCAAGCATGATAAATCCATAGATTATAGGCTTTTTCATCCTAACCAGTCCTAAACCAGAAACATCCTACATCATTAGTCTATTTCCCCAGAATTCCAGTAATCATATTTGCAAGAATATTAGACTGAGTCACTGCCTTCTTTCTTTTTCTAGAGGCATCCCTATGGTAATTGAGAAGGAAATGGATCACTGGTCAACTGCTTTTAACTTCCTTTCTCCAAAAATACTTTCCTGATTGCTTCAATCTTATATAATCTTTCCCTTCTATCTCTTTGTGACTCTATCATAGAATTATTTTTCTGCTTTGCATTATACTTATATAAATTATGTCCTCCCCTCTTGCACCTCAGCAGAAGGGACATGATTTATTCATTCTGAGGTCACTAACAGCACTTTACAAAGTGCCTTGCATATAACTGTTTTACATTTCATAAATGTTGGAAGAAATTAAGAGAAAGATAATTTTCTATTCTCATTATTTCCCACAAATACCACTGCTGAGTCCCGGACAGTGGAGAGGAAGAAGACCAAGTTCAACTGAGTCTAAATATCTGCTTGTGTAGATAACTTAATAACAACCGCACAGAATTATGCAAAATTATGCAGTAGGTGAACTTGTTTTCATGGTCTTTCCTTCTTCCTGAGCACTATTTCCCTCTCTACTCAGGTGCCTATATCTGGATCTTGTTTGGGGGATGGACTTTGCCCAGGTGAGATGCTGGCTAGGAGAGTGCTTCAGTATTACCAGGGAAAGTCCTAGGGGATGTTATCTGGAAATTCACCCTTGGAGTATCAGAATAAATGGTAGGAAAAATAAGAGCAACAATGGATCCATGCTTGGAGGTGGAGAAATTGGAAGGTAATCAAACAACACATCAACTGGAAGGATAAGGCAGAGACATTAACCAGGAAAACACAATGAGGAAGAGAGAGGACAGGGAAATGTGCTAGCTGTTGAAGTGAATGATTCAATAACCAGCTCTGAAAACCTGTAGTATCTTTGGCGGTGTTGCTTTTATGCAGGTCTTAGAAAGCTTTGCTAGGTTAAGAGCATAGACTTAAAAGGATAGAGCTGACCTGACTAACAGGTTCTTATGCTCTTCTTGACTCATATAAAATTTCATTCTCAATAAGTGAAAATGTTGACAATAGTTTAAAATATTTTCCTTCTGAGGAAGATATACATATGCCTAGAACCCGAAGTCTTAGGCTAAAATGATGAAGGGTGTATTTCTGTTATTGGGTTGAGGAGAATTAGTGCCATAGGAACTTTCCTAATGCTGCTTAAATTACTTTGTTGGATGTCATGATGTGATACTCTTTCTTATTTGGCTCCCTAACATTGAGAACTTATATACATTTCTAAGCCTCACTTCTCTAATTGATAATAAAATAAGTTTCATGCTATTTCTTTTTCCCTGCAGAGAGAGTAAAAAAGCCCACAGCTATACTTACTTAATTCATGTTTTTGTTGTTTGCATAACCGTGTTTTCCCTTATCTGTTTTAAACAGTGTACTTCTTGGAGGTTTTATTATTTTTCTATTACTGCATAAAAAAGTACCACAAACTTAATGGTTTAAAGTGACACACATTCATTATCTCCCACAGTTTCTGTGGGCTGAGAGTCTGAACATGACTTAACAGGGTCCTTGGTTTAGGTTCTCACGAGGCGGCAATCAACGTGTTGGATAGGGTTGGGTTCTCACCAGAGGCTTGACTGGAGAAGGATCTATTTTCATACTCCTTAGATTGTTGGTGGATTCATTTCCTAGCAGCGGTAGGATTCATGGCAGCTTGTTTCTTCAAAATCTGCAACAGAGAGAGAGAGACTCAAGCAAGTTGGGTGCTATGCTAGTATGTAATCACATACATTCCATTACTTTTTCCATAGTACATGGGGTAGAAGCAAGTCACAGGGCCTATCCATACTCTAGGGGAGGAGATTACACAAAGACGTGAATACCAGGAGGCAAGGATCTTGGAGGGCTGTCTTAGGATCTTTCTGCCCCATAGGTATAATGCTGTTTATATAAATTCAAAGTGCAAATCAGTCTAGACTCATGTAGATTCTCCATGGCTATGTAGTGACAATGACTCTAATAATGATGAAGATCATGGAGATGCAGGGCCAGATAACAGAGATTTGTGTAAGGGCTCTACGGAATAAAGAACAGCTTAAGGTTACAGACCTTCTCCAGCAATGGTGACATGTATCCTGATAAAATGTTTTATAACCAGGAGCTAAATTTCCATCCTATGCATCTCATAAGCTTGCAGTTTTTAAATATTTTATTCCCTCCACAATGTTTTGGTGACTTAAGGTGTCCCCATGTCCTCTGCTGTGATTTAGATATATAAAGTAGATGGTTAAAATATCTTGGCCTTTTTATGTTCTGAAATGATGGAAAGGAAAATAATCACTCTGGTAACTTGTGGCTGTTTGGGGTTTTGTAACTAACAAAGCTACAACAGGAAGGCTGTCACTGCTTGTCAATATCTAAGAATTTTATACCCAGCAAAGGACCACTTGAGAAGACAGACTGTTGTTTCTTCACTGCATCAAGAACTTTTCATGATTAATTGTCTTGTTTATCCTGTCTATTCAAGATAAAAAAGAAATATGGGGAGGAAGGACACAGAAAAAACTTCCAATTTAGACATTTACTATGAGAATCGTTTCAAGGATCTGTGTTTCAGATCTGCTTCAAAGAATGTCCTGTCACAGCTCATTGCCAAGAGGAAATGTGTCCTGTAGGAGTAAAGAGCAGCACCTGATTTTCCAAACTACATGGGCCCCAATGTTTTCTTTTTTTGTGGTACGTGGGCCTCTCACTGTTGTGGCCTCTCCCGTTGCGGAGCACAGGCTCCGGACGCGCAGGCTCAGCGGCCATGGCTCACAGGCCCAGCTGCTCCACGGCATGTGGGATCTTCCCGGACCGGGGCATGAACCCACGTCCCCTGCATTGGCAGGCGGACTCTCAACCACTGAGCCACCGGGGAAGCCCGCAATGTTTTCTTTTACTACTACCTTTTACCTATCATATGATTGCTAAGCAGGGCTGTCAACTGCTATCTGCGCATGACCTACATTTTCCTGCCCTTTCTTGCCCCACTGAAAGTGTTCTCTCTGCTTCTACTGCTATTCTTCCTCTAGTCTGCCCTTAAGGCCTAGATCAAACACCATTATCTTCTTTAGTGTTCTGATTGTTCTCATTCTTACAGTGCTTGGCAACTTTCTTCTGGCTCATCACATTGTATTGCACACACTTTTTTTAGGTAAAATTAACATAACATAAAATTGACCATTTTAACCATTTTAAAGTGTACAATTCAGTGACTTTAGTACATTCACAATGTGTAACTATCACCACTTTCAAATTCCAGAATATTTTCATCAATCCCCCCTGAAAAAAACCCTGTACCCATTAAGCTGTCATTCCCAATTCTCCTATCCCCCAGCTCCTAGCAACCACTAACATGCTTTCTTTTCTATCTCTATGGATTTGCCTATTCTGGTTATTTCATATAAATGGCATCATATAATATGTGGCCTTTTGTCTGAATTCTTTCAGTTAGCATCGTGTTTTCAATGTTCATTCAAGTTGTAGCCTGTATCAATACTTTATATGGCTGAATAATATTCCATTGTATGGATATACCACATTTTGTTTATCTACTTATTAGTTGGTGGACATTTGGGTTGATTCCACTTTTTGGCTGTGATGAATGATGCTACTGCTGTAAGCATTCATGTACAAGTTTTTATTTGAATACCTGTTTTCTGTTCTCTTAGGCATATACTTATAAGTGTAATTGCTAGGTCATATGGTAACTCTATGTTTAACATTTTGAGAAACTGTCAAACTGTTTTCCATAGCAGCTGTACCATTTTACACTCCCACCAGCAGTGTTTGAGGGCTCCAATTTCTCTACATTCTCACCAACATTTGTTGTTTTCTGTGTGTGTATATGTGTGTGTGTGTGTGTGTGTGTGTTTTAATTGTAGCCATTCTAGTGGATGTGAAGTAACATCTCTTGTGGGTTTGATTTGCATTTCCCAAATGACTAATGATGTTGAGCATCTTTTCATGTGCTTGTTGGCCGTTTGTGTATCTTTGGAGTTATTCCGTAGACTTTTATGTTCATTTCTTATCTCTCCTCTGAGACTACAAGTTTCTTCAGGATAGAATTGTTATTAATCTTTTAATCTCTCAGGGGACCTGTTAAATTGATTTGGGCACACTGAGTGCTCAACAGATACTTATTGACCTGAATTTAGGAGTCATAACAAAAGACTGTATTGTCTGAGTCAACCCTGAGATGAAGTCCTCATATCATGTAATTTCAGTGTTAAACCATTCTTACTCAGAACATAAGTAAACTGTTTGTTAATAAATCTATTGGATCTTTCAGTGGCATCTGAACTGTTGACCATGTATTCCTTGAAATATTTTCTCTCCCTCCTTCTAGGACACCACACTTCCCTGGCTTTGCTTCCTGATTCTCCATTAGAAGCAGTCTCCTTTGTGGGTTCCTCTCCTCTGATGAGCCCTTAAAGATGAGTGTTCGCTGGGCATCTGTCCTTGGTGTTCCTTTTCACCAGTATCAGTGTTTCCCAAATGCTGGCCTGTAAATGATATCATTTCATGATAGAGTCATTTTGTGATAAAGGACAATGTAGTGAGCATTTTTTGTGCCTTAATTGGTTAATTAGAAAAATTATCCTTCTTTTTAAGACTATGTTATCCTTATTTTTAAAAGCTGAAATGTCTTCTACTTCTTCTATGAAATAATAGTGATAGTACATGGCTACTTATGTATACTTTTAATGTCCTTAAAAAAGTAAACATTTAACAACCATTTATTGGCTCTCCCTTCCAACCATTTAAAATTATACTGGACATTGATAAACTATTCTACAGTTATTCCTGGTTTATTTCATTTATGGATATAACTTCAGTTATCACTTACATGATGGTGAGCACCAAGTAAAAAATGTCTATATTAAGCTCAAATCTATATATCCAGTTTCCTACTGAATGAATCTCCTTGATGTTCACAAACCTTTTGATTTAGCACATCTAACCTTGAACTCGTTATGCACCAACTCACCTACTTCCCCCTTAACTGTGTTTCTTATCTTATTGAATGGCATTATCTGGTCACGTAAGTCAGAAACCAGGAAATCCCTCTATTCCCCCCTCTTCAACATATTTTCTACATCCAATTACCAACTTAAAAAGTTTTTATCTTTATAATAGTTCTATAGACCATCCACTTTCGTCAGTTCCCGTCTTCTTGCTAACTTATTTAAGACTACCACCATCCATCATCCATTCAGCATACATTTGCAAAGTCCATACTATGTACCAAGCACTGGGAGTGCAACATGAGAGCTTATTTTGAGGGAACAGTTTTTGGCATTATAACCTAGATTAGGTTATTGCTGATTTTCAAATAATGAGTATTTTGAGATTTTTTTCCCCATGCATGGTGGGTGCTCTGTATACATTAGAGATTCATATTGGAAATCTTTTGACTTGGGGAAATTTAAAGTGAATTACTTACATTGAGCAAAGAAGTTATTCCCTGAACCTGAACTGTAGCCTAAGGAAATTCCCTTAACCTCTGTTCCAGTTTCCCATTTGGGAAATGGTAGAGTTGTGTAGGAGGCTAAGATAAGTTGGTTGTTTGCTGTGGTTCAAGAGCTCTATGGATCAAAATTTAAAGTACAGATTTCTTATTTATTCATTAACGAAAGTTTTAGCTGTGAGTTTCATGTTCTGGGCACAATGTGTTATAATCATTAATGCATATTTAAGTGCATTCAAATGTTGCCACTTATTATCTTACCAATGAAAGGAAAATCAAAGCATGATACTAGGAGTTGGTTAAAGGGATTTGGCCCAGGTAGCATATAAGGCTCATAGAAAATTGGGACCAGCATCTCCATCTTCTTTACTGTGATTCAAAGCATGGGCTATTGGAAGATGCTGCTTATCCTATAAGTAGGGCTTGCAAAAAGTGGAGGTTCCAGACACTAAGAGGAAGGGTCAATGTCCCGAAGAAAAAAGGAAAGCATTTGGCTGGTTTCCAAGGAGGCGATCAGAAAAAAAAGCAGAATTGACTATCTGGAATGGATGATGACACCATCTGCCTTCATGCCTGAAACTTGATGTTTCAGGAGAAAAAAAATCCCACTACCTTTTATATTTTTCACTTGGTAAATTATTGAAATCTGTAAGTTATCCTTTCTACTACCATTATTTTGGCATTTTTTTCTCTTTGATACTTGGTTCTTTCAGATTTATTAACTGGACTAGAACTTGAAAAATATTAATGATGATATTTCTCTTGCTAAAAGGCTAGGATGCATTAGTATTATAGTTGCTTTGCCAAATTCAGTGTTGTAGAGAGTGCCTAGTGGGTCTAGGAAGGTTTGCAGGAAGAGCAAGCACTTCACATGCCCTAAGGTCCTGCGATGTACCACTAGGACTTAATGTTTTTAGTTGTTTCTTGATTTTTATTAGCTATTTCAGCTATATTCTGGGTAAAGAAGTGGACAGAAGAAATCACGGAGTGGAATAAAAGAAATGCGTGGAACAGCTTTGTTTATAATCCTTAACTCTTGGAGTGGGCATGAGGGAAATTGCCATTATGATAACTAAGATGTTATAGATTCAGAAATTTACCCTTAGCATTTCTTTAGTGTCCCCAAGCTAATGTTTTGCTTCTGAGTTGACAGTCTGGGACAGCATGCTTTTGAACAACATTCTCCAACCTGGATCAAAAGAGCAGAGTTCATTGTCAATAGTTGTTAGAACATTTTCAGGTACACCTCCTCCATGACTTTTGGGACATTTTATAGAATCATAGAATTTTTGTACTGAAAGAGACTAAGAGATAATAAAATCAAAACTCTTCAATTTTGAGTCCAATCTTTGGCCTCAGAGGTTTCAATTCCATAACTTGTTCATGATTACTAAGTTGCTAATGGCACAACTGTGACTAGAACAAGATACCTCCTCGTTTTCTAGTGTTCTTTCCTTTTACCTGATGCCTAATGTTCTCCTTTCTTTTCTGATAATTTTCTCCAAAACCTCCTCTGAAGAAACTGAACAAAGCCAGTTTAGAATGGCTGCTTGCCAAGTTTTTTCTCATGTGAGCTCCATTCTTATTCTTTCACAAGAGTAAGCTCCTCTGATGAAAAGAATCATAAAATATTAGAATTGAAAGGGGTATTTATGGATTCTAATCTCCTTATTTACAAATATAAAAACCAAGGCCGAGGGAGTCAACTTGCCTGAGGCGACACAGACATTGGTAACACTGGGATCTGAACTCAGCATTTCTCTGAGGTTAGTGACTTGCAGAGATCTTCACTACCTTGGAAGAGCCATCTCTTCTTCTGAGCCACATGCATAGTGGTTGAACACATTATGGCCATTAATTTAAATTAAAGACAAGGAAGGCTTAGGGCTCCGGATTCCATGAGACACAGCTCTTCTAGTATACCATGTGTCTTAGAGAATTAGTGAGGAAAGAAAATAGCAAAAATTTAAACAAAATTATAAATAAAAATCAATATTTAAAATGGAACTTAAAATGAAATTCCATAGATAATAGTGATTTGTGCTTTTAACAATTATGGGTTCATTAATTAGCAGCTTTCCTGATGTTAAAGACTAGTGTCCAATATTTTTTCTTCTGGAAAATACAAAGATACCAGCTTGTTCTAAGGCTCCAAGCCATTCCCTGTGGACTGTTCTTAGCCTCTGCTGTCACAGACTATAACTAGAAAAAGAAAATTGACAGACAGAAAGAAAAAAACCTTAACAGCTGGAGCTTTAATTTACCTACATGGGAAAAAATATTTCATTTTCTGAGATTTCTCCTGGGTTGCTTGATTTGAAGGTAGAAAGAGAAGCCAGAGGAAAAATCACCAAAAAAGCTTTTAAAAGAAACACTATGAAAAGAGCAAATCCTGAGAATTGTGTTTAATAACAGCAAGGATGAATTTCCTGGCAGTCTGTACTGAGCAGTTAAAGACCAACCAGCATGTGAGAGAGGCGGAATTAGGATGGTCTAGAGCAGCCTAATAAAGAGTGCCAGAAGATTTATTCTCTCATATGTGTAATTTTGAGATATGAATGATTCTATATTTAAGAAATGTGTTACAACCATCACATTAATTTTTACTAAGAGCTTCTAGTTTGACTCAAATCAGGGTCTGAAAAATGGAAGAACAGTGCTTTGAGCCACCAAGTTAGTGCCCCACAGAATATTTTAAAATTATTTAACACATCATCTCAGTGTCAACAACTCATCACAGATAAACTATCTAATTAACAGAACCCTTCATAGTATTTGATAACTGAGTCTTGGCTCAGTTTTTATACCAGAAGGGCAATCCTTGATAAGCAGAAATTATAAAAGCAGATTTTAAAAGCATTAATTCAGAAATAAAATCAAATTGGGTCCAAATTAACCCCCTATTGGTATTTAAACTTATTTAAAACCACTTGGCTTAAAGATAACACTTGGAGAGGCTGCCTTTGACCAGAGTCAGGCTTTGTCTAGATTGTCAGCCTCTGTATTTTGATTCCTTTTGTTGTGTACCAGCCTCCTCATGCCCAGGGTAATTGATATGGGTCCTGTGCTAGGGACAGATGAGTTTATCCTGTCATTGAAGCCCTTCACAAGATGCCTTAATTATTAGAGTTAATTCGAGGATTTGTGCTCTTAGGAAGCTCGATTGTTTTCTCTTTCTAATTCCACGTTGGCAACATTTCCAATGACAAATCCAATAAAGAATTAGTAATTTGGCTCCCTATGGTTGTGGAAAAAGGACAGTAAGAATGAGCAACAATAATAATTTCTGTTTGTATAGTATTTTTTTTTTAATATGAGAAAGTCATTACTGCTACTGTTTAGGGACAAAGACTCATGAAAAAGTAGGAAGGAACTTGAATTTCTGTAAGGATGTAAATTTTGATCCTTTGATCTCTGCTGATAATTAATATCCATTTTGCAACTAAGTGGGAAATTGTAGTTTCCAATAGAGAGAATTGGAGATAAATAAAAAGTAAGACATTGCCATTAAAAATGGTATCCCTATGTTTAGAATACAAGGTGACAAGGAGGAAAAGACACAGTTCAATTGTGGTTGTAATCAGATAAATCAGGTTACCAAACTCTCAACATACATATTTGGTGTAAGTGAACTCTTTTTGGCTAGGAATCTACTCTTACATTTCTTTGGGACCACATGTTTAATTAAGCCTTGCTGAATTTCATCCTGCATAATAGCTGGAACAGCAGAGGCATCCATATATCACCAAGAGAATGTACTTCTCAAGATCACAAACAATATGTACTGCCTGCTTCCATTTTGGTGTTATGGATGGGTCAGCACATAGATGGTTGATACCCAAGTATTAATTGTAATTATCTCTGGGTGGTGGAACTATGAAAATTTTTATTTTCTTTTGGTGTGTGTGTGTGTGTGTGTTTAACTCTTTTTTCTAAAATGAACATGCATTACTTTTGTAATAATAAAAGAGTTATTTTCAAAGTGCCTGCTTTGTGATTTTCCTTCAGATGCAATACATCCTGATTTCCAGAATTCAGTTGGGGGAAATCAGGGTATACAATAAAAACAAACCCTCAGCTATTTCATTCTTGCTATCTCACTGATTTCTAGGGTTGATTATTAACTAGATTTTACCCTGGTGCATACTCTTGCTACCTGGAGGGATCTTGTTTCTGACACACATAAATTCAAACAGTTTAACAACTTTTCCTCATCTCCCTTCTTACCCACTACTCTTTGCTTATAAGTAGACTGACAAAGAGGAAACTATCATTTTGTAGTTTTTCAATATTACATTAACATGCCTCTCCACGGCATGTTAACATACCACTCCGTGGCATGTGGAATCTTCCCGGACCGGGGCACGAACCCGTGTCCCCTGCATCGACAGGAGGACTCTCAACCACTGCGCCACCAGGGAGGCCCAGTCATCAATTTTATACACATCAGTGTATACATGTCAATCCCAATCTCCCAATTCATCACACCCCCACCCCCATTGCTTTCCCTCCTTGGTGTCCATATGTTTGTTCTCTACATCTGTGTCTCAATTTCTGCACTGCAAACTGGTTCATCTGTACCATTTTTCTAGGTTCCACATATATGCATTAATATACCATATTTGTTTTTCTCTTTCTTGTTTACTTCACTCTGTATGACAGTCTCTAGATCCATCCACGTCTCTACAAATGACCAAATTTCATTCCTTTTTATGGCTGAGTAATATTCCATTGTATATATGTACCATATCTTCTTTATCCATTCATCTGTCGATGGGCATTTAGGTTGCTTCCATGACCTGGCTATTGTAAACAGTGCTGCAATGAACATTGGGGTGCATGTGTCTTTTTGAATTATGGTTTTCTCTGGGTATATGCCCAGTAGTGGGATTGCTGGATCATATGGTAATTCTATTTTTAGTTTTTTAAGGAACCTCCATACTGTTCTCCATAGTGGCTGTATCAATTTACATTCCCTCCAACAGTGCAAGAGGGTTCCCTTTTCTCCACACCCTCTCCAGCATTTGTTGTTTGTAGATTTTCTGATGATGCCCATTCTAACTGGTGTGAGGTGATGCCACATTGTAGTTTTGATTTGCAGTTCTCTAATAATTAGTGATGTTGAGCAGCTTTCCAAGTGCTTCTTGGCCATCTGTATGTCTTCTTTGGAGAAATGCCTGTTTAGGTCTTCTGCCCATTTTTGTACTGGGTCATTTGTATTTTTAATATTGAGCTGCATGAGCTGTTTATATATTTTGGAGATTAATCCGTTGTCCATTGATTCATTTGCAAATGTTTTCTCCCATTCTGAGGGTTGTCTTTTTGTGTTGTTTATGGTTTCCTTTGCTGTTCAAAAGTTTTGAAGTTTCATTAGGTCCCATTTGTTTATTTTTATTTCCATTACTCTAGGATTTTTTTTACAAAATTTGTCCCTTTTGTATTTCATATTTTAAAGGCTACTTTAAATTGAATTATTTTCTGTGTTTTTATATCTCTTTTAGTTATTTTTTTCCACCCATTTATTGAGGTATAATTGAAGTACAACAAAATGCACATATGTAATGTATGCAATTTTATCAATTTTGACTTATTTATGCACTTACGAAACTATCATCACAATCAAGACAAAAAGCATTACCATCACCTTTCAAAATTTCTTTATGCCCTTTGATCCTTTTCCCCACCCATAGCCCCAGACAACCACTAACCTACCTTCTGTCATTGTAGATTAGTCTGTATGCTCTAGAATTTTATGTAAATTGAATCATCTAATAGTATCACTTTTGGCTGCTTTCACAAAACATAATGATATCAAGATTTATCTATGTTGTTGCAAGTATGAATAATTCATTTCATTTTATTGCTCAGTAGTATTCTATTGTAAGGCTACACCAGGATTTGTTTCTTTCTTCACCCATTGATGGACATTGGGTTGTTTCCAGTTTCCAGTGGTTACAAATAAAGCTGTGAATTACACTGGTGTACAAGTCTCTGTGAGGACATATGCCTTTGTTTCTCTTGGGTAAGTACCTAGAAGTGGAATGGCTTGGTTGTATGGCATGTGAATGTTCAATTTTTAAAGAAACATTTTTGTGATTTCAGATTCTGATTGCTCAATCCTAGTGTATAGAAATGCAGTTGATTTTTTTTTCAATTTGCTAGTATGTAGAAATACAACTAGTATGTAGAAATACTATTTTGCATTGTATCCTATGGCTTTGCTATACTCACTTATTTATTCCATAGCTTTTTTTGGTAGGTTCCTTAGGGTTTTCAATTCAGATGATTGTGCTGTCAGCAAATATAGACAGCTTTACTTCATTTTCAATTTGTAAGCCTTTTATTTCTTTTTCTGGCCTGATTGCCCTGGCTAGGATCTCCACTATATTACTGAATTAAAGTGATAAGAGTGGTCATTCTTATAATTTATTTTTCTGGTTTTTGTATCAAGGTAGGATGGTCTCTTTGTTTGAGTTAGAAAGAATTCTCTCCTCTTTTACTTTTAGGAAGAGTTCGTGCAGAATTGGTTTTATTTCCTTTTTACATATTTTGTAGAATTCACCAGTGAAGTAATCTGGGCCTGGAGTTTTCTTTGTAGGATGTTTTAAAGTAATAATTTAATTTTTCTAATAGATATATAAGAACATTCAGCTTATTTATTTCTACTTTAGTGGGTTTTGGTTGTTCATGTCATTCAAGGAAACTGCCCATTTTATCTTTGTTATCAAATTATTTAGCATATAGTTGTTCATAAAATTACCTTAATAATCTCTTAATGACTATAGAATCAGTAGTGATGTCCTGTTTCTCATTCATGATAATGGTAAATTGTGTCTTCTCTTTTTTTCCTAATTAGCATGACTAAAGGTTTATCAGTCTTGTTCTTTTCAAAGAAGCAGCTCTGATTTTCTCTAGTGTTTTTCCATTTATATTTTATTGTCTTCTGCTCTGATCGTTATGATATCAATTCTTCTCCTTACTTCATTTTAATTTTCTCTTCTTTTTCTAATTACTTAAGGTGGAAGCTTAGATTGTTGATTGGATTCTTCCCAACATAAGTATTTAATGCTATAAACTTTCCTCTAAGCACTGCTTCAGAAATATTGTTATATTGTTTATTAATTTTCATAGTTACAAAAAATTTCTAATTAATGTTGTGATTTCTTCTGTCACTTAGGATTTACTTAGCTGTGTGTCATTTAACTTAAAATATTTTAGGATTGTCCAGATATTATTTTTAAAATTTGATTTCTAATGTAAATCAGTGTGATCAGAGAACATACTGTGTATTTTTTCAATCTTTTAAGTTTTATTGAGTCTTGTTTGAAGACAAAAAATGGTCTATCCTTCCTAAATGATTTATGTGCACTTGAAAAAAATATGCATTTTACTCTTGCTTTAGAGTATTGTATAAACATACACTTGGTTAAGTTGTTTGATAGTGTTGTTCAAGTCTTATATAGCCATGCTGATATTCTCTCTAACTTGTTTATCAATTATTGAGAGTATTAAAATCTCTAACTATAATTATGGATTTGTCTATGTTTTATCAGATTTTGCTCCAGGTACTTTGTATCTCTGCTATTAAGTACAAAAACATAATAATTAATCCCTCTTGAAAAATTGACTCAATCATCATCATGAATTTCCCTCTCTATTCCTGGTAATATTCATTGTTCTGAAGTCCACTCTGTCTAATATTAGTATAGCCACTTCTGCTTTCTTTGACAAGTGTTTTCATGGTATATCTTTTTGGTATGCTTTTACTTTTAACATATTATAACTTTATATATCAAGTGAATTTCCTTAATACAGTATAAAGTTGGCATTGTTTATTTTTCATGTAATTTAATAATGTATGCCTTTTACTTGGAATATTTGGAAATTTATTTCTAAGTAACTTTATATTTTTGAGACTTTTAAAAATTGCACTATTTTCTTTCTTTTTCTATCTTCTCTCATTACCTATTTTACAAATTTATTGAGGTATAATTGAAGCACAATAAACTGTACATATTTCAAGTATACAATTAGATCTCTTTTGACTTATATATGCACCCGTGAAAACATCACAACAGTCAAATAATAAAATTTTCCATCACTGAGCTATTGTATTATATGAGTATAAGCTATTATATGAGTATTGGTACAGTCAGGTTTAAATCTGCCACCTTGCTATTCAGGATTTATTTATCCTATCTTTTCTTTGTTTCTTTTTTTCTATGTTACTTTTTCTAGTCAGATTACTTTTTTTTTCTAATAAATCTATTTTATTCCACTATTATCATGTTAGCTATGTGTCTTTATTTCATTTTCTCTATGGTCAGTGTAGAGTTTACATTATATACTTTTAATTTATCACAGTCTATTTTCAAATAATGCCATATCATTTGGCATATGATGTAAGAAACTTGTAATCATGTATTTTCATTTTGTCCCTCCCAGCCTTTGTGCTATATTTATAACACGTTGTACTTCCAGATCTACCAGCCCCACAATATGTGATCATTACTTTTGCTTTAAGGAGAGAAAAAAAAATCTTTTATACTTCATCACATACTTACCTTTCCTGTGATCTTCATTTCTTTGAGTAGATTTACATTTCCATCTAGATTTATTTTCCTTCTGCCTGAAGAACTTCCTTCAGTATTTTCTGTAGTTCTAGTCTGCTGGGGATAAATTCTTTCAGCTTTGGTAAGCCTTAATAGTTATTTATTTCATCCTCAATTTTAAAATATATTTTGCTGGGTATAGAATTCTAGGTTGACAGGTGGTTTTTTTTTTTTTTTTTTTTTGGTACTTTAAAGATATTCCATTGTCTTCTATGTTGCTTTGCATGGTTTCTTATGAGAAGCGCATTCTTTTCCCTTGGTACACAATGTGTCTTTTTTTCCCTCTGGCTGCCTTTGTGACTGACGCCCCCACACACCTAAAGTTTATATTAATTTTATTATGATATGCCTTTGTATAGTTTTCTTTTTTTCTTCAGCTTGACTTTTTTTTTTTCTTTTTTTTTTTTGCGGTATGTGGGCCTCTCACTGTTGTGGCCTCTCCCGTTGCGGAGCACAGGCTCCGGACACGCAGGCTCAGCGGCCATGGCTCATGGGCCCAGCCGCTCCACGGCATGTGGAATCCTCCCGGACTGGGGCACAAACCTGTGTCCCCTGCATCGGCAGGTGGACTCTCAACCACTGTGCCACCAGGGAAGCCCCCTTCTTCTGCTTGACTTTTGCTGAGCTTCTTGGATTTGTGGATTTATGGTTTTTATCAAATTTGGATTTTTTTCAGCCATTATTACTTCAAAAATTTTTTCTGCCCTCCCAGACCCCATTCTGGGATGTCAATTACCCTTATGTTAAGTTTCTTGTTATTTTCCGACAATCCATTGGTGCTCTTTTTTATTTTAATTTCACTTTTTTTCTTCTCTATGTGTTTCATTTTGTGTAATTTACATTGCTCTGTTTATAAGTTCACTGACTTTTTCTTCTGTAAAGCTTATTCTATTCCTAATCTCATTTGGTGTAGTTTTTTGTTTTGTTTTTTTTTTTTTCCTATACGCGGGCCTCTCACTGTTGTGGCCTCTCCCGTTGCAGAGCACAGGCTCTGGACGCGCAGGCTCAGCGGCCATGGCTCACGGGTCCAGCTGCTCCGTGGCATGTGGGATCTTCCCGGACCGGGGCACAAACCCGGGTCCCCTGCATCCGCAGGCGGACTCTCAACCACTGCGCCACCAGGGAAGCCCTGGTGTAGTTTTTATTTCATGTATTTTATTTCTCATCCCTAGAAATTTAATTTTTTTTTAAATTTTCCATTTCCCTCTCCAAAATATTCATGATTTCCTATAGCTTTTTTAACATATGGAGTATATATATTTTAACTGTTTTAACATTCTATTTTTTAAACTAATTCTATTTGTGTAATTTTTGTTATGTTTCTAATAATTTTCTCTTGGTTTTAGGTCATATTTTCTTGCTTCTTTGCATGTTTGGTAAATTTTGATTGGAAGCTAGCTAGGATTTTAGGTTGTTGTTTTGTGGATTTTTTTGGGGGGGTAATACTTTGAATATTTGGGAGCTTGGTTCTGGGATAAAGTTAAGTTACTTGGATCCAATTTTATCCTTTGGGGTTTCCTTTCAAGATTTGTTAACCTGAGTGCAGACATTCTTTAGTCTAGGTTAATTTGCTATCATTATTTAGGTAGTATACTTCTGAAGACTCTACCCGCTTTATGTATTAGGAAGTTTTTCTACTATGCTGAGAATGGAACCTATTTCTGGGCCAATTTAGCCTTCAAGGATTTGATTTGCTTCTTCTTTTCTGGTGGTTTCTTTCCTGGCCTCACACTCATGTGCAGATCAGTACCCAGCCAATGACTCAAGAGGAATTTTTCTGGAGCTCTCCTGCGTTCTTCCTTTTAGTGGCAACCTCCTCCTTCTTTGGTTCTTTGCTCTGAAAATTATACCCACTTTGGCCTCCCCAAACTCTGAATTATTTCTCTGAAACTCAGCAAGACTGCAGTCTCTTTTTGGTGTCCCCTCCTTGTGCGGTGACCTGGAAAATCTCTTCAAATAGTGAGCTAAGGCATTTATTGGGATCAAATATTTGTTTCTACTCTCTCAGGGATCACTGTCTAGTGCTTCCTGTTGTTCAGTGTGTGTGTGTGTGTGTGTTTTCTGTCTCTTTTGTCTGTTTTTTTTTAAGTTGTTTACTGATATGGGGTAAATCGAGTACCTAATATTTTATCATGGCTGGGCATAATATGTATTAAATGAAAAATAAAAGGGAGGGGGGAATTTATTGTATAGAAGGGCATATAAAAAAAACTCAAGGAAAAGAATACAACCAAGATTTAGGAATAAGGAATTTATAACCTTCAGCATCCCAGGCAATACTTTCTTTCCCTATCTCTTATATCTGCATCTCTCTGTCAGTCTCTGTGGACTGGCTTTCTCTGTTTCTCCATTCTGTATGGTTAAACGTGTCCACTCCACAGTTGCTAGATTTACATATTATTGTTCCATTGACTTGTAGAAACTTCTTTTTTTTGTAGTATTTTCCTTTTCAAAATGAATTTATTTGCAAAACACTTTGAGATTACTAAAAAATATATTATTAAATATTATTGAAACAATATTATTTTACCTATTTTCAGTAATATGCTTAATGCTATTAAATCTTGATGAACTTAGATAGTGCTTGGTAGGTAAGAATACTAATTTGAATTCACTGTTTGATATGGCAATATAGTTAGTATCAAAATATTCTCCACATTATTTTTTTTACCATTGCACAATCTAAAGTCCCACTCACTTTTAAAGACCACTGTTATTATTGTTTTATTGATTGACTTGTAATGATGTCTATTTGCTCTTGAATGATTACAATTGATTTAGAACCCACATGTGTACAGATATAATTAAAAATTTCCTGCCATTGTGTATTACTTTATGTTCACCTGGTCTCAATTTTGTTTCATTCCATTGTCTAATTGACATTATTAAGGCTTTTCTGGAAGCTATCTATCTTCTCAGCTTTGCCTCAACTTAATTGCTTGGTGCTGTCAATAATTTTTACATTTGAACAGTTTATTAAATACATAACATATCAATTGCCTTTGTAGTAAATTATGCCATCACTTGACACCTACTACTGACCTTTTTCCATCACAAAACAGATACTGCTCCTTTACCTCTAACAAATTACGAAATGCTTTAGAACAAAACTGAAAGTTTTTAACTTTACATCTTCTGCGGACTTAATGCAATGTAAAAGAAATACCATTGGGGCTTCCCTGGTGGCCCAGTGGTTGGGAGTCTGCCTGCCGATGCAGGGGACGCGGGTTCGTGCCCCTGTCCGGGAAGATCCCACATGCCGCGGAGCGGCTGGGCCCGTGAGCCATGGCCGCTGAGCCTGCGCGTCCGGAGCCTGCGCTCCGCAACGGGAGAGGCCACAGCAGTGAGAGGCCCGCGTACCGCAACAAAAAAAAAAAAAAAAAAAAAGAAATACCATTGGTTTAAGATAGATGTAAAACTACATCATTAAGGGTTTTGGAATGAAAGTGAGACAGGTTATGCCCAGCAGGTAGTAATTGTTCAAAATATTGGTTGAATGAATAACTGAATAAATATTGAGTGCAATGTGAGCTATCCCCATTCATAAGTTAACCATGAATCTCATTGAATTGGAAAGAAATAGATCATCTGCAAATATTCTGTAATAAAATATGGGATTATATTCACTGTTGTACAAGCTGGCTGTCTTTTATAATTTTTTCACTTTGTAAAGCTTCCTGCTTTTTGATTTAAAAAATAATTTGTATATGCTCCATAAAAACACATACATTGTTGATTTTATACCTTCCAGGACTGTTTGAATTTTATTTTTACCTTGTACATATACTAACTTGTAAAAGGTAAAATAAAATTCTTATTACACATTCAAAAATGAAAAAAAAAGTCATAATGAAAAATGATTTCTCAGACACCAAAAGCACAATCCATTAAAACAAAAATTGATAAATTGGACCTTATCAAAATTTAAAACTTTTGCTCTGCCAAATATTCTGTTAAGAGAATGAAAAGACAAACTCTAGACTAGGAGAAAATATCTGCAAACTACATTTATGACAAAGAACTTGTATCCAGAATCTATAAAGAACTTTCAAAACTCAACTGTAATAATGCAAATAATCCCGTTAGAAAATGGGCAAAATACATAAGCAGACATTTCACTGAGGAGGATAAACAGATGGGCAAATAAGCACATGAAAAGATGTTCACCATTATTAGCTGTTAGGGAAGGGCAAATTAAAACCACAATGAGATATCATGCACCCCTTTCAGAATGGCTACAATAAAAAATAATGATAACACCAAATCTTGGCAATGGTGTAGAGAAACTGGTTCACTCACTCCTGGTGCAGATTTAAAATGGTACAGACACCCTGGTAAAGAGTGTGGCAATTTCTTACAAAGCTAAATGTGTGCTTACCATATGACCAAGTGAATGCACTCTTGGGCATTTGTCCAAGAGATATGAAAATGTACATTCACACAAAAACCTATACATGAATATTCAAAGTAGATTTATCTTAATAACCAAACAAGTAGAAATAAGCCAAATGTTCTTCAGTGGATGAATGGTTAAACAAACTGTGGTACATGCTTCCTTTGGAACACTGCTCAGCAATCAAAGAGAACTATTGCTACGTCCTTTGGATGGATTTCAAGGGAGTTATACTGAGTGAAAAAAGTCACTCTCAGAAGGTTATGTACTGGATGACTTCATTTATATAACAGTCTTGAAATGACAAAATTATAGAAATGGAGAATATATTAGTGGTTTCCAGGGTTTAGGGAGGAGAATTGGAAGAAACACTGCTGTGGTTATAAATGGTAGCACCAGGAAGCCTTGGGATGGAACTGTTCTGTATCTTCACTGTTAGGGTGATCACACCGATCTACATATGTGATAAAATTGTATAGTATTACATACATACACAGACACAAATGAATGCATATAAAACTAATGAAATCTGAACAAGTTCAGTGGATTTTATCAGTCTTAATTTAGTGGTTGTGACATTATACTCTAGTTATGCAAGATGTTACCATTAAGGGAAACTGGCTGAAGGGTATTTGGGACCTCTCTGAATTCCTTCTTAAAAGTGCATGTGAATCTACAATTATCTCAAAATAAAAACTTAGAAAATGATTAATCACTACCATTATGAATCCACTACAGGAGTCTGTATTACCATTTCTGCAGACACTAGCCTGAGAATGATATCAAGTGACTGATTGGATCAGGTCATAAAGTGTTGGGAACTCTGCTGAAAGGAGTGATTTACTGTGAATCCTGAATGGATGCCAAGATTAGAGGCTGGAGTATTCAGTCCAGTTGGAGGACATGATCAAGTGGTAGCATTTGTGTCATAGATCCAGGTTGAGCAGAAGGCCACTGACATGAGCAGAAGCTTGACTGTAGGCTAGGCTTTCTGAAAGCAGATGATGAGATGGAATTTAGGGTGTTTGTTAAGGATTGACACCTATGAAAGAAAAGTGAAGGATTAAGTAGACTCAAGCTCTGGATGGAGTATTGCTTTGCAGAGTCATCCTGAGCTGTACCCAGTGGCCTTACTTAGTCATCAAATGTAGACAACCCTCAGAGGGCATGACCTCAGGTGAAGTGGCTCTCTGTAACTGAGACAGATCCTGAAAAGGTGACAGCTTCAGGCTCTCTGCTGACTGCATTCCCCACAGCTGGGCAGCAAGTCCTGCCTGGAAGGACGATTCAGGCAGTGTATCTCTGTGTTGACACAGTTGGCATACAAAGACCCAGGTCAGTGACTGAGCTAATATTCAACTAAAGTAAGTAGTCAAAAAATGTAATTTGGGGAATGAGACTGAGAACACACATGCAGTTCTTCTTAACAACATGATTGGCTGTAATTTCATCTAAGAACAAGAGTGATGCTGAAAGGCATTGGCTTCTCTCTGCAAGTTGAAAAAGATATGCAGGGAATATGGCATAGACTTTGGTCTTTTAGGTCTTGCCTTTCTAAAAATACCTCCTTCTAGATAGTATTTGCAATTGTTGGATTACTAAGCAATACCAGTTGAAGTGATGCAAGGGCTTTTATTATAATGGATATTTTGGCTTTGCAGAAAAAAAGTTTCAACCCACCCACTTCCAAATTTGAGGCAGCCTGCTACCTATCAGTTAGTAGCATAAAATATTGACAAGGCCTCATTCACTGAGGGTGAACTTATTTCACCCTCCATTTGAGCAACATGATATTTTACAAATATGAGTGTTTATCATCCACTTAGAACACTTCCAATGCGTTCATAAGAAGATGGTTAGAACTGGCATTTAACACAGGACACCTCTTCAAAGGAGCCTCTTAGGATTTCTTTATTCCTGCTGAATGGAACCTGAAAAAAGCTATTGTTACATTTCTTATGGAGTTCCCCAACGCCTCTTATAAATGAGCCATATTTACTTTTAAACAAATTTCCTGAAGTAAACAGTATATTTCCCTGATTTTCATCTCTCTTGGTGAGCTTCCAAAAAACTTGGAAGTGAATTAGTGTGCAATTTGCATCCAAATCTTAGCCAAGGGGATGTGGTTTATTATAATACATGGTCCTCCTAATTATTGAACAGCCCAAGAAAACTCGGCCCAGTGTGCATCTGTTCTTGCTTGACCACACTGCCAAACATAATTTGGCAAGCACAGAAATGTACATTGAGCAGGCCTACAGTCTACTTTGCATTAGAGTTTGTGGTAATTATATGAAAGCTATAACTGAATGAACTTGTCCTCTCTTTTTAGATCACTTCATTTCTGAAAAATAAACAATAAGCAAACCCCCAAAGAATTTCCCGTTTTATGTGTCTTTGAGGTTTCTCAATGTGATTTAATCATTGCCCAAGTGTTAGTTCTACTTATACATGAAAAGAAAACCTCTTTCCCACATATTTCACGCAGACTTTCTTCTATTATCCCTGATATCTCTGGGTTGACTGTGCATGTTTCAATATATATTTGATATCATTACTCAAGAGAGAGAGTTAGGCTACTGATGACCAGATGTCTGCATTACTTGGGAATTTGCATCCAAGAATTAGTAAATAGATTCATCCTCGAATTGTTTAAGGAGTAATAAGGAATTGTAGAAACAGCTGTAAACTCGAAATCACAAACTTCCCCTTGAATTGTTATCTTTGCTGGGCTACCTTAAATAAATCACTAAGTTTCTCTGAGTCTCAGTTTCCTGATCTATAAAATGGGGATATTCATGCCTGCTTTATCTACATCACATAGTTGATGTGGGTGCCATTGGAAGAAAAAAAGATTTGAAAGTGTTTTGGTGTGAAACTTATAAAAGACAAAGTTGTTTAAAATGAGATTATTATTAGGTACATACCAATGCATACATGGAACCTCTAACCAATAATATGGCGTACTTTAAGAACTACTCTCAGAGACCTTTAGGTAATCTGAAGCTCCAGCCAGGGTGGGAGTTCTGGGAGTTGAGAGTGATTATGACCTAAGTGCTCTATAGCTGCATGGTCCAATATGGTAACCACTAGCCACAGGTAGCCATTGAACACTTGAAATGTGTAGCTAGTCCAAAATGATATATATTATAAGTGTAAAAGACGCACAAGATTTCCAACTTAGAATTGAAAAAATGTAAAAAAATCTCATTAATATTTTTATGATGATTGTTTTCAGTGTATTGGGCTACATACAATGCATTACAAAGTTAATTGTCTCTGTTTCTTTTTACTTTTTAAATGTAGTGACTGGAAATTGGAAATTTTGTATGTGGCTCCGTTGTATTTCTCTTAGACAGTGCTATTCTGGGGCATGGAGCTATGGGATATCTGAATTACATCCAGGGCTAAAGCCAGAGTTGGGAACTAAATAAGCAATTGAAACACAAAGCAGGAACAAGGCAACAGGGCAGTGACTAGGGACACCAAGCCAGAGCTAGTGGATTTGGAAGGGTGGGTAGGAAATAGAGCTTAGAAATAGTTTTTGGAACATGTATTGGAATTGTGGTTATAGAAAGCACTTGGCCTTGTTTGTGGGTAGAGAGGGAGCTGTTAAGGGCACCAACCAGTTCAGACATACCAGTATTATTCTTCAAAAACAATTATATTTAATAAAACCACAATAGTCTAGAGCCTTCAGGGAATGCATGATTTTTTTTTCATTTGAGTATTCTGGTTATTTTAGTGTTTATCCTTTAAATATCAAAGCTAAGCCAATATGTGAAGCATTTTGTATGGAAATATTTCTTTAAATATATTAAAAACTTTTTGCCTTCTTTTAAAGAATATACTGAACATAATTTTTGTGACATCCTATTTATACAAGATAATCATCATGGATGTAAATTATAGTTTTCTATAATATATTAATGATCCACATAATACTGTGGGGTTTGAATTTCAAGTAGCTGCTTTCTCCAACATTAAATGGCCCCAGGTGGGAATATGGTTCAAGTTGTTTTTATATTTCTTTACATTCCCTCTTGTTATCAGACCACTAACTAGCACATTCTTGTACTTTCAATGTGTCTGCAGATAGCAACCATCACCCATTAATTTGTTGTATTTAATCAACTGTGGGACTGGAAATGGGGAAAGAAAGCCTCTTTTGAACTGTAGAAAAAGCAAGTGTAAATATGTTCTGAGGATTCTCATCTATGCATAAGTTACGATGATGGATTTTGGGACATTTTGTTTAATCACGGGCATTTTTTTTTTTTTTTTTTTTGGTTTTGGTTTGTTTTTTGGTTTCAGTGTTATAAGCTGTGACCTAAGATTGTTTGCCTGATAACTAAAGTTTCAAATATCTGAGATCTAAATACGATAAATTTCACTGTGATAACAGAGTCAGAAATAATGGACCTGTTGTTCTGGCTTGCCAAACAGGAATTCATCTCTTTGTATTGGGAAGAGGCATAAGGCTTTCAGCTTGTTGAGATTCAACACTAAACTATCTCTTCCAGAGCACCAAGCTCATGAATCAATTTAGAACTCAGGTGTCTTCCATTATTTCACACACTATTTCTTAACATGGCAGTCTGTGCAAAGTAAGGGGATGGGAGTGGAAATAATGACAAAATAACTTTGCCAAGTGCTTAGTAATGTTACTTTATAAACTTATTTAGACTATAGCACTCTGTTAAGCATAACCATGTGGATTACAAAAAATACCCACGTTAAACATGAATTAATAAATTTAAAAGTAGAGAGTCAGATTTCTGGTTAGGTCAGTGGTCTTGGATGGATATTTTTATCTATTTTATCATATTTTATTGTTAATTATATGTTTATTGAGGCATTTCATCTAAACTTTATAACCAAAAATATAGGTTCAACTACTGAAGATTAACTCGCAACATGTACAAAAAAATGTTCCAATGTGCTGCTTTATCTCTCTCTGTAACACTTGAACTTGTTGGAGCTGCACATGCCACAAATTACAGTCACTAATCGTTGAGTCTGAAAGAGCAGTTTGTTATCTCTAGGAGATGCCCATTTATTGTTTAGCCACTGAGGGTTCTGATTCCTGAGTTCAGACATAATCCCAGGAGGCAGTACAACTGGCGTTAAGGGCTTGAGAGATTGGAGCTAATCTTGTTTTGGCTGTGTAACAGCTGTATGATGCTTCCTTTCTATTCTACACTCCTCCCTACTCAACTGTGATGTAGAGATGGTAATAATACCTACTCCCTGGCACTAAGTTAGTGTAACTATTATTATTGTTGTATTTTTGTCCCAGTGACACTTTTTAAACAAAATTGAGAAAATAAAACATGAATCTTTATCTATAGTTTTTCCTTCTGAAAAAAGAGAAACATACAGGTTTATTTGATATTGGGTTTTAAAGTAATTCAACCAAGGATAAGGTGGCCCAGCTTTACAGAAAGGCATCTATGGCTTATGAGGAAAAGCAGTGACAGCATACATAGTGAGAAACCCCACAAAGAGCTGATAATATTTCACACCAGAAAGAAAGACTATTAATTTGGTCAATATGAAGTACTACATATTCATGTACCAGAAAAGATACATGTAGGAGGATGGATACGATGTAAGTACAATGAATCCAGGACTTTTAAAAGGAATACTATTGGATTAGTAGAAATGCTCAGTAAACTTTCTGCCATCATTCTTTATATTTCCCTAACATTACCATCAACATTAAAGAAATAGAGGTTCCAAAATTGAAAAAGAAACAATTCACTACAAATCTAGTGAAACAATTATTGAATTGCTTTAGATATGTTGTTAGAATATTCCTTAAATTAAAACTTATTATCATTGTTAGCATTGTTATTTTAATATATGTCCAGTGCCTTCTACAAGTGTTGTTTGTTTAATCTTTACAGCACCTCCTTTAGTATCCCCATTTTACAGATGAAGAAATTGAGGCACAAAATGGTTTATTATATTGTGTTAGGTTACCTAGCTAAAAAGAGACCGAGGCAATATTTGAACACAGGCAGGTTGCTCTTTGTGTGTGTATGTGTGTTTTATTGAAGCATAGTTGATTTACAATGTTTCAGGTGGACAGCAAAGTGATTCAGTTTTATATATATATATATATATATATATATATATACACATATATATATTCTTTTTCAGATTCTTTTCCATTATAGGTTATTACAAAATATTGAATATAGTTCCCTGTGCTATACAGTAGGTCCTTATTGTTTATCTATTTTATGTACGGTAGTGTGTATCTGTTAATCCCAAATTCCCAATTTATCCCTCCCCACCCCCTTTCCCCTTTGGTAACCATAGGTTTGTTTTCTATGTCTGTGAGTTTGTTACTGTTTTGGAAATAGGTTCATTTGTATCATTTTTTTAGATTCCACATGTAAATGATATCATGTGATATTTGTCTTTCTCTTTCTGACTTACTTCACTTAGTATGATCATCTCTAGGTCCATCCATGTTGCTGCAAATGGCATTATTTCATCCTTTTTTATGGCTGAGTAATATTCTAGTGTACATATATACCACATCTTCTTTATCCATTCATCTGTTGATGGACATTTAGGTTTCTTCCAAGTCTTGGCTATTGTAAATAGTGCTGCTATGAACATTGGGGTGCATATGTCTTTCTGAATTAGAGTTTTCCTCTTTTCCAGATACATGTCCAGGAGTGGAATTGCTGGATCATAACTATTTTTAGTTTTCTAAGGAACATCCATACTGTTCTCCATAGTGGCTGCACCAATTTACATCCTCACCAATAGTGTAGAAGGGTGCACAGGCAGGTTGCTCTTAATTTTCAAGTGAGGGCAGAATGATTTTGATAGCTATTTTAGCTTAAACAATCAGCAGGGATCAGTTTATATGACAAAGACTTGGAAGCATCATTGTACTAATTGTTCTTCCTAACAGAACACATAGACTGACCAAATTGTCCTTAAAATATTTCATAAAGTCATCTAATACCTATAGATAGAAGAATTCAAATCATTTTTTATTGTTATTGATATTCATAGAAAGTATACCCCTGGATCTAAATAAGAACAAATCCTGTCTAAAGCTAGAGAACTTCCTGAAGATCTTCATTTTTTTAATGAGCAATCTGTGGGGTCTACACTAATCATGCCAGATCTTTCTTTTAGTTTGATGTCTTAGTCTATTCAGGCTGCTATAACAAACTACCATAGACAGAGTGTCTTATAAACAACAGATACTCATTTCTCACAGTTCTGGAGTCTGGAAGTCTGAGATCAGGGTGCCAGCATGGTTGGGTTCTGGTGAGGACCCTCTTCCAGGCTGCAGACTGCCAGCTTCCCATTGTATCATCACATGGCAGAGAGCAGAGAGGGGAAGCAAACTCTCTGGTGACTCCGATAATTGCACTAATCCCATTCATGAAGACTCCACCCTCATAACTTCATCTAATTCTAATTATCTCCCAAAGGCACCACATCCTAATATCAACTTGGGGTGGGTAAGGTTTCAACATATGACTTTTGGGGGGTACAAAAATATTTAGTCCATAACAGTTGAGTATAACTATAATGCATCTATCAAATCCTAATTCTAACTGTCCCATCAAATGGCCAAATTCTTTGACATTATCACAGTAAATTACCTATGTGAAAGCATTTTGAAAACAACCACTATACAATTAGTTATATTTTTATTTTGAACCCCTATTTTCCTTAGCCATGTAATCCATAGGTAAGGGTTACCGTTTTAATTTTAGGCTTCCATATCTGTCCACTTAGACTCTCTGAGACTCTAGGTCCATCAAATCCCTATTAGGAAATGTTTATCCCTCTGTTCAGTGAGGCATACAATATGCCACCAGATAGCATAAGCTCTGATGGTGGCGTGAGGGCCTGAGATTTGGAGAAAGTAAGAGTTGTGCTTGCCTAGAACTCTGTAAATTATGTTAAACTTCTTGAGAGTAAAGACTAGGATCTTATTTAACTTGTATTCCCAGCATAAATGTCTGTGGAATTGAACTCCTTGTGGTGACTCCATTGGTCTGGTGGTGGCAGGGAGGGAGAGAAGCTGTGTGTTGAACACCGTGTTCCAGCCTGGCCACTGCCACAGCTTTCATCCTTATATCCTGCACAGGGTGCAGGCTAAGGGATTCCGTTTGGGTTTAGAGTGAGGTGTTTATGCTCCATAAGGGTTCTATAAAAATCCTGTAACCCACTATCTGAATGCAGGTAACTAGGGGGCAGTGGGCTTGGTAAACAATTCCAGTTGTTCTTTACATGTAATTCCTCAGAACCCCCAGTCCTCCTGACCTTCAGCAATATGGGGCAAAGAAGCATCAAGGCCTATCCAGTCCCAAGGAATATCAAGTAAGGATCTCATAGCTGTATGAGATAAATGTGCATAACAAAATTCTAATCTGCGCTGTTATTCCTATCAATAATAATACTTTCCATTTCTCTTTTTGAATTTATATTAAAGATGTATATGCTTAAATTAATAGGAGTTCTGAATTTATTCATGGTGTATTAATATGCTTCCTTTGACACCATTTTGGTATTTAATCTTTGTCTCATATGCACAGTATTTTATGGTACCATAAAATCTATACCAGAGAAACGCAGTGAAATCTAGATTACTTAAGGTCAAATTTTATTTTTAACCCCATAAGTGTTTAGAAAATTGAGATGAAAGAGGCTGAAATTTTGGATTTGATATCACTCAGCAATACCCTGCAATAAAATCAACTTTCCTTTGTGAAGCCCAAAAGTAAACACTACTATCTGAATCTTCTACTGAATCTAATATCAAAATAATACTTAGACTGGGCTTGAGGCTGAAGGGGATGGAGAAAGAGGAACTCTTCTTTGTACACAGACTGTAACACTCTAGCATTTCTCACGTTTTCTAGAAGGACTTATTTAATCCACCTTGTCATGTGCTGACATTTAATAAACACCTCATTCCTCCCCAGGTATTCTTAACAGTGAGCTGCAGAATGCTAAATCCCTGGCCAGTTAACAAATATTGAAATGACCAAACATTCTTTCTTGAAAAATAAAGTTAATGGAAAAAATTTCCATTTTAGTATGATTGTTTTTCATTCTGTCAACTGTATACATGTGCATACCTGCAGTGTACGTTGCTTGCTATGAGGGAACCATACTCTTTTTGTGATGATAATGATGCTTCTGTTATATTATGCATATAGTTCCATTTGAATGACATATAATTCATTACTGTCTTTCACTGGTTAGTATTTTTATGAGAATTTTTTCTCCCTAGACCAGTGTAAAATGTGCCTCCCTAAGCATTGTACACATCTTCAAGGAATGCTAATACTTTATAAATTTGCTGGCTAATGTGTAATCTGCAGATAATATCCGCCTCATCTGACAAACCCCATCTCAGCTCAGGAAGCCACGTTCAATCAGTCTATCAGATCTGACACTGGTGGTATCCACACAGACCTTCCCAGCACACACCCTGCCTTTAAAGGCCTCCCCATCCCTGTTATTGGTCTCACAGATGATAGAGTATGACACTCCATAAACAATGAGCTAGGCCTTTTGTAGGCTGCTCTGCTTTTCTTGGCTTCAAACTGCCACTGAATGTCAAATCAATTTGGCTCTCATTAGAACAGCTTTATATGTGCAAATGTATTTGGGTCTGGTTGCCACTTTTTTTTCCTATTTTTTTCCCTCCTTTCCATTTCTCCTCTTCTCTTCAAAATGATGTAATTTTTCTCTAATCCATGCCAACACCTGTTTCTTTAAAAGAGAGAGGAGAAAAAAATGAGAGAAGAGAAAGAAGAGCGAGAGAAAAAGCTGTGTGCTGCTCTTTATCACAATCAGCATGAACACCAGGCTGGCACATTATGGCTCAAGTTTCCCCAGAACAAAGAGAAAAGGCCTTGTTGCCATGATATTGTACATCACAGGGCCCAGATAAAGTCCAGAGTCTATGTAAACCTTGGTTCCTGATGTCTGGAGAGACGGCTGTCAAGATAGAGCAAGGTGTGTAAACCGGTTTTATTGATAAGTGATGAAGCCAGCAATAAATCTGATGCAGTGCTTAAGGAAGTCTGAGCCTGAGCACCATGTTTGATGGAAGACTGTTTTCCTCTTGAGCTGGGAGAGATAGAGGACTACACCTTAGAAAAGAGCATAGATTTAAAGAGGTAGCGGGAAGCTGAACGATGCGCAGACAGCCGGAGAGAGATGAAAATACAAACTAGGGTCTGACCAGTCTTTTTTTTTTTTTTTTTTTTTTTTTTGCGGTATGCGGGCCTCTCACTGTTGTGGCCTCTCTCGTTGCGGAGCACAGTCTCCTGACGCGCAGGCTCAGCGGCCATGGCTCACGGGCCCAGCCGCTCCACGACATGTGGGATCCTCCCGGATGGGGGCACGAACCCGTGTCCCTTGCATCGGCAGGCGGACTCTCAACCACTGCGCCAGCAGGGAAGCCCTGACCAGTCTTTATATGTTGACCTACATATACTTTTCAGTTTATGTGAGAATATTTCCCTCCCCATAAATGGACTTTAAGGTCTCTGATTCAAATAAGTCATTTTACTACTGAAAAGAAAATGTTCAATGTTACTGAGTGCCTTTTAAAGGAATGTATGCAGCTGGATCTATTTTTTCACTGCTAACATACTCTTGTTGAATTTATTGATTAAAAAGAACTATAAAGTAGGGTGGGTTGAATCTAAACTCATAAATCAGGTAATTATTATAATTCTTAATATTGTGTGATACTCCTGAGAGATTCAGGTGTTTAAGAGTTCACAAATGTATGTGTGTTTACATGCATATTCATTCATTTATTGAGCATCTCTTATATACACTGTTTCTAGGTGCTTGGGATACATCCATGCATGAAATTTAAAATAATCCCTGTCCTTGTGGAGCTTATATTCTAGTGGAGGGATACAGACAATAAATAATGAGCCTAAAAAACAGTTGAAATATAGTTTGTTAGAAAGTGATAAATGTTACCTAAAAATGCTGAGTAGTGTAAAGAAGACTGAGAATTCTTGACTGTTTTGTTATAATTTTTAATAGGGGGATCAGGGTAGATATCATTGAGAAGGTGACTTTTGAACAAAAACTTGAAGAAGGTAAGGGAGTAAACTGTCTGCAAATCTGGGGAAGAAGGCACTAGGCAGAGGAAACAGCCAATGCAAAGGCTCTGATATGGGTGCAAGACTGGAAGGCATGAAGGGCAGTGTGGCCAGAGAACATGAGCCAGGGAGAAAACAGGAGAAGGGACTACCAGCGAGGTAAGGGAGGTGGGCCAGGTAACATAATGCCCTCTAGGTTATTGGAAAGCCAAAAATTTTGTACTTTGAGCAAGATCGAGATTTTTTAGAGAGTTTTGAGCAGAGGAATTATATGATGTGTATGCCATACATTTGTTTCTACAAAAACATGTTTGCTCAGATTGTGACCAGTGTGGAGTTTGTAGAATTTCTCAGGAAGCCTGGCAGATGAAGAAGAATAAGATCAGCACACTTTAGACCTTTTGTGGATTTCTATGAAAGACTGCTATGAGGATGAAAACCAAACCCATATCAGAACTCTGTTAGGATGTCAGAGCCAAAATCTTGCTGAGTAAGTTACTGAACAATTAACTGAGAAATTAGAAGTAATGACCTATTTATGATCCTAGAAGTAGGAGCACAGAATTTGTGTAGATTCAAGAAAATTAAAGTAAAATTAATATTCATTCCTGTGCAATAGACATTGCAACTAGACAGACTTAAGTTTCTACCCCAGCTATGCTACGATCTGTGTGATGTTAGGCTACTTAATTAATATCTTTGAACCTGTGTCTCCTCATTATAAAATAGGAATATCGATAACAGCGCCCTCACACAATTGTTTTGAGTGTTAAATTATATATCCTATGTGCGCTTGGCATAAAGTATTGTGTATGTTCAACACATTGTAGTTTTCTTCCTCTGCATCCTCTATGGAAGTCATACTCAACAAATATTTTCAAATTATTTGAGAGATGTTAGTGACCAATTTAAGCAGTGAGGAGAAAAAGCACAATGAAATAGAATACACCTGATTAAATCAGGCTCCCATAGTTGCCTAGGCAGGTGATGCATAAAGGTTCAATCACCTACACATTTCTTAGGCATCCCAAACCCTAAAAGTCACAATGCAAATCCAATATACTAGAGATACATAAACAAAGGGGGCTTCTTTTGGTGGAAGAAAACTGGCCAGTTCTTTCTTCCACCAAGAACTGGCCAGTTCATGGACTGCTGTAGATTCAACTCAGCAAATATTTGTTAAAAATGGCTATGTGGGCTCTGAGGTAGAATAAAACATTGTCCTTGCCCTTCAGAAGTTTCTGGTCTGGGGGAGAAGTTCCTAGTTGGACGTGATTATCTGATTCTTTCTCCTAAGACATAGAGTTTCAACTCATTAATATTTTGTATTCTGGATAATAATGTTATCATTTACTCCTTCCAGAAATATTCCTTTTTTTTTTTTGAAGGGTCTGTGTATTTATTTATTTTTGGCTGCGTTGGGTCTTCGTTGCTGCATGCGGGCTTTCTCTAGTTGCAGTGAGTGGGGGCTACTTGTTGCGGTGTGCAGGCTTCTCATTGCTGTGGCTTCTCTTGTTGTAGAGCATGGGTTCTAGGCCTGCGGCTTCAGAAGTTGTGGCACGCAGGCTCAGTAATTATGGCTCATGGGCTCTAGAGCGCAGGCGCAGTACTTGTGGCGCACAGTCTTTGTTGCTCCGCAGCAGGTGGGTTCTTCCCAGACCAGGGATCAAACCCATGTGCCCTGCATTGGCAGGTGGATCCTTAACCACTGCAACACCAGGGAAATCCCTCCTTTTATTTTCTTATTTGACAAACAGTTGCTATTATGTAAATGAAGCAGGAATGAAGGGATGGGGAGAAACATTTCTGTTGTTATGTCAATGCACAATTACAGAACTCATCATTCTCCAGAAGATTAATTTTTCAAGGTTAGGGTAGCTGTACTCAAGGGTGGCGTCTGGATGGAAGGGGGCAAGAGTTAAGACACTATTCTGTCACTGATGGTAAAGAACAAAATACTTGAATTCACTATTTTCTCTTAGCTACAAGCCAAAACCCTTCTAGAATTGACTTAATAAACTGAAGAGGAAAAATGAAGTAAAACTTTTAAACCCTGAAGATTCTTAAAAATAGTCTTTAAAGGATAGAGAAAAAAGCCAGAAAAATTCCTTTAAATTCCTGGGTCCCTCAAATGAGATTTTAGTAGTGGCAAGTAAAACATATTGATTGGCACCAAAGTATAAGATCTTTGTCACCATCTGTTTCCTGATTGTGTCAGCAAGTATTTTTTCCCCATGAGAGTGTGAGAATACACCATAGCCTAAAAGTATCAAAGTGTCAATTATGCACCACATTTAAAAGTTGGAAGCCCAGTTCATGAAAGTCAGTGACAAAAGTCCTGATTCCTGTTTCTTCCTAAAGTGAAATCCTTGTACTTCATTATTTTGTGACCTACAATAAGACCAATGTCTCCATGGCTCAGTGGGATGGGGAGCTATGACAAAAGAAGAGTGGGAAAAAGTCATCTTAAATGAATATTTATTGAAAACCTCCCCCATGCAAGTCACTTTGCTAGGGTATGAAGTTATTATGAATGTTATATGCAAATAACATATAACCGTGGGTGACACGGAGGAACAAAGAAATGAAAAGAAAGAGGATCTGGAAAGGGAGAAGAGAAGGATGGATAAACAGGCAAGCATTTGGGAGTTTGGGCTAGAAAATTGAAAATAAGAGGCACTGATGGAGCTAGTTGAAAAATTAGGCCACAGACAATGGAAGTTGGAAAATCTTTCAGAAGGATTCAAAATCCATCATTTTCAGACCGAAATTAAGATTATCTCCACCTGTCTTCTCTTTTATCTAGTAATTTTCCTGTTGTTGTTTAAATTTTCCCTCCTATTATGATCACTGCTATTGCTAATCACCGTAGTGGCTAACTATGCTGATTTTCTTTGAGTTCCTGCACGTGTCTCTCTGTGTTCTGGGTAGGGAGAGGAATTCTCTTCCTTTATCTGCTCCGATTATTTTTTGATGTGCCTATAGCCAATAATCAGTGGGGCTATCAGCTGCTATGCATTCTTTTACCCAAGAGTATTGCAATAATGTGTTGAGGCCATTCCTGCACCAATAGAGGAATGACCTATGCTCAGGTCAGGTGGTCACAGATATCATCTCTCTGCTCAAGAGTTTCTTCCTTTTGTGGTAAATACTGGGGAGTTGTTTCTCTGGGTTGGTGTACATCCTTTTTTAATTTTAGAGATGGGAGACTTGGGTTCCCATAGCACACCCAGTTTTGTTAAAAGATAAACTGAGACATATAAAGATTTTTAAGAGTTTAAGCAAAAATCAATCTAAATCAGGCAGTGCCAAAGCAGAATCAATTAGGACACTTCATTGACAGGAGCTGGGGATTTATACAGAGAAGGTATGGAAGCAAAGAGAAGAAATTATTTAATTGGCTATAGGTGTCTGTTTGTGATTTGTTGTCCTTGGGTTTTGCTTTCGTAACCTTGAGACATTTACAGGCTTAGATTTTGGTTTGCTTAAGCAGGCCACCTCAGTGTAATGGCCTTCTTGTTAGCGCCTAACATCAAAAGTCAACATTAAAACACAGGAATTTGTGTTCTCACCAAGGGGTGTGTAGACTTATAAAGATGGAGGCCTGGATGGAACAATCAAAAGCTTGTGCCAGTCACAACAAAAGCATGCCACTCTGCTTTCTTGTACTCACCTGGGTTAACCTGTGATGTGGTAGGAACACCTTACCTGGTGGAAGGACCAGCTCGGCATTGCAACCAGCCATGCCCTCAAGTCTGGGGCTTCAGATGTAACAGGAGAGTAAACAGTCAAGTTCTCTGTTCAGATTTGATTAAATAGAGTTTTAGAGCCTGCTAGATGGGTCTTTGGTACACTCTCAAATCATATGCAACCATAGTTCAAGTTAAACTTGTTTGTGTGAGTCTGGAAACAATGGGATACATTAGGTGTTGTGGGTTTGATTTGTGTTTGAATACACTGATTCTACGAGAGGAGAAAGTGAAGAGTCTTTTGTCAGAGAAATATCAGATAAAGTGTCAGAGCCATCAAAAAACACGTCATTCATTCATTTATTCAACAAAACTTAAATTGAGTACCTACTATTTGCAGGATGCCATAAAAAACACTGGATACATAATATTAAATGGGTTATCTGACAGCTTACTTTTTACTGAGGGAGAAAAAAATAAGTACAGAAATTAATAAAACCAACATAGTATTATAATAATGTTATAAAGGAAAAAAGCAAAGAACCTAGATAGAGAGGGATAGGGACAGTAGTATAAGGGGGTAAAAGTAGTGTACCTGAACTGATAGCAAACTGAGACATGAAAGATAAGATATCACTATTTTTTTCAAATATTTTCAGTGGCTTACCATTGCTTTCTTTATAAACTACTTAGATTGAGAATCAATTATCTGACAATATCCTTTTTTAAATTTATTTATTTATTTTTTTTTTGGCTGCCTCGTGTCTTGGGTGCGGCATGTGGGATGTTCATTGTGGTGCACAGGCTTCTCTCTAGCTGTGGCCTGCGTGTTTTCTCTCTCTAGTAGTGGCGCGCAGGCTCCAGGGAGCGTGGGCTCTGTAGTTTGCGGCACACAGGCTCTCTTGTTGAGGCGCACGAGCACAGTAGTTGTGGCACGTGGGCTTAGTTGCCCCACGGCATGTGGGATCTTAGTTCCCTGACCAGGGATCGAGCCCATGTCCCCGGCATTGGAAGGCAGATTCTTTACCACTGGACCACCAGGGAAGTCCCATCTGATAATATCCTTTTTTTCCATCTTTATCTTTCTCTACTTGCCCTTATTACATATTGTACTTGAAACAGATGAAACTACCTCTTGTTTCTCATATACACCCTGTACGTTCCTGACTCAGTGTCTTCACTCATCATTCCCTCTGCCCATCAGGCACTTCTTCAGGGCTTTCGGATGCCCAAATCCTGTTGCACTTCAAGATCCAGCTCCAATGTCACCTTCTTCAGTTCTTCTGTCCTGGTCCTCTGAGCTCCCTCTTTTGCCTCTCACATTTGTAACTTTTTTATTACTCCAATTTTATATACTCTAGTACAACTTTTTACTTGCAGCTCTTATTTCTCTTTCTAACCTAAGAATTCCATGGTAATATAAAATTGCTGGTATTCAATGAATATTCTCTGAGTAAAAATAAATCGAATCCAATCGGCAGAAAGCCTGGCAGTTGAAATCACAGAAATTTTGTGTGTGAGTAAAAGACAGGGTCTTAAATTAGGTCTCCTCCCCCCAACCCCAAAGCAAATGTTATGACAATGATTGGGTATAAGGAGTTTTTTTGGAAAGTTACCTTAGGAAGCACTGTGAGTGAGGAAGTGAGAGATGGAAGAAAGGGAAGTCAATAAAGAGTAGTTTTCCCCTGATGTTTGAAAGTAGAGCATTCCTGTGAAACATTTCTAAGCTGAAATGGCATAAGGCAAAGAAGATGCAAGTACCCTAGGACACATCTTGCTAGTGGATGTATAAAATAAATCCAGATAAAGCACAGTTGCTCACAGAAACAGTTCAAAGCTATGGTGGCCTGATGCTGAGATGCTGAGTGTAGTTCCTGGGGAAGGAGCTTGGGGATGCCACTCTCGCTGCTGCTCAAGGAGCCTGATGCCTCTATCAGGGCTCACTGCTAAAAAAGGCTGAATGCTATTTTTACTTTTTGCTTTTTTTGCAAAAGTTAAAATCCTTTTCGTATTTCTTTCAGTTTGAAAAGAAATGTACTAATGTAGGTTTTTTGTAAAAGTGAAGTGGTGTAAAGCGAATTTTTAGAAAGTCGGGGTAGGAGGGTGGGAGTGGGAGGTGGGGAGGCCTGTATATTAATAAGTGAGTTTTCACTGTGGGCAACTAGGCTTAGCCTTGCTGGGGAACTCTGAGAGGTGATGTGAAATATGATTCAGAATTTTCCCTTTGAAGTATGGGGAAGGGCGAGGAACCATCCTTTGTTGGTTAGAGCTTCTTTTTGTGATATTTAGCATTACATTTACCCTAATTTTGTCTATTCAATACCCCTTCTCTTCCATGACTTGTGCTTATTCTCTAACAGCTGGGCCGGGGAGGTGCTATCTGACCACTTAGGAGTCCGTTTTCCTATGGGTGGTGGGGCTCTAAGAATAATCCCAAAGTTGTGCAAGAGCCTGTCCTCTCTGGCTTAGTGTTTTTTCGCTCTATGTTTACAAAAACAATTCTTTAAAAGGGTCATATAGCCTGCCAGTGGTAACAGAACCTGCTAAACTCCCTAAAGGGTGTGCCTGAAGGTAGCTAAGTAAACCTTCCTCACGTGACACAGTGTTCTTTAAGAAAATGGTTTTGAGATAGTACCCATATGAATGTGGCAATAGTGCTTGAAGTAGAGGGGACAGGTAGTGATGATATAGTGGGCCTCTTTGGTGCTCTTTGACATCATGGCGATCCAGCCCAAAGCCCTGGGATGAGGCATTCTATAAGTGTTAGAGCTCTCCCCTATTGAACCCAGTGTCTATAAAGGAGTTTATGCTCAAGTCCTCTTTTCGCTTCTGGAAAGGAAGCATTTGAACCTTGAATAGCATGCTTGGATGGGATGCTTCAGGAGGGGCAAGTATCCATCACTTAATATCTGAAATGTCCCACAGAGAACCTGGGGCCATCGCAGTAGATGTTATATGAACTCTTACGCTTGATCCAGTCTTCCTAAAGGAGCAGTGTTTCAAGGCCTCTGAAGAGATCACTGGGAGCATTGAGAGTACCAAGGCTATTATGGCGCTGATTACATTTCAATAAGAAAGTCTCCAGCTGTGAATGGCAATAAAAGAAATTGCTGTAGATAACCTTAGCAAAAGGAACTGCCTGTAGCTTTAAGATATATAGATCGAGCCTGGAGTCAAGAGTTCTGCTTAACGAAGTGTGTGGAAGTCTTAGCTACCTGCAAAGAAAGCATGGTCCCTCAGATTGTAACTTTTGATTGATGAAGATTATAAGAGACTAGGGAAATCTTTCCAAAGAATGAAGATTGTTGGTAAGGCTCATCCAGAATCAAGAAGTTAGCCATGAACATAGCATCAGAAGGGAGTTACAGATGATATATTCCCCCTTGCTCCCCACTGTATCCCAAATTTCAGAAGGAGAAACATTTATAACTAAGAAACTTGATAATTTTGTCAAAAATACATGCAGGTCAGCTGCATAAATTGTGAAACAGGTCATATTTGTTCTTCGGTTGTGTAAAAATGTAATTGCTTCCATCAAGATAGGAAATGAAAACACAGAGAAACTATGGAATCTGATGAAATTGGACTCTTTACTAGTTATTAATGGCCTAGGGTTAAGGGAGAGAATTATGACCTGGATGCCTTCTAAGTTCTATCAATCACCCTGAGAGTTAATACTTTGTGCCTATGTCTTAGACCTTAGCTTTTTACTGTCATGTTCACTCATAGCTGCAATCCATGAGAAGATATTTTGGGATGCCTAGCCTTTGCTTATTTGCTACATTGGCTGAGTGACAGTGTAAAACCTTAATTTACTTCGTGCTTCCTTTTCATATTTATGGCTAATCCACATGTGTCCATGCTCTCATCATGGAGGCATGCATAACCCAGAAGATTAATCTGATTTTTGAAAACTTTATCCACAGACCAGCTCTACTCTTTTCATAGCTTTTCTATTCTGAAGTTTTCAAAATGAAAAAGAAATGAAAAGTTACTCATATCCCTAAGTCTTTTTTAAGTTTTATTTTTCAAATGATCATACAGTAAAATTGACTTTTTTCGATATGAAGTTCTGTGAATTTTAACATACAGATAGGTTTATGTAACAACCACTACTATTAGGAAACAGAACAGGACCATCACCACCAAAAGCCCTCTGTGCTATCCCTTTATAGTCACATCCTCCCCTTCCTTTAGCAGCCACTGATCTGTTTACTATAACTATAGGTTTGTCTTTTGGGAAATACCATATGAATGGAATCATACAGTATGTTATCTTTTGAGACTGATGATCTAGATAGACTAGATAATAAAAGGCAACAGAAAGTAGATTGTGTGACATAGAAAAGAGGTAGAAAAGTTTCATTAAGGCAGTATTATTACTGAAATAGAATTGGCCTGGATATGTCTCATGGAAGATGTCAAGCGTGGAGATTGGGTCTCAGAATCCAGGCATCTTTGTTACTCTCAAAATGGAGAGCAACATGAACAAAACAATAGGTTTTGAAGATTAATTAGCAGAGATACATGAGAAGTGTTACCTGGCATGTAACATTTGGAAGACAAAAATGATGGTTGAAGCCTCAAGAACTCTGTGGAGAAAGCAGAGGGCAGTTAGTATAGGGTCAAAGACTAAAACTTGAATGACAGCTGGGGGATGGGGAGGGAAGGGAGACCTCTAGAACTATTAAATGAGGAACAGAGAAAGAGCAGTTATAGAGGTTAGATGAGAACCAATGTTTTTAAAGGGAGGTGGGTGATCAAAACATGAAATGTCATACAGAATTTGAAAGAGTATGATGTAGAAGAAACTATTGATAAGCTTGGAGAAATTTTGTTGCAGTGGAATTATGGGGATAAAGGCCAGATTGCAATGGAGTTAAGTGGTTACACTGAAGGTAAAGAAGAAGAAATTAAGGCAGATTGATTATGAATTGGTCCCATATTTAGAAGGAATGGCAGGACCAAGGCAAAGGTTTACAAGTTGAGTGATAAGCATAAGCATTGAAGGCAGAGAGGAGATGTAGTGAGTAAAAACAACAGAGCCAAGAAATTTCCCTCAGAATCCAGAGCTTATGAGGAGCGACTTTAGTCAAACTACCTTTATGTGTATTTTATCTCATCAGGTTCACAGGCCAAATGGACTGCCAATAGCTTTCATCTGCTTCTCTCATCACTACCAAAAGCAGTCCTATTACAATTGCTATGTTACTTAAGCTTTCCAGTTGTTACAGAATTTACTCATCTATCACAAACTCTGATCGATTGAAAAAGAGGACTCTACTAATTCTGAGCAAATGAATTAATATTGAAGTAAACTGATAGCAACTATTTACAAATGTAAGCACTTTAATTTATGAAGACTTTCATAAAGATTTTTATTTCACCTACTAGTAATATTTACAGTGATAATAAAACTACTATTATGGTATAGCAGTATGTGAAGCTTTTCCAAACCTCATTATAAAGACAACACAATTCTCTCCTGGAACTCAACTATGTCAATCACACAGTCGTATCCCAAAGCATTTACCTCCAATTTTCTTGAATCGAAGAATGTCTCATAGTTGTTAGTATCTAGCAAGCTGAAATTTTAAACAAGGCTTCGCTTGCAACCAAAATTGATTTCTGTTATTCTCTCTAGCATGGCTTTTCTGACAAGGCTATTTCTAGATTACCCAGCATTTGGACTTAGTTCATGCTGCTTATGCAACTTTAATTCTTGGCTCTAAGCTGCAACCTGGTCCCTCTGCCAATCACAGCTGGAAGCATCCTCCCAAGTTATGGACCTTTTCATCAACTGGGCTCTACCAATCACTACTATCGATCCTCTGCTCCTCATAAAATAAAAACAGAGATTTCGAGGGCTTTCTGACATTTTGCTGTGGTTCCCTGAAGACCCATCTAGGACACCTCCATGGATCTGCTTTACTCTGTACGGATGATGTATTTCACAAAGACCTTACCATAACTCAAGGTAATCTTTAAAATAAACCTTGCAGGATAGGCTAGGGCATATTGATTACCTCTCCTCTACACTCTTGTCCTGGATGGAAGCCAGCCAGACTCCTGTGAATTCTGGAAACTTATAACTTTCTATTAAAGAAAGATAGTGCTGTGGTAGAGCTAGCACCTGGGGTTCAACCAGAGTTTAAAACTGTTAATTCCTGAGGCTCTTCAGGTGCCATTTTCTCTTAGGCTGAAGAGTAGGTAAATTCGGCTCTTAATATTTGTAAAGGGCAACGGTTTTGCAAAAACCTTATAAATCTTTATTATATTCTACCTGGAATTCACATCCTTTCTACTTTAGTATATCTTTCTAAATTTATTGAACATCAAAATGTGGCAGAGTTAATAATTGGGAACTATGTTAGTCAATTCTCTGTAGTTAATTATTGTCCACATTCCATAGAGTTCAAGGTATACAGTGATTGAAACTGGGCTCTGCTTTTATTTTTGCAGAGGTAATAATGAGCAATGGGAAATGGGCTGCCTTTCCCTGACAGATGTGAACTCCTTAGAAGATGAATGTCTCTTTAGAAACAAAGTGAAACAAGGCCTTTTCCAAATTGGGCTCTGGGTTAAATCTCTATGAAGATGCAAAGATCAGTCACCTGCATGGCACAATTGCCGGTCACCTCTGCTTCCAGTTCTTCTCCTGAAACACATTTAAGGGAGCCTGAATTTCCCAATGAAAGTAATATATTTGAATAAAATATTACCTTCCTTAAGCAAGTTCTCTTACAACAGGTAACACTATAAGTCTCTAACATATTAATACAAGTTAGGTTATCAGATTTATCTTTTGCCATATTAAGAGTGATCTTAGGTACATGGGAATGTTGGGTTTGAGGGAATGGCACACGGGCAAAGGGGAAACAGAGTTCATTCAGAAAGAGGGAAAAAGTGAGAATTAAACAGTTTGATAATATCTGTTTTGGGCTGCTTTTGCTAAACTGGTGGTGATTGATTCTGTGCTGAAATGTCTCTGACACCTTTACAGACATGGCCATTGCAGTACTATGTGGCATGTCCCAGTGAGCAACGGAAAAGGGAGCAATACTCTGCTTTGTGAGGGAAGGGAAGGCAGAACAGACCTTCAAAGTCATCAACATTGTTTGCCTTATGTAAAGGAGAAAATGATAATTCAAAACTTCATCAAATTAGAATAAATTGTCCTACAATTTATTATTATAGTGAGAGAACCCATGTTTATTATACAGTGACTCCCTTGCTTATTACTTTGTAAAAAGTGAAATAACTGCAGGGAAAGTATCTAATATTTCAGGAAATAGAGAGAACCATCTTCACAAAAGGCCTACTTAAGCTAGGTCACCATTTTTGGAAGCAAAGAGGTCAGAAGAGAATAATGTCAAGAGAAAAACTGTTTAGTCTATACCGAAATCTGAAGGGACCGTTATGCAGGGAATAGCTACAGGGCTTTAGCGCTCAAATTGAATTGAAGAATAAAGAATCATGCATGGATGCCAAGGAGAAAAGTCAAGTGAAGCAGGAGAAAATGAAGGATTTACCAAAAGGCCAAGAGCATCTCCGAGAACTAAGAGGCAGTGGACATTTGAAAAATAAATCAGACCAGAGGTCAGTGGAGAATAAAGCAGTACTGCTGTGGTAAGAGATCTGTTCTAGCAACGAGGGTAGGATACAACCAAGGGAAAATAAAATTTTGGGAAAGTTGGATTCAAGGCTGCTTCCCGAAGGACCCTAAAATAGATGCTTAACAGTAAGTGAAACAATCTGCTGGTATGAAATTGTAAATGACAGACAGGAAAAGGGGAGACAGCTAAATAATTTACTGTTACTGCATAGGAGATCTCAAATGAATCCATCCTTCCAACAATCATTAGCCAAAAAAAAATTACATGACTAGGGATCAATATAGAGTTTGGCACAAATCAGTTAGAATGAAATAATATATTCTCTAAAAATTAGAATAGGATCAGGAAACGAAAGGCAGAGGGGTGGAGTCAGGTAGGAATGCTGATGACCAAAGAGTTTGGTTTCAGTTATGTTCAGAACAAGAAAACTAAAAAGGTGTTGATCTTCCACTAGGAACAAATGGAAGAGGGATAACAGATAAAACAGAGGCAATTAATCCCAATTTTGTTTCCTCTCTGTCAAGAAGGGATGAACCTACCACAATTAAGAGAGAAATGTTTCTGTGAAAATGGTTAGAAAATAGTAAGATGCTCTCAAGAACTACCTAGTATACTTAAGAAGAAATGAGTTTTTGTGGATGTGATTTTATGCTATGATCACAATAATGCTACTTTATTTTGACATGACTTTACACATTTTCTTTACGATAACTGCATGTCAGTTATTTTTAAAATTCTTGACCCTGACCTACAGTAAGAAATAACTTTAATTGTACTCCAATATATACACACACATGTAACTAAAAATTTTCATAAATATCTGTCTTTACTACTTGAGTTATATTTGGATCTATTCTATTCTATTCCTTTTCTCAACAGTGCAACCCTGTGGCCCACTAAACTGATGTCATGGCTCACCAATTGGGTGGCATTCCACAGTTTGAAAATCACTGGTCTAGATTATGGACAGTTTATTGGCTAAATGGATTCAGTCCTGTCATTTGTTCCTTTGTTACTCAAATACATTTTGCTTTGTTCTTTTTATTGAAAAGAGTAGTTAGTGTTTCCTTTTTCCTTTGGTAAGATAAGTAGCTCCGTGAGACTCAATATCATGTATAATAGCTTGATTGCAAATATCTGAGCTAAACCCCTTGACTTCCAACAAGGTACTGACTTGCTTTAGGGTTAATTACAGATGAAGCTGAACAATGTTGCCAGAGATAACCTGCAAGGAAGTGCTTTGCAAACTACTTTTAGAGACTTTAAGTGAACGGATTTAAACATAGAACTATATTTAAATATATCAGGAAAAAACATTTAAAGGAAATAGTTGCTAAATGTTTGTAAATTGAACAACCACTCCTATGGTTCAATTTTCTTGTAAATTTGGCTTTTTTTTTTTAACAAGCTTTCTAAAGAGAACCACTAAAACACCTACAAGAGCCCAATTATCTATATTCATTCCCTCTCCAAAAGAAATGTTTTCAATATAATCATAAATAAGTTATAAATATAAATAAATTATTTTTGTAACTAATTAGACAATATATCCTGTTTGGCTAACGCACCCAACCCAACTCTAAGTTCCTTTCATATCATTGAGTTATTTGTCATTCATAGATGCCTAGGGCTCACAAGATTGGCCGAAGTTTGCTATACCAATTTCATGGTCTATACCTTTTAGTCTATATAGTTTGACATTGCCATAATGTTGGGGCACTTATTTTACAGTGGTTTAGTGCAGGAATTTATACTTTGTATTTACCCTCCTGATTTGAGACAGGACTTTCACTCAAGATCTATATGTAGAGTAGGCTTGAGTACAGCATCAGGAGCCAAAATTACCTCTGTGACCTCTAGGTTGCTACTCTTTGTTCAAAACTTTTATCTTGTAGGTTGCAGATAGTCATTTAAGTTTAAATTTCTGAATCTTTTGCTCCAAACTTCTCTCACAGTAACTTTCCTAGATTGATCTTCTTGTCCTACCAGGTTGTTTGAGCTAGTGATTCTCAAACACATTTTGCATTTGTCTATTTGTATATATTTGATCACAAAGGTCTCTATCAGACACGACCTTTTTCACTGTCCAAATCTTAACTGTTTCTTCAATCAAATCCCACCACCTTAAAATAAAATAAAATAAAATGAAACAAAACAACATAATTGCCTATGCCAGTACAAGGTGGTTGCTTCCATCTCTTAAGTATGTGTGACCTGTATAATTTACTTGTCAGTTATGTGCAATATAAAATGGTATAGTGTTTTTTTTTTGTATTTTAAAGTAACTTTTCATTTATGCTTTTTTTATATTTGTGTAAATCATTAGTTCCACTAGCATCGTTTATTCTTTGCTATATTTCTCAAAAATTTATCAAGTGTCTGCTATGTATTAGACTTTGTGCTGGGAATTAGCTTATATGTGGACATTAATATTCTACGTTTCAAAATATGAAGTAATACATTATAGGATAATATCTTTGATGAACATAGATGCAAAATTCCTCAACAAAATATTAGCAAATGAAATACAGCAATACACTAAAAGGATCATACACCATGATCAAGTGGAGTTTACTCCAGTGATTCAAGGATGGTTCAACATTTGCAAATCAATCAATGTGGTATGTAACATTAACAAAATGAAGGAGAAAAATCACATGATCATCTCAATAGATGCAGAAAAATAATTTTATAAAATTCAACGTCCATTTATGATAAAAACTCTCAACAAAATGGGTATAGAAGGAATGTACCTCAACATAATAAAGGCCATATATGACAAACCAACAGCTAACATCACTCTTAACAGTGAAAAGCTGAAAGCTTTTCCTCTAAGATCAGGAACAAGATGAGAATGCCCACTCTTTCCACTTTTATTCAACATAGCACTGGAAGTCCTAGCCACAGCAGTTAGGCAAGAAAAATGATTAAAAGGAATCCAAAATTAGAAAGGAAGTAGTAAAACTGTCACTATTTGCAGATGACATCATACTATATAGATAGAACCCTAAAGACTCCACCAAAAAACTGTTAGAACTAATTAATAAATTCAGTAAAGTCACAGGATACAAAATCAATACACAGAAATCTTTGGTATTTCTATACACTAATAATGAACTATCAGAAAGCAAAAATAAAAAGACAATCCCATTTACAATTGCATTGCAAAGAATAAAATACCTAGGAATAAATTTAACCATGGAGGTGAAACACCTGTACACTGAAAACTATAATACACTGATGAAAGACATTGAAGAAGACACAAATGAATGGAAAGATATTCCATGTTTATGGATTGGAAGAATTAACATTATTAAAATTTCCAAACTACAGAGTCAATACAATCCCTATCAAAATTCTAATGGTATATTTCACAGAACTAAAAGAAATAATTCTAAAATTTGTATGAAACCACAAAAAAGATCCTGAATAACCAACCAAAACAATCTTGAGAAAGAAGAACAAAGCTGGAGTTATCACACTCCTGACTTCAGACTATACTACAAAACTACAGTAATCAAACAGTATGGAACTGGCACAGAATTATACACATAGATAAATGGAATGAATAGACAGCCCAGAAATAAACCCACACATATAGGGTCAATTAATCTATGACCATGTGGCAAGAATATACAATGAGGAAAAGACAACCTCTTCAATAAGTGGTGTTGGGAAAACTGGACAGCTACATGTATGATGATGGATGGTAACTAGACTTGTGGTGGTGATCACTTTAAAAAAAGAAAAAAAATGAAGTAATATGCTCACTCGTATCTCTTAGAAGACTGTCAGGGATTACTTTCTCACAACATATACAAAAATAAACACAAAATGAATTAAAGACTTAACTGTAATATCTGAAACTATAAAACTCATAGAAGAAAGCATACACAGTTTGCTCTTTGATGTTGGTCTTGGCAATATTTTTTTGGATATGTCTTCTCAGTCAAGGGAAACAAAAATGAAAGTGGATATAAACAAATGAGACATCAGACTAGGAAGGAAACTATCAACAAAAAAAGGCAGACTACTAAATGGCAGAAGATATTTGCAAATGATATATTCTATAAGGGATTTATATCTGAAATAGACAAAGAACTCACAACTCAACATCAAAGAAACAAATGGACAAATTGAAAAATGGGCAGAGGATCTGAATAGACATTTTTACAAGAAAACATACAAGTGGCCAACAGGCACATGAAAAGATGTTCAACATCACTAATTATTAGGAAAATGCAAATAAAACCACAATGAGATATCACCTCACACCCATTAAAATGACTATAGTCAAAAAGACAAGAAATAATGAATGTTGGAGAGGAGGTGGAGAAAAGGGAACTCTTATACACTGTTTGTAGGCCTGTAAATTGGTACAGCTACTCTGAAAAATAGTATGGAGCTTCCTCAAAAATGAACTACCATATGATTCAGCTATTATACTTTTGTGTATTTATCCAAAGAATACAAAAACACTTAATTCGAAAAGACATATACACCCCTTTGTTCATTGCAGCATTATTTACAGTAGCCAAGATATGGAAACAACCTAAAGGTCCATTGATGGATGAATGAATAAAGAAATTGTGGTGTATATACACAATGGAATATTACCATAAAAAAATGAATTCTTGCCATTTGTGACAACATGGATGGACCTCAAGGGGATTATGCTAAGTGAAATAAGTCAGACAGAGAAATACAAATACCATATGATTTCACTCATATGTGGAATCTAAAAACACAAAACAAATGAACATAAAAAATAAAGCAAAAACAAACTCATAGATACAGGGATCAGATTAGTGGTTACCAGAGGGGGATTTGTGGGTGGGTGAAATGGGTGAAGGATGTCAAATGTATGATGATGGATGGTAACTAGACTTGTGGTGGTGATCACTTTAAAAAAAGAAAAAAAAAATGAAGTAATATGCTTATTCACATATTTCTTAGAGGACTGTCAGGGAATATTGGTATTTACCAAAACTTCATTTGCTCCTCAGTATTTCCCAGTTCCCATGCATTTGGGTGGGGTGTTTGACAAATTCTCACTAATAGAATATGAGAAGAAGTAATGTCATTCTGGTTGGAGGCAGGAAAGAGTAAGGGATACATTTAATCTCTGGGGCTGGAATTGAAAGACTTTGAGATGGCAGTTTTAAGTTGGAAGCAGCCTAGTGCTCTGAATTTCCACTTGTAGAGACCAGCACAGAATAGGTATGCAACCTGTATCAGATTGTAGCATGAATAAGAAATACATCTCCATTATTCTCCATTATGTTAAGCCACTGAAATTTGGGGGTTTATTTGTTACTAAAGCATAGCCTATTCTATCCTGATTACTAGAGTAATGATTTTATTTATGTGTTTTGATGATCAGATCATTAAAGATGATCAAATATTAACCCTGACTCAATTATACTGTCCTTGAGAGTAGATTAAAGATGTTTGAATGATAATAACCTTGACTCAATTATACGATCCTTGAGAGTAGAGATTTTGTGTTCATGTATACATTTTTAGTGTCCAGACCAGTGCTAGGTATATGGCAGGCTTTCAATAAATATTCATTGGATAGATTAATACACAAACTCAGGGTAGTTATAAGGAGAAAACATCAGGACAGAGCCAGAGGAAATAATTAGTGATAAAATCCAGAAATATCTAATATACATATCTAGAGTTAGAAGCAGAAGTTAGCAAAGAGGAGATTAAAGATTATCAAATGAAAATTTCTATTAAATTTGCAGAATTTGAACTCCCTTAGTAGTGTCCAGTGGTAAACTGTTTTTTGTGATTTATTGGGAGCAGGAAATGGGTATGGGCTAATGAGGAAATTTTGTCAGCTTCTCAGTTATCTCTTGGGGAATATCTATCTAGCTGATACTTCCTGACTCAAAGGACATCTTCTCCATAGAGTTGGTAGGATCATAATAAACAAAGTACAAGGAAGGGACACATTCTCCCTATTGAAAAAGCAGAAATTATTTCTCTAGTCATTATTACCTTCCATTCTCTGTCACGTGACCAGGGCCAATTCTTTCTATTTGCTCTAGGGCAAACCAACATTCCAGATCCTTGATGGAGGATGGGTATTGCAGTTAGTAGATGTTTAGCTAGGACATCAGACTGTGAAATTGTGAACACATTAATTAATTAGTTTTCTTTTAAGGATGTAAAATGACAGGAGTTATTTATCTAAGATTGATATATCTATATAGTTACCTAGATACCTATAGATAGATCTATGTATAGATATCTCCTGTCATATCAGGACTTTTACCTCAATACTGTTAATGAATGTTGAAATTAGTATGCAGAATAAATTAAGAACAGTACACTGAAATTACAGAAAAGGCATCTATGTACCTGGTATATAGATTAAAAAAAAGAAAGAAAGAAAGAAAAAGACAATCCTTGAGTATATATTTACTACAAAAAAGAAACTAGTATTATTGAATAATGTGCCTCTTATATAAGAATACATAAGCCAGACACAAAAATGTAACAGAATTGATAAAGTACATTCAGCCTCAAAACAATTTCACTCTGCATTTTAAATAGTCTGTTTATTTATTATAAAGTGTTATCTCTTTAAATCTTTTTGGCAGTCTCAGAGAGGAAGAGAACTAGGTTTTATCATCTGCAGATTGGAGACAAGGAATTTTCAACCCCAGTCCATGGTCTGCTTGCTCAGGGCTAATCGGCTCCTCTGTGGTCAGGCTGGCTGGTCAGGCTGCTGACTCCTAGTCTAGGGCTGTTTCCACTCTGTCACATTTTAAGATGTAGGAAGATTGTTACTCTAAGGCCAGTCATAGATATGACAGCTAGGTGTGGGGAGGGGGACAAACCAGCAGACTTTGCCACCATGGTTCACTGACAGCCCGAGATGCCCTAATATCTCATTCAGGGCCGTGCACACTTGAGACACAAAGAGGCACAGTTCAGCTCCATCCCTTTGATGTCTTTGGCCTGGCCCTCCCAGACAATCAGGTATAGCACCCTCCCTTGCATAGCTGATGGCCTTTCCTGAAGGTTATCAAACATATCTGCTGAGATGGCATTAAATAAAATGGCTGTCACCAAGCCATCTGGTGCATTTGGGCTTTCCCCCCCTCTAAGATGCAAGTTTTCAGTTCGCACAGCACTTCAAATTCTTAATACACTTGACTAAGTCATTAATATTTCACTTTCATTGCCGTGTATTAATAACACAAGAATTTAGAGTGATCTTGTTCATCTAACTCCTAGAAAACAAATAATAACATTTGTGTATATTGATTGTCAGATAACTAAAGATGTTTAGCCTGGAGCTATGAGAAATCCACCAGCAGGCCCAGTTTTGGTTCTTAGCCATGTTCAAAGTATATCAAGCCGATATCTCTGAAACACTAGAGACAACAGGAGAGGAGTTCTGGGAGTTATAAGGCGACCCCTAATGTCCCCCATATAGGTCCCCACAGTCCTTTATTAGGTGGTTTCTTCAGCAGGGAGTTAGAAATCCTGAAGGATACTCAAAGGATAGGCTAAAAATTTTGTCCTGGGTGGTTTGTTTCGTCTTGTTTTATTATTTGGTGTGCATAGGTGAGGACTCATTATCTTCCCTTTCCTTCTCTTTGTCTTGATGGTAGGTTCTGGTGGTGGGAAAGTGCCTTAGACATTATTCAATGATTCAACATTCACTCAAATAAAGAGTTAGTATATATTTACCAAAAGCGGGGTACTGGGCTAGATCACTGGCAAGTTAACGTGGACAAAACAGTCCTATTTCCTGCTTACTAGTGGGTGAGACAAACAATATGCAAGTGAGCTAACTTTAAAAAATTCCTTATGACTGTTATTTTCCAGCTTTATTGAGATATAATTGACATATAACACTGTATAAGCCTAAGGTGTACAATGCAGTAATTTGATATACATTTATATTTTAAAATGATTACCACATTAAGATTTGTTAATATCCGTTACCCCACATAGTTACCTTGTTTGTGTGTGTGTGTGTGTGTGTGTGTGTGTGGTGAGAACATTTAAGATCTACTCTCTTAGTAACTTTCAGTTATACAATACAGTATTGTTAACTATAGTCATCATGCTGTACATTAGGTCCCCAGAACTTACTCATATTATAATTGGAAGTTTGTATCCTTTGACGTCTATCTCTTATCCCCACCACCTCCAGGAAACTGGCAACCATCAGTCTACTTTCCTTTCTATCAGTTTGGCTTTTTTAGATTCTACATATAAGTGATATCATAAAGCATTTGTCTTTCTCTTTCTGACTTATTTCACTTAGCAGAATTCACCTAAGTTCATCCATGTTGTTGCAAATGACAGAATTTCCTTCTTTCTTATGCCTGACTAATATTCCATTGCTTATATATACCACATCTTTATCCATTCATCCACTGATGGATACCACTTAGATTGTTTCCATGTCTATTGTAAATAATGCTGCAATGAACATAAGGGTGCAGGTATCTCTTCCAAATAGTGATTTCATTTCCTTTGGATATATCCCAGAACTGGGGTTGCTAGATCACCTGGTAGTTTTATTTATAATTTTTTGAGGAGCCTCTGTATTGTTTTCCACAGAGGCTTTATGAGTTTACATTCCCACCAACAGTGTACAGGATTCCCTTTTCTCTACATCCTCTTGTTCACTTATATTTTGTCTTTTTGATCAAAACCATTCTAACTGGTATGAAGTGATATCTCATCATGGTTTTGATTTGCATTTCACTGATGATAGCTGAAGCTGAACATCTTTCTTTGGTCTGTTAGCCATTTGTATGTCTTCTTTGGAAAAATATCTAGCCAGGTCCTTTGCCCATTTTTAAATGAGATTATTTGTTTTTTTGCTATTGAGTTATATATTTTCTGTGTAAATATTGGATATTAACCCCTTATCAGATATATTGCTTGCAAATATTTTCTCCCATTCCATAGGTTGCCTTTTCATTTTGTTGATTGCTTTTTTGCTGTGCAGAAGCTTTTTAGTTTGAGGTAATCACATTTATTGATTTTTGCTTTTGTTGCTTGTGCTTTTGGTGTCATATACCAAAAAAAATCATTGCCAAGACCAACGTCAAAGAGCTTTTTTCCTACATTTTCTTTAAGGGGTTTTGTGGTTTTGTGTCTTACATTTAAGTCTTTAGTCCATTCTGAGTTCATTTTTGTGAATTGTGTAGGGTAAGGGTCCAATTTCATTCTTTTGCATGTAGTCATTCAGTTTTCCAAGGACCGTTTATTGAAGAGACTCTCACTTCCCATGAGTATTTTTGGTTCCTTTGTGAAATATTAGTTGACCGTATATGCATGGGTTTATTTCTGGGCTCTTGATTCTATTCCATTGGTCTATGAGTCTGTTTTTATGTAAGTGAGCTAACTTGATAAACAAGGTAATTCCAGACTATGATAAATACTATAAAGAAAATAAAACAGGCTGCTCTGATGTGTGTGTGTGTGTGTGTATGTGTGTGTGTGTGTGTGTGTGTGTGTGTGTGTGTGTGTGTGTGTAGGGAAAGATACCCTTTTTTAGATGGGGGTCAAGGAAGACCTGTTGTAGAAGAAGATGCTTGGGTTAAGATGAAGGATGATAAGCCAGGCATATGAAGAACTAGGAGAAGTACATAATGGGTACAGGTAACAGCAGTAAAAGGTCACAAGGTAGAAGAGTTCTTAGATGATTCTAGAAACAAAAAAAGACCAGAAGATAGAAAAACAACACAAAATTACATGAGGTGAGGTTCAAGAGATAGGCAAGGGGCAAGGTCATGCAAACCTGTGTAGGCCATGATAAGGAGTATGGATTTTCTTTTAAGTGCAGATTATTAAGAAAGGGAATAGCATCTGAGATGAGAGAAACGTGGGAACAATTTTCTGGCACAGTCACCTGGTAGATGGTGATACTAACCATTAAGTTGGAGAAGGCTATGGGGGAAGAGAGGGAAACAGAGAACCCAGTGAAGAGAGATCAGTTAGGAGGCAGCCTTTTAAATGCTAGTGTCATTTAAGTAGTGTGATTATTTGTTTTTGCTGTTCCCAGGACAGTCTGATTTATGGCTATTGTCCCACAATTACTAATTATGCCATTTTTTACTCAAAAATATACCAGTTTGGGCACTAAAGCATCTGGGCATGTTAACTACCAATACTTCTCCAGTTCCTTTCCTGGCTTCATTATGTCCTCGTAGCAGAGAGGAGAGCTCTTAATCCTAGCAGCTTGCTTTTCCCGCCATTTTCTGGCCACGTCTCTCCTTCCAGAGTGGGGAGTTGGTAGTTTAGTCCAGAGGAGGTATACTTCCTCCTCTTGCCTTCCCATGCTGTTCACCACTGCCTGCTCCCCATTACTAACTCCCAATTAAGTTATGAAGTTTCTTCCATATACCAGTGGGCACTGCTTCACTGGGGGAAAGTTCACTATACCACACTATGAAACTTTCCTCAACCCATTCTCTTCCAGGAAGTATAAAGTAAGGTTGTAGATAGCAGCTGTGGTTTGGGTGGAGAAGACTCCATGAGGCTGATGACAGCTGAGGTTTTTCAGGACTCCTGTGCTACTGGATACACAGCCCATATAAGGAGTTTGTGCCAAGATTACTCTCCTTTTTGAGTCTCCAAATCAAGGCAGCTGCAACAACTTTTCTTGCCCTTTCTTATTGTTTGAAGTGAGATCTTCCTCAAACCAAGGGCATCAAAATTGAACTTCAGGACTTACAAGCCAAATCAGTCTTAAATAACTATGAGGTTTTTCATAGTCTATACTTTTTCTTCCTCCAGTTCTCTTTCATTTGTTTCTTGCTTCTTCTTTATTCATACCCTAAGCTTTAAAAATATCAAGCAATTTATCCTTCTGTAGATCACATGCTCTTAAGCTACCCCTGCATGTGGACTTTTTTTCTCTGCCTGTAACTATCATCTGCCTGATCAATTCCTATGCATTTTTCAGGACTTTAAGTGTATTGTTTTCAGGGAAACCTCCATCTTATTATCATAATATCTATATTGCTGAGATTGGGCAGAGATGCAAAATAAAGTACCTGAATCTATAAGGTTAGGTGGTGGTGAAATAAGGGAGATAGGGCCCTCAAGATTTATCCACTGGCTACATGGGCAGAAAAAGCAGCTTCAGGCCCTCAGGTGTGTGATGCCTCTCTTTCTCTGAATCCACAGGAGCACCTTCCACTCCTTCTACAAAGGCCACTCAAGTCCCAAACTGTCTCATTTAGAACTGGAAACCATAGCCTTTTCTCCTTCCCCTGAATCTGTGGAACTGGCATAGAGGATTCACCACGCAAAAAAGCTGGCTAAGAAGGGAGGAGAACACTCTTTTTAATAAGCAGATGGTCTCTATAGATGAGGGAGTGTTAACATTGAAAACATATGCTTAGTACTAGGGAGGGAGAAACACAAAAGAGGATCATGCGGCACATGGTCTCTGTAAACAAGTAGTCTTTATGGAAGTTTCTTATGTGTGGGAAACAGCTTTACAGGGTGGTATGAAGAAACTTGCCTGAATAATTCTGACTTCATCTGCAAGACTGTTTACCTGACATGAATTATAATAGCACATTACCAAGAAACGACATCTGCAGAGATGATAGCTAGATGAGCTTGTGTTTACTTGTTTGGTTTTGTTTTCCAGCCCATCTGATGAAATAAAAACATTAGGAAATAGTCACAATGATCTTGCACTCAATTTCTGTGTCAGTAGCAGAGAAACATAACTGACATTGTGTCAGCATTTGATATTTGCTGTGTAACTATCTAACATATATAGAAGAAAACAAAAGTAGGCATTGAGACAGTCCATATTTGTTATTACTTTAGTGATGTAATTCTAATTAATGTGCTACTTTAATTTTAGAGAAGATGGAGAGAACTGAGTAGACAATAAAGCACCTTCATGTCAAAGATATTTTATTGCTTATGGATTAAATTTAGCCTGGTTTATCTTATTCTTATTTCACTGAGTTGAAATTGATACAGAGGCATAACTTGTATTATGATCAGGTTAGTGTATTTTTTCCCCTTTTTACATTAAAAGATAACAGAACACATAGAAGTGATGAGAAAGATGATGAGCTAAAATTCTTGTGTAATGAAATGAGCACTGGATCAAGAGTTAAAAGATTTTTGTTCTGCCATTAACTAGCTGGTGACCTTGGTTAAAGTCATGTTATTACTACTGGTTTCATTTCCTAGACTATAAAACAAAGAGGTTAATCTAAGTAAATGGTAACAAATTTAAATTTCTACACGGTCCAGGCTGGTATCATACATGAGTACATCTGCCCAGGTGTAAGCCTGTAGGTGGTGGTGGGGCTTGTGATGAACTGGAGAGAGCATGTTTCCTTTAAAGGGGCAGCTGCTACCAAGCTCCAGGCAAATATTGCTATTTGGGAATGGAAGGACACGTGTTCCCAAAGCTTCTAATTTTTCAGCTTAGAAATCTAGATTTTGTGTAAAATAGCTCAGTTTTTCAAGGAGGGTAATTCATTCAAATTTTTAAAAAAAGAAAAGAAAAAAATGTGTGGATCAAATAATCATGTCAACAGGCTACATAATGCTCCATGAGCTACAAGTGCAGACTCTAGACTAATGGATCTCCAGGGGGTCTTCTGGTTTTAAAATTTGAGGACTCGAGGACAGAAATTGCAGCAAGAAGAAATTTACTTCTGCTGAAAACACAATATGTCATTAATGATCTGAAAAGAGAAAGGCCTGCCAGAGATGCGGCATGTTAATTCAAGGATGGAGCTGCTAAAGGAGAGGCTAGATGGCCATTGCTGCAGATGTGATAGAGGAGATTTTCATATCTGAGATGTGTGCATGTGTGTGTGTGCAGGCATGAAAGTGTGTGGTATGTGTATGTGTGTGTATTTGTGTACTGGTGAAAAGAGTGGGAGCTAATCTAAATTATTCCATCAGTTCTTTCTGGTTCTGTGAGTCTATGATATGATTCTTGCTTTGTACTCATTCTCACTTCTCTATTTGTCCTTTTTCTTACTTATCTATCTGTGATTTTTCAAGTAAGGGGTCTGGGTATTTAAAAGTCTGGGTAGGAATAGAAGAGGGGCAATGAGTTTGAAGGAAGGTGTAAAGGAGGAGGGGAAGGAGGTAAAGGGAGTTGAATTACCTGCAGATATTGTGGTTGGGAAAGTCTGTTATTTCAAGCTTGACTTATCTTTACTGTGGACATAAAATATGATCAGGGAGTGTGATGTCAGTGCATCTACTGTCAATAATTGATATGATGAATAATCTCAACCTTCCAACACCTCCTGTATCTCCCCATATCCCAAGAAACTTCATTCATCAGCCACATTTGAAATGTTTAAGTAATCTCAGTGATGTATGGAACCCTGACACTCCCTTGTTAGAAATTCGTGCTACTAACATTCTATCAAATTAAAAAGCCACTGAGCTCTTGTGCATAAAATTATCATAAATTACCTTCTGAAGGTTCATTGCTGTTTGGAATGTTTAATTGCTCACTCAGCTGAACTTTAACAGCTCAGTATTATTAATCAACTTGTCAAACGTTTTTTCATTATGTAGTCTTTAGATAAAATTGGGCAAGGTACAAACTTGTGCTTAAGTTAGTCTGATTATAGCAAATCGCCAATAAATCTTGATAGAGTATGGCATCTTTTGCTCATTAATTATGATATTTTTACAAAAGATTCTTAGGTAAACTGGGTTCTCCTATAGTCTTCAATAAAGAAAATGATCTCCTTTTTAAAGTAGAGAATTGTATAGGCTACTTAAGATGCAAAGAAGGCAGGTGAATAATTGATGACATCTATGAGTGATCTTATACATTCCCATTGAATTATGACAAGCATGATGGATAAACTTCAAAATGTTATCTACGTTTCTGTGATGGCATGTAATGTGATTTTATAGTAACCTCTTGATTAAAAACAGTGTTTGGAAGAATGGGGTGTTTTAGATCACTGAATTGTGTTCAGTACACCTTTATAATGAGGCCAAGGTTGTCTCATTTCCCAAAGGAATGGAGTTTTTTTCTTCATCTAAGTTAGCAAAGCCACATCACAGATTAAGAATTCTTACTGAGCTCTAGTTCCTTCAACTTTCAACTCCTAAAAAATTATTTATAGCTCAGTGGACATGGTCACTACTGTCATAAGCTCAGGAATATGAAAATACTTCAAGAAAACTAAAATAATTTGGCATTTACACTGTGCATAATTATTCCCTGTTCTTCTCTTTCTTTCTCAATCTGCGTGTGTGTGTGTGTATAATTTTTTAAGACAGTTGTGCACATATCTGAAAAAATTAACGTGGAATCATGTTTTTCCGTTAACCATGTATTTTTCACATCTATAAAGTACGTTTGTTCCTAGAAACCCAAGATATAAATAGCATCCACCAAAGCAATTGGTGGTGTTTATGGACTATGCAGGGGTGACATTCAGAAGGGTAATACTCTGAGCCTACTGATAGTGTTGCTGTATATAAAATTTTTGCAAATGCCTGCTTCCTGTGGCCACAAAAATAAAAACTGGAATCTCATTTTGATGCTGTCACTGGAATTGAAGCTGTAGGACCACCCAGTGGATGGCTAAACCTACTAAAAAGACCTTTGGTATTGAAAATGAATCCTTGGTCGGGAAAGAAACTGTCTTTGCCAGACATTCTTTAAAGAAATAATTTTGAGTGAGGTTTTAGTATACTTGTCTCATTACTTTTCATGTGGCAAAGAATGGAAACAAGACACCCACAGAAAAATAATTCAGATGCAGCTGGATCCTGAGATGACTAAGGATTCTTCTCCCTACCCACATCCCCCTCCACCCACCCACCCAAAGCCAGAATGACATAATTTCATTCAAAATACCCTTGAGCAAAGAGAAGCCTGCTCACCGCAATGAAGACTAGCCCCCGCTCGCCGCAACTAGAGAAAGCCCGTGTGCAGCAACGAAGACCCAATGCGGCCAAAAAGAAATAAATAAATTTATAAAACAAACAAAAAAACAAATGGCATTTATAACTTTGGATTGGGACCTCCCTGTGGAGGGAACAGGAGATGGCAGGTATGTTGCTGCATGTGAATTCTTAAAAAATAAAAAACAAACAAAACAAAACAACCCCCAAAAACCAAAGACTCTGTAATTTACCTTATGCCTTCTCTCTTGCCATCACTGCTTTTGTAATTTTCTGTCCCCTCCTGGGCTGAGAAGAGTGGTGCAGTTAGAGAGGGAAAACAACTTACAAATTTGAGAAATATTTTGCATTAATGAAAATTATATAAATGGATAAGAGGTAGAGTACTGACTGAATATTTCCACTAAGATGGGAAGACTGGTGCTGGATATACCTCATTGGTAGAAGTCCCACAGTAAATACCTCATTATAATGATCATGGTATCAATTATAATTGTGCTGGGCTATAAGTAACAGAACACTTGATGAATGACTAAAACAAGGTTTCATTATTTTCATATAATGAGAAGTCAGGAGACAGGCTATTATAGGTGCTGGTGCTATTGGTCAGTTGCTCAAAAATGCCATTGAGGACTCAAGCTCTTTTTCTATAGTTTTGGTCCACTGTCCCTTGCTGTGTTGATTTTTTGTTCACTTGTTTGCTACTGTATGGTTGGGAATGGAGATTTTCATGAGCTAATCAACTGTTTCAGCCACAAATTAATCAACTTTGTTTAGTGATCATAAGATTAAATCTCACTGTTGACGGCTCTACTAATTTTTTTTTGGTCAAATTTTTACTCTAGCTCCTCTATGTTTAACAGAAAGATTTAAACTTAGAAGCAAGGTTGGAAAACAAGATCTAATGAAAGTTTAAAAGAAGCTTATTAAAGAAAAGTTGAAACAGTCTTTTCTCCAAGTATAGGAAAGATGATTAGAAATTTGTTGGCCAAATGCATTACTTATCCAATACAAAGGAAATGAAAAAAATCTATTATCACATGCAGAAGAATTTATTAACAGTAAGGATTTTGGGATCCTGCAGTGGGTAACTTCTTTGAAAGCTGTAGAATACCTTACAAAATAATGTATTTGAAATAATTCAAGCAAACTTGCTTTGAGTCAGGCAGCATGAAACGATCTCTTGGGGTCCCGTTCACTTTGATGTCTCTCTGATTCTGTGATGCTAAATTTTAGTGTGATTGACTAGAATGCCTTATGACTAAATTTCACTGAATGATCCCAGTATCACATAAGAAAAAAACCTAAAAATTACCTCTTTATGCATCATTGCAGCAGCTGACTTTTTCCCCCAAGCTTTGTAGTGATGCATATTGGAGAGTAGAGTGGAACTCATAGTGTAAATTTTCTTTAGTGCTTGGATTATTGATTTAATAGATCATGTCAATCTATTTTGTCAGACCTGCTACCACATGGGTTCTGATTCAGCAGGAAGACAAGCCCTATAAAATATTTGCTGTAGAAAAGCCACTGCATAAGATGAAATTAAAGCTCAGTTATAGTCAGTTTTCAGATAAGGTGATCATAACCCAAGACCCATATCCATTAGAGGAAAATAAAGTAATAATTTTGCTTTTTTGCTTTTGCTTCTGTCACCTGAATGACAAATTCTGACCCAGAGGAAGAAAAAACAAATTTTGGATCATTTAAGGATGTATAATATAAAGGATGGAATTATATACAGTTGGATTCTTGGTTGTCAAAGACAAGGTTCCCTGGGAAACAGACTGATTTGGCTATTTGGTTGCAGGCAGTTTACTGAGTAGCAAAGGAAAGTGGGACTGGCCAAGAGGGAGGAATCAAACTGTGATGCAGTTGCAACAATAGCTTCAGCCAACTCAGAGGGAGCTCTGAAGCTAGAATATCCTTTCAGAGATGTCTCAAGTGGAGGCAAGGGGATTGAAATTTTGCACCCGTGCAATGATCAGTCATTGGATGTGGTCTGTCTCTAGGTCAAGCAGCTCCCTTTGGCCAAGGGCAATTCTTGGAGAGGGTTACAGTTGAAAAAATAAATGGCTTGGTCCTTGGGGAAATATGAAGGGCACACTACAGAATCCAGTACAGTCCACTACCTCTGCCACTCAAATCTGTTTGCTTCATATAGTAAATTCAACCCATCTGGGAAGACCTACTTCATTCTGGATGGTTTCTTTTCCTGGGGAAACTTTCAAGAGAAAGTTAAGAGGAATTCTAGCCGCAGTCAGGACAGCTGGTCTCAAAGCTGTTCCTGATACTCACCATCTCTGTCCTTAACTATACATTCTAGATTTCCCCTCACCCTTGATTAACAACTCTGCTGGTCCACGTGGCTTACCTGCAAGGGTGACTAGACTCGCATCCATGAGCCTATGGTCACTATGCTCTTCTTAGGCCATGACTGAGGTACTTGTCCATTTGCCATTAAAACTGGCCATTGGATTGCCAAGAGATGCCCCAGTGGATCACCTGGACACAAAACTTATTCTTCCTTGTCCTTTTTGTGTGAAAATAGACCCACATCTTCCTGATAATCAGGGTCAATTGTCTCTGTTAAGTTGGAGACTCCTTTCTCTATCTGCTAACCTCTTGTTCATAGGAACCCAAAGTAACCACGAGTCACCTGAAACTTAATGTTTAATGAGACTCTGGATGTATCCAGAAATGAAAATCCCACTTTAGAATCTGTCCCACTGGACTCTTGTGCTAACCATCACAATTCAGGATCCTGGGGAAATAGACTTGAGACTTGGAGATTTGTGTGCAGGAGATTTACTGAGGTGCCTTCTCAGGAACACCACCTGTGAGAGGGCAAAGATAGCAGGAATGGGCAGCTGAAGAAACTGAACTGTAATGTGGTTGCAATAACAGCCTCAGATGATCCCACTGGGAGTGTTGAAACTGGAGTGATCCTTTGAAGATTTCCCAAATTGAGGCAAAGTGCCCAGGCTTTTTAACCTTGCATTGACCAGTCATTAGATACAGTTGGACTCCAGAAAGAAACATAATCTTGGGCCAAACAGTTTCCATTGGCCAAGGGCAATTTCTATAGGAGGATGCAGTTGTGATCTGCGAGTTGGGAGAAAGAATGCCTCAGCCCTGTAGGGGGACCTGGGTGCTGCACCACAGCATTCTCTACTTTCTGAATTTACTACCTATACATTTAAGGTAAAACTCTGGTCTTAGAGTCAGATGATGTGTATTCCTTCATTATGAATACTCAGTATCACTTTTGAATAAATGAATAATTGAAATGATTGTGTGTTTATGGTATGCCAGAACTCTTCTATATATGTTCTGGTAAAACAAATATGGGAGGCAGTCACAGTCTGCCTTGGAGTTATTGATGAGTGTCATTCCTCTCTGCCCCTTACTGAAAGAAGACGTACGCAGGCAAGTTATTTAAAATGTTGTACCTGTTTTCTTATCTGTAAACTGGAAGAGAATGATATTTGCCCTGTTCACCTCAAGATTATAATAATCAAAGCAGTGTGTGGGAGTTCTTAGAAGAAGTAAAAAGTGTTTCATGACTCTGTATATAGAATCATTATAAAAGTTGTAATATTTAACATATAATTGACAAGTGCTTCACTTTATGTTGGCTGGAGTTGCCCTGAAGTAGACTTTGAATATTATTTGAATACTTTGGGAAGGATGCTGTTAGAGGTACCCATTTGAGAATGAAAGTTGCAGTTTAATGCCCTTTACTTATAGCTTACTGGATTTCATTTCATTGTTACTATTGTATCAAAACAGTGAATCACAATAGGCATTTGGACAATTTAAACACTTGGATAAAATATATAATTGACAAAATTCCACTGTATTACTATTTTGGTCTTTTTACAGTTAAATGTATTCAGTTTCTTACTATTATAATATTAATAATTTTCTTCATTTTCCTCCATTTTTCTTTCTTAATAATTGTTTTTTGATGTTTTTCAAATTTCATGATAGACAAATATATTTTATATCCGTATGATAAATTTAAGTTGAGAATTTCATCTGAAAACTGAAGTCTAAAAACATCAATATACAGAGAGAACTGATAGAGGCACGTGGTAGTGCCATTGCAGACCACACCTGTCTCCATACCACAAGACTGATCAAATATGAAATCAATAACAATTACTGTACACTTAAAACATAGAAAGCTCTGGGCCAGGTGATATGAAGACAAACAAAGATGAATAAGATATGATCCATGGTCTTCAGGGTCTCATGTTGTAGTGAAATATGTTCACATTTGGTCAGGCATAAATAAGAAAAATGCATTTTCCCCATGTCAGTCCAGTTGAAGGAGGATGGAAATAAATAGCTTATTATTCTAACTAGAATAGCTATTTCAAGAAAATGATAAAAATGTGGATGTTAATGACTTATTGTGGTGATCATTCACTATACATACAATTATCAAATCATGTAGTACACCTGAAACTCATGTTATATGTTGCTTATACCTAAATTTAAAAAATCAAACACATTCTTTTTCTCTTACAAATTTTAATCTTCTCAGGAGGAATTGGCTTCTTAGGGCTTCGTTTTCTATCTTTAAACTATTTATTATCTATCTATCTATCTATCAACTCCCAGAGTATTAATTGACACCAATTATAGACTAAGAAGAATAAAATTAGAGCCCATCCTTCATCCTTTGTATCACACAATGGCCAACAACTCAAACACTTTCTTGCCATGAAGATGGAACTGTTTGGGAGGAAGAGGTCAGGCCATAACTTTTTTTTTTTTTGCGGTACGCCGGCCTCTCACTGTTGTGGTCTCTGCCGCTGCGGAGCACAGGCTCCGGACGCGCAGGCTCAGCGGCCATGGCTCACAGGCCCAGCCGCTCCGCGGCATGTGGGATCCTCCTGGACTGGGGCACGAACCCGTGTCCGCTGCATTGGCAGGAGGACTCTCAACCACTGCGCCACCAGGGAAGCCCAGGCCATAACTTTTTGATCTGGGTGCACAAAGCCATCCTGGTCCAGATGATTTGCAAATATCTGCTTTGGAAACAGTATACTTGGCCTAGATTTATTTTTTACCAGCTGAATTTCTCTATAGCTTGGAAGGTTGTTTGGTTTCTACATCACCTTGCCTGCTGAAGATTTGTGCATGTTCTGTTGCTGTTACACATATCCTAAGGCCAAACATGGCAGCAGAAACCAGAACTGCCGAGCCTATCCTCACTGTGTATGGTAAGTAACATGGTGATCCACAGGTTCTTTTCAGTTTCATAGACCTTACTGGGTTTGGGGAAAAAACAAACAACAAAAAAACTGTCTCGGGGTGGTAGAAATGAATTAGTGCACAGGCAAAGGAAATGCCTGTCATGAATGCATGGCCCTCAGAGGACTAAGCAATATTCCATAAGGATTAAGTAAGTCCTTAAGTAAGTCTTGTAAAAGTCAAAAGGCAATAAAGTAAAAATCTAGAAGCAAAGTCTTGGCCACCCATACCATTCATATTTCCCAGTGTTTCTATTAAGTAGTTTAGTTATCTATTAAGCTGACAAGGAACAGGTTTTATTTTACCAGGCAGAAAAAATTTTCTAAGGATATCAACAATGAAACATGCACTGCAGAATTAAATAGCTTAAAATGAGCAGTTGGAAGGCAATGCACAACACCTGGTAGATAGGTAACTGTGCGTAAAGAGGTATAAGGAATCTTAAGCATCTATTCTACCAAGCAAATCCAAAACCTGGACTGGAATGAGAACTTAAGGAAAAAACTCAGATATTTCGTGGGCTGTGGTGACAAGCATATTCAAATTAGAAAGCACAATATTTGTAGAACTAAGTATTGGTTACAGTTTACTGGCAGTACATATTATTTAGCATTTATAAGTGAGAACCTGTCAACTCTGAATTGTCCACATGAATGCAATGGAAGCCTAGGCATTGATTTTAGACAACTGATTTACAAGATCATGCTTAATTTTAACAAATATTTATTCAATTCTTACTTTGTTGAAGGAACTGTGCTTGGCCTGATAGGGTGTTTCTTCAAGGAGGGGGATAAGACAAAGTCAATCCACTAGTATAGCACATTTACCAGGTACAATGTAATGAATGCCACAAAATGGATGCAGAGGAGGGAGAGGGTTTATCTGGAAGGGCAAATTATAAAAGACTCCACGGAGGAGACAGTGGTAGCACTTCGACAATCAACTGGGGGTTGGGGTGGGGTGGTGTATGGTCAGGCCACTCAAGATGACTGTTCTCTTGCTCTCTGTCCATCCCCTGCCAGATCAGTGCCTGCTTCACCTATACCCAATGCGCATGACTGACCTTCCTATGTACTTGCCCCAGGTCCCAGCTAGTGGTTGCTTATCAAAGGGGTGGTGAGGGGCATGACCCTCTGCTGGTTTCTCTGGTAACTAATGAGCCAACCTGAAGTCAACTCCCCCTATAACTGGCAATCTCCCCTCCACCTTGGGAGCAAAGACTGCCACCATGTCCTGCCTGCCGTGTGCTGCACATGGTGGGGTGTTGCTCCAGGACCTTGCTTCAGACGTGTAAGCTCCCCTGCTATCCATTAAACCATTGATGTCTCTGTTGCTGACTCCGGGCTCTTTCTTCGGTCTTGAAGCTGGGCAAGCACAGGACTTAAAGGCCTGTGGGGTGCAGCCCAACAGGTGGTGAGAAAATGTTCCTGGGTGAGAGAATAGTATTAAAAGGAAGATTGGTTAGGTGGAAAGTGAGAGATATATTTGGGAAATCAGGAATAGGTTGTTTTTGCTTGGTCTATAGAAGACTTGCAGGGCTATAGGAATTTAGTCTGGAAAGGAAGTTGGGCAATATTTTGAAGAGCCTTACATTTCAGGGTAAGAGATCCACTTGATGCTGTATAGCACAGTTGCTGAGCCTTACCACTATGGATATTTTGGCACTAAGAATAGAAACCAGATAATTCTTTGTTGTCAGGGCCTGTCCTGTGCCCCAGCCTAGTGGCATTCTTCTCTTTCTCTCCCTTTTTGTGATGACCAACAATGTCTCCAGACTTTACCATATTCTCTGGGGGGGGAAAATTGCCACCCCACCTCTGCCTCCCAGGACAATGTTTAAAGAATAGCATGTGTCAAGTGATAAATGCAAAATATTTTATGTTGAAATGGTTCATAGTAAATTATTACTTTAGTTTCTGGGTACTTAAAATCTCTACTGTAGACAATGGGAATCAGGGCAGGTTTCACCAAGCCTTCATATAATCAAAGAAATGCTTTTCCTTCTTTTCTACATATAAGCCATCACCAAGTAATCTAACTCTTCCTAAATATATCTTGAATATTTTCTTTATATCATTATTGCTACTGACTTAGGAAAGGCCTGCATCATTCCCACAGAGATCTCTGCAATAGCATCTCACCATCTTTCTGCTTCAGGCCTTGCCACCTAAAAACCATTTTTCATAACCTTTCACACCCTTTTTCAAAATACAAATCTGATCTTGTCATCACTCTACATAAAGAGCTTCAAAGACTCTCCACTGCTTTCATGGTAGAATCTAAATTATTAACGTGGCTTCTGTGGCCCATCTTACCTGTATAACCTCATCCCTCCTGTCTTAGAATCACATATTCCAGCCATAATGGACTACTGAAGTTTCTTGAAAGTGTCACATTTTTTATACTGCCATGTGTTTGTATATGGTATTCTTTCTACCTGGAACTCCAGTCTCCCTGATTAATGGCCAACGCTGATCCAATTTAAAACTCAGTTCAGGTGTTATCTCATCCAAGCATCAGAATACCTTCCTACCACCATCACCCATGCCCCTAACATACTTCTGTAACCGCTGTATTTTGTGTTATTCTCTGACCAAGGGCCAATTATATTCTTTTGTGCATATTTTTACCTCCTCCACTGGAATGTACTTTTATTAAGGGCAAATATTAGTCTCACTGCTTTTGTATATCCATGGTAGACTCTCAATAAATGGTTAAAGAGAAAAGGAAGATGAATGTGACCATAATGTAGATGCAGTACAGTGGCAAAATACTAAAAGTGGGGAAATGAATTCAAGGCTAATGCAATAATACAGGAAAGAGATGATGAGGATCTGAGCTAGAGTACAGGAAAAGGGAAATGAAAGGAGGTAGTGGATGGGAAAATATTTAACAGATAGATATACAGGATTTAGTTAACTAATTTTAGGAATGTGAAATAAGGAAAAAAGAAAAGAGAGGACAAATGATGCTTTGCTATTTGGTGGTAGGTTGAGATGTCATTATGGGGTTTAATGAGTCCATTTCTGGCATAAGGCTCAGCTGGCAAATGGAAAAATTAGTCTTGAGTTAGAATAAATAGCAGTGTGGATTGGGGAGTCATTGGTAAAAATACTGATGTGGTAGGGTAAATGAAAATGCAAAGAAAGGTTGAAAGGATAAAGAATAGGCAGGGTTGAGGACCAAAGATCGTCAAATACCCAAATTTAGGGGTAAGTGAAAGAAGAACAAATGAGTTAATGAACCAGAGTCAGACAGTTAAGGGCAAAAACCAAAATGTTGAATATCAGTCTCATCACTTTGTCTTGCCTTAACTGCTAATAGCCCAAGAGTTCACTGAAGTGATATTGTGAAATCTAGTGGTAATTCTCATTACTTATTGTTTAGAAAATATTAGAAACTGCGATCCCACTGTCAGCCAGTGACCTGGCTGTAAAATTTTGGGTACTTATAAGGTTGTCAGCTGAAATACAAGGTACCCAGTTAAATTTAATTTCGGATAAACAATGAATAATTTTTAGTATAAGCGTGTCCCATGCAATGTTTGGGACATACTTGTACTAAAAATTATTTCTCACTTATCTGGAATTCAAATTTAACTGGGTGTCCCTCATTTTGTTTGCTAAATCTGGCAAGCCTACCCATTATCACTCTGAGACTCTGTATTTCCTTAAGGAGAAACAAAGCAGCCTTTTTTTTAAATTGAAGTATAGTTGATTTACAATATTGTGTTAATTACTGCTGAACAGCAAAGTGACTCAGTTATACATATATACATTCTTATCCATATTCTTTTCCATTGTGGTTTATCACAGTGTATTGAATATAGTTCCCTGTGCTATACAGTAGGACCTTGTTGCTTATCCATTCTATATATACCAGTTTGCATCTGCTAATCCCAAACTCCCAATCCATCCCTCTCCCCGCCACCTCCCTCTTGGCAACCACCAGTCTATTCTCTATGTCCCTGATTCTGTTTCTGAAACAATGTAGTTTTGACTGATGGTCATTGGATACCAATATATTCTCTAAGGAGTTGGCCTTCTAAGGAGACTTACACATAAGAGCTTGCTGGCCTTTGGGATAACCTCTGCTTTTCTCTACTTTCCAGAATGAGAAGAATCTACCAACTGCCAACAGCTGCTTAAATTATATGGGCTCATTAATATTTATGTTTTGTGAAGGAATTCTATTCCTATCTACTAGTAAAAACTCAATCTGCCAGCTGTATGATTATTTCTGTCTTCACTTAGACAATGGTCCTTAACCTGAGGCCCTTGGAATTCTAGGTGTTCCACATAGGTTTGTGATCTTGCACAGTTGTTTTCTGAGAAAGAATGCATAGTTTTGACAGATTTTGAAAGGGCTCAGAATTCTAAAAATGTTAAGAATCATCTTATAGAGATCACCCTTTACAGAGAGCACCAGATCTCAAGTAAAATTTGAAATCTTTGCTTCTTGTAGAATCTACTTGCAATTATCAAAAGGTTCTTTGACTACAATCACAAAGGAAATGTCTGAATGTGGTAAAAAAAAAAAAAAATCAGACATGATTAAAGTGCTAGTTTAAAAATAAGGGCAAAATGCCCTGGGTTCTTTTCTCTCTTTAAAAAAAAAAAGAGATAGAGAGAGAAAGAAAGAAAAAAAGATAAGCTGAGATGCTGAATTTTCTGGAAACAATTTCAGCATCTGTAAAAGTCTATACGGTTTTTGAGTGCTGGCTACTCCCAGGTCTGACATGTGCCACCTTAATCAACACTTTGGTGCAGGCGTAATGGAAAACATGTTTTCTCTGCCATAACTCTAGCATAAGTTTCTGACATCAGCCAAATGGGACAGACAGTCTAAGTCCTGCGATAGACAGGCCTTCTGACAGCTAAATAGAGGACACCCTGCTCATGAAAGATAGCCTTTATAGATACCACAGCCTCCAAGTGGAAAACCCTCTCTTGGAACAGAGAAATTTGGCACCACTTTTCCCAGAAACTATGTGAAAGATCTTTAATACTAGAGAAAGTGCTTATAATCACACACTCTATTGGTTGGTCTACCGACACAAGTGCTTGGTGCTTTTCCACCTAATCAGACTTGAGCATGGAAACAGCCCAAGGTTTCCTTGGGTGTTTATATTATTTCAATGGCACTTCCTTTGATTTACCTAAGGGATGTTTTGTTTTAATTAAAGTTTATGACCAAAGACGGGCTGAAAAGTATTGAAGTGGATGTACATTGTTTACGGGTTTTGAATACAATTATATCAACCATAAAAATAGACCAAACAATTTTGCTTGTCTGCCAGCAAATTCCTGATCACGAGATTTCAGGTCTTCATTTTGTTTTCATTTAAAGTAATAAAAGGTGCTTGCTGATCATTAACTAGAGAAAACTGTAAAGTCAGTGAATCTGGAAACTAACATTTATTAAGTTTCAATGGGGGATGCAGTGAGGAGATCTGATGTTGGTTAAATTATGGACTCTTTCCAATGAGTTTGCTCTCCCTCCAAAGCAAATGTACTAAAAATAAAATGACTTCCTTTTTGATGTCAATTATAAAGTGTGTATTTTTTCTTCTCTTTTCGTCTTTTAGGGTTTGATAAGATTTGGCAAGATAGTTGCTTATGAACCTATCTGACACCTGCCTCAGAAATCATGCCAAATGTCGTAAGGTCATGATCCATTTCCTTCACACTCTCTGTGCTTTTATGTACCAGATTCTTAAATTAGAAGCAAGAGAATTGATGCACTAGCTCATCCATTTTTATTGAGGACTTTTATTAAAACCAAACAAGCTCTCCTGAGGCAAAATATTAGATAAAAATGGCTCCAAAATATACCCATCAACTTGTTGGCAGGTCGTAGTACTCCCTTGATACAGAACCTTGATTTTTAGAACAAAATTTCCAACTACTGAGGCTTTCCCCCGTGTTTGGAAAGATGGTGAGGAACACAATAGTCCTGCTTCAAGGTCACCAGATACATGTGGCCTCAGGTCTGCAGCTACTTTGTGTGCTCCTCACATTTAGCCAATAGAGTGGTATGAATCAGGGTTGTGGTCCTCAGTCTCAAGACCCTCCTTGGGCACTAATGTGAGTGTTTCAAAGAAGACATTAGCATAGTGATAATATCAATGTTTTACTTAATATAAAAAAATGCCTTGCTTCAGGCATTTTTGCTCCCCAAGATGAGTTTTGAAGTTGGGATTTAGGAAACAAAGGTATTATTTGTGAATATACGAATCTTATTGGGAAGATTTGATTTAATAAAACATTAAAGTTTTCATTTTAACTGAGAGCAGGGAATTTGAAGTAGAAAATCTGAATTCCATTTCTAGTTTCATTTTTTATTATTGTATGTTCTTAGTCAAGCCATTGACAACTATAAAGCGGGGATACTAATAATTCTTTGCAGGAGAAAGAAGCTGAGGGCTTTTTCCCTGGAGGATTGCTGCTGTGAATTGTTTGGGTTCATTTTGTTGACACAGCACTAAGAGCTGTGCCAGGTTAAAGACTGGCTCACACTTGAACATGACCCTTTTAGGTCCCCTTTCCCTCTCCCACGAGCTTGGATAAGTTATCTGTAGGGGGAACAGGCCATCTCTTGGGTTGTCACATGGATGATGAAATGAGAGTGACTTGGAAAACTGAGATCTAGGGCAGCCACTCTCTTGATTTGAATTTCTACTATGGCCTAATGGCACATGCATTCTAGATTGGTCTTTTCTTCCATTGGAATGGTAAGATCTGATAGTCAGGCTTTGGATTGCGTGGTAAGAAGCAGTATAGGCCTTTAGAATTGCTTTGACATTGCTCTACTTAAGTCTACTTTGCTAGGGCAAAAGAAGTCTTCCATATGGCCCATACCAGAAGGCTAGGGTCCACGTCAGTGTTGGGGTCAAAGCCCCAGATAGTAAGATAATAATAAATTGCTCTTTGTCTCCTTGGGCACTTTTTTTTTTTTTTTTTTTTTTTTTTAATTCAGGGAACTTGTGGAGAGATGACTGGTGTAGGACAGGATTTAGGAATTTAGAATCTTATTTCTCGGCCATTTATCTCTCAATAGATAAGTATCTACTGGCATTACATTTTGACATGATTTGCACTTATCTCACAAGGTGGTTTACAAGATTAGTTGAAATAATATATGTCAAAATACACGCTTCAGGCACTATAAATAATTCTACAGATATTTGTTATTATTTATTGCAGGCATACTGTACAGGTATAGTTCTGCTTATTATTTATTACAGTATATTGTACTAGGGAGTCAACAATTGTTTATTAGTCACAGGTCAGTTCTCTAGCTTCTTCCTTCTCTTTACTGCATTCACATTTTCCATCTTACTTTTTTCTGCTTCTATGCAGTTCATGTGTATATTTTATGGACATTCAGATTCTCTTTACACTTACTCAGTGACTAGTTATTACGTTTCAGGGGCTTTGTGGTCCCAACAACAAAAAGGTCTCTGGACTACATTTTTTGCTGTTTTTCTCTGAAGTATGAAGATATCTTTTCTCACTCTCTCTTTAACCTCTTTGTTCTTTTCACATTGCTGCATAGGGTACAGATGTCTGACTGGTCTTTTCTCTGCCATTAAAGTTAGCCTGCCCTGCCAACACCACATTTTCTGGGGAAGGTAAAAACCAATGGGGAACAATGCCCCATTTACTCAGGAATTTACTCAGCATAGCCCTCCTACTTCATCTCCTTTTGCTGTCTCTACTATCATCTCCATGCCTCATTTTTCATTAGCTACTTCTGATTCCCTCAGTTTGTGATCTCATTCACATTTTTGCAGGATGAGTGTTGCAGAGCCTTTACCTGCTGGGCTAACTCCTACTCTCCCATTTATTCCCCACTTAAGAGTAGAGAATTCACTACATTTTGAACATTATACCTATCCTTAAAGGACCAGTTAAAAGCTCCCCTCCACATCAATGTTAATGTCTTCCTTTGCCTTCCCTTCACATCTTGTTTGTATCTTCTTATGCCACCTAGCACTGTTTTCCATGTATTTATGTATGGCTTTGTCTCTTTCACTGAATTTTTAGTTACTGAAGAGGTGACCTCACCTCACTCATCTTTGTATAGTTCAGAATAATCACATCATCCCTTGTATATGAATAGTGTGTGAATAGGGATGTATGGAGTTTGGTATTGAAATGCTTCTTCTGTCTTCACACACACACCACTACCTCTCCCTGGAAGACTCTTCATCTTCCTTTTATCTACTTAATACTTGCTCATCCTTCCTCTTTCCATCTAAACACTGCTACCTCAGGTATCCCCTGGATTAGGTTAAAGTTCTTTGAGGAATGCTCTGTTAGCATATGTACTTAATAAGATTCAATACACTTAAAATTATCTGTTCAGTATCTGTTTTCCCTGGTACATAGTAAGTTACATGTTGACAGAGGCAAGACATGCCTGCCTTGTTTACCACTTTTTACCTAGCAAGGCACAACTGTCTGTTGATTTGTGGATTGAAATAAACTCATTGTTTTTTTCTTCTTCTATTTTGTTTTTTTCAGAAGCTATCCCTTAATGCATAGAGTACAAGGGCTAAAATCTAGCTATAAGAATTTGTATCACAGCTCTTTCATTTATAGTTGTATACCCTTAACCTCTCTGTTCCTCAGATTCTTTGTGCTTAATATGGGTATTTTAATGGTGTCTATATACTGTGGTCAGGAGGGATGTGGTCAGGAATAAGAGAGAGAATGTGGATTGCTCGGCACAGTGCCTTACACATGGAGGTAGTCAATAAACATTAACTATTATCACCATCCAGCCATCCTTATTGAAGGGAGAACAGAAGCAGATAGTATAGAAAATTATTAAAAACTCTCTCTTTTCCAGCTCTGGCTTCTCATCTATTCAAACCAAGCCAAGGAATCACTCAGAAATGAATGTGTTAATTCATTCATGCCAACCTTCACTCCTGGGAAGGTCAGTATTCCCATGAGCTGCCTTTGTGGGACTGGGGCCTTCTGTGGGTGTGCAGGTGTGAGCAGGGGCCTCCCTAAGACTGAGATCCCATGATAAAAACAATGAGTGTCCCTCCTGCTTTGTGCCTTCCCTCTGAGATCAGGTCTCCCTCAGAAGCACTGAACTAAAATGGGCTAATCAGCGCCTCTTTGTTTCCAGGGATGCGTATTAGAGCTGATGTAGCAGCATCTTTGAGCAAACAACTATAGATGCATAAAATTCTCTCCTATAGTACTTTTCAAGAGCCTTCATCCAAGTTGTGCTGGGTTGTTTTCATAGCTGCAGCCAACACCAATACCCTTCTGTTTCTTCATTTTCTTGACATTTTACCCAATCAATTATGAAGTAAATTGCTCTTTGCTCTCAAAATGGCATGGGTTTCTTTCTTTTGAACAAGCTTAGGAAAATGTCAGAAATTGTTAAAGGAAGTGAAGTAACAAAAAGCCACAGAGGAGAAATGTGGCTTTTATGTTTAATTGACATACAGCCTGTTGTTTAGCCCTAGTGATTCGAAATTGTGTGCGTCAAGGGTAAGGGAAAGTCCATGTTAATTATTCACACACCTTTTCTCATTTGGTCCATGTAATAGCCCTGTGATGTGGAGGGGCAGTTATTTTTAGATCCAAGTTAGAGATGAGGAACCTGTAACTCAAGTGACTTACTCAAGGTCTTAGGCTCTAAATTTTCAAGTTCCCTGATTCCTAACCCCAGCCCCACCACTTACTAGTTCTATGACTTTGGGAAAGATATTTTGTCTTTTAGTGTCTTAGTTCTTCCATCTGTAAAAGTTGGGATAACACTTCCATCTTAGGGTTCTTGTTAGGATTAATTTAATTAGTTTTCTAAAAACTGTGACATGCATGTAGTAAGTGGTCAGTGTCAGCTATTAACACAATAGTGTAAAATAATATCTACCTTTTAGGTTTAAATAAGATAGTTCATGAAAAATGCTTAGACATTTCCTGGCAAAAAAGAAGCAATTAGTGTTTGGAGTCCTTTCAATATTATTTTTATGTTTATTCTATGCCATCATGGTGATGAAATATACACTCAAATGAGTTATTGGTTGGAGACTGAAAGACAGTTTTAGTCCTTCCTTCACGTGAATGCTGGTGACAACTCTCTCAAAGTACTTTTTAATGTCCTTTACTATCATATTTTAAAATAAACTGTTAACTAAACTGTGTGGATTAAAAATGTAAAAACTTATTCGTTAGATAAATTGGTAAAAGGTAATCATTTGGCCATGAATACTATTTACCAATTCAGCAACTGCCATAAAGAAATAGAAGTGTTTATTATTTTCTATCATTGTTGGGTATTATTTTATATGTAGAAGTTTTAGAGAGCACTTGAGGACATATGAGGAGAAAGGCAGCTGGTGATAACAGACTTTGTGCTTGGCAACATTGCTTTCAACGTATAGCCTTCTCCTCCTCCCTGCTACACTTTTCTGAGGTTTAGCTGCATAGGCATATCCTGACACTAGGCTTGTCCAGGAAGTAAAATGTTTTAAACCAAGTCAAATTATTGACAACATTATTAAATAAGCATTTTAACTTTTCCCATTATAAACCACCTAACTCTAAGAAAATGATTTCATAAAAGGATGCAAAAGCTAGTGACATTTTTTTCAAGTTTGGGTTAGGTTTTCAGAGCTTGAGCTCTTTTGTCTTTTTAATATCAAGAAGTTATTCAGATAAGTAAATATACATGAATAAGGTTTTTGACTGTCAGTCTTTTTCTTTCTGGCTGCGTTAGGTCTTCATTGCTGTGAGCAGGCTTTCTCTAGTTGCGGCGAGTGGGGGCTACTCTCCGTTGCCGTGCGCAAGGTTCTCATTGCGGTGGCTTCTCTTGTTGCAGAGCACGGGCTCTAGGCGTGCAGGCTTCAGTAGTTGTGGCTCTCGGGCTCAGTAGTTGCGGCTTGTGGGCTCTAGAGCACAGGTGCGGTAGTTGTGGCGCACGGGCTTAGTTGCTCCGCGGCATGTGGGATCTTCCCAGACCAGGGCTCGAACCTGTGACCCCTGCGTTGGCAGGTGGATTCTTAACCACTGCGCCACCAGGGAAGTCCCTTGACTGTCAGTCTTAAGCTTTCAGTGTTTCAGAAAGAAATTTGAAAAGCCACACTGTCCTTGCCTGAGGTGTGAGGTGTGATTAAGCAGCAATATAACTTACCTCATCAGTCTTACTACCTAGCTCAAAAATAGTGATTTTGAATATCTCTAGTAAGCCTAATCTGCTTGGGTGAGCAAAATGGATTTAGCTGCTAATTTGGATGTGCAACTATAATATCCTCTGCCTCTCTAGGTTTAAATGTCTATGTCTTAAATTCTCAGGTTTGAAGAACATAAAAGGATATCAGGTCTAGTTCTGCAGGATAACTAGAAAAGAGAACTTTCTGGCCTATGATATAATTTTAAATATCTTAGATTTGAGCCTGAAACATCTAGTGCAGTTGTCCATACAGGCCAAATTCTTCAGGTAATTGTCAAAACACAAGCACTATTTGTGGTATGTAGTAACCGTTTCCAGTACAATATCACCATGTTTAGAGGGCATCTTTAGTATCTCAACCATGGCAGCCTATTTCTCTGAGAATCCAGCTGTTGAGTGGAAGTTTACATGGGTCTTCTCCCCAAGGGCTTTCAGAGTAGTCAGTATAAAGTCCGGAAAAAAATGAAGGGTAGATTGTTCTTGGCATGCAGGAAGGAAGTTGTCAGGCGGAAAGAGGATATAGGTCTGTTTGCATGCGAGGGTCAGTATTTGTGGGTTAGATATTTCCGCTGTGTCCACACGACAAGAAAATCCTCAGTTTCCTGTGCTGGACAAATAGCAGGAAAGGGTGTGAGGGTTATTGAATGACATTATCATGTTATAGCCTCATGGGTGAGGAAAGCCTGCTTATCAAACCTGATAGCAGCACAGGGTTTGTTTGGGGAGGAGACCCAAGGTGCTGGAGTCACTTCGGGTGTTTTTCCTCTTGGGTGCTTTGGATCATTTGGCTTTTTCAGACCTGACATTCTTCCTCTCAGATAGAAGAGACTGTTCTTACTCACTGGAAAGTTACTATCAGTTTCATTATTTGCCATCTCTTATTCAGCAAACAGTCCAGGTGCAAAGGAAATAAGAAACAGCCTGATTGGCAAAGTAGAAAATATCAAGACCTGAAACTTGCCCTGTGCCCCACAGCAACCTTCTTGTGTTTAGCCATAGATACTCATGCATACTCAGCCTTATTTAAGTTTAGATTTGTTGTTTAGTACAAAGCTCATTTCCAGTAACTGCTGGTGCAATAGCTTAAATGAGCATGAGAATTAAAAGTACAATTCACTCTGCCACTTTAAAGAGTCCAGGTGTAAAACTTGTTTCTTAATTTCTAACTCTTCCAGTTGGAGAAATACACAGGTAATGTCTACATTCCTGACCTCTAAATCTATTCAGATCATGATTTAGAAGGGTAATTGGGCATTTATTAATTTGCCCTACAATTAATTAGTTTTTATCACTTTTAGTAATTACTGCAACCCCAAATCAAGCAATTTGATATAAAATAAGTAACTGTAGATGCTTCTTATCAGCAATCTATTTTCTACAACAAGCAGTTTTAAAATTAGCATTCTGGAAATCTTCAAAATTGGAACACACCACGAATAAAACAATTTGGTTAGAGTGATAATATTTGTATTTACTGAAGGGTATTCTGTTTTTTAATTCAAATTCAACTGCAAACTCTCTCATTTCCAAGCAGAAATATTTAAGTCCAATAAGAAAGGAAAGGATCAAGCCCTATTTTCAAGGAAAAGTCTTGTTCTAAAAATAAATAATGGGAAAAATTAATCTTCTGAGAAACACATTAAAGAGAATTGAATTAAATCTTTAAAGAAAATAATAAAATGACTAACAGAAAACATTGTGGAATATTATAATGCCAATAGAAGAGACTTTCAAAGATATTCTTCAGAAAATATATCAAGTCTTTAATGACACCCTGGGGATGAGGGTTGTAGTTTATCTTGAAGTCAGGAAATCATTTATTCTTTTATGTGAATTTGGAGGTACCCTTTTCTCATATAGATTTATCAAGTAAAACATTCTACCTGGGCTGTAAGTACTTCCACAAAACTTACAGCCAAGTTACATAGTTTTTTAAAATTTATAATATGAAGAATAATCATGATTATAAATTTTTAAGGTAAAATTACTCATATTAAGTACTCATATTAAGTAAATGGTAAACTTCTCCATTTCACCACTGAAAACAGTGATGTTTTAGATACTAATGGTATGAAAAATACTATGTATGTTTATTTGTATATACTCTAAATTTAGCTGAAGCAGCCAAAAGTCAAATAAATGTCTTTAGATTGCTTGTCTTAATTTTATTGTTCTTCCTATTTGGGGAAAAAGGCTGGTTCAGGTTTTCAGTAAGTCAGTGAGATGTTTTCTCATCACTATATATCTACATGTTACTTTTCTGGGGCTTATGTCTTCTCATCAACATGTGGGGTTACAGATAACTCTATTTACATACTGGAATATAGTGTGTTGTTGATATACTCTGCTCTTTCCTTGGGGATGGATCCTTCCTACTTCTAGGTCTGTGGGAATTCTGGGAAGGTGGTAAAGAAGAGGCATAATATGCTATAGAAGAAAAGGGCCTTCTACTGTTTCAAGTGTGTTTGTGCATTCAGTAACTGGTTCCAGAATGCACCAGAATGCTTAGGGTTTCTTGCTCTTGGAGTCACTGTCATCATTTTTTCTGTTTAGTTTGATTCCCAACCTCCCAGGCTCTTTCCACTTCAAACATTTTCTACACACTTCTCAGAATTATTTCGCTTTCTGAGCACTCTGACCATGTCACTCTGCTTCTCACAGGCCCCCAGAGGCTTCTCTTCACTCTTTAGCTTGGATGTTGACTGCTGCCTTCAAAAACTCTCTCACACTGTTCCCACATTACCTATCTGTCCTTCCCTCCCCAAAGTCACAGCAATATGTTGTGTGAAATGGCTAAAAGGGCTCAGGGAAGAGGCTTTGGCTGTGCACTTCTTTGTAAATCTGGCCACGTCCTCCCTGCTGATTTTCACCTATTCCCCAGGTAGTTGCAAGCTAAACGAGGAGCTCTGAGTCAGACTTGCTTGGGTTACAGGCCTTCATGTGATCCTAACCTTTGTACACAAGTAGAAGGAATATACACGTTCGACAGACATTTTCATAAGCAATTTTTATCTTTTTTAACTTTAATGTCTTCCCATATTGCATTCATCTGCATAACAGTAAACACATGCCCTGACAGAAAGTTGCAGGCAGGAATATTTATTTATAACAGATGGCACAAAGCAGGAGCATGATGAATTGGTGTGTGGCTCCTGAACTAGCAGGCCCATAAATAAAGTATCCTCAAAGCTACTTTGGGGATCTTGCTTTCTCAGAAGGAAGAAAGGAAAGATGATGCTTACAGTTTTGTTGCCTTATATAATATAATCCCAAACATGTGCAATCCCACATGCAACCATAATTTTATAACTTTGAATTTTTTCATTCAAAAATCTGTTCATAGGTACAGTTTTAGACCCATGACATAATTATAGCAGTAACAATTTTCCTTCCTTAGTTCCTCCTATGCTTATTGATCTAATGACTTAATACACTTTAAAAATCATATGATTGCAAACTGATAATGGTCTAAACAAGACATAGACCAATAACATTTATATAACCCTTTGCTTAAAACCCTATGTATTGATAGCTAGAATAATGAGATTATTTCCAAGAATACAGTTATCAAAGACACAAATGTTATTCCTTGAATTTTAAATAATTTTGTTGATTTTTCAATATATAAGATATACTAGGATAGTAAATATATAGGCCAAGTTCAGCAGATCTTGTGAATGCAAATTATTCACTTAAAGGATTCAGAGACTTAGAATTTGAATTTGTGCATCAGCTTTGGGTCATTGATCTTGTCATTATTTGTAAAGTGTCTTGAGGTTGAAATTTACCAGTTTTAACAATTCTGGAACACATGTAGTAAGCCAATATATATAATACACACATGTAGTTTATGTGTGTGTATTATAAAGTAGTCCCCCTTTATCTGTGTGGCATACCTACACCTTCCAAGACCTGTAGTAGATGCCTAAAACTGTGGATAGTACTCAAGCTTATACATACATACCTATGATAAATAGGCACAGTTAAGAGATTAACAACAATAATTAATAATAAAATAGAAAAAACTGTAACAATACACTGTAATAACAGTTACGTGAATGTGGTCTTTCTCTCTCTCAAAATATCTTATTTTAGTGTACTCATCCTTATTCTTATAATGATATGAGATGATAAGATGCCTACCTGATGAGAGAAGTGAGGTGAATGATGTAGACATTGTGACGTAGCGCTGGCTACTACTGACCTTCTGACGTGTGACATATGAGAATTATCTGCAGATGAGTATCATATGCTTCAGGTGATCCTGGATCATAGAGCCATGATGATGTTGATGGTTGGATGTCATGAGTGGACGACGTCAATGGCTGGAGATTTTGGGCTGGGTGGACAGAGTGGGACAGTGTGACGTTTCAACACGCCACTCAGAATGGTGCACAACTTAAAACATGAATGATTTCTGGAATTTTCCATTTAATAAACTTAGATCTTGGTTGACTGAGGGTAACTGAAACTGTAGAAATTGAAACCATGCATAAGGGGGGCTGCTGTACACACACAGGCATGTATACATACATAAATATACATATATGTTTAAATGTATATATACATATGTGTATATATGTACGTGTATGTATACATATATCTATAAATGCTTGTATATTTTAACATTGGAAAAACTACTGCTGTTATTTTGATAATGGAAAAGAAAGAAACAACTGATACAGATAAGTCTTAGCCAATGAGGAAGTATTTTCCACTTTTTAGACATATAATCTGGACTTAAGTTGTGCTTTATGAACAGATAATATTTAACATTGTGTTTGAATTGGCAATTCCTTAAGTGAAACAAGTAATGTGACTCAAGATCAAATTTACTATTTTCATTCTTTTTTTTTCTTCAGTGAAGGGAAGGAACATCAGAGGCTCACCATCTTTATAAATTAAACAAAATATGCTAACATCTTGGAGGTGAACCAGTCCCCACAATCACAAAGTCAAATTGCTGTTAAGCCCTTTTCAGATTTTTACTAGAAAAAATTTTACTAGAGACAGAAATTAAGGACAGTATAACCCAATGAAATAATTGAAGGGGAAGAACAAAGTTATTATAGAAAAAATGTTGAAGACAATTTTTAAAAGGTTTGTTTAATGGACAAAAATTTACTGGATACTTACAACATTATATGAAGTATGCTGGATAACTTTATTACAAAGATGCATAAGAAAATCTTGTTGGGGAAACAGACAGAGAGATAAGTTTAATAGAATGTGGCAAGAGATATGATGGAGATGTTCAAAAGTTGTTCTGGGAGCACAAGAGCAATACCCAATCCAGCTCAGTGGGCAGGGTGGAAGGAAGAATGTCCTGACTTGAAAATACTACATAGAACTGGAATATGGCTAATTGCCTTTTACTGACATTTCTTGGGAAAAACATTTAAAAAATGGCTAAGAATTATTTGCACTTTGAATTTGAATTCGATAAGTATTTTAGAATGATTTGTGGTGTGTTTTTGAAACTAATAGTTTAAAAAACTCTTGGGTGCTTTAAAAAGACTAAGGTTCCTATTAGATAATGCCTTATAAAACACTAAGCATGGGGAGCAGAGACTACCTTGTCCCCAGGGGCTGCATCTCTCGTCTGAGGGCTTCCTGAGGGCGCCAGGCAGGAGCGATCCAGGAGCCGCCAGTTGCCACCAGTACATCCTCGCAGCCATGAGCAGCCAGCCCTGAGCAGCCAGCAGGATAAATTGCCCAGCAAAGAAAAATCCAAGACACCAGTAAGATTTTTACCACAGCTGTCTACACTGTGTGGCTGACAGGGTCTTGGTGCTCTGTCTGGGTGTCAGGCCAGAGGCTCTGAGGTGGGAGAGCCGAGTTCAGGACATTGGACTACCAGAGACCTCCTGGCCCCACAATATACCAGTCGGTGAGAGCTCTCCCAGAGATCTCCGTCTCAATGCTAAGACCCAGCTCCACTCAATGACCAGCAAGCTCCAGAGCTGGACACCCCATACCAAACAACAAGCAAGACAGGAACACAAACCCACCCATTAGAAGAGGGGCTGCCTAAAATCATATTAACCAACCTTAGCCACTGGAGACAGACACCATAAACAATGGGAACTACAAACCTGCAGCCAGTGAAAAGAAGACCCCAAACACAGAAAGTTAAGCAAAATGGGAAGGCAGAGAAATACACAGCACATGAAGGAGCAAGGTAAAAACTCACCAGACCAAACAAATGAGGAGGAAATAGGCAGTCTACCTGAAAAAGAATTCAGAGTAATGATATAAAAGATAACCAAAATCTTGGAAATAGAATGGAGATTATACAAGAAACGTTTAACAAGGACCTAGAAGAACTAAAGAGCAAACAAACAATGATGAACAACACAATAAACAAAATTAAAAGTTCTCTAGAAGGAATCAATAGCAGAATAACTGAGGCAGAAGAACGGATAATTGACCTGGAAGATAAAATATTGGAAATAACTACCGCAGAGCAGGTTAAAGAAAAAAGAATGAAAAGAATTGAGGACAGTCTCAGAGACTTCTGGGACAACATTTAATGTACCAACATTCAAATTATAGGGGTCCCAGAAGAAGAAGAGAAAAAGAAAGGGACTGAGAAAATATTTGAAGAGATTATAGTTGAAAACTTCCCTAATATGGGAAAGGAAATAATCAAGTCCAGGAAGCACAGAGAGTCCCATACAGAATAAATCCAAGGAGAAACACGCCAAGGCACATATTAATCAAACTATCAAAAATTAAGTACAAGGAAAAAATATTAAAAGCAGCAAGGGAAAAGCAACAAATAACACAGAAGGGAATCCCCATAAGGTTAACAGCTGATCTTTCAGCAGAAACTCTGCAAGCCAGAAGGGAATGGCAGGACATATTTAAAGTGATGAAAGGGAAAAAGCTATGATCAAGATTTCTCAACCCAGCAAGGATCTCATTCAGATTTGACGGAGAAGTTAAAACCTTTATAGACAAACAAAAGCTAAGAGAATTCAGCACCACCAAACCAGCTATGCTAAAGGAACTTCTCTAGGCAGGAAACACAAGAGAAGGTAAAGACCTACAATAACAAACCCAAAACAATTATGAAAATGGTAGTAGGAACATACATATCAATAACTACCTTAAATGTAACTGGATTAAATGCTCCAACCAAAAGACATAGGCTGAATGGATACAAAAACAATGCCCATATATATGCTGTCTATAAGAGACCCATTTCAGACCTAAGGACACATACAGACTGAAAGTGAGGGGATGGAAAAAGATATTCCATGCAAGTGGAAATCAAAAGAAAGCTGGAGTAGTAATTCTCATATAAGACAAAATAAACTTTAAAATAAAGACTATTACAAGAGACAAAGAAGGACACTACATAATGATCAAGGGATTAATCCAAGAAGATATAACAATTGTAAATATTTATGCACCCAATATAGGAGTACCTCAATACATAAGGCAAATGCTAACAGCCATAAAAGGGGAAATCAACTGTAACACAATCATAGTAGGGGACTTTAACACCCCACTCCCACCAATGGACAGATCATCCAAAATGAAAATAAATAAGGAAACACAAGCTTTAAATGATATATTAAACAAGAGGACTTAATTGATATTTGTAGGACATTCCATCCAAAAACGACAGAATACACTTTCTTCTAAAGTGTCATTGAACATTCTCCAGGATAGATCATATCCTGGGTCACAAATCAAGCCTGGGTAAATTTAAGAATATTGAAATCATAGTATCTTTTCCGACCACAATGCTATGAGACTAGATATCAATCACAGGAAAATAAATTTTAAAAATACAAACACATGGAGACTAAATAACACAATACTAAATAACCAAGAGATCACTGAAGAAATCAAAGAGGAAATCAAAAAATACCTAGGAACAAATGACACAGAAAACACAATAAACCAAAACCTATAGGATGCAGCAAAAGCAGTTCTAAGAGGGAAGTTTATAGCAATATGATGCTACATCAAGAAACAAGAAACATCTCAAATAGAAAACCTAACCTTACACCTAAAGAAATTAGAGAGAGAAGAACAAACATACCCCAAAGTAAGCAGAAGGAAAGAAATCACAAAGATCAGAACAGAAATAAATGAAAAAGAAAGGAAGGAAACAGGAACAAAGATCAATAAAATAAAAAGCTGGTTCTTTGAGAAGATAAACAAAACTGCCAAACCATTAGCCAGACTCATCAAGAAAAAAAGGGAGAACACTCAAATCAATAGAATTAAAAATGAAACAGGAGAAGTAACAACTGACACTGCAGAATACAAAGGATCATGAGAGATTACTACAAGCAACTCTATGCCAATAAAATGGACAACCTGGAAGAAATGGACAAATTCGTAGAAAAGCACAACCTTCTGAGACTGAACCAGGAAGAAGTAGAAAATAAAAACAGACCAATCACAAGCACTGAAATTGAAATTGTTATTAAAAATCTTCCAACAAACAAAAGCCCAGGACCAGACGGATTCACAGGAGAATTCCATCAAATATTTAGAGAAGAGCTAACACCTATCCTTCTCAAACTCTTCCAAAATATAGCAGAGGAACACTCCCAAACTCATTCTACGAGGCCACCATCACCCTGAAACCAAAACCAGACAAAGATGTCACAAAAAAAGAAAACTACAAGCTAATATCACTGATGATCACAGATGCAAAAATCCTCAGCAAAATACTAGCAAACAGAATCTAACAGCACATTAAAAGGATCATACACCATAATCAAGTGAGGTTTATCATAAGGATGCAAGGATTCTTCAATATATTCAAATCAATCAGTGTGATACACCATATTAACAAATTGAAGGAGAAAAACCACATGATCATCTCAATAGACACAGAAATAGCTTTTGACAAAATTCAACACCTATTTATGATAAAAACTCTCCAGAAAATTGGCATAGAGGGAATCTACCTCAACATAATAGAGGCCATATATGACACCACCACAGCAAACATCATTCTCAATGGTGAAAAACTGAAAGCATTTCCTCTAAGTTCAGGAACAAGACAAGGATGTCCACTTTCACCACTATTATTCAACATAGTTTTGGAAGTCCTAGCCACACCAATCAGAGAAGAAAAAGAAATAAAAGGAATACAAATTGGAAAGGAAGAAGTAAAACTGTCACTGTTTTGCAGATGACATATTACTATACATAGAGATCCTAAAGATGCCACCAGAAAACTACTAGAGCTCATCAATGAATTTGGTAAAGTAGCAGGGTACAAAATTAATGCACAGAAATCTCTTGCATTCCTATACACTAAAGATGAAACATCTACAAGAGAAATTAAGGAAACACTCCCATTTACCAATGCAACAAAAAGAATAAAATACCTAGGAATAAACCTATCCAAGGAGACAAAAGACCTGTATGCAGAAATCTATAAGACACTGATGAAAGAAATTAAAGATGAAACAAACAGATGGAGATATATACCATGTTCTTGGATGAAAAGAATCAACATTGTGAAAATGACTCTACTACCCAAAGCAATCTACAGATTCAATCCAATCACTATCAAATTACCAATGGGATTTTTTATGGAACTTGAGGAAAAAGTCTTAAAATTTGTATGGAGACAAAAAAGACCTCAAAAAGCCAAAGCAGTCTTGAGGGAAAAAAACAGAGCTGGAGGAATCAGACTCCCTGACTTCAGACTATACTACAATGCTACAGTAATCAAGACAATATGGTACTGGCACAAAAACAGAAATATAGATGAATGGGACAAGATAGAAAGCCCAGAGATAAACCCACGCACCTATGGTCAACTAATCTATGACAAAGGAGGCAAGATATACAATGGCGAAAAGACAGTCTCTTCAATAAATGATGCTGGGAATACTGGACAGCTACATGTAAAAGAATGAAATTTGAACACTTCCTAACACCATACACAAAAATAAACTCAAAATGGATTAGAGACCTAAATGTAAGACCAGACACTATAAAACTCTTAGAGGAAACTTAGGAAGAACACTCTTTGACATAAGTCACAGAAAGATCTTTTTTGATCCCCTTCCTAGAGTAATGGAAATTAAAAAATAATAAACCAAGGGAACCTAATGAAACTTAAAAGCTTTTGCACAGCAAAGGAAACCATAAACAACACGAAAAGACAACCCTCAGAATGGGAGAAAATATTTGCAAACCAATCAATGGACAAAGGATTAATCTCCAAAATATATAAACAGCACATGTATCTCAATATTAAAAAAACAAACAACCCAATCCAAAAATGGGCAGGAGACCTAAATAGACATTTCTCCAAAGAAGACATACAGATGGCCAAGAAGCACATGAAAACCTGCTCAGCATCACAAATTATTAGAGAAATGCAAATGAAAACTACAATGAGGTATAACCTCACACCAGTTAGAATGGGCATCATCAGAAAATCTACAAACAACAAATGCTGGAGAGGGTGTGGAGGAAAGGGAACACTTTTGCATTATTGGTGGGAATGTAAATTGATATAGCCACTATGGAGAACAGTATGGAGGTTCCTTAAAAAACTAAAAGTAGAACTACCATAAGACCCAGCAATCCCACTACTGGGCATATACCCAGAGAAAAACGTAATTCAAAAAAACACATGCATCCCAATGTTCATTGCAGCACTATTTACAATACCCAAGTCATGGAAGCAACCTAAATGGCCATCAGCAGACGAATGGATAAAGGAGATGTAGTACATATATACGGTGGAATATTACTCAGCAATAAAAAGGAATGAAATTGGGTCATTTGTAGAGACATGGATGGACCTAGAGACTGTTATACATAGTGAAGTAAGTCAGAAAGAGAAAAACAAATATCGTATATTAACGCATATATGTGGAACCTGGGAAAATGGTACAGGTAAACCGGTTTGCAGGGCAGAAACTGAGGCACAGATGTAGAGAACAAACGTATGGACACCAAGGGGGGAAAGCGGCAGGGAGTTGGGGCTGTGGTGTGATGAATTGGGAGATTGGGATTGACATGTATACACTGATGTGTATAAAATGGATGACTAATAAGAACCTGCTGTATAAAAAAAGAAATAAAATAAAATTTAAAAATTAAAAAAAAAAGAAAGATAATATTGCCCATCTGATGAATTTCTTGTAAGGCAGGAAAATAAATTGGAGCTATTGTATATGCCAAGGGGCATCTAGAAGGATGTTCACCCATGCATGAACAGTGGTTATATCACTGGGTAGCAAAATTTGCAGGTGATTTTTATTTTTTCTTTCTCCTTTTCTGTATTTCGTTAAAATTATTTCAAAGGGTTTGCATCCTTTTATAAATAGAAAAAACAATAAGGCTCTTAGAAAACCAAAACAAAAAAACCCAAAGAACCCAATCCAAAAATGGGCAGAAGACCTAAATAGACATTTCTCCAAAGAAGATATATAGATTGCCAACAAACACATGAAAGAATGCTCAACATCACTAATCATTAGAGAAATGCATATCAAAACTACAATGAGGTATCACCTCACACCAGTCAGAATGGCCATCATCAAAAAATCTACAACAATAAATGCTGGAGAGGGTGTGGAGAAGAGGGAATCTTCTTGCACTGTTGGTGGGAATATAAATCGATACAGCCATTATGGAGAACAGTAGGCAAGTTCCTTAAAAAACTAAAAATAGAATTACCATATGACACAGCAATCCCACTACTGGGCATATACCCTGGGAAAATTGCAATTCAAAGAGTCATGAACCACAGTGTTCATTGCCACTCTGTTTACAATAGCCAGGACATGGAAGCAACCTAAGTGTCCATTGACAGATGAATGGATAAAGAAGATGTGGCACATATATACAATGGAATATGACTCAGCCATAAAAAGAAATGAAACAGAGCTATTTGTAGTGAGGTGCATGGACCTAGGGTCTGTCTTACAGAGTGAAGTAAGTCAGAAAGAGAAAAACAAATACCGTATGGTAACACAAATATATAGAATCTTAAAAAAAAAAATGGTTCTGATGAACCTAGAGGCAGGACAGGAATAAAGATGCAGACGTAGAGAATGGACTTGAGGACACGGGGAGGGGGAAGGGTAAGCCTGGACAAAGTGAGAGGGTGGCATGGACTTATATATACAACCAAATGTGAAATAGATAGCTAGTGGGAAGCAGCCACATAGCACAGGAATATCAGCACAGTGCTTTGTGACCACCTAGAGTGGTGGAATAGGGAAGGTGGGAGGGAGATGCAAGAGGGAGGAGATATGGTGATATATGTATATGTATAGCTGATTCACTTTGTTATAAAGCAGAAACTGACACACCATTGTTAAACAATTATACTCCAATAAAGATGGTAAAAAAATACAAAGGATCATGAGAGATTTCTATAAGCAAACTATATGCCAATAAAACGGACAACCTAGAAGAAATGGACAAATTCGTAGAAAAGCACAACCTTCCGAGACTGAACCAGAAAGAAGTAGAAAATATAAACAGACCAATCACAAGCACTGAAATTGAAATTGTTATTAAAAATCTTCCAACAAACAAATGCCCAGGACCAGATGGATTCACAAGCGAATTCTATCAAACAATCAGAGAAGAGCTAACAGCTATCCTTCTCAAACTCTACCAAAATAGCAGAGGGAGGAACACTCCCAAACTCATTCTACGAGGACACCATCACCCTAATACCAAAACCAGACAAAGATGTCACAAAAAAAGAAAACTACAAGCTAATATCACTGATGATCACAAATGCAAAAATCCTCAACAAAATACTAGCAAGCAGAATCTAACAGCACATTAAAAGGATCATACACCATGATCAAGTGAGGTTTATCGTAGGGATGCAAGGATTCTTCAATATATTCAAATCAATCAATGTGATACACCATATTAACAAATTGAAGGAGAAAAACCATATGGTCATCTCAATAGACACAGAAAAAGCTTTTGACAAAATTCAACACCCATTTATGATAAAAACTCTCCAGGAAGTAGGCATAGAGGGAACTTACCTCACCATAATAAAGGCCATATATGACAAAAACCACAGCCAACATCATTGTCAATGGTGAAAAATTGAAACCATTTCCACTAAGGTTAAGAACAAGACAAGGTTGCCCACTCTCACCACTATTTTTCAACATAGTTTTGGAAGTTTTAGCCACAGGAATCAGAGAAGAAAAAGAAATAAAATGAATCCAAATCAGAAAAGAAGTAAAAGTGTCACTGTTTGCAGATGACATGATACTATACATAGAGAATCCTAAAGATGCTACCAGAAAACTCCTAGAGCTAATCAATGAATTTGGTAAAGTAGCAGAATATAAAATTAATGCACAGAAATCTCTTACATTCCTATACACTAATGATGAAAAATCTTAAAGAGAAATTAGGGAAACCCTCCCATTTACCATTGCAACAAAAAGAATACAATACCTAGGAATAAACCTTCCTAAGGAAACAAAAGACCTCTATGCAGAAAACTGTATGACACTGATGAAAGAAATTAAAGGTGATACCAACAGATGGAGAGATATACCCTGTCCTTGGATGGGAAGAATCAACATTGTGAAAATGACTATCCTACCCAAAGTAATGTACAAATTCAATGCAATCCCTATCAAACTACCAATGGCATTTTTCACAGAGCTAGAAGAAAAAATTTTGCAATTTGCATGGAAACACAAAATACCCCGAATAGCCAAAGCAATCTTGAGAAAGAAAAACAGAGCTGGAGGAATCAGGCTCCCTGACTTCAGGCTATACTACAAAGCTACAGTAATCAAGACAGTATGGTACTGGCACAAAAACAGAAATATAGATCAATAGAACAGGATAGAAAGCCCAGGGATAAACCCACGCACATATGGTCACCTTGTCTTTGATAAAGGAGGAAAGACTATACAATGGAGAAAAGTCACCCTCTTCAATAAGTGGTGCCGGGAAAACTGGACAGCTACATGTAAAAGAATGAAATTAGAACACTCCCGAACACCATACACAAAAATAAACTCAAAATGGATTAAAGACCTAAATGTAAGGCCAGACACTATCAAACTCTTAGAGGAAAACATAGGCAGAACACTCCATGACAAAAATCACAGCAAGATCCTTTTTCACCCACCTCCTAGAGAAATGGAAATAAAAACAAAAATAAACAAATGGGACCTAATAAATCTTAAAACCTTTTGTACAGCAAAGGAAACCATCAACAAGACGAAAAGACAACCCTCAGAATAGGAGAAAATATTTGCAAATGAAGCAACTGACAAAGGATTAATCTTCAAAATATACAAGCAGCTCATGCAGCTCAATATCAAAAAAACAAACAACCCAATCCAAAAATGGACAGAAGACCTAAATAGACATTTCTCCAAAGAAGATATACAGATTGACAAGACATGAAAGGATACTCAACATCACTAATTATTTGAGAAATGCAAATCAAATCTACAATGAGATATCACCTCACACTGGTTAGAACGGCCATCATCAAAAAGATCTACAAACAATAAATGCTGCAGAGGGTGTGGAGAAAAGGGAACCCTCTTACACTCTTGGTGGGAATGTAAATTGATACAACCACTATGGAGAACAGTATGGAGGTTCCTTAAAAAGCTATAAATAGAACTACCATATGACCCAGCAATCCCACTACTGGGCATATATCCAGAGAAAACCATAATTCAAAAAGAAACATGTACCACAATGTTCATTGCAGCACTATTTACAATAGCCAGGACATGGAAGCAACCTGACATGGAAGCAACCTAAGTGTCCATCAATGATGAATGGATAAAGAAGATATGGCTCATACATACAATGGAATATTACTCAGCCATAAAAAGAAACGAAATTGAGTTATTTGTAGTGAAGTGGATGGATCTCAAGTCTGTCATACACAGTGAAGTAAGTCAGAAAGAGAAAAACAAATACCGTATGCTAACTCATATATATGGAATCAAAAAAAAAAAAAAGGTTCTGAAGAACGTAGGGGCAGGACAGGAATAAAGATGCAGATGTAGAGGATAGACTTGAGCACACGGTAAGACGGAAGCGTAAGCTGAGACGAAATGAGAGAGTGACATGGACATATATACACTACCAAATGTAAAAGAGATAGCTAGTGGGAAGCAGCTGCATCGCACAGGGGATCAGCTCTGTGCTTTGTGACCACCTAGAGGGATGGGATAGGAAGGGTGGCAGGGAGACGCAAGAGGGAGGGGATATGGGGATATATGTATAAGTATAGCTGATTCACTTTGTTATACAGCAGCAACTAACACAACAATGTAAAGCAATTTTACTCAAATAAAGATGTTAAAAAACAAAACAAAACAAAACACTAAGCATACTAGTAGCACATGGTAATTTCTATAAATCTAAGCTATCATTATTATCATCATTATTATTGTTACTATAATTGTTAATCTTGTTACTACTTCTACACTAATACTTAGCTTACTTCACGTGTTTGTGGTTAGAAACAATGAGGGGAAAGTGTGTAAAAATGGGAGATATTTTCATTAGTTAGGAGTGTGTTCAGCTTTAAGTACCAGAGTAAACAATAGCTCAAAAAAAAGGGTTGTTTTTTTTTTTTTGGTCTTGCATACAACAAAAGTCACAAAGTGTTGCTTCTGGCAATGATGTAGTAGCTTTGAACTACCAGGGTCCACATCTCTGGGGTTTTCTTCATCTTTATCTTACTGTGTTAATTCATTGGTATAAGGATGACTATTGAACCTCCAGGCATCTGTATTTTCAAGAGGAAAAAGGGGAAAACAGTACTTCGTGATGCTTTGCCCTTTTGTTCTGTAAGGAAAGCCTTTTTCAACAGAATTCTGCCTATCTCCCATGGTAGAGAACTATCACATGGCCACCTTAGTTACAAGAGAGGCTGGGAAATGGAATATTCAGCTTTCCAATATTTAGAGTAGAGGAAGGCAAGGAAGAAAGTTTTGGGGGAAAAAGTTTTGAGTTGACTAATCTACACTGTCTGGCATGATGTTATAATTAATATTGCAGTGTATCTAAAATGCCAGTTTATATTTTCATAGTCATGACTAGAGTCCAACATCTGGAGTAACTTCATTGACTCTGGTCAGGTCTCTATGAATGTTTTCTTTATACTTGTGAACTCTTTGTTAGATAAATTAACTAGGATCTTGGACAAACTGTAATCTCTTTTTTTTTTTTTTTTTTTTTTTTTTTTGCGGTACGCGGGCCTCTCACTGTTGTGGTCTCTCCCGTTGTGGAGCACAGGCTCCGGACGAGCAGGCTCAGCAGCCATGGTTCACGGGCCCAGCCGCTCCGCGGTATGTGGGATCCTCCCGGACCGGGGCACGAACCCGCGTCCCCTGCATCAGCAGGCGGACTCTCAACCACTGCGCCACCAGGGAAACCCTGTAATCTCTTTGATATGCTTTATTTTTAAAGGAAATCTGGTAATAAAATAAACATATTTTTCATAAAAGAAACTTACAGAGTATGTTCATTACATGCATTTATGGCAACCTGTTATAACTTCTTAATCTGCAGATCTAGATGAGGTTGCTGATATTCAGCTTGATAGCCTCAAGTCTTTACAAAATCCGGATTGAAAGATTAATGGAAGCAGTGTTGCCAAGTATTTGAAATGGGAGCTGTCCCAGAAAACCCAATATCCATGGTTACTGTAACTATATTTTACTTCTAGAACAGTAAAGGTCCAAAAGCACATTTTGGAAAGTTTTTAAATGATAAAAGTGTGTGTGTGTGTGTGTGGTACTTTGCCATTCCCCACCCCCAAGCTAAACACATATGACTGAAAAAGTGGAATTAATTTCAGTCCATGCTAATTGCCTAATGGTGCTGGTTAATGGAATTTTCGTGCATATTAGTTTACACTTGCTGATAGTCCATCACACCAGATAAGTCAGTTCGTGTGTGTAGGTATTTTCCTCCCAACTAGATTATAACTCTGTGATTTCTTTCTCCTTTTCCTCCCCCACACCTAGACTGATGATCCCAGCCCTCCTTAAACATTCTGCATGCTTCTTGCTCTTTTTTGTTTTTCATTGTCTCATAGTACTTTAGCTCAAGGTTAGCTTAATATAGAAATAGCAAATAGAAAAGTGCCAAGGGTCCCACGATATGCTTTCCTGGGAAAAGCAAGCTGGTGCTTTTATTTATATATATATTTTGCTCAGTCTTATTTGCATTCCCTCATACCAGAAAATAGCATAGCTTGTATACACAATTGCCATTTATAAATATTTAGCAGAGTCTCATCTTCCTTAGGCAGTAAAAGAGAGTATTGAGGTGATTAGATATTTACGACTAACAAATGGCCTAAAGAACATGATTTACGGCCAAAGATTCAAGTCAGTGCATTGACCCTTGTTCTCTCTTATCCCTTCGGCATATATTTCTCTCTTATCAGGAGCTAAATTTAAATTAAAAAAAACAGTTCTCAAAAGAATAGCGTTATTATAACATCTTTTAATCAGACAGTATGTTATTTTGGCTCTAGCCACAAATGCCTCTGTTACAAAAATCAGTAACTTTCAGGTAATGTAAAAATATCCAATATAGATAAACAGTTTTCTTTCTTTGCCTCATACTTTGGGAATCCATTCAAGAAGAAGAGACCTAGCCTCAAGTGGATCTCCTTATTTGTAAACTTAGCAATCAAACCTGGGTAACTAGAGAAGACTTCTAAGGATGGAATTAAATTTGCAATAGGTAGTCATCAAGACAAAGAGGGTCAGAAGGAACAGATTTATTGTTCTGTTTTTGCTAATAACAGAGGCATTGAATCCTAATGTGTGACCCTGGTTAAGTCATTTTACTCTTTTGAGTTTTTGTTTTCCTGTCTAACATGAGGTATTTGTATTTCCTTTGCTATTCTAAAGTCTATTGAGAAAATAAAAGTGGAAATCCTTTTTAAATACAAAATACTCTGAAAAACACTTTGGTTAAAGTCACAAATTTCACCTCCTAAAACACGTCAAATATTTGCCATCTGTAATCTTTCAGATTATTTCTTCTAGTACCATTATTTGCCCAAACAGATTGTACAGGTTTTTAGAAATTTAATAAAGAAGACAACATTTATTTTTCTTTGTGCTCCACATGTTAGTCTTCTGTACCTCAGTGGGTTAAGTACTTAGGATTTCAATCTAATTTGACATGCTCAGCTGTTTTTTCCTTTTTCTCAGAAACTATTTAGTCAATCCAGTGCTCCGATGGTCTGTAAGTACGTTACTCTGTCATGGACCCCCTAGGCATAACTGCTTAGAGAATTTGCCTGCCTGCTCTGTAATTGTCAGCTAAATTGGGAAGATTAAACCCCAAAGCAGCAAGAAAGTATGATAATAACAAGTTCAGAACAGGTTGAAATGCTTCTGATATTGAAAACTGTTCTGATGGAGGGAAATTCACCATACCCTTTGGAATGCTTGTGTTGAAGGTATTTCTTGGGATATAAGCAAGGGTAGGACAAATGTTATAAGAAGGTGGTTGTGAATGTGTGGTGGCAATAGAAAAAAGATTTTCATCATCTAAAAAGTGATGCACACAGGTGATTTCAGGGAAACAAAACATGTCTCCAACCACCCTCCCCCTCCATTGTTTACGTCTCTTTTTATCTTTGCTAATTTTGCTTTAGATCTTCAGATACCTACTTATTTTTTGCATTTTTAAATCAGTTCTGATTTCTCTTTTCTCCAGAAATCCTATGTATTAGCCACTGACATCCTGACATCTAGTATTAAATATAGAGCACAGAGATCCAACAAGTTCTACTAAACTCTAAGTTTCTTTAGGGAAATTACTATGATCTTAATTCATTGTTATATCCCAGAATCTAGAATAGTGATTGGTACACAGTTTTTGTGTTAAAAAAAGTAAGTTAATCTTTATATAATCAAGTCTTTGTTAGCTCTTTGAAGGCTATTTCAATGTGAGAATAATCCAAACCTGGAGAATAATCCAAACTTACTCCAAAGGGCAAATTGAAACTGTATGTATATAGAACATACACACACCTAGCACTGTCTCTCCAGACTACTAGTTTGAACAACTTGTTTGCTCTTACATGCATATATAATTGACACTTGAACAATGTGGAAGCTAGGGCACTGACCCCACACAGTTGAAAATCCAAATATAACAGTACAGTCTGCCCTCCATATATACAGTTCCACATCAGCAGATTGAACCAGCAGTGGATAGTGTAGTACTGTAACATGTATTTATTGAAAAAAAAAAATACTTATAAGTGGATCTGTGTAGTTCAAACCCGTGTTGTTCAAGGGTCAACTGTATATAGATTTTTGTGCATTTATATTTTGAAGTTTTTGCTCTAGAACTATTTTCCAACATCATTTTCAAATTTACCATCTCCCCTTCCACTCTGAATTAAGTATGCAAGTAATATATGAGTATATTCACAATATAAAAATACTCAAACAGTGAGTACGCGTAGTCCAAAACTTGAACATCCCCTCCTACCCTATGTTCTCCTCACTTCCATTCTTAATACTTAAGAAATAAAATATTTATTTATATAAATCTATACCTAGTCTTAGAATTTGATATTACATAAATGGGTTTATGCATAGGAATTACTAGAAATCTTGCTGTTTTACCTAAAAAATGCCTCTTAAAGATCGTTTCATGGCACTACATACATACATAGTTATATATCACCTAAGTGCATGAGCTGTGGTGTAAGAAGACCTCAGTTTGAATCCTGTCTCTGTTGCTTACTCTGTTACTTTGGGCAAATTAGTGAAGTTCTGAGATCCAATTTCCTCATTTGTAAATTCATGATAGTAGTCAACTCAGTGGGTTGATTGTTCTGAGATTAAATGAAAATATACAGAGCATTAATGTTGAATTAACATTACCTATTATATTTGTCTCATGATTTTTATTGCTAGTTGGTATTCCACAGACCATATAGTTTCTTCTAAGTACTGCTTTAGCTACACCCTTCAATATTAATGTGCAATATATTCATTGTTCTTCAGGTTTAAATTTTGCTAATTACCATTACGACTTCAATTTTGATTCATTTTGTGTGTGTTTTTAAATTTCCAAACTTAAGAGTTTTTTGTTTGTTTCTGTTGTTTGTTTTGGTGGAGGGACTATCTTTTAATACTAGGGAGTAGCTATCTTATTGATATAAATTTCTGATTTTTCTCCTTTTATGCTTTGTGGTCAGAGATATAAAATGGTAGGTATGGTATAATTTCTTCAGTACTCATTGGTACTTTGTTTTGGGCTAATTACATGGTCAGTTTTGTAAATGTTCCAATACAAGCTTAAAAGAAATGTGTATACATCAATGTTCAGATGCAGAACTCTGTATATGTTAATTAGATTAAATGTGATTATATTGCTGTTCACATCTTCTATATCCTTATTAATTTTCAGTCTTTTTGATCAATTTGTGTGGTCCCTTAATACCACTTATTGTAATTATGAACTTGTAAATTTTCTATGTAATTTAGTCAGATATTTTAGAGTTGTTTTTATTAAGTAGATATAGGCTTGACATTTTTATAGCTTTCTATGACATATTCATTTTTCATAAGATATACTGGTTCTGATTATCTTAATTGCTCTTAAACTTAAAATATATTTTCTATTATAGTGTAGTATTATTGGCTTTATTTTTGTTTGTACTTGCTGAGTGTGGTAGTTTGATTATATTGATAATTCCAGTTGATGGCCTCTATAGATGTCCATGCTCTTTGCCATGACTTTGTAGTTCCTCTTGTGAAAAGGTGGAGTCTATTTCACCACCCCAAGTTGGTTTGTGACTTGCTTTGGCCAAAAGAATGAAGTAGAAATAACAGTGCCACTTCTAAGTCTGGGCCTTGAGAGGCCTTTTGCGTTTCTTTTCTTTCTTAGAATCCTGCAACTGTTCAAGCTACCCTACTGGATGATGAGTGATATAGCCCATTTCCTTCCTTGCCTCATCCAAGAGCTAGCATGCAGTGAAGCCATCCTAGGCCAGCAGCCTCTGGCCAACTCCCTAGCTGAATATAGATGCATGGGTGAGCCAAGTCACAGGCAGCTGAGCCTGGTCCATATCAGCACAAGTTCCCAGCTGACTTGGGACTTGTGAGCAAGTATAAATACTTACATTTTTAAGTTACTGGACTTGGGGGTGGTTTGTTACAGAGCAATAGCTAATTGACACAAACAATATGCCTTTAAAATTTTTCCTTTGTCACTTTTAATTTTTAAATTACTGATAATATTCTTTTCTTTTCTTTTCTTTTTTTGTGGTATGCGGGCCTCTCACTGTTGTGGCCTCTCCCATTGCGGAGCACAGGCTCCAGACATGCAGGCTCAGTGGCCATGGCTCACGGGCCCAGCCGCTCCGTGGCATGTGGGATCTTCCCGGACTGGGGCACGAACCCGTGTCCCCTGCATCGGCAGGCGGACTCTCAACCACTGCGCCACCAGGGAAGCCCTATGTTCCTTTTTAAGCAATGCAAGATCATTAGAGTATTTTAACTTCTATAACCATCTCTTTCTAGCATGCTTTTATTACCTAGTATTTTAGTACAACCTTGGCTTTAGTTCCTCCATCTAAATAAGTGATCATTACTTCTTTTATATATCCTGCTCAGGACTTGTGTTTCTTGAATCTGGGTATTCTTGACTTTCTTTGATTTTAGAAAAATCTAAGCTATTGCATCTTTGAATACTATTTTTTATTCCATTTATTTTATGTTATCCATTAGAGATATATTGGTAATTCTTGGTCTATCCCCTAAGCTTTTAACTATTTTTAATATTTTTCATCGATTTTTTTCTTTTACTGTCTGTGCTGTATTCTTAATAGTTTCTCAAGATTTATGCTTTTGTTTACTAATTAACTCATGTTTATGTCTAACCTTCTGGTTAACTCATTTACTAAAGTTTCAATGATGGCAATTTTTATTCTGTAACTTCTATTCATTTCTTTCTAAATATGCCTTTTCTTTTGCCCATAGGTATAGCTCTTGGCTTAACAGTTTCTATCCCTTCTTTCATGTCTTTAACACTGTTAAATGTATTTGCATTATATTCTTGTTCAAATTGTTGTTCTATTATTTTATTAGCTCTGGTTTCTCCAGAAGTCAACCTTGAGAAAATTCAGGTGCAAGTGGTTTATTTGGGAGGTGAAGGAAATGTGTGGGAAACAGCTAGAATACTTCTGAGTTATCACACCTCCCTCCCTTGCCCAGCAGCAAGGGTGCTGGGATATTTACATATTAGTCATTGGTTGAGGGTTGCTCTGAGGGTGTTAACTCCTTGGAACATGTAGCCTGCTATGTGCAAGGATAGAGTGGCTTATGCTGCTGCTTTTTTTTTTTTTTTTTGTATATCTTAATTAGAGGATAATTGCTTTACAATGTTGTGTTAGTTTCTACTGTACAACAAAGTGAATCAGCTGTATGTATACATATATCCCCATATCCCCTCCCTGTTCAGCCCCCCTCCCCCCTCCCTATCCCACCCCTCTAGGTCGTCAACAAAGCATCGAGCTGATCTCCCTGTGCTATGAAGCAGCTTCCCACTAACCATCCATTTTACATTTGGTAGTGTATGTACATCAATGCTACTCTCTCACTTTATCCAGCTTCCCCTTCCCACCCTGTGTCCTCAAGTCCATTCTCTATGTCTGCATCTTTATTGCTGCTGCTTTAGAGACAGCCCTCAGGCAGTCATGCTGGTACCTGCAGTTGGGAGTTGACAACAAACATGAAGTGGTAAAGTCCAAAGCCAAAAGCATACTGGCAGGGCAATCAACATTTGCTACAGGCAGTTAATCCTCCCATTGGTTTGTTGCTGACTTTTGCTTATGTGTGTTTTGTCAGTTTTAACTGCGAGCTCATCTTTAGTGGTGCTGTGTCAGCGGGCGTGTGTGTGTGTCTGTGTGTGTGTGTGTGTGTCTGTGTGTGTGTGTGTGAATTCTCTGCCTTCGGATTTAAGAAGTATCCCTCCAGAGTGGTTTTACTTTTACTTCTGCTTTGTGTCCCTAGAGAAAAATTAATTTTTTAATTAATTTCTCACTTTTAGGGGAATCTTGAACTATGAAGGTGATCTAAGTTCAGTCTCTAAATTTGTGCATGTTGCTTGAGATTTTTATCATTTTCTTTTCCCTAGAGTTCATAGACAAACTTCCTTGTAATCTCCCTTGGGTGGTGGTCTATTTTCTTTCTGTTATCCTTTACTCTGAGGGTGTGGCTTTGAAAGTTCTGACTTTATGCTCAGTTTCAGTTCTAATACCTTGCATCATAAAGGCCCAAGGTTTTGTCTCCTGTGTTTTGTAACCCTAAGCCTCTGGCTGTTACCAAACTAAAGGACCCTTCCTCAGGGCAACTGCAGAGTCAGCTCATGTGCTTACAATTAGAGCTTTTAGTTCCCTGGTTTCTACCACCTGGGACTTTCCTTTTTTTCCTTTCAAACTTAGACATGCATTAAAAATTTTGTTGTGTTTTCCCATTATTTCTAGATGTTGGTAACAGGATGGTTTCAGATTTATCCAAGTTTGCTTTTCTTGCTGAAATTGACTATTTAGATTTTAAATATTTAAAACATGCATGGAGTATTTAAAAATAACATGAATATGTATGCTTTTAGTAAGGTATTGTGCTGTACGAGTAAAAACATTCCTGGGAGTCTGGACACTCTGTCCTAATTGGGAATCTTCTATTAATGTGCTGTAGTAGCCTTAGACAAGCTATTTAAACTTTTTATGACTTCGTTTTATCATATAAAAAAGGCAGTAGATATTTGCTATGGCCCCTTGAAGGAATAAAATTCTACCAGCTAATTTACAATCTAGCACACAATGCTGATGTAGCCAATTTAAGATAGTTAATGTAATTTATAAATTAAGTCTATTTGCTACTCTTTCCACTAGATGGTGAGTATTTTATGGGGCAGGAGAGGATGGGTTTATGTCTCTACATACCCAGTGCCTAGCACCGTGCCTGGCCCTAATTCCATCAAAGGTTGCTGGGAAATTTTTGGATGTGCTCCATACAGGGATTCTAGTGGTACAAAAATGACTGTTTCTTTCTTTCTTTCATTTTTTTTTTTTAATACTTTCTCCCTTCCTGTTGCTTCCTCACTGTAACCGAAACCACCAAGTTTCTCTCTAACAAAACAAACTGTTGAGAGCTGCATCTTTTTTTTTCTGCAACTGCCCTTTCTCCTTTCTTCATGGACAAGCTCCATGAAATCATAATCTTCCTCCTTTTATAAACTCTTCTCCATTTTCTTTTCTAACCCTGATTTCCCGTCCTACTTCCATCTCTCTGATTTTTCTTTCTCAGCCTGTTTCATGGGTTCTCTTTTAATTCTGCACCTAAACTTTTAATATGATTGAGGGTTATGTTTCTTCTAATTCTACATACTCTTTCCAAGTGACATCATTTATTACCAGGGGTTCAATTACAACCCATGCTGACAATTTTAAAAACTGAAATAATATATTACTGTATTTATACGTCTTAGTCTATTTAGGTTGCTATAACAAAACACCATAAACTGGGTGGCTTGTAAGCAACAAGCATTTCTTTTTCATAGTTCTGGAGGCCAGAAAGTCCAAGATCATGGTGCCGGCAGATTTGGTGGCTGGTGTGGGCCTGCTTCCTGGTTTATAGATATCATCTCCTTGCTGTGTCCTCCATGGTGGAAGGGGCAAGGGAGCTCTCTGGGTCCTCTTTTATAAGGGCACTAAGCCCTTATAATCACTTCCCAAAGGCTCTACCTCCTAATACCATAATCTTGGGGATTAAGAATTCAACATATGAATTTTGGGGGACACAAACATTCAGACCATATCAATGTATTAATTATTTATTTTATTTGTTAGCCCGTCTCCCCTCTTGAATTTAAGCCACATGCAAGCAGGGACCTTATCTACCTTGTTCACCACTGCATCTCCAAAGCTTGGAACAGTACCTGGCATGTAGGAGGCACTCAACAAATATTACTTGAATGAATGACCAATTTTAGTATGTGATGCCTTACCAAAGCACAATGTTTGATTCTTGTCAACAGAGAAAGAAAAGTATTCCTGAAAAAAAGGAATCTCAAAAATTCAAAAGAAGGTCAACCACAGATTTTAAGAAGATGGAGATAGCATTGGCAGTGCAGTTTTTGGAATTTCCTTTATAAAATCTGTATAAAAACAGAGAGAAAAAATAGCTAAATAAATACCCCATAATAACCCTTAAGATAAAACTAGGTGATAAGGTATCCTCATGAACCCCAAAAGACAAGTGGATAGGGGCAAACCACGTACAGCCATAAGAGCTGCATGCTATTGATGTCAGTGAGAGAGAAAGTGGAAAGAAGCAATGGGGTGAGAAGAATAGAGCCTCAAAGTAGACAAAAGGTGCTCCCTGCAATGTGGTGGATCAATTTAAGAAGCAGCTCAAACTGGAAGAGGTTTTGCTTACTCTAAGAGCTGAAAAGTTCAAGCAACCCATGGCCCTTGCTTAGCTCCCACACACTCTCAAAATTGATGCCATGGCTCCCTTGCAGGACAGGGTCCCATAATGAGGAGGAACTGCTGGAGGTAGAATTAAAATTTAATGGAAAAAGGAAAGAGAAAGTCAATTAAATGTAGGTGGCAGAAAACAGAGCAAAGAATTCTCAAAAGGCAAGCCACTAGATTATTTTTATTGGGATATAATTGGCATACAATAAATTGCACATATTTAAAGTGTGCAACTGGACAAGCTGTGACATGTGACACCGTCACCACACTCAAGATAGTGAACATATCCATCATCCCTGAGAGTTCCCTAGTGCTCTTTTGTGATCTCACCCTCCTGCCTAACTCAGCTCCCCTCCAGGCAATCACTGATCTGCTTTCTGTCACGGTAGATTAGTTTGCATTTTCTTAGAGTTTTATATAAATTGCATTATAAAGTTTGTTATCTTTTTCTTTTTTTTTTTTACTTAGATTTATCCATGTTGTTGCATGTATATAACATTAATTCATTCTTTTTTAATGCTCAGTAGTATTCTAGTGTGTGGATATGTCACAATTTGTTTATCTGCTCACCTGTTGTTGGATATTTAGGTTGTTTCCAGTGTGAGAGTGTTATAAATAAAACTGCTATGAACTTTTGCATACAAGTCGTTGCATGGACATATGCTTTCATGTCTCTTGTGTAAGCACCAAGGGGTAGAAAGACTAGATCATAGGGTAGGCGTGGGTTTAAGTTTTTCAGAAACTACCAAACTATTTTCCAAAGAAGTTGTAATATTTTACATTCCTATCAGCAGTGTATGAAGAGTTCCAGTTCCTCCACGTCTTCACCAATATTTGGCATGATCAGTGTTTTTAATTTTAGCCCTTCTAATAGGTGTGTAGTAGTATCTCATGGTTTCAGTTTTGTACGTCTCTAGTGACTAATGATATTGAGCATCTTTTTATCTTATCTCTCTATGCATGGAATTTGCCATCTACGTATCTTCTTGGTGAAGTGAAACATCTGTTCAATCTTTTGCCATTTTTCAATTGGATTGCTTGTTTTCATGGTTTTGACTTTTAAGAGTTCTTTATATATTCTGGATGCAAGTCCTTTATCAGATATTATATAGATAGATAGATAGATAGATAGATAGATAGATAGATAGATAGATAAACCATACACAAAAATAACATAAGAGAATTCTCTGTGAAGGTAAAAAAGCTATGTAAGCTAAGCCTCCATCTAAAAGTTCAGGAAAACTAAATGCATAAATATGAGCAATAAAAAAGTATTGAGCTCAAATTTTATACAAAGTTACTATAAGAAAAAGTGGAGTTTCTAGGAGTTTCTAGGACCCTGCCTGATACATAGGACAAATCTCTGTCCTAAACAGTATAGCTAGTTGCATTATAAAATAAAAAAAAATTCAGAAGGCCAGTTGCTGAAGCCTGCATTTCCAGCTTATATTTATTTCTTTGCCTTAATAATACTAAAAAGAATATACTATCAAAGGGATGATGTATTAAGTTACCAACAGTTCAATGAATGTAATTTTATATGATCTTTTGAAATGTGATAGAGAACTGAGAGAAACTTCTCAGACAAATGATCCACCCAACAGAGGGAAAATAGAGAGGGCCATCTATCATGTAAGAAGATTTCAGTGAAGAGTATCTCAGGCTGCGGGGGTTGGACCCTGCCTAGTGGTAGTATTGGGGGCAGCATGAAGTCTAGTTTCCTGTAGAAGAATAGAAGAAAGGTCTTAAATAAAAGGAGGCAGAGTAATAATTGCTCACAATTTCACTTGATGCAATCATGATTCTACCCTCCATGTGGAAAAATAAATAAGATAATACAAATGCTTGGCTCTGAGGAAGGTAAGAAATAGGAAGGCTTCTTATTGATAAAATGTTTATGACTCAGGAAAAAAAATACAAGGAAGAAGGCAGATGGAGAAATGGAAGCCAAAAAGTGGTGTGTATGGGGTGGGGGGAAGGGATGGCTAGAAAGAGAAGAGGGAAGAAAAAATAACACAGAAAATTAAAACAATCTTTTAAAGGTTTGCTCTCTCTTTCTGAAAAATTTAAAAATATTGTCAGCAAACAACATTGCTTCATTCTTGGTTTTGTTTTGTTCGGTCTTCCTTTCTACACTGTTGTCTGTTCTTTGTTTTGCATCCTAGTTTTGCAGGGGGAATTCTGCCTAACCAGACACCAAGGGAACTGCCAGCTATGTCAATCAGCTGTCATAACTAGGGCCAGAGACCAAAAAAGAACAGCATAAGCCAAAGAGGAAGAAAAAAATAAAAAAGAGACAGAGATGGTGTGTGGGAGTATGTGGTGGGGGGCAGGGCGAGCTTGCCGTGCTGGGAAAATACATTTTACCCATTTCTCCCAAGTCACTTCAGCTGTCCTTTTTTTTTTCCCTCAGTTCTGTGGGAAATCAAGAGCAAAGGCTCAGCTTATCAGTGATTTCACTGAGCCAGGATTCAGAAAGCTGAAGGGACATCCTGTACCAAGCTCTGAAACACTGACCTCAATAGAATCCCCACCCTGAAGATCTAATGGGAAAATATTTTGCTTGTTGTTTGTGGTGGCTCTGTAAGATATGTAGGCTGGAGAAGACAGTAGGAAAAATTTACAGTTAAATATTGACTTCAAATAAAATTTGGGCAAAGCAGTGGACCTATTTCTTACACGAAACGTGGTATGCTGAAAACTTTACTAAAACCAGCCATTTGCCTGTGTTTGGATTAGTCTTGGGAGGATCATTAGACCTGCATTTCTGCCAAACACAGTTAGGATTTGCCCATGCTGAAGCCCAAATATAGACGTGGAGTTCAGTGTTGTGTCTACCATGTGCCTTGTCTAATTCAGAATGGGCTTGTTTGTCCTGCTCTTTCCAGACATAACATAAAACACCAGGACAACTGTAATTAACACTGAGAATACTGAATAGCCTTTGGCTAGAGTTATTTTGGCTCAACAGTTGAATAAGACATCTAGGTTCATAACCCTAGCCGAGGTCTGATGCCTTCTGTGACATGTTTTTTTGAAGCCAAATGAGTTCTATGTCCAAGAGTCCTGAGTTGCTTAATAAAAGTGCATTCAGATTTGCTCTTTTTGTGTGTAACTTATTCCAGTTGCTGGCTTCAATTTTCACTCATTAATTATGATAACGTGATGTGATATTAACCTAGATTTAAATATGCCAGGTTTGATGGAGAATAAGAATATGTGAATTCCTATTACATCCTTTTTAACATTTGATATCTGTACCAAAAGATAATCCAACTCAGCTAAATAATAAATTGGACTACAAGATCTTGTTATTAATGCTAGTAGATATTGGAAGTATAATACATATTCTTTGGGTAATCAATATATTAGAACCAATTATGCATAAACACTTATGAGGTTAGTTTGTAAGGTCCACAAAAAGATGAATAATATTTCTGATGCCCAGATTTATCTTTAAGACTTTGACTTAACTGAAATATAGATAGTAAATTAAAATAACCACATGACTATCTGTACATCATTATTGAAGAGCGTGCGTTTTAGCAGAGGTTGGCAGTAACACTCCTAATGTGTCTCCAGAGCCACATCCCTCATATACTTTATCTGAAATATTTTTATCAATTTCTGGCCAAAACTACTTTTGATCCAAATAAAATCCATTTTTTAAATTTGTGGCATCTCTTGGGGGAAATTCACATCTATTTGTGATTATTAGGTTCAGGGCAAGCTTTTTTAAATAGCTACTTCCAGAGCATTCAGAATCAAGCTAGAACAGATCAGAGGCAAGATTTCTCTTAATATGCAGTTCATCTTGAACAAAGTTGCATTCAATATATGCACCATAACAGGAAATTGTGTGCATGCAATAATATTTTTACAGGGAGTAACATCTTGTCATTTGTCAACACGTTTGTCTTTTATATCCCTCTGCAGATAAATTTGGTTAGAAAAAGCCTTTGTAAAAAGACATCTATGTATTTATGTATTTCTAGTGCTCATCTCTGAAAAGTCAAAGCCCTTGACAACCTGGCTATTTTAACACGAAATGATAACAAAAGGAGCAGATACATGGGGACAATATTAGCTTTTTTGTTAAATTCCAGGCTTCTCTGAAACTGAAAATTTTTCACCAGCTCAGGTCAAAGACCAATATGAAAAAAGAGTAGCTTGCAGAGATACAGTGATGGCCAAGATCCATCTTTCTGCTCTAAGTTCTTAGTTGTATTTCTTGAGGTAAATTGATTTTTAAATAAATTATATTCACTTTCTTTGCAAGCAAGTAACAAAACTTATTTGATATTCAGAACCTAATATTGTGACTTGGTGCGCTGAATTCACAAAGTGGACACAGGGAAAGGTATAGGGAGTTGTGGTAAGGAAAGATTATTATTGAAAATGTATAGAAGGAGGAAGGTAGAGAAAATCCTTTTTTCTTTTGTTTTTTTTTTTTTTTTGGTGGATCCTAATTTCTGTAGTAGGATCATACTCAAATAAGAGACAAAGTTAATGATACCCATAATTAATATAGGTGGACATTTTTGGATAAGAAAGGAAAAAGGTGATTGTCCAAGACTTGATTTATTTTTAGCACTTCCCAATTAAATCAGACACACACACACACACACACACACACACACACACACACACACAGAATATTAACTTCCCTAAGCCTAAAGTTGGAAAAGTTTGTGCCTTAACACGTCTGCCATAGTCCTCCATTGGAAGAGTTTTTACCTAAATTCCAAATATTTGACTCCTTTTGTCATTCCATAAAATATTTGGAAAAATTTTCCATAAGCTTTCTCAGAGGCCAGTTAAAAATGCCCTTTCAATGTCCCCTGTCTGTCACCCTCCCATTTCCTGTACACACCTACTTCTTGGACAGCTGCTTTTAATCCTAGGTTTATGTCCTGACTCAAAAACTATGATTTCCAAAGATAGGAAAATTTGAAGTGAGAGACGCTTTTATTTGCATTCTTAGAAAAGAATTTTTTTCCTTGGAATGTTGGGTAAGAAGCTGGTAGATCAGCCTCCAAGTCCAGAATGAGAGAATTTGATTCACTCTTAAATTTCCTTTGCTTGTTTTTGGAGTGAACATTCAATGACCATTCTTTTCAGAAATGCATTTCCTCCATATGAACAGGAACTAGGAAGAAAACTAATGACTTGCCTTAATCCTAGAGATAGCAGCATCTTTGATGAATGTTCAGAACATCCCTAGGCATATTTGACCTTATAATTCCTGGGATTTTCCATAAAGTAATATTGATAGAAGGGGACTCAGTGTTAAAATTTCAGCATTTCCCTATAACACAGCATCATTTTTTTCTGATGAATCTGCTCTCTGGAGATGATAGTTCTTGGAATAATATAAATTCGTTCCAGCAATTGTGCTGCGTGACAGGGTCAGTGTGCAGTCAAACATCTGACCTGATGTGCCTTCTGATGGCTCAGGTGTGTGTGTTGGGGGAAACTCTATTTAGAGTCACTCAAAAATTTCCAGGTTTCCCTAGCTTAACTGTTCTTTTCATTTCTCTTTAGCTATCTCTGGGCTTTGAAGTTTTTTTTGTTTTTTTTTAAATGTTGAGCCTTCTTTTAATTAATTTATTTTTATTTTTGACTCTGTTGGGTCTTTGTTTCTGTGCAAGGACTTTCTCTAGTTGTGGCAAGCGGGGGCCACTCTTCATCGTGGTGCGCAGGCTTCTCACTGTCATGGCCTCTCTTGTTGCAGAGCACAGGCTCCAGACGCGCAGGCTTAGTAGTTGTGGCTCACGGGCCTAGTTGCTCCGCGGCATGTGGGATCTTCCCAGACCAGGGCTCGAACCCGTATCCCCTGCATCAGCAGGCAGATTCTCAACCACTGCGCCACCAGGGAAGCCCTGGGCTTTGAAGTTTTGCATTATATTGTCCCTTGAGTACATCCAGCAGGACCTGAAGTTCATGGTTAATGTTAACAAGGTGAACACTGTTAGCAAGGCACTCTACAGTAAATTCCTAGAGTCCATAGAGATGAATGGCATTCACAGGACAGTTACAAAGACATAAGGTCAATTTCTGCTGAGCTATCTGATCAAGCATAGACAATTGTTCAGGTACTTGCCTTAGTTCTTTGGGCCACACCTTTTAGTAATTTGTGAGGTTTGTCATAATTTTTCCACATTTATTTATGGGAAAAATTCTGAAAGATAAGTAAAAATGATGCGTGTCTCTTTTGCACAACAGTTACAGAAATGTTGTTGCTTATATTGTGATTTTATCATTAGTAAAACAACCTAGATTATAAAATTCCACTTTAGACTGCAGACTTAAAAAAGGCAGAAAATATTAGCCATATTTGTGTCTTCCATAAGAGCTGACACTGCTTTGTGCACCATAGGTGCTCAATATATTTGTTTAAAAAAATTAATAGACCATATTTAATTTTCTCTGACAGTTTTCCTGGGAGACTCCTAAAGTGTTTTTACCAAAACAGAATGTTACCAAAAATTTCTAGGAGTAATAGATCAATAATAACCCCATTTCATTGAAAAGGAAATTGAGACAAAGTATGGCCAAATGACTTCAATGGGGCCATAATATTGAAACAAGCTATTAAATTCTAAATTTACTTTGTGGTTTTTACCTAGAGCCACATATAGTTTGACTAATGTAATCTCTTCTGGCATGAACATATGGTTATGTGGGGAAGGAAGGGGAGATGGAAGGAAAGACATTGGGAAAAACCTAGAATGACTCATCTGGTTTAATTCTTTTTAGGAATTCAATTCAAGTTTATATTTGGCACCTATTACCAGATCTATACCTGTTAGATGTTATAGGATGTGTAGAAAGGGTTAAGACATATTCCTGACCTTCTGGAGTATAAACACTGTCTCTAGAAGACTTCTTAAAATGCAAACCTAGTTAACCGGACAAAGTCATGAATTAATTTATCAACACCACTAAATACTTTATCATTTTATCAGCAAGCAACAGGGCCCTAAGGTAAAAAGACTTAGAAAGATAAATGATGATGGTGGAGGATAGTGAAGCCAAGCACATTGGGCTTTGTCCAGGAGAAATGTGTGGGGGGTGGAAGTGGGGTGAGCCACAGGGAGGATCCCTGGTCAGTAGAGGTGGTGTGAGGATTCTGAGAGCCTATCTTGGGAGAGGATACTAAAACAGAGCTCTGCTTCACAACTTAGCTTGGACTTGGTCCTGAGCACATCTATGGTGATGATGGGGAATTGATGGGGAATTGGTAGGAAATAAGACATAGGAGGGGGAGGTGATGATTCGGTGTCTTTATGACCTTCTTGAAGAAACGTGAAATTAGTGATTATTCAGAAAACATCAGTCTGATTGTAAGGATCAATGTCCCTAAAAGTGTTATTCCTGATGTATTTGCCTGACAATGGGCAATGTACATTGATAGTCCAATGAAAATGTTCAGTCTTCTCATAGATATTTTCTTCTCTTCAGACCTGTACCTGAAATTAGTGAAATCAACTTTAACCATAGTCAGTTGTTTCTTTGCTCAGATTTACTTAGGAATTCTTATTATAAAACCAAATTTCTTTTATAAATATTTTATTTTAAATAATTGTCCCATGTAATTATATAAGCATATTTTTGCTTTAATTATTTTAGAAAAGCAAACTACCATATTAAATTATATAAATATTAGCTTGTAAAAACATGAAGTAACAATATTATTTCAAGTCTTACTTAAAGTGGGACTGCTCTGATAAGTCAATACAGTAGGTGTTAGGCAGCACTGGAGATCCCAGTAGGTACTTCCTTAAATTTAATTATTATTTTAAAAGCTGCTAGGAGGAATCTGATTTTAGCTAACTGGTCTTAAATCCTGTTTGAACTTGACCATGCTATTCCTTTGACAGATCCAGAGGGTGAAAATAGATATGGACAAATTTGGATTCACTCTTAATGCTTGGGGATAGGTTGGTTCTGGAATTAGATAGTCAGGGAAAGGAGACATTTTTTTTTCACATGGAACTACTGGGAAAATATTCAAGTCCAGGACTTAAGTTTAGTTAAGACTCTTTGGTTACAAGCAACAGAAAACAATTCAAACTACTTAGGAATTTATTATAGGAATACAGGGACATCGCTAGGTACCTGAGGGCAAGAGTGCAGCCAGTCTTTGGAAAGGGATTGAAGTAGTGCCTACAAAAGCCAGCTCCAGCTATCTTTCTGCTTCAGGTACAGATGGCCAGTACACAGCTCTCACAGGAATTTGTTATACTTTCAATCGCATGTTGAAACTAACTGAACTCTCTGATAATCTAATTCCAAATTCCTGGAAGAAGTGGATTGACCCAACTTGGATCAGCCATCGAACCTTGATCGAATCACCTCTTTGTGATAGAGATGGGTGGGGTGAGTGGGGAACTGAACTAACGAAGACCAGCCAGATGACCACCTGCTACTTTGAGCAATTTCCAAAGCGGGGTAGGTCAGCTGAGTTGGATAGATGCCCAAGAGTGGTAGTGTAAAATTTGAAACGGGGTTCAAATTTTACAATGGGGTAAGGAAAAGTGAAAGGAAGATGTAAAAGATAAAAGAAATAAAAGGCAGTAGAGGTAAAAGTAACTTTTTATCAACCAGGATTAGAGTCAGCCATTCTTACACTTCTGACTGAGAATATTTCCTCTCCTTTACCAGCATGGAGGTGGAGAGTGCTGTGAGAACTTCACCTCTTACTTAAAGCATTTTCTTACTAGTTATTTCTCACAGATGCCTTTAACCTCTAAAAGTCTATAATTCTTGTTGTACTCTTGCTAATATAATATCTCATTTTAAGCGTTGTGTTATGCAGAGAAATGGTAAGAATATACATTTATACCTTCTTCAGAGTAGGATTCATGTTTTTGTTTCTTTATGACCCACCTTTTCCCAAGAGCACTGAAGGCGGTGATTCACCGGGAGATTGGGCTACTTAAGGGCTGTACCCTTTCTGTACTCCTCAGCATCTATTATTAACTGGAAAAATCAAAAAATTGTACTGGATGATCTCTCAAATGTCTTCTAGCCCTAACATTCTCTGATTCCAGGGTCTAAGATATAAAATCTCCCCAGTGAATGGAAAATTTTGTGACAAATCACAACCATGGGGTGTTTGTGACAATTTTAGCCTGCAGGTGTTGCTGTGGTGTAAAAAGAATTAAGAGATGGGGAGGAACACATCAAACAATAGCGAGAAAAAGATGTTTTGAAGGATTCTGTTTACATCCCACATGCAGGAGTAGGTTTCCCTGCTTCAGCATCTCTCTATGAAAGGACTGGGGTCGGTTTCCCGAACTGGGCAAGAACTAGTGGGTGTGTGTTCTCACCAGCTGGACCTGGATATCTGAAAGGATGTCCTGTTTACATTTGGCACCAGAGCCTAGTGATTGCACTGCCTGAGTGCCCCAGAGATGAGATGAAACTCAAAATGGATTTTTCACACAAGTTTAAAAAATAACACTCAGCTGACCCTGTCATTATGCCACCTGGGATTGGTTTATCAAGGGCTTATATTTTAAAAGAATGCTTACTAAGAAGGGTGAGGCCATGGCATCCATGGAATGCAGTTTTTGGTGGCATGGAGGATTTTCTTTATCCTTTCGCTTCCTTTTTTTTTCTCCCTCAATACTTTTTTTTTTGAACAAAGAGCAAAGGGAGAGGCAGAAGCTTGGCTGACAGCCAGACTCATTTCATGAAATGACCTGCATAGGTAACTGAACACTGTACAGTGTAATATTTTTATAACTAAGCGTTCAGTAAAGAGAAAATGAACAGAGCAAGTATATTTTAAGGCCAGAAAAGTTTTTCTTTCTCTCTTCTTTCCTTCCTTCCTTCCTTCCTTCCTTCCTTTCCTTCTTTCTCTTCCCTTGTTTCCTTCCTTCATTTTTTCTCTCTCTCTCCCTCTCTTTCTAAAAACACAATTTAAGAGAAGGTGTGGGAGGTGATGGTGGGAAGCCAGAAATAAGAAGAAGAAAGGAATGAGAAACAAAAAAAAAAAATGTTACTTGTGAAAAATCATTGTAAAAAACGGAAACTCTTAAATAACTGAGTTTGGAATTCTGTGACTGTGAGAGTTGTTGCGTATTTGTTCATCGCAAATCTTTATTAAGAGAAGACATTTTCTTATGACACCTTCTCAAAAGGCTCCTGTCCTTTCTGACAGCTTGCCTTTCTGACCTTCTGGTTTACAGTTAGTACTAAATACTGTCATCTTTTATTGTTGGCTACCATTCTGCCTTAAATCGTTCTGGCATTAAATAGGTGGGAACATACATATATGGGTATGGTTTCAGGGGTATGAGTTCTGTCTCCTCAATGAGATTGTAAGCGTCCTCAAGGTAGGTCGCCGCAAAGTTCCATTTTTAGACATTATAGTGCCAACACAGAAATGACTCAGGGAAGAACAGTACATCTAGAGGTCTCTAACGTTTGGTCTTCCCCCCAAAATTTGTACCACATTTCATTATTTCTTTGTTTATTCTATATCAAGTATGCCTAACAAGCTTCAAATACCGATTTGTGTGTATTTGATGATGCCAAAGCTGCTCTTGCAATACGTGGAGCCAGAATTAGCAATTGAATAGCCAAGTAAATAAAGACCAGGTACTCATAACCCACCATTTATCATGGGTTTGCCAGACAACTGCATTTATTTCAATCTATGTGTGAGAGAATGTGACTAGCAATCAGGTCAGCACTATGAACGTTGCACTGTATTTATCTTTAGTTCCTAAACATGGTGTGTAATCAAGGAAGTGAGATGGAGTCATAAAAAACCATTATAGAGTTCTGAAAGCCCTCAATTTCATATTTACATCTTGGAGCCAGCTCCTTCTGACTTCATAACTCCTTAATTAGAGGCAAAGTCGTTTTCTTTTCTGTAGGGCATTTTTTTCACCCTCACAATACAAGCATACTTTTGGTAACTAATACCAGCAATTAGCCTCATCTGCTATGTAAATGAGTGTAATTGCAATTAAATACTTTAGTAGGCCCAAAGGGAAAACATGCAATCATTACAAAGTAAGTAGGAGAGCATGGCTAAGGGACATTTAGAAGTGTTAACAGAAGTGCCTTTTCCCTCTGGTGTCAGGAGCCTTTTCTATGGTGAATTATTTCAGTGGGAGCCCTGGAACTCGACTTGCATTTCTTGTTCTATTTTCCTACAGCGATCAGGAGAAAACTGTCCTTTTTTTTTTTTTAGCATTTCTAAGGGTTGATTAGTTTTGGTAAAAATTAATTTAAGAAATAGTTTCTCCTCAGCATGGATTCAGGGCTTAAAAATATCAACTTTCAGCTACTTTTGTTGTACAGGTTGGAAAAACAGCACTATACTCTCCAAAAAGATATCAATATTTACTTATTAGTAGACCTTATGGCTGAGAACTGTTGAAAGAATGTTAGCACACATAGGAGAGAAAGATGGCCTACTAGGGAGTCCAGCAGGACTGGCTTACAGCCCAGGCTCTGGAGCCAGAGTTCGGGTCTCCAGCTCTCACTAGCTGCATGCACTTGGTCAAGTCATGCACCTATTTCCCCCATCTGTAAAACTGGAAGACTTAGTATGTATTTCACAGGGTTGCTGAGGATGAGATTGGTTCATGAACATAAAGCTCCTAGAATACAGCCTGGCAAAGAGTAAGTGCTCAGTCAATAAATCTGTGTTGAAAGATCTTTAGTCCTTCCATTCCTTCATACGAATTTTCTCCCAGATAAAGCCAGACCTCAAGGCTATATACCTACATGGAATCATTTTGGTCTCTAATAGGAGTGAGCTTATTGAATTTTCAGCATTATGCCATAATACTGTTTTGAGGGACATGATCCCCATGGAACTTACTATTGTAGGCATGCATTTACTCTAGGATGATTCACACTGTAATGCAGGGACTTCTTAAAGAGAATCTGGGTAAAAACTGGTGTTTTAAAATCTATGGACGGTGAATATGTAACAGATAATTTTTTTTTGTTTGTTTTCATTGGTTGCTAGGAGTCTCAAAGGCAAATCTGTAACCAACGCATCTCTAGTTATCTACACAGGACTCTTGCATCATAGGCTTTTGTTTCTCCCTCCTTTAGTTTCATAAACTTCCATGTCCTTATTTGTAAAAATTATTTTACTGTATTCATATTGTAAACCACATCAATTATTCTTTTATAACTGTGCACCATTGAGCAAGTCATTTTGCTTCTTTGAGACACAGTTCCTTTTTAAAATGTAAAGCTGAGCTAGGTGATTTTTACATTTTTTTTCCAGCTTCAAAATGCAGATTCATAATTTAAATAAGTTCTTCTTGTTGTTGAAGATGATAGCATGGATAAATGAAGAGAAGACTCTTCAGGAAACAAGTGATGCATAATATTATCAGAGCCAAAGCATATAGGAAAATCTTTCAGATCTTATCACTTCGGATATTTCTTTTCTCTCTCACTACAGATTTACCCAAAGAATTTAAAGGAATGATTATGAATATTTCAGTCAGTTCTTGGTTCCTTTCTAACAGTGAAGGAAAAGCCAGAAGGCTTTGTGTCTGGCTGTGGAGATGGGTAAAACATTTTACTGACTTTCTCTGTGTTTTGCTTATATCCTATTCAAGGGAAAGGGAATAATGAGACCTCAAAGAGTAAAGAAAATAAGAGAAGACTGTAAACCTGTTTTGCCAATTTTGATAGAAGGGAAAGATCTAGAGTTCTTATCTCTTTCTCTTGTTCACCTACCACTTAAGAGTTACAGGGAGAGCTTCAAAGGCTTAGCATTGTCCACCCTATTGAACTACGTTATCAGAGAAAAGACTGCCAGATGTTTAGCAATCAAACTTGGTGCAGAACATAACTTTAATGGAAAACAGAAGGGCGTTTTGTTTCCTTCCCACTGTGCTATCTATCTGAGACTTTCAGGAGCCCACTTTCCTTAACCTCTTTGAAAAGCACACACACTTTCTGACGTGCTACAATTTGACCCAATCTGATATAATAATATGATGAATCTTTGCATATACCTGTGAAATAAGTAACTTTGCATCCTTAGGGAAGGAGTTTATAAAGCCTGCATTTTCTAGTGTTAAGACCCCTTTAGAGAGCAGTTAATCAAACCTAAATAGGAACATTTGGTATTAAAACCACTCCAAAGGGATCAAATCCTATTTTCTCTGCTTATATCTGGTGAGCCCCCATGGGACCTCAGATTCAATACCATATATATATATTATATATAATATATATATTATATATATATTATATATTATATATATATATTATATATAATATATATCCTTTTTTTTTTTTTAAAGATCTGGTAACTTTTTAATGGGCTAATTGGGGTAGAAGTGTAGGAAATGTGTTTCTTAGAAAGAAGGAGAAATTTAATTATTTTCCCTTCATTAAGATGCCTTTAAAAAAGAAAAGGAAATATCCATTACTTTTAGACTGATTAAAAAAGATATGCTTTTAGTAGAAGATCATTTGGATCCTTTTGACAATGAAAGAGACACTGCCCAAAACACTAAGATATTATCTGAACTGACTGAGGTGTAAAATGTCCTTATAGCTGAAGAAAACAGAAGGTGTTCAACTTATTCAAAACATTTATTTGCTTGATGTGAGACTGCTGGTTTTTAAAAGGTTTGTCCCATACCCTAAAGTTTATTCTTTACAAACATCTCACAGTTAAGTGCCCGTCTGTGGGTTGTAAAACAACTCTAAGACATCTAGCTATAGTAGGGCCATGGAGAAGTGTAATGAAAATTTGATTTCCGTGGCTACTTCCTCTAGATGCTATGCATTCTGACCCTCTCTTATACACACAAAAACAACAAAAATATAAAATAAAGTAAATGGAAATTCAACTGTGTAATAAAATAATTTATAGATTTTGTTACTTTTTATTTTGTTAGATTTTAACTTTCAGATATAGTGAATATCTATATAGAAAAAACTATATAGAAAAAAACTATATAGAAAAAACCTTGGTATGATTGCAATTTATAGAACTGATTCATTGAGCAAATGTTACTCCATTATTTATGACACAGTTCCCAGCCTCATCTCAGGTCTCTTGATACTCTCCTTCCTCACCCTGCTTGTCTTATTTTCCATTGAATTTCCAGTGTTTAGTAAGCAGAAGAGACTCAAAAAATAGGCACTGGGTATTGGGTTGGATGCTACTCAAGCCTACATAGGGAAGTTTTCTTTCACAGACCTTTGAGTATGCTCTATATGCCCAACTTGATTGACAAATGGTGTTTGGAAAGGGAAATTGTTCAGAAGGGAATAAAAATATCTTTGTTTATAGTCTGACTGCAAAACAAAGTGAAAAGGTTCTCAGGCCCAATTTCAAGTTCTCTGGTCCAGAGAGATCACCCAGACTCTGTTGGGCCTCACTCTGTTTCCAGTTTGCCCCTTGAGAGGCAAGCTTAGGCTCTTGAGGTTAGGGTCACCAACCAGATGATTCTACCCTCCATTCCTCTGCATTCCTTTTTAATAACAATGCTTTTCCCTTGTTAGACTGCCTGTGAGGGTCCTTAGAGTAACCTCTGTGTAAATGAATCTTTTATTTTCACTCTTAAAAAACTGCCTCAAAGAGAAGTCAAACTTTTGGCCTGATCTCTTTTCCCAAGTTCATGGTCATGATTCCAATTAAACAGAAGTTCCTAGATTGGATTCCAATCACCTATTTTAGGTATCACCTCTTTTAGACAGCCAAAGAAGGACTTGGCTTTTTGGGAAATGTTTAATATCAAATATATGTTATTTTTGAATTATTACTGTTAAATATTACGTATGCTTATTTTTCATGCTCATGTAAAACAAAATCATGAAAATTTCCTGAAATTAGGTATATTTTAAAAGGGGAGCAACTTAAAGGAGGAAAAAAAAGGTTGGAAAGGGGGTTGTTTTTGTTTTTTTCAGTTTAAGGAGTGATTTATTAGATACTTATTTTTACAATCATTATCTTAAGAAAAAATAAATGTGGAATGGCATGAAAATGAGTTGCCAGTAGAGAGCTGATCACTAAAGAAGGGATATTTGTCTGATGAAAGAAAACTGTATTTTAAGTCATCTCAGCTATATACTTTGGTATATGCTAGTTCACAGGTATAATTTTTTTCTTTAGATTAGCAGTTTACATTCCTGAAATGCATTAATCTGTGACTGCTACTGGAATACTTCCTGTTTGTTAGGCATAGAAACCAAGATAAAACAAATTTCTTAAAAAATTGTTTAAAAAAAAAGAAAATTCTAAGTGTACAACCCATGTTTTTAGGATTCTTTAGGATTTTAAACAATAAATCTTGTTTCTTTGTTTGCTTTTTTGGTTATGATAACAAAAATGCTTGATTTATGACCAAGGGGAAACTTGAGGTAAACCAAACTAAAATTTGAGAACTTAGGAATGTAGTCAACCTGAACTACCACTTTACAGTGGATTTCAAAGGTCTCCAAAACGATGAATTGAGAACATAGAACCAATACCAGTATTAGAAAAGAAAATCAAAAGCATCTTCCCCACTGATGGGCAGGTAGCATCATGTTTGTGCTACAAACCACAGAGAAGCAGAGGCTTAGTGTTTAAAAGAAAGGAGATTGGGGTGATGGTACTAGAAGACTGTTGATTCAGGCTGTACGACCTTTTCCTGTAGTACTTAACTAAAAAAGGTGATTCTTAGAGATTATATCTGCCCCAAACTACAATTAAAAGGTTAAAGCAGGGCTTCCCTGGTGGCGCAGTGGTTGAGAGTCTGCCTGCTGATGCAGGGGACATGGGTTCGTGCCCCGATCCGGGAAGATCCCACATGCTGTGGAGCGGCTGGGCCCGTGAGCCATGGCCGCTGAGCCTGCACGTCCAGAGCCTGTGCTCTACAACTGGAGAGGCCACAACAGTGAGAGGCCCGCGTACCGCAAAAAAAAAAAAAAAAAAAAAAGGTTAAAGCAAAGCAATACATATACTAAATATTTTAACAATTCAATAGTTGAGTCTTGAATGCCCATTGTGGCACTGCTTTGTCATAGGGTGTCACAGAGTTGGGCTTAAGCTCTATGAGTCCAGAGACCTTGTCTGATGTTTATGAAAGACCCTTGCTCTTCCTGGAATATGGTAGGTACTTAGTAGATATTTGTTCAACGAATGCAGTGGAAAAATAATGCAAAGATCTGTAAGATGAATTCTCTGCCCACAAGGAGCCTATTGATTCTAAAAGCATTCATGGAGTGCTTGACAGTTCATAAATCTATTGACCTACATTATTATTATTTTTTTAATAAATTTATTTATTTATTTTTGGCTGCATTGGGTCTTTGTTGCTGTGGGCAGGCTTTCTCTAGTTGCAGCTAGCGTGGGCTACTCTTCATTGCAATGCGTGGGCTTCTCATTGCGGTGGCTTCTCTTGTTGCGCAGCGCGTGGGCTTCAGTAGTTGTGGCTCACAGGCTCTAGAGCGCAGGCTCAGTAGTTGTGGCGCACGGGCTTTGTTGCTCCGTGGCATGTGGGATCTTCCAAGACCAGGGCTCGAACCCGTGTCCCCTGCATTGGCAGGCAGATTCTTAACCACTGCACCACCGGGGATGTCCCTGGCCTACATTATTATCTATAGTAGTCAGTGGTTCCAACTCTGGTTTGTATCACCTGGGTAGACTTTTTTTTTTTTTTTTTTAATATGCAGATGTTTGCAACCCAACCTGACTTAGAGAATGGAATCTTTCTGGGAATCGGTATTGATGGTGGGTGTACAGTATCAAAATACATCAGGTTATTCTGGCACACAGCCATAGGCTAACAGAATGTGTCCCTAGTGAAGAGAACAGACTGCTGCCTCTCAACCGAGACTGGGTTTCAAACCTGGCTCTAGCCCTTCTTAGCATTTTAACTTTAAGGTTAACTTCTCTGAGCCTCAGTTTTCTCATCTATAAAATGGGGAGAATAAAAATAACTACCATCATAGGGCCGTTGGGTGGATTCAAGGAGATAATCCATATAAAATCCAGGAACTCTGGTCTGAAGCAAACCATGCAAGGCCTCTGAATGCTGCCCTCTATGGGCAAGTGACACTAGACTCAGCACAAAGGGAAAAGAAAAAAAAAGTCCCTCAAAAAAAAAAAAGTGCACATCCCAGGATGTGGTGCAGAATAGGGCTTCAATAAACTTTGCTATTGCTAACCATCAGGGACTGTGGCTTATTTTATTTTTAGTACTAGACCTAGGCTGAAGAACCGCATTCCCTGGTCTCTTGGATGAGGCTGTCATATCATTTTCTCTCATCTGTTTAACCACAAAATGGTCTGTGAAACTAGTTCCTTCTAAATCTCAGTAAGGACAAACTAGACATTTGGTGAGGTCAGAATAGAAGAGACTGGCATTTCCGATCCCCATCGGACTTTCCTCTAGGATGAACATACTCATGTTGTTTCAGGATTTCCAGCTAGGCCTGTCCTGGAAACCAGAAGCTAAAGTTATCCCAAAGCTGTAAGCTCAGGAACTCCATGAAATGTTGATTTGGATCTAGTTTCAAAGGTTATCAAAGGTTCAGGAGCTGAGAAAGGGATGGAAGTTTAAGGGTTGGTGGGAGGGCATCTAGCATTTTACGCATAGGGGAAAATTATTCTGTAGAGAGGAAAACAATAGTGGCCAAGAAAGCAGGTAACTTTAAATTAATGATAAACTATAATCTGAGTCTCTAAGATAAACAAAATAAGCAGCTGTAATAGAATGAAGTTTATCAGAGTGCGATAGGAAGGTCAGGCGTGACAAATTGGGAGACTGGAATGTTGAGCTGGCTCATGACTATTATGTAACTAACATCTCCGCTAAATTTAAACAGGAGCAGCCTTCTCTGGACTTGTGTGGGTGGAGAGGTGAAGGGGCAGATTGAAAACAATGGTCTTTATTTTCATAATGTACTGTAATTTTAGGCCAGTGCTGGAGGAGAAATTTCAGCTAACAGTATACTTTTTGGCAATTCTGTGTTTTTCTGAACTGAGGCTACCCTTGGCCTCATGGAACACCCCTATTTTTCTGTCAAACTACTATATCCAGTGCATTTTTCTCTGGCCTCCCTGGAAGTGGGATTGTCTCCGTCTTTCCCCTGCAGAGCGCAAAACATAAACACAAGGGCATTAAAATGGAAACAGGATCTTGGTTCTCACTGTTTCACCAGGCTCCTTAGCACTGACCTCTGACCCTCATTAAGATCCCATGGAAAGTCTGGGCATCTGGGGTGTGTAGCTCACTGTGGGAATTTTTTTGTTGTTATGATTGTTGTTTTCCTCCTCCTGGATTATTTTGGCTTAACCTGGGGCTATGATGTAAAATAAGCCACTTTCAAGAGCTTTTCCTGACCTTTGGGGATGGGGTTAGAGGATGGGATTTGACTACAGTTGCTGTCAACTCAAAGAATCCATCTTCAATTCGTCACCTAAAATTCATGTGAGAAAATAAAGCATAGCATTTCTTACATTCTCTTGCATTAATGAGAGGTAAGTCCTTGTTTTTGAACACCATGTAGAATTATTGAAGATACTGTGAATTCATGATTTTTTTTACTCACTTGTTACTTTTTTTAAAGTAGGCCTCTGGATCAGATACCCTCTCCCACATTGTTTTGATTTATACTGTATCACATCATACTGTCATTAAAGAAGGCATCTTTCCTGATCATTTTATGGGGAAGATCTCAGAGAAGTTAGCTTTTTTTTTTAATGGAATTCTTTGTTTTTCCTGACTAGCTTGAGAAGCTAAAGTCCAGAAATATAATTGGAAGGAAATTTTAACTATTCTGGTTGAGTGGCTAATTCATGTATACATTTAGCAGTAATTAGTAGAGGATTTAGAAAATTTTCAATAAAAGCAGAAGAGCAGTCATCCACGATGAGGTAGAATAATCCTTTCTTCTTTGGTTGGATACCTTTTTGCGCATCTCCGGGTCATAGACTTCCATTCAACAAGGGCCAAGTTTCATCTTAAGCTTTTCTTATCTATCGCAGACTTTCTTATGGCTCAGTTCCAGCTGACATAAGAGTTAACTATTATGAAAATGTTGTGCTCAAGAAAGGCTGATAAGTTTTTTTTACAGGTATTTTAGATTTTGTTTTAAGAGAGTATTAACAGAAATAAATAATCTTTATAGTATTTTTTCTTTTATGAAGAATTCAATATACTCTGTTGTAAAAATTCTGGCTAGCACAAAGAATTTTTATTTTGAAATAGAAAAACTGAGATTCAGGCGGATAAGTGACTTGCCCAAGGTCACCAATTCTCATTGTACACAAAACTCACATTTTCGACCTCTAGTGGTGGATTGTATCTATGAGTAAAAAAAAAAAAAAAAAAAAAAAAGCCCAACCCAACCCTGCTTTCCCTTGGAAAAGAAAAGAAAAAGGAAAAACTAGGAACGTATATGTGTGTCCATTGAAGCTCACTGTGTAAAAAAAAAAAAAAAAAAAAAAATCATCTTTTCCAAGAAGCCATCTTTATTGGAAGGGCATATGTGGAATATTTTAAAATCTTCCTAATAGAGTTCATTTTTTGCTTTAATTTTATTTTAGAATTTATGCTTCTAAAAGGCAGATATATATTTAATCTCTACAGCAGTCAAGACAAATGTCAGGAGGAGAAGCAAGGGGAGAATATATGATTGTTAGACGAAACAGGCAACTGCAGGAGGCTATGGACTAGGTCCTTGCTGTCCGTACTATTCTTTCTCCCAGAAGATGCCATTCCCCCTTGTACTCTGCTATTCCAGGACCAGACCTTTTAAAAATGTTGCCTCTTTAATTAAGCCTCCTTTATTGACACAGTTCAGTAATCTATGAATACCTAGATAGCTTCATTTCACCTCATATATTTTTCACATCCCTTCTTTAGCTCTTTGATGTGTCTATTCAGTTTTTTAATTATACTCCTCTTTTTAATCACTTTTTTTTTTAACTCCAAAGGGCCTAACATGTAGCTCCATACAGAGCAGGCAATAGATATAAACTTGACTGATCATAATATGACATGAATCATGGGCACAATAAATTACTTCACAATGTATAGGATTAGTACAACTCTTTGTTCTCTGTGGAGATGGGATAGAACCAGAAGAGGAGTGCGTCTAGTAGCTCATGTATCCTGTTCAGGGAGCGCCAAATGAGAGCATGATCTGACCCGGCCAAGTTGAGTTATCTTTATTAATAACAGTTCTTTGGAAATTCAAGTATTTTTAATATATATTATCTCATTTGATTCTCACAAGAAAACTGGGAGTCAATATATTGATTCCATTTTATGGCCGAGAAAACAGAAGCTCCCAAGGATTTAGTGATTTGTCCATATTCACATCTTACAAGTAGTCGAACCTTGAACCCAGTGTATTGTTTTGTTTTGTTTCTTTTTACCTCTGGGGTTCATGCTCTTTCCAACCCACCAGGCTGCTTCTCATTCCATAAAGCTATCACTGCAATGCTCACAGTTTGTGACTCATCCCGAAGTAACAACCCTGCCTCAAGTGATATTTGCAAATACTATTAACCAAGAGAGCCCCTTGACTACTATATGCTCGGTAGCTTCTAGCATAATAAAATTGTAATACTGAAATAAGAGGCCTTAAAGAACTGAAAGTTGCATGAAAAAGAGCCACATGTAGCTCAAACATTGCACTCTGAGCATATTGAGCTCTCATGCTTCATTTGATCAGCATGATTCTGGCTTTAGCTCAAAAGGAAGTTTAGTGTAAGCTTCTGGGCCAATTGACCCACCAGGGGGAAGATTAGAACATCCTTTACCTTTTTCTCAGATACCTTTTTCTCAGAATGAGCAGGGTACATTTAGTAGCAACTTTCTTAAAGAGCAGAAAGTCCAATATGTACAAAATTGTCAAAGAAAGATGATCTATTAATACAAAATAGTCATTTCCATAATGTGCTTTTAGAACAATGTGAACAATCACAAAGCATTAATAAAACTCCAATTAAGCAACATAGAGATACTGGTGGATTAACTCCTTCCCACCTACCCCCAAACAATAACACCACCTCACCATCTGTGGTACTTCCTGTTTGTTTTGTTTTTAAGCCTTTGTTTGGGCTCAGCTAGTTTAGACTTCCTAGTCTCCAATCTCTTATGAAGCATAGCTGTTCTGGCTCAGATCTTTCCATTGAACCCCAATGCATTGCCCACCCCCAGCTGCACAGATCTAGTCTTCCAGATTTAGTAGAGATCATTACCATCCATAAATTTTATATGCATTAAATGTAGTTTCCCCCTCTTGTAATCATTATTAATATTTGATGGCCAAGGTATTACTCTTTATCGATAATTTTATAGATCATAGTTAATTTAGAAAGAAAAAAATCAGAACTGTAATGCAAAGTAGTGCAACTCCACTTTAAAAAGTGACCTTGTCAAAGAGATGCATTTTTGCTTCAATTAAATTCAAAATCAGTCAGTCCCATATGTAATGTTAGCAATTATAAGAATACTTTGCAAAAGTAGTTAAAAAACACTCAGAGAACTTTTATGTGATGCTAGTTTTTAAAGCAAGAATGACTTTCTTCTAAAACTTCAATTCTTTATGAGATCATTTTGCAGTGTACTGTTACATAAAACATGAGGTCAGTAACTAAGGCTAATTAAATTTTAGTAGGAGCAAAAGTCACCAAAAGGTTTTTGCATTCATCCTACCAGTTCTAAAACAGTGATACAATACACCATTAATAGCCTTAGAATTGCTAATTATTTCAACATGAATAGCGATATCAACGCTGTCAGTTTAATTTAATACACTCAGGAGAATTCCTGCAGAATGCATGATTTCTCTATTATTTCCTGGTTTTCACAACCATTAAAAGCTATAAATTCTCTTTCTTTTCTTCAGAGAGAGAGATTAGTAGTCTAGACCCTCTCACCCTTTTGAGGAATATTGTAGTTTTTATTTTTTTAAAGAAATAGGAAGTAAAAACAAAATAGAAATTCAGGAATTGGAGTAGTCTAGGTTTAATTCTGTGATCTAGTATGAGGCAAAAATGTTCCTAACTCTAAAAGAATTAAAAGACTCATGCCTTCTATTGGCTTAATGTAGTTCCTACTTAAGGAATGACCTTAGACTTGGGGTTGAAGTGTCTTCTTTTGGGAGAGGAGCTAAAATGAGAGTCTGGAGGAGTGTAAGTGAAACGAAATTATATGATTGAAGAAATAAGTAGGTTTTATTCATTAGAAACTTCCAAGTTGAAAGGAAGGAGTAATCTACTCATTTCACAAAATACTTCATTTAGAAGGCAATAGAGAACAATCACAACTTTCTCATGGGGGACGAGTGAGTTAAAATTTATACTACAAAACAATAAGTTGATAGTAACTAATTAAAAAGTACTAGATTAGTCCCTAAAATCATGGAATCTCAGGGTTGGATAAAACCTTAAGGATAATCTATTCTATGTTTTTAATGCATATGATCCCTCTACAATATCCCTTAAAAGTGATTAACCAATCTTGACTTGCATATCTTTAGTGAGAGTAAACTTACTACCTAATTTTCAGAACATTCTAATTGTTTGAAAATTCTTTCAACCAACCATCCTTGGATTTTCACTCATTTGCTGGTTTAGTGTCTTGCAAAATGTGGTATTTGACATGGTTTTAGGTGACATACAGGAAATTGTCTTTTAATTTTAATGGTACTATATATTTCAACATACATTCAAAAAATATACTAGTGTACCAAACACATGATTTCACAGATTATTATTGCATAGGATGAAGTTAAGGAAAGAGAAAGTGAGTCTTTGTAAGGCTGAGTTGATAAACTATTAAGTAAATGTTAAATGTATATAAATATGAATGTGACTGATGTTGTGAAGGTGATTACAAAATGACCAAGTATGAAAAACAATACCCTAGGTCTACACTGTGGGAACCAGAATAGATGCCATACTCCTGTATAATGGCAGACTGTACTGTCATGAGATTAGTCAGGAGGTATATATAGATAAACTGTGGTAGAGAGAAGAGGTAGAAGGCTACTGCAATAATGGAACAGATATAATGATGGCCTGAACCATGGTGGAGGCAGCAGAAATGTTGAGAAAGACGTCTATTAGTGAAGTGACATGGAAAGAACACTGTCTCGCAACTCAAAGGATTCAGATCTTAGTCCTACCTCTCCTCTAGCTAGACCTCCCCTTACTTTTCCAGGCCTCTGTTTTCCTCATCTGTGCAATGAGGATGGTTTCCTATGCGATCACCTAAATTCCTCCTAGCTTTGAAGACTTTAATTACATAAAAATTATTGTGAATGTATGGGCTGGGCAAAAGAATAGAAATACAAGGAAGGGAGAAGAAAGAATCAAACATGGTTTGAAGAATGGGTGACTAGTGTCATTCACAGATAAGAGAGTCAAGCAGAGAGAATAATTTGGAATCAGTGGGCAAAGAGAGGTTTGGATTTGTTGCAATGGAGAGGCCAATGACATCTTTTTCTGATATCTGATAGCTCCTTGGAAACTTGAGAAAGAGCAAGACTCCAGTTTCTCATTTGCAAAATAGAAATGAGGTGATCTATAGGGATTTAGGGTCACTTACATAGAGATAGTAGGTGAAGTCATGAAATGGAAAAGACAAGACTCAATAAAAAAAGACAGGAGAGAAAATTGGAGTTAAGGGAGTTAACATTTATTGAGAGACTACTCTGTGCTAGGCATGTTATTTACATCTCATTTAAACTTCACAAAAATCTTGTGACATATAATTCTCCCCATTTTACAAAATAGAAAAATGATGCATAGCAAGGTCCAAGATCACACAAGAATGAACACACAGCTCAGATTTGAACCTGTCTGTCTGACTTCCAAATCTATATGATGCAGGTCCTAAGAGGACAGAGATGTGTGAAACACAGACAATAAGGGGAAGGGATGAGGACACTGCATGCATGTTCTCCAAGGGATGGAGGGAGAAACCCCTCTATATTGTATGAGGCAAGTACAGCCAAAGCTAGAGAGAAGGAAAGGAGGGAACAATTACATTAAATGTGGCAGAAAAGAGGAGTGAGAACTTAAAAATTTGGGGTGAGTGGCAAGATGCCCCATGATGCCACCTCAGAGAGTTTTCTAATATGTTGATTGGGGTGGACCTCAGATTGTTAAGTATAATAGTAAATATATACTGAACTCTTACCATGTGCCAAACACTTTTCTAAGTGATTTACATGTATTAAGTCATTTAATCCTAACAACTGGCTTATTGAATGGACTGGGCTCAGTAGGGTTCAAGGCAGGAAATAATTTTTCTCTTCCTAACACAGCCTTTCAATCCCATTCCCTTAGTTCTCCATGACTACCCCTGGTCAATATATTGAGCAGATCCCCTAACTTCTCTTGATCACTTTTCAGGTACTGTATTAGAAATTGTAATCCATGCATTAATATAATGGATACCATGTGGTGGCAAAAAGAATGAAGATGTTCCTTTTGTACTGAAACAAAATATTAAGTGGGAAAAAAACAGAAGAGTGAACATAATAACCTACCAATATGTAATAAAGGGAAAACATACATATTTATATTTAATTATATGTGTATTAAATACTGCTTGGAATAACACCAAGGAACTAATAAAAATATGTGCCCATGGGAAGGTGAAGTTGTTGGCTGGGGTAACTGTAGAGGGAAGGAAACTTTTCACTGAATGTCTTTTTATTCTCTTTGACTTTTAATCTACTTGAATGTATTACTATTGAGCTCAGTCAGCTATTTCCACAATAATGATGCATAATAACAATTACTCCCAAACTCAGGGCCATAAGCATTGACTCTCATGCTCATAGACAAGTGGTTCGGCTGAGTGGCTTGCTTCAGGCTGCAATTATGCAGAATGCCTGTGGTGGCTCTACTTCATTTGTCTATTTTGGGGCCCCAGCTGGAGGGGCAGAGACTTTCTGGGACATGTTCTTTTTGTAGTGAGGCCAGAGGTCCCAGAGAGGTGACAAAAAACACTCATGCTTCTAACTAAAGTTCTAGGCTTGGAATGTTCACACAGTCACTTCCAGCCAACATATTTGAATAAGTAGAGATGCGTGCGCCTCCAGGAGGTAGAGAGGGTTGAATCATTGCTGGACAATCATCTATATACTATTAAAAAAAGTTAGCTCCAGTTGAGTTTAATATCACATTTTTAATATCCTATCTAATCCTAAATTTCTCCTTTCCCCACTGTAGTTTAGGCTTGATCCATATTTAGAAGTCTGTAGTGGGGAAAGGGAGGATGGCCAGTTTCTTTTCCTTCCTTCCTCCCTCCCTTCCTTTCTTCCTTCCTTCCCTTTCTTTTTTTTCTTTCTTTCCATTCTTCTCCTTTCTTCACTTTCCTACTTTCTAACTTTACATGCTATTTCTGGCTTCTTCAAAGTTGAATGCCAGAAAGAAGCATGGTTAGAAGAAAAAAGCAAGTTCTAATGTGGCTAGTCTTCTGTAATATAAATTGGGGTCCTATGTATAGCACATGGCAACGTACTGGTCCTTTGTATCATGAAATATTTTGTGGATTCTTTTGAGATCCCTGGCAGGGACCTCTTGCTTAACCATTACTTGGAACAGATAATGTACCTTCTGCATGACCACTCCTGGCTCCTGCTTCTGGTGATATACCACTCACAGAGGTTTTCAGTCTATCAGATCTATTGGGTGGGATTCTTTCAAGTACTCAAGTTCTGCTACTATATGCCACTTAAGAGAAATAAGCACCTTTACCTGCGGTTGATTAAAGTGTTGCATCTATTGTAGTCCTTATTCTCTGTTAATAGAGGCAGCTACTCATCATTAAACTTTTCCAGGTGAAGGACAGTTCTAGTATCCTCAAGGTTTTCTTGAATCAATTTGTCAACTTGGCTTGATCATAAGGAAGCACCCTTTCCCTTCAAATGTATAACTCTAATCAACTCTTTCCAAAGAAATCCTGACCTCTTTTCTCCCCAGTCTATACAAGCTTTCTATTACATAGGTTGGAAGAGGATGGTGCGTTAAGGAAGTGAATGGCATTTAGACTCATGGATTCTAGACGCAGCTCTGCCACTACTGTAGAAGTGACATGAATGAGAATCTAGTTCAACACCATTTTTCTAAAGAAGAGGAAACTGGGGCTCATACACTTTACATAGCTTGTGCTCTTCAATCTGATAGCTAGTGACAAAGCTCTGCCTAAATCTGTGTTTTGGGGATTGTAGTACAGTGTTTTTTCCCCGCTGAATCAAAGCAGGAAGTCTTTCCTTATGATTAAACAACCCTCTTTTTGTGATTTAGATTCTTTCTTCTTGTTCTGTTGTTGGCAAGGACCAGACCAGGAGAACAGCTTGTCACCGTTTTTTGTATGTGAACCTTATAAATAAAAAGCCTTCCAAACCTGCCCCAAGAGTTAGGATTTCTTTTAGAGTCTTAAGCCTCAGGGACTCATTTTAGTCCATTCAAACTACAAAATACTTTGGTTCTGAAGATCTTCTGAAAGGCCCCAGTGAAGATCTCTCCTCAAAGTCCATTCTTCAATTAGTCCCTCTGTAGCAGTAGGGGGAGATGTGCAAAGCCAGCTGAACTTGAAGCTCATTATTCCTAGACTAAGGTATATTTTATACCTAATACTTAGATTCCAAACTCTTTCCTCTGTACAAGTTATTTTGCTTAAGTAAAATAACATTCTTAACTCTGAATATAGGGTTCTTAAATAGGAACATATATCTTCTTTTCCCCCCTTTTTTGGAAATTTAAAGTTCATTATTAACCTTTGAAAGCTTCTATCCTCCCACTTCATTGTCTGTCATCCGAAGATCTCCCCTCCTCCTTGTCACAGCCTCTCTCCCTATAAGGATGCGTTCTCTTCCTTTAGTGCTGCTTTTTTCACACTTCTCAACATTATTGCCCTTTCTCTGCCTATCTTTGAAGCTTTGTGAATATGCATGTGTGTACCCCACATTCACACACACAATGCAGATAAAAAAACAAAATCTCCTGTCTTCGGAGAAAAGTTCTAACTCTCCTCAGGTACTGTAGATGTCTTGTTTCATATTATTGATTTAAAATATAAGAGGAGCCCTGAATTGTAATCTTGCATTATGCCTCAGAGCAGACCTTCTTAAAAGTACAATTCCTTCCCCAAAGGAAATGAGAGAGCTATTTAAAACAAGGCAATCAATCCATTTAGAACTCACCACAATCTGAAGAACATTCCTCACAGTGATGAACTGAAGAAAGAGAGGCAAAGAATTTTTTAAAAATGGATTTAAAAGGAGATTTTGGACCCATCAGCATTCACCAAACATAGAAATTCAATTCAATTTATCATGTAGAGAAAAAGATTACTCACTGCCGAGATCTTAAATCAGTGTGCTGCATTCAAAGTTGTTAAATGAGAATCATTTTTAATTACCACTATCTGCTCAGTATTAAACTTTTCTACATGATTTGATTGTCTTGCTGCAGCATGAGTTGCCTTTAGCTCCCCTCTCTTTCAATCCCCAAATTAGCTGCCCCCTGACATTTTTTTCAGAGAGTTCAGATTCATCCCTTCTTTTGAAAAGTCAGCACCTCCCAGGAAGTGACTACTTCACATGAATGCATACTATTCCAGTAATCGATTACCCCACTATTGGTTTTATCTTCTTTACTTTTTTGTCTGGTACACAAATTAAGGATCATCTACTAGAAGTACATGGCATTTAGGGAATGCCATTTCCATGTGCAGTCTACCTACTATAACTTCTAGTTATTTGTTAAGCCAAATCTAAACTCAGTCTTATGACTGCAGGATTACATTTCTATTGCTGGTTTTGGTGGAACTTTTTTTTACCACACAATACTCATTTCTCCTGGTAACATGACCTCAATTTTGCTCTATTGCTTAAAATCTACAGAAACTGTCAATAAAGGTGCCCTGACCTCCATTGTCCTAGGCAAAAGTCCATGATCCAAACCTTTTCCCTGAAATTTGGCAGAGCAGAATGACAAAAAGCCTGAAAATGATAGGAGCTCATTCACCCCAAGGAGATTGCCCATCTGCCCCTGCTCCCTGCACCCCCAATGTTGCTCTACCTTTTATCCTTGCTGAGTCTGACTGTTCAGCTTTCTTCACGATGATGTGAACTACTCATTATCCTTCCAATAAACTTCTGTTTAGTGTTCGGTTTTTTTAATTTTTTTTTTTTTTTTTTTTTTTGTGTGTGTGGTACACGGGTCTCTCATTTTTGTGGCTCTCCCGTTGCGGAGCACAGGCTCCGCGGCCATGGCTCATGGGCCTAGCCGCTCTGTGGCATGTGGGTTCTTCCTGGACCGGGGCACGAACCCACGTCCCCTGCATCGGCAGGCGGTCTCTCAACCACTATGCCACCAGGGAAGCCCTAGTGTTGGTTTTTGTTGATTAAATTAGAGTTGGTTTTTGTTGATTACAAACCAGAGAATTCCAATTGAGATATAATGGAATTGGCCTCAAATATTCTCCAGTGCAGTTGGTTTTCCCACCTCTGGTCAAGAGCAGGACAGGCTCTTTTGGGACTAGAAATTTACTCTTTGGTTTTCCTAAAATTTCTTCCTTCTTCATGCTACTAAACTTTACCTTTTCATCCTTTATGGTATTTGTTCAAACTTCACTTTTTTTCATGAAAACTAACTTCATTCAGCGTTCCTCCAGAATTTGCTTACCAGTCATTTGCTATTTGCCAAACATCAAAGGTGGCTCTCCCTGCACAGAGAAGATCTCTTAGCATTTGCATCAGAATAAGCCACCAAATGTTAAGCAAATAAAAATTTAAGTCACTACGTATCCACTCCTGTACTTTTTAATGAAGTAAACCGAAATAACTTACTGGTTAGACCAACCCTGAATCGCTATTATACAAAGTAATTACCCATAGGGAAACCATTATCAAAGTTCTGTCTCCCTCAAAGAGCAGGAGATAAAGTACAGCAGAGATATGGTCAAGTCTAGGAGATGGTTTATGCACAAAATTTACTTTTGATCCATAGCAGCAGAATAGGCTAGCAGATGATCCTAAAATTTCAATGACTTAACACAACAAAATTTTATTTCTTACTCATACTTCATATCTAAGATTGGTTACCAGAGATTCCTATATGTTATAGCCTCTCAAGGATCTAGTAGGTAAAAGTATCCTGCTGATGAACATGTTTTCTTTTGCTCATATTTCATTACGAAGCAAATAACCTGGCCACAATATCTTCAGTTGGGCAAGGACATGAAATCCGTCCATGTGCTTGGGAAAGGAATAAATACTTGATAAATAGTACTATTGATTACCCTAGGTGCCTCACTCCTTCTCTATACTCTTCTTTCCCTCACCATGATCAGCATTCATCAGCTTAGAACTACCCACCTCAGTCCAGGCATTTTTCTACATTTTGCACTTGATTTAACTGAGCTATTACTTGATTTTGATCAAGATATTAATTGATAATGATAACATATTGACTTGATAGAGACTTTATAGTTTACATAGCATTTCTCTATAAAATATCTCCTTTGACCCTCACAACCACCCAGGGACATATGTAGGACAAAGAGTATTAACTCCATTTTGTACAGATGACTAAACTGAAGCATAAGGAAGCAAAGTGCCTGATCCTAATTCCCAGTGGTAGAGCTGGGACTCAAAATCATATCTTCCCACACTAAACCCATTGCCATGTTTATTTTTTCCCACACTATACTTAATACAGTGAGCAAATAAAGCATGTAGCCCCTACCAATTTCATTACCATAAAAAAGAGGACCCCAAGAAGATAGAAATTTTTTTCCAGAACCAAAGAAATGAAGCTACAGTGATAGTAAGGGCAGCCCCTCTGGACTGCTGGAATGGAGTTATTCTAGAATTATGACTACTACTGGAAGAAGGTTTTTTCCCCTTTTCTTTTACACAGCACAGAGGTGGCTGCCTGCTTCTCTACCTACTTCTAAAAATAGCTTGAGGTAGGGGACCAGGAGGTATGAGTGTGTCTCATTGTCAGTTGATTAAAAAGATGGGAGATGGTCATGTATGTGAGAATTGCTTCAAAGGAAAGCAAAGAATCTCTCGATGTTGCTAGTGAAAATGAGTGGCTAAACTAACCTGAATGCATAGTAACAGTTTCTACGTTTCTATCAAAATAATAGCATCGTATACATTTTTAATATACACTTTTCAGGTTAGGAAATTGGCCTGATGTAGGTCAGTTTAATCACTGAGTCACTAAGAACTAGTTTGTTGTAAAAAGTTATGGTCATTACATGTCCTGGAATTTCCTGTTTCAGACAGGTGTCAGTACATCTCAGTTTTTGGATTTGAGCATATTTGTCGTCACCAGGGGAAAGGGAAACAGTGTGGCTGTGATCTTGGGTACCTCATGCCATTCACTTCTCTTGTCAACCTCTCAAAGGCCTGAATGTATTACAGGAGCATGTTGTGGATAGTATAGGAACTTCAAGGTGACAGGAAAGGAACAGTTGACATGTAATTGAAAACTCCACTAAAAAAGCCTATAAGACAGATGCAAATCTGAAAATGTCTAGCAACATTTGCCCCTGAATATCAATCACTGCCAATCACTGATAAACTTTTCCAGTAACTCAACCTCATATTCCCCATTTCTCTAGGAGGGGTCATCATCTCCTGTGCATGCAGCACACCTGCAGGCAGGTCTCTTCTGGAGTTTGCCTATAGGAAGGTCATTATAAGGCAGAACAAATTAGGACAGCTTCCCTAGCAGCAGCAATTAACCTTCAGGAACCTGGCAGGCATAGGTATATTTTAGGACTGCAGAAACCATTAACCTTGTTATTTAAAGAAGTGAACAGTTGGAAGAAAATCTAAGATCTTCTTCACCACCTTTCTTTTCACTTCCCCCTTCTTCATCCACCCCGGCCCCTTCCCATCCCACCCCACTCCACCATACTCTTCCCCTCAGTTTCATTTATGCTATAGCTATCTTTGAGATGTGTAGAGTCCCCTACTTACATGTGGATGGTGGCAGTTGTAACTTGGTGCCCATCTGTAAAGTCTCAATGTGGGCAGCCCTCAAGGAGATCACTTACACATGGTTACGTGACGTCTTTTCTGCTCTGGATCGACCCTGAGGACCAGAGGACCTGAGGACCAAGTCTGGGGGGACTTGATGAAGGTCCTAAAGCCTTCTGGCCTGGTGGTGGAAGGTGCTACTGATGCCTGTCACACATACAGCGCCCCTGCAGGTACCTCTTAAATGCCCATCCATCTCCTTCTCATCTTTTTCCCTCTGGCTCTCTAGAAAAAAAGGAAGCTTGCCGTCTCTACAGGGGAGAGCAAACAGCAGGTTGGCTCATTCGTCATTGCCTATGTCAGGTGCAAGCTGTGGATGAATGTTCAGAGACTGACACTGGTTAGAACTTCCATAACAATGCCCCTTTTCCCTGTTAGCTAGGGGTTTCTGACTGGGAAGAAAATAATATCTACATCATTTTAAATGTTAACATTCAAGAAATAGCATCCTATTTTGAATAACTGCTAATCTGATGTCTATTAGAAAGGGCAGCTTACATTTGGATTCTAATGTACAAAAAATAGAATCTTTGGGGTTTAATTTCATTTTCAACTAATGATGCTTTATTCTAGAAAAGCCACAGTGAATATCAAAGGAAAAGCATGGGACAATAGTCTTGAGTCTCTTATATCAAATATCATTTATGCACTTATATTTAAGAGACAGAGAGGAAAAAATTGATTTTATTAAAGAAATAGGTGCTATTATTTCATTTAAAAATAATCCCTAGGTTATTAGGCAACAATGTGAAAATCTAATCTGGCAACATGTTTATGATTGTCACAAGAAGAACCTATGAAGAAATTCTAAGGAAACAACTGATTCAGTATTTGATGTGTCTTCTGGCAAAGTGAAGAGTTGTGAGGACTGCCTCAGCCTCTGAGAAAGCCTCTTTAATTTAAATGTGCATGCTGAGATGCAGCTGTGCTGATGAATGCGTATTTATTGGAACTGGATAGGAGGCAAATGCATAACTAATTAAACTATCCTGGTGTCAGATACTCTGGCCAATATCCACTTAAAAAAAAGCATCACTGTTTAAACTGCATTTTGGAAGCAAAAAGTGACCACTCAGAACTGGTTAACAAATAATATCTAAGAAAGAATGCTAAGGTGATTTTTATTTTAACAACTTTATTGGAGTATAATTGCTTTACAATGGTGTGTTAGTTTCTGCTGTATAACAAAGTGAATCAGCTATACATAAACATATATCCCCATATCTCCTCCCTCTGGTGTCTCCCTTCCACCCTCCCTATCCCACCCCTCTAGGAGGACACAAAGCACCGAGCTGATCTCCCTGTGCTATGTGGCTGCTTCCCACTAGCTATCTATTTTACATTTGGTAGTGTATATATGTCCATGCCACTCTCTCACTTCACCCCAACTTACCCTTATCCTTCCCTGTGTCCTCAAGTCCATTCTCTACGTCTGCAACTTTATTCCTTTCCTGCCCCTAGGTTCTTCAGAACCATTTTTTTTTTAAAGATTCCATATATATGTGTTAGCATATGGTACTTGTTTTTCTCTTTCTGACTTCACTCTGTATGACAGTCTCTAGGTCCATGCACATCACTACAAATAACTCAGTTTTGTTTCTTTTTATGACTAATATTCCATTGTATATATGTGCCACATCTTTATCCATTCATCTGTCAATGGACACTTAGGTTGCTTCCATGTCCTGGCTATTGTAAATACAGCTGCAGTGAACATTGTGGTACATGACTCTTTTTGAATTATGGTTTTCTCAGGGTATATGCCCAGTAGTGGGATTGCTGTGTTGTATGGTAGTTCTATTTTTACTTTTTTAAGGAATCTCCATACTGTTCTCCATAGTGGCTGTATCAATTTACATTCCCACCAGCAGTGCAAGAGGGTTCCGTTTTCTCCACACCCTTTCCAGCATTTATTGTTTGTAGAATTTTTTTTTTTTTTGCGGTACGCGGGCCTCTCACTGTTGTGGCCTCTCCCGTTGCGGAGCACAGGCTCTGGACGCGCAGGCTCAGCGGCCATAGCTCACGGGCCTAGCCACTCCGCAGCATATGAGATCTTCCCAGACCGGGGCACGAACCTGTGTCCCATGCATCGGCAGGCGGACTCTCAACAACTGCGCCACCAGGGAAGCCCTTTGTTGGGGATTTTTGCATCTATGTTCATCCGTGATATTGGTCTGTAGTTTTCTTTTTTGTGACATCTTTGTCTGGTTTTGGTATCAGGGTGATGGTGGCCTCGTAGAATGAGTTTGGGAGTGTTCCTCCCTCTGCTATATTTTGGAAGAGTTTGAGAAGGATAGGTGTTAGCTCTTCTCTAAATATTTGATGGAATTCTCCTGTGAATCCGTCTGGTCTTGGGCTTTGGTTTGTTGGAAGATTTTTAATCTCAGTTTCAATTGCAGTGCTTGTGATTGGTCTGTTTATGTTTTCTATTTCTTTCTGGTTCAGTCTCGGCAGGTTGTGCTTTTCTAAGGATTTGTCCATTTCTTCCAGGTTGTCCATTTTATTGGCATATAGTTGCTTGTAGAAATCTCTCATGATCCTTTGTATTTCTACAGTGTCAGTTGTAACTTCTCCTTTTTCATTTCTAATTCTCTTGATTTGAGTCTTCTCCCTTTTTTTCTTGATGAGTCTGGCTAGTGGTTTATCAATTTTGTTTATCCTATCAAAGAACTAACTTTTAGTTTTATTGATATTTGCTATCGTTTCCTTAATTTCTTTTTCATTTACTTCTGATCTGATCTTTCTGATTTCTTTCCTTCTGCTAACTTTGGGGGTTTTTTTGTTCTTCTTTCTCTAATTGTTTTAGGTGTAAGGTAGGTTGTTTATTTGAGATTTTTCTTGTTTCTTGAGGTAGGATTGTATTGCTATAAACTTCCCTCTTAGAACTGCTTTTGCTGCAACCCGTAGGTTTTGGGCCGTCGTGTTTTCATTGTCATTTGTTTTTAGGTATTTTTTGGTTTCCTCTTTGATTTCTTCAGTGATCTCTTGGTTATTTAGTAGCATATTGTTTAGCCTCTGTTTGTATTTTTTGCCATGTTTTTCCTGTACTTGATATCTAGTGTCATAGCGTTGTGGTCAGAAAAACACTTAATAAGATTTCAATTTTCTTAAGTTTACCAAGGCTTGAGTTGTGACCCAAGATATGATCTATCCTGGAGAATATTCCATGAGCACTTGAGAAGAATGTGTATTCTGTTGTTTTTGGATGGAATGTCCTATAAATATCAATTAAGTCCAACTTGCTTAATGTATCATTTAAAGCTTGTGTTTCCTTATTTATTTTCATTTTTGATGATCTGTCCATTGGTGAAAGTGGGGTGTTAACGTCCCCTACTATGATTGTGTTAATGTTGATTTCCCCTTTTATGGCTGTTAACATTTGCCTTATGTATTGAGGTGCTCCTATGTTGGGTGCATAAATATTTACAATTGTTATATCTTCTTGGATTGATCCCTTGATCATATGTAGTGTCCTTTGTCTCTTGTAATAGTCTTTATTTTAAAGTCTATTTTGTCTGATATGAGAATTGCTACTCCAGCTTTCTTTTGATTTCCATTTGCATGGAATATCTTTTCCCATCCCCTCACTTTCTGTCTGTATGTGTCCCTAGGTCCTAAGTGGGTCTCTTATAGACATCATATATATGGGTCTTGTTTTTGTATCTATTCAGTCAGTCTATGTCTTTTAGTTGGAGCATTTAATCTATTTACATTTAAGGTAGTTATTGATATGGATGTTCCTATTACCATTTTCTTAATTGTTTTGGGATTGTAATTGTAGGTCTTTTCCTTCTCTTGTGTTTCCTGCCTAGAGAAGTTCCTTTAGCATTTGTTGTAAAGCTAGTTTTGTGGTGCTGAATTTTCTTAGCTTTTGCGTGTCTGTAAAGGTTTTAATTTCTCTGTCAAATCTGAATGAGATCCTTGCTGGGTAGAGTAATCCTGGTTGTAGTTTTTTCCCTTTCATCACTTTAAATATGTCCTGCCACTCCCTCTGGCTTGCAGAAATTCTGCTGAAAACTCAGCTGTTAGCCTTATGGGGATTCCCTTGTATGTTATTTGTTGCTTTTCCCTTGCTGCTTTTAATGTTTTTTTCTTTGTATGTAGTTTTTGATAGTTTGATTAATATGTGTCTTGGCATGTTTCTCCTTTGATTTCTCCTGTATGGGACTATCTGCACTTCCTGGACTTGATTGACTATTTCCTTTCCCATATTAGGGAATTTTTTAGCTATAATCTCTTCAAATATTTTCTCAGTCCTTTTTTTTTTTCTCTTCTTCTTCTGGGACCCATATAATTCAAATGTTAGTATGTTAAATATTGTCCCAGAAGTCTCTGAGAGTGTCCTCAATTCTTTTCATTCTTTTTTCTTTATTCTGCTCTGTGGTAGTTATTTCCACTATTTTATCTTCCAGGTCACTTATCCGTTCTTCTGCCTCAGTTATTCTGCTATTGATTCCATCTAGAGAATTTTAAATTTCACTTATTATGTTGTTCATCATTGTTTGTTTGCTCCTTAGTCTTCTAGGTCCTTGTTAAGCATTTCTTGTATTTTCTTCATTCTATTTACAAGATTTTGGATCATCTTTACTATCATTACTCTGAATTCTTTTTCAGATAGTAAAGATCATCTTTACTATCATTACTCTGAATTCTTTTTCAGGTAGACTGCCTATTTCCTCTTCATTTGTTTCATCTGGTGGGTTTTTACCTTCCTCCTTCATCTGCTGTGTCTTTTTCTGTCTTCTCATTTTGCTTACCTTACTGTGTTTGGGGTCTTCTTTTCACTGGCTGCAGGTTTGTAGTTCCTGTTGTTTTTGGTGTCTGTCTCCAGTTTAGTGGTTTAGTGGGTTGTGTAGGCTTCCTGCTGGAGGGGACTGGTGCCTGTGTTCTGGTGGATGAGGCTGGAACTTTTCTTTCTGGTGGGCAGGACCACGTCTGGTGTTGAGTTTTGGGGTGTCTGTGAACTTATTATGATTTTAGGCAGCCTCTCTCCTAATGGGTGGGGTTGTGTTCCTGTCTTGCTAGTTGTTTGGCATAGGGTGTCCAACACTGTAGCTTGCTGGTCATTGAGTGGATCTGGGTCTTCACGTTGAGATGGAGATCTCTGTGAGAGCTTCTGCCATTTGAAATGCGTGGGGCCAGGAGATCTCTGGTGGACCAATGTCCTGACCCTGGCTCTCCCACCTCAGGGACTCAGGCATGATACCTGGCTGGAACACCAAGACCCTGGCAGCCACATGGCTCAGAAGAAAAGAGAGAGAGAGAGAGAGAGAGAGAGAGAAAGGAAGGAAGGAAGGAAGGAAGGAAGGAAGGAAGGAAGGGAGGGAGGGAGGGAGGAAGGAAGAGAAAGGAAGAAAGGAAAGAAAGAGAGAAGTAATAAAATAAAATTAAAAAGTTCTTAAATAAAAAATATATTATTAAAAAGAAAAAAGTAATAAAAAAAAGAAAGAAAGAAAGAAGAGAGCAACCAAACCAAAAAACAGATCCATCAATGATAACAAGCAGTAAAAAACTATACCAAAAAAAAAGAAAAAAGAAAAATGGACAAACAGAACCCTAGGACAAATGGTAAAAGCAAAGCTATACAGACAAAGTCACATAAAGAAGCATACACATACACACTCACAAAACGAGAAAAAGGAAAAACAATATATATATATATATAAAGGAAGAGAGCAACCAAATCAGTAAACAGATCTACCATTGATAATAAGCTCTAAATACTAAACTAAGATAAACATAAAATCAGAAATAAATTAGATGCAGAAAGCAAACCCCAAGTCTACATTTGCTCCCAAAGCCCACTGCCTCAAGTTTGGGATGAGTTGTTGTCTATTCAGTTATTCCACAGATGCAAGGTTCATTAATTTGATTGTGGAGATTTAATCTGCTGCTCCTGAGGCTGCATGGAGATATTTCCCTTTCTCTTCTTTGTTCCAACATCTCCTGAGGTTCAGCTTTGGATTTGGCCCCCTCTCTTCGTGTAGGTTGCCTGACGTGTCTGTGCCCTGCCCAGACAGGACAGGGTTAAAGTTGCAGCTGATTAGGGGGCTCTGGCTCACTCAGGGCAGAGGGAGGGAGGGGTACGGAATGGGGCAATTCTGCGGCAGCAGAGGCCAACATTACGTTGCAACAGCCTGAGGCATGATGTGTGTCCTCCCGGGGAAATTGGCCCTGAATCACAGTGCCCTGGCAGTGGCTGGCTGCACAGGCTCCCAGGAGGGAAGGTGTGGATAGTGACCTGTGCTTACACACAGGTTTCTTGGTGGCTGCAGCAGCAGCCTTAGCATTTCATGCCCATCTCTGGGGTCCTCAGTGATAGCTGTAGCTCACGCTCGTCTCTGGAGCTCACTTAGGCAGTGCTCTGAATCCCCTCTCCTTGTGCACCCCGAAACAATGCTCTCTTGCCTCTTAGGCAGTTCCAGACTTTTTCCCGGACTCCCTCCTGGCTAGCTATAATGCACTAGCCCACTTCAGGCTGTGTTCACGCAGCCAACCCCAGTCCTCTCTCCCTGGGATCTGATCTCCGAAGCCTGAGCCTCAGCTCCAGGCCCCACCCTCCCCGGCGGGTGAGCAGAGAAGCCTCTCAGGCTGGTGAGTGCTGGTCGGCACTGATCCTCTGTGCGGGAATCTCTCCGCTTTGCCCTCTTGCACCCCTGTTGCTGCACAATCCTCCGTGGCTCTGAAGCGCCCCCCCCCCCACTCCCTGTCTCAGCCAGTGAAGGGGTTTCCTAGCGTGTGGAAACTTTTCCTCCTTTGCAGCTCCCTCCCAGAAGTGCAGGTCCCATCCCTATACTTTTGTCTCTGGTTTTTTTTTTTCCTTTTGCCCTCCCCAGGTACATGGGGAGTTTCTTGCCTTTTGGGAGGTCTGAGGTCTTCTGCCAGCGTTCACTAAGTGTTCTGTAGGAGTTGTCCCACATGTAGATGTATTTCTGGTGTATTTGTGGGGAGGAAGGTGATCCCCACATCTTACTCCTCCACCATCTTGAAGCTATATGCTAAGGTGATTTTACTAAGATTAGAAAAATAGAGTTTAAGAATGTCTTTAATTTAAAGGTGACTTTATAAAAGTTTACTTAATGAAGAATGCTGATCAATTATCTTTGCTTTCTAACTGAGACAACTTTCTTCTTATTTTATGAGATAAAAAGGATGAATTGTCTAGAAAAGGTACAGAATGGCATGTTAGTGCACATCTAGTCTACCTGTCCCCTTTATGGCTGGGATATAAACTAAGTTTCTCTGTTTCTCAGCTGAGAGTTCTTCCATTGCATTACTGTAAGCCAGTGAAGAATTTTATAATGCTAATCTTAAAAGAAATGGAAATGGTTAACAAAGAAAGTTCTTGAAATTTGTTTCAACAAATCTGGAGAAGATAAGTGGCCCTGGCACAGATGGAAGCAAAGAGAGGGGACTGGTTAGTGTCAGAATGCTGGAGTTCTGTTATGTCCTACACTCTGCAACATATTAAATGATTCAACCTAGGCATTTATTTCATCCATACCATGCACACTTTGGATTTTCATTATCTCATGACTAAGTATCTATTGATAGATCTAGGTTGAGGAGAATATTCCAATTTGGGGGTTTCTGAAGCAGTGTAATAAATAATGCTTCTCTACCTTGCCCAGATTCTGAACTAATCAAGTAATAAATCAGCAGTAAGCTAATGGAGTACTGAAAGATCACCTTTATTACTGATAAAATTCAAACAATATATCTTAGAGTGCATTCAGATGGGCTAGAGCTGAATCCCAGAATCCAGTGGGCTTCACTCACTAGTCACAGTCAACAGTGACCTATGGCAGGTGGGCAGGGCTGCTCCCAGTGGCCAGGGGAGGGGCGAGGTCATATCACATTTATTAATCTGATAAGTAACTCCATGTGTCTCTTACGTTCTCATCTCTGCTGGTGAAATGAAAGGAGAGCAAAAAGATCAGTGTTACTCTCCTTGAACTCCCTCACAGGAGGACATAGGAGGGGGAAGAAACATTGCCTCCTAACAAGGGTGCTTGAATTTTGGTGGATATTGCCTTTTATGGTTTTTCCTTTCAGTTGGCCATGAAAGACATGGAACCTAAGATTTTTTGGAAGCACCTTCCTTCTTTATGAACTTTGGGGCCACTAAATGTGTGTGTGTGTGTGTGTGTGTGTGTGCGCGCGCGCGCGCACGTGCACGTGCACATGCACGTGCATGCATGTGTGTGTTTAAATGGCCTTCTTTTTGTGGGCTGAGGGAACTATCTCCCTCTGTGAGAGGTGAGAAGAGAGGAAGGAGGAAGGATTTAGGCTCATTAGAGAAGTGATACAAATTTTAAAAAGTTAACATTCAGTTGCTGATATTCAAATAAGGATTTTGACAAATAAACTAGAAACTAGTTGAGAAGAAGAAAGAGAGAGAGAGATTGAGAAAGGATTTTCTTCCTTTAGCGTGGCAAGAGCCAAGCCTAGAAAATTCACTTCTCCCAAATATTTATTGAATGATGACTATGGATTAGAGACCCTTCTAAGCACTGAGAATATAGCAGTGAATAAAATCTATTGATAAATCTCTGCCCTTGCTGAGCTCTTATTCTAGTTGGGGTAGAGTTGGGATCCAGTGGGCCTATGATGGAATGGTATCTGCTCTGGTGAGGTTAATCAAAGCACGGCCTGAATGCTGGATGCCCTTATCAAGTCAACAGTAAGAGTCAGGGGCTTACCATCAGACCCCAATCAAGTTGGAACGGGCCACCCATCAAGTACACCAGCTACTGACTTCAGACCTGAGTGCCAGCAGAGGGAGTAGCAACCAGGCAAAAAAGAAATATGATAGCAGAGTTGCCATCAGCTCTGAGGAATCCTTCAGTCCACTGACACAAAGACCTGGTAAGCCCCTTCCCCAGCATATACCCAGATACCATTTTGAGAAGAGAAGGGAGAAGGTGGCAAAATTTGCCAAGTGCAGATATCCGAACGAGAGTACTTGAGTGGGTCTTAATTAAAAATGAATTATCAGTGAATTAAATGCCTAAACTAAAAGGAAGCTTTACATTGGAATGACTGAGATAATTTATTAAATTTAAATTTACTTCATTTTTCCTGATATCTGCCAGTAGGGAGATTTGCCAGAGTGGTGTGGGTAATTTCATGACCTTGCCATATGATGCTGTGGAAATGATTTCACATAGACACCAAAGGCACTTGGGTGCCTCACTGCTGATGCTTTGTCCCAGACTAATTTTGAGAGAAAAAGAACTTTTTTCCTTCCTCTCTTTGAAGCTAGTGATCTTTGGTAAACTCTATCTACTGGAGGCAAATGATTTGTCAGTGATTTCCACTGTACACTTTACTCTAAAGGTACCAGAATGTTCAGAGGGTAGTACTGAAATGAGTGTGGTCCCAGGACCTAGGACTACACATTTTCTTAGGTATAGACACTTAGGTTCCTTCTGGGTAAGTGAAGCGGTACCTCAGTGGGAGAGAAAGGGAGCTGTTAGGTCACAGCAAGGCTGGACCAAGTACTGCCTAAGGATTTATGCTTGTTTTACTTGATCCAGTGGGTCTCTTTAATCTTTCTGTGAGGTCTTCACTTATTCCCCTTCCTATTCTGAGTTCCACCCCCAGTTTTATCACTCAAACTGCTTTTCCAAATGTCAACAAAGACCTCCAAATTATAAATCCAGTGGTTCTTCCAACAGTTCATCCACATTCCTCCCATTACATTCTTGTTTCTGGGCTTCATTACTGAAATTCTACTTCTTTAAGATTTTGAGAGTGCAATGCTAGTTCTTCCTATCTTTTTGAAAATTCTTTGTCATTCTCTCTTATGGGCAGAACTGTGTTCCCACCAAATTAATATGTTGAAACCCTAACTCCCTGGATCTCAGAATGTGACTATATTTGGAGATAGGGTCTTTAAAGAAGTAAATAAATTAAAATGAAGTTATTAGGTTTGGCCTTACTGGTGTCCTTGTAAGAAGAGGAAATTAAGACACAGACATTTACAGAGGGAAGACCATGTGAAGATACAGGGAGAAGATGGCCATCTATAAGCCAAGCAAATGATAGAGGCCTCCAAAGAAACCTTGATCTCAGACTCCAGATATCAAGGAGTCTGAGAAAATACATTTCTGTTTTAAGCCATCCAGTCCATTTACTTTGTTACAGCAGCCCTAGCAAATGAATATAGATGCTTTCATTTTTTTCTCTCTATCTGCTCATCTCTTAAATGTAGACATTTCCCAAAGTTCAGTCCCTACCTCAGTCTTCATGCTTACCTTTGCTAATATCACATACCTTCACACATTTAAGTATTACCTCTGTGAAAATGATCCTCAAATTTATTAGGTGGAACCATATGACACAGCCATTTTTGTAGGTTGAGAGTTGTTGGCTATTGGCAATTTCATATGGCTCAACCTGGTACGTCTCTACTCTAAACTTTCATGAAACTCCAAACTTGTATGTCCCCCTGCCTTTCATACATATCCACATGATTACACCATAGGAACCTCACAAGTAACACATCCAAAATGGAACTTACCATCTTCTTAGGAAATTTCTAAGCTTAAAGCTTTGACCTTATCTTTGGGTCATTCCTCTTTCAGTGTCCGGTACCATGGTTATCACATGTGTGGTGTTTGCCTTCCACACCTACTTCCTTAGTACAGGCTCTGTTGGGGGAACTATTGAGAAGCCTTCTAACACCTGGCAAGTTAGAATATGGTTCCTGAACTTGAAACATCCCCATTGTCTTGAAGCTTGTTAGAATGAAGAATCTCAATCCTCAGCCAGACTTATGCAATCAGAATCCACGTCCTTAAAAAGATCCCCAAGTGATTCTTAAAGTTAAAAGGAATTTCTTAGAATATGGCTGTAGCCATGGGAATTCTAACACTCCAGGAAGATTGTATCAATTTATTTTTCTACTGGTAGCAGGACAGTATAAGAAAACTCAACTCACCATAATCTCACCGGCACGGAGTATTACCCTTAATTAAAAAAAAAACTGCAGTTTTAATAATTGAAGATTCATATTTTAATACTATTTATCCTGTTTCATTACTGGTGATGTTCCTTATTAATATTTGTCCATGAATTCTCTGTACGTAGCATTTGTAGCTGTTTTTCTCATCTAAATATCTGTATACTTTTCTAAACTCTATTTTTATTCTTACCTTCATAATTGCAATGCAGACGACTCCTAGGACCATTTGTTAACCTGCTGAATTTGAACTAAAGGATTCTCCTGACAGACATGCTTTTTAACTACATAAAATTTGAGGAATAAATTGTTTTCTTCCCAAATGGTTATAGTCAGCTACACAAGTCACCAGTCTTTGCCTAATTAATGAGCACAATTTGAAGAAATTAATGGATAATGATTATTTACAAAAGTGCTACAGCTCTTGACACACAGAGGATGATTCTGAACCGAGTTTCAGAGCAGAAAATATAATAAAGCGTGATCCCATTCAGCAGCCTCTTTTCTAAACCTAATAGTTGTAACACACACACACACACACACACACACACACACACACACACACACACACTCAGATGCAGAGTGCTTCTGGGGAGCCAAGATGGATACTGAGACACTGATCACTAGGAATCATGCCCTTTCTTATCATTCAGAATGATTAGTCTGCTGGTTGTGGCCATCTGGGCAACCTGGGAGGTGGCTTGACAAGGTTACTTAGGTCAGAGCAGGATAACAAGCAGCAGAAGAAAGAGCTATATGCTATTTAAGAAAATAAATAAACAGCCGTGATCATGCTCCTAAAGCCGGCAGCTTCACTTTGCAGTTGAGTAAGCTGGACTTGTCTTCCTTGTTTCTCTTTGTTTATGAGGATTTCTAAGTCCTTGCCTGTTGATGGTGTAATTTGCTTAGCCAGACAAGCAGGTACTGTACACAGTAAGTTATTCTAAGTAAAAGGGGTGATTAATCAAGGAAAATCAAACTGTGAGCCCTAGTACCACTCCTTCCTGGCTGGTCCCAGACTCCCAGCTTGTTTATTTAGTGTCACCCATAGTCTGTCATGGCTGACCTGAAACTATCAGGAACAGCCACAATGGCAGCCAAGCATAAACAAAAATCTGAACTGAAGGTGCAGAGGGACTGCCATTCTACAGATAAGATCTATTGCTGTAATAGCCCTTGATTATGAAGACCAAAGGAGAAAAAACACCAAATACACAGACACTTTTCTGTTTATTTATACATGAAGGAGGAGGGGGAAGCAAATCATTTACAAAGAGGAGGGAAAAAAGGGAATAAGGTTTCATTACATGTCAGTGTTTCTCAGTTTATACAACAAGATTCTGTGATAGCAGAGGTTTGCTTCTGGTCTCCTTTGTTTGTGTATTGACATTTTGCCATGCTTTAAAAAAATTGCACACTGGGGCCAGAGATAGTAGAGAGAAAAAGGAATCGAGGCGGGAAAACCTACTAGACTGTTACCTAGGGAAGGAACGTTTTTCTTTTCTGTGAAACTATTCCAACTGAGCTATTATAGACTTAAGCCAAAAATAAGTAGATTGTTGGATGATCTTTCATGTAAAATGATGTGTTAGGAGATTATGCTTTTCAGGTGAACAGGATCCCTTAATTATTGCACATGTGCATGGTGCATTTTTACCATGAAAGAAGCAGTCTTTGGTGAAATCCTCACTTTTCTGTTTGCCATGGTATTCTTTCTGCAGTGGAACCCTTTCACTCTTTCCATCAGCTTATTTAATTACGTAAAGTTTGGGAATTGCTTGGAAAGAAAGTCAGCTGGAGATGCTTCTTATCAGAATGTGACAGATGCAGGTGCCAGCTTCAGAGCCAATCCGGTCACTACCTCAAGATGGAATGTGAAAAGATTACTTTCATCCTTAAAGAGGCCCACAAGTTCTGGGAAGCAATGGAAATGGATCTCCTCATTGCTGTTTGTAGGTGCTGCGGTGCTGTTGATGATGTTCCAGGAACCAAATTTATCCATTTAATGGAGAAGTGTGCTTGTCCTACTAGCATTCTAATTTATAAAATGTGTAAGAGGAAGGGCAAGAAGCTTCCAATATGATACTAGCATTGAGGAATACTGCTTTATTGTTCTCTATTGGTCAATTACTGGGACAAATGGCTGCAAGAAGTTCTCCCCAATCTATTTTCTTGCAGCCCATGCAGTATTACATTTCACTCCAAAGAGTAAAGCTCTGATGCTTTATCACATTCCAGTGCTCAAAAGGGAAATTGCTGGTAAGGTACTTAACACTAAATGAATCCATTTTGGTATACTGACATTGCCTGGGACTACAAATAAATTTCAACACTTGTACACTAAGGAATTGGGATCTCATTCTCTGAGGCACTGGTGGAAATAGAAGCCTCTGCCTAGGGAGGGAACAAAATGAGGGTTGGTGTTATCAAGATACTGCATCAAAAAGGTGAAATGTTCTATCACTCCTATGAAAAACCCCAACGGTGTTCACTTGCATGACTACTGAAATTTTGTTTTCTTTTCCCTCTTGGATGTTTTGTGGCAAAGAAAAACATCTGGGAAAGCCTGGCATTAGGACTGACACAGGGTACGCAAAGAGTCAGAGAAACGTCATGTGGTTAGCACTAAACTAACATCCAAATTTAGATGGATACTTCAGTCCATTTTCTGCAAGCTGTTGTAAATTCGTATTTCTACTTTAGCTGTCTTCTAATGCAGCGGTCCCCAACCTTCTTGGCACCGGGGATCGGTCTCTTGGAAGACAGTTTTTCCACGGACTGGGTTGGGGGATGGTTTCAGGATGATTCAAGCGCATTACATTTATTGTGCACTTCATTTCTATTATTATTACATTGCAATATATAATAAAATAATTATATAACTCACCATTATGCTCACAGGAGGCGGAGCTCAGGCGGTACTGTGAGCCATGGGGAGCGGCTGTAAATACAGCCCACTCGCCCGCCGCTCACCTCCTGTTGTGTGGCCTGGTTCCTAATAGGACACGGACTGGTACCACTCCATGGCCCAGGGTTTGGGGACCCCTGTTCTAATAATTTAGGATCCAAAGTCCCAAAGATGCTTCTGAAGTGCAACACTATTTTTTTTCTGGGCCTGCTTACAGCTTACACCATTCTCTTTCTCTGGATCCCTCCCAGTCCTTTCCAGTGTGGCTCCCACTCTACCCAGGATGTGTTGTCTGTGCATGGTGATTATTTGTGAGGGAATGCTTCTGTGCACACAGATTAATAACTGCATTGAGTCCATTTTTAGGATGAAATATGATGACCAGAATCAAGTGATTTATTATCACATGCATTGGTTATGTTCTACTTAATTTTCTCATCTGTAAAAAATGTTTTCTCTCATATAATTTTTCAAGTTGAAATATAATTCACATACTATAAAATTACCATTTAAAAGTGTACAATTCAGTGGGTTTTAGTATATTCATAAAGTTATATAACCATCACCACTACCCAACTCTAGAACATATTCATCATCCCCAAAAGAAACACCATACCCATAAGCAGTCAATTCCCTACGCTTCCCTCTTTCCAATTCCTGGTAACTACAAATCTACTTTCTGTATGAATTTGCCTATTCTGGACATTTCATGTAAATGGAATTATACTACATGTGGCCTTTTGTGTCTGCCTTCTTTCATTTATCATAATATATTAAGGTCCATCCATGTTGTAGCATGTATCAGTATTTCATTCTTTTTATTTTTATAAAGACTTCATTTTTAGAACAATTTTAGGTTTACAACAATATTAAGAGGGAGTTACAGATATTTCCCATATTCCTCCTGCCCCACACTGCTGCTTTATCACATTTGTGATATTTTCTCCCAGTTTGTGGCTTCTCTTCCAATTCTCTTGATATTGTCTTTCATAGAAATTTTTTAATTTTAATAAAGTTCAGTTTATCAATGATTTGATGTTGCATTTAAAAAGGGATTGCCATACCCAAGGTCATCTAGTTTTTCTTCTATTTTATCTTCTAGGAACTTTATAGTTTTGCATTTTACATTTAGTCTGTGATCCATGTTGAGTTAATTTTTTTTAAGTGTGTGAGATCTGTGTCTAGATTCATTTTTTTGCATGGTGGATGTCCATTCGTTTCAGCACTGTTTGTTGAAATGACTGTCTTTTCTCTATTGTGTTGCTTTTGCTCCTTTTTCAAAAATCAATTGACTATATTTATGGGGATCTATTTCTGGGCTCTCCATTCTGTTCCATTGATCTATTTCTCTATTCTTTCACCAGTACCACAATGTCTTGTTTACTGTAGCTTTAGAGTAAGTCTTAAAGTTAAACAGTGTCAGTCCTCCAACTTTGTTCTTCTGCTTCAACACTGTGTTGGCTATTTAGGGTCTTTTGCCTCTCGTATAAAATTTGAATCAGTTTGCTGATTATTTCCTTCTTTGTATGGCTGAATAATATTCCATTGTATGAATAAACCACGTTTTGTTTATCCAATTATCAAGTGAAGGACATTTACATTGTTTCCACATTTTGGTTATTTTGAATAATGCTGCTATGAATATTCGTGTACAAGTCTTTGTTTGAACAACTGTTTTCAATTCTCTTGAGAATGTACTTAAAAGTAATTGCTGTTTGACTTTTTGAGGACCTTCCAAACTGTGTTCCAAAGCAGCAAAAATATAAGTATTTATAAGTCGATAATGTATAATTGACATTCAACAACTGTTTTATTTCTATCAATTTACCTATGCTTTCTTTTTACTTTAACTTCTCTGTACAAACTATTCCTTGGTTAGAGTTCCATTTTATGTATTGGATAGTTAAGTTGAATTTACTTTAAACACCCATTCCTTGTTCCTCAAACTTTTCTGACTCAAAATTTTTACTATGCTATTGCAGCCAGTATTAGAGACAAACCAAAAAAATGATTATATTAATAATTGATAATCAATGTTACATACTTGATTATAGATAGATAGATAAATAAACAGATAGCCATTTTTAGGAATTACATTGATAATAGTTATTATTTATAGTTATTATTAATAGTTATTATTTACCCTTTTTTGTTTGTTTATTTATATAATACCCCATTTTCCTGAAAAGATTACCTGGACCCATATCCTAGCTGTGAAATGTTCTATTTTATTTAAACATATTTATAAAAATCAAACACGTTTTAATTTACAGTAAGGAAAGAAGACTTAAAAAAAAGAACACATCACAATTAAAACAAAGAAACTATTAACCTTGACAGTAGAATAGTAAATTAATGGCTTTCCCAACTGTTCTTTAGATATCTGTAAATGATTAGCTAATTGATTGTTTAAAATGTTAGCCTGAACTGTGTTGTTGGGACCAGTAAAAATTTGAAGGTTAGATACCTTCAAACCATCTGATGATAATTGAGAACTTTTTCAAAGGTAAGTACAAATATTGGAAATAAATCCTACTGTTTGTGTATTTAGTAAAGGAGAAATGACTCTTTATTCTGGGTCTTGATTGTATAATCATTCTATTTTTAATAAATTAAGAATGGCCTCGGGGGAGAATAATGGTCTGCATTGTCTGCTAAACTTACAATATTGCCTTTCTTCTACCTTTATACTTAGGATCCGTTTATCCAGCTCTCCCAATTTATAGCAAGTTTAGGTATTCTATTCTTGTATACCATTTTGTGATGAGAATGGGATTAAAGACCCATGAGAAATTGAATAGGAAAAGAGAAAAAATCCTCTGAGAGAGAATATGAGGTGCATTTTAGAAAATATTAATAACTAAACATTTCTAAAGGTAAATAATATTAGACAGGAAACAAACAAGCACCATTATGGTCAGTAGTCAGATTAGAGACACTTTCCCCAGCAAGGACCTTGTGGCACCAGGGAAACCAACACAAACTCTGTTAAGGTGTTGAAATTGCTATTCACTTAGAAGAGTGTCTCATATAAAAGATGTACTACATTGTTTGAGACTGTATATCCCACTCAGGTGGAGAATTACTTGCAGGCTTAAAAGGCTGATGTGCTTTTGTGGAGTAGCAGATCAATTTGAGTGTAGCAAATTAGCAGTTTAGACCTACACAGCATGCTTAGGACAGGTAAGAAAGCCTTCCTGAGAAAAGCTTGAAAATTTTGTATGTAAAAGTAATTAGTAGTTGATTCCAATTTTAAAATGGCATTCATTGTTCTGCTTGTCTGCTATTGAGATTTATAATAATAATGTCATCATTATTCCTGTTTCAAAGGTGAAGTTTCTACACAGAACCATATTAAAAAATTCCTTGTTTTTGTTATGAGTCACAGTAGCAAGTAACATAAAGCAATTCTAGTAAGCTTAAGTTGGCAAGAAGAATACATTATAAAGATACAAGGATGTCTCATGGAATCTAGTAGTGGGAAGGAATTTGGGATTAGGAAACCAAGGACTAGAAAACTTTTTTTTTTTTTCCTTTCTGAAGACTGGTTTCTTCTGCATGACAAATGAAATCTTTTTCTCACATTTCTGAGTATACATCTCACAGGTCCAGACACCCCTAAAAGGACTGCCTTTAAGTTGTAAATTCACTTTCTGAGAGAAGGGAGTCTGTTAGGCTGAGATTGAGGCAGGTGCACATCCTTGGTCCCATCAACCATGGCCAAGGGGGTGGGGTTATAAATAAAGTGACAGCTGATGTGTCTACCTTCATGGATGGAGTGGCAGTGGATGTAGAGTGCCCAGCAGTGTAATATAGCATGTTTGTGTGTGATGTGGGCAGAAACTGATGTATCAGCTAGAACTAATTTCAACTAAGTCACATAGAATGAGAGTGTGAACAGAAACCATTTGTCCCAATCTTCAACAACAGTAGCTATATTGTATTACTGTCCCAGAAAACTCTGCATGTGGTTATTATACAAAGAAAACAAATATTGACTTATTTGTTTTTTTCAAAGTACAAATCAAAGGATGCATTCTTAAGGGAGAACATGGTGGATATTGTTTACCACTCTTTTGAATACATACTCCAACCAGGGGGAAAATCAATTGCTTTTTAGTTGTCTTTATTAAAAGTCTTGTGAGGTCTTCAACAAAGAGCTGTCGGTTCAAGAAATTTCAGAGCCAAGTAACTATTTATTCAAGGGCAATATATAAAAGTGCAATTGAACACAGCAATTGGGAGGTTGCTAGAGTGACTGCTGAAATACTTACAGCGCACAATGTTGTCTTTTCCCCACACCCTTGAGGAATAAAACTCACATAGTCTTTGTTATTAACATAGATGTTTTAGGGGTATCCAATATTCTATAAATACTCAAATAAAAAGCCATAATAGTATGTTAACTGTTTTCCAGGAAAATTTTGCTTTGGAATTTTTATATTTATTAAAAATAAAAGAGAAGTCTAGTTTTCCCTTCCTTTATCCATTTTGCCTTTATTTTTATAGGCACATGTTCAACTATATGCCATTTTAATCACACAATTCTCTATTTGCAAAAACATAGACAAAAAAGAAAACCAAAACCAAAGCCCAGACATATATGACTTTACAACAAAGGTGTATTAAGAGGAGCTTGTTGCTAATTCTAAAGAAGTATTTTTATTGTAGTAGGCAGAAACTTCAGAGGAGGGAGGGAGGTATCCCCTTAATTTGAGGAGCAGGAAATCAGAAAATGTCTTCATGAAGGAAGGTCAATTTAAAATTGTAAGAGGAAGAAATTATAGGGTAAGGAAATATCAATTAAAGTCACTGGGTGGGGAGGGAGTAGTGGAAATAAAATTTCTTAAAGCCAATATCATGTGGCAGAGATATTGCTAGGAGGTATAGGGATATTTTGAATTGGTGTTAATAGTGAATATTTGACTGGGATATGGAGTATACAGGTTAGAGTATAGGCTGTTGTAGTTTTGCATAGTAGTGTGGGATCATAAAAATGGCTATGCAAGCTGAAACCATGCAAAGTGAACTAAATAATCAATGGGAAAATTACAAGTGTTCAGTGACTTAAAAAAAAATTGTCAGAAGAGTAAAAACTGTGTTGTTTTCAATTATAAATATATAGGGAAACTAAAACATTGAAACTATTTAATACACTGTAATCAAAGACATGAGAAACATTGAACATTAAAATACATTATTATTTTTGTAAAAAAACTATCAAAAGTAGTTTTAATGGTATTTGTTATTTTCTTGCCTATAATTTATGATAGGGAGTAAACATTTTTCTATGCACTGGCATATTGTTATACTCCTTTCTAAGTTTTGATTAATTTCCAACATTTTACTCTTCGTGTTTTCAATGTCGCAAAATATTTCTGGGAGCTCCTTTAATGTTGAAGTTGTTTGCCAGCATCGTGTCCTCTGGGACATCTTCATTCTTTTTGTCAAAACCACTTTCCTCATGTATGTTGATAAGTTCACCTTTACTAAGTTCCTTTGGCTGTATATCCTGAGTCTCTCAAATGGTAGCCCTGTCAACAATCCCATGGTCAGCTATTTCTTCCATAACTCTATTTACATTGGATTAGAATTTCACTTTTGAAGTTATCACTTTTCATTTCTTTGCTAGCATTTTTATATTTGTTGGCCAATTCCCTCTTTCACTTATCCATGCTTATAGAATGGCATGTGAGTTTATCACTGGGAAACAACACAATTGTATGCTTCCCTGTTCATGCTGGAACTGAGTATCAGATGTGCAGTCTGCACTGGAAGACTTTGAAAAAGTGATGTGATTGGTCACTGATTATGGTGCTTGGCTGTTATTTACATAGTGATTTGTGGACTGAAGACCTAGGTACGAAGTTTGTACTTCATGCAATTACTCATAGTAAGTATACTGTGGTCACTGAAATTGGAGCCATTTTGTTGGGGGACTGGTATAATTGAACTTAACTGTGGTAACTGAAATTCACACAAGTGCTGCACAAGATGAGGACTGCCTGTATAGAACAGGGATATAGTTTCCAGAGAATATTAAAGTAAGCACGGAAAAGGGCCATTTTTAATATCTTTTAAAAAATTAAGGTGAAATTCACATAGCATACAATTAACCATTTTAAAGTGTACAGTTCAGTGGCATTTAGTGTATTCACAACGTTGTATAACTACCACCTCTCTCAACTTTCAGAATTTTTCATCACACTAAAAACAAAAAATCCTGTACTCATTTAGTAATCACTCCCTATTTTCCCTCCCCCATTCCCTGGTAACTAACAATTTATTTTCTGTCTCTGTGGATTTACCTATCTGGATATATTATATAAAAGGAATCAAACAAAATGTGACCTTTGTATCTGGCATCTTTCACTGAGCATGAAGTATTCAAGTTTCGTCCAAGTTGTAGCATGTGTCAGCACTTCATTACTTTTTATGGTTGATTAAGATACCATTGCATGGATATACCTCCATTTGTTCTTGCATTCATCTGTGGACATTTGGGTTGTTTCTACCTTTTGACTATTTTCAAAATATATATTGCATAATGCTGCTATATACTTTTTCAAACATGTTTCTGTGTGGATGTATGTTTTTGTTTCTCTTGGAGTGGAATTGTTGGGTCATATGTTAATTCTATGTTTAACTTTGAGGAGCTGCCTGTACATACTTGTAGTGCACATATGTATGCATTTCTTTTGAGTGGAATTAGTGGGTCTTAGAGTTAGTATATGCTCAGCTTTAGTAGATGAGGCTGAACAGTTTCCAGATGCAATTGTACAATTTACTGCCCCAGCAGCAGTGTATGAGAGTTCCAGTTGTTCCACAACCTTGTCAACATTTGATATTGTCAGTCTTCCTAATTTTAGGCAGGTATGTTGTGGTATACTGGGGTTTTATTTTGCACTTCCCTGATTACTAATGAGGATGAACACATTTTCTTACAATAATTTTCTATTTGCATAGCCTCTTGTGAAGCCTCAATTCAAATCTTTTCCTGTTTTTCTACTGGGTTATCTGTCTTTTATAAATTGATTTATAGGAGTTGTTTATCATTCCAGAAATGGGTCCTTTGTTGATCATATTTACTCTGAACACTTTCTGCCACTCTGTGGCTTGCCTTTTCTCTCCCTTAATTGTGTTTCTGATGAAAAGATGTTTCTAATTGTAATGTATTTCAAGTCAATCATTTCCTTTATGATTTTTTTGTGTCTTGTTTAAGGGTTTTTTTGTGTCTTGTTTAAGGGTTTTTTTGTGTCTTGTTTAAGAAAATTTTTGCTTTATTTTGCTTTGATTTTTTTGTGTCTTGTTTAAGGGTTTTTTTGTGTCTTGTTTAAGAAAATTTTTGCTTTATTCCAAGCTAATGAAAATATTTCCTATCTTCCTAAAGCTGAATTGATTTTCCTTTCACATGTAGATCTACAGTTTAACTGGAATTAATTTTAGTGTACGATATTAGGTGGGGAGGTCAAGATGAGTTTTTTCTCCGTATAGATCACTGTTTGACTCCGAAGACCACCTTTTTCCTTATCACACTGTCACGCCACCTTTGTCATAAAGCAGGTGTCTCTATATATACATGAATCTGTTTCTGGTCTCTTTTGTTCTATTGATCCTTTTGGTTATCATTGTGCCAGTACCACACATCTTAAATATTATAGTTTTATAATAAATTTACATATCTAGTTGTATAAATCCTTCACTTTAGTTCTTCATCTTCAAGATTGTCTTGGCCATTTTTGACACCTTGCAGGTCTATATATGCATTTTGGAATTTGCCTGTTGATTTCTACACATATGCATGCCATGTATTCCCAAACAACAACAAAACAAAACAAAAATAACCACCTCATTTGGTCAGATTTTGATTCACTCTATAGATCAATTTGAGGAGGATTAAGATCTTTAGAACATTGAGTCTTCCAATCCACAACCATTACATATTCCTCCACTGTTTAGGTCTTAGTTTTCTATTAGAGGACTTGTACAACTTTTTGTTACATTTATTCCTAGGTATTTACTGGTTTTAAAGCTATTGTAAATGATATTTTTTTTAATTTTTAAATTTTGTTTTTAATTGTTTTTGGTGATATGTAATTAATTTTTGAACATTGCACTTGTATCCAGTGACCTTGCTAAATTTGTTAATTCTGAGAGTGTATGTGTAGATTATTCAGCCACAGTCATGTCATCTGTGAATAATGAGCTCTCAAGTCTTATAAGCTCTTTGTTTCTTTGTTTTTGCCTTTTTGTACTCTCCAGGACCTCCAGTATAGTGTTTGATGGAAGTGGAAATTGCAAACATAGTTGTCTTGTTTCTCATCTCAGGGAGGAGGTGTTGGTGATTGTGCCATGCAGGTGATCCATACACTCAGTCTGCACTCACTTTACTCAGATCTCTACCTCTTAGGACTTCAGTGTTGCTCTTTCCTGCACTTAAAGTACACAAACATATAGAATGCCAGTCAGAATGGGGTGACAGTATTTGAAGTAACAAGTGTTTTCTTATGTAATCTGGAGCTCTTTGTACAAAAAAAAAAAGAAAAGAATACTCTCCAAGTCAGGGAGGAAAAAGTGATGGCTTGCATGGTCAGTCCTTAGGCTGGTGGAAGGGAGGGAGAAAAGGAAAGCTGGGCATAATTGCTGTTACCACCATGTCCTCATATGCAAACATCAGGGATCACTAGCCTTGTGTGGGCTTAGCTCAGTGCTTTATTTTTTTCAATTTTTAAATTTTATTTCATTTAATTTTTTATACAACAGGTTCTTATTAGTTATACATTTTATACATATTAGCTCTGTGCTTTTGAGAATGGCTTCCAGTGAGAACTATCTGGCTGAGTGATGTGAGTGAAACAGGTAACATCTACACTCTCTGCAGGTTGGAGGTCCCTTCCTAGCTTTACCATGAATCCCTTCCTACAGTTTGTTGGCCATCACCAACCTTCCTTCCACCAGGGATACTCCTGCACCCCCTCAATCCCTGAGCCTAGAGGAAATTCCCAGAATGCCTTGACACCCTGGCTGTTTCACACTTGCTTACCTTGGAGAGTCTAGAGAATTGCTGACTTCATGGGATTTGCCCAGAAGCCAGACCAGAGAGAGCAGAGGGGAAAGGCAAGGAGAAAAGGACCATTTTGTAAAGGGTCTTAAATGCTAAGCTGAGACCTTTGGACTTAATTGGCTTTATGATAGAGAGCTGCTGAAGGCTTTTGATCAGATGAGTGAAATGATCAAAGCTATATTTTAGAAAAATCAGTCCTACGGTGGTGGGAAAGCTGGTTTGGAAGGGGAGAGATCTATTAGAAAATGATTTTAAGAATCCAGCTGAGAATTAATAAGAGCCTGACCAGTGACTGTGGGCATGGGAGGAAAAAAGGCAAATAGGAGAGACATGGTTCCAGGCCCTAACCCAGTCCTCTGCCCACACTGGGTATTCATTAACTGCTGAGGTATCAGGTAGATCCAGGACCACAGCGCCGTTTATAGCTCTGTTTCTAATAGTAAAAGAATGCTTATTAGATTATCCTATCACTGTTCCCCATCCTACTACGAGGCCATATGTAGCTGGTGCATTCTTGGCAACTTTACAGGACGGAGTTGCTGCCTTGTGTACATCTGTATCCAATATAGACTGCACAGGGTCTTTTTATTTTCATTTCCTGGTATAGGGTTCTTGACACTTTCTCCCCAGCTCCCCCACCCCAGCTCCTCCCATTCATTATTCAGAGTTTGCCTGAAGCGTCAAGACCAGAGGGAGAAATCCTAGGAACGGATAGTGTGAGAGCACCGAATTATAAAACTCTAAGGTGGTTGGTTGTGGCTAAATTTTCTGTTATAAGATGCACTCCATTGCACTTTGGAAAAAAATGCCATGCTGAGCTGCTCGTTTAGAAACACAATGCTTACCTGCTGCTCAGTCCTCTCAGCCAAATTCTAATGACTCCATAAAGAATAAAACAGGTGCAACTAAAAGCACCCAGGGATTCAGTACTTAGACTCCCCTGGAAGTCTTGCTGCCAAAGGAAAATCTTGAAGAAATGGGTCATAAGGCAAGGTAAGGCGAATCTTTGGCCTAGCAAGCAGCTTAGTGCAAGGAGAGTGAAAGGAAACTGTCTAATAAGAACAGGCTCATGTGGAGCCGATGCCAAGCGTTTGGAAGACTCAGAGGGTCTATAGTGTATGAGGTGACATTATCTGGTTGGGAAGTTTCTGTAATGAAAATGTAAATGTTGCTACTGCGGAAACCCCTGAGACTCTACAGAACCAGCAGATGTGAGTCCTTATATGAGCCAGGCCTCCAGACCTCAGGCTGTTACGAGGCATGGAGATCAGTTAAATTGGAGGAGGATAAGAAAAAAAAAACATGTGATTTTTGTTAAATGCCAAATCTTTAGAGTACTTGGTAATATCACAGCATTGGGAAGGCATATCGATGTTCAATAATCATTGTTGATTCTTGCAGTACAAGATAGGCTGTCAAGCCTTGCCTTAGAGCTACTTCTATAGATAAAATTCCTATTGTCACTGTGGGTTATCAAGAGTTAGAATGGACTCTTGGTTAAAATACTTCTATACATTTAGAAGTGTTTTAGAAGTCTGGGTAAGTAACTAATTGCCGTATGCTTTAATTTCCTTTACTTTATAAATTATTTTTCATTTACTCAGTTCCATTTTAAAATGTCTTGAAATCTCTCTACCTAGACACCGTCTTTGAATTTCCTGGGTTCTCTGACAGTACACTATAGATAAGGAAAACTCTTCAAGGTAAACTATTCGAATTTAGACTTGACATCTTAGTCACAAGGCTTTCCTGGTGAGGTTTCCACTTGACTTCACTTTGGATTATAATAACTAACTTATTGCACACAACACACTCTTGTGGTAACGATTGCTAGTATTGTCTTCATTTCACTATGAAGAAAGTGAGGGTCAGTGAATTCGGGAATTTGCCTGAGGCCATTTGGCCACTGAATGATGGAGCCCTGGTTCTCTGACTCCAAATCCCTCCTCTTTCAATTTTACTATCACATTATGAAAATTAACTGTTTACTTTTTTCATTCTTGACTTTATTGCTTTGAAGGGTTTCAAGTCTCTTTTGTCCCCAACAGTATCTGTTTTTCCTCTCAATGGGATTTTATGCTTCTCTAGAATAAGAGGAATGCTTTTTTACTTCTTTAATTCTCTTGAAGCAAATGATATCATGCCTCTAAGCCTTTAGCAAAAGTTTTGAGTGGGCTATACTGTCTCTTCTAGTTCTTTCTTTAGAGGACTGAACAGCAGGTAAGCATTGAGTTTCTCTCTTCTTGGTTGATCAGTCAGTACTCATTTACTTGGTGATTGTCTTATTCTTTTTATCATTGGTCTATTGACTTCTGGTGTATGAGACTCTTATCATGAAAGTGGTCCAAGGACACAAGGTATTGTCTTCATAGGCATGTGTAAATTACCCATATCTTTAATATAAATGCCTATATAGCCTTGCCAATCAGTTCGTACATGTGGCTATAGTCCTTCAACACAGTGTAGCAGAAAATAGTGACAAAGAGGAGAAAAACCACATGTACTTGTCATTGATGGATTTAAAACAAAATCTGAGGTTGCTAGAATCATATTTTGTCTATGTTAGCATTTCCTCTTGAATCCAGAAGGCAATCTTTTGGGCAGCCTGATGGCTTTTGGCTACGTTTTGACCGTGAATCTCATGGCTTGCTGACCCCTAATGTGCAGAGCTGTCAAACACAAAGAGTATGGAATCTCTCCTTACCTACTTTGGCTAGCTGTGTGGCCATTCTTTCCCTCAGTGTCTTATTTGTAATGTAGGAACAGTACTAACGCAGTTCACAGGACTGTTTTACAGGCTGTTACAAAAAAAAAAAAAAATGGAGTATCAGACATTAGCAAAGCTAGATGACACACATTAATGAAATTATGGGAAGCAGAGAAATAGCTCCTGAAACTCTCACTGTACCTGCATACTTCAGGCTACAGCTTCTGATTCTCATTTCCTACTGGATTTTATTCCTCCATTCTATTTACACATGGTACGAATTTATATGCTTACATTTTTCACGTGTAGTTTGGTAAGACTAGAAAGAAAAGATTTATTGAATGTATTATTATCATTTTGGGGGGGCTTGTACTTTTCATCACTACTGTCCGTATTTAGGGTTTATGACTAGCCTATAAAATATTTGCCCAGACTGAAGCTCAGAAGATGAGATCTCAGTCAGTTTTGAAGTGTGAATTAGTACAGATTTTCAAAACCAATAGAGTGCTGTGTTTAATATGAATGGGGGTCTAAATTATGGTAAAGTATAGTTCAAAATAGTCTGCTTTAACCCTAACAGGTTATGGCAATATCTTTACAAATATATTCTAATAGGTAGATGGCATCACTTCTACTAGGGGGATCTGGTGGGCTTTTCAACTATGTTGGCTTTTATTCAGTTATGCAGGTGTATCACCATTTTCAGCTTTATCATATGCCTAAATGGTTTCACTATATATAAATATATATTCACCCGAAGTGGGAGAACAAGAAGCACTTCATTTTATTTTTTGGAAGGATTAAAGTTTTAGAAATTCTGTCTTCTTTCTCAAAGGGACTTAAGGACACTGTGTATTCTAGAATACTCTGCTCTATTTACTAATTTTGCCATATGCAAATTGAGTCATGTTAGTATTGATAAATTTTTTTGGGTTTCGGGTTTTTCATTTTTTTTTGGTTTCAGGTTAAAATAGCACTTTGCTCTAGGCTGGCAAGATACATGTTTGAGGTTCTCTGATGCTTCAAAACATCACTGTCATGTAAGGAGTCATTTTTAGTTCATTTTACAAAAGAGAAAGGAGGTAGGATCTAAAGGTTTAGGAAGTCACTTGATGGGAAGGAATTATTTAAATATGGGTGTTTATAATCAGGTATGAAAACACATTTCCCTCTGTATATTTACTATTTAATGTTTCCTATTTACAAACCACCCTAAAAATGTCCAAGACACCAAGAGGAGTAAAAACATTTCCTCTCTCCTTTATGAAAGGAGGTTGTGTATTGAGGATTTGGCACCTTCTACTTCAAAGAAGGTAAATAAATTACATGTGGCTGAATGCTGAGGTCCTTGCTGACAGTCTCTTTCTGATGGGATGTTAAGTCCTATGGGAAGAAAACAAGTGGGATGAAGGACAAAAGATAGAGGAAGTGCAAATAAAGAAAGGAAGCTCGAAAAATAATGAGAGGGGGGCGGAAGTTATCCACTAAGCAGCCTGTGGTCAAAAGGTGCTGTGGCCAATTGCCTGGGAGAAGAACTGCTATGAAGCTAAATTCTCAAGTACCCAGGAGCTATGTAGAAGAGAAGCAGAACCTGCCCCAAAATAGAGGCCAAAGGAGGATTCATCCTACCAGCATATGGTCCAGTCATTACAGGAGGGAATCAGTACTATTTGGGGGCTGGATGTATGCTTACTTGATGTTTGGACCCTTGAGGAATATGATTATTTGTGCCCCAGGAGACCAGGAGACTTAGAATCCCTAACAGGACCTTGGACCCAGTAGAATGGAGGGAGAGACACTCCTGTGCCTGTAGTTTATGCCCACACTTAAGTACTTCAAGCCATCCACAGCTGGGGTGAGCAGCGGGTAGACATCCCTGGCACAAATTTCTTAATTAACAATATAGGGATGTTGTAAAGGAGATTTCCAGCTTATTTTGTTGACCTTACATTAGTGCATGCTTTTCCTTTATCCATGTTTTATTTGGTTATGTATTAAGGTTACTATTGAAATTCAATTATGTTCATAATAATCATATTACTTTTGGTATTCTCTCTCCTTTTTTTTACATTAAAATTATAATTAGAAATATTAATCATTCAATTCTTATAATCTATGTCAAGTAGAATATTGACTATGGTTCTGTTTTTTTCTTAGAAGTCACATTCAATGGTTATTTTATTTTTTTCTGCAAGGACGTTAAGAACAATTTATATCCAAAGTAATGTCTTTGTTGTCATTTACCTACTTTTGGTTGCATTCTGAATCTTTACCATGCATTTAAAATCTATGTTTACTAGATGTTCACAAATTTGGAATTATATTAGAGCCAAGTACATTCTTGTTTCATAAACAACATTACTAGAAGAATGAAGATGAATATAACAGCTACCTCGGTCATAAAGAAAATATCAGTGAAAGGGATTTTTAATTTCTTAATAATTTCATAACTACTAGAATATCGATCTTCAAATGGACTAGGAGACCTTCTGAAAAGCAACATTTCATTTCATTTTAGAATCAAGAGACACCCAAGGTACTTTCCATTCTCTTGTTATGCTCCTTTATCCAATTTTATTTATGCTTTAACCACTGCTCCTACCACAATCACTGTTACTCTTGGACTCTTACATAGGCTTTCTCCTTCAGCTCTACTGCTATGATTCATATTCTCAGGCCTCCCTCACTAACAATGACTAACACATTGCTAATGGCATCAGACCATCTCTACTTCTTTCTGTCCTGCATCCCCCTGTTGCTACAGATTACATGGAGGGATTTTGAGGTGGAATGGAATAGTAAAAACCTACAGCAGCATCATCTTTCAACTAAGTGCAGTGAAAGCTTACTAATCCATGAGCTCCTCCATATATTATATTTAGGGCTGGAAATTCTTTGCCAAAATTATTTTCGGCCTCTTTGGAAAACCGGTATAAAAAACAAAGAGCTAAATGTTCATTGGCCTTCATGGGCTGTTATTTGCATCTTATGGTGCTTCCATCCAATGAAGGCAGGAAGGCTGCTAAAGAAATATTTGTTTCCGTTAATAGATTGACCTTTCCTTAAATTGCCCCTCTGAGGAGAAATACCAGACCTGAAGCAAACCCAAATGTGTCACCAGAAAATACAATCTGGCTCAGGGTGATTAACTACATCCAATTCAAATTCATTGTCTTACCTCCAGGTCCATCCTCCTTTAACTCCTCCTTTCCTGCCATCTCAGGCCAAATATGTATATATGGTATGTCATATATATATGACATACAATATATAAGTATATGAATAATTCTTAATCTCTTACTTTCCTTCTTCCATCAACAAGTGAAATTATATCACAAATTTACCCATCTCTCCTCTATCTCTAATACTGCCATCCTAGTACAAGCTAAAACCATCTTTCTCTTGGATTTCTGAATTGGCTTCCTAATCCATTTTCTTGCTTCTACTCATGCTTGTCTTCAGTCTATTCTTCATAAAGAATAGCCGGTGTGATTTTTGTCCCCCTGCTTAGAATTTCCCAAAAGTTCCCCATTGAATTTGGAATACAAACCTTAACTCTTTACTGTGGCCAAAAGATCCATGGATGATTTGACCTCTGCATACTTTTTCAACCCTTTCAGTTTGAGTGTCTGCTCTGCTAGGTATTGTTCTAACTGATGGAGACACACCTTCTAAGATAGACAAAATTCTTCTTCAAAAAGCATATGTTCCAGGAGATGAAGATACACGATAAACAGAAAGTTAAAAAGAATAAATATAGTGTGCTAGAATGAGCAGGTCCCATCTTGGATTGAGCTATGCAAGAAGGCCTCGTTTAGAAGGTGGTATTTAAGTGGGAATCTGAGAGACAAGATGGAACACATCATATGGATATCAGAGGGAAGAGCAGAGGAAAGCTGTTGGAGGGTTTTATGAAGGCTAGGTATGTGAAATGTTTTACATTTTTAAAAGATGACTCTGGCTGCAGTGAGGAGAATGGAATTGAAGGAAGCCAGGTAGAAGCAGGCAGCCTAGTTAGGGAGCTATAGCAGTAGTCCAGGCAAGAGATGAGTATAAGTTGGACTGGGATGGGGAATAGAAGAGGAGTGGATAGATTCAGAATAATGTGTTCCAGCTAACAGGGCTAGTTGATTGAGTGAATGTGGGCTGTGAGGGCCAAGAGAAATTGAGTACAACTGCTATCTTTTCATCTTGGACAGTTGGGTGGAGGTGATGTGAATGAGACAGAGAAGATTGGTGGGTGGATGTGAAAACAAAGACCCTTCATTTTGGACCCTTGGACTCACCACACACCTGTTCCTGGTGCATACACACTCAGGTTTCTCCTAAAAATATTTTGTTTGATTTTCCACTACTACAAAAACTCCTTGAGGGCAGAAACAGGGATACCTCCATTTTGCTCATCACTGAATTCATACCACCTAGTAGATAATGGTACACACTAGGCATTTAATAAATACTTTATGAATGATTGCATCACATAGATCATTGTGCCAGTTTATTAGTTCATATGACTACCCGTAAGTCGTCTTATTTCAATTGAATAGACTTAAAAGAAATCAAATTTTATGTGTCTCCCCTTGGTTTATACACTGGTACAAGATTGTAATGGTTTCTTCAGGAAATAGGCTGCCCTTCCCCCTATCTTTGAATACCCAGTGCCTAGCTCATGGTGACATGGAAGAGGTGTTTTACTTTTTCTCTCTAAGCCTCAGTTTCATAATCAAAAACAGATATAAACATCACCCCTACTTTAAAGAGTTATTTTGAAAATTAAATGGGATAATTCACATAAAGTACATAGCACAGTTTTAAGTATATTGTAAACACTAATGTGATTATTGTTATTGCTATTGATATTCAATGCTGAAAAAACAGGAAGTTTGTGACATTTAGGTCCCTTAGAGGTGAACAAGCATGCTGCTATTCATTCTTATTATCCATAAATAGAAATCGTTAGGTTAATATTCAAAATCTGCATTCCAAACAATATTTTACAATTGTATGCTCTTTCAAGGTAATCCTCAGAACTGGTGCTTAAGTGATTTATCTTAATGATTCTTTCTATGATTTGAACAGATTTAATTAAAGGACAGCCCTCTTAAGCTTCATGCTTAAAAAGGGTTTAGTGGTATTAGGCTTTTAGAAATTCTAAAATGTAAAAAGAAAAACCTTTGACTCCTCAGATACATGCAAGCAATAGCAAACAACTATATCTAATAGGTAGATTAAAAGTACCACTGAACATTAGCTTAATATCCTTTTATTTTCAAAATGAAAAATATCTCTGACTTCCACATAGCAGGTTACTTTTTGATGTGCTTGTTTTTCCTCAGTAATCATCTATAGTTTTGACGATATTGTGTCATCATGAGGTAAAGAATCAATATGCTTAAGGACCCAGCATTGTGAAAACACACATTTTTAATATTTAAAAGGTTTGTGCATTTGTAAATAAGACAATGCACCCAATATCAGATCATGCTTCATGAGAAAAAGATGCTAAATTTCCTTGACCTACTTTCATCTTCATGTTTAGGAAACAGTGTCTAAGAAGTAAACAATGTAGTTGTGCATCACGTAGGATATGATTATTGTTTGAATTTATGATTCATGCCTTGAGCAAAATTTTTTTTTGTGGCTTCATTTGCAACCGTAATTTACAACTTTACCAGGGATATGCTGTATATTTGGGAGGTAATATATCAGACTTGCTTTGTACCGGAACAGTTTTCTAGCTCTGGGTATAGTATTTTCTGTGTTTCTGTTAGCTATAAAATTTCTAGGCATAACATTTATTGTAGCAAATATGGAAATTTTTTAAAAATTGTATTCCCCTTAGGAATGTCTTATTGTATTTATATTCTTATTATAACCAAATCCAACTAGCGTTTAAAGACTGGTTGCATAAGAAGAAAGAATTAACCTTTTCAGATTTTGTGAAAATAAGGATTGCCTCATTTTTGTATTTTGTGTACCTCTTGTCTAAGATATTAATAAACAATATGTGACTTGGAAACACTGTATGTGCCCTTCAAATCTAGAAATGTTTTTTTCCTATTGCAAATAATAAGTAGGCTGTACTACTGAAAAATGAGTTTTGCCTATTCTTTTTGATCTATGAGTTAGTGAAGAATTTCCCACAGTACTCACTGGACGTTTTATTGTTTGTTCTAATTTCAACTGTCTTAAGCAATAGATCTAGAAATACTGAGGATTTTTAAAACAAAGCAAACAAATAAAAAATAAAACAACTCCAAGTTGCTGAGATTCTCAACTAAATGTAACCTTCTGCCTAGCGCTGACATTTCTTTGCATCTTCCCATTTTGTCATTTTTATTAGAATGATCTTTTATTAAGAGTAATACTTATTTCCCAAAATAAACATTTAAAAATTAACTTTAAATCCCCATTAGTTTGGAGAATTTAAAGTAGCTTGATTTGAAAGTATTTATTTTCATAAGCACAAATAACAAGTATGATCCCAAGCTGTAATTTTAAATTACTAAAATTATAATTTTGTGTCTGATTATATAAGTTTAAAGCATAATTAAAACTAGGAAGTACTGCCATCTTTTCTGTCTGCTTGATACAATCAGTGAGAAAGGAAGCTAAAAGCCTGAAGGAAGTTTAAAACTTTAGAAAAAAGCTTGGTAAGGAACCTAACATGTGCTTACATCATAAAATACAGACTCCTCCAGGAATTTTCTCCCCTCATCAAGTTCTTAGCAGAGTTTTTCTTGACATACAGGTAAGCAGACTGAATAGTCTGCTGAGGAGGGAAATGGTGACTTTTATTGATAGGCACAGTAGGGTAAGGAGAAGTAGGATAATGCCTTTAGTCACAATGCTGGGTCTTCAAAACAGAATTAAAACTTTGTTTAGTGGTAACACAGGCTCAAGAATTATTTCAGCACTATTACATACTTTTGTTCTTCTCGCAGTAAGTATTCATTCTGCTTTTATAACTAACCACAGTAATTTTCTTAGAACAAAGGAGAGCATGGCAACAATAGCTTTAAAAATGACGAAGTTTAAATGCCCAAGATCAGAGTGTAACATTTTGATTTCCATAAGTATTTCAAATGCTACAGGCTTTATATAATAATTTTAATGTGAAAAATATGCAGGCCACGCTTCAGTGCTCTTTGCATATACTGCAAAGAGGAAAAAAACCTTAAAAATTGCTTAGCTTTAATTGAGCAAAAGGATTCACATGTGATCTGAACTTGTGGCTCATAATTCCTTTAGACAGCCTCGTTTGCCGTGTGATGATCCTAATTAAATTATGTAACGGCACTGAACTAGCTAAGCCAGAGGGCCTGTGCTTTCATATCACCTGGCGATTTAACTCTTTGCGGGATTCTGAGTTTGGGGCTCTGGTCTCCTACCACGATTTGGCATGTTTTTCATTGTAAAGCGTCGGAAAACAACATTGATGGAATCCGCCTGGAAAGTTTTGGCCTGTAGGTGGCAGCATTGTAAGGTTTTGGAAGTCTTGAGCTCTGAGGTCTTCGCCTGTTCGGCCTTTCCTGCACCCCTCAACAACAGCCCGCACCCCCCGCACCCCCCGGCCCCACCTCATCAGGCCGAGCTAACATCATTACACACTCAGGTCAGGTAAAACTAAAAGGGAGAGAAATGTCATAGCCAAAAAATTAGGTTTTGTTCACTTCGGTCTGTGTTTCATTATATCTCTGATAATATGGTACATTTGTAATTCTGACCAGAGATTCAGCTCAAGGAGGCTTCTCTGTAGTCCAACGTTAACCCATTGCAAGCCATACACTTTCAAGATAGGCATTGTACCAAGTACAGGAAGGGAAATTAAATTTGGGGTGAATAATTAATTTAACTTAAGCATACCTATTTTAATCACTTGGGAACAAGTCGGAAGGCTTCGAGAACACATATCAAAACCACCTCGTGAGGTCCCCACAGCAATCTTAGCATCCTGACAAAGTTTGCTCTTCCTTTATTCTTTTTTTTCTCTCTTTTCTCTGTGCTTGGCCACCTGTTTCAATTAAGTTCCAAGATTACTTTTGTGAGTTGACCAGAGAAGGAGCAAAGATTTACCAAATTTGATATATATGATTTAAAAGTCACGATTCATGTGTCTTTTAATAATGTATTACTTTACGCAATACTAATATTGTTTGAGCATATAAATCAAAGTATAATAAATAATAAATGCATATGTAGAGATACCAGCATGGATTTCATTGACTGTGATGTTTTTTTCATAATATCCACAGAGATCTTGCAGTTTCATCTTGTACTCTCCTCCTCCATGAATGTTATACTTGCAAAACTTCCCTAGGTGATAATGGAAATAGTGTAGTGTAAGAACATTGGTATCAGGCCTTGTATGAAATCTTTTGTTAACTGAATCCTTGGGGAAATTGTTTCTGAGGTCAAGATTGACAAAATTGTTTAAGTATTATTGAAAATATAAAACAAAATTGTTTCCTCAATAAATATAATTAGCTGTATATACTGCAGTTTCAAGATCAAGCACTGATATTGGGACCAGCTCTTTAAATAAAATAGGACCTCTGTGGTCTCTGGAGGGAACATGCATAAAGCAAAGTAAATGATTTTCTGTCAACACTAAGTAGACAGGTGCTTACATTGAACAGCATTCTAATATGTCTCTGAATATTTATGTCTTCTTTTTCAAATGCATTGCCCATGAATGTCACAGCTGTCAAACGTCTGTACACAAGAAGATAAAAAATGAAATTAATAAAAGGCAGATCAACATTTCGTTTGTTTGGAACACTTTTCCTCCCTGCTTCTTTCCTTTTCCTTTCTTTTACACCCCCCCCACCTTTTTTTTTTTTAACTCAACTTTTTTTTAGGATTTTGGCACGTCTGCATTTTCTAAAAGGCCAAGGGAAATGTGAGTTGACTAGTTGTATTTTTGGCTGGCACCAGGGCCTGTCTCAGTATTTAAACACCAAAATCATCCATGGAATTAATGACCAAGAGAACCAGGGTCTAAGGATTTTTCTAGCCATTTCCGCTGTCCATGTGCTTGGTTTGCTTGGGTGCCACAAACGAGATTCTGACAGGTTGTCACTGCCCCAACCTGAAACTCAAGTTTGTGAGGTGAGAGGCTCTTAAATCTTTCTGCTTCTGTAGCCCAGAGTTTTAGCTCCACAGAGTTGGTGCCAAAACAAGCTATCGCGTGCCCTCAGAGTTATGGAGAAACTCGGTTTTCAGAGCAGAGATGACTAAATAGAATTGGTGGTGGATCAAAGCAATGGAAAAAGGGCCTTTTAGTTGTCAGATCCCTGCCTCTCTGCTGCTCATGGTTACTGAAAGGACCATGTGTACGAAGAGTGTACATTGGGATGAACTCAGCAGTCACTTGACAAGCATTTATTTATTAGGAAGCAGCAAATTTTGATGTGTCTGGTTATTATTATTACTAACTGGTCCTCAAAATATATCACCCTCCCCCCCAACTACTTCTGTATCCACCCTGAATTGTCTGAACAAACCATTTGGCCACAGGAAAGAATGTAATTTAAATGCTGAACCAGGGAATTTAAGCTTAGAAACTTTCTCCCTGTGTTTTGCCTTTGATGAGAATTATTCTAAACAAAAACTCTCCAAATGGTCAAATAGTTGCTGTAAAAGCCTCAGTTTACTGAGACTTAAAATTTGTTGTTCAAATTTTGGTGACCTAATGGGTGTTTTATTGATAACCACAGATATGAACCAGATGTAATAAATATCAGTTTAGCTCAGATTTGATTTTGAGAACATGCTGGTTGCCCTGATTTTGTTATTTTTATAAAAGTAAAAACAATCAACTGTAATGTAAACTGTGGACTTTGGGTGATTGTGGTGTGTCAATCCATTGTTCATCAATTGTAACAAATGGACCATTCTTGTGGAGGATGTTGATAGTGAGGGTGACTATGCGTGCTTGGGGGCAGGGGGTAGATGAGAAACCTCTGTACCTTCCCCTTAATTTTACTATGAACCTAAAACTGCCCTAAAGAAAGAAAGTCTTAATAAAGACGCCCGCACAGATTCAGTTCTAATTTGAAGAGATTCACTCTACTCTTTTTTTTCTTTGAAGAAAATTTCAGTTCAGTTGGCAGTCTGATTAAACAAATATTTGAGTATATTTATATTTGGGGTTCTACAAACAAAATTTGTACATGGCTTAGTTCAAGTCCCTTTGGTTGGCATTGGGCTATTGATATGGGTCACTTCTTAGACAGAAATATTCTTTGCTCTCCTCTCTTTTTACTTAACACTTAGTATGTAGTTTATTTAAAGTGATTATCACATTTGCTTTGGATAATAAATAGTTGTTTATGTGTTTATTTCTCCCAGTATACCATGAGCTCTTTGAAAGCAGGGGATTTGTCTGTTTTAAAATTGTATTATCACAGTTACAGTATTCTTGTTTGCTGATTACTTATAAATGTCCGGGCTTTCAGCGTTGGTCGAATGTTGTCGCTTGTTTTGTTTATCAGTGTGTATTGGTTGGAATGGGTAATTTGGTAGGAAAAAGGCTTGTAGCTATGAAATATCATCTAAATGCTTGCTATTGAAAACATTCTAGGGCATTTCACAGCATAGACATAGAATATCTCAAAAATATGCAACCATTATGAGCAGTTCACTCTTAAGTTCACGTTTCAAATAGGTTGCATCTGTTTCTAATCAGGTAACAATGATTAGCAGGAGAAAACATATGATTAGAAAGCATGCAACTCTTGCTGATATGTATTATTTTTAAAGCTCTCCCAAGCTAAGGTCAATAAAGAAATAGTACATGTAGTGAGAAGAGCTAGATTAGAGGAAGAGTTTCAGCTGTAAACCCTTTGTGAGCTGTTGTAAAAACAGAACTAATTTAACTGATGGGTTGAGGTATTTGGGACTGACATGCAAACTAAAGAATGTGAAAATAGATGAGAAGAATGGGAACTAGTAAAATTATGAGTGCTGTAGTTGGAGGAAAAAAGAGTTTACTGGATAGAAAGTTACTGAACAGATGATTTCATTCCTTTTTATAGAGCCATACTTTAACTCAAAGAAAGCTTGTAAGAATAATGGGGAAAAGCCCCAAGCATGATAAAACAACATAAACAGGGACTATTATAAACAAGAAATGTTGGAAAGGCCTTTGTTTACTTCCATTATTAATGGGAAAAATGATTTTTTGAGGTATTATATCACTTTAAGATCATACTTATCTCTTAGCTTAATCCATCACACTCCCTTTTTGAACAGTTTTACGCCACAGAGCTTGAAGTTCACAGAAGGAAAGAACAAAAAGCTCTGTTCTCTACTCCTGATTTGAACCAGACACAACTTACTTCAAAACTGCATGCTGTCCTTCAGTTAATTACTCTCCTGAATTCTATCAGATGTCCCCTTCTCTGTAAGCTACAGACAGCCTGCAATGTAGAAAGGAATGATGAAACTTGCTTTTGGTGACTTGCGTTTTGAATTGACTTGGTATATTTTTCCCGGATTTATTACAAAGACTAGCTATACTTTTCTGTAGACCATCCTTACTCAACATAGTGGAGGCTCACTCACTTAACAGCACTTAAGTCTGAGAATACTAGTATACCTACACAGAGATTCAGATAAGAAGAAAATTTTGGTTTGATGTGAAAGTCTGTTTTACACACAATGCCTTATAACACTGGGTTTATTATTATGACTTTTTAAATTGGAATTTGAGACCCAAGTGAGACTCAGAGTTCTAAGTTCAAAGAAAGCCATGGGGCTTTTAGCCTTGGGAAAGAGCCTTGAGCTCTTAGCCTTGAAGCCATGGGGCTCTTAGCCTTGGGAAATTTTCAGAAATCTAGGAGGGCATGGACCTTTCCAGGGACATGGGGCAGGGACCTTGAGCCAATTTTAATTAAATGTAAAGGACAGAATGACCTCACCTGACACTGGGTTTACTTTTTATCATTATTTCTTTTTCTTCTGGATATTTATAAGCCTACAAGTTAACTACATGCTGTAGTTAACATAATTTGAACATATTACAAGTCATAGTAATAGTTTTCCTGAAGCCTATGCTGATCAAATCTGAAGGCTTGAAAACCAAAGTTTATAAGAATTTGTAATGCAGAATTTGAAATATGGGTCTATTTTATATATGGAATGCCACTACGTCGTCTTATAATGCTAGTGTCTAAAAAAAAAAAAAAACCTTTAAGAACAGTTATAGATTCATATTATTTCCATGCCAAATTATTTCTATTGCAACTTTTGCCTATTAAGCTTCATGTCCATATTCAAATAGAATAGCTGATTGTCTGTTTCCTATATGGCTTTCATAGGCTTGAAGATCTTTTATATTAATCCTCCACCTTCCTTCCTCTGGCACCAAACAATTCCATGTTCCTTGATCTTTTCCCAGGGATCTTATTTTCCATAACTAATCACAAATCCTCTGAACCCATAAAATCTTATAATCCAGAATCTGTTATATTTCTTTTCTTTTCCCCCTTTTCTTTTTTTCTTTTTCTCACTGATAGGAATAAAGAGGCTAAGAAATGCTTCTTCAAAAGTCGTGGTGAGACTGAGCATGTAATATTTTAAATTTTACCCTTAATGTTGTGGGTTTTCCACATAGTTTGTCTTACGCTCAAGACATTCAATAAAACCTCTTTTCTAAAATTCAGATTACAAATTTATGTCAATCAATTTACACCCTGCAAAACAGACCAGCTCACCACTCAGATCAATCTCTAAGCACATAGGAATCTAGGAGAGAACTTGTCTTTATAGGACAACTTAGCTTTAGCAATTAACAATCAAGCCCTGTACACATAAACACACTATAATTAACTGTTTAATAGTGGAAGCTTGCTAGTCAAATTTTTCCCTTTGAGTATAGTCAAGGTGAATTACTTGATTTTTCCATCACTAAATGCTACAGCAGCTCAGTCTTTTGCAAGTCTCTAGTCTCCACATATTTTCCTATACCCACTATATTTGACAGTAAAACTGCCAAGCTCCATTATTTCCAACTGGCAGCAATTTAATACGTAGTTGAGTCAGTTATTTAGCTAAATAAATTGCTTAAAGTTAACTCTATTCGTAAGACCACAAGGTGTTTCTAAAATGTGCTGCCCTTTTATATCATAAACCTGGATTAGGTTTACAACCCCATTTCCCCTCAGCAGTTTGTAAATCGAAGAACATAGAACAATGCATAAAAATCCCTGTGAAACCACCCTCAGAGTTTTTGTTAATGACAAAAGCACACTGGGAACTTGATTTACTCTATATGATGAAGAATAAAAGTTTGGTTTAAAGTAACCAGAATTTGTAAGGGTTTATCCAAGCTCCTTTAAGAGTAATCAACTTTAAAACTAGAATTTTGTGAAGCCACAGCTATCTGTTCAATGCTTTATCTACAGAAATGGCAGGCCATGCTAAAAAGCTTTGGGCATGCTCTTCCATCTCCTTTCCTCCTACCCATTAACAAATAACCTGCCAAATGTTCTTAAAAGTATGTGGGAGAATAAATATTGACTTACGCATGTTGTCTCTCCACAGGTGCTCATTAAGTATAAATGAACAAATACACACACACACACAACACACAAAAATGCATAATGCCTACCATGAACACCATGTAATCTGGCCCAGCTGTAACGTTTTCCTTTTCCAGTTAACTGGGTATGTTTCTGAGCCAGATTAAACGAAGCCACTATTTCCACTGAAGACATATTTAAAAGAATAGAAGGAAGCTGAAGATTGGGGCATTTTCTCTAAAAGTCCAGTGACTAACTCTCTTTGAAAAGTGAACATACTTCATTTTTATGAGTTACTTCAAGATCTGTGTTTACACAGAAAAAGAAAAAACGTAATGGTTCAATCTGCAAAGGGTAGAAACCCATAGATTAGAAACCCATGCCATATTTAAATGTATATCATTTTGTTTAGGTTTAGAAATCCAAACATGGTGATGTTTTTAGGGAATGGTTTTATATATTTAAGTGATATCCTTCGTGCTCTGTAGAGCAGAGCCTGGCATTTCTTGGCTAGCTATTTTCTGAAAGGATAAAGACTGCAGGGTAGATAGCCCTAGCTAGCAAGATACTGTCAACTTCTAAGTATCGGCACTGATAGAAGGGAAATAATCCTCAGAGCGTTTGTATTTGTCTCTGGAGGGACATTTTTATATTCATTTACATTTGAATATGAGGGCATTGCCCTACTGAGAGCATGGAATGTGCTCTCATCCTGTCTCTATTCACTAGGGCATAGAGAGTTCACCACTTTCTCAACTTGCCTGCCTCCCTCCTCACTTCCACACCCTGTTCCACTTCTTGCAGGGAGAGACTGATGTCTGGTAGACAGAGCTCCAATTTTGAAAGATCAGCATAATTTATTTCTTAAGTTCAAATTGAGGGGCACAGACTTTTGAGATATGAAGGTTGATTGAGCAAAGATGGTAGTATGGAGGCAGGACAAATTCCTCAACAGAAAGTAGCCTGGAAGACCAGCTTCCAGCTTTATTTCCCAGGCTGTTGTAAACCCCTCTGTTCTGTTGCAGGCCACCATTGACTGTAATCTAGTTCTGAAGTAAGTCAGAAGAGATCATGAAATTTCACTAGAGAGGTTAAGGCCAAAGAGTTGCTTAGGTTGTTTCAATTTCAGCTTTAAGAGCTGAAACATTTGCAGAAGACATCAACAAAGCAGAGAAACATCCACAGCTAATCAAGGGCATACAGATAGGAACAAAAGCAATTATTTACCAAGCCAACTTTTGCTTATAGGAGGAAAGAAAATAAATACAATATTAAATGAAAACACACAAAATACAAAACTTAGATTAATTAATTATCTTAATTTTTCAGTACGCTTCCCAAACTGCCAATAAGCAAGCCAAATAGTGCCCTCTGTGATTTATTATCTTTTTGCCTACCTTGACTTTTCATGAAAAGTTAAAGAAGTGCAAAATTGTCAGAAATCAAGCAAACAGGAAGCAGTAAGCTATCTAAGAATCCATAGAGTTTACTCTATCAAAAAATGCTTGAAAGCAATGCTTAAGACAATAAAACAAAGCAAGACTCAAAAAACAACAACAAAACAGAGTCCTACTGCATAAAAACTTACATAATGTGAGTTTATGAATTACCTCATTGCCTAGAGAGGATGAAGTTAGCAAAGGAAGGGAAATGTCACATAAAGTACACACTAAAGAGACAGGATTTAACTGAAATAACTGGACATGTTATATGAAGAAATACTGATGTACTTTGGACCTCAGAATAGTTGTATCACAGTTCTATTTGTTAAACTTTATTATTACACTGAATTGTATAATATTTACATACAGTAAACCAATCCCCTAAGAAGATAATGTGAAAATCTTAACTAGGGGCTATAAAGAGAGGTGACTACCTTTTGCTTCTGATCTGAGTTCTGCTCCTTCTTGGTCTTCTACTTCTGGATCACTTGTTGATTCTCACTTGTTAAGCTGCTCTTCATCATTCTTGCACATACTGGAACTTCAAGAGGTCTTGAAATCCTCTAGTTTCTGTACATATGCCTACCACCATTGCCGTTAAATGCTTTACCATCTCTCTGTGTTGCTCTAGTGAGAAGGGATTTCTATATACTGCTATATCCTCCACAAAGCTAAAGCTCTGTGGAAGGGACTCCTTAGTTAAAAGCCCTTTGCGTCATATACATTACAAGGTAAGATTTTTTTCTTCCTTCTCTATGTCATTGTTTTGTTAAAATTGCTCACTGTTTATTTAGTGGACTCATGAGTATATTGCAATAATTTAATCTATTTAATAAATTTTATTGAGAACCAACTATTAGTAATCAGGCCAAATCATAAACTCAGGTTTCTGATCCTAAAGCCATCCACTAGCCCACAGGCCTTGCTTGCCATGGATTTACACTATAGAGTATAGGATACACACCATTTGAAATAGAAGACAATCCTTTATGGAACCAGTTTCCAATATTGTTTTAACATATTCTGGGCATTTTAATTTCATAGCCAAGATCCATCAATTTACTAGAGCATATGCTCCAGGGAACTTGTTGCTGAGACAGGGAAATTTGTTTTAAAAGGTGATGTTAGTTTTGAGAATGGGTTGACATTTGTTTTATTGTTTGTTTGTCTTGCTGATCACTTACATGGCATGTTTTGATTTAATTGTAAGAATTTCTTTTTTTAAAAAGTCTGCCTAAGGGCAGTAAGGATGGGTTCATTGAGAGATACAAATTGAAAAATAATAAATTCAGAGCATATTTCAGGGTTTGTTATTGCCCTTTGGAAAAAATAGCTGAAAGTATGTCTTACTTTTCTAATATCATTTATGTATTAGAAATGTCATCGATCTATAGAAATAAATACTCTATACCTGGGAGTTTTAACTGATAGAAGAGATAACTACCAATAGACACAAAGGTTCTATAATACTGAAAACACTGAAGTCTTAAGATCTCAAAGGAATTTGCAAATAAAACTTTTAAAATTCATCATTCAGTTACATATATATAATCCTGAAGTTTGATGCCAATCCAAGGTCACGTCCACCTTATCTGGAATCAGCTTAAATCTTTCTAAACAATTTGCAAATCCTTGCTATGATAAATACCTGTTTCTTGAAATTTTTAATTAATTATTTATTTAATTGAAATATAGTTGATTTACAATATTGTGTTAGTTTCAGTTATACAGCATAGTGATTCATTTTTTTTTGCAGATTATATCCCTTTATAGGTTATTATAAGATATTTCTTGAAATTTTTGCACTTAAGACCTTTTGTGGCATTGATTCAGAGTTTAAATTCTTACCTGGAAATTTTGGTAAATTTGTGTTACTCAATAGGTTGAAGAAAGACTTTCTGGGCATGAGGAGGAATAGACTTAATTGGCATTTACTATATGCCTGTCACTGTGCTAGACAGTTTGCATTTATTATCCCATGTAGTCTTCGTAACACCCCTTTCCTTTTTCAATGAATGGAAACTAAAAGTACATTTGCTATCATGTGGAATTTTTCAAATATTTTTGAAGGTTAAAAAAGATGTCCTTAGACTTAAAAAGTCATAATCTTATTCATGCTCATTTATCATATGAGCTTACAAAATTACTAGACACTTGGCAGTATGTTTTTAAACTAGTCCTGCCCCTTACATGAGATTTATTATATTTTTAACTTCTAACCTTGTTTTTAGTAGTGCCAGGATTTAGTTTACTGAGCCGATGAATTCAAGCCACTTCGCTGTTCAAAATGGATAACTCAAAGGCAAATGATAAAATACTTCTACCCATAACAATTTATAATCTGTGGTTCTCAAAGTGTGGCTCAAGGGACCCCTAGGAGTCCTTCAGATCCTTGCAGGATGTCTTCAAGGACAAAGCTATTTTCATAGTAACACTAAGATGTTTTTGCCTTTTCACTCTCATTCTCTCAGGAGTATAAAGCTTTCCAGATGCCACATAACTTGTGCTACTGTTATTGATTTGACAATAATAGATTTTTTTTTTTTTTTGCTTGTGAATTCTTTTGTTTAATAGAATTTTCTAAGGTAGTGATTTAGGGGTATAAATACATGTGTGGCTTTAGAAATTAACTCTGTTCTCAATTATTTCTCTCTTGCTTTTACTAATTATTTTTGATTATGCCTCCTATAATCTCTGTAACTCGTTATTATTCAATAAATTGTCACTTTTAAATGCTGAAATTTCCCTTGCAACTACATAGAAACACAAGAAGTAAGTGCACCTTGTGTCTTGTTTTGAAATAATATTAAGAAAAATATTTTTGAATATTATATAAATGTTTGTTTTATTTAAGCTGTATTTAGTAATATTTGTTCTAAAATTTTAAAATTAATGTATTTTTGTATTTAAAGTTGGATCATTTGCTTTAAAAAAGGAGAGTAGAAGACTTGCCTTCTCTGTATAGTTGTGTGCTTTGTCTAAAGTTGCCAAAAAGGATGAAATCTCATGGAAGGAAAAATTTACTTCAATGAAATTGGGAAAAACATAAAAAAGAAATGGAAATATGATGCAAGTTATCTTAGCCTTGGTTTTATAGATGTTAGACATTTACCTTAGTGTATCTTATGCATCAGAATATTTTTGAATAGTAGTAAGGTGCCAGCTATGTTGTAGCATTATTTTGAGATATTAAATGTAGACATGCTGAACACTTTAAAAGGCAAAAATTGTTCATTACATTTTTTCAAACTAGAAATGAAAAATGAATCATCTTACAGGGTAAGTTATCGCATTGCCTTGACTGGAGAAATACACACGATAGCTTGTTGCGGTTTACAGTGCTGACTTCCTGCTGGATAAAAAATCAGTAAAAAAGAAAAATCATGGCAGTGCCAATTGACTCATTGAATTAAAGATTTAGCTCTAAACCTGAAGGCAGGGTTAATATCTTTGTGCAGATGATGCTTTTTGCCTTACAAAAGGGTGACTTTACAGCCACGGCTGGACTTATTGTTTTGCTTATGTTTTCCTGGTCTCGGCACCAACAAATCAGCAAAGATCTTTCTTTGTGTGTGTGAATACTTGGCAAACAAACAAGTACTGCTGAAATATTCACAGTACTTTAAAGTATTGAATAGCTGTTTTGGATCTCACAGTTTGTCCTGGACCAACATTTTTTTGTTATTTGCTCTGATGGTACAAAAACATTGCTGGGTAAAATTGCTGGTTCCTTAGCAAGAATCAAGGCAGTGGCACCCAACTGTACTGGCAGTTCCTGAATTCATCACCAACATGCACTCACAGTAAAATAAACACTAGTTTCATTTAAGAATGTCCTTTTTGAAACAATAACAATTATAAATTTTATTAAATCTCATTCTTTTAATGTATATATTTTTTGTAATCTATGGGAAATATGGATAAAGCACTTCTGCTGCATGCCTAAGTATCATGGTTATCTTGAGGAAAAGCACTTGTGTAACTGTTGTGTGATTTTGGAAAACTCGTATTCTTCATAATGAGCTTAATAGCGTTCCAATATTTTTTAAAAACTTTTTCATAATTTTGGTGGTGATATAATTAAATTTTATTTTTGATACTGTACAATAAAATGTGACATTTGAAAGATCTCTATAATTTGGTGAGATAATATTTTCTAAATGACTAGTTTATGATGTTACAAAATCATGTATGAGTAAAAGACACGTAAATGCAATCAGTGGATTTTAATGGAAAGAGAAATGAAAAGCTTATTGACAAATTTCAGATTCTACATTGCCACTAACCTTTAAGTAACTATTAATTGTCAAGTTTTGATGTATTATCAAATAAGAACATCCATAAGTATCTGAAAGGATAATTATATTACTCCTTTTTCTATCTACATGTCTATGTGAAGCTGGATTTTCTTCATGTACTACACCAATACAACATATCACGACAGATTGAATGCAGAAGCAAATATGAGAATCTAGACTCTTTTATTAAGTCAGATATCAAAAAATATGTGAAAATGCCATTCTTCTCACTAAAATGTTTGAGAGTTGCTGCTAAATAGAAGCAAATTGATGAATTTTTGATGGGATATAAAACATATCCTCCTCCTCCTCATATTTCTCAGGGACACTTCAAGAAATAGATGGCACTTATATGGGGTGACAGCAGAGAGTTTACAATAGGACCATTTCAATAGATATGGACAGAATTAAGGGAAACCAACAAGAGATAGTGAAGCATATTAGGACTAGCAGGGACAAGATGCCATTACTATTAAGCTTGAAGGAGCAAGAAGATGAAGTATTTCCCAGAACCTGGAGGGGGATTGGTAGCTGCAGCTGTAGAATGATCAATAAGAGCTGTAAAACTTTGGTGGAGAAATTCAGTCTCTGCCAATCTGCAGTCTAGCTGGGAGAGAGCCTGGGCAATAAATACCCCAATCTCTCTTCTGCCACCTCTGATCAACTGCTTGTGCCTCCCATTGTCTGAGCACAACTGGGAGCTACACTGGTGCAGTCCATAGAGGTCAGGATGTAAAGGAGACTGAGAAGGGTGGAAGGTGGATCTAGCAGAAGGGCGAAGAATATCCAAAATAATTATTGTTAGCAGAAACAGCAGTAGGAAATACTTAGTGTCTATTATGGAATTATGAGTCATAAAAACATATTCTTTGCCCTTGAAGCGCTTACACACTTTTAATATTTGATTTGTATCGATTTCTTATTTTTTTGAAACTAAAGCACACTTTATCCAGGTTTTGCTAATTTTCCCACTAATGTTCAGGTTTTACTTTTGTGGGTACGTAAATGCATGGGGGATGAGAGAGTAGAAGAAAAAAAACCATTGAGAACAGTGAGTATGAAAGACAGGAATGAATATGGACAGTGAGTAATTGTGAAGGCTCTTAATATTTTTTAAACTCTCTCCTCCCATTGTAACTCTATGTCTTTAGTCTTAATTTTTGTTGGTATATAAAAGCTGTAGAAAATTAATGTATACAACTTGATGATTTTAAGAGTTAAGTTGTATTAGTTTCTAATTTGTGTAGATTTGTTAACAGCAGTAAATGCTGGGGAGTCAGTGACTGAGGAGAGATGAGAAGCTGGGATGAGTTTGTGTTGTTAGGAAACATTTCATGTTTAAGTATAGACACAACTAAGAGAAAGGAGAAGAGAAACCTTTCCAGGTGGCAGGGGCTATTCCATGGGGTAGAAATCATGTGAATAATAAATAGACAAAGGGCTGAATGGGCTGAGGGTTGTGAGGGATGGAGAGAGAAGAGACAGATGTTTGTACATTAAGGCAGGTCCAAATTATGAAGTGCTTTGAATGACAGAGGATTGTACATTACTTAACTGGCAAGAAACAGAGCCATCAGCCATGGCCAACCCGCCATAGGCCCAGCTACACAACGTGTCATAGAATCAGAAGAATGTTTATGGCAAGACATTCTTACATGGTTGTAGAGTGGACTATGGCCACTTTTTTGTGGTGTGGACATGGCCCCTTGTCGAAAGCGCAGCGAGTCCCCATCATGCGTTCCTGTCTCCTGGCAGATTTTTCACTGTGTTTGGGCTGAGTTGATCAAATAACTTTAGGAACACGTCTTTGAAGCCAGAGATGCATCAGTAAGCTGTGGTGCATTTGCTTGTCTCCTTACTTTATATATTCTTCACAGAATTTACTTGCGAGTTCAGTAGTGAAACAGAGTAAAAGCAAAGTTAATTTTAGTCTGAATTGTCCTCTTGCTGATCTTCAAGCTCAAAACTGACTTTGGGTCTGCCCTAGATCTGTCAGTCACCCAGGAACTTAGGTAAACACTTGGCTCGAAAAGTGTTTTCAAGTCTGGTCTCTGGAAAAGGAAATTCTTGAAAGTAAAAAACACTGACAATCTCATATAAATTAGAACATAAAAACCTTAGCTAGATTTGGCAAAAACTAGTTCTGAGACATAGGAGCAGTTTGTTTATTCATCTTTGACAAACAATGGGAACATGCGTTATTTATATGAGTTTCAAATAAACGTCCATTGTAAGTGAAGTTGCCTTTTACATGAGGAAAGAACAAGTGAAGATCATGTGAGACCAGAAGGAATACCGGCTGTGACCTTATCTGCAGTAGCAAAACCTTTTTTTTTTATATAATATTCCTGCAACAAAGCATAATCTTTTGTAGACTTCTTTAAAAAAATAACAGCTCGTTGTAAAGGGTTAATGACACTACAATTTCATGAAAGTCATGCTTTTAACCTGATAATGAAAAATATTTATTGATGAAGACTCTGCTCCCCTCGGCTCATGAAAATAAATAAAATGTCCAATATTTGGCAAATATTTTTGTTACTTAACACATTGTAAATAAACAAATTGCATTTTCAGTCACTTCTTTTTTTCACCTTAAAGAAGAAAGATATCATTGAAATGAAAACAATGCCATGGCTTTCGTGTTTGTAACATTGTGATTTTCAGTGTTAGGAGTTAATGATCTTCTAAAAAAAAGATTTTTTTTCTTTTGCTTTGGAGACTATGCATTCTGTGTTCTCTGAGAATTTTGCACTTAAGTAAAAACCTAGCATTAATGTGGAAAGTTATATCTCCTCTGTAGAGTTCTCTCCTATTTTGGGCAACACAGCAGGCCTGTAGGGAGAAGCAGGGCATGTCATTTTGTGATGATGAATAAAAAGAATAGAAATTAATTTCCCAACTCAAAAAAGTGAACATAAGAGGAATGACCAGAAGCTAATTTGTAAACTACAAGAATTAATATCGTCTAAAGGTCTTCCTACATATGAAACCAGTCAGTAAAATAGCATACCAATAAAAGGCACAGACCCTAACTAGAGTGGCCGCCCAAGCTATAAGAAAGACTTTGAGGCTGATAAATGACTATCTTATACAAAGATTTGAAAGAAACCTGATCTGGGCTAGGATGAAAAATAAGACAGGTAAAATTTGTCTCCTGTTACCAGAGAAACTGCATTTGATGATACTTTACAAACCATTTGAGTGTCATAAGAAATTCTTACTGGTGTTTGAACGACACTCAGTGGGAGCTTTCTCAACAGGAATGCAGATGGTATTCCTATGTTATGCAGATTTCATAAGTCTCACAGAAGTTAGACTTTACCCAAGTGTCTAGTTTGTTAGTTCCAAACTTGCATCTCAGACCTTGTAAAGATGCTTCAAATCTTTTTTTTATGGTTGCAAAGACTTTTTAAAAGTCGATAAACTAACAGAACTTGTTTTGAGAGCCCTCCTAGGTAATTTAAAATTTCTATCTCCATGATGCATTTCTAAAGGTGGAAGCAATTGAAGAAATGACTAGGGCAACATTCTAGACTGTAAATATTTCTCTTTCATTTGTGGCTTACTTTTCCCCAATTAGGACAGCTGAAGGTGTATCTGCTGCTAACAGTTAATTATGTAGGACAAAGAATAAGTTATAAGCGTATCACTTTTCTCCTTGCCAAACTTTAAGAATCATGCATTTGATGTGCTAATAAACCCTAAGAAACTATCAATTAGTTAAATAAAACATGGTTAAAAAAAAGTGTCAATGTAGAATTGGTCTGCTGATAAGTTGATGTTGTTGGATATTCAGTTGAATATTCAGTACTAGTTTAAAAGTACTAGTCATAGGAAATATCATACACTTTTAAGACTGTATTTTAAGTAGACATTTTTTACAGAACTTTAGAGCCATTAAATTGAGAAAAAAAAAGGTGGGGGAAACATTAATTAAGGTCATAAAACTATTTTGCCGTGCTTGAAAATATCTTAAGCTAAAAAATGTAGAAACTATTATAATAATAACAAACATTAAATCATAAAAATTGAGTGATTTTTATGCAGCAGGTGCTAAACAGATTAACTCCTTTAATCCTCATAACAACCTTTTGGGATAGGGATTACTATCATAATTCTCACTTATAGAAGTGAAGTCTTCAGAATAGAGTGTGAAGTCTCTTGTCCAAGGATTATCAGCTAGAAGGTGGCAGAGCAGAGATTTGAACTCAGACAGTATAGCCTTGAAACCCATTTTCAGAGTCATTATGCTAAGATTATTAGAAAACATGGAAAAAAAAAAAGGTTTTAATGCATCCCAATTCTGCTGAGTTATAGAAACCCAGACTAAAAGAGGACTTGGAGAGATAAATTCTAGACATTTGAGATGTTTGTTAGAGTGTTATTATTAGTTGTAGACATTCTTATGGCCTGGAAACAATTGAAATGAAGAAGGAAAAAAGGAAAGTCAAGTAAATGATAAGGAGAGATGCCATAGCTAAGAAGATATGCTAAATATGAAAACACACTGCTGTTCAACTCAATTTTTCAATTTAATTACTTGTGAGATTTTTTCCTTGTAGAAAAGTCATGGAGAGTAATGAAAAAATGAAAATTATATAAGTTTACATAAGCGATATTTACTTAATAGCCCTATTTCTTCCATAATATATAAACTAAGGGTTAATTCTACGTACATTAATGTACATATTTGAATAGTAGAATATATGTATAACTGAACAGAGTAATTTGAATATTTCATGTTTAAGAATAAGATAGACAAGATTGCTGCTGAAAAAATTCCATGTTATCAAAGGAAACTCAAATTAAACTTTAAATAATCTTTATCCCCAGTGGTGCAACCCTTTAGTTTCTCACAATGACTATAAATAATTATAATAATTGCATAAATTGTTATTAATTATAATAATAATAGCTACTATTTATGGAATGTCTGTCAGCCTTAAGCACTATGCTAGGTGATGTATATAAATGTTCATGTACAACTTCCAGTAACTCCATGTGTTAGGTATATTCAAATCACTTTACGGATAAGGAAACTGAGACAAAGAGACAAACTAATTTGTCTATTGCTGCATGCATTAAACCTGTATCATTTGCTTTCCATGTATTCTATTTGAGCAACACTGTTGAATTTATTGTCCTCACATATTTCAGAGGCCTATACTAGTCATTATAGTGATATGTATTTTTAAAATTCCAAAGCAGGATTTACTGAGATAAAGTAAGATGAGTTATAATTGTTCTCAAAGAATTACTTAAGATAATCAGTGATGATTTGGTAAAATTACATTCCCTACTAAAGAGCTCCATTAGACCAACTTTACCCTCATAATGGTCCAATTACTGGTGCGTACGTAGTCTGTTCTGTTTTTCCTTTTTCTCTATATTCTAGCTATAGACAGAAAAAGAGGGACTCATCTACTGTTTTGCTCCTTCAGCTCAAAATAAATTCCTGGACAAAAATTTCAGTCCCTTGGAGGAGAAATGAGCAATGATAGGATTTTCAAAAATTAGTTCTCTTTTATTAATAAAAGTTGCCATCCATAAACTAGTGTTCCTTTCAATACCTAGACACAAAGTAAACCATGTTTAATAAGGCAGCACTGAAGCATGAACACACATACTCTTTTTCTTATTTTTTTGACTCTGTCAGCAGGTGATGTGACATGCTGTGTTAAAGGGCTGATGTTTCTCTTGTGGGTGGAGACCCAGCCAGTTTTGATTGGAGTGGTGGGTGGGGAGCATTATGCTTCGCCTTCTGTTATGTTGATAACTTAACACTGACAAATGATCACATTATCATTAATCGGGGTGTTTGGTATGGGAACCTGCATATTCATCATGTAGACACTAGCTTTAAACTAGAAAGATACCTAAATAATCATATATATCAGGTTTAGAGGAGAGGTAGCAATGACATGGATATATGGACAGTAAATTTAAATTACCCAACTTGAAAATCATTTCATTGATTTGGAAAGAAGACCACAAACTCCATCCAGCTATTCATAAGCTGAAGTAAAAATAATGAGAATGGGAATGAAGAAGTACCTCCACCCTCCAATGCCCCATGCTTAGCTCTGTAGTGTCTATCATTAATATTTGTGCTTGTTTTTAAAGAAAATTATCCTTATGTTGATAAGTGCTTGTTATTACTTATTGGACATACAAGAGATATTAGCTAGCTCTTATGTAGTTATGGGCTACATAGAATCCCCAAATCAAATAATTAGATGATGGCTCTTTAGCATTGCCCAAACATAGTTGATGGCTCTGGTGTATTCTCATAGCATATATAAATGGTGCAGGGCGATATTAAAAGCATGAAGCAGACTGTGTGTGTTTGTGTCCTGGAACAACTCCATACTGGGCCTGAGACCTTGGGCAAGTTTCCTAATCTTTTAAATCTTTAAATAATCTTTAAATAATACCTACCTCATAGGGTTTTATGGGGTTTAAACAAGTTAATACATGTAAGCACTTTGCCTAGCATATTGTAATAGATTAATAAAGATAACCTGTTTTATTTTATATACGTCTTTCATAACATCAATTATTCTTCATTGACAAGTCCTTTGGTAGGTAGGCTGATGTCTTACCTAATGCCTAACCACCTACAGTTTGCTATCTATCATCTATCTATCTATCTATCTATCTATCTACCTATCTATTTATCTATCTATCATCTACCTATCTAATCATTACGGGTACTCTACTTGTTGAATATCAAATAGAGAGTCCTGTATACTGTTTTTAAGTTGAAATTTTTTACCAAGGTAATTTAGTAGAATGAAAGGTCCCCAAACTCTTGGTTTGTTATAGGAGCTACTCTCCTCATTTTGGAGCCTGGTGGATGCCTGGAATTTGGGATGGCAAGGTGTGTAATGAATTTCTTTAGTCAGGGCATATTTATTGACACTGGCTATGTGTTAGGCACAGTTCTAGGGGATTGGGGATATGTAGGTAAATAAGACACATGAAGTTTCTGTTCTGCAGACTAGGGGTGGGAAGGGGCAGACAACAATTTAAAAGATGAATAAAGAAGAAAAATGTCATGTAGTGATAATTTTCTGCATTGCAAAAGAAAAAAGTACTGACGTACAGAGTGATTGAATAGCCATTTACATCAGATGGTCAGAAAGAGCATTTCTGAGGAAGTGACACTTGAACTGAGCTTCAAATGACAGGAAAGACTCAGGGAAGTAAAGGTGGGGGGAAGGGACATTCCCAGCAAAGAGACTGGCTTGTGCAAAAATTCTGAATAGGATGGGACTTAGACTGTTTAAAGAGTTTAAAAATGGCTGGGAGCAAGGAGGAGGATGGGGTTAAAGATGAATGCAGAGGCTTTGTAAAAGAGGAGTTTGGATTTTATTCTAAATGCAGTGGAAAACCACTGGAGAATTCTAATAAAGCAGAGATGTTTTAAACATGTCTCCCTGGCTGCTATGTGGAAAATACATCACGGAGTTCAAGAATGTCAGACTCTTTAAGTTAATCCTAAACTATCTTGGGAAAAAGGAAATCTACTGAGTAATGAAAACCCAGGAAGGGTTGGAGAACCAACCCATGGGAAAGCGAGAGATGTAGCTGGGTCCAGGTAGGCACAATGGAAAAGTAGAGTCTGGTAGGCACAATGGAAAAGTAGAGTCTGAGATGCTACCAGGACTCTTTTTCTCTATCTTTTTATCCTATATATCTTGTATAAACTTTATTTTCCCTTAATTTAGATGGAACTATTTCTTTCTTGTGAGGCAACATGGCTACAGACCATTCTTAAGTTTTATATCTTCATGGCTTCTACCATCATAATCAAACCTATCCCCCAGTAACAGAGTGAAATATCTCAGGGGAGGACTTTAATTGGCTACTCCTGAGCTAAACAACTGTATTTGGGAATGAACTTATGAGTCTCACCATACAGATATTGAGGGACAGAGGAGGTAGTTTCACCAGTGCAGATCCAAGGGGAAGTAAGAGGGGAGGGATTGGGCAGGCAATTCCATATTGTCACTACCCAAAGAAAAAGTATTCTTAGGAGAGGGGTAGAGAGAAAAATAGTTTACTGAAGTATCAACTCTTCTAGGTGCTGGTAATGCAGCAGTAAACAAAGCAGGTTAAAATCCCTGTCCTCATGGTGGTTCCATTCTAGATCCAGTGCTATTTATGCCACCACTAAGCAGTGCTTGATGCTCTTCCAGTAGCTGGAAACACACCAAGAAAGCAAAGCAGCCAAAGCCTCTCCACCTTGATGGAGTAAAGTATAAAAGGAGAGGGGACAAGTCTAGGGCACTGTGCTCTGCACAGCTCTCAGGGATAGAAATGAAGAGGAAGGTGATTCCAGAAGTTGATTCAGCCCCCTGCCATCCCGAGGCCCTCATCACCGTTGTAAATAGTGCAGCATGAGGAAGGTTCCCTGGGCAGAAACTGCCATGGTGAGGGCACCCTCCCTGTGCCTTGGTAGCATATACCAAGCTGAGACGTCTCAGCCTTTATGCCAGCTTTGCCTCTGCAAGCTTTACTTTCCAAGTGCAGTGATGTAGGAAGTCCCTGTGCTACAGTCAACCTGTTGTGAATCTCCTCTCTTAGTCTAAGCATTGCATTTGTAAAACCAGACATTCTGGGTTTAATGCACTGGGGTGTTCACTGCCACATCTGTCAATCAGTTTCAATCACTTGCCAATCAGGTAATAGAGCCAGAAGCCGAGAATCTGCCCAGGGCAGGAAAAGATCTAATGGGTTTGTCTGTCAAATGCATCTTAATCCTCTGTTTTAGTGAAATGTTTTGAGCCAGGTAACAAACATATTATGAATTACTCAACTTTTTTCTGTTTTGGAAAAAAAAATACAAGAAAGAAAAAGGAAACTGTTAGAAATACACTCTGATAGAATAAATGGCTGGCTGTTAGATTGACAGAGCGTCATAGTCTATGTACACTTACTAGACTAATTGAAGGTTTAGACAGTTGAGCCTAAGGCTGTATTTGTTCTGGTCAAGAGAATTGTGTATTTGAGCTTCAGTGGTATGCTGACTATGCCTGTGTGGAAAGCAGAATGGCCAACTAATGTTTTTAAATGTTTTCCTCAGAAAAATGTATATAGAGAAGTAAATTTAATGAGGTCAAATTTGTGGATTTGAGTCCTACACGGGCCAATGATTTCACCCTATTCCAGTACTATGGACCTTTGCTACTTGTGGCAGTTATCAATTTGATGCCTCCAGCTCCAAATCCACCCATCATTGACTGATTTGCAAAAACAGAGATGAGCCCTTCAAATATTTTCCTTTTTCCTGCTGTACCATGTTAAGCTATGTCCATGGAAGGCACTGGCAAGACACTGCAGGAGGAAAAGGTTTCTCTTCCTGGTACTTTTGTGCTTCTTTGGGCAGGCTCCTATAGCACAGAGGTCTTCTCTAGTACCTGTTTTCTACACTGAGGGGCCATTTTCATGAACATGCAATCTGTGCAGAAACCCAAAGCCCTATGCTTGGTTTGTGCTTTGCTGTTGCCATCTTGAAATTCTTAATACTTTTTGAACAAGAGGCTCCACATTTTCATTTTGAACTAGGCCCTGCAAATTATGTAGCCAGTCCTGCCTGCATCTCAGGGTAACTTCCAGTGCAAGGCTCCTGCAGCACCCAGTTCCTGCAGGCCACTGTGGTCAGCAGCACCTGGTGTCCGACAACTTCCTGCAGCACCCTCAGATGCAGTTTAATAGCAGATCCCTCCCTGTGAAGAGCTTCCTCAGCACCCTAGATATGAAGTGTTTTCTGGTCCCATTCTGCTATGACCTTCTTTTAGGATGAGGGTATTGAGTTCTCCCTCAGTGCTGGGCTTGACAAACCAGGTGGCAGGCTCCTGGGGTAGAGTTAATCTGACCCAAGGACCCTGAGGACTGCAGTGGACATCAAGCAGTCTTGGAAAGGAGGGGCAAAAGAGCAAATGGAAGAACAAAGGAGAGAAGCAGAAAGAATGCCTTAGGGATCATAAGCAGTTAAGAATTGACAGCAGGAGGACTTCCCTGGTGGCACAGTGGTTGAGAGTACGCCTGCCGATGCAGGGAACACGGGTTCGTGCCCTGGTCCGGGAAGATCCCACATGCCGCGGAGCGGCTGGACCCGTGAGCCATGGTCGCTGAGCCTGCGCATCCGGAGCCTGTGCTCCGCTACGGGAGAGGCCACACAGTGAGAGGCCCACGTACCGCAAAAAAAAAAAAAAAAAGAATTGCTAGCAGGAAAGGCTGGGGGAAGCCATTGGAGCTGCATAAGAGCATGTTGGACACCACTTCTGGTGATGTCAGCTGCTATTGAGGCTTTGATATGCTAACTTTAAAAGATAGAACAGACCAATCACCTGTCTTAACAACACATCCAAATACAGACACTAGAACAGACATTTCTTGCTTGTTGTCTCTCTCTCTGTCCCTCTTCCCTTCCTCCATGCCTGGGGCAACCGGATACTGTTTGTTCCACCTTCTAGGTAACAGCATCAGATAAAACCCCTAGACTCTCAAATGAACTGAAATAAAATGCTGATTACTGAAGAGTGAATCACTTTCGATAATTTATGATTCCTTTTAATTCAAACATGTTGACTTGTATTTTATATTCGTATTAGCTGAGTCTGATGGACCCAGGTTTTCAGAATATATACAAATCTCAATCCCTTGTAGCTAGTTTCCCCCCTATAAAAATGTAGTGAGAAATAGTTTCCAGTGTTTCATGCGCACTGGAAACTTCTTAGGAACTTTAGCAAATGAGGCACCATTATTATGTAGCAGTACAGTGACCAATTTCCTATCTTATTGTAATATGAGGCTGTAAAAATTTGCTTTTTCTTGTATCTTATTATCATAAATGAAAGTGGGATAATAGAGTTTCTGAGATTTAAAGTTTGCAACATTAACGAAGTTTTATGCTAAACACATTTAAAATTGGATAAATATCTAAAGTGGGTTTCTTGTTTTAAATTTTCATGTTCTCTTCAAAATATGGCAGAAGTAAAGATAACAAACAAAAGGTGAGAAGAAATTTTTTAAAATGGGACAAATAAAATTGAGCATACACAGAATATATTAAGAGATGGGCTAGAAGGGTTGTATAAGTGATTGTATATTTATTGTCCATGATTCTTTCTAATTTTGGAATATTTTGAAACTCTTAAAAATAATGTTAAATTTGACAAACACTATATTTTAGTTCATTTTTCCAACTCTATGTTTTACATTTTACACTTAAACCTGTCTTTCTTCAATCCTGGAATATTCCTAAGTGTTATCTTTTTAAAAATTTCACTTTTCTGCCATTTCACCAACGTCTTATGCTGGAATTTATATTAAATGTATGTTGAAGCCTCAAAAGTTAATTTCCTTCTCTTTTAACTGCTATTTCATGTCGTTTATTCCCTTTATCTTTTGGTGCTACAGTCTGGGGCAATTCCTTAATACTTTCTCCTTATTTACCCATTCTCTCTTCAACTATGTTCAGTTTAATTTGTGAGATTTTAAATTTAAATTATTTTATACAGTTTTTCATTTTCTGAATTTTTAATTGGTTCTTTTTCATATTTACCTCACCTTGTTTAATCGTTTTTTATGATATCTTTTCTTTTTTAAAAAGCAGTGGTGAGTTTTTTGTTTGCTTTTTTTTTTTTTTTTTTGCGGTATGCGGGCCTCTCACTGCTGTGGCATCTCCCGTTGCGGAACACAGGCCCCGGACACACAGGCCCAGTGGCCATGGCCCACGGGCCCAGCCGCTCCGCGACATGTAGGACCCTCCCAGACCAGGGCACGAACCTGCGTCCCCTGCATCGGCAGGCGGACTCTCAACCACTGCACCACCAGGGAAGCCCTGGTGGGGTTCCCTGGTTCTTAATTCTTCTTTGGCACTAACCATGCCTATCTTTTTAAAGTAACTTCCAGATTGTGGTGGTATTTTCATTTCATCAATATTGAATTAATCTCCCAAATAGCTTTTGTTGGCTATGGCTTTCCTTTCTTCTTCTTTACTTGTTTCCTCTTTCACTCCCTCCCTCCTTTCCTCCTTCTTCCCCTAAACTCTTCTCTGATATGCTTGCCTCAAGGTTGTCTCCTGAGTTCTCTAGTTCAAATCTAGGTCTTAACCTGATAACTCAGGTCTGATACCCCACAGTACCAATAGATAATTCTTAGATTCAGTCACCAAGCCATTTGATGAATTGGACCAGATCTAGACTGCAACAGTCTTACTCCCTGTGAGATGTAGCCTTTGGCTACAGTCAGTAGCAGTGTTATTCAGATTCTTTTCTTGAGTGGGATTTGATAATATGGGGAGGCAAGAGAAGGAGAGAGTGTTACTAAGCACTTGTTCTTAAGCAGTGAGCTTTCTTTTGGCTTCCTGCCTCCTGAGGGTGCATTTTAGTTCCCGTTTCTCTGCAGAGGTTCAACTAAACTCTGTATTTGGAGGGTGTCTTAAAGCATGAAGTTGAATGACAGTCTTGACCAGTAGTCTCAAGTTCTTGAGTATTATTCTTCTAGCATCAGTGTGTATGTGTATTTTTCATCCAAGGTTGGGGCTAAGTGGTATATTATGTTAATGGATTTGAAATACAATTTCTTCCATAAGTAGTATAATTCAATCAGCCAAGAATCACTTCACCAACACATAGTATGAACTAAGTAGAACACTAGTTCCTGTGGGTACAGAGAACAATTAGGTAGAGGTCCCTCCTTAATGCTCTCTTAGACCAGTAGAGGAGGCAGAATAGATAACCTCCCTTGTCCTTGACTTTTCTGCTGAAGTTTGACCTATGCCATTTCTACTTAATTTTGAGATTTTAGGAATTACTATGGTTCCAGTGGTTCAGTAAATAAATGCACCTGCATTGGACATTCATGAAATGTTCTCGTCAGGTCTGCAATGTCAGTTACTTAAGAACATGAGAGGGTAAGGCCACATGTGCGTGTCAAAGGATTGCGTGGATTTGGTCAGCACAACCGAAGGAGTTCAGCTTTTTCTCATCTGCTCTAAAAAGATCAGCACAGCTTGTGATATGCTTATGAAAATAACTGAAACTTTAAAACTCTATTTTTTTATTTAAAGAAATCAGACCTAACCAGGATTAGTAAGCAGTGCCCAGATTAGCTTTATTAGTATAAATTGTGAGTCAGAAGGGAGAATCATCATCAGGAGGACCAGCAGCTGTGCCCAACATGTGCTGTTTTTACCCATTTTTATCTTTTACTTGTATTGTTTTTGTAAAGTAAAGCGGCAGGCCAGAAGGAAAAGATAGACGAAGTAGAGCAAAAGACTTGAGGAAGGAGAATGCTTGCAGAGGGAGGAATTATTCCATAAAACAAAGAGCAGAGAGTTTATTTAGAAAAAGGAAGAAAATGAGACAGGAGGTCAGGAAGAAAATAAAATCAGACTAGGGACAAATGAATTGTCCTTTCCTTCACACAAATGGAGTGTTCCTTGTACAATATCCTTCTTTCACTTGCTAGTCACCATCATATATATTCAAGAGAAAATATACTACAAAACATCCACCTACTTTTCAATACAAGCAGGAGAATAGCTCCCAAATAAACTCATCTTTCATTCTCCCTGTTCCTGTAAGTCTTAAACAGATTCATCCTCCTAGGAATAGAAATTATGGAATCTAAGAGTAAAACAATAATCTGGAAAAAGAGTAAGGAGAGAAAGGGCAAAATTTTCTTTTGTTTGCAAATCTGGTGCATTAATTGCATTCCTGGGAGACTTTCTGGACAGAGCCTCTGGTAAACAAATTAGATATAAACCGAAGGCGAGGGCACCAGGGTCACTGTGGTGAGGGAACATCAAGTGACAGGCGCTGGGACCCCCGACGCATGGCTTGCAGAGCAGATGTTCGCAAGGATGCAGTGATTATTGAACTGGTAATAAAAAAGCATCAGCTTACAGGCAGCCACGATGGATGCTGGTAATTATAAAGCATCCCCTGGGAGGAAAATGACACAAGTCAGCCACAACTCCGTAATCACCGGGGCATAATTAAAGCTCCAGTAACAGTTGTTAATAGGGTGCAAATAAAACAGGGGGAAAATTTGAACACAACCTTTTCTCCCCATTTTTTTAAGAGATGGCAAAGGGCAATGTAATTACAGGGATAGCAGATTTTATAATTCTGCTTCACATCATAAAACAAAGGGTTGGGGCTATTAGGTGGTCATTGATATTTAAAGTATGGGAACCCAGATACACCTACACATATATATATATACATATACCAAAGGGAAAAAAGTGTGTTTGCTCTTTGAATATGTAGTATGTGGGGGAGAACAGATTTTTAAACAGAATGTTTATATTCTAATTTTCAAAATGGTAGAAATACAAATATGTAAAGAAAACGGAATACATGTAAATATTTGGCCATTTCATCCTTTCCGGAAGATCTGTAGTGGTATAATGTGCCAAGCTATATGATACTGTTGGTTAAAATGGTTTAGATATTGTTAAATAAAGTCAGCAAATCACTTACAGTGTTGAAAGTGTCACTTTTTCACAGAATGCTGCCAGCCACTCCCTAACCTAAAACATCAAGCAAAACAGGGCTCATTTTCCATGGACTAAATCACTGAAGCTATTTGCCAGAAGAGCTCCTAAGAAAAATACATCTACACCCATTGCGACCCAGTTGCCTGGGTGATTGGGCAACTAACTATGCATCTGGATGTGCATTACCAATTAGGCCTATGTGTAGATCTATTTTAAGAGGCAGATGGGTAGTACGATGAGAAGGAAAGGAACTCTCTTAAGTTCCTATTTAGCCAGTTTTCCATTCGTGGATATTTAAAAGATTAGGTTTAAAGGGCTGATAAATGTAAAAAACACACTCTACAGCCTTGCGCTAAGCTTCATGTGAGAAGTACATGAATACCCATATATGTCTCATTTCAATAAACTGTAAGAAATGAGGGGAAAGGGAATAGCAATTTTCAGTAGAACTCTCATTTATGGATTTTAACATGATCACAATTAGCTACTGAAAATCTTTCTCCTTCTTTCTTTTGGTATTTGGAGAGCTGGCCAATTAAAACATAACTAAATACTGATGTATTTGGTATGGAATGCATAAGAATAAGTTATATTTCCAATATGAATATAGATCCCTAGAATTGGAAAGGACCTGACAATTTATGGCCTTAATTACCCTTAAATACCTACTGTTTGCAATGCAATCATAAACATGAAATATATTAAAAGACAGTATCTGCCACAGAGAAGACTCAACATAGACACAGGAAAAGTTAACAGATCATAAAATGTGAAGTCCTTGACTTCTTTTAGACCCTCAGGTCATGGAAAAATAATAAAAACTTCGGGATAAATTTCTGTTATTACTAGAAAGATTCAGTGGCATAGGACATACTATCCCAGGACTAAGATATTAAGAAATGTGAATATTTTGGCTTTTGGGGGACAAGGCTTCCGTTAATTGAGAATTAGTTCCTAAAGGAGTATAAAATGTACAACTGTAGGGCCCATACAGAAAGGAGTAGGACAAAGAAGAATGGGGGAGAGAGAAAAAGGCAAATCCTATCGTCACCCGAGGAGGAGAACAGGGAAGAGTGTTCTTCAGGTGGCTCAGGATTCTGTAAGAAAAAGGGGGGTTATAACAAAATAAATGGGAAATGCTGTTTATCGCATCTCCCTATTGGAGATTCACAATCACATTAACCTACTAAATGCTCTGATAAAATCCTGCAGGGAGACTATATATCAAACTGGTTAAATGTACAGCTTGACTTTGGAACTAAATGGTCTTAGTTTGATCCTCAACCCTGCTAAAAACTAGGCAAGTTACTTAACCTATCGAAATAGTAAGCCATTCCTACCCTTGGTTTCCTCAACTACAAAATAGAGAGGATTATAGCGTCTACCTCTGGGTTTTTGTGAAGATTAAATAACACATTCCATGTAAAGTATTTAGCACAGTTCCAGGTGCCTAGGAAATGCTCAAAATGTCTTAGATATTATTAGAATTAATATATGTTACATAATAAATGAGTCAACCTATTTAATTTTGTTTATTTCAGTATTTTCTACCCTTTGACTATGGAACTCTCTTTTAAAGGACAGCTACAAAAAGCTGAAGATATACTAGTTTTTTGGGGGGGAATAAACAAGTTTGAAGCACCCTAAAGTTACTCAAGTTTGATGTGGGGAATGGGGCTCAGGATGGGAAGGGTAATAGCCCTGGGGCATCAGAAAGATGACCAGAAGAAGGACAGCTGAAGAAGGTTTAATAAAGAGGCAGCAGACCTCTAAACCTATTTCTGTTTTTGTTGTTGTTGGCAATAATTGAACAACAATTATCCTAATGGACTGAGGTTTCACTTATAAAGTTATCACGTCTGTCTATGTCTGTCTCTTAAAACTTAATCACTGCATTATCTAAATACATTTCCTTACTTATCTTTATATTCTTAATAACTTCCCAAAGGCTTCAAATAAAGCTTTCGAACCCATTCCTCAGATGGGGGAAGCAACAGATAATTCTCCCGTTTTCCTTCAATCTGCTCATGTCCTTTAGGAACGTCTACTTCTACTCTTATTTTTTCTGTTTTTTTTAAAATTTAAATCTCTCCTCTCTTTTGCCTAAAGTATAGAAATGTAGAAGGAAGCAGAATGTGAACAAGGAGGTTGATTGGGGTGAAGGCACAAGGGGAGTTGAGAAGGTTTTCCAAGATGGGTAACATATAATCATGGTCTTTCATTTTTCCTGATTCCAAAACAAATGAAAATAAAAAACAATCTAACATAACTAACTCCAAAACTTCCCAGGAGGATGATAGAATCTAGGAACAAATTGGAATAAATGTACTAATGTGTAAAAAAGAATTTCCTTGGAAGAATATTGTATAAATGTAAACTATTTTTAGTATATTTACTATAAATTCAGGGATTTTTGTCCCTTTTTTAAAAAAGTAACTTTTCCATAGACATTATAAAGTGTTTGTTAACAGCAGTTTTCAACTATTATATAAATCAGTACTTAGCAATATATTTTAGATTTTAAATAATCCTAGGATAAAATATATTAATTTTAGGGAAGGCTTTGGATATTTTATAACAGTTATAGTTTATCCTAAATAATAGACAATTCTATAAATTTCTTTTGTTTTGTTTCCACAATAGTTCAACATAGAGCAGACTATTTTGACATCAGAGAAATAAGAGCTAGACATGAAAGAAGAGAAAATATAGATCAGATTATTTTCAATTTTTTAAAGTGTTTCAAGAAGTGGTCTTACAGATTTTTGCTCTCATTGTCTATAATTTCAACTATTCAATATGCTTAGGATTCTTGCCAAAAATTTTAACCAAATTTGTTTTGGATTTCTGATAGGACTTCTTTGTAGCAGATTTATTTTTAATTCTTCCTCTGGGGATTTGTGCTCTATTTTAAAAAATTATATGTACCTCTCTGGAATGTTACTAATTTCCAGGTTCATAATATGAAAAACTCTTTGTTTGTCCTAGAAAAAGCTGAAATAAAAATGATAACCAATTCTACCTTACACTAGTGAATCTTTAAATAGTACTGTATTTTTCTAACTAATGGAGTAGTAAATGTTCATTCCTTCTTTTTGGTCAACCAAGTTAATGACCGTGTTCTATATTTCAGCAACCACCGAAAATATTGAGGATGTAATGATAATTAGTGCAGTCCCAACCTCAGAATCTTCAAGTTTATGGCATGTTAAGGAAACCCAACATTGTGTCATTTGGTGCTATTGCAATGCCATGTATAGGATGCTATGGGAGCAGGCAGAGTAGGGAAACCTTGATAGAAAAACTCCCATTTAAATTGAATCTTAAAGGATTAACTGGAAATACAGAAGGAGTGGGTTGTGTGTGGGACTGATAAGGATTACTCCCTACCTCCTTCCTTGGCCCTTTTCTCTTTTCTAGGTATTCTCACTTTCTAAGTCATGTCTAGTTACGTGACTGTCAATTCCATTTATATTCATGTGATCACTACATTTATTCTTCAGCTCTGACCTTTCTCCTAAATTCTGGATTCACATCTAACTGCCTACCTAATATTGCACCTGAATATTTAACACCACATTTTACATGTTTAAAATAAAACTGCTTTTAACCATCTGCCCACTGATTTGTTCTTCCTCTAGTTTTCCATGTCTCACAAAATGGCACCACACTTTACACAGTTCATAGATGTCTCTTTTGTACCTTTCACACAAACTCTCAGGAAATTCCATTGGTTTTACCTTCAAATTATATCCTGAATCTGACCATTTGCTGCTACTGCTCTGCCCAAGTCATTTCTTCTCTGGATCATTGCAATAGACTCAAAAATAGTCTCCCTGTTTTTCATCTTACCCTACTCCGGCAGCAGGCAGACTGCTTCTTTTGAATAATAAACCAGATTATGCTACTCCCTGGTTAAAAACCTCCAGTGGCTTCTTATTATAGAATAAAATCTAAAGTTCTGAGCATGGCTTCTAAGCCTGCCCATGATCTTGCTGCATATCTCTCTATCTGTCTTCATTTATCTGTTTAAGCTACACTGGTCTTCCTGCTGTTCGTTGAACATGGATGCCACATCTTAAGACCTTTGCAGTTGTTGCTCCCTGCCTGAAATGTCCTTCCTCCTAGAGCTCACAGGGCTGGCTTCTGCCACTCAAGTCTCAGCTTAAAATTCACCTTCTTGGAGAAGTCTTCTCTAGCAAATTTAGCAAATCCTTCTTCCCCCAGCAAGCTCTATTCATTTTTCATCACATTGATTACTATGTGAATTTTATCATATATTTACATAAGTGCCGTAATGACAGCAGCCCAGTTTGGTATATTTATTGCTGTATCCCTGACACACAGAAGAACACATAGTATGCGCTCAATAAATGTTTATTGACAGAGTTCCCAGTTTCTTGTTATCTTGGTAGAAATGTGCAGTTGTATATATGGGTATGAAATTAGAAAGATACGGTTTGCGATAAGAAACACACAACAGAGGGTAAGTTATTGAATTCAGAGAAAGGGTGAATACAGGCCATGTAGGTGATTTCCTAAAATATGAGAAGGGAGGAAGTTCACAGAAGCCCACCTTCCTCATTTAATGGGTGGCCTATCTAAAAGGAAAGGTTGCACTAGTAAAGTTGTAAAATTCTTTCCTGTGTCTGTGACAGATGAGGCTGCTCTTCCCTCCCTCCCTCCTCCCATTCTTCCTTCCTTAAGCATAGCAAGCATACTGCACTACGCAGCTTATGTTCAAGGGTAGAATATAATATATATGTGTGAAAACTTTCCTTAGTCCTTCCTAGGTTCTTTGGATGGCCTAATAATTAAACTGATATAAGACAAATAAATAGGAGAAAAACAAATTTAATTATGTACATATGGGAGCTCTTTAATATACATATGAAGCAATGTCCAGTTGGCTAGGTCACTTCATGATCGCCAACTGTAGGAGTGGAAAATTTTCCCTTCTTCCCTTCTAGGTTATTGCGTGGTCTAATAATCAAACTGATACAAGACAGATTAACAGGAGAAAAACAAACAAAATTACATGCATACAGGGACCCCATAAACATGTGAAGACTCAAGGCAGCCAGGTAATTAAAGCTTATATAATATTCTGAGCTAAGGAAAGGGGTAATTGTATGAGGACATGAAGGGGAGGAAAGCCATTCACAGGAAGAGAAAAGGTATGTTTAGAAAATAAAGGTTGCCCTGTTATGCAGACAAGTTTCTTAGGTAAAAAGTTATATCTGATAATAGATTTCTACCTGGTAAAGATCTTATTTCTAATGTAAATTTAGGTAGCTGAGGGGGAGGTAAAGAGCTTTTCCTGAGTCTACTTGGGTTTTTGATTGCCTTTAGCTCAAAATAATCTTCATGCCAAAGTGACATAGTTTGAGGTGGCAAAACTTGCTCCCTTTCAGTCCTGTCTTTGAAACTTCAAATAAGAAATTTAATAATCTGGAAGCTAAGTTGTTAGATTGCTCTGTATGTCATTGAGCCAGCCTCAGAATAGGTCAATTCAGTTAAACAGTTGTGTCTCATTTCAGGAGGCAGTGATGCAGGTGGGCCTCAACATTGGGCCTTTATTGTATAAGCAAGCAATAATGTATTTAATAAGAGGCATTTCTATGGAAACTAACGAAAAACAAAGGGTATGATTGGAGCAGATGATAAACCCAGTCTGGGTCCAGGAGGCAACCAGTTGAGAGAAGAGATTTTCAGATGTAGGGATCAAAGCACCTTTGGTAGTTTGAATGTCTCTGATGATGTCATTAGGTGTTCATGTAAACTTTCTGAGTGACCCACACAGCAGCAGCACAAAGATAGTCTAACCATAGCTATTACAGTGATTCCTCTGAGGTTGATATGGAGATGTCTATATTCAGTTTTTCAGGGCTACAGGGAAAATGGCAGTTTTTTTCTTAGTGATTCTAGATCAAGAGTGGGAGAAAATTGGAAATGTTAGTTTGGAGATTATTAGAGAGATATTTGAGGAAATTAGAAGAATTCAGTATCCAGCTGAGCTTAGAGGTAGAAAAGAAAACCTCAAAGACAATTAAAAGAAATAAAACCTGATATCCACGAGTGTGTATTCTAGTTGCTACTGAGACATAATTTTTCTCTCTAAAGTCACCCTTATTTCTACCAAAGAAAGCCAAAGTAAGACTAATTTGTTTGCAAAAATAAGCCTAATTTCCATAAACCTGGCCTGATTATTTCCCTAAGTGCAGCAAGAATAGTGATTTGACCGTATAGGCTCTTTTAAATCTGCTTTGCTGGAACTTTTTGTAAGAAATCTCAGATTGAACTTTGAAAAGCCTCTGGAGGCCAAGAAGCCAAGCCGAGAACTTGATATCAGATTTTGCCTGCAATATATACAGATTTGGGTGAATTCCTTCCTTCTTGAGGTCCCCCAAATATCCTGAGTTTCCTGCACCAGCAGGAAGTGAGTGACCTTTCTTACTTGGTTAGGCTGTTTAGAGCCCTGTACGCAAGGTACCAGGATGTTTTACCAAGGGGCTTTATTGGCTCCATAAAGTCAACCTTAGTTCCTTAAAGCTGTCTGCCATATCTGATTTTATGCACATCATTCTCAAATATGACATTCCAGTGAAGGCCTTGATAATATAACCAATGTTTCCAATTGTGTCCTATTATAAGGAGAACAGATTCTTATTGAACGTATGCAAATAAATATATTGCCATGAAAAATAAGAATATTCAGAGTTTTCAAATTCAAGAGGGATTAGGTAGGGAGAAAAAATAATTGTTTTATTTTGTTCACAAAATTACACTTTACCAAATTGCTCTAGGTCATCGTTAACTTAAGAGAGATAAAAAACATTTTCTTGGGCTTCCCTGGTGGCACAGTGGTTGAGAGTCCACCTGCCGATGCAGGGGACATGGGTTTGTGTCCCGGTCTGGGAGGATCCCACATGTCGTGGAGCGGCTGGGCCCGTGAGCCATGGCCGCTGAGCCTGCGCGTCTGGAGCCTGTGCTCCGCAATGGGAGAGGCCACAGCAGTGAGAGGCCCGTGTACCGAATAAAACAACAACAACAACATTTTCTTAAATCTCAAAAAACAAAATATTAAAGAACCATCAGTTTTATCCAAAAAGTTATAAAAATTATAATCATCCTCACCAGTTCATTCAGTCCCATGTTATTATTTCTTATTCTGCTTGAATCCAGTCTTTCCATTTGTTCTAGTTCTTTCCCAGTTTAGTTTTATAATCTTAAAGGTAACAGAAACCTGAGCTTGTCAGAGTCCTTTCCATCTCCTAGAAGATGAAGCACATTTGCAAAAGCATCAAACAATAACTGTAAATGACAAAAGGCTTAAAAATGGCCATGGTTAAAGATCTGATGAGAGTTTGTATTAATGCAATTGACAGGGAAATTTGGTTCTTTCTATGACACACACAACATTTTAAGATAACTAGAATTACAAGTGATTACATTATACCAGGACATCTGATTTCTAGGAATTTCATACAATTTCTGGAATGCCTATAAACCTATATGAATACAACATAAAGAATGCTTAGTATTACTCCTTATTTGACAATGTTTCCCATGTAGTTTAATGTATAAAATAAGCCTAATTAGCTTAGCATTTCTTTTTTCTCTTTCTTTCTTTCTTTCTTCCTTCCTTCCTTCCTTCCTTCCTTCCTTCCTTTCTTTCTTTCTTTCTTTCTTTTCTTTCTTTTCTTTCTTTTTTAATAGGAGAGAAAACACTCTTTTGAGATGTTCCAAGAGCTTTCTGAAAAAATCCCAAAGTTAGTTTGATGTTGAAAATACTTCATTTAGAATTTCATTTTTGGAAGTTTGTCATAAATAGCAAAATATTTAGACACAGGACTAAATAAGGATCACAGATTATTATAAAACAATACTTAGTTATCTATTTAACCAAAGTGACAATAAGAGATTTCAAAGGCAACCACAGAAGGTTGTGAGCAAAACTTAGCTCTTTTAATATGGAGAATATTCAGTTTTTTTAAGTAGTCAAATATCTAATTAAGACAACATGAAGCACAGGAAATTATTTTAAGATGTAAAATTTTTGCTTTCTAGGCAGATTACTTAAAAGGTAAAGAAAAAAACGTTTCACAATATCTTATCAAGAGCAGATCAATAGTCCAATGAAACTTTGTCCTTTTAGCAGATGAAAGGAAATCAATTTTTAGTTTCAGAAAAGTAAACTATTGATATTAAAGGTTATTTTTCAAACCCTTATAATAACAGTTTAATTTTTAGTCAACTTGACTGCACAAGGTAAAATTCTCTCTTTTTCTTGCTTTCTTCTCAACTATCTATACCATTTTGTCCTTTATATTTCTCTTTCCCATTCTGAAATAACCATTTTTTGTTTTGTTTTGTTTTGGTTTTGGTTTTGGGGGGTTTTTTTGTGGTACGCGGGCCTCTCACTGTTGTGGCCTCTCCCGTTGCGGAGCACAGGCTCCGGACGCGCAGGCTTAGCGGCCAAGGCACACGGGCCCAGCTGCTCCGCGACATGTGGGATCTTCCCGGACTGGGGCACAAACCCGTGTCCCCTGCATTGGCAGGTGGACTCTCAACCACTGGGCCACCAGGGAAGCCCAACCATTTTTACTTTAAGAAAAATTACTCTCTTTTCCCTAAACAAAAATGTATCTTCATACCTCATACCTTTCCTTACCCCAAAACACTTTTACTTTCCTTGCATACAGAGTTGTTTTGCTTATTATTTCTAGTAGCTTTAATTACGCATGTTAATTAGAATCCTTTACCCTTAGAAACTTTAATTTCCAGTGAAAACTAACAAGTAGGCAATTATAAACTGCCTGTTACACGTGTATTCTTTAGATTGACAAATTTATGAATACATTTTATAATTTCTAGAAACATATGTCCTTTTAAAAAATAGTACACTGTTTCAATGTGGCACAAGACATGTTTACTAACAAACCCAAATAGCTTTAGTTTCCCTATAATAAGAAACACAAAGTATATAAACCTATGTTGAGTAATTAATGTTTCATTACTTTATCTCATGTGTAATGATCTAGATACTCAATTAATTTCCATCACTTAACCAAACTTAGTAAAACTCTAAGGTTTTAAATTACCAAAAAGATTTGGGCAAACTATTTTAAGTACACAATCCATAAAATATAATTATTGTTGAAAAGTTTACCTAAAAACTCTTATCTCAGATATATCTGTCAAACTTACTTGCTCCCAATAATTATGTTTAGACTATTCACAAAAACTTCATGAGAAATTAGACAGTGTCAGCCATCATTCTAAGTTATTATTTTTTTCTTTTTGACAAATTTTGTAATAGATGTGTCCAGAATTTATTTGACTAATAAACCCAGGTAGAATAAAAATTGTACATCTGCATTATATTCAATGTTGATAACTCTAAAGACATGTCTATTCAAACAAACTTAAACTAGCTTTTATTTACCAAAGATTATCTCAGATCACATGAACTTCAAAAATATGTGGAGTAGTTTCTATATTTCTGAGTTTTAGGAATATTTAATTCATAGGCACTTAATTTTAATCCAATTAAATAAACCTCATTACAATTTAATTTTGGCAGTACCATTTGGAGGTAGAAAAATATCACATCTACAGCATACATATATAGGCAGACACAAACATACAGACAGATACAGAGATCTTATATAGCTTTTGTTCTAAAATTTCATCCATGAGTCACATAAAATAATACAAAATTCACTAGTTTATAAAAGGACAGTTGGATCCAAATTTTGTTTTGGCAGTTGGAATAAATTAATTTCACCTGCTCAGATGGCTAAATCTTTTCACTAATATTTGTAGAGAAGACATTTAAGATTTTTCATTAGCCCAGTTTCTAAATAGTTTGTTTTTTCTTCTGATGAGAAATTTCTTCTTAAAGTTTGCATTTTAAAGAATGGCTCTTAGGTCTTAGAGAAGATAGGGGTGGAAAATCTACATCACAAATACACAGAAAAAGTATTCAAGTTTTGAAGGCATATTTGCCTATTATGAGCGGTCCAGAGTAATTACTATTTAATTTTTTTTAAAAAAGAAAAAAAGCTTTTTAAAAGTACGAGACAATTGTATTTCCAATGTCCTGACTTGTTTTTTTTTAACAATATCTGCATATGTCTGAAGACAAATAGGGAAGGGTCTGAGTGGACTTTCAGTTGCTTTCAGAGTTATACTTTTGTTTCTTTAAAGAGTCAAGTTGCACATTAAGAATTGTGATTTTAACTCATTTTCTTCCCTCCTGCATTCTTGCAAACTATCTTTAAAGAATTGGGTCGCTGCTTATATTATAATGCTTAGAGGTTGACTAGCCCACTGGAACATACTCTTTTGATTTTTTTTTTTTTTTTTTTTTGATCAGGAAGGAAATTTGTTACTAAGATGGAAATTAAAAGATTTCTATGCTCTGGAGCTTCAGGGTTTAGTGTAGTATGCCTTTGAAAAGTCTTTATAATGGGTTCAACAAAAGCCTTTGGATTCTCTCCTGCTTTCTGAGTACACAGTTCAACCTTAGACAAATTCACCTTAGGGGGGAAATCCTGTATTATTGCTCCTCTCAGCCTCTGAATATCAGCCTCCAACTGAGACTTTCCTGGTCATTTATAGGAGGATCTGGGAGGAATTTTAGCACCTGTTTTCTCTTTGAGGATGGTTTTCCTCATGGGGGTGCATGGATTGTCTGATAACTACAGTATAATCATGGGTTAGAAGAACATTCCTTAACAGCCAATCTAGCTCCCTGTGAGTGGGATTGTGAATGGCCACTAATCTTTCTAACTCCTCTGTAAATTTAGTAGGCTTTTCTTAAAGGGGAAGTAAAGGAGTATTATAATTTAGAAAAGCTGCTGTTGTCCAAGGCACATGAATTCTTTGTGGTGGAGGTCCAGGATACATCTACAAAGGACACTGCATAGGAAGGTCTGAATCTGGCAAAGCCTAATTACAGAGCTCTGGAAAGTAGGAGGACTTGTAAGGAATAGCAAAGCAAACCATACCACCTGTCCTGGCTGCTTCTGATAAATTTATTTCCTGGCTTTTAGTATTTACATAAGTAACCAGTATACCCTGAACCTAGAGATCAGGCTGGGGTGCTCTCTGTAAACCTTATAAAGAGTGGGAAGTCAAAACAGGCAGCTGGGTGCTTAAGGGATTTCCTGGGGAAGTTGGAAGAGTTTGGAGCTCTAAAGAAATTTGCTGAGGGAAGTGGGGCTGGATTTTGAGGAGAGGGGGTTAGACCAGGGACCCAGAGATCCAAAATATCTTCAAGAGGGGCAGGTACAGTGATTTGGGAATAAAGGGGTGTATAAGAGGGTGGAGAAGTGGGATTTTCATAAGGTGTAGACCTTAATTGTTGTTCTAGGTCCAATTTCTGTTTTTTCATCTTATCAAGGGAGTCCCCAGGACTAGCTGTTATATTCCTTTGTATCCACTTTTCAGCTTGGTCTTTCCATAGGTACTAATGTCAACTATAAGTTGGCACTTGCCATTGGCACTTGCCATCTATCTCTATAAGGATTAAATCATGTGCTGCTGCAGCTGCTGATTTTCAACACCCCCAAAAGGAGTTCAGGGTAGAGAGCAGAAATGAAGCACTCTGTGCTCTGGGAAAAATTGGCAGAACAGGTCTTCAGATAGTTAGATATTTTCAGGAGTCTATTTTATGACCCAACTCTTGTAACTCCTCATATCTAGAAAAGCACTAAAATCCTTCATGGTGACATCTGCTCCTCATGACTATAAGTAACCTTCAGGAGACTAGCAGAAAACTTCTGCAAAAGTTATGTGCTTGATTGCATGTACTCCCCTTTCACCAAAATCACATATATACTGACCTTCCCCCCTACCTCTTTGGAGTAATTTCTCAGAGCTATCTGAAATGCTGTCTCCCAGGCTGCAGTCCTCATTTTGCCCCCAAAAAACTTAACTTGCAACTCTCACATTGTACATTTTTTTTCTAAGTTTACACTAATAAGACAATTGCTTAGAATGAGAGCTCTCTAAATATTTTTTTAAGTATAGCCAATTCAAAGAATCCATTGTCTGACCATTAATGAGTAGGATTTTATATTAATCTTAATAGTGACTCAAACTAATAAGCCTTTTTATGATTGACCATGGACACAAGAGGCATCCCACAGGAGAGTGCAAAAGATGCAGTCCTCACAAGATCCAGAAAATTTACTCCCAGAGTTAGCCTAAGAAAACAAAGACGTTTGTCGTCACAAGCAGTAAGAATGGTATGGTAAACATGGTGTCTCTGGCTTTCCATGAGAATGTGAGACACCTCAGAGATTGAGATAGCAAAGGCCCTTTATGGACTGGGACCCCTTATGACAAACTCCTCTGAAAGCTGGCAAAGTTGAACAAAGGAAACACTACTTATCAGATCCACAGCCTAGTCAACTGTCCACCAGATGCATCCTCCAGTTGGTGGATACCAGAGAGAATAGTCTCACTGTTACCAAACTGAACTTGGGTCTGCTCACCTGCCATGTAGCAAAGCCAATCTACTGACACTGTGTTGTGGTGAAGGAAAGTAGAGCATTTATTTGCAGGGTGCAAAGTAAGGAGAATGGGCAGCTTGTGCTCAGAAGACCCAAACGCCCCAATGGCTTTCAGAGAAGGGTTTTAAAAGGCAACATTTGGGGTAAGGATTGCAGCTCATGGACTTTCTTCTGACTGGTTGGTGGTGAGGTAACAGGGAGATGTTTCAGAAGTCTTAATCATCAGCCTTCTGGTTCCAACCAGTCTGGTGTCTCCATGCTTGTGGTCAACGTGTAGTCATCATCCTCTACCTAGGTGAGGATCTTAGTGTATGCAGAACAACTCAAATTTATGCATCAGATTGTTATGTATATCCTTTGAGCAGCAACTAGGACTCTGTTTTATGACTGAACTATTGTTTAAACTATCATTAGTCTCCTTGCTTGACTGCTTTTTCCTTTGTTTCTGCATTCCCTCACTTCCCTAATTAGTAACTGCTTGAGTCTGCTCTTTGGAACTCAGGGAAGGCCTAGGAAACTAAAACCTTTTTCTATAAATGAGAATCAGGGAATATGGAGGGGCTTTTGTACCTGGGAGGGCCCCACAATGTCCTGCTTGGTTTCAACTGGTTAAAAGCTCTCAGGACATAGAACGAGATGACAGAGACAAAAGAAAACAATGACCATCTCTGGGAGAAAAGGGGAGAATAGAAAACAAGAGTACTCACTCTTATCAAAATTTTACCGAAGTTGCTATACCCAAGAAACTAGTTCACACAAATATTTTCTTCTGCTAATCTACGTTTAGAAAAGGAAAAGGAGATCTGGGAGACTGACATGGTAAGAATTTTTACCTTCTGTTGGCTTTTATCAGAGGTCCCAGGATATCTCAGCTGCAGAAATCCTGGAGCAAACAGTGTCCAGGTAGTGCAGGTCTCTTCATGGTCACCAACTGTAAGGGTGGAAAATTTTTCCTTCTTCCTTTCTAGGTTCTTTGGCTGGTCTAATAATCAAACTGATATAAGGCAGATTAACAGGAGAAAACAATTTAATTACATATGTAGGGGAGCCCCATAAAGATCTGAAGACTCAAAAGGCAGCCAGATAATTGAAGCTCATATAATATCCTGAACTAAGGAAAGGGTTAGGGGTCTGAGGATACAAAAGAGAGGAAAGCTATTCACAGGAAGGCAAAGAATATGTTTAGAAAACAAAGGTTGCCCTGTTATGAAGATACATATCTTAGGTAAAAAGGTATCTCTGTTAATAGCTCTCTTTCTGATATAGGCCCCCTTTCCAATGTAAATTAGGCAGTTAACAGGGATGTAAAGAGTTTTTCCTGAATCTGCTGGGTTTTTGTTCCTTTAGCTTATAATAATCCTCATGTCAATGTGGCATATTTGGGGGAAGCAAAACCTATTCCGCTTCATATATGTATGTGTGTGTGTGTATATGTATAATGTATATATATATATATAATATTAATATGTTAGAAAGTACTATATATCTTCACAGTAATGATCAACTACTATGAGAATTTGTAGGCTGATTCTAAGCTGGAGAGTCAAAGAGGGAGAAGGTATTCAACTTGGATTCTAAATTGATAGGTGGGATATTGAGGTAGAGAAGGGGACAGCAAAGAAGGGGCAAATGCATGGAGGTAGGAAAGTACAGGATATATCTGGGAAAACTTATTCTCAGCTGGCCAAATCATAATCTAAGAGTTCTTATTTTAACAATTGAGGTTATACTGCATTCTTTTCTCTTATTCACTTTTTCCTTGCATGTCAAAGAAAATAAAATGAGTTAGTTTCATTGTATCTTATAGCATCATTATGGGGCAAAAGGCTGTTGTTTTATTTAACCCATATATGTTTGAAAATCAGCATTGCAAACCAACAAGGTATATGGCTAGGACAAGTATATCTCTTGGTTTTCTGTTCTTCCCTGATTTCAAAGGTCTTTCACAATTTTTATAGGATTTAAACCATCAGTAGTTTATTAATAATGTGGCCAATCAGCCAGACTCAAGGCCACACCCAAGAAACTGACTTCTATGATTTGAAAAGTTATCCTTCAGGAAATGTCTCTCCCAATTGCTCTGTTTGCAATTCTAGAGGCCAGCGTTTTGAGTTATTATTGTTTTCTTTAACAATGATTCCCTAAATCATTTCCATAACAACCAACAGGGGAAGTTGTTTAATATGCAGCACTTCTGATTCAATAATGGACCCAGAAATGTGAATGTTTAGTATGTTAGTATTCTACTGGAGTAGAATGTTAAGTATTGTGGGGGAAGAAAAATAATTTTCTCTCTACCCTTCTAGGTTCTTGGCTGAGACATCCATGTAATAAAAGACAGATTAATAGGAGAAAAACAAGCAGAAGTTTAATAACATATATACTTCTTGTATACATGAGAGATACCCAGTGAAACTGAGTAACTCCCCCAAATGGCTCAAGCCACCGTCTTAAATATCTTGTCCAGCTAAAGACAAAAGATGTTGGAGGAGAAGAGGCAGGTTACGAAGGTTACCAGAAAGCACTGTAAACAAGAATATGATTATTATGCAGATTTTTCGGTGCCTTTTCCATTGATAAGAGTTTCTAGAAATTTGGTCATCCTCTTCTTCCTGGTATAGAGAGGGAGGCACCCTTACAAATGGAGATTTCCCTTATAAATGTAAATGTCTCGTACAAAAGGATAACTTCTACTTGGTTTTCAGATCTCCTGTGTCTGCTTTCTTAAAATAATCATCCTAAAATAATCCTTTTGCCAAAGAGCCATGTTTTGGGTTGACAAATTCTGCTCCCCTTCATTAGCTTGGTGCAGCAATCCAGAAGCGAGACTTTGAGAAACACTGCTTTAAGGGGCAAACACGTTATAAGGGTAGTGATTCATATGTTAGTGTGAATTCATTTAATTAAATTGTTTTCTTTCTAATATAAGTTTAAAATCAACTAGCATTGCATAAATAAGGGAAAGGAGTGAGGAACAGGACTTCATCGTAAGTAGGTGTGCAGTGCTGAAGTGAAAGTCCAAGTGAGAGCACTGGGCACCTATAAAGAAAGCACGTATGGCCTACTTTTGTTAGTAAGTGGGAGAGGGGTGTACAACTGTGAAAGCATTGAAGACGCTGTTATTACTTTGCGGTTTTTTTTTTTTTTTTGGATAATTTATGCCAATATTTCTGTCTGAGCTATTTCATGTGACTTCATGTTCTTTCCACTGGACATGTCTTACATATAGTTTAAACCATTTGGGAATGTTCTGAAGAACATTTGAAAATTGAATGACAGTATTTTGGTATTAGAAAACTATAATGTGGAATTATTTCTGTTCAGTCTAACAAGAGCCAAGTGGATTTGGAAAAGAAGCTATGTTTCCACACAATATTTTTTCTGGTCAATTCTATACAATTGTTGAAAATTTCTTTTAAAACTCATCGTACTCTGTTTTTTTAAATGATATTTCTATTTCTCTCTGCTGTGGCATAATAACTACATGAACACATGCATGCCTCTTAAGACCTAGTTGCTACTCTTTGGCAGCCCTACTTATGAAAAAGACTTATTCACTAGTCTCCATCAGTTTAAGCATTAAGAGTAATGTCTTTGGCTTGACCAGCAAGCTATTTTATTGCCTAGCTAAATGGTTAATCTCAGAGAAGCTCTTCATAACTCTTACTTCATAGCTGCACAAGTGACACTTCTTATTTTAACAGTGTCAAATTATGCCCAATTTATTTTGCTTGATTTCCTTGTTGTGAACTGTTATGTGTTCTCCAAACCTTCTTTCTGGAAGTTAACCCACAGCGGGGAGACACTTGTCACAAGGTGACTTTACTAGCAGTACTTTCTCCTCAGTGATAGAATTGGCTCACCTGCCAGCTTCAGATGGCTTCCCCCAAACACATAATGGCTGCCTCCCACTGAGATCTAAAGCAACATCTTGGAATCTGGCCAAAATGACACTGCTGAGATACACAACCAGGAACTTTGTTATGTTTTCTGATGTGGAAATGGGATAATGGAACCGTGAACAAATCTCCCTAATTTGAGACTCTCCTTCTTGGTGGATACATGTTATAATCTTAAATTTTAAATAGGAAAAAATCTATATTTAACTTAAGGTTTAAAAATAGGTATATAATCTTGTAAAAGGAGATTTGAACAAATGAGCAGCCAATAGATCTGAATAAAAGTCCTAAAAATATATAACACATAGAGTTGCCACCTAGTAGCTTAAAGCTATTTTTGTAACATTGGGATTTTTGTTCAGTTGTATCACAAAATGTTTAGCTATTTCTGTATTACAGTTGAAAAAAATAATTTATTACATTCAGGAAGATAATACACTCTAAAAATATAATAACTGTTAAGTATTATGGGGGAAGAAAAATAATTTTCTCTCTACCCTTCTAGGTTCTTGGCTGAGACACTCCTGTAATAAAAAGACAGATTAATGGGAGAAAAATAAACAAAAGATAATATGTATACCTCCTGTAGACCCAAAAAAGATACCCAGGAAAACTGAGTAGCCTCCCAAAATGGGCCAAGCCATCATTTTAAATATCAACTTCAGATAAAGACAAAAGATTTGGGGGTGGGTTGGGGGAGGCCAGTATGGGAATTTGCTAGGAAAAGCTCAGTGAATAAGGGTAAGGTTGTTAAGCAGACTTAAGTCCCTGCCTTCTAAGTCTAGAGTTTCTAGAGATTTGGGGTCATCCTTCTCTTTCCACTACAGAGACGGAGACACCCTAAAAATGGAGATTTCCCTTACAAATGTAAATATCTCTTTCAAAAGGGCAACTTCTACTTGGTTATCACAGCTTCTCCAGTGTCTGCTGTTTCTTAAAAATAATCAGCCTAAAATAATCCTTATGCCAAAGAGGCATATTTTGGGGCGGCAAATTCTGCTCTCCTTCAGTATTATATTTTGAATTATTGTAGTTTATTGTGTTGAAATCACTATGGATTAATTCTCCTTGACTGGAATTTCTTGTGACAAGAAATTCTAGAATCTGAGTTTTAGGGAGTCAGTTCTTCTCCTTGTTTGGTTTTTTTACTTTCTCATCTCAACAGTGATGATTTTCAGTTTGTTTGAGGCAAATTATAGTGATATGCATGCATACTTCCCATTAGTGTCAATAGGAATTACACACAGTGACGGAAGAATAGACCCCATATGTTTATGAGAAATGAATGATTTGAAGCATCTGTGAAACATTCTTAAAGGCATCTTTATCACTGCATGCAATCACAGCAAGTTTTTTTTGAAAAAGTACGAGTTTATATAGACTTTAAGGAGCTTACCACTATAACTAAAATATGCATTAAAAAATAAAAACTATAGTGAGACACTTCTATAGATGTGAAAGTAACTTAAAAATATGGGCATTCTATTTCAAAAAATAATGTTTCTTTTGTGGTACTTCCTCCGTGTATGTGTGTTTCAATACTGTATTAGCATTATTATTATATGAAACTCTACTCAGAGATTATAGTCATGTTTGGCAGATAGTTTTTAAAAATTTTATTTTGAAAAAAGTTTAGTTTTACAGAAAACTTGCAAAGGTGGTATAGAGAGTTCCTATATACCCTCCCTCCAGTTAGCATTAGGGGAACCTAATGCTAATCTTTTATATAATCATAGTGCATTTGTCAAAATTAAAAATTTACATAGGTTCAATATAATTAATAGACTTCATTCAAAAGTTGCTATGTCCTTTTTCTATTCTAGCATCCAACCCAGGTTACAATGGGGCATTTAACATTCATATCTCTTCATTTAAACCTCATGGGAGTTTCTTAAGTCTATCCTTGTTTTTCATGGCATTGACAGTTTTGGGGAGTACTGATCAGGTGTTTTGTAAAGTGTCCCTCAATTTGGATTTGTCTGATGTTTTCTTATGATTAGACTGGAATTATGGTTCTTTTGGAAGAATAGCATGGGGGTGAAGTGCGCTTTTCATCACATCAGGGAGTACGTGATATCAACATGACTTACCAATGGTGATATTAACCTTGAGCACTTGGTTAAGATGATGTCTGATAGGTTTCTCCAGTGTAGAGCTACTATTTTTTTTCTTTTTCTATACTCAAATCACTCTCAATGAGTCACTAAGTCCAATCTACCCTGAAGAGGAGGGAAATTAAGTTCCACCTTCTGGCAGGAGGAATATTTATGTGTATTATTTAGATTTCTTCTGTAAAGATTTGTGAATTTTTATTTATCTATATATTTATTTATTCATTCAATCATGTATTTATATCAGCATTGACTCAAGGGTATTTATTTTATTCTTTTGGTTATAACTCAATACTATGTTTGTTAATTTTGATGCTCAAACAAAAACAACTTTGACCAATGGGGGCTCTTTTAGGCTGGCTCCTCTGTCCTTTTGACATGCTTCCATTCTTTTTTATTTTTAAATTTTTGAGCACTTCCTTATTTGGTGCTACAAGATGCTTCAGGTTCATCTCGTATTTTCTCTGTTCCACTTCTGAAATAAGCCATTTCTCTGGAGAAATGGATCCTCTTAATGAAGAATGATGCTTAGGAAACAAAATATGAATGATGGGTGTGCTCATTGCTGCTGAGGTGTCACTGCATCTAGACCCTCTAGTAGACAGTGCTAGGAATCATTTCATGTATATTAAAACACATTCACACATCTATATTTCTGTATCTATCTATCTATTAGTATGTTAAAATAAACATGAATTTATACTGACATCTGTGATTCTAATCCAGCACAGAAGGATTCATTTAAATCTGCCACCCCTCACCACTTATTTATTTGTAATCTCTTTCTCTTACAATGAGAGATTATTCTCTCCCATTATCTACAATTTATTTAATTATTTGTTCAAATCTGGAATATATATAAAGTAGTTTCAGAATTGCTAACTCATTGCCCTGTGAGAAAAAACAATACAAATTAAAGTACAATATTTTTGTGCAGCTTTGGTTTGTTGTTGTTGTTGTTTTTGTCTTTAGAGTGTCAAGTACAATAAAATGACCAATTTTCCAAAGATACTGAGGAGAGCTCCTTCTTCCACCTCTTGCTCCCTTCAGTGAGTTTATGTTATAGACATTTGTAATACAGTTAGATTCATTTATTACAGTGTACATTCCATCCTGCATCCCTTATCATCCTAGTTGATTTTCAAAAACATTTTAATAAAGTAGTATGCAATTCTATGTTTTCTCCCCACTTTTGCTTGCTTTAGGTTTAGTTTTCTCCTCTTTCTCTAGTTTCTTAAGTAGGGAGATAAGTTATTTATTTTAGATTTTTGTTCTTTTCTAATACCAGCATTTAATGCTATAAATTTTCCTCGAAGCACTGTTAGCTGCATCCCACAAATTTTACCATGTTGTATTTTCATTTTCCTTTATTTCAAAATATTTAAAATTTTCCTCGAGTCTTCCTTTTTGTCTCACAGATTATTTAGATGTGTTTTGTTTAATTTTCAAATATGTGAGCATTTTCAGATATCTTTCAAATTTTAGTTTAATCCTGTTATCATCTAAGACCATACTTTGTATAGTTTCTATTGATATTCTTTCAAATTTATTAAAAATTTTTTTTTATGGCACAGAAGATATCTTTGTGACTATTCCACGTGCACTTGAGAAGAATGTGTGATATACTTCTGTTGGGTGGGATACTCTATAAATATCTATTAGGTTATGTTAGCTGATCATATTGGTCAAGTCGTTACTGTTTTTTCTTCCTACTTATTCTATCAGTTACTGAAAGAAAAAGCCTCTAACTCTAAATCATGGACTTGATTATTTTTTTTCTTTTCTTTCTTTTTTCTTTTTATTTAACACCTATCAGTATTTGGTTCATGCATTCTGAAGTTCTGTTGTTAATACACATTTAGGATATTTATGTCTTCTTAGAAAATTGACCTTATTATTATTGTCTGAAGTACCTCTTTATCACTACTAATGTCCCTGTTCTGAAGTCTATTTTATCTGAAATTAGTATAGTTATTCCAGCTTTCTTTTGGTTAGTGTTTGCATGCTATAACTTTCTCTATCTTTTTACTTTAATGAACCTATGTCTTATATTTAAAGTGGGTTGCTTTGAAATGACATCTAGCTGGGTCTTGTCTTTTTATCCAATCTGAGAATCTCTGTTGTTTAATGAGTATGTTTAGATAATTCTTACGTAAAGTGATTATTGATTAGGTTGTATTAAGCTATAGAAAGATACTAGCCTTTTACTATTTTGCTTTTATTAGCTTTTTGTTACTTTCCACCTCTTTCTCTGTACTCTGGGATTTAATTGAACATTTTTTATAATTCCATTTTATTTCTATTTATTTAACATTTATACCTCTTTTAAAAACTTTTAGTAGTTTCTATAGGATTTGCAATACAAATTTTTATTTTTCAATTTAAGTATATTCCTTATAAACTGCATAGAACTGGCTTTTCTTTTGTAGACTCAATTTAATCTTTTATGGGAGATTCAGGCTATTTAGTGTAATGACAAATTCATTTATTTTATGCCTCTCATCTTACATTTGTGTATATTTATTTAATCTGTTTCCCCCTTAATTTTCCTTTCCCTTATTTTTGTTGGTGAGATTAAGTTGCCATTTATTCTATTTTTCTCCCATGGTTAATTTGGAAATTCTTTTCTGATTTTCCATTTAACTTATGGTTATATTCCCTTCCCAGCTCTCATATTTAGACAAATATTTTTTTTACTGCTATTTGGAAACAAGATACCATGTCATTCAGCAAGATGCCCTATTTCCTTTTGTTCCTTACTCCTTCATAAAAAGAAAACTATCGGGATGATTTTACTTATCTTTCCATCCCCCTACCCCAACCTAAATTTTAGAACATTATTTCCTCCTGTCCTTACCCCTACCCAGACTTCTAAGTTTCAGTTAGACAGTTTAGTGTTTTTGGTTCTGGACTATAATTAGAACTTTCTTTGCTGTATGTTTTCTCAGCTTCAAAAGACATAAAAAACACTCATATAACATTTTCCTGTTATCCTACAGTATCTATCTATCATCTATCTACCATCTATCTATCTATCTATCCTATTTATCTATCTTTTGGAGTTTATTATTCACCCTGGTTCCTTCTTCTCTTCACCTCTCCTCATTATACAGTCTGATTTTTGACTCATTTGTTATTTGGTTAGAGTCCTTATTTATTTATTGTTGATATGGATTGAGTGATTACTCTCTGATTTATTGCAGTCTAAAATTATCTTCCATCTTGATGTGTGACTAATTTCTCTCCATCAGTAATCTCTAGTTTGGTAGCTTCAAATGTTGCAAATGAGAGGTCTGATAACTGTCTGATTAACTTTTATTTATTGGTAATCTCTTTTCTGTCTTGACGTGTGATTTCTTTATTTATACTTAGATTTCCATCTTTTTTTTTCTGAATGTGCCATATTCCACTTAAAAGGCAAAAAAAATGGTAAGATACTTAGCAATAAATAAAACAATGAGCGTGTAAGATCTGTATAAAGGAAACAGCATAATTCTAATGGAAACTCTAAAATAATGTATCTGGAGAAGAAGTTGTCAGTATTGTATAGAAAGACTCAATATACTATAGGTATCAATTATTTATAAAATAATGTACACATTTAATGGAATCCAAATCATTCTTAGCAACTACATAAACTGATTTAAAAGAATTTTGGAAGAATAAATGTGCATGAATAGTCAGGGAAATTCATAAGTAGAAAAGTCATGAGGAAATTTGTACCCTAAAAGACGTCAGAACATACTATAATTCTACAAGAGTGAAAATTATTAGTCATTGAAAGGAATTTACACATAGATTAATGGAACAGAACAAATATTCAAGAATGTATCAAAACATAACAGATATATATATATGTAATAAAGGTGACACTGAATATCAATGGGGAGAAGGTGGTTTATTCAATAAGAAGTGTTGGGACAATGTGATAAATGTCTTTAAAAAATTACTCACTCCTTACCTCCTTTCTTTCAATAAAATGCATTTCAGATAGATCAAAGACTCAAATGAAAAGTTCAAACTAAGTTATTAGAAGAAAATAAAGATTAAAAAATCTCAGAGGGAGGAAGGCCTTTTTAAATGTGACACATAATTTAGAGACTTAAGTAAGTTAATAAATTTGCATTAAAATGTACATGGGAAAAGCATCATAAACATATACAATGGACAAATAATAAATTGAGAAAAAATAATTTGTAAACGCGTATTATAGAGCAAAGGCTAATGTTCTTAATATGTAAGGAATTCATCAAATTAATGATAAAATTATCAGCAACCCAGTAGAACAATGGGAAAAAACCTGAACAAATGGTTTATGGAAAAGGTAATTCAAATAACTCTTAAAAAGAATTTTTTAAAAGCTTAATATCATTCATAATAATAGAAATACTATTAAAACTACAATGGGAGGGCTTCCCTGGTGGCGTAGTGGTTGAGAGTCCGCCTGCCGTTGCAGGGGACGCGGGTTTGTGCCCCGGTCCGGGAAGATCGCACATGCCACGGAGCGGCTAGGCCGGTGAGCCATGGCCACTGAGTCTGTGCGTCCGGATCCTGTGCTCCGCAACGGGAGGGGCCGCGGCAGTGAGAGGCCCGCGTACCACACACACACAAAAAGAAAACTACAATGGGAAACCACATATAAAGTTTTATACATGCCAATGCCAGTGAGAGTGTAGGAATATATACTCCCATACATTGTTTTTGTATGAGTCTAAATTGATATAATTTCTATGGTGGGCATTTTGATATGAAGTTCTGTACATGATCTATTACTAAGTAAAGAAAGATCCAGAAGAGAGTGTATAGTATTATGTATCCATGCATGTATATTGCATAAAATCTCCTTGGAGCTATACATAAGAAACTGCTAAAGTTGAAGAAGAGAGGTCAAAGAGTGTATTAGTTTGCTAGGGCTGCCACAGCGAAGTACCACAGACAGGGTGGCTTAATAAAAATTTATTCTCTCACAGTTCTGGAAGCTAAAAGTTCAAGATCAAGGTGTTGGCAGGCTTTATTTTTTCTGAGGCCTCTCTCTTTGGCTTATAGATAGCCACCTTCTTGTTGTGTATTCACATGGGCTTTCCTTTGTGAGTACACATCCCTGGTGTCGTTTTTTGTGCCCAAATTTCCTCTTCTTAGAAGGATCAGATTGGATTAAGGCCTACCCAAATGACCTCATTTTAGCTTAATCACCTCTTTAAAGGCCCTGTCATATAGTCACATTCTGAGGTACTGGGGATTAAAGCTTCAACATATGAATTTTTGGAGGAGACCACAATTCAGCCCATAACAAAGGGTAACTTACTTTTCACAATAGTCTCTTCTATCCTTTTGAATTTTGTATAATTTGATGTTATACCTCATTAAAAATAAATAACTTCAAAACAACTGCTAGGGACCAAATGTTTATGTCTCCCAAAGTTCATATGTTGAAACCTTATTTTCCAATGTGATGGTATTTGGAGATAAGGCCCTCGAAAGGTAATTGGGTCATGAGTGGAGCCCTCATCATAGGATTAGTGTCCTTATATGAAGAGACATGAGAGAGCTTGCTTCCCTTCTTTCTTTTGGCCATATGAGGATACAGTGAGAAGGCAGCTATCTATAAATCAGGAAACAGGCTCTCACCAGACACAGGATCTACAATTGTCTTGATCCCGAACTTCCCAACCTCCAGAACCATGAGAAATAAATGCTTGCTGTTTAAGCCACCCAGTCTATGGTATTTTTATTATAGTAGCCTGAATTCAAAAACTGACTCAGATAATGACCTTGTAATAAAAGATATCAAGCCGAAAATTTGACTTCCTATTGGCCCAGTAGAAGAGGGCTCTATACAATTTGGTGTGACAGTTAACTTGAATATTAAACTTGAATACAGGTGAGTGTCAGTTTAGGTGAAAATATGCTTGAATTCATGAAAAAGATTATTTACTTTGTAAAGTATTTATTATATGATTACTTTAAATGGAAAGCTTTCAATATGATTCACCTTGCAGACATTTTCAGAAGTATTTTACTGCGTAAAGAGTATCACACCTGAACATTTTTATTAATTTAACAGTTTAAACTGCCAAAGTAATATAACAAGATTTTCATGTAGAACAATTTTCATTCTTTGACATTCTATTCTCCTTTGAGTTACATAGGTTATGTATCTGTTTAACAGTGAATTCACACTTATATTTGAACAGAATTCAAAATGGAATGAATGGAAATTCTCTTAATGTAGTAGCCATAAAAAGGCAGTTGTATATATTACTCACAGATATTGCATAACTACCATGATAATCTAACGACTATGTGCTTCCTCGGAGGTTTTAAAGAACAGCATGAATAGCCATCTTTCTGGTTTAAATATAGACATGTCTAGAGGCAAGGGGCTATTTGGGTAGTTCTTAAGATCCCATTCTGCCTTGTGATTACTGTAGCAACAGTTGTAAAGAGAACACATAAGCTACACCTTCTGTAAAACTTGATACATAATTTGGAATTTTTATAAAGATGGATACCAAACACAATTTCATCTACTAAATCATTTCTTTTTTAAGGTAAATATAGGACTACACTAAATGTTAATGAAAAGAAGGTGTCATCAGATCACGATCCATTAATTGCTGATTTTTCATGACAGTTCTTTAAATTCTAGACTACACACCACTATCTCAAGAAATTAGAGAGATGTTTATGCTCTTTAGAGCTGGCATTATATCAAAGCATGAACTAACTAGTGTTTTTCACTGAGAATGCATTCGTGCATTCACTGAGAATACAGTTCGTGAAAAAAGTGGTCTGCAAATGCTCTTCTTAGTTCTGTAATAATTAGGGTAGCTACCTGTAGAAATTTTCAGTTGTAACTAAATCAAAGATCATTTCTCTTAGGGATGGGGTAACTGTCTTCAGGGAGGCTATAGTTTTTGAGTAATGACAGTTGCATAGATATCCTTTTCAAACACATAAACACATGGCCCATCTCTCCCTCAACACCATGGCCCTCACTTCACACTTGACAAATACATTTGTATATACCATAGTAGGAAACTGGATTAAGTATTTTGACAGCAGACATATATTTGTACTTAACTCGACAAGCTATAAAAGGCTACATGAATTCTAGACTTAAGAAGAAAATATTAAGTACAAGTAAGATCACAATTACTGATGCTTTTAGTATATGTTTACTCCAACCTGGAGTATCTAGAGACAGATTCCTTCTTTTGGGGAAAATTAGACATACTTCCCCAAAGAACTGAAATCATACTAAATCAAGAACCCAGCTAGAAAGACAAATTCAGGTTTCACTAAATGATACCACCACCATTATTGTATTGTAGCCATTCTACTAGATTATTGCCACACTCAAATCATGCATTAACCACTATTTTGGAATATAGTTTATCATGTTAGAGTAGGTCACATTTCTGGCATTCTACAAGTGAAAATATAAGGGCAAACACTTCAAAATGGTGTGCCTGGCTTTTGGTACAGCATAGATGAGCTCCAAATTAACATGTTCAGGTACAACAAATACTCTTGTTGCTGTACATAATTTCTGATGTGTCCCCTCAGCCACAAGAAATAGAGGAGCAATATTTTTGAGAGTGCCGTAAATTAGGTGGTGACCATTTGTTCCTACAAAAGTAATATTTTTCCATCTGCTGGCAAACAGCTTATGAATACAAACAGCAGATTTCCCAAATGCCTGTTTAAAAGTTTCAGTCCAGTATTTGTGGCATCATTTTACCTCACCTATAGATATTGCTCTCTGAAGCTGCCCATTATAGCAAAAAAGGCAAAACTGGAAAGACCCGTCCTATCAGCTTGTGTGTGATTATGTGCGCGTGTGTGCGTACGCATGTGAGTTTTCTTCTTTTCAGTGTCCCTTTGTTTTTCCTTTGGCTTGGTTTCTTGACTCCCTGGAAACCATGACTGTGCCTGTCTCTTACCTTCCTGCTTTTGGGTCCAGCTTAGGTATCTGGTTTCTAGCCATGAATACATCATCTGCTGGCTATTGGTCTTCTATTAGGAGGGTCTGTCTGTGTCCCCTTCTTTCCTACCAAGATGCAATGTGGACCTCTTTGATTGCCCAAGGGCACTCAGTTTTGGCTTTAAACTAAGTGTATACCCATAGAGGCTACCATAACTCAGTCCTGCCAACAAAAATGTTATTTAACCCTATATAGACTTTTGAGGGCTGAAAACAATTTAAAATTGGAAAATTCATCAGCATAATCTCTGCAAAAGTGGGAAAGAGTTAGTCTTCCCAGGAGTCCCTATGACTGAGGGAATGGTCTTGGGAGGAGATTTAAGGCTTGCTTTCTTGTCAGTTTTGTGATCTTGAGCAAACTTTTTCTTAGGAGAACTGGTATAATGCAAACCTTAAGGAGGTTGGCAGATACATAATTGGCATGGATTGAATGGGTTCCTACTTTTAGAGGAATTATCTTATCTCACCTTATAAGATGCACATTTGACCTTATTTTTACTAAGAAAACTGAGTTTCGTAGAAGTTTATGTGACATATCTAAAGTCACAGCTATGACGTGACACCTCAGGAGTTCCAACCCAAGTCTGGATTTGTATCCACATAGCCTTTCTATTACATTAAAGTTGGCTGTGAGGATGCAAAATAAAAGCATAAACAAAACAAACAGCAAGAACAACAAAACTTATTTAAAGATACTGAAGAGTAACTATGTTATAAATAACTTAGCAGAATTAGGAAGAAATTTACCTTTTGAGTAAGACTCTATCAAGGGTGAAACTGTCCAAAGGATTATTTGATATCACTCTTAATACACTATCTGGGAAAGTTTGTTTTGAGTTTTTCTTAAAACTTATAAAGTTTTAAATAAGATTTTAAGATAAAGGCTATTCTTCAAATAATTCTTTCTTATGTCAAGTTCTTGGCAAGGAGCTACATTCAACTGCTGCAGTACAAAGAACTGGCAGTTGCAGCAGTTTCTGAACATTCTGACTCTTTGCTGTGTTAAACCTGGTCTCCCTCCTTCTATCTGGTAAGGTTAATCTGGCAAACTCTTACAGTAGCAGTATTCTATTAGACACTCGCAGACCTCAGCATGCAAAGAAACACTTGGGGTTGAATTGTCTGATCTGGGTCTACATGAGACTCAATGAAGTTGATTTTCCTGGTCATAATAAGATTGAATTTTCAGAAAAACAAGTGCCTTCAGCTGGTCTAATTTGGTACTCTTATTCCTCAAATATTTTTATTAAGGAAGACAGTAAAGCTTAGATTTTCCCTCTTCCCTTTGTATCATCAGCTGTGTTTGAAGTAGATTTTAATGTTGTTTTTACCAAGGTTCCACCTTCAGACAGCAGCTTTCATCACCAGGTTGGAGTCCTCGTTCAGCATTTTTAGAGCAGTCAGGGGTGAGGCCTTCCTGCTCCCACAGCCCCATTAATAAAGGGAGAGCTGGCTCTGCAGCCACTGGCCACGGCTCCCAGCGCAGCCACCGATCACAGCGCAGTAGTAAATCAGCCCTGCGTGCTTTCCTAATTTTAGGTTTGGTCTGACTTAATCCATCTAATAGGAAAAACATCTGGTCTAGTTTTACTTTTAATCTGTTCTTTACATCAGGAACCTTATTGCCCTGGGACCAAGTAGTAACAAGAGGTCGGTTCTTGTACCTGGGCATGGCTACGCATGGTCCATGCCTAATAAGGGCCTGATTTCCATTTATGCTTTTCAGTCCTTTATAGGCCTTCATTAACAGTAAAGTATTGACAGCACAATCAGTTTGGGGTTGTAAATTCCTGATTAGTGAAAAACCTGTCTTGTGACATATCTTGGGTCAAGGGGAGCTGAATACATAATCTGGGGTAAAGGAGGTGGTTAAAATTATTTTTCAGTGATAAATTTGCAAAGATCTGAGTGTTTAACAGCATTTCCATTAAGGATGAATATTCTAAAATATTGCATCTGAGTTGAATTTCACTTTTAAATGGTTGTATTAGGGCATACAAAATATTATTTTTAAAAAATGTATGGAAATATCTTAGAGGAAGCAATAAAATGCTGTCATATGGAGTCAGTTTAGTTTCTGTTTATATTAGGCATACAAGAAAGCGCAGCCTATTTAACCTTTTTGAAATGACCATAAAATGACTTCATTTTAACATTTTTGACTATAGTAAGAAGCAGTTTGGGGTTTTAGAAATCATTTCAATGAAAAGGGCCAGGGGTCATTTGGTTTCCCAAATAGCATTTTCCACTTACTTTGTTTTCCTCCTGACATTCATCTCTAATTATTTTTCTACTCCTAGGTCTCCTCCTTCCTGATGCCCTAACTTCCAGAACTCTTTCTCTCTCCCTTTAGTTTTTGAGAGAACTTTGATATAGTGTGAAGATGGATTTTCTGATTGAGCAGAGATCAATTGTTGCAAAGATGCCTATCTCTCCACTCGGCTTTCTACTCCTCTGAATTGGTTAGAAAATCACGGACAACATGAGGTAACAGGGGACTCTGTAGGAATTAACTTTAAATAGCCCCAGGCCTAAAAGCTCTTCCCAAATCTACAGTATGTTAGGGGACTTTCACTCCCCAAAGTAATGTAGCTGTTTATGCACTCCTGCCTCTGAGTTCCTTTTAACTGGGGCCAGTGGAGGAGTGCCTAAGCAACATTACTTCGGCAAGCAGGAATTAATTATTGAAATCAATTATTACATCTTTCTGATGACTGCAGTCAGTCCTCAGCGAGTTGACATAAAAAATACTTGTCTCAATGGCTGTCTCTGTGAAAAAAGACTGAAATAAATCAAAGCGAAAGGGAACTGACTTTAGACTTGGTTCCATTCCATCTCTTAGGATTTCTCAAAAACTTTACTATTTGGGAGTTAAAAACAGAAAGATTTTAACTCTTTCCTTCCATGGATGGAGAATTATGTTTCCTACATAGTAAAAGAACATTTTTTTTCTCATAATGTGGAGAGTTGTTTTGAATTTCTGACATGTAACTGTTAAAACTGCTTTGAAAGTGACTCGAGCCTTGCCAGCATTGGTGCTGTCTGAAGGCTAAACTGGTATCTCTTGAATTCACTGACTGTATTCCTTGCTTCCTAATCTTTGCCAGGCATGCCTTCTTCCTTTTAATTTGTTTATCTTGGAAACATTGAGAATTTACTTGGCAGGCACTCTCTAATAGGCGAGGTCATTTACCATTAACAGACTTTTTAGTATATAGTAATAATATGGGTGAACATTCAATGGGAGTATTTCACAAGGTTCTCTGGGAACAGAGGGTCACCTTATGAGTAAAAACAGTTAAATGTAAACACACTTCCATTAATTTCAAGTTGGGTTGTCAACTTTTTTAAATCGTGAAACTAACTCGTCATCTATGAGAAACTGATTGATTTGCAATAGCTTTTGGAGATAGTATGATTCTTAGAAAATAAATGAAGATAGAGCCCAAGACTGGAATATATGCTTGGTCATTCCCCTGTGCAAACTTACTACTCAGCGGCAGGGAAAATTTGAGGACCCAGCAAGCTTGAGGCCCTACTGATACATGAAAATGTAAAAAAAAAAAAAAAAAAAAAAAAGGGAAGTGCTTTTGAGGCAAATTTGAAAAGAAAGGGATAGGTTTTCCCTTAGAATAGAAAGGATTCCTCTGGATTAGGAGGAGGAGGTGAGATACAGAATAGTAATGAGTGTAGAGACGTCAGTAAACTCCTGGGAAATTAGTCCAGTAGACTGGACAGTTGCTTTGACCCCAAAGAGAGGAAGGCTGAAATATGCATGTAGATAGCCTCACAGAGATGCCCAGGCAAGGCCCTGCAGGAAGAGCCACTGCTCAAGGAAGTCTTGTGGACAGGAATCAGGGACAGGTCAACCACAAACAATGTGACTGCCAGCCATCACTCCCTTCCCTATGTCCTTACTCACACTGTATTTTCAAAGTACCCTGGTCCTATGTAAATCTCCTGGGACCTAATCAACCTTGAGGAAGAGAAGTAGGAGCCCCCCAAAATAGTGATACTAAATTTTCTGCTAATTCTGCAGAGTCAAGGGATAGGGCTTGAAAGAGAAAGGAAATTGGCTTATAGAAAAATGAGGTAGGGTGTATTTCTTGCATGCTGAATTTATGAACTGTGATTTCTACCTGTTGTAAATTCCATCCTTCATGCATATCCATTCAAACTGTCCCCAAATCTCTGCAGCTCTGGACTGGCTAATGGCTTATCTCTTTCCCACTGTCCTTCTTTCAGAGCTTACTGTTAGCAGAGACTGTGGCACCTAAAAATTATTGCTATGTAATCCAGATTCTTAATAGAAATTCCAGGAAGCTCAATTCTGGGAAGCATATGTGAATTGAAGGGAAATAAATATTCTTTTTTGGGGGGTCAAGAGGAGTCATGAGTAATTTAATGTTGGCATCCTACCGTGTTTCTGGTCCTCTCTGGAACCAGTGACAATGATTAGGGATGAGTCTCTGTCTCTTGCCTCAGAACCTATGTGGGAATGTGTGGTTTCCCATTCTTTCTCTCTAACTGTACATGGGCATTTCAGTAAATTTTCCTGCTTTCTGTCTTTGACCTTAATAATTGATTTATATAGCCAAATAGACTTAACAAATATTTAATAATTCCCACTGTGTAAGGTACTGCTCAAAGCTTTGTCCTAGAAATGAGAGATATAATAATACAAATATTGAATAGAGTGGGAGAGAGGCTGAGTGAAGAGAAAAGATGAGTGTGATATGTATGGGCTGACTACAGAAATAAACCTCAGGTTTTGTGAAGGGCTCGCTCTGTGCCTGTGGAGCTGCCTGCGCCTCCAGCTGGTCTGGGGCTCCAGAGCAGCAGGTGGTGGGCTGGGCACAAAGGGGAAGGGAGCTCCCGGGTTGAGCAGGCAGTTTCGGGAACAGGATTGATTTGTACTCCCCGTATTTATAACCCATAGTCGTCGGGTCAGAAGCCGAACCTCGCTAGTCCTCTCAGACCGCCGGCCGCCTCGCATTTCTCATCTTCCTGTAGTTTCTTAAAACAGTTCAGGCCACTCAGCCACTTCGATTCCGTCAGATTTCTCTTTGGGATGAAACAGTGCAGCATGTGGTAAAAGCTCAGGGTTTCCGCGGTGTCGGTACTCCAGCATCTTCTGCAGGACCTCTTCTCTGCGCAAACACGAGGTTCTGCGTCCAGCCCGGTGCAGATGCAGGGGAGAAGAGAAGGAGGAGAAGACTCTCTGACGGTTTCAGTGAATGAAAATGGGAAGGATGGACTCCCTCTTGCGAGAGCACCGGAATCACTGCTGAATAATCATCGACAGGAAGACACTGGAACTCACAAAAAAGATACCCACATCCAAAGACGAAGGAGAAGCCATATTGAGATGGTAGGAGGGGTGTAATCACAATAAAATCAAATCCCATAACTGCTCGGTGGGTGACTCACGAATTTGAGAACACTTATACCACAGAAGTCCACCCACTGGAGTGAAGGTTCTGAGCCCCACATCAGGCTTCCCAACCTGGGGGTCCGGCAATGGGAAGAAGAATTCCTAGAGAATCAGACTTTGAAGGCTAATGAGATTTGATTGCAGGACTTCGACAGGACTGGGGGAAACAGAGACTCCACTCTTGGAGGGCACACACAAAGTAGTGTGCACATCGAGACCCAGGGGAAGGAGCAGTGACCACATAGGAGACTGAATCAGACCTACCTGCTAATGTTGGAGGGTCTCCTGCAGAGGCGGGGGGTGGCTGTGTCTCACCATGAGGACAAGGACACTGGCAGCAGAAGTTCTGGGAAGTACCCCTTGGCGTGAGCCCTCCCAGAGTCTGCCATTAGCCCCACCAAAGAGCCCATGTAGCCTCCAGTGTTGGGTTGCCTCAGGCCATACAACCAACAGGGAGAGAACCCAGCCCCACCCATCAACAGTCAAGCGGATTAAAGTTTTACTGAGCTTTGCCCACCAGAGCAACACCAGCCCTACCCACCACCAGTCCCTCCCATCAGGAAACTTCCACAAGCCTCTTAGATAGCTTCATCCACCAGAGGGCAGACAGCAGAAGCAAGAAGAACTACAATCCTTCAGCCTGTGGAACAAAACCACATTCACAGACAGATAGACAAGATGAAAAGGCAGAGGGCTATGTACCAGATGAAGGAACAAAATAAAACCCCAGAAAAAACCTAAATGAAGTGGAGATAGGCAATCTTCCAGAAAAAGAATTCAGAATATGATAGTGAAAATGATCCAAAACCTCAGAAAAAGAATGGAGGCAAAGATCGAGAAGATGCAAGAAATGTTTAACAAAGATCTAGAAGAATTAAAAAACAAACAAACAGAGATGAACAATACAATAACTGAAATGAAAAATACACTAGAAGGAATCAATAGCAGAATAACTGAGGCAGAAAAATGGATAAGTGACCTGGAAGACAGAATGGTAGAATTCACTGCTGCAGAACAGAATAAAGAAAAAAGAATGAAAAGAAATGAAGACAGCCTAAGAGACCTCTGAGACAACACTAAACGCAACAACATTCACATCATAGGGGTCCCAGAAGGAGAAGAGAGAGAGAAAGTACCTGAGAAAATATTTGAAGAGATTATAGTTGAAAACTTCCCTAACATGGGAAAGGAAGTAGCCACCCAAGTCCAGGAAGCGCAGAGAGTCCCATACAAGATAAACCCAAGGAGAAACACACTGAGACACATAGTAATCAAACTGGCAAAAATTAAAGACAAAGAAAAATTATTGAAAGCAGCAAGGGAAAAATGGCAAATAACATACAAGGGAACTCCCATAAGGTTAAAAGCTGATTTCTCAGCAGAAACTTTACAAGCCAGAAGGGAGTGGCATAATATGCTTAAAGTGAGGGAAGGGAAGAACCTACAACCAAGATTCCTCTACCCAGCAAGAATCTCATTCAGATTCAATGGAGAAATCAAAAGCTTTACAGACAAGCAAAAGCTAAGAGAATTCAGCACCACCAAACCAGCTCTACAACAAATGCTAAAGGAACTTCTCTAAGTGGGAAACACAAGAGAAGAAAAGGCCTACAAAAACAAACCCAAAACAATTAAGAAAATGGTAATAGGAACATACATATCAATAAATACCTTAAATGTAAATGGATTAAATGTTCCCACCAAAAGACACAGACTGGCTGAATGGATACAAAAACAAGACCCATATATATGCCATCTACAAGACACCTGCTTTAGACCTAGGGACACATACAGACTGAAAGTGAGGGGAGAGAAAAAGATATTCCATGCAAATGGAAATGAAAAGAAAGCCAGATGAGTAATACTCATATCAGATAAAATAGACTTTAGGGCTTCCCTGGTGGCACAGCAGTTGAGAGTCCGCCTGCTGATGCAGGGGACATGGGTTCGTGCTCCAGTCCGGAAGGATCCCACATGCCATGGAGCAGCTGGGCCCGTGAGCCATGGCTGCTGAGCCTGCGCGTCCAGAGCCTGTGCTCCACAACCGGAGAGGCCACAACAGTGAAAGGTCCGCATACCACACACACAAAAAAAAGAGAGACTTTAAAATAAAGAATGTTACAAGAGACAAGGAAGGACACTACATAATGATCAAGGGATCAGTCCAAGAAGAAGATATAACAATTATAAATATACATGCACCCAACATAGGAGCACCTCAATACATAAGGCAACTGCTAACAGCTATAAAAGAGGAAATTGACAGTAATACAATAATAGTGGGGGACTTTAAAACCTCACTTACACCAATGGACAGATCGTCCAAACAGAAAATAAATAAGGAAACACAAGTTTTAAATGACACAGTAGACCAGATAGATTTAATTGATATTTATAGGACATTTCATCCAAAAACAGCAGATTACCATTTCTTCTCAACTGTGCATGGAACATTCTCCAGAATAGATCACATCTTGGGTCAAAAATCAAGCCTCAGTAAATTTAAGAAAATTGAAATCATATCAAGCATCTTTTCTGACCACAACGCTACGAGATTAGAAATCAATTACAGGGAAAAAAACATAAAAAACACAAACACATGGAGGGTAAACAATATGTTACTAAATAACCAAGAGATCACTGAAGAAATCAAAGAGGAAATCAAAAAATACCTAGAGGCAAATGACAATGAAAACACGACAATGCAAAACCTATGGGATGCAGCAAAAGCAGGAAGAGGGAAGTTGATAGCAGTAGAAGCCTACCTCAAGAAACAAGAAAAAGCTCAAATAAACAATATAACCTTACACCTAAAGCAACTAGAGAAAGAACAACAAACAAAACCCAATGTTAGCCGAAGGAAAGAAATCATAAAGATCAGAGCAAAAATAAATGAAATAGAAACAAAGAAAACAATAGCAAAGATCAATAAAACTAAAAGCTAGTTCTTTGAGAAGATAAACAAAATTGATAAACCATTAGCCAGACTCATCAAGAAAAGGAGGGAGAGGGCTCAAATCAATAAAATTAGAAATGAAAAAGGAGAAGTTACAACAGACACGGCAGAAATACAAAACATCCTAAGAGACTACTACAAGCAACTCTAGGCCAATGAAATGGACAACCTGGAAGAAATGGACAAATTCTTAGAAAGATACAACCTTCAAAGACTGAACCAGGAAGAAATAGAAAATATGAACAGACCAACCACAAGTAATGTAATCAAAACTATGATTAAAAATCTTCCAACAAACAAAGCCCAGGACCTGATGGCTTCACAGGTGAATTCTATTAAACATTTAGAGAAGAGCTAACACCCATCCTTCTCAAACTCTTCCAAAAAATTCAGAGGAAAGAATACTCCCAAACTCATTCTATGAGGCCACCATCACCCTGATACCAAAACCAGACAAAGATACTACAAAAAAGAAAATTACAGACCAATATCACTGATAAATATAGATGCAAAACTCCTCAACAAAATACTAGCACACAGAATCCAACAACACATTAAAAGGATCATATACCATGATCAAGTGGGATTTATCCCAGGGATGCAAGGAATCTTCAATATATGCAAGTCAATCAATGTGATACACTGTATTAACAAATTGAAGAATATGATCATCTCAATAGATGCAGAAAAAGCTTCTGACAAAATTCAACACCAATTTATGATAAAAACTCTCCAGAATGTGGGCATAGAGGGAACCCACCTCAACATAATAAAGGCCATATACGACAAACCCACAGTAAACATCATTCTCAATGGTGAAAAACTGAAAGCATTTCCTCTAAGATCAGGAAAAAGATAAGGAAGTCCACGCTCACCACTATTGTTCAACATAGTTTTGGAAGTCCTAGCCACAGCAATCAAAGAAGAAAGAGAAATAAAAGGAATCCAAATCAGAAAAGAAGAAGTAAAATTGTCACTGTTTGCAGATGACATGATACTATACATAGAGGATCCTAAAGATGCCACCAGAAAACTAATAGAGCTAATGAATGAATTTGGTAAAGTTGCAGGATACAAAATTAATGCACAGAAATCTTTTGCATTCGTATACACTAATGATGAAAAACCTGAAAGAGAAATTAAGGAAACACTCCCATTTACCATTGCAACAAAAAGAATAAAATACCTAGGAATAAACCTTCCTAAGGTGACAAAAGACCTGTATGCAGAAAACTATAAGACACTGATGAAAGAAATTAAAGATGATACCAACAGATGGAGAGATATGCCATGTTCTTGGATTGGAAGAATCAATATTGTGAAAATGACTGTACTACGCAAAGCTATCTACAGATTCAATGCAGTCCCTATCAAATTACCAATGGCATTTTTTTACAGAACTAGAACAAAAAAATCTAAACATTTGTATGGAGACACAAAAGACTCTGAATAGCCAAAGCAGTATTGAGTGGAAAGAAATGGAGCTGCAGGAATCGGACTTCCTGACTTCAGACTATACTATACAGCTAGAGTAATCAAGTCAATATTGTACTGGCACAAAAAGAGAAATATAGATCAATGGAACAGGATAGAAAGCCCAGAGATAAACCCACGAACCTATGGTCAACTAATCTATGACAAGGGAGGCAAGGATATACAATGGAGAAAAGACAGTCTCTTCAATAAGTGGTGCTTGGAAAACTGGACAGCTACATGTAAAAGAATGAAATTAGAACAATCCTTAACACCATACACAAAAATAAACTCAAAATGGATTAGAGACCTAAATATAAGACCAGACACTATAAAATTCTTAGAGGAAAACATAGGAAGAACACTGTTTTACATAAATCACAGCAAGATCTTTTTTGATCCACCTCCTAGAGTAATGGAAATAAAAACAAAAATAAACAAATGGGACCTAATGAAACTTCAAAGCTTTTGCAAAGCAAAGGAAACTACAAACAAGATGAAAAGACAACCCTCAGAAAGGGAGAAAATATTTGCAAACGAATCAATGGACAAAGGATTAATCTGCAAAATATATAAACAGCTCATGCAGCTCAATATTAAAAGAACAAACAACCCAATCCAGAAATGGGTAGAAGACCTAAATAGACATTTCTCCAAAGAAGACATACAGATGGCCAAGAAGCACATGAAAAGCTGCTCAACATCACTAATTATTAGAGAAATGCAAATCAAGACTACAATGAGTTATCACCTCACACCGGTTAGAATGGGCATCATCAGAAAATCTACAAACAACAAATGCTGGAAAGGGTGTGGAGAAAAGGGAACCCTCTTGCACTGTTGGTGGAAATGTAAATTGATACAGCCACTATGGAGAACAGTATAGAGGTTTCTTAAAAACCTAAAAATAGAATAACTATATGACCCAGCAATCCCACTACTGGGCATTTACCCAGAGAAAACTGTAGTTTAAAAAGACACATGCATACCACTGATGAACATAGATGCAAAAATCCTCAACAAAATACTAGCAAACAGAATCCAACAGCACATTAAAAGGATCATACACCATGATCAAGTTGGGTTTATTCCAAGAATGCAGTGATTCTTCAATATACGCAAATCAATCAACATGATACACCATATTAACAAACTGAAGGAGAAAAACCATATGATCATCTCAATAGATGCAGAGAAAGCTTTCGACAAACTTCAACACCCATTTATGAAAAAAAACCCTGCAGAAAGTAGGCATAGAGGGAACTTTCCTCAACATAATAAAGGCCATATATGACAAACCCACAGCCAACACGTCCTCAATGGTGAAAAACTGAAAGCATTTCCACTAAGATCAGGAACAAGACAAGGTTGCCCACTGTCACCACTCTTATTCAACATAGTTTTGGAAGTTTTAGCCACAGAAATCAGAGAAGAAAAGGAAATAAAAGGAATCCAAATTGGAAAAGAAGAAGTAAAGCTGTCACTGTTTGCAGATGACATGATACTATACATAGAGAATCCCAAAGATGCTACCAGAAAACTACTAGAGCTAATCAATGAATTTGGTAAAGTAGCAGGATACAAAATTAATGCACAGAAATCTCTGGCATTCCTATACACTAATGATGAAAAATCTGAAAGTGAAATCAAGAAAACACTCTCATTTATCATTGCACCAAAAAGAATCAAATATCTAGGAATAAACCTACCTAAGGAGACAAAAGACCTGTATGCAGAAAATTATAAGACACTGATGAAAGAAATTAAAGATGATACAAATAGATGGAGAGATATACCATGTTCTTGGATTGGAAGAATCAACATTGTGAAAATGACTCTACTACCCAAAGCAATCTACAGATTCAATGCAATCCCTATCAAACTACCACTGGCATTTTTCACAGAACTAGAACAAAAAATCACACAATTTGTATGTAAACACAAAAGACCCCGATTAGCCAAAGCAATCTTGAGAATGAAAAATGCAGCTGGAGGAGTCAGGCTCTCTGACTTCAGAGTATACTACAAAACTACAGTAATCAAGACAGTATGGTACTGGCACAAAAACAGAGAGATAGATCAATGGAACAGGATAGAAAGCCCAGAGATAAACCCACGCACATATGGTCACCTTATCTTTGATAAAGGAGGCAGGAATGTACAGTGGAGAAAGGATAGCCTCTTCAATAAGTGGTGCTGGGAAAACTGGGCAGGTACATGTAAAAGAATGAGATTAGAGCACTCCCTAACACCATACACAAAAATAAGCTCAAAATGGATTAAAGACCCAAATGTAAGGCCAGAAACTATCAAACTGTTAGAGGAAAACATAGAACACTCTATGATATATATCACAGCAAGATCCTTTTTGACCCACCTCCTAGAGAAATGGAAATAAAAACAAAAATAAACAAATGGGACCTAATGAAACTTCAAAGCTTTTGCACAGCAAAGGAAACCATAAACAAGACCAAAAGACAACCCTCAGAATGGGAGAAAATATTTGCAAATGAAGCAACTGACAAAGGATTAATCTCCAAAATTTACAAGCAGCTCATGCAGCTCAATAACAAAAAAACAAACAACCCAATCCAAAAATGGGCAGAAGACCTAAATAGACATTTCTCCAAAGAAGATATACAGACTGCCAACAAACACATGAAAGAATGCTCAACATCATTAATCATTAGAGAAATGCAAATCAAAACTACAATGAGATATCATCTCACACCAGTCAGAATGGCCATCATCAAAAAATCTAGAAACAATAAATACTGGAGAGGATGTGGAGAAAAGGGAACACTCTTGCACTGCTGGTGGGAATGTGAATTGGTACAGCCACTATAGAGAACAGTATGGAGGTTCCTTAAAAAACTACAAATAGAACTACCATATGACCCAGCAATCCCACTACTGGGCATATACCCTGAGAAATCCATAATTCAACAAGAGTCATGTACCAAAATGTTCATTGCAGCTCTATTTACAATAGCCAGGAGATGGAAACAACCTGAGTGTCCATCATCGGATGAATGGATAAAGAAGATGTGGCACATATATACAATGGAATATTACTCAGCCATAAAAAGAAACGAAATTGAGCTATTTGTAATGAGGTGTATAGACCTAGAGTCTGTCATACAGACTGAAGTAAGTCAGAAAGAGAAAAACAAATACCGTATGCTAACACATATATATGGAATTTTACAAAAAAATAAATGTCATGAAGAACCTAGGGGTAAGATGGGAATAAAGACACAGACCTACTAGAGAATGGACTTGAGGATATGGGGAGGGGGAAGGGCAAGCTGTGACAAAGTGAGAGAGTGGCATACACTACCAAACATAAAATAGATAGCTAGTGGGAAGGAGCCACATAGCACAGGGAGATCAGCTCGGTCCTTTGTGACCACCTAGAGGGGTGGGATAAGGAGGGTCGGAGGGAGGGAGACACTAGGGGGAAGAGATATGGGAACATATGTATATGTATAACTGATTCACTTTGTTATAAAACAGAAACTAACTCACCATTTTAAAGCAATTATACTCCAATAAGGATGTAAAAAAAAAAAAAGACACATACACCCCAATGTTCATTGCAGCACTACTTACAATAGTCAGGTCATGGAAGCAACCTAAATGCCCATCGACAGACGAATTGATAAAGAAGATGTCGTACATATATACAATGGAATATTACTTAGCCATAGAAAGGAACGAAATTGGGTTATTTGTAGAGACGTGGATGAATCTAGAGACTGTCATACAGAGTGAATTAAGTCAGAAAGAGAAAAACAAATATTGTATATTAATGCATATATGCAGTACCTAGAAAAATGGTACAGATGAACCGGTTTGCAGGGTGGAAATTGAGACACAGATGTAGGGAACAAACATGTGGACACCAAGGGAGGAAAGCGGTGGGGGGTCGGGATGGTGGTGTGATGAATTGGGAGATTCGGATTGACATATATAGACTAATATGTATGAAATGGATAACTAATATGAACCTGCTGTATAAAAAATAAATTAAATAAAATTAAAAAGAAATAAACATCAGTAAAGGCAGCACTGAAATATTAGTATTAGGGAATGATAAGAGTCTAGGTATCAAGGTAAGAACTCACAGCAAGTCAAAATTTCTAAAGCTGGAAATTTGAATTCTGATATATGAAATTATTCAATCACTTGTCACAGTTTCATTTTATTACACCAAGATTTTTCTAAAACTGCCTGTTAAAAACAAAACAAAACTGTTGCTAAGATTTTATTAAGCAAGGGCTCAGAAGTATGTGTTTTTCTTTTTTTTGGAAGTCCAGTATTTAATTGATATCTTGCTCAGGTTCTCTAGAAGTAGAGCCTGAGACAAGAATTTGGGTGCATGTTGCTTATTGAGTGGATGCTCTTGAGAGAAAAGAGGGGAGGAAGTAGAATACAGTAAAGAAAAGATCTAAACAAGGATGTGGTTCACAGACTGATCCCCCAGGGAGTTCTGAAGCATAAATTGTACCTTAGATTTGGTCTTTCACAATGAGGTAAAGAGTTGACCTTATATACTTCCATGTGAGTCAGTGATTAGCTGGAGGTTGTTCACACCACCTCGTCCGGTGTGTGTGTGTGTGTGTGTGCCCAGGTGAATTGGCTCTCCTTAGGTCAAAGACTATCCTCCAACACTCACAGCATCTTACACTTACCCAATGAAGGGGATCTGTGAAGGATACCAATGGCATTCACTTTATTTGAAATTCTTCATTCTTAACATTCTTAATATTTTTGAAAAAGTTATAAATCTAAAATGTTTAATTTAACATTAAATTAATATTATTTTTAACATCTTTAGTAATTTTAACAGCTTTCCTATTTAATATACTAAACATGCATTTCATATTCTGATACTTTGTTACAGCAATATTGTTTAGCTGCTCAATGAATTATTTTTGATGAGTGGTTGAATTTTGGAGTGTTCTGAAGCAATATAAATATTAGTAAATCCTAACCTTGAGTTACTTTATAGCAAGGGATACTAGAAATGTTACATGTCTATATTTTATGGATTCCTTACCCATTCCTATTCACCCAGAAAATGTTAATAGGATATGTGCTTTCAACAAAAGAAATTGTTTTATTTTATTTTACCCAAAGCATGAAGTAATAATCTTAATAAACAAAGTGATAGGAAGAATAAGCAAGGAAAAGTATAATTGGCATTCATAAAATACGAGAGCAATGACAGTATTATAAGTACAGTATTTGGAACTGCCTTTATACATTTGGAGGTTAGCACTAAGATTTATAAATGGCTAGGAAGCTTCAAATTTCTTACAAAGGTCATCACTGAGTGTTAATAATAGGTATTGAGAATATGCATCTTGGTGAAATGAATGGCTATTTTAAAATTTTTTATAAGATCACACCAAAAAATGAATTTTAACGTATTAATCAGCATTAAGAAAGGAGGGGAAAAAATTCTTGATTATAAGAGGTCATAAACCACAATGAACTCCTGACTTGGTTCTTCTCTACTTTCACCTTAATGGGCCATTTGGACTTACGCAGGAAAACACAAAGCTCTTCGGGTTAAATTGATCATTTTCTCTTCCAACAATGACCATGTAAGAGTCTTTGTACATCAAATACTGTTACTGAGGATTCGAACCATTTGTAAATTTGCAGAAGGATTCATTCCACATTTTGAGGGTTAATGTTTCCTTACTGGCTAACTAAGAGCTATTTGAAGAGTTTGAAATTTGCTATTTTCACATTGTTACTGTACATATGTCTCCAGAGTGTGGGAGCTTCACAAACAACACATTTTGATCTGAACAGATGTACTGTCTCTCTAGAGGTTAGGAAGTTCATTATTACAGACAGCCCACCTAACATCCATTTGGTTAGACTCCATTAGGTATTAAAATACAATTTGAGATGTCTGAATGAAAAATTTATTCAGTGATCAGCAGAGTATTCACATCTCTTCCAGATGAGGAAATGTTTACTCTCAATAGCAGTGCCCATATTCAAGTGATATATATTTGTAATATTGACTACTATGTGGGTACTACTGATGGCTTTTACTGGTTCCTAAAATAAATGTCTTCTAGCAGCACTTAAAAGACATGATCTTAGCCACTTTCATATTCCAGGGAGGGAATAATGCTATCGTCCTTATAGGGTAGAAAGGAAATATGGAAGCAGACAAGGGGGATACATGATATCCTTATATGTTTTTGATTCATGTTTCACCTATGTGGTCACTCTGCTCTAGCAAAAATTCTTCTGTTCTTTCAGGGGAAAAAAACATCTACTTTAGGATTAGCTAGACAGCAAATGGCATCCCTTAAAGCAAAAGGCTTAAAGAGGAAATTATGAAATGAATTAAATTCCTTTCAAATGAAATATGATTCCTAGGAGCAGTGATCAATTTTTAGCTGAGAGGTAGTGAATGAGGTTAAATCATGAATTCACACTTTCCCTTGTGATCATCAAATCAGCACTCTTAAATTATCTTCTTTAAAGGCTCAAAGTCACTTGTTTTATGCTTCTCCCACATTCCTGGTACTAACATATTAATGGTCTTTGCCATTTGTAGAGTAGCAAGCTGCTAGATCAATAAGCGTGCTTAGCTGCTTGCCATTAAAATTGATCTCTACTATCCTTCCGATTGACGTCACATTCCAGATGTAAATATCATCAAGTAAGCTGTCAACTCATTTTCATTATGAGCGTTTTTCATTTCAAAAGATGGACTTCAGTAGGACAGCATGTTAGGATTTTTCTTCTTTATTTCTGACATTTCCCCAATAGCGTCAAGTGCATCCTTAAAGGAAAATCAGGATTGGCCAAGAACTTTTAAAAAGGAGGGGGAAATAACAACAGCAATAAAAACAACAAACAAACAAAAAAGAAAAACTAGGGGCTTCCCTTGTGGCGCAGTGGTTAGGAATCCGCCTGCCAATGCAGGGGACACGGGTTTGATCCCTGGTCTGGGAAGATCACACATGCCACGGAGCAACTAATCCTGTGTGCCACAACTACTGAAGCGCTCGTGCCTAGAGCCCGTGCTCCTCAACAAGAGAAGCCACTGCAATGAGAAGCCCGTGCACCGCAACAAAGAGTAGCCCCTGCTCGCCACAGCTAGAGGAAGCCCGTACACAGCAATGAAGACCCAATGCAGCCAAAAATAAATAAATAAATAAAAATAAATTTATTTAAAAAAAGACAACAACTAAAGAGAAAGAATGTCAGAAATTTCTATAAAAATTGAAACTAGCAAGATGTGGATGTTCTCTTTCACATGTGAACCAGGCCCAGGAGACCTTTATGAGTGTCTGGGTTTGCATAAAAAAAATTGTAGTGTTATATTCTTGGAAAGATATATTTCCAACAGAGTTTACTATTTGGACTTCAAAGGTATATTTGTTTATATGATAGTTGACCAAAAATTCTTCCTGAGAAAAATTCTGGTATCAACTGTAAACCATCAGAATTAGTGTCATGTGGTGGCAAGAGTACCTACCTGGATGTCCATCAATGTGAAAATCCTGGAACGGTCATAGTTTTTCTAATGGAATGTCAAACTTACTATGTTAGTTTGGTTTCTGAAGAATATTCCTCTGTCCTCATCTAGCAATATGGAACATAGGTCCCTAGGTCTTGGTCTACTATTCAGCTCCCACTGAAAGTCTGAGGAGCAATATTTATTGTAGATGATTTAAAGGTCATTTATTACTTTAAAAATTCTAAATTGGTACAAATGTAGTAGAATATATATGTGTTTATATGTACACATATATAGTTTATAAATAAACAAACAAGCATATAAATATATTGGGGGTGATAAGATGCACACAGAAAATTGGAGAGCATTTTTGGATTATCACATAGTCTAGTTATTACATATTTGGACCATGTTAGTTCAACTCTTCACAGAATTATTATTACTCAATTGTTTTTTACATTAGAACTCAATTGTTAGTTAAAAGGTATTGCAAGAGACATTTCTATAAAATTTATAACTGAATTTGTTACAAAAATAATTAAGATTATAATCTGTATCGCTCCATATATCCTATATGGAGTTTCTACTAAGATATATCTTTTTAGAGTTCAATGCTAAGCAAACTTTATTTTTATAAGAATCTGGAATCTTCTTTGTTGTTAAATAGAATTGTTTAACTGATATTTCAATTTAGTTCCGGCTGCCAGGAAGCTCAGAATTAAATTTGAAATACACAATAAAAAATTAAATAGGTGTCACAGCATAAATATGTTCTGTATATATGCATTCTTGATTTTATATTTTTATCATTATTATCACTTTACATAAACCCTCTCAAATCTTTTGTGAAAAGAGACAGGGTATAAGTAATTATAAGCAAATAAAATATTGTTTATCAGGGTGCCGGTTTATGTTGTCTTAAAAACTTGTCAACTTTCAGTAAAAGTGAAAACCATGAATTATTCACTTCAAGAAAGTCCATATTCTGTTTGACAGAATGGACAGAATTTACAGTGCTAGTATGACCTATGCAGAGAATGCCTACTCAGTAATATATGCTAGAATATTTACCGTATCTTTGCTAATCTTTCCAACCACCTTGCAAATAGAGACAACGTAGCCCCATATTTCTGAGGGTCAGGGAGCTTAACTTATTTATGATCACCTACCTAGTAGGTGATAGAGCCACTGCCCAAGTCCCACACGTGAAATGAAGAAATAAACTCTGTAGAGTATAAGTTGCAGAGTCTAGTGTACTTTAATTATAGGAATGATAAGTTCCATGTCTTGTGTATCTTTGTTTTCTTGGGTGCCAGTAGCTGGCAAAGACTAAATGCTAAAGAATTAATACATAATAGATGTAACAAATGAGTAACTGAGTTGTGAGTAATATTACAAATAGCAGAAGTCATATAATGACTATAATAATATAACAATTATATAATAAAATATTTGGGCTCATTAATATTTGTATTATTTGTATACATGTTATATTTAAAGTTAGAACCTATTACTTCACAAGCATTTCATTGGTGATTCTACACAAATTATTCCACTGAATTTTACAGAAAGTCTGTGAGGTAGGTATCCAGGAAACCAGCTTCACAAAGCAGAAAGCAGCTAGCTGGAGATTGTGAGTTAGAGCTCATAATCATATAAAACTTTGCTGTTAAATGATCCTTATTTAATTGGTCTTTAATTTTAATGAGTGGGTTCCATATTTTATAAATCTACTCCACCTGCCCACAACTGGATATCAACTTAGTTGATCATTCCTTCTTCCTGGAGACACTTTCTTCACTTGGTTTCTAGGACCTCATACTCTTTCAGGTTTCTCCCTACCTCACTGGTCAATCCATTTGTCCTTTTTGTTGATCCCTCTTCTTTTCTTCAAGGAGTAGGATGCTGGTGTGATCCAGTGCTTAGTCCTTGGCCCTTTTCAATTCTCTGTCAACACTCGCTCCCTTGGTGATACCCAGTATCATGGCATAAAATACAATTTTCATCACTATTTCATATGACATTTCTTTTTGGTTATCTACTAGGCATCTCAAACTCAACCTGCCCAAATCATATCTTTTCTCCTAAACTTGCTCTCAGTTTATCCCCTCCCAACTGAAGGCAATGCCATCCTCCCAAGTGCTCAGGTCAAACACCTTGGTGTCATGGTGTAATACTCTCTTTTTCGCTCTCTTTCATATCCCACTTTCACTACATTAGCAAATCCTGTTGGCATTACCATCTAAATATATTTAGAATTGGATTATTGGATCAATTTTTATTGTCTCTATTGATACCACCCTGATTTAAGCCTTCCTCATTTCTCTTATGGATTATCACAATCTCCTCCTAACTGATCTATCTGCTCCTACCCTTGTCCATTACCATCAGGAGAGCAGCCATGGTGATCCTTCTGAAACTTAAGTATCTCATCAGTTCTCTTCCCCCAAATCACATAATGGTTCTCTATTTTACTCAGGTGTAGCTCTACACGTCCTGGCCTTCCAAATTCTCTTTGACATCCTCTTTACTACTTTCATCCACCTTACTGTTCCTTTAATATGCCAGGGAGGTAATCATTTCAGAACTTTTTATTCATTTCAGAACTTTTTTCTGGCTGTCTCTTCTATGAGGAATAAGAACATTCCAAATGTGCCTTTTCTCAATGAGATGAGGTGTATAATTGAAAAGGGCCAAGGACTAATCACCTAATCAAATAGGGTGATTAGGTGTATACCCTAATCACTCTATTTAAAATTGAATTCTTATCCTAATTCCCCATACCCTGATCTACTTTTTCTTTTTTCACCAACTTATTTCTAATATAATACATTAATTATTTCTTATGCTTTTCCTTTGTTTATTATTTTTTATTTATTTATTTTTTGCGGTATGCGGGCCTCTCACTGTTGTGGCCTCTCCCGCTGCGGAGCACAGGCTCCAGACGCACAGGCTCAGCGGCCATGGCTCACGGGCCTAGCTGATCCGTGGCATGTGGGATATTCCCGGACCGCGGCACGAACCCGTGTCCCCTGCATCGGCAGGTGGACTCTCAACCACTGCTCCACCATAGAAGCCCCCTTTACTTTTTATGTCAGTTTGCTGGAATATAAACTTCTTAAGGGCAGAGGTATTTTTAAAAAGATTATCCATATATCCCAATCTCCTGGAACAGTGTATGAATTATAGTATATGCACAACAAACAGTTGTTATTTCTCAATGTTAAATTCACATTGAGAAATTACAGTGCATTTTTGAAGGTACTACAGGGTCAACTATCCTAGGACAAATTGCAACTGACTTTTTGTGATTATAGGCAGTTACTATAGGCAGGTTCATATCATACCCTACTTTTAAGGTTAAATCAGAGATCATTGTGACGTAATGCAGTGTGTTCCTTTGACCAAAGAAGCCCCTAAACCTGTTAAGGGCACATAGAGGCATGCCCTTTTCTTGATATTTGACATTTTGCCACTCTGTTTATTGATTATCTAACAAAGATCTAATAAAATGTAGCACTGCTTATTACAGGTGGTTTCTGCTTATGTTTTAGCAGCGGTAACATCATGTTTGCAGGCAGATACAGCAAGAGCAAATAACATTTCTCTTCCTGGCATTCACTTTCAATGCCTTCCCTCTGGGAAGTCATTGTGTAAAAGTGTAGACTATCTAGAACATGTATTTTTTGGAAATCAGAGAGTCATACACATCTGACTCTAATTTTCACTTTGGACTATTTTATCTCAATCCTAACTAATAAGTTGTAATTGACATATGATCTTTCATTTGTCATTAAGAAACCTCCTGATTATTTTTCTTTGTGTGTGTGTGTGTGCAGGCACAGAAATATTAAACACATTTTTAATAAAAACATCACTCCATAACACAAATATTTTCATTTTAATATATTATCAGCTTTTGTCTACTTATATGTATATTTTTCATAGTTGAATTTGTAAAATTTGTTTAAATTTAATGTGTTTTTTTTCTCCAAACATAACCTTCAATTGTTAGCTAACCCTCTATGCTGCTCAGTGCTGAAGCATTGAGTTTCATAAACATTGGAATCCAGTAACAGTAAGGAAACCCATAAAAAAAGGGCACAACTCTCCCTTTAAAATAGACTTTTTTTCTTCAGTTTGGTGTATTTATTTTCTTTTAAGCATCTGAGTGAATTTCCTCTTTAATCACAAACAGAAAATGAAGTGATTAAATTTGTGATGAGTGTTATTAAGTATACCATACTACAAATCATTTTTCTAGGTCTAAAACATAAAGTGAAAAAAATCTTAGTATTCTCCACAATTTCATTTCCTATTTTTAAGGAAAATGTTTAAATTTAATTTATTGCTTTTATTGCTATTACTTTGCTTTCTCAAAAACAACAGGTACTCTCTTATAATGTGTTGCTTAATTTTCTTATCTTGATTAACAATTTAGATTGTCTTGGGTTTTCAATCCATTTTGTGAGTTTAACCCTCCTCCCCAAGTTCTATATTCATTTTGCTAGGTTGATTTAATTCACTCTAAATTAATTTACAATTAATTAATTAATTCCCCCTTGACAACTGCCTTAGTGGCATCACAACTCATATTTATGGTGGTGTGCCTGTTCTAATTAAAATCAATACATAGTGCCTAATGACATAGTCTTATCTACTAGAAATACTAAAACACTAGATGAAACACATTGTTTTTAGACCAAGATCCATATGACCTAACACCATTCAATAGTACAACTATAATAAAATACTTATTTTGTATATTAAAATATAATATGATTAAGATCATTTATATGCCAGTCACTAATACCCTAGTAATCAACACCTTGTCTGGAAATTAAAATGACATTGACCTTTTAAATCAGATAAATCATTACCCCTCCATACATGTTATCCACTTTAGATTTCAAGGATACGTAATGCATTCATTCAAATGCCATCTAATTTTCTAGACTTATCATGAAATAAATTCCAAATTTGTTGCAAATATTGCTAAATTTGTAGAGTAGGGGGGTTCATCTTAAAAGACTTTTTAGTTCCATTTGTGAATCTGACGCTGACCTAAAATAACATATTAGGAGGAGATCATATTACTTCTGTATCCACCCCTGCTGGAACAGTACTGATAAAATTTTATAGTGGGCTGGTATAAGAATTAAGTTATAGTCTCCTCCCAATTAAAGAACTGCCAGTTTATTATACTCTGTATGGCAGAGAAGGCAGAGAGAGCTCATTTGATACTAGTTGAAATTTGGCATAGAATTTTAAATAGCGTGTGCTTTGTCTAATTAATGGTTATGGCTATAATTTTAAAAAGATGTTTCAGATCATATGCATTAAGCTGAAGAGAAGCTCTGCCTTCCTGAGTTGACCAAAAGGTCTAAAATATGTTCTCTACAACCCAGTTTTCTAAAAACATGTTACTCTATGCTTGTTTCTCAGACCTAATTTCTTAGGTCAGCCTTATGATTTCTCCTTTTTCTCTTTGACTATTTATGTATCATGTAAAAAATTAGAATCTTCAGGTACCATCATAATCTATATAAAGCTAAACAATCAATATTAAAACAGTGCTTAATCTATGCAAGGGTCTGTGTGGAAAGCCATATAAGATCAAAGAAGTTCCTGCTGTCAGAGAGCTAACACATCTGTTTTCTTCTTAATGTCTATTTCTCCCTTCTCAACAGTCAGAAATGATCAATTTTGATCTTTTTAAAAAACTATTCCACTTTTCTTTTTTTAATTCAGATGCTTTCATTTTGGCTTTTTTTTGGATGATTCTTCTTACTTTATCAGGATTAACTCTTGCCACAATATTTTGCTCCCCAACTTAGAAGAGTTTCTTTTAATTTGTCCTTTAGTTTACTCTCTCTAATGAACCATTGAGCAACATAACCCCTGTCTCATATATGTGGAATGGTGAAAGCTTACTTCAGTAGAAACTCGAAACAAACAAACACTAGTTCTGTAATGCATCTGTGAGATGCAATTCAAATTATTTATCCCATGGGAATCACTGGTTATACAATATAAAATAAAGTACCTTTCAAGGGGATAACCTAACGCAAGTGTTTATCCTTATCAATGCCAATATTAATCTTTGTTGAAACCTACATGGAGGGTAATTCTCCTAGTAAATCTGGTGACCAAGGTAGTTTGTGCATTCAATGACATGTACTAAAATAGCAAATCAACATTTTAAGTTTAGAAGACTCTTGGGCTTTCTGTTTTTAATCAGGGTATTGATTCTCTTGCCCAATTGCCTCTACCACCAAATACAGGCACACAACTCTGGCATACACTATTCATTATCAAAACCAGCCACTAACATTTGCTTTTCACTTGTATACATTAAGGCATTCTGGGATCTATCATGAGGTGCAAAGAATGATCATTGAGATCACTGATCTGGTACTATTACTCATTGCAAAAACAATATCCATAAAGCAATGTGACCACTCATCTCTCCTCTGTATTGTTTTAACCTACACCCATAGATGATTATATTTTACATTTTAAATACTTAAAAATATAGAAGGGCAGAGTACATAATTTAAGAATACAAAACTGAATATTGTATTCAGTTGTAAATGAGGTATCTTGCCGCACTGTTCCAGTTTCTCCTGCTAAAGGAAAACATGTTCTTGGTTTATGTGTCCTTCCATATTCATTATATTATCTTTACCTGTTTCTACCTTTATCTGTTGATCTATCTATTGTCCTTTAAAAAATACATATACTGACAGATTATATATATTATTACAAAGTGAATTTTTGTACACTTAAAATTATCTGTTGAACGACTCCAACTAATTTATGTAGGTACTTCTCCTCAAAGAAGTGGAACAAAATTCTCCACTGCTTAAGTGTGAGATGCTCATGGGAATTTTGTTCTAAAAGGTACAGTATGGAAAGGGAGGAAAAGAGTAACTTACAGTGGAGAAAACTGGCAAAAACTACTTTAGCCAGTTAAGAGAAAAGTCATCAGTAATCAGTGGTCATGTGGATAGCATGTACCCTTGATATCATGTGATAAGGAAGATTTACCTCTGTGGTCTTCTTTCCTAAATCCCATAAGCTCGTCTCACCATTAGAAACATTTCAGACAAACCCAAATTAAAGGACATTGTGCAAAACACCTGACTAGTGCTCCTCAACACTGTCAAGATCATCAAATACAAAAGAAGTCTGAGAAACTTTCACAGTCTAGAGGAGCCTAGAGAGATTTTATAACTAAATATAAAGTGATATACTGGATGGGATCCTAGAACCAAAAAAGTACATTAGGTAAAAACTAAGGAAACCTAAATAAAGTATGGACCTTAGTTATTACTAATACACCATTATTGGTATTAGTTGTGACAAATGTATTGTAGTACTTGGGTTTGGGGTATATGGGAACTCTCTGCAACATTTTTCCAATTTTTCTGTAGTTCTAAAATTTTTCTAAAATACAAAGTTTGTTGAATGTTTAAAAAATACCCTTTGTATATGGCTGTATTGATATTTTTGTTTACTATCATAACCTACCTCGTACAAGAATTTACGTATTTCAGGTATGATTTAACTTTTGGAAATAAATTATAATTTTAAATAGAATGTATAGAATATTCAAGATTATTCTGTATTATTCTCTTAATCATATTCAATTTTATATAGTATATGACCAAAGAAATGTGAATGGGATTGCTTCATTTATTAGAAAAGTATTAGAAAATAAAATATGAATAATTTCCACAGCTAAGAGTATTCTACATTCCTATTACTCTTGGACTATATAGTGTTTAGCATTTTCATCAATGATGAAGTAGATTTCATGCAGTTCTCCTATGGTGAATATAACTCACTTTGGATTCTAAGCCTGGATAATAAGTTAAAGTCAAAAAAGAACAAAATAATATACATACTTGGAAAAGGTTGGCTGGATTTAAGCGCAGCTATAGAATTAACTGTATATTACAGGACATGGTAATGTATTACAATAATGTGCAAAGTAGGGATGTGTAACTGTTGGACTAACACCACTTAATAGATGTCCAGGGTAGGGGTAAGGGGGTTTCTGAACAGGAGGGCAGAGCTTAACAGGCTGGTCAGACAGAGACAGTGGTAGCCCTGGAAGCCAGACCTGCTCAGAAAACCAGATGCATAAGTGGGAGAATGTTTAGTGAGGCAAGTGGAAAATGAGATTCAGGGAGAGGAAAAGGACCAGAGCTGGGAAGGTTCAGCAAGAAATAATTTCGAAATTCATTAAATGAGTAGAAGAGGCCATAGGACCAATATGAATGTCAACATCTGGACCATTTGCCAGGAGCACCTATTTTCATATCTTTGTGACTTTATAAATGCTGCTTCTTTTATTGGGAACACTCTTCTTTTCCTTTTTCATTAACTTCAATTCCATCTTTACAATTCAGTTCTGATATTATATTTTGGGTATTGGGGGAAAGGTCCCTAACTCTCCAGGTTGAGTTAGGTGCCCCTTCTTTGTGCCTTCATGTTGTCCTGAACTTTCTATCTAATAGAGACAGATCTGTTGACCTGAACCATTTCTGTTTATCTGTGAGTCTCCTGCAATCATTTGTGAATTCCTTCTCTTTTCTGTTGTTTGAATCTCTGTATGTTCCATTCTTAGTTCAGTGTGCAATCACAGTAAATACTCTCCCTATGCTTGCAGAATATGAAGACTGGCAAAAATGAGGCAGGGTACCCATAGTGAGGCCTCTCAAGTATTTGACAGGGTATCAACAGAGAAGGACCTAGATTCCAATATTGTGTAATTCAGTGCAGACATCATGAGCCATGAGGCAATCCTCAATTAATACCTTGCATTGTTTAGATCACAACACAACCTATACACAATCTGCAAACACACAACCAAAAGCAGATTTTAGGGAATTGAAAGGAACTAGTGACACAAAGATGACAATCTGTAGGGAAATAAGACTTCAGAAGAAAGAATAAAGGAACTGGCACTTTGTTTCTTTAGGGGCCTAAAAGAGAAGACAATTTAATAAAAATCTTCACGGCTAGACAAGGAATTTCCATTTGAACTAACGACAGAAGAGAAAATGAACTCAAACTTGAGTACGAGAAAAAATTACCCATCAGTCACAACTGTTTATCATTAAGATATATTTAAGGAAGTTGTCATACAACTTTATTCTGGATAGATTTTTTTTATCCACTGGAGTTAGTTTATGCCTAAGCTTGTATGAAGTTGAGTCAGGGAGCTAAATGATTGCAAAATGCTTTGTTCAATCCTAAGATTCAATGGTTCCAGTGATGAGAGTTCATTTCTACTTATAACATTCATCCTGGAGATGTGTGATTCTTAAAATAAACTTTAAGATAAGGCATTACAGTTAGTTTGGATCTTCCCAAATGATCTCCTCTAAGTTGCTCTACACACTTGAGCCTCCGATGGTCATGAATCACTGCTAATCTCTTAGAAACATATTTCTCCAGATAACATCAGTTTCTCTCAGAATATGGAGAGGAACGAAGAATTGCATTTCTTTTATGCCTCTGCTGAGAATAAATGTAGACATTTACTTGAGACCGAAGAAGTTAAGATCACTTGGGGTTGGTATCTGGTTTATAAACAGGCAGTTCTTTGTATATAAACCCAGCTGACCCAAAGCAGCATCTGGCTTGTTCCTTGTGGTAATTGTGTGCTCAGACAAAACTCCTCTTATATTTTCCTTTAGTCACATTTGCCAGTTACCACTAAACCAAATGAAATCTACTTTCTTTGTCAGCCTGGTAACTTATTCTTCAGTGATAGTTTAGAGAAATCTCTGAAAATATAATACATAGTAATGTTAATACTATGAGAATATTTATTTCGGGTGTTATTTAACTGGTTATGAAAGCACTTGGAGTTTTACAACAATAGAATAAATTCTGTTATTATGTCATTTCAAGAACTGTGAAGTCTGTTCTAAGCAGCTACAGAAGGGATGGTCCCCTTCTTCCTCCCATTTACTTCTGCATTTAGATCTCTGGAAGAAAAAACACTCCAAAAAACCTAAAAACAAAAGGCAAGATGAGCACATTCAAGTTTTCTTTTGAACTTGTTGCTCTGATATGCAAGTAGCAAATTTTCACTTGAAAAATAAACCCTCACAACCACCCCTCCACCCTGCAAGGGGGAAAAAAAAAGGCCTGAGGCAAACATAATCAACTATTCTAGGAAAAATTTAAAATATGTATGCAGCCATAGGGAATTCCAGTATTTGAGTGGAAATATGCAGTTCCAACTGCAAGATGCTGTTAGGGTTACTGTGCTCTGACCACTTAGGCTGAAAGTGAGAAAGGCATTAATTAAGAAATAACGATCAAGGTATGGGGCATTTCCTGGGGATTAATGACCAGCTGGGGGAGTTGATAACCCACAGTGCAGCCAAGGACCATTAACCCCAGCCGGTCATCAATTCCTGGGCCCTATGTTATAGTCATTATTGCTATCATAAGCCAAAAATGAAAAGCAAATGGGTCTATGGATTACTTTTATGGATGATGCAGTTTCAATTGGTATCTACAGGGCATTCCTGGAGAATGAATGCTCTGCCCATGAGCCAATCATGTGATTCGACATTCCATTCTACTTAGGATGCTGCCTGGGCGGAATGGAGGGCGAATGAGATAGGTAGCCAATGGTTGAAAAGTTTCAGGCCTCTGTTGAAACTTGAGAGCTATTGAAAGCATAAAGACCACATGGAGGAAGATTCAGAGAAAGAAAAGAAAATGTGCTATATAGATAGGTGTGCGTGTTTTCTTGTGGGTGCCCCAGTTTAGTGCCTTTATTGTGAAGTGGAAAAAAAAATCACTGGATGGTAATGAAACTCCTAGAAGACAGAACGTGCCAATTTGCAGAAGGAAAGGATAGAGATGAAAGGACAATGTTCTCTATTGAAAAAAAATACACATACATTAAAAATAAAGAATATGAGAGACTGTCAGCTTACAGTGATCAGATTGGACAGATAGAAATTAATTATATTTGGTTTAAGAAGCTGTTTCTGCAGGCTTGGTCAATTTTAAAAAGCACATTAGAAGATATCTCAGACTGATTTTCCAATTACCATGGATGGCAGCAAAGTGCGTGGAAACAAAACTCATTTAAAGTAGGTAAATGCATTTGATGCTGACTGACAATATTTAAAAACTTCACAAATTTAATCACTGGTCAAGCTATTTTGAAGGTGATTCTGAGGAGAGATGACTGTTGCTAAAGGAGAACAATATTAATGGGAGCCCTTCACCATCAAATTAATAATTTCAGATAAGAAGATGCAGTGGGACAGAGTGTGTCTATGCACATGTATGTGCCTGTTGCAGGATGCCAGGAGTGAAGAAAGGTTGAACTGGAAAATGATTTTGTACCAGAATTTTATTTTTAATTGTAAAATAATTTTACAAAAACCAATACCCAAATTCACCTTTTCCTAGTGCCTTATAATGGTTTGAGAGGTGAATTTTCTAATACAGATATATAAGAAATGAAGAAATTGGCTTTTAGGCCAATGATCAAATCTTTAAAAATTGTACTTTTTCAGTGGAGAGGAATAGCTTACAAAACAAAATATAGTACATTGCGTGTCCTACACACATGCACCCCCCCGCACCCACTCCAACAGAAGCAAGGGTTAAAGCTAGGCTGAAGGAAGATTAACAAAAGCTCAATGAAGAAATAGTAAACAGTGTTTCTATGGCTGAGTCGTAAACAACAAAAGCAGACCTTATTAAATACAAATCAAATACAAATGGCATCACTTTGTTTCTATGTTGTGTTTTTATCAGCATCATTTTTTCTCTATCTGTGACAGTGAAACATTTCAAGGAAAGAGATTCTTTTTTTAATTTTTAACATGGACATGTTTCTAAACTCAGAGCATAGATTATAGCCTGGGTTCAGTTATGTTTCTTTGACTCCCCAGTATGCAGAGAAGAATCAGCCTATTGACAGTAATCCTTGAATATTGAAATTCTCTTCAACTCATCTAATATTCTTCACATATTCCTGGATCATTAAAGATAGATAAGAGAAATTCACAAACTTGTTTGTGTCATCTACCTAACTTGTAATATAATAGAGCCGAGCAAAATAAATCACGTTGTGTTATTTATTTTTAACTTTTCTACTTTGCTCCCCTCCGAAACATTATTTACCCTCAGGGTTTCAGATATCCATCCAAGTGGATGACTTCCAAATCTCCATTTTCAGCATTGATCTCTCACTCAAACTTCAGTACTCAATTTATAACAAGCTTCGAGACCTTTATATCTTATGGTCTTGCAGACTCCTGATATTCAATAGTTCTCAAACCAAAATTGGGCACATTTCCCATACCTTCTCTCTCTTTTCAAAATCTCACTCTCTGTTTCCAGAACTACAATTTTCCCATTCATCCAGGCTAAAGACCTTGAAATTATCCTTGATTTTGCCTCTCCATCATCCCACATAACCAGATTGTTACCAAATTCTAACTTTCTTTCATGTGCAGAACACTTCATACCTTTCCTTAGACTCCTTCTTTCATCTTATCTTCCCTACCTCCATTGGCACTAGATGGGCTGATATAAACATGAAGGGAGATTTCTCTTGGCTGGGCTCTCCTTGTCAACATTTTGACCAATTAACTTGGACAAAATATACAAATCACTATCAAATAGGCAGATGGCAGGACTATGAAAGGAATAGGGAATACTTTGCTTGAAAAGAATCAGAATCCACAAGATATAGACTCATCACTCCCTTTCTTTATAACCTCTTGATGGTTCTCTATTGTCTTCAGCCTGGAGACCATGATTCTCATCCTGGAACATTAGTCTTTATTTCTTGTCATTGTGTTCCCTGCACCTTACAATCCCTTCATGTGTTGTGCCTTTTCACACCTCAGTAACTTTCCTCAAGGGGTTCTGTCATTTGGAAATAATCTCGTACTACAGGTATTCCTTCTTCTAAAAAAAAGCCTACTTACTCTCATCATGCCATCCAGCAATCACATTCCTTGATATTTACCAGAATGAGTTGAAAACTTATGTCCACACAAAACCTGCACACAGGTGTTCATGGCAGCTTTATTCATAGCTGCCAAAACTTGGAAGCAACCAAGATGTCCTTCAGTAGGTGAATGGATAAACTGTGGTACATCCAGACAATGAATATTATTCAATTCTAAAAAGAAATGAGCTGTCAAGCCATGAAAAGACATGAAAGAATCTTTTTTGTTTGTTTGTTTTTGGTTTTTGTTTTTGTTTCTTGCGGTACGCAGGCCTCTCACTGTTGTGGCCTCTCCCGTTGCGGAGCACAGGCTCCGGATGCGCAGGCTCAGCGGCCATGGCTCACGGGCCCAGCCGCTCCGCAGCATGTGGGATCTTCCCGGACCGGGGCACGAACCCGTGTCCCCTGCATCGGCAAGCGGACTCTCAACCACTGCGCCACCAGGGAAGCCCATGAAAGAACCTTAAATGCATATCAGTAAGTGAAAGAAGCCAATCTGAAAAGCTACATACTGTATGATTACAGCTATATGACATTTTGAAAAAGGCAAAACTATGGAGAAAATAAAAAGATTGCCAGGGGTTGGGGTGGGTGGGCAGGGGAGGGATGAATAGACAGAGCACAGAGGATATTTAGGACAATATAAATGCTCTGTATGATGCCAAAATGATGGACAAATGTCATTATATATTTGTCCAAACCCATAAAATATACGACACCAAGAATGAATGGTTAACTGTAGACTTTGGGTGATTAGGATGTGTCAATGTATCAATGCAACGAATCTGCCAGTCTGGTGTGGGGGGGCGTTGATAATTGGGGGAGACTATCCAGGGGGTGTATGGGAAATCTCTGACCTTCCCTTCAATTTTGTTGTGAACCTAAAACTACATTAAAAAAAAAATAAAGTCAATAAAATAAAACAAACAAAAAACTCCTACCTATCCTTCAAGGCCTAGCTGAATATCATATTCTCTCTGTTGTTTTCCTCAATTCCCTCAACCTTCCTAATAAGAATAAATGCTTCTTCAGCTTTTGTTCCCACAGCATTTTTCATAAGCATTCCATCATAGTATTTATCATTTTGTGGTTTCTTTGATTTACTTCTCAGTGTCATAGCAACCTGTGAGCTGTTTGATGGCAAGTAGTTTTACCTTTCTCTCTCTCTCTAAGTTGTTAGCACCCAAAGAAACAAGAGGCACCTAATGGGTACTTGACTGGTTGCTGTATTTTGTTCATTAGAATAAGGGGCCAGCCCTAACTAGGTGAAATTGAATGTGAAAAATATTCTGTTCAAGTATAAGCCACATAGGGTGGGCTATGTGGCTTATCAGCTACATGAATAAAGGTGACCTGGCGGTTTAGTCAACAGTAACCTCACTTGAGAGCAATGTAATTATAGGTAGCATCAATAGGAATAAATAAGTTATGTAGAGCACTGGAAAATATAATCCTATATTCTCCTTCATTGGCGTGAAAAAAACTATAATGCCTAAGATTTCTGTAATACTCTCTCTTATAAAATTTTGGGGACCACATTTTAAAAGTAACCCGGACAGAATGAAACATTTTTTCAAAGGTGAACAGCAAGGATAGTGAAGGAAATAAAAAACATATCCTAAGAAGAAACTCAGAAGGAGACAAGAACACTGATTTCTGATGATCCACTGAATGTCTAAGGTATGAGTGGAATTAGGCTAGCTCTGTATGACCACAAGGATGAAATTAGCAAGTAAGGGGTATGAACTTACAGGAGTCAGATTTTGCTTCTGTGAAAGAATATTTTCTGATTATCAGAGTGGTACCTAGGTAGCCTAGCTCACCTCTAGAGGTGGTGTCACTTGGTACACACTGGGCATCTACTTTTTAGGAGTGATCAGACGGGATCAATTAGATATTCTCATGGATGTATTTTTTGTTTGATTGACCCATTTATTACCATCAAAAATTAAAGAAAGAACTTATATACGTTTAGATGGAACAGAACTCATTAGTTCATTAGTTGCCAGAGTCCACATTATTTTATTCTCATAATTATTTGCTGCGTACATTTGTTTTCAACCTGCCTAGTTCTTGAAGACCTTTGAGTTTTCAATATCTGATTTGAAAGATTTCTTCCAATTGTAAGATTTTAGACTCATCTTCCTCAACATAAATTTTCCTCTCTATCTGCACAGTCCTTCATTGGTCCATCGTCGTTTTCTTCACCTGCCTTGGAGGACCTAGTGTAGTATGAGACCACTGGCCTTGTAACTGAAGCTCTAAATTGGGCAGGCTTATTGACTTTGTTTTGGGCAGTAAGACTTGGGCACGGAGGTGCAGAGATGAACTCGAGGTCTCTTCAGTAAGGATTGCTCACAAGAGGAAGAAGGACAGAGTAGAACTAGGCATGCCCAGTGATCCTTTCCAAATTAAACTGTAAGATAAAGCAGTCTACTTCCCCAAGGTCAGGGTGAAACCCAGATTTACACTTTTTGGGTTCCCTTCATAGGAAGGAAACACAAGGCATGGGAAAAATATATTTTCCATTAACATTAGTGTCTTTTGCTAATTATTTTACATGTGTAGATCTAATCTCCCCAAAAGCTAAGATGTTTGAGAGCAGGCATTTACCATATTATTTCTTTGTTTAACTCAAAGTGCCCAGGACTGTGTAAAGACTTTATAAATACTAAATACCATCACAAGATATAAACAGTAATGAATGAGAAATCTAGAGACTCAAGTTATAGTCCTCACTCTGCTACTATGTGATCTTAATGTTCCAGGCCTCACTTTATTATCTGTGAAATGGGAGGATTAAAAAAATGTATTATCCAGGAGGGAATCGTAGGCCTAAGACCAATAAATATGGTTGAAATAGATTGCATGAATCGGTTATAAGAATCTATTGAGAAGTTAAAATGAAATAAAATGTAGTTATTCACTTATCTTGCAGAACTGACTTGCCATAATTGAATTTAATATAAGTGAAAGAGCTTGAATATTTACATAAGCATCTGATAATGACATAAATGTCTTTTCTGCACAGTTAGTTCCAATTTGCAGATGCCTAGAGCATCTTCTTCCTGGACAGAGTCATATACTCCATACTTATCTTTCTCCATCTTATTTTATCTTTAAAATACTAATGTTCTGATCTTGGCAAAGTGTTCTGGAGGAGAAGGATCTGGTAACCTAATTCACACAAAGGTGAGAGGTTCATATTCTGTATCTGTTCATAGCAGAATTGTAGGAAAGTGTTACACACTAGGTGGGGAGATATTTTTGGACATGGAGCCTTTTTCCAGCATCTTTCATACCATATTACACAGGCATCTGTTCAGTCTATGCACACTTATAAAGCCAACTCAGCCTGTGTTTGAGAGAGATGATGATTGTGCATGTGTGTGGGGTGAGGTTGTGTGTCATGCACCATAAAGGCTGGCTGACAGGGAGGTCCATGGCTGGATGTTCCACATACAAATGGATTATCCTGTGAAATATATAAATCTGCTTGGATTCTCAAGGGATGGACTAGATAACTTAGTAGGGTTTTTTTGTTTTTTGGTTTTTTTTGGTCTGTCTCTATTTCCTGAGATATTTTCTGAAAAAAATTTTGGGTCTCACATGTTGGAACAATTATCCAAGAATATTTCATCCCTGAGAAAAATATAACCCTTGAGTTGCTGCCAAAGTCAATGAGATCTATGGCAGCTTGCCTTCTGCACACAGACCTTGCACATTAACACTTTAAGGACGCGAGCAGAGAGTACGTTTCACTGTCTCCTGCAGCTCACTTGTGAATGAAGGAAGGAGACTGACTAGGACCTCAAGGAAGGTGCTCTATGGCACCTGAGGAAAATTTTATTACAAATTATGTGCTAAATGGGCTCATTCTGTTTTTAGGGTTGCCAATCACATGCTGTAAACATCATTTCTTTTCACATAACTGACAACTTGAATAAAATATTTAAAAGGCATTCTTCAAAGTTAGAGAATACTGTGACACGGATCACCAACCCGTTTCCTCTACTCCCTGGTGGCAAAGCTAACTCCACTTCCCAGGCCTCCTTTGCAGCTACTGGGTTTCAATCAATGAAACAGGGTTTCAATCAATGGAATGTGATCAGAAATGACATACCGGCTTGTGGGCCTGACCCATAAAAGCTTCCCCACTCATGACCCTTCATCTTCTTTTCTTTTTCCAGTTAGCTAGGATAGAGTCACACCCCAGGGTGACATTGGGAGACACTTGTTGAAGATGGTGGAGCCTGAGTCTGACTCATCTCTTAATGAAGATCTACCCAACTAGAGACTCCTACACTGGACCATTATGGGACTAAGAAATTACCTTTTAGTGTGTTAAGTCACTGATATTTGTAGGTTGATCTCTTACAGTGGTTAGCATTGCCTTGATAAATACAGTTATGATTATATTAATTTTCCTGAAGGTCATAATTTATATTGAATGGTTTTTAGGATGGACAACATGCTTTTTGGTATGGTAAAATTATGTCTTATAGGAAATTACACTCTTTGACTTTGAGATTTTTCCCTCTTCTACACCTGGCATGTACTATCTGAACATTTTCTGCTTCTGCTTAATCTTACCTAAGCTTATACCGATGCCCATTTGCCTTCTTGTTTTATTCTTTCCTCCTTTGTTTCTCCTCTTCCCTTTTCAGCTCTTCTGGCTCCCTTTTCTCATTTGGCATGTTCATTCATTCATTCAGCTAGTATAATATTAACCACATACCTATTACATATTAGATGTTTGCTGGGTACTGAGTAGACACTGGTAAAAGAAATAGGCTTGGCTCTTCTCCCATCTCATGGAGTTTTTGGTGGGATATAGGAGATTGAAAATAAATTTAAAAATAAACAGATAAACTTATAATAATAAATTATGGTGTGTATTATGAAGGAAATGAATATGATCCAGGGATGAACAATAATGATGGAACGATGCAGGGAACCCTGATTAGAGAGGTTTATCACAGAAGGTTCTGAGGAAGTGACATTTTAGCTGTGAACTGAGGAAAGTAGAAAATTAAACCATGGGAGAGGTAGGGGAGGAGCATTCCAACATGTGTAGTGGCACTGAGGCAGGAAAGTATTTTGCAGGTTCAAAAAAATTAAGGAGACCACCGTGAGTGCAGCTCTGTGGATGATGGAGAAAACTATATTGAACAGATGAAATTAGAGGGTACATGGAACTGTACAGGACTTCAAATGTTGTGGGAAGGAGTTTGGCTTTTAATGGAAGTGCAATGACAAATGATTGAAACATTTGAAGTAGGAAAGTCATACAATTAATATTTTAAAAATACTCTAACTTTTGTTTGGAAAATAGATGGTAGGGAGCTTATGAAGAATGATAATCATCAAGGAGAATTTCATGGTTGTCCAGGTGAGACATAATGTAATTTGAACTGGAGGAGAGGCAGTGGGGACAGATATCAATGTATTTGCTGCACAATTTTAAATGCCTGTGGGAAAAATAAATAAATAAACAAACAAATAAATAAATAAATGCCTGTGTGACCTCCAAGTTGAGATGTTAAATGGGCGTTTAGATACATGAGTCTGGAGATTGGAGGAGGGTTCCATGCTTTAAATATAAATTTGGGAGCTGTATTAGTGTATAGTATTTTAGTCACAGAGAAGAGTAAAAGATCCAAGACCTCTACTTATGCTCACAGTGTGCTTCTGGGGTCAAAAGTTCCTATAAAGGGAAACAGGATACTAGAGTGTCATTCAAACATGCCTGTAAGATAGGCAATTTACTAATCAACCCACAGCAATTACAAATATATTTCCAGGTGGTGTTCAGAAAAGGTGATGGGCTGCATCAAGCCATCTGCATCCCCCTTTCAATCACCATTGTAAAGATGCAAAATTTACAAAAAAGGAAAAAGTTGACATTGAGGTTTGTAAACTTTTGTGGCCTCTCCCGTTGTGGAGCACAGGCTCCGGACGCGCAGCCTCAGCGGCCATGGTTCACGGGCCCAGCCGCGGGGCATGTGGGATCTTCCCAGACCGGGGCACGAACCCGTGTCCCCTGCATCGGCAGGCGGACTCTCAACCACTGCACCACCAGGGAAGCCCGAGGTTTGTAAACTTTTATGCTAGTAGATTTCCTGAAGGGCAAAGGGATTGAACTTGGAAGGAAATATGTAAGAACCAGGAAGTTGCTTGGTAGACAAATGCTGACCCTCTGCTTGAGCTGAGCTTTGTAGCTTCGTCTATGCTGTGGGTTGAGTCAACTCCACCCTGGTGAGAGTCAAGAATGGTTTCTGGGGTGACAGCCCTGGCTGGGTGGTGTTCTGCTTTAGTGCCAGGTCTCAGGTGTGTAGATCCACAGATGGTGGCCACTTGTGAGACTTATCACGCGACGTGCCCTGAGATAAAGGCCCCAGTGGAAGGAGCATGCTTAGCTAAAATGTGAACCGAACCTTCTTTCCCTTCTCAGGCAATTAAAGAGCTTCGGTGCACACTTGGAGACACTGTTCACGCAGGCGATTCTTCTATTAGGGAAGCAGATTGACTCCATTTTGATCATCCTGCCCTTGTCTGCTTGGCAAGCGCAGTGTGATGTCCATATGCTCTATTGTTCCCGTCAGCAGGGCGCTAGCGTTTCTTTTGCTGCTGCTCTCACTTCTGTGGGGGATGTTTTTTTAGCCCCCTTTTCAATGTTGCCAACACATACATATATATTTTTAAAACATAGCACTTATTCTGGAAATGCAGAAGGTGTGAGCTCTGTGTCCTCTAGCCATGGTACTGCATTTTCATTCAAACTCTGCTTCCTTCCTTCAAATGCAGCGTAGATTAGTTTTCCAAAGAGGTACAGATCACCAGTAAGTGGCAGTAGCCTGGCTTAAAGACAGGCTGCACTTACACTTCAGAGGCGACTGCCTGGAACTGGGAAATGGTTGCAGCCAAACGGAATTTATTAGCGGGATCTATAGAATGTGTTTGAAGAGCTATGGTGGTGTGAGCCGGCAGGCACACAGGTTGGCCCACCATCACACAAAGTCAAACAGGCCAACTGCTCAGGGAATTCAGACTGGCATGCCTTGTCAGCATTTCTTTATTTCTTCCTGCAGAGAGACACAAATGGAACAAATTTTCAGTCCCAGTGACTTATGCTTCTTGTGCAGTTTTCTCTCTTCCTTAGAGTTTCCTTCCATGTTCTCAGCCCCCACTCTAGCTTCTCTTCCCCAGATGGTGTTAAGGAAGCAATTGTTTCTTTAGTGGTTCCAGCTGATTCCCTCCCTGCCAGTACCTGGATTTCCTGTTGGGCTGGATTTTTAGTGGGGCCGAATTTTCTCAGTTCCTCAAGTAAGGATTTTAAACTCTATATTCAAGGAAAGGGCTGTGGAATTTCACTTTTTCACAAGAACTAAACGTAAAGTGTGGGCTACACTGCACCTATTCTGAGAAACCCCCACAGGAGTGGGAAAGATCCTTTATTCTTCTTGGGGATATGGAACATTCAAAACCCATTTCAGAATGTTGATTTAGTTCTTCCAGATGACTTCTTTGCAGAATGCCTTCCCTGCTAGGGGTCATTCAATCTCTACTGGAGATAGCAAGTTATGGAGGGAAGAGGATGGCCTTTGCAGCCAAACTTTGCAGCCAGGTGGACTCAGATGTCAGCTCCATCTTTACCTATTGGGTGACCTTGGAAAAGCCAGCCTCAGTTTCCCTCTCAGCCAGTTGGGTTGAGGATCTAGTGGTGTGACTTACAGTTTTGGGAGTGGGGCAGGAGAACAATCTGATATTGTAGTGATAGGAGTTCCTATGGGATAATATTCCTAGGTTTTCAACATTTTAACTTTTTGTCATGAAGGAAATCTTGTAATTTTGACATTTTAGAAACAAATAGACTTATAACCTTTTTTTTTTTTTCACACAATAGCCAACTTAATGCTAACACATTTCGTGATCTATTCCTTTTTTGATAGAAATCTGAATTCTCTATCCTAGGACCTTGGATTGGGATGCTGGGTGGGGCATGTTCTAATCTGTGTGTATTTAGTTGAGATAGGCAGATTTTCCCTCCAATTCTCCCCTTCCTCCCTACCAGACCTCAGCATCAGGATTAAGTGAGGTAACGTTTGTTACATACCTGGAAATCAATTTGAACTATTTGAGGTTTAAGTGACTAAACTGACTTATTACCTCAATTTCCTTCCACATTCAATTTTATTTTTCAATACCAAACTCTCTAGAAAGCAGCCTAAACCTTCTCATTTCTACAACAGGGTTTTTTGGTTTTTTTTAACATCTTTATTGGAGTATAATTGCTTTACAACGGTGTGTTAGTTTCTGCTTTATAACAAAGTGAATCAGCTATACATATATGTATATCCCCATATCTCTTCCTTCTTGCATCTGCCTCCCACCCTCCCTATCTCACCCCTCTAGGTGGTCACAAAGCACTGAGCTGATCTCCCTGTGCTATGTGGCTGCTTCCCACTAGCTATCTATTTTACATTTGGTAATGTGTATATGTCACAAATTACCTTCGTTCCAGCTTACCCTTCCCTCTCTCACTTCGTTCCAGCTTACCCTTCCCCCTCCCCGTGTCCTCGAGTCCATTCTCTACGTCTACATCTTTATTCCTGTCCTGCCCCTAGGTTCTTCAGAACCACTTTTTTTTTTAGATTCCATATATATGTATTAACATACGGTATCTGTTTTTCTCTTTCTGACTTCACTCAGTATGACAGACTCTAGGTCCATCCACCTCACTACAAATAATTCAATTTCATTTCTTTTTATGGCTGAGTAATATTCCATTGTATATATGTGCCACGTCTTTTTTATCCATTCATCTGTCGATGGACACTTAGGTTGCTTCCACATCCTGGCTATAGTAAATAGTGCTGCAATGAACATTGTGGTACATGACTCTTTTTGATTTATGGTTTTCTCAGGGTATATGCCCAGTAGTGGGATTGCTGGGTCGTATGATAGTTCTATTTTTAGTTTTTTAAGGAACCTCCATACTGTTCTCCATAGTGGCTGTATCAATTTACATTCCCACCAACAGTGCAAGAGGGTTCCCTTTTCTCCACACCCTCTCCAGCATTTATTACAACAGGGATATTGTAATTATCTGTAGTTATTCTGAAACTGCTACTACTGTTGTTGATAGAACATCTCTGTAATTGTGGTGGAAATTTTTTTCCTCTCGTCTTTCATAATTTGGGTGAATTTTATCCGAGTGTGAGGAAGCGCACAGCAATAGTTTAAAAGAGGACCACAATGATGTCTGGTCATTCCCACCAGACTCTCTGACTCATTCCTACCAGATGGATCTCTGCCATATGAATATTCAGAGAGCCCCGAACAGTCCATTAAAAACAAAGTTGAGCTCTACCTGTTTATAGATTACTTCTCTTTGTAATTACACTATGTTTCAGCAACTAATGGGAGTGAAACTTCTTAACAAAAACAACTGACTTTCCATAACATGAATTAAAGGAGAAATTAAGGTCAATTCTGTTTCAAATAACTGTCTCAAAAGGAAAAAAAAAATCTCTTCATTAATCAAAAGCATCCAGATCTACTTCCCCCTATTAATCCAGGTATATAGAACCTCCTAGCACTTGTAACCAACCTCTGTCTGCTCTAATGGATATTTGGAACCTTTATTGATTTGGGTAAATTTGCTTCTTCTAAGGTCAATAATGATAAATGAGTCATGTTCTGCATGAAGTGACTTGGTACTTTGAATTAAATGATTGTAATTATCTGTAGTTATTCTGTAACTGCTACTGTTACCGCTGTTGACAGAACATCCATGTAATTGTGATGGGGATTTTTTTCTCCATTCTTTAATAATTTGAGCGAATGTTATCTGTGTGGGGGGAAGCTCACAGCAGAGGCTTAAAAGGGAAACAGGACAGTGTGGGGCACCTTCTCGTGTACTTTTGTCCTCATCCGCCACCTTCCCACTCTTCTCGCTCTGGGTTGGTGTTGGTCACAGCCTGCCACTCAAAATGATACCTGGGGACTTTGAGGAAGGAGCCAAGCTATGTACTGCCACCCAATGCCTTTCCAGTGGTGAGCTTAATCAGACTCAGAGCCCAGAGACGAAAGGTTAATTGCCCACTGTGTTTCCTAGGCCATCCTAAGAGGGTATCTGTTTGGAAGTGATCATCTACCCTGCGGTGTTAAGTAAATACTCACTGGAGATGAGAAAACCCTGCCTGCCCACAGCCCTTGCTGTGCTTCCACCTGCAGCCGAGGTTTGAAGGGAGTCATCTATGTGTGGTACAAAGCCTGCATTCTGCCTCCACGAAGCAGGACGAAGTACAATAGGTGCTGATGGCACGTGTGCTTTCAGCTGACCTCTGGTTCAAGGGCTTGGCCATCAGCGCCTCAGCCTCCAGGTGAGGACAGCCTAGAGGCAAACTAGAATGGAATTAAAAGGAAGGAAGTTCCACTTCATACCCTCCAGCTAGATGCTTCTCCTCTTAACCAAGGGCCTAGAGATTTGTGTTTTAACATGCATAAAGCAAATTTTAAGTTTTTTAAATGTTCTAAGAGAAAAACACTAAGTTGGACAAAGTATTTCATCTTTCTGTGCCTCAGCTTCAATTCTAGCAAAATGAAGTCGAAAGAAATGACTGCCTTTTGAAGATGTCTGGTTGCCCTAATCTAGGATTCTGTGACAATGGGGCTTTTAGAGAAAGGATGCAGATATTACCTTTGAATGCAAATGGGTGTTAGAAATGTCTTTATTATGGACCCTCCCAGCCAGCACCAAGGAGACAGGTGAGAGTCCCAATTTTAGTCGTATGAGTGCTTCAAAACTCAGAAAGGGAAGAGAGATGGAGTCAAATCTTGCTGGGATGAGGAAGCATTTTGCTAGAAATAAAATGAAGAGAGAGAAAAGAACTCCCTGGGTTAGGTCCCACACATGCCAGCAGACTTGGAGCAAGAAATACCTTTATAAACTACAATCAAAGCAGAATACTCAATAGGAGAGAGCAGGACACAACTTGTGCTTCCAGAAAGTAGAAAGGCATAGATGACAAGAGCTTGCTTGAGTTTAAAATGATAGGCTGAAAAGGAAGAGAGGGATGAAAGCAGATGCAGTTTAGAACCCAGGAAAGAGGCTGTTTAATGTTGAAATTCACTACAAGGAGAGCTTTATAATTTAATACAAGTTGCACAACTAGACAGGAGCAGACCAGGGCAGTGGATACCTCTGTGCTCTCTCCCAGCTGAGCTGATGTTGGGGCTTGTCTCGCCTTTGGAGGAACAGCTGTGAGTGGGGCAGGACGTTTTGGACTGGGAGCCTCCCTGTCGTGAGGGTCCTTCGTGGTGAAGAGGGAACAGTAAGGATTAGTCTTTGATTCCAGGACCTCTCGATCCCTTCCTCATTCTCCCCACCTCTCCTAACCTCTCAGGTCTAGAGGTTCCAAGCTGAGATCCATTCTCATTTGTTTGTGCTCTGTTTTGGGAGTGGCTGGTAAGACGTTTTCATCTGGTTCTCATTTCCCACATAAGTCTGAGACCTCCCCCAAATGTGGGGTTTTTTCCCATGAGAACAGAGGAGTGGGCCATCTTCTCCACCACCCCAGCCTGCACGTGCTGATGAAAAAGGAAAATCTATAAACAACTGAGGTCACCTTCAGGCACTTCTGGCTCTCTCAGCTGAGGAAGGCATTTGTGGCTACCTCCACTGGTCTTATTTCTGCGGGCATCAGTAATGAGGTGGAAGCCCAAGAGAGGACAGCCATGCTCGGTCATAGCATGGCTGCGAAGGCAGCAAAATGAGAAAAGACACTGAGAAAAAATGGCACACCATGACTGATAGGGCCACTGCTCCCTTCTCCATCTTTCACTGAACAAACTATTGAAACAGCCGACACTGCTGTAAAGCCAGCAAAAACTGATGAACTTGTAGCAGGTGTTAGCACTTGTAGCCATCTAATTTCAGCTTAAACTCCCCAGTCCCCCGAGAACGTAGTTATGGAGACGGGGGAAAGTGAGAGCATTCCTGTTTAAAGTCTGGAATCAGAGGTTTTGGCTAAAGGCCAAAACCTTTAACCCGATTAACTCCTCTCTGAAACAGGAGAACATCAAGAAGAGACTGAATCTACTATGTTTTACAGATAAACCAAGTGGAGGGTCTGGTTCAAATAGTGAACCTGTTAAGAAAGAAGAGAATTAGCGCTAATGGACTGTTCTTTTTCTTTCTGCATATGAACTATATCAACTGCAGCCCTAATCCAACATCTGTCTGCCAGATAATGTGCACAGCTGTATGTGGGTCATTATTTGTCGAGGAACAGAATATCACATGGTAGATGCTGCACACTTCAGATGAATTGAAAGGAAATCTCTTACAGGAGGCAGCAAATATAGTTAGCCTTGCCTTTCAGTTTGGCCTTTATAATTATTTTTCTTTGAGTGCCCATTCTGCAGAGAAATTTACCTTAGAAAACAGAACAATGGAGTGGGCATTAGGGCAGCCAGCTCACTCATTTGCCAGGGTCTTTGTTCTTCATCAGCTCTTGTTGCAACAAAATACTACATCCATTGCATCATCTATGCCTTGACTACATCCACTGCATCATGTGTGCCTTGACTATCCTGCAAGTATTCCAGATTGAGGAGTGCAGGCAGAACTGGGTCTGCCATGGCCTTGGTGGACATCAACTTACTGTCAGACAAGGAAGTGATGCTGAACAGAAAACACCAACTGTTCAATGTCATTGTCTCCCTGACATTATTAAAGAGGCACTTAGTAGACAACTGGGACTTGCTGGCTTGTTGGCTATTATTTTAACATTTTTTTCCCTCCTACCAACCCATGGGGGTCTCTTCTGATACTTCTTTTTCCTTCTTTCTTCCTCTCTCCCTGGCCCAGGCCTCATCCTAACATGAACACTTCAAAGGAAAAGAGTATAGTAATTATTAAAATTCATATAAAGTGAAGGAATGGAAAATATGTTATAGATCATATATTTGCAAAGGGTGAGAGGGAAAAATGCATGTTGCTGGATATACCCCAGGAAAAATGAAGCATGTTGTCTGGTATCAACCTGTAATAGCCACACACATCCCAAGAATCATTTCACTGAGCCCATTGGCTGTCCCTGCTCAACAGGATTCTTCTAATGAAATAATGTGTAATAACATATCTTCCTTCTAGAAAGACTTCCCTCTTCACTTGTGCAGGTGAGGGATAAGGGCACAGGGAAGATGGAGATGGGTGAGGTAGGTTCTGTTGCAGCTGCATTGCATACCTGGGCCAAGATGAGGCAGAAGCTGAGAGACGGGGGGAAAAAGGATATTTCACAGTTTAGTGCTCAAATTCTGAGAAGCCCTTTCATTGTTGTTGATAAATGAGAAAGGAAAGGACAAACAAGCTCAGCAAATGGAGAAGCAGCAGTTATAAACACTAGGGGCCCTGAAACATCCCATGGAAATACTTAACTGTTGTACCTTTGTGTTGGCTTGTAACCTTTCATTACAAACAGAAATGCCATGGGATCAGTGCACAGCTATTTATAGGTGTGATCCCACAGCATTTCATATCATCCTAGAGAGTTATAGACTACTCCATGCAGCAGTCATTTTTGTTAAGGTCATCAAAAAACTCTAGTTACACCCATCAAGCAAAAAAATAAAAAATAAACTAATGGATAATCCCTAAAGCAAAGAACTAACTTTGAGCAGTATGGGATCCCACATTTCCCATCTTCCATAAACTGGAATTTCCCTTTAAGGAATTAGATTAAAAATTATAATTATTATTGGCAAAACTGGCAATGGGAATGAAAGAATTCATTTTCTTCAAAAATCAAACACCTCGGGTTTGTTTGAAAAGAAAAAACGCTAGCAACTGCAACCTCTATCACTCTTTTCCTGAGCACTGATGGGAAGAGGACTGTTAAGAAAAGTTATCCTCAGCAAATTATCAGTTGCTGAATTATGAAATTAGAGAAATTGGAAGCAGCTCTGACTCTGGGTCTATTTCCCCTTTCCCACACCAAAATGGAATCTTAAGTGAAAAACTGCAGCATCTCCACCCTGTAATGAAATGTGTAGAAGAAATGAAAAACGCATTACTTTACCCCGTGTGTATGTACTACATCATTACACCACTGAGAATTTCACTAATGATACAGAACATATGGGAGTCTTACATAATGAGCTACAATGAGGTGCATTAAAAATATAGATGACTTTAATTTCATATATTTATTTAATTGCTTACAAAAAAACTTTTATCAGGCAGTTTCATGACTTCTATAGATGTCTGTTATTCCCATTGGTGGAGTCCAGGCTCTGTGTTATTGCCAGACTTACCCCAGCATGAGTAGAGAGTGATTTAGTTAGCCACAATGAAGGATATCCTAAGGTCCAAACTCTTGCTTGTTTTCATGATTTGGGTTGTGAATTCATTCTGTTCATATCTTCTTCTAAGTGTTGGTTCTAACTCTGGGCAAAGTTTTGTGGTTCAGTTTAACATGTTCCCATTTGTGATAATCATTTTATTTCCCCCATAGGTTGTTGCCCTCTCCCTTCTTTCTCTTCAACAACAAAGCTGTTGGGAGTATTTCAAAAGTTGTCATCCTAGTGCCACAGAGATATGAAAATATAATTTGATAGAGGATATGAATGCTTTTTAATACAGGGTATACTTAGATTTTACATCCTTCAGGAAGTAGGTAGTAGTTTGGCTTATAGTTAGTATCGGATGGTAAATGTATTAGATCTAGATTACTCAGTTTTTCATTGGATCTAGTTCAAAATTGTTTGTTCAGCTTTATTTGTGCAGTGTAACCTCAGTCTCTAGTATTTTAAGAGAGTGAAACTTTACCTTAGGGTTTCAAAGAGGAAGAGAAAAACCTTATTTTATTTTGTAGAGTTCTGATTATTGTTTAAGAGTATTTACATTCAGCAACAGGTTGCAATAATTCAGAAACCTCATCCTAGCTTAAAACTCAGACTAAAACTCAATTTTCTGTTACGATAATTTTATATAACCCCTGTTACATCTCAATTTATGGAAATAATTAGAGCAAATTAGATCACAGGAAAGTTTAATTAACCAGGCATAGTTTTGAGTTAAAGTTCATTTTCTGTGAAAATTAGAAAAGCCTGAGTACTTGGTTCTTCATTATAGGATGATTCGGCATCATACATCAATGGCATCCTGGGCTAGTGGGGGGGGGGCAGTGGCCTGGAGGGTGTTGTCCCCACTGACCTGGAACTGGAGATGATGCCATGAAACCTGAACAGTCTAGAAAGAGGAACACTGCAAATATAGACCCAACTATTTCCAGTGCATTAAACTCCAGGCTAAAATTTCCTGCACTCGGTTATGCATTTTTCACATTACTTAAGAAGGTATTGGGCTTCCCTGGTGGCGCAGTGGTTGGGAGTCCGCCTGCCGATGCAGGGGACATGGGTTCGTGCCCCGGTCCGGGAAGATCCCACATGCCGCGGAGCGGCTGGGCCCGTGAGCCATGGCCGCTGAGCCTGCGCGTCCGGAGCCTGTGCTCCGCAACGGGAGAGGCCACTACAGTGAGAGGCCTGCGTACCACACACAAAAAAAGAAGGTATTGTTTGATTTTTTTAAAAAATCAGCCTCCTGGGAATTCCCTAGTGGTCCAGTGGTTAAGACTCGGCACTTTCACTGTGGTGGGCCCAGGTTCCATCCTTGGGTCAGGGAACTAAGATTCCACAAACCACACAATGTGGCACAAAAAAAAATTCAGCCTCTTATTCCTGTATCATATCTGCTGGAAGCCATAGGATAGTGTTTGTATCTGAATATTTAGGCATGGGAATTACATTTTATACATGAAGGAGTAACTTTTCCGATTTTACATTCACTATCATGCTTTAATTTTTCTAACATTCATATTACAGAGTTTGCTACAAAAGCAATATACATAACATGTGGCTTAATATTTACTTTGTATACACATAGAAGATTTGGCAAATCTTTTTCTGATGATTAAGGCCTTGAATTAAAATGTATCTAGTCATGGTAACTTAATTTGGATTCAGGTAGGCAATTAAGGTCTACCTTTAAAGCCTGGCTTAAATCTCCACTCTTTCAAGAAGCCTCCTTGAACACTCAGTCAGTTTGTCTCGCCTGCTCTCTTATAATACTCTCTCATAGTCTGCCTTCATTTAAGGTTACTCATGCATACTCCCTACACTCTTGTAAGCCAGGGACCTTCTATCATCCATCTTTGCATATGCTACAACACTTAGCACAGGGTTTTGCCTATAGTATGTGTTCAATAAATATTTTACTGATTGTTAATGTGAGGAGCTGATTATTGTTCAGACCACACGGTTTTGAAACACATCTATGTGCAGTCAACAGCTTTGAATTTCTTCTTTCAGTGCAGCAGCGTGGAGAGCAAAGACTAACTTGATAACTCATACTGGAAGCAGCTCAGGGTCCACATGTTCCCCACCACCCATTTCCCCTGACATTTCTATCCAGCTCACCCAGACAACAATTCCACTGTGGAAAGCAGGAATCACACTAGCCAAAAATCATGTTAAATCAATATTTTGTATCATAAGTGGAATGTCATCAAACATGGAATTTGGCAGATCATACAGATCAACGATGAAATTAAATTTGACTTCCCCTGAATATAGTGGGTCATCCCAGAAACTTCTTGCACAGGGGAGTTTAAATAAATATAGTAAATCTTTATTCACTACAAAAATAACTAAATGCATTTGTATATAACTCACTCTCAAATTAAGAATATGAATCTTTTACTTTCATTTAAATTTGACCAAGTACATTTTTTTCCTATCTCTTTTCTATAATCAATCACTATAGCATAAATTCTAACCATGGCCACTGTTTCCCATCAAAACATGTAACTTTTTTTTTTTTTTTTTTGTGGTACGCGGGCCTCTCACTGTTGTGGCCTCTCCCGCTGCAGAGCACAGGCTCCGGATGCGCAGGCTCAGCAGCCATGGTTCACGGGGCCTAGCTGCTCTGCGGCATGTGGGATCTTCTCGGACCGGGGAACCAACCCGTGTCCCCTGCATTGGCAGGCAGACTCTCAACCACTGCACCACCAGGGAAGCCCAAAACATGTAACTTTTTAATTTAGTTTTTTAAAATGCTTTTCTTCACCCCTCTCTCCCACCCCCACCCCCTACCCCCTACCCCTAACCTCTGGCAACCACTAATCTGTTCCCTGTATCTATGAGCTTGTTTTTTTTTTTTTCTCTTAGATTCTACATATAGGAGGGATCATACAGTATTTGTCTTTCTTTGTTTGACATATTTCACTTAGCATAATGCCCTTGAGGTCCATCCATGTTGTCACAAATGGAAAGTTTTAATTCTTTTCATGGCTGAATAATATTACATTGTGCATATATACCACAATTTCTTTAACCAGTCATCCAATAATGGACACTTAGTTTGTTTCTATACGCTGGTTATAGTAAATAATGCTGCAATGAATATGGGGTGCACATATATTTTTGAGTTAGTGTTTTGGTTTTCTTTGGATAAAATCCCAGAAGTGGAATTACTGAATCATATGATAGTTCTGTTGCTATTTTTATTTTTTGAGGAAACTTCATACTGTTTTCCATAGTGGCCACAGCAATTTACATTCCCACCAACACTACACAAGGATTCCCTTTTGGCCACATCCTTGCCAACACTTGTTATTTCTTGTCTTTTTGATAATAGCCATTCTAACATGTGTGAGATGACTTCTTATTGTGGTTTTGATTTGCATTTACTTGATGTTTAATGATGTTGAGCATCCTTTCATGTACCTGTTGGTCCTCTATATGTCCTCTTTGGCAAAGATATTCTGCCCCTTTTTAAATCAGATTGCTTGTTTTTGTTTATTGCTGAGTCACACAAAAGTTCTTTATGTATTTTGAATATTAGCCTCTTTCTAGATATATGATTTGTAAATATTTTATTTAATAGGTTGCCTTGTCATTTTGTTGTTTCCTTTGCTGTGCAGAAGCTTTTTATTTTGATGTAATCACACTTTATTTTTGCTTTTGTTGCTTTTCCTTTTAGTGTCACATCCAAAAAATCATCACCAAGACTTATATCAAGGAGCTTCCACCTATGTTTTCTTCGAGGAGTCTTATGGTTTCAAGTCTTATGTTCAGGTCTTTAATTCATTTTTAGTTAATTTTTGTGTATAATATAAGATAGTGGTACAGTTTTATTGTTTTGCATGTGACTGTCCAGTTTTTCCAATATCATTTATTGAAGGGAATATCCTTTCCCAGTTTTATGTTCTTGGTTTTTTGATTATAAATTAATTGACAAAATACACATGGGTTTATTTCTGGGCTCTCTATTCTGTTCCAATGATCTATGTGTCTGGCTTTATGACAATACCATACTGTTTTATTTACTATAGCTTTATAATATAGTTTGAAATCAGGGAGTGTGATGCCTCCACATTTGTTCTTTCTCAAGATTGTTTTGGCTCTTCAGAGTCTTTTCTGATTCTGTACAAATATTAGGATTATTTTTTCTTTTTCTCTGAAAAATGCTATTGGAATTTTGATAGGGATTGTGTTGAATCAGTAAATTGCTTTGGGTAGTTTGGACATCTCAAGATTATTGATTCTTCCAGCCCATGAACATGGTGTCTTTCTCCATTTCTTTGTGTACTCTTCAATTTCTTTCATTAATGTCTTGTTGTTTCAATATACAGGTCTTTTACTTTTTTGGTCAAATTTATTCCTAGGTATTTTATTCTTTTTGATACAATTGTAAATGGCATTATTTTCTTAACTTCTCTTTCTGATAGTTCATTATTAGTGTATAGAAATGCAACAGATTTTTGCTTATTGATTTTGTACCCTGTAACTTTACTGAATGTTTATTAGTCCTAAGAGTTTTTGTTGTGGTTTGGTTTGTTTTTTTGGGTTTTTTTTAGCGGTACGTTGGCTTCTCACTGTTGTGGCCTCTCCCGTTGCAGAGCAACAGGCTCTGGACGTGAAGGCTCAGCGACCATGGCTCACTGGCCCAGCCGCTCCGCGGCATGTGAGATCCTCCCGGACCGGGGCACAAACCTGCGTCCCCTGCATCGGCACGTGGACTCTCAACCACTGTGCCACCAGGGAAGCCCCGTCCTAAGAGTTTTTTGATGGAGTCTTTAGGGTTTTCTATATATACTATCATGCCATCTGTAATTAGTGACAATTTTACTTTTTCTTTCCAATTTGTATTCCTTTCACTTCTTTTTCTTACTTAATTGCTCTGGCTAGGACTTCCAATACCGTAAATAAAAGTGGTGATAGTTGTTATCCTTGTTCATTCCTGATCTTAGAGGGAAATCTTGAAGCTTTTCATTGCTGAGTATGATACTAGCTGAGGACTTGTCATATATGACCTTTATTGTGTTGAGGTTTGTTCCTTCTATACCCACTTTGTTGAGGGTTTTTTCATAAACTGATGTTGAATTTTACCAAATGATTTTTCTGCACTTATTGAGATGATCATATGATTTTTTATCCTTTATTTTGTTTATGCAGTATGTCACATTGACTGATTTGCAGATGCTGAACCATCCTTGCATCCCTGGGGTAAATGCCATTTGATTATGGTGTACAATCCTTTTAATGTATTGTTGAATTTTTTTTCTAATATTTTGTTGAGCATGTTTTCATCTGTGTTGATCAGTGATATTTTCTTTTCTTGTGACATCCTTGTAATTTTCTTTTCTTGTGGCATCCTCATCTGGTTTGGGTATCAGAGTAATGATGGCCTCATAAAATGAATTTAGAAGAATTTCCTCTTCTTCTATATTTTGGAAGAGTTTGAGTAAGATTGGTATTAATTCTTCTTAAATGTTTGGTAGAACTCACTAGTGAAGCCATTTGTTCCTGGATTTTGTTTGTTGGGAGGTTTTTGAAAACTAGAGACCCAGAGAGGTTGTATAATCTGGACAATATCTCACAGAGAGTTAAAGGCAAAGGCAGGTTTTGAACCCATTCTCCTACACAGATGAGAGCAAGACTTGTAACTTCAGGTTCTCATGAGTTTACGGCAATGCCCATTTCATGGGCATTGCCCCATGAAAAACATTGACCATGTTTTTCATGGTCTATACATCTTCTAAAGTTTATGATCTCTCAGTCATACTGTAGTCTTATGCTTAAAACTGTCAGATCACTTGGTATTGGCCCCAGAACCTAAAAGTACCTAAATGAAAAAGGCTGAGTCTAAATAAATATTTCTGTGGGAAAGAAAACAAATGCTTCCTTTTCCTTTTCTTGGTTCTTATTTAATTAACCTTATAATTCATGTCCTTTGTTTTAAGCTATTTCAAGTCATTTTTGGGAATGGGTATAAGCAAATTTGAAATTTCAAAAAAATGAAATTATCAATCATAAACTTGGTGTTACATTGTCTACTCTGTTGATTTTCTCTGAAATCAAAGGTTGCAGATATTTAATAGTATTAAGTCTGCACTGAAGACTGGTAAAAACTGCCTGTATACTAGAAGCCTTTTTTTTTTTTTTACATCTTTATTGGAGTATAATTGCTTTACAATGGTGTGTTAGTTTGTGCTTTATAACAAAGTGAATCAGTTATACATATACATATGTTCCCATATCTCTTCCCTCTTGCGTCTCCCTCCCTTCCACCCACCCTATCCCACCTCTCTAGGTGGTCACAAACCACCAAGCTGATCTCCCTGTGCTATGCGGCTGCTTCCCACTAGCTATCTATTTTACGTTTGGTAGTGTATATATGTCCATGCCACGCTCTCACTTTGTCACAGCTTACCCTTCCCCCTCCCCATATCCTCAAGTCCATTCTCTAGTAGGTCTGTGTCTTTATTCCTGTCTTACCCCTAGGTTCTTCATGACATTTTTTTTTTCTTAAATCCCATATATATGTGTTAGTATACAGTATTTGTCTTTCTCTTTCTGACTTACTTCTCTCTGTATGACAGACTCTAGGTCCATCCACCTCATTACAAATAGCTCAATTTCATTTCTTTTTATGGCTGAGTAATATTCCATTGTATATATGTGCCACATCTTCTTTATCCATTCATTTGATGATGGACACTTAGGTTGTTTCCATCTCCTGGCTATTGTAAATAGAGCTGCAATGAACATTTTGGTACATGACTCTTTTTGAATTTCGGTTTTCTCAGGGTATATGCCCAGTAGTGGGATTGCTGGGTCATATGGTAGTTCTATTTGTAGTTTTTTAAGGAACCAACATACTGTTCTCCATAGTGGCTGTACCAATTCGCATTCCCACCAGCAGTGCAAGAGTGTCCCCTTTTCTCCACACCCTCTCCAGCACTTATTGGTTCTAGATTTTTTGATGATGGCCATTCTGACTGGTGTGAGATGATATCTTATTGTAGTTTTGATTTGTGTTTCTCTAATGATTAATGATGTTGAGCATTTTTTCATGTGTTTGTTGGCAGTCTGTATATCTTCTTTGGAGAAATGTCTAGAAGCCATTTTTGAATTAAAACTTTTTGAACTTTTATCTGTAAACTGAAATAGATCACTATACTTGGAGCAAGTATCCATTTCATTGTACCATATTGTGAATGAATTCACTATAATGGAAACAATCTTTTTTTAACCTTTATTTTTAGCTGTAGGTCTAATTTTGCTTTGAAAAATATGGGCTTCATATTTGCAGCCAAATGAACTTCATGTTTGCAATAAGAAAGATGTGCTTCATTATTTGAAACAATTACCCATGTTTTACTGAGAGACATAAAAGAAGACTGAAATGAATGGAGAGACACACCATGTTTCAATGTAGAAAGAGAATTCTTCAAAACCTAACTTCTTCCTAATTTCCAGGTTTAATTCAATTTTATTCTAGATCCTAGAAAGTCTTTTTCCCCTTAAATTAGATATTTTTAAGTTGGCCTGAAAATATAAAAGAGTGATACTAGACAAGAAAATAAGGCAGGGGGGCAGGTGTCAGAGGAAAAGTGATATGTAATTTTAAAAAACCCATGATAATAGGTATAATAATAAAAAATATGGACTGGCATATGGATCAATGGAAATAAAAATGGAAACCAGGGGAAAAAAGGCCCAGTATTGTATATATATACGAGAAGTTTTGTTTTTTTTTTTGTATCTTATTTCCCCGACCAGGAATTGAACCTGTGCCCTGGGGGGGGGGGGGGCACAGTGGGAGCGTGGAGTCTTAACCACTGGACCGCCAGGGAAGTCCCGATATATACTAAAATTTAAGTGAAATGGAAAGATAAAAAAGAGCCACATCCTCTGGAATTTGCTTTGGATAACAGGAGAATAAATATTGTCTTTCAGACCCTGCCCAATATCTTCTCCCCTTCTGCTTATAGAGCTGTTAGTGGGAAATTAATTCAACCAAAGGATTTAATACACAAAATTTGAAGCCATTTTAAAGACAAACTCTGATTCCAAAGCTCTGCCTGTTCTTTGGTCCCAAGTCTAACCTGGCCCCAAGCTAAAGCCATGGGACCAAGTTAGACTTCCCATTTGGTTATGAATGCTATCTTAAGAAGAGGACCCTGAGCTAAGTATTGGAGTGCAAGTAGTTGATTTGGGAGGTAATCCTAGGCAATACTGGCAAGGGAATAGAGAAATAAGACAGAGAAGGAAGGCAGCCAAGAAAGTTTTTGTTGTTAACCACATTACCATTGTGGGCAAATGGAGCCTGATCTCGCTGGGAAAATCTGGGAGCTGGTGTAAAACATGCACCTAGACTCTTTTGTTCCAACTCATCAAGGGTAAGAGAACTTGGGTATTTACACAACAGTTATTTGTCAAGGGATGCTGGGTTGGGAAAAGGGCAGGCAGTAATCTCTAGGTACTTCCAACCTTCTGCTCCCATGGACCAAACAAACTTTGGTGGCCAAATAATGCCTCAGGCAATAAATCCAGGTGTTGGCAGCTGGAAGTCAGGCCAGTAAGCTCTGAAGTGCTAAGGGCAAGGGGATATAGATGAAGAAGAAATAGCAGGGTCTGATACAAGAGCCAGTACTCTAGGCATTTACTTTGCACAGCAAAGAAATTAGACTTTTTAGTTTTCCTGTGATAACTTGAACTGAAAAAAGGTGGTGAAGGACGGTTGATAATTGCTGAGCTCAGGAAAGACATATGACAGGTGAGAGAACTCAGTAGGGAGAAAGCAACTGACATTTGGGCAATCTAAGGAGAAATCTTTGTGACAGTGATTGGAGGGTGCTGCTGTGAAATTTTAGACACAGTGATGTCTTATGATGAATCTTAGGGTGTTTCCACTTCCATGTTATACTCTACTTCAATTATCTCCAAACTTTCAGTAGAAATCTGTTATGCATAATAGCCCTGTGTTAGCAGTGCCTTGGGAAATAAAGATGAAGGGACTGTGCCCATGCTGAGAATGAAGCTGTGCAGAGTGGTGATGAGATGGTTAGAAGTGGTTGACAATTGAGCAAGATTTTTACGTGAGGTGAGCACCAGAGAATGTAAATCTCCACAGGAATCCCTGGAATATTGGGAAGACTGCTAGTAATCGTGTGACTTTATGTAGATTTTATTTTAAAAAATAACCCCAGAAAGCTACAGGACTTGACTCTGTCTCTACTTAAAATTTTAATATATTGCTTATTACAAATTTTTGCATTAGTTTTGATTTTTAAAAATATTGCATCAAAATATTATTTATCTTGATTATTGAGGTTTTCTTAGTGCCTCCTTAAATTTTGCCCTGCAAGTAAGCGCCTCACTCATTTCATCCAAGTTCTGGTCCCAGCATAGGGCTACTTAGGTCATCTGTGAAAAATAGCATTATAAATTACTGGGGGAAAGAAAGTGGTGGTGGGAGAATTGATTTATCTATTTAAGAAAATATACCCTAAGTTCATTCTTTGTAGCAAATAAATTTTAAAGTGTTAAATAAATAAAATTAAAGTATAAGAGAATAATATTAGATCTCAGGATACAGAAGTAATTCCTACACATATAGCATATATGCTATATAGCACACATATAGCATAATTGAACTACATAACAACTTAAAACTTCAATTTGTTTCAAAATTTTCTGGATTTTAAATCCTAAGTTCTGTGCAAGATTGTTAAGGAGCAGAAATAAAAGGTGACTTAAACTGTATTTCTATGAAACCCTAGGGAGTGAGTTTCTACGTCAAATGTGATTTGACTTAGAAAAATAAATATATATCACATAAGATATATAATCTCTTAGTGATGGGATTATGGGTGATTTTCATTTTCCTGTTTATACTTTCCAGCATTATATTTAAGAATGTATTCTTGGAGCAAAGGATTTTTGTATCTCAGCTTATCACTTTGGCATATTTTCCAGATGTTTAGGAAAAATGTCTTTCAAATAAATGTTGTAATTTTTTGCTGTAGGGAAATAGAGGCCTCAAAAAATGGAATTATTTTTTCCCAGTAATTTTCATATTTTGATAGTAGAAAACCATATAAGTGTAAAAGGGAATGAGAGGGCAGAAGTGTATTCTATGCTACAGCAAACAAATGTCATGACATGCTCTTTGGAATGAACTTAAAGATAGTTGATTAAAGATCATTTTCTGCATTTCTTATATGGTCAGTATTCACTCACTTCTGTATGAAGCCACAGGTTGTAACAGGAGCATGGAACTGGATATCAGGGGACTGAGAATCTAGTACTCCTTCTATCACTCCCATCAAAGAGACCTTGGCCACCGTTCACCACCTTTGTTGATTCTAAAAGGAAGGATTTTCTGTAGGTATTGATTTTTGGTTGGGTCTCTTTGAAATATTTGCAAATGTGAATCTTGATTTACTAAAATCTTAGGTAGAATTCATCTTTGGATCTGCCCATTTGGAGCTTACAAAATACATGCCAACCAATGATTGTATTTTATTAAATCCTTGGTATCTTTGAAGCTGGGAACATAAATGTTCACAAGAGAACCAACCTCAGTATCTAAAAAGAAACATGTTTTTGGTCTGGGCAAATGGGAAGTAATCTCCCATTAGAAGAAGATTTTATATATATATATATATATATATATATATATATATATATATATATATATATATATATATATATATATACACATATATATATGACTAAACTTTTCATGTGAAGACAATTGATGGTATTTTTCTTTTTTTGATTGATGGCATTTTAATGAGCATTTTGATTCTAGGCATGGCATGGCCTCAAAAAGTAACAGCAAATGTACTTTATGAATAACAATGAATCTAGTCAGTATAGTACCATCATGTCATTTGCTCAGTGAGAATATCTAGTGCTGTACCACAAATGTTAAATTGTTCTTCCTGAAGGGAGGTGACATCATGCAAGAACTTCAAATCCAGTATTAAATGATTCTTTTTTTCTTTTAATTACAAACGCAGCATCCCCTCCCTGCTTTTTCCCTCATGAGTTGCTTCTTTTGTGTGTCTTGACTCCCTGACCCAACGAACTTAGTGAATCACTGGGTGCAGTCTGCTATTTGACTCGCAAGATATATTTACTGGCAGACTCATATATTTTCTCCCTATTTACAAACAAAAACCAAAATACAGAAAGAAGAAGAAGGGAAGACAGGAATCTTTAAAAATTTTATTGAAAAATTATCATTTTGTTTGGGCACAAAGATGAATATCCTAGAGCTGTGGGCTAAGGAAAAGGGGAGTGGCCTGGGGGGCACACTTTGGATATGATGCCACCTTTCAGGTGGCTTTCATTTTCATGCCTGGGAGACAAGCATCTTAAAAAAAAAAAGCTGGCTATTGCATATAAAGTTTAGAGAATTGAGTATTGTCTACTAAAGCAACAAGATTTATGAGAGATGTCTGGCTCAATTGCATTAGGGAAAAAAAATGATTTAAAAAAAATCACTTCCCTGCCTTTTAAAATGAAAACCATCTGCAATGAAAAATTTTAACTGATAAATCTTCTCCTTTCACACTGCTACTGATAAATGGTTAGTTTTCTTCCTCTTTTTGGAGGGGGCAGAATAGATATATAGGAGTATGTGATATTTGTGTACACAGACCCTTTATTAAATGTCCGTATACATTTTTTCTGGAATTTTTAATAGGACTGTAAGTTGTTTATTGTTATTATTATTATGTGATATTATGAGAGCTATTGCATGGAAAATCCAGACTGTAACTTTTTGGAGTTGACATTCAATAACATTTGACCTTTCTTACCTCTGAAGAAAATATTATTCAGTCTCAATAAATATAGTGATTCCAGATCCATAGGGTATATTTAAGTCAAGGTCTGTTCAATGTAATATTTTAAATTAGTCAATTTATACAAGCTTATATTTATATTTGATGTTAAACATTCAATCATAGATGCTTTTTATAATGCAGTATACTTTTCATTTTGATAAAAATCTACAAATTCTAGCATTTATTCAAAGTGTAAAAGAAAGAAATAACTCCATAATTATGTGCTCACATACACATGGTTGTGAGCAAACACACACAGGAGGGCAGTGACTGAAGTAATAAAGCTGCATGTTAGCCTCTCTCTTTTTTTTTTTTGGTTCTCTACTGTAAAAACATTTAGGCAAGTGTGTGCATTGTTTCGTTTTACCCAAATCCTGACAAAGGGTGAGAACCTAATAAATGGCAATGACAATTCACATAAAATCATTCTATATATTCTGTGACTCTCAGTTTATTAATCTAGAGTGCACTGAATCTCATCTGGCTTACTGTGAAGCAGTAGGGAGGAGAACTATCTGTAATGGTGGTTTCTCTTCCTTTCCTCAAATATAGGGGCACCCAGGCTCCTTTGGAAACATGCGAGTTTAATTGGAAATTCTGGCGCCTACTTTACTAGTCATAAACTAGGTAATTGTTTCCTAATGCAACCTGGCAGTGCCATTGAGGGCAGATTATACAGAGCTGCCATCCTGAGGTGTTCTAAACAAGTGACAAATCATTAACAGCAAGTCTCTGGATCTCCCTGAGTGAGCTCTGTGGCTGCCACTGGAGGGAAACAAGACCAGAGAGGAGCGAGGGAGATCTGAGTAGGCAGAAGCTGCTGCATTAATGACTGGCATTGCCAGCACTGTGTGCTGCAGATGACTGCGGCATCTTCACTTTCACCTTATTCTCAGAGGTGTTGCTATGGGTACCATCTCAGAGGTGTCACAGGAAAAAAGAGCAGGAGGTAGACTGATGAACAACATAGGGAAGTAAAGGATATGCAACAGTATAGCAATATGAAGACATCCTTCCCATACAAACGAGTGTGTTGCATACTTCGATAGGAACCCATTAAATATAGAGGATGGCAGACAGGAGAGTTGGTTGAATTGTCAACAAATGACAAATAAAAGGTGCTTTGGAACTATTTTATGGCCCCAATTATCCATAAGATAATAGTAGTACTGGACCTTTATCACTCAGGGTACAACCTTTGTCACTAAAGTAATTTATGAGGCCCTGGGAATTGTATCCATGTGTGGTATATGGGTGTCTTTGTGATATGGAAAGACTTGGGAAAGCTGTTCATTATTTTAAAGGCTATGTTTTTCTGCACTCTTTTCAAACTCCTGCTCCCTCCCATGATCAGAGATTCTATGAAGGTGCCAACTCCCTAGCATTTTGACTCTGAAATTAAACGTCGCTGTAACCTTCCCTCCTGCAATATGTTAATCATCATTAGCCTAATTCTTTCTCTTTCTGTCTGTCATATGTTAGTCTTTGAATAAAAGTCAGGACAAAATTATTAGGAGCATTTTATCAAATTGCAGCATTTCAATGATTATGTCACAGTTGTCAGATTCCCTCCTAGCAGAGTTAGAAAAGTGACATTTTCGTAGTCTCCTAAGTTTATTCAACTTATTAAAATAGCATAAACAACGTTGAGGTGGAAAACAGGTTTTCCTACAAACCTTTATTAGTGTGTTATAATCATAGAATCCAACCATGTATATATTTATAGGGGACATTTTAAAAAATACTCTGGTGGAAATGCAGAACAACTTCCCCTCACAGTTTGTTTGGAAACTCAAAGTTCATATTTTATGGGTCATGTGACATTCAGCCTTTCCAAACTGGCTGGAATAGTTTCTGTAGAGATATAGCTAGAATTTTTTTGTTTTGTTTTTGTTTTCTTCCCTTTTCTCTTATTTATTTATTTTTTAACTTTTGCTCTCCCATTTTAAAATCATGGTAGTTGCTCGGAATGTCAACCAAAATAACATTCATAATCTGAAACCATTGCCCATTATTTTCACACATATATCATATAACTGTCATTGGAAACCAAATTCTGGGGTGATTTGACCAAACTCTTGGGAGGCTATTGCAGATACTTTTCTATAAAAAAAAATATGTTTTTACTAAAATCATACAAAAAGCCCCTTGGCCCTGACCCTACTGCATATTTATTTTTTGTAGGCATCAATTTACTCAGGCAAAGAAACAGGAGAAGTTCTTAGAGAAAGATGAGGTCCTAACTTTCATACACTTCTCTTTTTCTGGCTCTAACTTAGGGTATAGATCGTTGTTAGAACTAGAAGCAGGTATTTATGGGAAAATGAAATTGAATTTGACTAAGCAGCAAGAGCTAGGACAGTTTAGAAAAAATAGAGTAGACCTAGTCTTTATTTATTAATTTGTTCATTTATTCAGCACTTAAGGAACAGCTCTCATGCACAAGATACTATACTTGGCAGAGAGAAACAAAGACAAACAAGAGACAGACCTCTCCCAAGGAGCTTGCATCTAAAGGATGCCATCTTTAAATGGCTTATTTTATGATGCTGTGAGTAGTGTGTATGTATACTAGTGTGATCTGAGATGTTTAGAAATGAGTGAAGTAGAGAGGAGTATAATTCACAGAAGGACTTCCAGAGTATCAAATAAAAGAAATTACTTAGTTTTCAAAGGCTTTTCAGGTATAAAAAACAACTTGAAGTATTAAACACAAGATGAGCTCAATGAAGGTAGCATTACAAATTTATTGTTAGACAAGGTATATGGGAGCCAATGTAAGGATTGAGAGAAACTTGGGATAGATCTCCAAATTTGGGACTTTGTTACTTACATATTACTATTTCCACCTTGAGAAGAAAATGTTCTTTGCTAAAAGGCATTAATTATTCCTGTGAATTGTGCCATCATGGAAAGTAAGCTTTAAGAGGTTCTTACAGTCGGTCCTGGGTTTGTACTATATGATCTGGACATTTTCTGTAGCAGATTTTCTTGAAATCAATTATTGTCTTTTATTATAAGTTTCAAAATAATTTTCCTTCCAACTATGATGTTGAGTTGCATCTAGTCCAACAAGAATAGTATTGGGGAGGAACTGTTTGTTTTGAAAAACTCAATCATTAGTCAGTTAACTGAAATTCTATCACTAAATTTGGCTTTTTTGTTTTGAATTTCTCTCATTTCCCAAGATTTAAAAATTGTCTGGAGATAGTAGAAACATTTAGGATAATATAAAGTTACTAGTTCAGCTGAACGATTAATAATGCTGAACGATTAATAATGCCACCTGTCATTATTAGTGACAATAAAAGTAACACATATTAAATCTTGCAAGATAGCTAGAGGCCATCAAGTCATCCTCCTTAATACTACAGATTTTAGTAAATTTTAGAAAATGATCCAGCTGACTTAAAAGTTGAATTTAACATATTTACAACCTCCAAATATATTACAAGTTGATTATAAATTGCTTTGGGATTTTTTTTTTAATAAAAAAGAGGTCAGCTTTTACTACAGTGTAAAATTTAGAGCCTTTATTGAAATATGTCTTCAAGAAAGCTGCTAAAAATTTTTGTGAAACCATTAAATATACAAACACTTGTAAAGGACAGTGTATCTCTGTATACATACATATGTATATAAGTGTGTGTACGTGTATTTATACATATTTATATAAAACATGTGTGAATACACACTCTCATATTTATCTGTACATATGTCTGCCCCTGCATCTGGAAGAATATATTTGTGTTTGTAGAGAGTTGGTCCAGTGTTCATATCCAAATGCAAATTTTGACTCTTCGAAGCAAATTTTCATATTTGCATGTCTTCCTTTCTCAGTAGTTTTGCCAGTTGGTGTATTTCTTTGCTTATTTCCACTTTTTCTTCCTCTGCAACATCCCCCATGAAGTGGCGCTGAAAGATCACATTAGCACAGTTCCATGATGTGAAATACCACAAGTCTGCAATTTTTCAGTCTTGAGAGCATAGCTGGGTTGAGAGGATGGAAATCTTTCAGTAATTATACCAGTTTGTATTCGTCTCACATTTGGGACCAAATACAAATCCGATCCACTCTTTCTCCCTGTGAATATTCATAAAAAACAAAGTGCCAATTCTGGGCTAATCATGTATGGAACCAAACATGTTGGTAAGTCCTAAGTATATACTGTATGTATGTATACATAAGAATATATATATTTATATACACTAATTTTGCTTGTGTCCTCCTCTGTGCAATTTGTTTGTTTAGTATAGGGGTTGCTGTTATAATGTGTTAATAAGCTGCTGAAAGCTTGGCACCTATTACTTGAAATGACAGCTATGTTAGAGAAGCCTATTAACACTCATAGCAGCAGTTCTGCAGCTACTAGAAATGAATTTCAAAGAAAGTAAATGAACAAAAGCAATTTATATCTCTAAGGAAAGCAAATACCATGCCCAGAACCATATATATACTTTGGAAATGTACAGTATATAAAATGAAAAAAAAAAACCCTCTTCCAGTTAAAGAAACAGCGGAAGAGAACTTTGGAGAAAGGAAAACTGCCTAAAAGATTTCCAAACAACCTTGAAGACATAAATGTTAAAGATACCAAGCATAACTTCCTCTCTTTGTTTCTATTGTATTTAAACTAGAACCATGTCAAACTTAGTTATAGGAATAGAACAGTATAGGTAGAGGAAATTCACTTTTCTCTCTGTGAGAAAAATTTAAATCATCTGCATTCAGCTCAAACTTTTTCTTAGTCTCTGAACTTAGAAGGATACCATTCGTTATTGTTCTCCGAGGCAGGGCACTTTATGAGTTAGTTCACCCTGCCTTTGAACTATTTTACTTACTTTTGACTATCACTGAAATTTTACAAGATGGCTAAAAGTCCTGGTTAAACCTTAGCCATGATAATAAAAATGTGGTAAGTTAGATAGGGAGTAGGTTTTTTTCTTATGATATATGTGTGTGTGTGTGTGTGTGTGTGTGTGTGTGTGTGTGTGTGTGTGTGTATGTGTGTGTTGGGAAGGTTATATGCTGATATTGGAGAGAGGATAGTTCCATAATTTTAGGCTAAACTTACATTAAACTGTTAATTTTTAAGGCCCTTGCTTCTGAAACCAAGTGAAAGGAAAAACATCCAAAGACTTTTACATTTCAACTTACACACAGAACTTAGAAATTTTAGACCACTTTCAGGGTTTGTATAAAACTATCAGCCAAAGGTTATAATAGGCAGTTTCATCCCTAGAGTAATTTACATTATCACCCTTATCTCTTTAATATTAGGATTGCAATGTCTTGGACACATAGTAGTACTGTCTTTGAATTCATAGCAACATCTTTGTATTATCTGTGTATTGATCCTCTGCCCTCTAAAAATAAATCTTGAAAAGTCTTTGGGAGTGATAGAAAACAGGTGTATACTCAAAAAATCGCTATAAATGTGAACTCAAAACCATTCCCTGTGTGTGTGCGTGTGTGTATGCATGCACATGCACATGCATGTGTTCATACACTAATAAGACTTAAGTTTGGGACAGATTATTGTAATGTCAGAGGAAAGAGGTGAGCAGAAAGTCAGTTCTGTCACTGAAACTCAAGGCAAAATATGCTTTGAATATTGTCCAAATGGAACTTCAGTTTTCCAGATAGGGAGACATTATAATTGCCCTTTGAGTCACTAACTAGAAATGCTCTTATTTTAAGTTCCATTAACCAAAGCTTACATTTACCTGGCCCTTCTAAGACTCAACAGTACAATGACAATTGATACTCATTATGATTACCCTAAAGGGACTCAAGTAAGATAAACTTTTGCTTTTCAAAATACTAATAGTTTAATTATGCCCAGTCTTGTTAGTATAAAGTGATTTTAAAAAAATGGATTCTAGCATCTTAAAAATATATAATTTGTATATGATATAGATAGTAACTCTACTATTTAGAGTAGTTGAATAACCCAAATACCCTATTCCATGTCTAGTAGAGAACAGGCCTGACTTAAATGAAGCCGCATTTATTAGAATTTTCTAAAGACTTGTATTCAGAAATGCCAGTTACCACTTGTTTGTGAGCTGCCCAATATTATAATGTTCTGAAATTGTCTATGAAGTAGAATCTGGTCATTCAAATGATAACAACAAAAACAAAGACTATGTAACATTAACATTTCCAATGGTAAGAATTAATTTTATAATTTTACTTTTTTAAATGATTATTTAAGACTTTTATTAAAAATATAACATGTATATGGAAAAATTTATGAAGCAAGTGTGTATAGTTTAATGACTTACCATGAAGGAAACACCCAGGTGGCCACCTCTCAGATGAAGAAGTATCAGTTGCAGCATCTTAGAAACTTCTTTCCAGTCACTGCCTTCGCCCACCTCCCATCACAGTAACCAATATCCTTACTTCTTTTCTTTTACTTTTATCACCTAAAGTCGAAGTTTAGTTTTATCTGCTTTTTACACTTACATAGATTCAATCGTGCAATGTGCATTCTTTTGTGTCTGGCTCTTTATAAAGTTCCATGTTGTTACAGGAACTGTATAATATTTTATTGAATGGATGGATATTTTGTTACTTTTCAGTTTGAAATGATTTCAGACAATGCCGCCTTAAACCTTTTACGTGTTTCCTGGTACACATGTGCATTAGCTTTTGTTGGGTAGATGTCTATGAGAAGAATTGCTGAGAGATAGGGTATATGCATGCTCAACTTCAGAAGATAATGTCCATCTGTTTTTCAAAGTGGCTGTACCAATCAATTTACACTTCTCTTAGAAGTATTAGAGTCTTGATTTCTCTACTTCTTTGTCATCATTAGTTACTTTTAATCTTTTAAAATAATAGTCATTCTTGTGGTGTTTTATTGTGGTTTTAATTTCCTCTTCTCTTATTAGTAATGGGGTTGAACACTCCATGTATGTATTGGTTTACTTTTTGTGAGAGGCAGTTTTTTCTTTATTGATTCATCACAGTTTTCATTTTTTAATGTTTTGTAAAGGAGCCTATTATTAGTTATGTGCTCCAGATATTCCACTGTGTGGTTTGTCTTTTTACCTTCAAATTAGTGTATTTTGATGAACAGGTAATCTATTCAAATTTTTTAAAATTTGGTCATTTTTTAAAGTTAATTTTTCTAGATATTCTATTTAATCTAAATTTTCAAATTTATTGGCATAACATTGTTATTATCTGTGGCATCCATAGAGAAGTCACTTTTTAATATTGATATTGATTATTTATGCCTACCATTCTTTTAATTTTATGTTTTATCGGGGTTTATCAATTTTATCAGTCTTAAAAAACAAATTTGATTTTACTGATATTCTCTATTATACGTTTGTTTAATTTGCAATTTCTCCCCTTTTCCTTATGTACTTCCATCTATTCTCTTTGGGTTAAATTTCTGTTCCTTTTGTAATTTAAAAAGATGGATGTGTACTTCATTGAGTTTTAGTTTTCCTTCTTTTCTAATATATGCATTTAAAGCTATAAATTCCATTTACAAATAACTCTAGCAACATTCCATGATTTGAGAGGTCATAGTTCATTATCATTTAGTTCAAAATGTTTTCTAATTTCCATTTTTATTTTACTTTCATCCATGAGTTATTTAAAGTATATTGCTTAATTTTCAAACATATGGGGATTTTCTAAATTGCTTTCACTTATTTCTAGTTTATTTGCATTGATATGAGAGCACATATTCTGTATGGTTTCATTCTTTTGAAATTTGTTAAAATTGCTTTATGACCCAAGAAATGGTCAGTTTGGGGAAATTTTCCTATATGCTTGAAAAGAATGTGTATTCTGAAATGATGGCCATGTTTAAATATGCTTATGATCATATTGTTAAATACTTCTATATAATTTCTAATTTTGCCTGTGTGTTTTATCAAGTTATTGAGAAAAATCTTTCATTATGATCATCCATTTGTCTATTTGTTTAGTTTTGTCAGTCTTTTCTTTATATATCTGAGGCTATGATAAGGGCATAAACATTTAAAATTGCTACAATTTCTGAATTGTATTTCTAATCATTACAGTGTCCCTCTAGGTCCATCCATGTTGCTGCAAATGGCAAGATTTCATTCTTTTTTATGGCTGAGTAATATTCCATTGTGAGTGTGTGTAGATATATGTATATACATGTGTATATATGTATGTGTATATATATATATATATATATATACACATACATACATACATACATACCACATCTTCTTAAGCCAGTAAGAAGATGTTGATGGGCACTTGGGTTGTTTCCATGTCTTGGCTGTTGTAAATAATGCAGCTATGAACATTGGGGTCCATGTATCTTTTCAAATTAGAGTTTTTGCTTTTTTCCAGATATATACCCAGGAGTGGGATTGCTGGATAATATGGCAGCTCTATTTTTAATTTTTTTAAGGAAACCCCATACTGTTTTCCAGAGTGGCTGCACCAATTTACATTCCCACCAACAGTGTACGAAGGTTCCCTTTTCTCCACACCCTCACCAGCATTTATTATTTGTAGACTTTTTGATGATAGCCATTCTGACTGGTGTGAAGTGATGCCTTATTGTGGTTTTGATTTGCATTTCTCTGATAATTAGTGATGTTGAGCATCTTTTCATGTGCCCATTGGCCATCTGTACATCTTCTTTGGAAAAATGTCTGTTTAGGTCTTCTTCCCATTTTTTGATTAGGTTGTTTGTTTTTTCAACATTGAGTTGTATGAGCTGTTTGTATATTTTGGATACTAACCCCTTGTCAGTTGCATTGTTTGCAGATATTTTTCTCCCATTCTGTATGTTGTCTTTTTGTTTTGTTGATGGTTTCCTTTGCATTCTTTTTAATCATCTCACAATCTTTGTCTTTAATTGAAACATTTAGTCCACTTACATTTAACGTATTTATTGATATATTTGGCTTAAATCTACTATTGTTTCAAGTGGTTTCTATTTGTGCCATTGGCTCTGTGTTCCTTTTTCTCCTTACTATTTTCTTTTGGAGTAATTATTTTTCATAATTTTACTTTGATTCTGTTGGCATAGAAGTTATAAATTCATTTATTGTCCTTTTGATGATTACACTAGAAATTACAGCATTCATCCTTGACTTAAAAATTCCTAATATTAATTGATGCTCTTATCCTCTTCTTGAATAATTTAGTTTCATTTACCCTCTCCTTTTATATATATGTAAATGAAAAAATTTAGTTATTTTTGTAGTAAATGTTTATTAATATCTATTCTAATATTTGTGTCTTGTAGGTTTCCAACTTTTGCTTAGTTTCCAGGCTTGCACCTAAGATTATTTCCCTTCATATGAAGAAAGCCCTAGAGTATTATTTATTGTAGGTCTGTTGCTGACAAATTCTCTTAGTTTGTCTGAACTGTATTAAGCTCTTATTCTAGGTGAATAATTTTTATTCTAGAAGAATAATTATAGAAAACTAGGACTCTAAGTGGACAGCAACTTTTTTTCCTATACCTTAAAGATATTTTTGCATTATCTTCTGGCTTTCATTGTTTCTGTTGAGAAATAGGCTATAATCTGCAACTTTTCAGTGGTTTTGCTATTATATCTCTTGGTATAGCTTTCTTTGTATTTATTTTTGTGGGGTTCATAGGGTTTCTTGAATCTATGGCTTGATATTTTTCATCAGTTTTAAAATGTTCTCAGCTATCATGACTTCAAATGTTGCCCTTGCTTCATTCTCTTTCTTTTCTTTCTCAGACTTTGAACTATATATTTCAAACTGTAGATCTTTTAACAGTGTCATCTATGTCTAACCAGATCTACAGGATCTATACTGAGCCCTTGTGAGTGTTTCTAATGTGGTTTTTTACTATTTTTAAAGTTACATTATTTTTGTCTCTCCATGTCCCTGGTTAGTGTTTTTTTTATTGTATGTGAAAAATTGTTTACAGAAATAATACGAAAACTAGGATGATGTCTTCTAGATAATATTTTATTTGCTTCTTCCAGGTGCCTGGAGAATATTCTGTAGATATTTTCATGCAGGGAAGTTAATCCAGTGTCTGACATTGGGATTCTTTAAAGCTGCCATACAGTCATTCTAAGGTCTTATCTAATTCTAGTTTGCCCTTGTTTTTACAGTACAGCTTTTCTAGATCCTAACCCAAAGCAGGGGGAATTCATAGAGCCCCTTTCCTTGGAGACCCATGGACTCTGATACAGGTCCCTTATACTTAACAGGCTTCCCCTTCTTAAAATTAACAGATGCCCTCAGAGGAAAAGGGGCCCTCAAAATACACTCATCTCCCTGGGTCTCTCTTCTTCCCTAGATCTTCAACTGATAAGTCTTTGCTACTTTAGTAGCTCTCCTATGCCTTTAAACATATATTTTTTGATGTGTATTTTGTTCAGCCTCTGGACTTCCTCAGGAGGTGGTTTAATCTGAATTACCTGGTCTGCTATTACTGTAAGTGGAAGTATTCTCCTTACATTTGTCCTAAATCTTTCTCAGTCTTTTATGAGTTTGAATAGTTTATGGTTAAAGTTTAGATTAAATTTTATTTGGGAAATTATTGATTATTTATACAAAGTAAGCTGGATCATATATGTCAATATTTTACGTCTTGTTGATCTGAGTATTAACCATGATGTGTCACTGCTTTGGGTTCAGAAGCAGATACTCTGATGAATATTCTTGTGAATGTTTTTTATTGAGAACTGTTCCTGGGAAAAACTGATAGGGACCTAGAAGAGAAGGATGCAAGATTCAAGAATTGTAACTTTGACATAATCATGCAGAGGGGCTCTGAAGACCATGTTGGTCATACCTCAGAGGAATTCAAGTTGGAGCAAAAGAAGCTAGAATATTTTGACCTCTGTATCTCTCAGTCATTGTTTAAGGGATGTCTCCAAGGTGACATAAATATGTATACTTCCTGCTTTCCAGTTACAGATGCAGAGACTGTGTGCAGTAAAAGCACACTGGAAGCTGGTATGCATCTAATTAGTAAAGGAATCTAAGGAGATATGTGCAGAGTAATGATAGTGGCTGCAATAACTTATAAGGCTCTGTCTTAATGTAGGTCCATGGATGCAATTCAGGGAGTCCACAACTTCAATGGGAAGAAAATATACTCATATTTTTACTGACTTCTAATAAAATTTAGCATTTTCTTTAACTATGTGAGTAGTAATATTATCAGTACCTGCAAAGCAGTACTTGTCCCTAAGTAGCACAGGACCTAGCACATAGTAAGTAAATTGCTCAATATATTTCATGTCTTTAAAGGTATAAAATAAATAATACTGAAATTATGTTAAAACTAGTCTCTGAATTATCCACATTTCTAAAGTGAACCTTCTATAATCTGACTAGACTGCGAACATGTTGCTATAATCTCTGATCATCCAGTATGCTATTAGGAGTATAATAACAATCTAGTTTACTAGTCAAAGATATGATGAGGATTAATTTCAGAAGAGAGCATATGCCCAGAGATTTGGTTAATATTATATAAAAACATCATTACTAGTGTGGGGTATTTTCCTTATAATAATTATATACAAAGAGTCCCTGCATTATTCTTTTATAGTCACATTCTGGGGTCACTATAGAAGAATGGATTAGAGGGTGGATGACAGTGACTTTAAGCACTTATTATCTAAGATTCCTTAGATTTTATAACAAACTCCATGGCTCCATATATTTAAGAAGAGAAAGAAAGGAGAATCATTTTAAAAACTTGCTCTAACATATAATCAAACATTGTTAGTTAACCTTTATGTTGCAGTTTGAAAGAAACAATTTTTTAGCTAATTAACAATGGACATTTTTCTAAAATTAATACCTATACAGGGAAAGGAATGCTGTCCAGAACCAGAAGTTTTTTTAAAAAAATCTAAAACTTCCTTGTGAGCCAAATATCAACCCCAAAGTCAGAGATAAAAAATCCTTTCCAGGGCTTCCCTGGTGGCGCAGTGGTTGAGAGTCCGCCTGCGGATGCAGGGGACACGGGTTCGTGCCCCGGTCTGGGAAGATCCCACATGCCGCGGAGCGGCTGGGCCCGTGAGCCATGGCCACTGAGCCTGCGCGTCTGGAGCCTGTGCTCTGCAATGGGAGAGGCCACAACAGTGAGAGGTCTGCGTACTGCAAAAAAAAAAAAAGAATCCTTTTCTGTGTTATTCCAACATTACTTGCGGAATATAGTTTTATATCAGGAAAGTTATCTTGGATCCCACCTAAGGCAATTTCAATACTGAAGAGCCCAAGCATAATGTTATAGACCAGTCAGGTCGTTGGGATGGTTTGGCACCATAAGAAAGCAGCACAAATAGGCTAGTAAGTATATTTGATTTATTCTACTTCCTTCCTGATATGAAATGTGCCTGTCCATTTTATGGAAAGGCAACTTTTTCTTTAAAGTGGTTACTTCTAACTTGATGATCTTTTTAAAACTATGGAAAGATTCTCAGAAACTTGGAAGTTCTGTGAAGACTCATCCCTACTGATTCATCTGTCACCTCAAGTTCATGTTTACTTGGGGTTAGTATTACCATCTTAGAAAGACTGTTCAACTCCAGTCGTTTCCTGAATTTAGTAACTAAATCTCAGTTACATTCCTAGCAGACTCTCATTTCTTCCTGGGCTTTGTGTATTCTTCTCTGGGCCAGGAGCTTCCTCGTATATCAAAGGCAGCTTTTTGTAGAGAAGGGAGACGTGAAGGGGCAGAGGAGCCTGGAACCTGACCCTGTGTTACTGCTTCTGCTTGAGAAAGCTGAGAAGTTAAAAACACTCACTAAATAATTCCCTTTAAATCAGAAGAAAAATGATTTTTTACAGTTAACAGTTAGATGCAAGATGATTAATGTTTTCAACCTTGAGGGCAAACTCTGACTGTTTAGTATGAATTTTTTATTTCTGTGTTTCAAGTGAAAAATATCCTCGGGTCCTTTTGAATGTCAAACAATTAGTCCGAATTCAAAATGTATTAGGTTAATTGTATATTTTTAATCTAATTTTAATATTTTTTGACCGTGAAATTGATAAGCTAGCATTTATTTGCTTTTGAAACCTTTCAAAGTTTATAACAATTTTTATCTGTTTTAAATGATATTAATGCTTAATGATAAAAAGCCTGGCCTAAGGAAGAGATAACATTGAAGAACTATACCAATGCATGGGGCCAGGGTATAAACTGTCTATCTGGTCTGCTTTCTTCCCATCAGTATACAGTATATGTTCTGGAATTTAGTGTGGGGCTTTCTCCTCTGGGGGACAATTGACTCAGTTATAAGTGAGAGAGTAGGCAGATGTGAATGCCATCATTAGTTGTAACACTAGATTTCATAGAAAGACAAAGGGACTAACTTATATGGTCTTTGTATGAGAGAATAAGAGGTAACTGCCTGTTTTTCCTGATAGGAACATAAAAACAGGCCTGAGTTAGGATCCCTTGTCATCTCTGTTACTCTGAGCAAGAATAAATTTCTTCAACTGTTAAATGTAGAAAATTAAACCTACCCTAACATGTGTACCTTAAAAAACAAATCTGGAAGCTTATACAACAAACGGGTAACAGTAGTTGTCTTAAGGAGGTGATTTTATTTGTCTTTTACCTTAGATAGATTTAAACATTTTTTTAAACAAGAAAAAATGTAACAATCTTGTAGGACTATTTAAGTTTTGATTGTTCTCAAAAAAGTTTTTTATCAATAGACCCCCTTTTTGAAAAGGCATCTTACGTAAAACTTCGTTACATAAATATATGTATGTGGAGCTACTCTGCTGACAAAGCCCCATGCCCTGGCCTTGTCTTCCTTCTTCAGGTAACCCCTCAGGCATCTCCATGAAGATCTGAGCTCCATGGAATAGTGACAGAAACCCACTTTGATGTGGGTTATTGGAGACCATGAAAGTAAAGGACCTTGAACAATGCCAGCCATGTAATATTTACTCAAGTAATGCTAACTATTAATGTTATTATTGTCACCAGTTGTTTTTAGACTTCATTCTTGGAGAAAGTAGTATAATTTACAAAAGGAGAAATGAGATAACACATCCTTTCCTAGAAGAGCATTTACCAGTTCCCAGTCTGTGGTGCTTAACTGATGAGTCCATTTTGCTGGTCCAGACTTTGTGTTGAGCCTACTGGCCGGTCAGCCAGTGTTGTTGGCTCAGGATTACATAGTTGTACTTTTTCCAGTCTAAGCCATGCAGATAAAACAGTATGGGGGCAGCTGAAGTGTAGGCAGCCCAGGGGTGTGGAGCTTGCTCATATCTCTTCTTTCCACTGGGGCTTTCTGATTGCCTCCCTTAAAAGCTTAGCCTTGCCCTGTGTCTCAAGATCATACTCGACCTTTAGCATAAGAAAGAAGAAGGTCTGGTTTACCATTTGGTGATTCAGCATTGATATTCTGACTTATCATTGATGTTCTTGAAACGTCTCCCTCAATTCTGAAAACCAGGACTCCTACTGTGCGCTGGAGTTGACTTGTATTGGCTCATGGAAATCAATTGCTCATTTTTGAGGAATTATGCAAGCTGGCAGATGTTGCATAGTAGCTTGAAATCAGCCATGTTGGGAGTATTTACACTACAGAAATTGGCAAACTCTAAAAAAACAGACTTTTCCCCTGAAGAGTTAGTGGAACATCTACCAGAATATCACTGGTTTAGGCCACCAACTCATGCTCTATTTCTCATAACTGGAGTTTTATTCTTTCCTAGACCAAATTTCTGCCTTCACATCACAAAAAGATTTGGATCCTTTATTCTTGTCAGACTTGACTCCAATGGCAGGAGTTTGATCTTATATCCCAGCTCTAAGCTGGGACCCTGCTCTCCATTATCTGCTCACAGATCTCTCCCAAGGCCTATCTAGCTAAGATTTATGAATATATCACCATTACAGTAGTCCCCCCTTATTTGCAGTTTTACTTTCTGTGGTTTCAGTTACCCACGGTCAACCATAGTCCAAAAATATTAAATAGAAAAATCCAGAAATAAACAATTGATAAATTTTAAATTACACGCCGTTCTGAGTTGCATGATGAAATCTTTCACTGTCCTACTCTGTCCTGTCTGGGAGGTCAATCATCCCTGTTACCCACCATTGGTCACTTAGCCATCTAAGCTATCAGATCTACTATTGCAGTGTCCCAGTGCTTGTGTCCAAGTAACCCCTATTTTTACTTAATAATGGCCCCAAAGTGCAAGAGTAATGATGCTGGCAATTCCACTATCCTCTTACTGTGCCTAATTTATAAATTGAACTTTAGCATAGGTATGTATGTATAGGATAAAACATAGTACATAGAGGATTTGATACTATCTGTGTTGCAGGTATCAATAAGGGGTCTTGGAACGTATCCCCCATGGATAAGGGGGGACTACTGTACCTAGATTTTCTTGTCTCACTGGTATGGGTCTTGAACTACCATTCTGCATTCCCTATTATGTGGTAATAGAGCCCTTAGTGCTTGTCCTAATATCCATTTATTAACTTCCTCTTTAATTGATATGTTTTATTTCATAGTCTTCAATTCCTTCCAGTCTGTGTTTCCAGGTCTGCTTTGTCCTAGTCTGTCTCAATTAACTGAAATAATTCAGTAGTCTTTCTGTAGAATTTTTTTAAAGTTTTAAATATACTCCTCCTAGAAATCTTTTTCCATATTATTAGCCTCTAAATTATTTAAATGTAATTTGTTAGTGGTTTTAATTTTAAAACCTAATTTAACATTTTAATAAATAATAACATTTAATACCCATAATGAGGGTTCAGCATATATAGTACTTAATTTCTTAACACAGCACCTATATCTTCCCATAAACTAACTAACATTAATTGTTGCTGTCCATGTCCCAGACACTGCTCTGAGTGCTTTGCATGTACTAATTCACTTAATCCTACAGAATTCCTGTGAGACATGTACTATTATCATCTTCATTTTACAAATGAGGAAATTGAGATAAAGAGAGGCTGTGTAGCTAATAAATGGCAGGGTGATGGTTTGAACCAGAACCATCTGTCTCCAGAGCCATGCTTTTAACCATTCTACTATCCTGACTCTTCCTAAAATGAAGCGCAAAGCTATTGCTTTTGAGAAACTCCATATTCTTTTATTGTTAAAGTTGTCAGCTCACCCCAGGAAGGGGAGAAATGAGAAAGGTGTAACCCAATAAGAGATTGTCAGACTGAAAATTCCCTCATATCCAAGGAGAGTGGGGAAATGACTTAATAGAGGGACCATTGAACTACATAGACTCACAAGCTAAGAAATATACTACCTCACTCTCTGTTCCTTCATTTTAGTTTTTTCTCCAGTTATAACAATATTCAGTAATGTGGCCCACTATAGCAGATGCAGAAACTTGCTAAAGGAGTGGTATGCTGACTTAGGGAAAACATCTAATAAAATTCAATATAAAATGCATGTACATAAACGTGTTAGTTATTTTTATTTGAGCATAAAATTAAATATATACTATAAAAATCTGTGTTCATTATAATGCTCATACTGTAAAACTGAGATTCTGGAGTATCATTAAAGCTAAGATAATTCTGAAAATTTTTCTGTAATGATATTTTTGCCATTTACCCTCAGAAAAATAACACCAAATTATATCTATCCAGGCCATGACATTTGGCATATTGAGTAGGAAATAATGAAATTGAATTGTAGCAAGACAAGGATGAAGAGGCAATAATTTTTAATCCAAGAGCATTTTCTGGAAAGTTCACAGGAGAAAGTAAAATCTATCAGATTGAAAGGCCTCAGGAATCATCTGCATTAAAAAAAATTCTCCAGATGATCCTTATGAACCTCATAGTTTAAGAACTACTCTTCAGCAGGTCAAGCTAGCAGCCTAGCAAAGAACTGAGTAGTTCACTGAATATTCCTAATTGCAATTCTTAGTCTCACTCGCAGGGTGAGACTCTCAGGGTAGAACCTAGAAAAGCAGAAATGGGCGGATAGGAAAGGAACATTTGTAAATGTCAATCCATGTGTAGGGGTTGTATCCTCCTTTGGGCTCTCATCGCAGCTGCTTATCAATGGAGTTCATGGAGAAACATGTGTGAAAAACATGGAAACACATTAGACAGGCAACTGGAGTCCCTAAAATGTGATTTCCACTTTGGAGTCTAAGCAGGAGACAGACCCAGCAATGAGCCTGGGCTCAGTTTACCATGTTAACCCATTTTCTTACATCTTATTGCCAGAAGAAGAGTGGAAGAGAGTTTGTTGTTTCTTTTCCTGCATATTGTCAGTGGGAGAAATGGTTGATCCTCTTGGGGATATGCTTAGATTTACTCTGTCAAGTCCAACAGATACTATTATCATCAATTTCATCAATTTCTAGATGAAGAAACTGAGACAGTTAACATAAATGCTATGAATATATAGCTAATATATGGCGGATTTGAACTACAGAACAGGTACATGGTTCCTAGTGTTTGAACAGTGCCTTCAGCCCATGTTTGTCAAATTTTCACGAAAATATTTGTCTATGATACTCATGCTTAATTAATATCTGTTGAATTGAACGAGAATGAGGGAAAGACCCTGGCCAGCATTTGTAGCAGAGGCAAATCTTCTGTGCTTTTCCTTTCTTTCTTCAGTTGGTACTTCCTCTCTCTTCATTGCTCTCTGATCTGGTGCCTGAGCCCACTGCTTGTTTCCTACATGCACAATGTCTTCTGCTTTTGGTTTTCTACCTGTTCCACTCAGCACCCACAACAACTACTCCCCCATTTGTGCTTTGACTTTCTCTCCTCTTCACGAGATAATGTACTCTTCTCTGTCCAGGACCCTCAAGACACAAAATTCTGCTGTGTGATGGTCAGATAAACTGTTCCTTGCTGCTTTCTATGAGGAATCAAGTAATATCTAATCCAAGTTAAATTAAGCATTTCCTTAAGGAAGTACTTCCAGAGCTATAGAAATACTTGATAGGAGTTCCATTTTCAGTCAGGGATGCTTTGGTATGTTCAAACCCAATAGGCAGGGGCTTAATTCACTTATATACAAGGCCAGCCCTGAACATTGGAATTTATTTAAATACCCTCCAGAGACACTCAAGTCTTTAATGCTGCACACATAGAGATTCAAACCAAGCACACACACTGACATTTTCCTGCCCCTGCTTCCCTAGATGCTCACAATATTTAAGGCCGAGCTGATGTTGGGAACTCCCATGAGAATGGAGCTGCTCCTCTGTGAGTTTGCCTAATGGGGCAACTGGCATTTCTTAGTCTGCCAGAGGAGTGCTGAATGCAATGACTTTGCAAAGTCTCCAGAGGTTTCAGTTAGCTTGGAGCCCAATAGAGCAGGCTGTTCAGACCAGATCCAAACCACCTAAGAAATCAAGTATGAGGAAGACTGGTCTCTCTTTTTTCTCTCTCATTTATCAGCTGCAAATTGCTATCTGCTTTGCAAGAGGCATTAAACAATGAAGAATAACTGCTGACACTCATATTTTAGTATCAACAAGACATTTTTCATGCATATTCTCCTTTGATCCTCACAAGTATTATTTTTCTTTTTTTAGATCTGGGATTATGATGATGCTGTAGATCTGGGATTATTCTAGGTCTTTTCCAAGGCCACCTAGCTGCAGATGTGACAGAATTATTCATTAAGATTTTAATTTGCAATTTGTTCTCAATTTTCCAACCTCATCTTGAAATGGTAACCTGGCCTTTTTATTCTTGAGCCCTTTGTGATGGGGTCAATATCAATATAACCCAGCTTTGTTTTCTAACCTGAACTCTTTGAGGGGGTTATTCCAGGGAAATGGAGAGCAGTGAGAGCCTTGTAGGGGAGGGGAATGTTTGCTGCAGTGAGCATGAAGGGAAAGGAAGACTTTCCCAAAGGAGAAGCAGCAGCGATTTGAGATACCTTGGAATTGGTGCTTTCACTTCTTCACAGAGCCTTGGAGTGGAAGCAGGACATCAGGAGGAAATGACTGTGATTCACCTAAGGAGGCTGGACCGTAGGTAACAAGGTTCCCAGGTTCCACAAAGATATCCTGCCCAAGAAAGTGGGCACATGTCTGCCTCTTAGGGACCAACATGGGCTTGGACAAAAACCATTCAGGGGTGACCAGAGACCAGAGAGGCCACCATAAATATCTGCTTTACATAATATTCTGAAACACTGATGTCATCCTGGACTGGGGAGAGATACACTATAACAACTGGGATTAGATTTGAAGGGACAGGATTACTGACATTTGATCAGGTTTAAAAGCCTGAGTTTGTTAGGTAAAATTTAAGCCTATTAAGTTGGAGAGTTCAGAATAGCAAATTTCATTGTCTTTCCATAGCACTTACTTCTCACAAAATTTACATTTAGGTGGATCTCAGTGGGGGAAGATCTAGTCATGCCATTGTTATGTATGCTTGTGGCAAAACAGAAATCCAGCCCCTGTCCCTTATCGGATTTTTCCAATATTAATTCTGTGGCCATGAACCACATTATATTACTGGATAACTTGATCTGTCAGCTAGTATCAGGGGTCTAGAATGCCCATTTGGGCAAGACTAGAGGCACAAATTCATCTCATGAAATAAGCTGATCGCTTTCTTTGGTGGGAGTAATGACTTATAAAACACACTGGAGAAGACTGGAGAGATTGCTTAAAAATCAAATAACTTATTAGATTTTCCAGCTCCATGAACAACTTCTAATATTTTCTAGACAGAGCCATCTACATAGACCCTCTGCCTTTGGATGGTAAAACATAACAATTTTATTGTTATGTTGCTTCATAGCAGAAAAATTTTTATGATTCTGTGTTTCATTAAAAATCTTTGATCCCCAACTTAAATTGAGCTGAAGCTAAGAACTAGTTTACATATTTACATATGGTATTTGGTCATTACACTAAAAATCAAAACAAAAACAAAAGCAGGGAGGTTAAACAGAAAATCTCTCTGTCGTGCTAATCTCTCATCTCCTCCTTCTCTTCCTCCTTGTCTTCTCTCTTCAATATACAGACCTCAGAGAAACACTACAGAACCACAAATTACTGTGGGGTGCAACTCCTACTTAATAACGACATCCCGTAAGTTAGCAAAAATCTGCCAACATCTGCAGGCTCCTCTACAGAGTTGTGAGCCAAAGTTAAAAATCATGTGTGACAGTGCTGTGGAAAATACAATTGATTCCAGTCTGATTGTGTCAGTTCCAAACAGAGACAATATTGATGATGCTGAACAGTAATCTTATTGGGCTTGGACCCAATTGAACATTGGTCTTTGTCAACTCATTATTCCCCTATCAGAGGGATCTCCGCGGATTGATCTTGCCAGCACCTCTTGATGTGTCTCACAAATCACCATTCTCTTGTTGGCAGGCAGATTTGAGTATTGCACAGTAATTGCTGGGCTTTTTCCCCTCTTTCCCCACCTCACTCCCTGCTAGGAGACAGCAACTGCACATTACAAGTCATTGTCACATGAAAGACCAAAAAGTACTAACAAGATAGAGTAGGTAGGTGTGCAGTCCTGGTGATGCCAAGAGCTATAATGCCAAGAGCCATACCACGGATATTTTTTGATTGGCAAAATAAAGTATTAAATCCTCTTTTTTTCCCCTTTAGAAAGTTAGTTAGAGAGATCCCTGAACTTTTCGGAAGACTGCAGCATTGCCTGTAGGAAAGTTCAGCTCTGCAGTCCAAGGGTCTAGCTTGGGTGATTAGTGTTGTCGTTGCATTTTTAGCAAGTTTGAAAAGTGTATTGTCTCATAAGTAGTGGTGGGTAGGAAGAATAAGGCAATGAGCATAACATTTTGTACAAGTGACACAATTTGACATTCCCCTCTATACATAAAAGCCTTCAAAAATCAAAGTTATTAATCTAGTTAATCAATAAGATACCAAAATATAAATGGATTTCTGGTGTTTCCAGGCGAACTACTCAGGATAAAGTCAGGCCTTCGTAATGGTGTCACAGTTAGTTTTCTTCTTGGATCAAAGCCTCTGACAATAATGTGTATCCATGTATTTGTTGGATAATCTAGCTAATTGGAGGTGAGCACCACCAAGGATGATCTAGGATCACATAGTTTTAGAATGTGTATTTGACATCACATATGTCCTCAATCATAAGGATTTGTCTGATGTTCTGGGAATTCATAACACTTTGAATCAGTGATAGAAATTTAAATTCTAAACTTTTAAGCAATAATGATTTCTTAAAGGGCCCATAATCCTATATCTTTTGTAGTTTAAACAGTAAGAAAAGCTTATGTGGTGTTTACACATATGAGAGATGAACACTGAGGCTGCTGGCTGAGATTGCTCCTTTTCTTCTGACTCCCTTTAGCTTTTACACTTTTTCCACTCAGACCTGTATCTTATGAAGAGTTACCAAAAGAGAAATCTGTGAGCTTACTGCAAGTTAAAACTGCTTGTAATAAAATTTTTGTATACAGTATTTTGGAGGTTCCTGATAATGATGCCTGTGGAATTAGCAGAATCCTCATTGTGACTTCTTCCTTGCTGTCTGTCATTTCTGGAGTCAATAGTATTCTTTTGGCAGGAGCCATTCCTATACAATAAACTCCATCACAAAGCTGCTTTGTGATGCACTGTCATTGGTTAGAGAAGCTGAAGGTGGTGCTTGCACTCTACTCCTTGCATAGAGTTGTTGTCTGCTTCCTACTCTGTGCCAAAAACTATAGTCAACTGAGAGTTCATATGATGGATCAGCCTAATAAAACTTGATTTTTCTTTACTGACTTCACTCTATTTACTTTTCACACCTCTCCTGGGTTGGAGAAGGTAATTGAGTGTTGGGATCTGAAGTCCTCCTGCTGGGGTGGCAGGCTGCATAGGGAGGTAAAAATAAGCAAAAGATAGTTAATTGGGTCCACGTATCAAGTTTAGTTATTCCAGCAGAACATGAAAGCAAGAATTACACCAGAGGACTGACAGTGCAGATAATGGAGAGTTGACTGTTTAGAATCCATTTGACACCACAATCAGAGGGTCACCAGAGGTGAGAGTGAGGGCAAAGTTGCACTCTTCCTCACCCTCCTTCAACGACATTTTTAACAACACAACTTGATCACCCTGGTCAGCCTTGAAGATATGCCAAGATGAGGGAATATCTCAAGGGTTTCTCTTTATCTTGGTTTTAGGTGAGAATATTGATGTTCCTGAGCTGATTGGATATGTGAAGGAGCACCTAATTGAGAAATTGTGTCTTATATTTTTACTACTGATGTGTCATAAAAGAACAAAATACCTTTTTCTCTCCAACTTCAAAAATTGGCAGACTTCACCACATCAAGAAAGTTTGGTCACTGTAAACAGCAATCACTATAATTATTGGAATATACTGATAGTAGTGTTTAGTGGTTTGAATGATTAAGAAATCATCATGTATCATCACTAAAAGAAAATCAGAAAGCAAATAAAGATTTAACCAAATGACAGCAACAAAAAGTCCATACCTAAAATACTATTTCCTTTTTGACTATTTTTTCATTTTATTTACATATTTGAGGGGTTGAATTTTATTGTTTGTTTCTGGCAATTTCTCATGCCTTCTTTGGCACATCGACCTTAAGTGGATAATAGATATTTATACAGAATTATTGACGATGAGAAAATCCAGGATTAGAGGAAATCAGGGGAGGGGTCTTGGCATGATTCTCTTAAGCATGTATTGATGCTTTCATGACCACCTATGTAGTTGAGGATGTAGAATGACTTAGCGGTTGCTTGTGGCCTTCAAGTTCTAAGATATAAGATAAAATAAAACTTCTAGTGTTTAGAAAATGTAAAGCTGGCTTTCATCTTATTCCAAGATGCCATTTTAAATGGGAAACTAAAGGACAGCACAAAGATTCTATAGTTCTCAAAACGCCCAATCCAGAAAGCCTTGTTAAATACATTTCTTGAACCCCTCTGAGTGAGTCCCTCAGTACCTTCCTTTCAGATCAGAGATGTCCTATTAGCGCCTTGGCCTGAATACCAAAAACACATAAGATTCTTGATTTGAGGCCTACATTTCTTGTATTAGGAAGCAATACTAACTTCATGGGTATGTGACCTGTGCAGTTAGGGCTCCGTGCTTGCTTCATGCTCTGCTGCTGCCATCTTGAGTTTCTTAATAATATTTGAACAAAGAGCCTCACATTTTCCTTTTGCACTGGTCCCTACTCATTATGTAGTCAGTCCTGTCAGGAACCTCTGATTTGCTCTCATACTAAGTTGCTTTCTTTCTTCTTCCATCCCTTATGAGCAGAAGGAATGTAGAGATCTGTAGGCAGAGATACATAAGGGAGTTGTTTGGCCTTTAAGCATGTCTCAGGTACAGCTCTCCAGACTTTAATCCAGGGAGACCCAGCACCATGTTCCAGGTCATACACAGGGCTATCACAAGACTCATCAAAATCCCTTCCCAATGCTCTTGGTAATACTCTTCCAATGGGACCAGTCAACTTTTTATCCTTTAAAGTAACAACAAGTGCATTTTATTTTAAATTAGATTTCCCATAAACATTAAAGTGACTTACAAAATAAAAATAGTACTCCTTCCCGTTTGAAAACTACAAATCAAATAAATCTGAAGTCTCATAATAATATTCCTCAGATAAAGATAAGAAGAACATTGGTAGAGCAAATAGTCACCCTCCACAAAAAATGCCCATTCTAATTTCTAAATCTTGCCTACCATTGTACCATTTGCAGATGTTTAATGAAAATTATTTTAATAATATTTGGCATCATGACTGTCAAAACTTAATGTCGGGGCTTCCCTGGTGGCGCAGTGGTTGAGAGTCCGCCTGCTGATGCAGGGGACACGGGTTTGTGCCCCGGTCTGGGAAGATCCCACATGCCGCGGAGCGGCTGGGCCCGTGAGCCATGGCCGCTGAGCCTGCGCGTCCGTAGCCTGTGCTCCGCAACGGGAGAGGCCACAGCAGTGAGAGGCCCGCGTACAGCAAAAACAAACAAACAAACAAAAAAAACCCTTAATGTCGTAAGAAGTACACCCAGGATTTTTTTTATAGCATTGTCAGTCCATAAGATGGGACTTCAGACCTGGCTTTGTCAAATGAGTTGTCCTTTGGAATTCTCTCTAGCACTTCTATCTGTGGTATTATGCCCAGCTCACTGCAGAGGCTCCCAACAATTACTATTCCCACTTTGTAAATATTTGCATGATTAATTTTTCCTCATGTGTGTATTTCTAACCATGAATACAAACAGCTTTTCATTTCAAATAAACGAGCAGGCACCCTGAGGGGCAAGATCATACATTTTTATGAAGTTGCTGCTGTGGAAATTTATAATTTTTGCAGAAAATTTCACTTTTTTCTGCAGCAAAATGAAAATTTAATCCCTGTGAAAACTAATTTTCATTTTAATAAAGTGACAACAAGAATAAAACAATTAGATCCTTATAATTTTTAGGGGGAGTGGTAGTACTCTGTTCTCTTTGCATTTACACAGCACCTTTCCCAACAGTAGTGGGTACTTATCATTTTGAGGATTGTGTGTGCCTCTATTCCCATAAGAAAGAACTCTTGGGCAGCTTCACAAGTTATGAATATAATAAACCAAGGAAATAAAACCTAGGTTATTAAACACTTTGAGAAAATTTCTCTGATGTGAGGAGTCAGTGCCAGAAATTTCTGTGATAATGGGGAAATCATTAAGACATGGAAAGCACTGAGGACAAGAGAAATTTCCCTTTACAAGGTTCTATTAAAATAAATGTGTCATTTACTTTGATTTTCTATTTTGAGTGATCCAGACAATTTAAGGGTCTGTGACTTTTTAATCCAAGAGTCTTTGACCACTTAATTCATGTTAGGAGTTTTAGGTGACTAGTCTAAATGTTTGTCTGAAGGCAAGGCATTGTTTCCCAAGGTTAGTGCTCACATAATCACCTTTGGGTGGTACATGAGATGACTTTAGGTGTTACAGTAATGAGCACTTTTTGTTTTAACTATGTAGATATTTTAATGAGTAATTGAATATACAAACACACACACACACACACATATAGTGTGTGTGTACAAAGTTTTTAACAAATCTTGTTAGCAGTACCTTAGAAATATCCAGTATGTCATCTCACCATCTTCACACTACATTCATGACCCATCCACTGTGATGTCTCTGCTAAATTAAGACCATAGTCTCCTAACTGACCTCCCTGCTTCTACTCTTCCTACCTGCAGTTGATCTTTCTCATGGGAATCAGAGAGAAGCTTTACAAACATAGGTTAGGTCCTGATTTTGTCAGCTCAAAATCTTGCAGTGGCTTTCCCTGTCACTCAAAATTAAAGCCAGCGTCCTTGCCATGACCCACAAGCCATGCCAGGTCTTTCCTTTGGCTACTTGCCTGATTTTATCTCCTGCCACTCTGCTTCAGCTTCCTTGCTATTTCTCCATCATGCTGAAAGTAAGTTGGTTTCAGGCCTTTGGAATTTCTTTTCTTTCCTCTTTCTAGAATTCTCTTCCAAACTATTCACATGGCTCTCTTCCTCACTGAATTCAAGACTTTGCTCAAATATCACCTGATTTGGCCCCTTCCCTAGTAACTTCACTTTCTATCTCTTCACTCTGCTTTGTGTTTCTCCATAGCTGTTATGCCCAGTGGTAGACTGAAGAAATGGCCTCTATTTGTCATCCCATCCTGTATCTGCCCTCTTTGCCATGTGACTCTAATCTCTCTCACTCTCACTGGGCTTGGCTATATGACTTTCTTTGGCCAATGGTATATTGCAAATAGGATGCAGGCAGAAGCTTGAAAAAGTGTGTGCTTCTTTCTGTTTGACTGTTGCTCTTATGCACTTTCTATGAATACCTGCTGGAGGATAAGTTTCCCGGAGTAAGACTGAATCACCCTCTCATCCCAACCACAGCAGTCTAGAGTAGCCCACAGCTGGCTGACTTTCGGCTTTGTAAGCAAATTCACTGGAGACTAAGAGAGCTGAACAGCCAAGTCCTAAATAAACGACCCACAAACTCATGGAGGAAATAAATGATTGTGTTTAAGATGCTCAATATTGGGGTTCTTTGTTATGCCACATTATTATGGCAAAATATAGCTCATATATCCCCTAATGACATATTGCATTTTAAAAATTTATCTACTCCAGAATATAAATTCCTAAGAATGAATGTTCTGTCAGTTATAGTTACTTTTAGTACATGATGTTTGGCATATAGAAAATATTTATCTAATAAAAGTTTGTTGAACTCAATGTGTTTTATGGATAACAGTGCTTAGGTTAAGTGTAAGGAAGGCAGTGCCATGACAATTCACCTAGGCCACATGAATTGCAATTGTAAGATGCTCTGGAGTCTGGGATTGAGCAATTATGATGTTGGTCTACTAATGATTAAGGTTTGGTAAACACTCTCTTAAGGTACTGGGATGTTACATAATATCATGTTTCAAGCCTTTCTAAATAGTCAAGCAGAGGCAGGGATTTGCAGATGCCTTCTGTGGAACTTCCATAGACATTTCCTCTAATCCTAATATACATCAGATAAGCAACTTGGACAGGGTGCCTAATCAATCCAGGAAGATGCTGTGATGACATTTTCAGAAATGTACAATCACAGAGAACTTTTACCACTGCTGCCTAACATTAAGGGATAGATAGTTTGAAGTAGCTTTTTGGTTAATTCACATTCACTGTTAAATATAACAATTTATTGAACACCTAGTATATACATACATAGCCTTGGTCTGGGCCCTGGGGATACAAAAATCAAAAGACAAAGTTTGTTATTAATACAGCAAAAGAATCACATTTTTTGAAAAAATTGCTCAAAACAATTAATGACATGTACTAGGATAGGGGATGGGGGCTAAAAAAATAAAAATATATAGATCTCTCTAGTCAGGTACTACATACAGCCTAAAGCTGAGTCTCTTTCTGATCTCATTCACTGAGGTGTCAAGTCCCATGACCCACAATCATTTACTATTGAACATTTAACTAATAATTTGTAATTTGTTTAAATGCTTAACCATAGTTGTCGACCACCATGTATCCAGTTTCCAGAAGTCAAAAAGATAATTGAATGTATCCAAGTAGCACACTCAGTCACAACAGCAGAGCTTAAATGCAAGACTTTCCTTGTGTAATTTATAAGGCAGGAGAAGTGACCTTCTTGATGTTTTACTACTGTGATCGGAACTATTCTGTACCTGTTTTGCAGAACATCATTTTTTAAGTTAATATGGTCTTGAGTATGGCCCCACATCCACTTGTGCCACCCGGTGAATTTGATATTTTGTTGTCATTGTCCAAATTAGCCAGCTGTGCCAAGAGGGACTGACTGACTGTTGCATACTTGGTCTCTCCCAAATATGTGTGTAATATACATATACATCTAATACATGAGAGCTCTCCTTTCACATTTTCTTTACTATTTTAAAAATTTTTAATTCATAAATTTAAGTATCAGATAGAATGTTTTGAAGCCAAAAAATGACCAACCTGGACTCCTGAGCTCCATGATTTGTGTGTTCCTTGAATGCCATAGAGTGACCATATTACCCATAAAATATTCACCAATCAAACAATTATATGTAAATCAGATTGATGTTATAGAAATTTCTTCCTTCTATATTTTATTTGTAACAAAGGCAGTATATATATTTTTTAATTTAAGGTGTCTTAGCTGCATGACAACTTTTTCCACTTTGGAACTGGAAAATTACAATTCAAACTCTTTACATTAATATGCATTGAATATCTTGGAGAGAGAAAGTATGACTATGCATGTTTCCGCAATCTATTTCAATTCAGAATCTGTCTCCCTACCCCCAGTGGTACACCTAGCTGAATTAATATTTTATAGAATATGGTTTGGGAAATTGTATGTAATATATACATATTTGAATCATAGCTTTATACCTGACCAATAATAATATTTCAACATTTAGTTAACTAATTAATAAATTCAACATTTATTAAGCACCTACTATGTTTCTGACTCCCTTCTGGGTTTAGGAGGAAGATACAAAGATGGTCTTTATACTCTTTATAATTTATTTTGTTATATATTTTTAGTATATAGACTAGTTCGGGGTAGTACTGACCAGAAGCAATAATAAAACAAAGATACACATTTCAATTTATAAACCAACTAGTAAAGGTAAAAAACTTGTAATTTGGTTGTGAACATTGTAACACACAAAGGCAGGAGCTGGATGTATTTCTCCATTTCGCTTTTATTTTCATGTATTTCTCCTTCTACCATTATCTTTCCCCTTTATTCCTGACTCTTTTTCTGTTTCAATTTATTGTCAAAATGCATACATGTATGTCTTTTCACTATCTGTTAAATCAATATTTTCCTAAATATTGTGCTAAGTTAACCTGGTCATATTTACCTGGCATTTTGCCAATTCAACTTTGCTCTCATTGAGGGCAGGCAACTTTCAGAGTACCTTATCTTGCACAAGTTGTCTTTTAGTTATCTTTAGTTGTCTTTTAGTTATCTATTTGGTAACTTGATTTAATTGAGTCATCACTTCTGTATACCAGTAGTGCTCATGACATCGAGCATTACTAATCCCATCAGTGGCCCCCAGGGAAAAGGGAGGTGAATGTTGCTGTACTAACACTAGCAGGAAAGGGTGGGATACAGTTCCCACTGGGGAGACTTCTAAGTGAATTTTGAAATTGGTGACCTGGCTGGAGAGAAGGTATTTTTTGAGCTTAGGCTGATATGATATATTCAAACATATATGATCCTCTTTATTTCTCAAGCATCTGTATCAAAGATTTTACCATGATTTAAATCTGATTCAGGTGGTGAAACATCTGGAAATCATGATGGCATTTACTGAACGTCATAAAATGTTGACATATAAAGCTAAAATTGTGTAATGTACCATTTTGTGCTAAATCACATGCCATCTTATGCTAGATTCTCCTATAGATGAAGAGTGGCAGGTGCCAAATATACAAGAAAAACTATGATGAAAATACTTTAAAGAAATTTGATTTACAAATTAATGAATTGGGAAAAAGTCTGCATTGTTCAATTTTTGTCATGAAACCTCCAAATACATCTACCAGAACGATTGTTCAAATAGCCTAAATGTGTACCCAACAGAAATGTGATTTTTTAGTTAAGAGCAACTCTACAATATTATATTTCATAGGCTGAAAGATGGAAGTACTAGTCTGGATAAAATTATTCCCCATTTTAAACTAAAAAGAAAAAAGAAAAAAGCAAAATTGGTTACAGCCCTGTTTCTGCAGTTAGAGAATTAGAAGAATTTGGGTTAGTTTGACTCTTTTGTTTTGCACATTTCTAATCCATCTTGGTATTTCGAGAAAAAAAAAGAAGAGTTATAAGGAGAACATCTGTTGCTATTCATGTCATTTTTCATCTACATCAGGTTCCATCGTAGTTTAAGAGGGCCTCTCTCCCTCTCTTTTTAAAATTGTAGTCCTTAACCAAAATTCTAAGGATTTTGCATTGCCTTTTTCACTAAAATTATTAAAGCAAGCTGATATTGTTCCCCTCATCCTTTCCTATCTCTGTCAATAAAACTCTGTTTTCTTCCCTTTCATATTCCTCCCAGGTAAGGGATTGCCCCCTCCTCCTCCCCCAAACCCTTCCATATGTGCTGTGCATGTTTTCCTTTCCAGTTTACTTAGGTTTATATTTTCATATTTACTGCCTCTCTGTATCCTATCCTTCGTTCCCCAAATTTCCTATTTTTTGCCCCTTTGCTTTCAAATTTGGCAACGTTGGAATTAAATAAGTAGTAAAAAGCCTATTTCTCTTTCATTCACAAGCATCTATTGAGCACCTACAGATGCCAGGTGATGTTCTACATACTGAGGATAGGCTGGGGAGGTTTCTGGTTGAATGGAGCATATATTTTAGCATAGGGGGTAGGGGAGGATAGATAATTAAGAAAATCAGGTAAATTTAAGTGTTATATAGGGTTGTCAGATTTAGCAAATAAAAATACCAGCTGTTGAGATAAATTTGAATATCAGATAAATAATAACTTTTTAACATAAGTATGTCCCATACAATATTTGGGGTAAAATTAAAATGTGGAAGAGATTGACTGGGACAGTTCGAGGCAATTTTGCAGCTGTCCTTTTCCCAGGGACATACATGTACAACTTGCACCCATGTGCCCATACTCATATTATTCTCTTGTGTACAATCTCTCACTCCTGCACTCCAGTCTCAGCTGATCTAGATTTTGCTCATTTTCAGGTTCTGCCTTCTTTCAACATTTTAGTGCAATGATGCCAATTCACATCACTCTCTTCTTTAATAAATCACCTTTACAGTTACTATCTACGTTACACCATTAACATGGAAATACATTGTTCTAGTCCAATGTCTATATCCTAGAATCAATCTGCAGTGCTCTGCTGCCATATTCATGAACTCTCCTATATGTGTGTTTCTTTTTTTTTTTTTTGCAGTACGCGGGCCTCTCACTGTTGTGGCCTCTCCCGTTGCGGAGCACAGGCTCCGGACGCGCAGGCTCAGCGGCCATGGCTCACGGGCCGAACCGCTCCGCGACATGTGGGATCCTTCCAGGCCGGGGCACGAACCCGTGTCCCCTAAATCGACAGGCGGACTCTCAACCACGGCGCCACCAGGGAAGCCCATATGTGTGTTTCTTATACCTCCAAATTGTAAGTACAGCAACTGCGAGCAAAGGCTCTGGAGTCAAACAGTTCAGGGTTCAAATCCTGGTTCTGCTACTTACTAGGACCTCACACAGGTTACTGGCCGTGCCTCAGTTTCCTCATTTGTAAAAAGGGGAAAATAAAAGTCTCTCTCTCTCATAAAGTTCTTATTAAATATGACTATGTATGTTGAATACCTGCCTTACCCATATTAGATTTCCTCCTCCTCCTCATTAGTATGATTATTACCACATACATACAATTTCTAGCATAGTGCAGATTTGGGCAAAATTATTAACAAATACAGAGCTTCAGTATTAAGTGATCATTGAAATTAACAATGCCTCTATAGTTTTGCTTATTTCTTATATGTACCTGGCCCTCTTTCTGGTCACAGTGAGCAGTCAGGAACAATTTGCTTTGTATTCTTTTAGCAGAAGAAGAATTTATAGATTACATTAACTGGGGAATGAAAAAAGGGAACATATTTAAAAGCACTACCATCCCCCAAAAAGAAAAAAACCCCAAAACTGTAATATGTGAATTAAATGCTATTCATGCCTACTGTCTCTCATCTCCTTTGAAAAGGAAATTTCCAGAGGGCAGAATCAATTTTTTTTGTAAGAGGCCATTCTCTTAAATGCAGAAGCTTTGGGTCACTGCTAAAAGTATTTAGTGACAATTGTGGTGATGGCCCCCTGATGATCTGTCCGAAAAAATTGGATTCTACAGCAGGTTTCTATAAATGCCATGCAGCAGGAAATTACTCATTTTATATTATGTTTTTGTAATTATTTGTTGTAGTTATGTCTGTAGCCAAGTTTGTAAATTGAATTCTACAACATACCTTCTAATGTTATGAGAAATAAAATCTTTTGGATTGAAATAGTGTATGTATGGTCTTGCCAAAGAAATATGAGGGAAGCCTAGAATAAAATAATATGTCCCATCTGCATGAGAGATTAGTGGAAATGAAAAAATCATTATTACTATAAGTCTACAGTATACTTACTATTAAAAGTCTGTAGTACACTTCTTAAATATGAGAATTGTGAAAGAAATACCTCCAAAATAGCCCACTAAACTGTGGTAGCTGAAGGTGAAAATTCCATTAGAATAAAAAACCAAAAGTTATTCTGAATGTGGTACTCTCTATTTGGAAAAATAAATCTTTGGGATAAATAATAGCATGTTAGAATTAAAATGACTATAAGACTATGGCTAGAAAAGAGGATCATGATAAGCTCTTCTCACCCCACTCTCAAAAACGGGATTTCTCTCTTTTTTTTAGATTATGTGAATACTCTAAATTACATCCAGAAGCAAACTGTCTTCTAGAGAGGCCTATAAATGGTCGCATACAGCACACACACATACACACACACACACACACACACACACACACACACACATAAAGATATTGAGCTTGAATGACCATAAAAAGTTGATTTAACAACAAAAATAGAATAAAATTTGAATTACCATTATTCTCATAATCACTTTATGGATTTAATTACTATATGTGACTGAAGCTAAACTTTTAATTTTTATAAATGGAATTATATTTTTCTATTGCCTTTCATATTCAAGATGTCTTATTACTTATTTTAAACCCAAATCATAATGAGATTTAAGGACAAGGTATATTTGTCACCAACGTTTTACATAGTGTGATATTTGAGCTTATTCCATTTTTAGATAACTTCCCCAATTCTATTTTGAGTGATAGGGATCTATGTTGGGTGATACGAAGAGAAGAAAAAGGCCTAACCTTCTCCAAATATCTCTTCTAAATGCTTGGATGTGGCATCATTTGCTCCTCCTTTCCTAGATGAAATTCTATTAGAATAATTGGAGGAATAGACACAGGCCTCAGGAACCATTACATTTCCTCCAGAAAGCTGATATGCATGACATCAGGGCTGTGTGTGTGTGTGTGTGTGTGTGTGTGTGTGTTAAGGAGGAGGCTTGGGGGAGAAGTTCCCTGAAAATGCCCCTTGATTCCCATAAGATCCCACTACTTTTCTTCAAATCAACTAATAGTTGGCCAGTGAAGTATATCTGATCTAATGGATTTAGGATTTAGGAAACTCTCAAATGAGGGGGACACAGAGGAGTAGCAGAACACTGGATAAGAAAAATAGAGCAGGTGCAAATGAGGAAGGAGGTAAAGGACAAGTTCTAATTTCATACTTCCTATGTGTGAAAAGGAGGAAACTGAGGTTCAGGGAATGTAAATAATTTGGTAAAGGTGCTGCAAACTGTGCAGACTGATATTTGAACCTGGGTTAAATGACACCAGGAAGGTTCTTACTAAAATTCCTAACCAGACCAAAAATAATCTCCATGATATCTGCTACTAGAAAAAGGATACACTTAGGAGTTACTTTACAATTTATTTAAAATTCCTCATCTTCAGCTGCCTTGGGACAGAAAGCTTCATTTCCTTTGCCCCAGAGCCCCCTCAGTGAGTGCCGGCTGGTCTTTTCACTGAGTCTTGAGCAGCCTGCAGTGACCTGCCCTTGAAGTGCGAGTTTAACAACCTTTGCCCAAGCACTCTCTGGCTCTTTGTACATCTTTAATAGTTTCCTTGACGGACTATGAAGAACTGCTAGATGACAGTTCTATTTCATTTTTCGTCACTGCCTGCTGCTCCTTTTTTCTCTCTGGCTTTTTCTCAAGGGCATGATTCTATAAGTCAATGTGGCAATGTTCACGAAGGGTATTGCTCTTTCAACCACTGTATATTGATGCAGTGCGAGCAAGTCATGGACATGTCAAGATTTCAGGCCTTCAAAAAAGTAATCAAGGAGTATTTTATAAACTCTAATGTCCTTTCCATTGAAAGCAAATTGAAACTGGGGATTGGGATCTGATATTAAGGGTTTACTTTAAAACACTGCTGCCAGAGGCATAAAAAAGCCCCTTTGATTAATATACCACAGGATTGTGTTCGCTTGGAAAAAACACAAGTGATGTGCTTTTGTTCGCCAAGTTTTAAATAAAACATTTGTCATCCTTGCACACTGTTTATTACTAATTGCACAATTATTTTATTATATGGCACCAGAAAAATATGATTTAAAGCTCCTTCTACATTTTCTGTTTTAAGTAAATAATCACTTTAGTCAAAAACTATTTATTAAAAATTTTCAAACATAATGGAGATGTCAAGACTTTTTATTAGTGCTGCATAATGAAATAATTGAGGAATTAGTAATAAATTTTTCTTCTTGTAATTTAGAATAAAGAAAAAACAATAACTAAGACTTTCTTTAAGAATGTGAGATTCTTAAAATTATCTCACATAAAATTTTGCTGATGAACGTCATATGTTTCTTTAGCAAAAACAACATGAACTGGCTTCTCCTTGTCATCTCTGCTAGATCAGTATAGCTATCATACACTGCATGGATGTGCAGATTTATTTATATATTATTTCTTTTGATTATCTCAGTATGGAGGGGGCAGATTAGTTTCTTTTTTTAAAAATTTTTTTATTGGAGTATAGTTGCTTTACAATGTTGTGTTCGTTTCTGCTGTACAGCAATGTGAATCAGTTATATGTACACATATAGCCCCTCTTTTTAAGATTTCCTTCCCATTTAGGTCACCACAGAACACTGAGTAGAGTTACCTGTGCTATACAGTAGGTTCTCATTAGTCATCTATTTTATACATAGTAGTGTATATATAGCAATCCCAATCTCCCAGTTCATCCCACACCCCCTTCGCCCCTTGGTGTCCATGAGTTTGTTCTCTACATCTGTGTCTCTATTTGGCAGATTAGTTTCAAATATTAGTACCTTGATATTTTCAAAAACACTTTCATAATGATCATTACCTTTCATATGTTACCAAATTTCAGCTTTTATACGAAGAGTAGGAAATATCTTTAAAAGCTAAATGATACCTTTTTATGACATCATGATCAATAAATGCTTATTAAGACATCTACTGTAAGGCATCCTCTCAGGCATTGTGAGGGACATGAAGGCAGACAGGTATGGACCTGCTTTCAAGGAGCTCACCATCTAGCAAGGGGGATAATGAATGTATACAGATTATTAGTGTGCCAACTAAAGAGTAGACATTGGCAGAGTGATATGGATTTTCAGAAGAAAGAAAGAATCCTTACGGCTTGGGAGAGAGAGATATGGAGGGCATGAAAGAGAAACTATCAAGGGATTGACATGTGGGCTTAAAGGATGGGTATTAATAGAAACAGCTAACATTTACTGAGCTCGTATGTTACCAGGCACCCTTTGACTCTAAAGTCTTTTTTCTTAACCATTAAACCATAGGATGTGGTTCCTATGGAGGGACACATATTCTTAGCAGAGGAAACAGTATGAGCAAAGGCATGAAGGGGACTGAGTTCTCTCTTTTAAATCATTTGTAGCTAGTACCGTAGGTACTGGTGCATATAGGAGATGGAGCCACACCATTCAATTCCCTACAGTAAAGACTAGTTAGTGCACTTTCAGCTTGTAATGTATGCCAACAGCAATGTGAGCCCTAAAAAAATAATGTTTTCACCATGCAATCATATATTTCTTAACAAAATGTTGTTCTCTATTCTTCCAACTGTGAAATTCTAGAATTAAGCACCAAATATACAATAGAATTAGAATCATAAGGAGGACATTCAGGGCCCTTCTGAGTCTGGCCTCGATTTACTTCTCCTCAATCTTATTTTCCTCTTCACACACCTTATGCTCTAGTCAATTAAGTTAGTGTTTCCCTCATGTGCCTAGTCCTGTCACACAACCCACTGCTCTTGCATACCCTTGGGCTTCTATGACTAGTTCAGCCTAGAACATCTTCCCTGTAACAACTAGAGCTCTTGGAGGCACATTACGTTTGGGGGATGTTGAGTGGCCTGCGTCCTGATCTGGAGGATAAATTCTCAGATCTTTTGTGGGTGCTTACATTTCTATTACATTTATGAGATTGCTTATTGTCCCAGAACTGATTTGGAAAGATTGTGGGTCTACAAGTTAACTAAGTCAGCTCTTCCTCTCAGCCCCTTTCAAGGGCCATGCCCCTCTAGTTTATATTAGAGAATAGAACCCTTTATTTTACCTACCTCCAGAGCTGTTCCCTTTTCAGGATTTCTCATCAAGTCTCTCACTGTTCATGGTGCTCCAGGTAACACCATTCACTTTCCTGAACTTCATTGTTAACTCTCCTCTTTTCTAACACTGGGAAATTCTGGGAAAGTATCTTTCTTCCTACTGCTACCCTGTAGTTCATTACTCACTACTTAGAAAGTCCTCTGGATCATTCCACTCCTATAAATTTACCCAAGAGAAATGAAAACATATGTCTATACAAATCTTTGTAGCAAATGTTTATGATGACATTGTTAAGAAACCACTATCTGTTTTCCAACGTAGTTAATCATTTTGCATTTCCACCAGCCATGGATGTGAGTTCGTTGCAAATTTAGCAATGTCAGTATTTGAAATTTTAGCTTTTCTACTAGATGTGTAGTGGTATCTGATTATGGCTTTAATTTGCATTTCCCTAATGACTAATATTATTGAGTATATTTTCATGTGCTTATTTGGCATCCATATCTTTTAGTTGGTTAAATTCTATTCTTTTTTGACTATTTTTAATTAGATTGTTTATTATTGAGTTGGTTACTTCTAGCTTTTGGCAATTATAAACAAAGCTACTACACGTTTTTGTGTGAATGTAATTTTCAATTCACTTGGTAAATACCTAGGAGTGCAATTACTGGGTCATGTGGTAAGTCTATGTTTAACGTTATAAGAAACTGCCAAATTGTCTTTCAATGTGGCTGTACCATTTTGCATTTCTACTAGTCATCTATGAGAGTTGCTACTGGAATTTGAGTTAAACTGCATTGAATATATACCTCAGTTTGGGGAGGACTGACATACTGACAGTATTGAGTCTTATAATCTTTTTTATTTTTTTAAAGTAAGAGTGGTTTTGTTTATTAATTAATTTATTTATTTTTGGCTTTGTTGGGTCTTCATTTTTGCATGCGGGCTTTCTCTAGTTGCATCAAATGGGGGCTACTCTTCGTTGTGGTAGACGGGCTTCTCATTGCAGTGGCTTCTCTTGTTGAGGAGCATGGGCTCTAGGCACGTGGGCTTCAGTAGTTGTGGCACATGGTCTCAGTAGTTGTGGCTGGCGGGCTCTAGAGAGCAGGCTCAGTAGTTGTGGAACACGGGCTTAGTTGCTCCGCAGCATGTGGGATCTTCCCAGACCAGGGCTCGAACCTGTGTCCCCTGCATTGGCAGGCTGATTCTTAACCACTGTGCCACCAGGGAAGTCCGGAGTCTTATAATCTTAAGAATGATATATCTCTACACTTATTAATCATTGTTAATTTTTCTCAGCAATATTTTGTAGATTTCAGTGTACAATTCTTATACACCTTTTATAAAATTTATCCCTAAGTTTTTACATATTCCCTAATATTGTAAATAGTATTTTTAAATTGAAATTTCCAATTGTTCGTTACTACTATGCATAGATAAAATTTATATTTACTAAAATATTCTATATAGATGATCATATTTTCTGCAAAGAAATTTTTATTTCTTTCTAATCTGTCTGCCTTTTCTTTTTTTCTTCTTTCCTTATCAGCAAGTACCTTCAGTATAATGTGAATAGAAGCAGTGAGAGGCGGAATCCTTTCCTTGTTCTTAATCTTACAAGGTCTTTCACCAATAGGTATGATGCTAAATGTGAGTTTTTCAAACATACCTTTTAACAAATTGGAGAAGTCCCTTTCTATGTTTAATTTATTGAGCATTTTTATCAAGAATGGATGTGGATGTTTGACAAAGGGGTCAATACATTGATAAAACACAGCAATCTTAACTGTATCTGCCCCAATCTTTACTCTGAAATCTATTTTGTCTGATATTAATGTAGCTACTCCAACTTTCTTTTTATCAAACTTAGCATCTTTTCCCATTCTTTTACTTTTAACCACTCTGTAGTTTATATTCAAAGTGTGATTCTGATAGACATATACAGTTGGGTCTTGGTTTTTTATTCATCAAGACAATCTGCTCTTTAATTGAAGTATTTAGACTATTTACACGTAATGTAATTATTATTACATTATGGTTGGGTTTAAATGTACTATCTTACTATTTGTTTTCTCTTTGTTCCACCTTTTTTGTTCCCCTTTTGGGGCTTTTTAAGAAAATATTAATTAATTTTTATTTTTCCATTTCCTCTCCATTGCTGGTTTATTAGCTATACTTCTCTTTTCAGTTGGTTGTTCCTCACTGCACAGATTAGACTGAGCTTTACAATGGTTAACCACTTGTCCAACATCACAGAATAGTTAAGCCAAAGCCCTTACAATAGCTTATGAGGCCTTACATTTTCTAGCCTTCAATAGCTCTCAGACATCATCTTTTTGTAGCCTCTCTGTCACTCACTCTGCCCCAGCCACACTGGCCTCTCTGCTACTCCTCAGACATGCAAGACACAGCCCCAACTAAGAGGTCATTGGCACTGACTATTTGCTCTGTCTGGAAGTCTCTTTCCCTAAGTATCTACAACGTCTAACTCACCTCCTGCAAGTCTTTGCTCTAATATCACTTTTTAAGGATGCCTACCCCAGATATAATATTTAAAATTTTATCCTTCTCCTCAATCTTCACTACCAACCCTTCTTACCCCACTTTATTATTTTTAAAAATGGCATATACAATTTTTTAGGTATTATGTTTATTGTTTATATCTTTCTTTCTTCCAAAAGAATGTAAGCTGCATGCAATCAGTAATTTTTTTTTGTTTTGATTAATGATATATTCTAACACCTAGAATGGTGCCTGGCACATAGTACACATTTAACAAATGTTTGTTGAATGAATGAATACATTGGCAAGAATAAAACACAAACAGTAAAGCTGTTTACACTGAAATATAGCTATGTAAAAACACTTGCAAAAACTATGTTCGACATGGGATTATATATGAATTTTATTCTGAAAATGTCATTCAATGTTGTTAAAACTCTATAAAATAAATATAATGTAGATAAAGTCAAGTATTTCATGTAGCAAGAGGCCATGTAAAGAGAGAAATAATTGGGAGACAGAGAATAGGAGGTTGCCTGTCTGCTGTGATTCAAGAGGTTTTGAGCAAAAACCTTTTCTAAGCATTTTTCCTTTTCTCTCTCTCCATCATCTGACAGAGTCTAAAATTCCACTATTAGAGAGGTACACCTTTCAATTTTATGGAATTTTTTTCTTAATCTTTAGGCATTGCTATCAAAATGCAAATACTCCTAAAAAGGGTGTTAATATACTTTAATCTAGTATAAATTTACACTTTGGAGAGGATTTATTGACATCATGTTTAAAGCAAGTGCTTCTAAGAATGGGACCTGTGTGCTGACAAATAGAGCCTTCCCATGACTAACTTGACCAGCTTCATAATTCAGGCTGATGCGGACATTTTATTGGCCAGTGTAGCCACTGAGTGCACACTCTCGTGTGTACATCCTGATGAAAGGGAGATTCAGAGGGACTTGTTGGTAGGCACATTCCTTTTTGGAGTATTAAAAACCAGATCCTTTTATACACTAAGCTTCATCTTTGGTAGATAAATTTAGAATTTACTTAAAAAAATTAAACAGACAGTGGTTTTCATTAATTCATAAAATTTTAAAATAAGATGGACCTTGTCAGGCAATGGCAGAGACAAGGTTGTGTGCCTGCTTTTCTATTTACAATGTAATGAAACCTTTAAATCCAGAGGTCCTCATGACTTTGTTAACTTCTTATTTATCCAAAGAGATACCAGAGGTGATGGAGGCAAACATCAACAATTGTAGCCCATCTAGAAGAGAACACACATGAAGGTAGGATAAGGTTCAGTGAATTCAGAGGTGAGGTTATGTCTATGTGGTTCACCCAGAGTTATAGGAGTTTGAGTGATTCTCTTAAATTTGTAAAGTGAACTAAAAATAAAACTTCGGCATTTTCCCCCCTGCTGCGTGGCCCTGATTGTAAATGAATGGTCAATTGACAATTTCTTCAACAACTAAGAAGTTCTCAAAAGGATCTACTGAAAGATGAGATAAGAAATGAATGCCAAGGCATAGGAGTAAATTTTTTAAAGCGGACAATTCAATTACTCTTCCAATGAAATAGTCTATCATTATTATTCACATACTTTATCCCTTCTCATATTTTTCCAGAGCCTCTCAGCCTTAGTAGTATTGGATGCCTGCTTGTATCTTAAGGGTCTTTAGATCTGTAGGAGTTCACTACTGAAATGTAAATGGCACTAAGAGGACTGTGCACAAGCCTTCAGAAGTGTATTGGATGACATCACCCTGAAAGCAATACAGGGTTTTTAATCAGGAGGCAATACTGTTCACTTTTCCTTTGGATGGTAAGAGGGAAATCACTTAAGGTTTGCTTTTTTCTACCTCATATTTTGACTATTTATTCTATGGTTTACTCATAAGCAAAATGGGAGACAGGTAATCTGGCTAATTCATGGTTCAGCAATTCCTTTTAATTTCCAAATTATTCAGGTTAATTACAGTCAATAGTCTATTCAAATATCTAATAATTATCTGACTACTCTTTGACCACAGAGATCCCTGAAAACGTAGTATTTATTATGTAGATGATAACAGTGGACCTTTATCAAGTTCTTCTCATGAGGAAGGACCCATGTCACGTCCTTTTTTAAAAAATAAACTTCTAGTTTTAGAATAATATTAGGTGTATAGAAAGATGAAGGAGATAGTACAGAGAGTTCACATATACCCTGTACCCAATTCCACCTATTAATAATTAATTATATGTACATGTAATGCTACATCTGGTACATATACATTAATATGGTACATTTATCACATTTAATGAGCCAGTATTTATACATATTAACTAAAATTCATTATTTATTCAGATTTCCTTTAGTTTTATCTAATGTCATTTTTCTATTCCAGGATCCTATCCCGAATAACACATTACATTTAGTTGTCCTATCTCCTCTTGGTGTGACAGTTTCTTAAACTCCTTGTTTTTGTTGATCTTTACGGTTGTAAGCAGTATGGTCAGGTATAGATTGTACAATGTTCTTCTATTTGTATTTTTCTGATGTTTCTCATGGTTAGAGTGAAGTTATGGGTTTGAGGAGGAAGATAACAGACATACTTTAATAAGTTAATAGGAAGATACTTTACAGAATAAAGTATCATTCTCATCATGTCAGATCAAGTGTTCATGCTGTGAAGATGACATCATTATCAATGTTAATCTTGACCACCTAGCTGAGGTAGTGTGTGTCATGTTCTCTCAACTGTAAAGTTACAATTTCCCTCTCTCCCTAACCCCTTCCATACTGTTCTTTGGAAGGAAGTCACTATGTATAGCCCACATTTAACAAGTAAGTAGTTATGTTCTACCTCCTTGAGGGTGGAGTAGATACATAAATTATTTAGAATTTTTCTACATGAGGGATTTGTCTGCTCTCCCCAACTTATTTATTTATCCAAATGATTTGTTATATCAATATGGACTCATGGTATTTGCTTTATATTTTTTATTATAATCTAACATTATTTATTTTCCTGCTTAAATTGTTCCAACTTTGGCAATAGGGAGCTCTGTTGATTGGCTCCCAAGTCCCTTTAACATGCCCTGATTATTGTGGGTTTCTTTTCTTTTTTGAGCACTTGCTTACTTTCTGACACTACAACATGCTTCAGCTTCATCTTGTATATTTCCTGCCTCAGTCCTAAACTCAGCAATTTCTCTAGGATCCCTGGTTCCTTTCAATGGAGAATTAGAAATCAAGATCTGGGTGCTAGATGTGCTCATTGCTACTGGGGTGTTGTTGGTTTTCCCTCTCTTAGCTGACATACCAAGGAAACATATGTGTATACTAACATCTGTATATACACATATTTATAAATACTTCTACATGTAACCATCAATATCTATATTAAACTAAATATTAATTCATACTGATGTTTCTAACTCGAATCCATTACATCATGGATCATTCTAGCCTCAACCTCTTGCTTATAAGTAGTGGTTGCAGAATTGTTAACCCATGCCTCTATGGGAAGCAACTTAATCAACAGTACAGTACTTATGTGCAGTTTCTATTGCCTTTAGTCATGCAGACTCTACTCATTTCCATAGTTACAAAGGTAAAGGCATTTCCACCCTACCTCCTTCAGTGAGGTTGTTATATATATTTGTAATACAGTTAGATTATTTTGTCACATTCTACAATTCATCCTGGAAACCTCCAACATTCTAAATGTTTTTTTTTAATGTTTATATATTAAGGTTTGCTTCTGTGCTGCAAATTTCTATGAGTTTTGACAAATACATCTTGTTGTGTACCCATAATTACAGTGTCATCCAGAACAATTTGACTGCCCTAAAAAAATCACCTGTGTGCCACTTACTAATACCCCTGCTCTGAACCCCTGTGATCACTGATCTTGTTTACCATCTCTATAGTTTTGCATTTTATAGAATATCATGCAATTGAGATCTTAACGTATTTAGCCTTTGCAGAGTGGCTTCCTTCACTTAGTAATATATATTTATGTAATCCATGTCTTTCTGTGGCTTGATAGCTCATTCTTTTTAGTGTATGAATAATATTCCATTATATGGATGTGCCATAGTTTATTTATCTATTTTCCTCTAAAGGACATCACGGTTGCATCCAGTTTTGGGCGATTATGAGTAAAGCTTCTGTAAGTGTTTATATGCGGGTTTATGTGTGGACATAGTTTTCAAATCAGTTGGGTAAATATATACAAGTGTGATTGCTGGATTATATGGTAATTCTATGTTTAGCTTTATAAAAGCTGCCAAGTTGTCTTCCAAAATGTCTGTAACTTTTTCATTCCCACTAGCCTTGTAATTTCTGTTGAAAGCGAAAATGTATTGAGTAATAGGAACTGAGGTAAACAGGATTGAGTGTGAGGAGATATATAAATCCGTCTAGTAGTTGGACTATGTTTAATATTTGCTGTGGCTATAGATAATAGAGGGTTTAAATTCCTCCATTGTGCTAGTTTTTGTTTCCTTTCTTGACTTTAGGCTTCCCTAAATACTCCTTCCCAGAGGGAGTCTGCAGCTTGCAGCTCGTTAGCTATAATATATCACTATTATATATCAATAGGAGTCTTGTTAATGTGATGGTCAGGTATGGGGGAAGGGAAGTGTTCTATAATCTTGTGAATAAATCTTAGTCTCTTAGAGAGCCTGTGTCTCTGGGAAGCAATCTTCACAAGTATTTCTCCATGGTGTAGCTTTCTCCTTCTCCCCCATTCACTTCTTTGGCTTCCGCATTCCTATTTCTTTGAAGCCCTGACCCCTGTAGATTTTTCTTTTTAATCTTAGGTGAGACAGGAAGGCTATTGGGGGAATATGCCCCAGCTGAGATAAGGCTCTGACAAAGTCTTCTCTCTTTGAGGGTAGGCCTTTGTTATGGAGAAGGTCTGGGTTTACTGCAGAGTGACTACTTTTCTCTTAACTCCTGCCAAAGCCAGAGCCATGAACTAGGAGATCTTTTGCTGATTTTCACCATGAGAACTTTGTGAGATTCCTGGAGGTAAAACCCATGAGAGTGTGGGGGCCTTCCTAAGACTGCAGCCCCTGAGAGTTTCTCACTCTCATGTTAGTCCAGACTCAGCCTTCAACAATTCATCAAAATTATCATTTAAGTGTTCTTACTAGTTTATGACTCCAGCTGTTCTGTTCCAGGTAAGCAGATCTTGGCTGTGACCCCCTAGATTTGTTTGTCTTTCCAGATTGTGGGTGCTGGTTTGCCTTGTGACCTCATTTCTCTTATGAATCCAAAAAAGTTGTTGATTTTTTTATTTGTTCAGCTTTTTCTTATTATAGAGACAGGAGTGACAACATCCAAGCTGTTTCCATTTTGGAGCTGAACCTAGAAGTCTTCCATGCCAGGATCTTTCCATGCATTATTATATTTAATTTTCTCAAGAAGCCAGTTGAGTACAGACATACCTGGTTTTATTGTTTCACTTTACTGTGCTTCGCAGATACTGAGTTTTTTACAAATTGGAGGTTTGTGGCAACACTGCAAGTCTGTTGGCACCATTTTTCCAATAACATTTGCTCACTTCATATCTCTCTGTCACATTTTGGTAATTCTCACAATGTTTCAAGCTTTTTCATTGTTATATTTGTTGTGGTGACCTGTGATCAGTGATCTTTGATGTTACAATTGCAAAAAGATTACAACTCACAGCAGGCTCAGTGATGGCTAGCATTTTTTAGCAATAAAGTATATTAAAATTAAGGCATATACTTTTTTTTTTTAACATAGTGCACACTTAAAAGACTACAGTATAATATAAACATAACTTTTACATGCACTGGGAAACCAAAATATTTGTGTGACTCACTTTATTTCGATATTTGCTTTATTGCAGTGGTCTGGAACCAAACCTGCAATGTCTCCAAAGTGTGCCTGTAGTTACTATTATTGCCCCCATTTTATATATGAGAAAAATTAATTGACCCATTGAATCTTAAATTTTGTAAATGAGATTAAAAACTAAAATCAAAATGCTATGAATATTAGAGAGGGAAGAAAAAGATAGTTTCTTAGGAAAATGCAGCTTCTCACAGTGTTGCCTATATCTGGTTTTACCAAAACTTGTTTGATGGTCACATTATAGATAATAGCTTCTTTTAAGAATCAGTGTTGAATGATTTAAAAGCACTTTTTTTTAAAAAACAGAGATAAGTTATAGCACTAGGTTATTTTCTGCCTAGGATAAAACTCACATATGTTCAGTTTGCATTATAGCTTCATTTTCATGCTATAATTTCTACTCATGCCTCAAGGTTGAGTTATTGGAAAAGCTAGCCTGTGATGAGGTTCTTCTAGTCATTCCAAATAATGAAATACCTTGGAATGGATTCCACAACTACCAAAAATGCCAAATTTGGTAGTTTATTATATTTTAATAAGCTTCAGAATCTTTCTTAATGTACAACAATAGCAATTTTTCTGTATTTGAATACATACTTTTCACTTTATCAGAGGCAACACAAAAGTACATATTCACAGAATAAAATCAAGAAAGTTACATTTCTGTTCATTCTTTTTTTTTTTTTTTAACATCTTTATTGGGGTATAATTGCTTTACAATGGTGTGTTAGTTTCTGCTTTATAACAAAGTGAATCAGTTATACATATACATATGTTCCCATATCTCTTCCCTCTTGTGTCTCCCTCCCTCCCACCCTCCCTATCCCACCCCTCCAGGCTGTCACAAAGCACCGAGCCAATATCCCTGTGCCATGCGGCTGCTTCCCACTAGCTATCTACCTTACTACGTTTGTTAGTGTGTATATGTCCATGACTCTCTCTCGCCCCGTCACATCTCACCCTTCCCCCTCCTCATAACCTCAAGTCCGTTCTCTAGGAGGTCTGCGTCTTTATTCCTGCCTTACCCCTAGGTTCTTCATGACATTTTTTTTTTCTTAAATTCCATATATATGTGTTAGCATACGGTATTTGTCTTTTTCTTTCTGACTTACTTCACTCTGTATGACAGACTCTAGGTCTATCCACCTCATTACAAATAGCTCAATTTTGTTTCTTTTTATGGCTGAGTAATATTCCATTGTATATATGTGCCACATCTTCTTTATCCATTCATCCAATGATGGGCATTTAGGTTGTTTCCATCTCCGGGCTATTGTAAATAGAGCTGCAATGAACATTTTGGTACATGACTCTTTTTGAATTTCGGTTTTCTCAGGGTATATGCCCAGTAGTGGGATTGCTGGGTCATATGGTAGTTCTATATGTAGTTTTTTAAGGAACCTCTATACTGTTCTCCATAGTGCTGAACCAATTCACATTCCCACCAGCAGTGCAAGAATGTTCCCTTTTCTCCACACCCTCTCCAGCATTTATTGTTTCTAGATTTTTTGATGATGGCCATTCTGACTGGTGTGAGATGATATCTCATTGTAGTTTTGATTTGCATTTCTCTAATGATTAATGATGTTGAGCATTCTTTCATGTGTTTGTTGGCAGTCTGTATATCTTCTTTGGAGAAATGTCTGTTTAGGTCTTCTGCCCATTTTTGGATTGGGTTGTTTGTTTTTTTGTTATTGAGCTGCATGAGCTGCTTATAAATTTTGGAGATTAATCCTTTGTCAGTTGCTTCATTTGCAAATATTTTCTCCCATTCTGAGGGTTGTCTTTTGGTCTTGTTTATGGTTTCCTTTGCTGTGCAAAAGCTTTGAAGTTTCATTAGGTCCCATTTGTTTATTTTTGTTTTTATTTCCATTACTCTAGGAGGTGGGTCAGAAAGGATCTTGCTGTGATTTATGTCATAGAGTGTTCTGCCTATGTTTTCCTCTAAGAGTTTGATAGTTTCTGGCCTTATATTTAGGTCTTTAATCCACTTTGAGCTTATTTTTGTGTATGGTGTTAGGGAGTGATCTAATCTCATACTTTTACATGTACCTGTCCAGTTTTCCCAGCACCACTTATTGAAGAGGCTGTCCTTTCTCCACTGTACATTCCTGCCACCTTTATCAAAGATAAGGTGTCAATATGTGCATGGGTTTATCTCTGGGCTTTCTATCCTGTTCCATTGATCTATCTTTCTGTTTTTGTGCCAGTACCATACCGTCTTGATAACTGTAGCGTTGTAGTATAGTCTGAAGTCAGGGAGCCTGATTCCTCCAGTTCCTTTTTTTGTTCTCAAGATTGCTTTGGCTATTCGGAGTCTTTTGTGTTTACATACAAATTGTGTGATTTTTTATTCTAGTTCTGTGAAAAATGCCAGTGGTAGTTTGATAGGGATTGCATTGAATCTATAGATTGCTTTGGGTAGTAGAGTCATTTTCACAATGTTGATTCTTCCAATCCAAGAACATGGTATATGTCTCCATCTATTTGTATCATCTTTAATTTCTTTCATCAGTGTCTTATAATTTTCTGCATACAGGTCTTTTGTCTCCTTAGGTAGGTTTATTCCTAGATATTTTATTCTTTTTGTTGCAATGGTAAATGGGAGTGTTTTCTTGATTTCACTTTCAGAGTTTTCATCATTAGTGTATAGGAATGCCAGAGATTTCTGTGCATTAATTTTGTATCCTGCCACTTTACCAAATTCATTGATTAGCTCTAGTAGTTTTCTGGTAGCATCTTTAGGATTCTCTATGTATAGGATCATGTCATCTGCAAACAGTGACAGCTTTACTTCTTCTTTTCCGATTTGGATTCCTTTTATTTCCCTCTCTTCTCTGATTGCTGTGGCTAAAACTTCCAAAACTATGTTGAATAAGAGTGGTGAGAGTGGGCACCCTTGTCTTGTTCCTGATCTTAGTGGAAATGCTTTCAGTTTTTCACCTTTGAGGATGATGTTTGCTGTGGGCTTGTCATATATGGCCTTTATTATGTTGAGGAAAGTTCCCTCTATGCCTACTTTCTGCAGGGTTTTTATCATAAATGGGTGTTGAATTTTGTCAAAAGCTTTCTCTGCATCTATTGAGATGATCATATGGTTTTTCTCCTTCAATTTGTTAATATGGTTTATCACATTGATAGATTTACGTATATTGAAGAATCCTTGCATTCCTGGAATAAACCCCACTTGATCATGGTGTATGATCCTTTTAATGTGCTGTTGGATTCTGTTTGCTAGTATTTTGTTGAGAATTTTTGCATCTATGTTCATCAGTGATATTGGTCTGTAGTTTTCTTTCTTTGTGACATCCTTGTCTGGTTTTGGTATCAAGGTGATGGTGGCCTCGTAGAAGGAGTTTGGGAGTGTTCCTCCCTCTGCTATATTTTGGAAGAGTTTGAGAAGGATAGGTGTTAGCTCTTCTCTAAATGTTTGATAGAATTCGCCTGTGAAGCCATCTGGTCCTGGGCTTTTCTTTGTTGGAAGATTTTTAATCACAGTTTCAATTTCAGTGCTTGTGATTGGTCTGTTCATATTTTCTATTTCTTCCTGATTCAGTCTTGGCAGGTTGTGCATTTCTAAGAATTTGTCCATTTCTTCCAGATTGTCCATTTTATTGGCATAGAGTTGCTTGTAGTAATCTCTCATGATCTCTTTTATTTCTGCAGTGTCAGTTGTTACCTCTCCTTTTTCATTTCTAATTCTATTGATTTGAGTCTTCTCCCTTTTTTTCCTTGATGAGTCTGGCTAGTGGTTTATCTATTTTGTTTATCTTCTCAAAGAACCAGCTTTTAGTTTTATTGATCTTTGCTATTGTTTCCTTCATTTCTTTTTCATTTATTTCTGATCTGATTTTTATGATTTCTTTCCTTCTGCTAGCTTTGGGGTTTTTTTGTTCTTCTTTCTCTAATTGCTTGAGGTGCAAGGTTAGGTTGTTTATTCTAGATGTTTCCTGCTTCTTAAGGTGGGCTTGTATTGCTATAAACTTCCCTCTTAGAACTGCTTTTGCTGCATCCCACAGGTTTTGGGTCGTTGTGTCTCCATTGTCATTTGTTTCTAGGTATTTTTTGATTTCCTCTTTGATTTCTTCAATGATCACTTCATTATTAAGTAGTGTATTGTTTAGCCTCCATGTGTTTGTATTTTTTACAGATCTTTTCCTGTAATTGATATCTAGTCTCATGGCGTTGTGGTCAGAAAAGATACTTGATACAATTTCAATTTTCTTAAATTTACCAAGGCTTGATTTGTGACCCAAGATATGATCTATCCTGGAGAATGTTCCATGAGCACTTGAGAAAAATGTGTATTCTGTTGTTTTTGGATGGAGTGTCCTATAAATATCAATTAAGTCCATCTTGTTTAATGTATCATTTAAAGCTTGTGTTTCCTTATTTATTTTCATTTTGGATGATCTGTCCATGGGTGAAAGTGGGGTGTTTAAGTCCCCTACTATGAATGTGTTACTGTCGATTTCCCCTTTTATGGCTGTTAGTATTTGCCTTATGTATTGAGGTGCTCCTATGTTGGGTGCATAAATATTTACAATTGTTATATCTTCTTCTTGGATCGATCCCTTGATCATTATGTAGTGTCCTTCTTTGTCTCTTTTAATAGTCCTTATTTTAAAGTCTATTTTGTCTGATATGAGAATTGCTACTCCAGCTTTCTTTTGGTTTCCATTTGCATGGAATATCTTTTTCCATCCCCTCACTTTCAGTCTGTATGTGTCTCTAGGTCTGAAGTGGGTCTCTTGTAGACAGCATATATACGGGTCTTGTTTTTGTATCCATTCAGCTAATCTGTGTCTTTTGGTGGAAGTATTTAGTCCATTTACATTTAAGGTAATTATCGATATGTATGTTCCTATTCCCATTTTCTAAATTGTTTTGGGTTCGTTATTATAGGTCTTTTCCTTCTCTTGTGTTTCTTGTCTAGAGAAGATCCTTTAGCATTTGTTGTAAAGCTGGTTTGGTGGTGCTGAACTCTCTCAGCTTTTGCTTGTCTGTAAAGGTTTTAATTTCTCCATCAAATCTGAATGAGATCCTTGCTGGGTAGAGTAGTCTTGGCTGCAGGTTTTTCTCCTTCATCACTTTCAGTATGTCCTGCCACTCCCTTCTGGCTTGTAGGGTTTCTGCTGAGAGATCAGCTGTTAACCTTATGGGGATTCCCTTATGTGTTATTTGTTGTTTTTCCCTTGCTGCTTTTAATATGCTTTCTTTGTATTTAATTTTTGACAGTTTGATTAATATGTGTCTTGGCGTATTTCTCCTTGTATTTATCCTGTATGGGACTCTCTGTGCTTCCTGGACTTGATTAACTATTTCCTTTCCCATATTAGGGAAGTTTTCAACTATAATCTCTTCAAATATTTTCTCAGTCCCTTTCTTTTTCTCTTCTTCTTCTGGAACCCCTATAATTCGAATGTTGGTGTGTTTAATGTTGTCCCAGAGGTCTCTGAGACTGTCCTCATTTCTTTTCATTCTTTTTTCTTTATTCTGCTCTGCAGTAGTTATTTCCACTATTTTATCTTCCAGGTCACTTATCCGTTCTTCTGTCAGTTATTCTGCTATTGATCCCATCTAGAGTATTTTTAATTTCATTTATTGTGTTGTTCATCGTTGCTTGTTTCATCTTTAGTTCTTCTAGGTCCTTGTTAACTGATTCTTGCATTTTGTCCATTCTATTGTCCATTCTATCTCCAAGATTTCGGATCAACCTTACTATCATTATTCTGAATTCTTTTTCCGGTAGACTGCCTATTTCCTCTTCATTTGTTAGGTCTGGTGCATTTTTATCTTGCTCCTTTATCTGCTGTGTGTTTTTCTGTTTTCTTATTTTGCTTATCTTACTGTGTTTGGGGTCTCCTTTTTGCAGGCTGCAGGTTCGTAGTTCCTCCTGTTTTTGATGTCTGTCTCCAGTGGCCAAGGTTGGTTCAGTGGGTTGTGTAGGCTTCCTGGTGGAGGGGACTAGTGCCTGTGTTGTGGTGGATGAGGCTGGATCTTGTCTCTCTAGTGGGCAGGTTCACGTCTGGTGGTGTGTTTTGGGGTGTCTGTGGCCTTATTATGATTTTAGGCAGCCTCTCTGCTAATGGGTGGGGTTGTGTTCCTGTTTTGCTAGTTGTTTGGCACAGGTTTTCCAGCACTGTGGCTTGCTGGTCGTTGAGTGAAGCTGGGTGCTGGTGTTAAGATGGAGGTCTCTGGGAGATTTTCGCCGTTTGATATTATGTGGAGCTGGGAGGTCTCTTGTGGACCAGTGTCCTGAAGTTGGCTCTCCTACCTCAGAGGCAGAGCCCTGACTCCTGGCTGGAGCACCAAGAGCCTTTCATCCACACGGCTCAGAATAAAAGGGAGAAAAAGTAGAGGGAATTAGTAGAAGTATGAGGAAAGAAAGAAGGAAAGGAGGGAAGGAAGGAGGGAAGGAAGGAAGGAAGGAAGGAAGAAAGAAAGAAAGAAGCAAAGAAGGAAAGAAGGCAAGAAGGAAAGAAAGGAGGGAGGGAGAGAGGGAGGAAGGAAGGAAGGAGGGAAAGAAGGAAAAACAGAAAGAAAGAAGATACAGTAAAAATAAAATAAAGTATAATAAAGTTATTGAATTAAAAAATTCTTATTTAGAGAAAAAAAAAAAGGGACGGATAGAACCTTAGGACAAATGTTGGAAGCAAAGCTATACAGACAAAATCTTACACAGAAGCGTACACATACACCCTCGCTAAAAGAGGTAAAGGGGGAAAAATCATAAATCTTGCTGTCAGAGACCACCTCCTCAATTTGGGATGATTCGTTGTCTAAAGGAGGGAAAGAAAGAAAGAAAGAAAGAAAGAAAGAAAGAAAGAAAGAAAGAAAGAAAGAAAGAAAGAAAGAAAGAAAAGTATAATAATGTTCTTAAAATTAAAATTGATTATTAAGAAAAAAATTTTAAGAAAAAACCATGGACGGATAGAACCCTAGGACAAATGGTGGAAGCAAGACTATACAGACAAGATCTCACACAGAAGCATACACATACACATTCACAAAAAGAGGAAAATCATAGATCTTGCTCCCAAAGTCCACCTCCTTAATTTGGGATGATTGGCTGTCTATTCATGTATTCCACAGATGCAGGGTATATCAAGTTGATTGTGGAGCTTTAATCCGCTGCTTCTGAGGCTGCTGGGAGAGATTTCCCTTTCTCTTCTTTGTTCTCACAGCTCCCAGGGGCTCAGCTTTGGATTTGGCCCTGCCTCTGCGTGTAGGTCGCTGGAGGGCGTCTGTTTTTTGCTCAGACAGGACGGGGTTAAAGGAGCCGCTGATTCGGGGGTTCTGGCGTACTGAGGCCGGCGGGGAGTGAGGGGCACGGAATGCGGGGCGGGCCTGCGGCGGCAAAGTCCGGCGTGACCCTGCACCAGCCCGAGGCCCGCCGTGCGCTCTCCCGGGGAAGTCGTCCCCGGGTCCCGGGAACCCGGCAGTGACGGGCTGCACAGGCTCCGCGGAAGAGGGGCGTGGAGAGCGACCTGCGCTCGCACACAGGCCCCTTGGTGGCGGCAGCAGCAGCCCCAACGTCTCCCGCCCGCCTCTGGGGTCCGTGCCTCCAGCCGCGGCTTGCGCCCGTCTCTGGAGACCGCGCCCTCAGCCGCGGCTCGCGCCCGTCTCTGGTGTCCGCGCCCTCAGCCGCGGCTCGCGCCCGTCTCTGAAGTTCCTTTAAGCAGCGTTCTTAAACCCCTCTCCTCACGCACCAGGAAACAAAGAGGGAAGAAAAAGTCTCTTGCCTCTTCGGCAGGTGCAGACTTTTCCCCGGACTCCCTCCCTGCTAGCTGTGGTGCACTAACCCCTTCAGGCTATGTTCAAGCCGCCAACCCCAGTCCTCTCCCTGCGCTCCGTCCGAAACCGAAACCCGAGCCTCAGAGCCTCAGCTCGCAGCCCCTCCCGCCCCGGCGGGTGAGCAGACAAGCCTCTCGGGCTGGTGAGTGCCGGTCGGCACCGATCCTCTGTGCGGGAATCTCCCCGCTTTGCCCTCCGCACCCGTTGCTGTGCACTCCTCCGCGGCTTCGAAGCTCCCCCCTCCGCCTCCCGGAGCCTCCGCCCGCAAAGGGGCTTCCTAGTGTGTGGAAACTTTTCCTCCTTCACAGCTCCCTCCCACTGGTGCAGGTGCCGTCCCTATCCTTTTGTCTCTGTTTATTCTTTTTTTCTTTTGCCCTACCCAGGTACGTGGGGAGTTTCTTGCCTTTTGGGAGGTCTGAGGTCTTCTGCCAGCCTTCAGTAGGTGTTCTGTAGGAGTTGTTCCACGTGTAGATGTATTTCTGGTGTGTCTGTGGGGAGGAAGGTGATCTCCGCGTCTTACTCTTCCGCCATCTTCCTGCTCTCTCTCTGTTCATTCTTATATGTAAGTATACAGTAGTTGAAAGATGGATTGGAGAGGTTAAGTGATGTTCTCACAGATTCACTATGATGTGTCAGATAAAAGAGAACCATTGGGCTTCCCTGGTGGTGCAGTGGTTGAGAGTCTGCCTGCCTATGCAGGGGACACAGGTTCGTGCCCCGGTCCGGGAAAATCCCACATGCCGCGGAGAGGCTGGGCCCGTGAGCCATGGCCGCTGAGCCTGCGCGTCCGGAGCCTGTGCTCCGCAACGGGAGGGGCCACAGCGGTGGGAGCCCCGCGTACCGCAAAAAAAAAAAAAAAAAAGAAAGAAAAGAAAACCATTAATTGTATATCTTATTTATGGGCAAATAGACGTGGGCCCTATGGATTATCAAATATTGTGTGAAATATAACTAGGCCTAGTAATGCATTTTTGCTAATCATTCTATTGTTTTTCTGAACCTCAGCAGTAAAATAGTTTGCTTAGTAGTTGCTCAGCGGTTTATTTGCTTTCATGGCATTTGGGGGACTGTTTTCATAATTAATGTTTAAATTATGCTAATGAGTGGTTTGTGCATTCTTTTTAGAGAAGGCCCTTGGTCACATGACACAGAGCCCTGACAACATGCCAAACCTAGGAAAGTTCATATAATGTCAAAAGCATTGAAGAACCTGGAGGGCAACAGAAAAATACAGGTGTGCTGTTGTGCTGAGGTGATAAAAGTCATGCTTTTTCATGGCCAGTTCTCTGAAGTAACCTGTCAGGCAGCAGTTGACCTCTGAATGGGCAGGGATGTGGTCTTTGGGTTAAAGACCCTATTTTCACAGTGGCTTTGTACTCATTAAGTACAGTTTCTGAGGTATGAATTCAGGGAAAACTATACCTTGTAAGTGCAAAGTATAGTCACCAAGAAGGGGTTTCTGCTGCTAATATCTGAAGATTGACTGCCTGTGTCTAGGGGCATTTTAACCCAAAGAAATAGGAGCACCATTACAGAAAGGGTAAATGGCTTCTGTACCTGAGAAACAAGTAACGTGTTCAGAAGTGCAAACAGAGGAACCAGAGCAAATAGTGTAGATTACAGTCCTAAAGCAGGGAAATCCTTCATGTTCCTTATTGCAGGGATTCTTAATCTGAGATTCATGTGGGCATAGGGAGGAAAGGTGAAGTTTTCACAAATTTCTTGAAGTTATTGACAAAATAAGCCATGTACGTCCATTCTGATAGGAGAGATGCAAGTGCTTTCATCACATTCTCCAAGGTAGGTATTCATTAACCAGAAAGTATAAGAAAGATTAATAAACAGTGAGTTAGTTACATCTTTGAATGGATACTAAAAAAACTATGTTTATATTGCTTAAACTGAAAGATGGCTGAAATATCGCTTTGGGGGTAGGCAGACTTAGATTTGAACTAGAGCTCTGTCACTTCAAATGACTTTGGGTAAATTACCATTCTTATTTGTAAAACAGGGACATACAATGATACCTGCTTCATTGAGTTATTATATAATTTTCTAATTGAAGAATATAAATGCAATTTTAAAACACCTAGCAGACCACCTGGTATGTGGTGGGTACTCAATAAATGTTATTTCAAAGGCAGGATTCAAGAGTTGTTATGATATCTATAATTTACTTTAAAATAATTCTGCAAAAAGAAAAAAAAAACAAGCAACATGTGTGATGTATGTAGGCACTTCTTAGTTTGAGTCACATGCTATGCACTGTCCTAATCAGAAATTCAGTTTTCAGGGGTGACTAGATGATGACCATCTCTCATACAAGGTGTGGCAGGCACACTTAAGACACAGAGAATTTGTTTCTTTGAACTTATGGAGCAAACTGTAGAAAATGTTCTATGCCTGCTTGCTAGTAAATGTTTAATAAATGTCAACACATCTGGGAGCTTTGGTCAGAAACGTGCTCTTATTGAAGAGGCTATGACTGTAATTATATATAGTAACTATAATTATATACCAAAAAGGTCAAAATACATGTGAGCAAATTAGCTTAGGCCATTTTGCAAAAAGAGTTGAAGAGTAACGCCACCAGGCTGAGCAAAGTAGGTTCATGCATAAGGACCCCAAGTCCAGGCAGCAATGAAGAGGGAAGCTAAAACAGGCCCACTGGATAGGTGACAACCAGGAGGGCACAACTAACTAAGATCAAAAGAGGTAAAGGCTTCAAATGAAGGCAAAAGGGTCAGGAGGACTGAGAAATCTGAAAAGGCAGGGGAAAGGCAACAGGTAGATAGGCTACAAAACAACCTTGATAATCTAAGGCAGACCTTTGTCTCATCCAGGGACAATTCCTACTAGGGCAATACCCATTTCTGAGCATCTGCAGGTAGAGGTGAGTGAGGTAGATGAGAGAGAAGGGCAGCTGTTGGGAGGTATCTCCTAATACAGGGAGATCCTGACAAGGGCTTCATATTGTACCAATCCCTTTATCTCCTTCTTTTATTCTTTCTATCCTCCTCTATAAGTTACTTGCCTTGAGGATGAGGAGAAACTAGAACCCTCATACATTGCTGGGGGGAATGTACAATAGTAAACCACTTGGAAAACAGTTTGGCCATTTCCTATAAGATTAAAGATGCATTTACCGTATGATCCAGCAATCTCACTTCTGGTTATTTATCCAAGAGGCATGAAAGCATACCTTCATACAAAGACTTGTATGGGAATTGTTCATAGCAGCTGTTTACATAATAGTCCCAAGTGGAAAAAATTCAAATAGTCATCAACTGGTAAATGGATGAACAGATTGTGGAACATAACACAATGGAATACTATGCAATGACAAAAACTATTGATAATCGAATATATTATTTGCTCCAATATTATAATGTACGTTATCAACTTTGTTGCTTTGTGAGCAGCAGGGAGTAGGAGAATTCTTATAAGGAATGTAGAGGCACAAAGGGAAAATATACCTGGTAGGGATTCTGGGCACAGAGACAAGTCAGTGAAGAAAATAGTTTTAGTTTGGAGGCTACTCTGAAGATTCTCTAAGTAAGTCACAGAGGGTGTCTACTCCATCTATGAGAGGAGTCAATTTTGGACATTCAAATGAGGCATTTTGGAAACCATGCCCTCAAGAATTGGAAACTAAGCAATATTTATTTTTTTCACTATCTTCATTCCGTTTTAAGAATAACACCTACCTTGTTTCCCCTTTGAAAATAACTTATGCTGTTATTAAATAATAAAACAAAATTTTAATTTGCCATTTCAAATTTTAGCATGACAATGGAATTTCCTTTGAGAACTCTAGTTACTCTGCCTGAAACCAGGAAAAAACAAGGAAAATAAATCCTCTTTGGGGATCTGTAATGGAACCTCTAAACTTGCATGAACCTTTTTGTGCATATAGGAGTCTATTGGAAGAAATACTATACGCAAGACCAAGAACATAGTCCCATGGCATTTGGAAACTGAAATTTATAAGCAGGCTAGTAATCAGTGGAAAGGTTTTTAATTTAGGGTTTAATCAGAGGATGTTTGATTGGCAAGACTTTTAAAGAAAGCAATTTGTTTCTGTAGGTATAGGCTTTTATGTCAATAAATGATTATTATGTATCTCAATAATCTCCAGTAGAACTAGCAGAAGAGTTTTCTTTAACAATAGTTACTGATGAAGTTTCTCCACAAGCTTGTGTTCTCCTAGTGAGAGTTAACTGTAAATGCATTGTCTCCCTGAATTCCCACCTTTCTGAAGGGTGGGAAGGGGTGGCACAGGATTGCAAAAGGGAAGTATCCCTAGCAATGGGAATAGAAGCTTTTAATATAGTACAAGAGAGAAAAAATTAGTAAACTGTACCTTCTTATAGGTACAAGTCTCTGCCCCATCCTCTGGAATAGATTGTACAGAGCCTTTGGATAACTACTAGTCAATTTTAAATCAATGTCTTTCATATGATGAATTCAGAGAAACTGGTATAATACTTGATGTTTTGCTTTCCCACCTACCCTCCTAATGTCAGTGCTATGAGGCAAAATGGGTGTAGAGGAACAGAAATCAGGCACTGGAAGCAAAGAGCCAGGCACGCTTGGGCTCTCAGAGGACATTAGGAATACACTAGGTAAAGTTATTGAGGCGACTGTCTCTATGACAACTAGTGCTTTCTTAAGAGAATAAAGACAAGCCACAAACTGGGAGAAAATTATTTGCAAAATACATATCTGATAAAGGACTTATATCCGAAATATATGAAGAACTCTTAGAACTCAACAATAAGAAAACAAACAATCCATTTTTAAAAAATGGGTAAAAGAGGTGAACAGTACAGCACCAAAGAAGATACAGAGATGGAAAAAATAAGCCTATGAAAGATGCTCAACATTATATGTCTTCAGGGAATTTAACTTAAAACAACAATGAGATACACTACTAGATACACTACTAAAATAGCTAAATACAAAACACTGACAATATCGAATGCTGACAAGGATGTGGAGCAACATGAACTCTCATTCATTGCTGGTGGGAATGCAGAATGGTAGAGCCACTTTGGAAGACAGCTTGGCAGTTTATTACAAACATAAGCTTACCATATAATCCAGCAACTGTGCTCCTGTGCATTTACCCAAGTGAGTTGAAAACTTATGTCCACACGAAAACTTGGACATTAATATTTATAGCAACTTGGGCTTCCCTGGTGGCACAGTGGTTGAGAGTCCGCCTGCTGATGCAGGGGACATGGGTTCGTGCCCCGGTCTGGGAAGATCCCACATGCCGCAGAGTGGCTGGGCCTGTGAGCCATGGCTGCTGAGCCTGTGCGTCCGGAGCCTGTGCTCCGCAACGGGAGAGGCTACAACAGTGAGAGGCCCGTGTACCGCAAAAAAAAAAAAAAAAAAAATTATAGCAACTTTATCCATTATTGCAAAAAATTGGAAACTACCAAGATGTCCTTCAGTAGGTGAATGGATAAACTATGAAACATATATACAATGGACCATTATTCATTAAAATAAAATAAACATACATTTTATATTTAAGTATAAATGTTACAGTACAGTACATTACAATAGCAATGAAAGAAATGAACTATGAAGAGTGGAAAATACATGGATGAATCTTTAATGCATATTGCTAAGTGAAAGAAGCCAGTCGAAAAAAGGATACATACTACATGATTCCAACTTCATGACATTCTGGAAAAGGTAAAACCAGAGAGACATCAAAAAGATCAGTGGTTGCCAGGACTTCAGGCGAAGGGTAGGAGGATGAATAGGTGAAGCACAGAGAATTCTTAGGGTGGCAAAACTATTCTGTATGATACAGTAATGGTGCATACATGACTTTATACATTTGTCAAAACCTGTACATTGTGTAACACAAAGAGCAAACCCTAATGTAAACTATGGACTTCAATTAATAATAACGTATCAGTATTGGCTCATCAATTATAACAAATGTACCACATTAATGCAAGGTATGTGTGAAGGGACAAAGGGGTATATGGGAACTCTCTGTGCTTTCTACATGATTTTTCTGTAAAACTAAAACTGCTCTAAAAAGTCTATTAAAACAAAAAACAATAACAAAACTATGCTTTCTTGAAATTATTGGCCTCTAGGGCCATTAATTTCCCTAACCAATTAGGGAAAAACCTCTAAGCTTCCCTCCTTGATTTTTAGAGGTTATAACATGTGCTGACATTTATTATTCATTCAACAACTACTTACTGAGAGCCAATAGTGCCAAGTCTCTACTGTTCTAGATTCTGGAGATACAGCAGTAAACAAAATGGATCAAGTACCTACCCCCATGGAGCTTGCACTTTGTGGTGGATGACAAATACATTAAAAAATCTTTAGAATAATTTCAGATCATGATAATCAATGTGAAGGAAATTTTAAAATAAAGCATGGTAGTGGAATAGAGAGTGATATGGGTAGGAGTTGGGGAATCAACTTTAGTTAGGGTGATCCTGGGTGGCCTCTCTGAGGAGGTGTCTTTTAAACTGAGCCTTGAGTCTTGAGAAAGAGGCTGCATGGGGAAAGGTATACTAGGTAAGAAAAACAATAAGTTTAAACGACTGAGGCTTCAAAAAGACAACTGGTGTCACCAAGTATGGAGAATAAAGTAGTGAGTGGAGGAAGATGAGGTTGGAGCAATGGGCTGGCGATGGGTCCTACTGCTGCCTGTTTCCTTTTATTCAGGGAAGCTTCCAGGAGAGAGGTTGTCCCAAAGTTCTTTCCAATGATTTTTGGAAGTCAATATATGTATACCACTGGACAGACCTTCACTGTCCGTTGTATTTATTCAACTGATACCTACTGCATGGCTGCAGAAGTAATGCAATAAGAAATTTCTATATGAGCCAAGAACGTTTCTTAACCATCACAGACTTATACACAAATCTATCTCTGCCATAAGAAATTTCTGTGTGCACCAAGAAACAGCAACTGCCATCAATACCACCACCCTGTGCTGTGCCTAATATTCTATAACTAAATGTTCTGTTTATAATCATGAAATGTTTCAAACATGATGACAATAACAAAGCAGATAGCAAAATACTCATAGCCCAGATTTAATAGAAGCTAACAATTTGCCATTTTGCTTCAGAACTTTCTTTGTTTTTGCTTGTTTTTAAAGAAGATGTTATAGAATACAGTTAAAGCCCACTCTCCCATCCTTCCGCCCCTTCTCTCTTGGGGTAGTTACTCTGACGTTCATACCATTTCCAGACATGTTTTAAACATTTTCTGTAAATGTATTTTTGTCCACAAACAATACATAGTATTGCTTCATGTATTTTTAAAATCTGTATAAACAGTATCATACTTCATATATATTTTGTAACTTACTATATTCCCCAAAAGTTGTTCAAGATATATCTAGATTGATTTAAGTAAATAAGATTAATTATTTTAAGTCGTGAATGTTGGTGTACGGTGTTCCATAGCGAGAATAAACCACAGTTTATTTATCCATTCCCCTCGTGATAGGCAGTTTAACTACTTGACATCGTGCCACAATGAAAATTTCTGTCCATTTGTCAGTCTTGCCGTGTGATAAAGATTCTCTAAGGCATGCACCCAGATATGGACTTGCTGGATCATTAGGTACGTGCAGGTTCAATTTTATTAGGTGGAGCAAAAACTGCTAATTGCCAACCCTGAAACTCATGCTTCCTTGATTTTCAGTTAGATACATGGTTGTCTGGAAGAAACATTTCATACCCTTCCTTGCTGCTAAGTCTGACAATTTAACTAAATATTGGCTAATGATATGTAAGTGGAAATGTTGTATGACAGTTTTCAGTATATGACCTTAAAACATAGCTGCCATATATCCATTGACATTTCCTTTGCTTTGTTCCCTTCCTTGTTTCTCGTATCAGAATTACAGATATGTTGACTAAAGGTCTAGGAGCCATTTTGGACTAAGAGAATAAGGGCCCTGCTGTAAGGAAGTCAGAACCAGTAGGAACCTGGGTAACTTCCTGGAGCTGCCTTACCAGCAACAGACTTTATTCCCTGAGACTTTATTGGAGAAATGTGAACTTATTTCTTGTATAAGCCTTTGTTATTTTAGACTTTCTGTCACAGCCAGCCAGATATAATTCCAACGAATGCAGTAATACTCCAAGTCAGTTCTCAGTGGTTATATTGTTTAATACCCCCACAAGCAACAAATGAGCATGTAATTATCATATGTTATTTTATAATTGTTCAAAGCATTTTATAACTATGTCTCATTTTTATCCTTACATACCATGTGAGAAAGAAGAACAAGTACCTTAAGATCTCCACTCAGTAGTTCAGAGGGGTGAAACTGAGGGAAGTTCAGGGACTTGACCAATGTCTCATAATTTAGTGTCTGGTGATAGGTAAGGGTATCAAGGATAAATATGGTGTCTTACAGAGAAATGCTGTGCTCCTGTGGGGCTATGGAAAGGGACATTCTCCTGAGTATGATCTAGTTGCCCTGACAAACCTTACCTGTTCTACTCCCAATAATTCATAGAACATTGTGATAAAATCTATCATGAGCTTTCCTACTGCTGAATAGGAACCTATTGAATTGTATGCTATAAGGCCCACTTTGGACATTGGATTGGACTGGAGAGAGTCATGGCAACTCATGTAGCTAACTGGGTTACAGAGAAGGGGAGGGAAAGTGTACATTCCTCAGAGGGCACCAGCCAATTGCCTGGTGTCTTGGCACTGCTTGCCAGACAATTTGCTGACTGATCATTGGCCTTGAATCTGAAAAAGTCACTGATCTCCATGCACAGCTGGAGGGCACTGGGCTAAAGAACATAACTTGAAAGGGATGAAGAAAATGAGACCTAATCCTATTTTAAATATAATTTCCTTCTTTCCTCCCTTCCTTCCTTCCTTCTTTCCTTCCTTCCTTCCTCCCATGCTACTGTGAGTGTGACTTAGAAAGAAAATGGTGTGTGTCAGAACTATTCGGCCTGCTAGGTACAGTGGGAGAGGCTGTGCTGAAGGTGTGCCAGAGGACAGAGATAAGTTTCCTAGGAAATGTCCAGAAGTGGCTGTTGACCAGGACTTGAAATGGCCTGAAGGTGTGCTTCTGGCTACTGTGCCCCTAAAAGGACTTTGTAAGCACATCAGAGGGCACACTTGTGTCAGGGGGCACTTTGGGGTTTGGTTGATGTCTGTCTGAGGGACCATGAGTTTCTATCTCCTGCCAAGAAGATGTTTGCCACCATCACCTTCTTTGTCACTGCTTATGTCAGAGTGAAAAGGGCCTCTGAGTAGAGAAGCATGTTTGGTACAAATATGTGAGAAGAAGAGACTCTGGGGAAAGAAGAGAGACAGACATTATGTACACTTTGGCCGCTTATAAACTGAACTCTAGATCAGGTAACTTTAAATATACTCTCTTCAAAAACTTCCCCTGTACCAAATGAGTTTTCAGCTATTATGGGAATTAAACTGCCCAATTTTAAACCTATTTTCAACACCAGTAAAAATTATAAGTAGAGAAGAATAACCTATAAAACAAGCTCACTGTGCTGCAAGATACAATCCAGTTCATATATGCCCAATAAATGCCAGCAACTTTTCCAAACCAGAATTTAACTATCTGCTTGATGTGGGAGGGAAACATACATGCTTAATAAAAATTTAAAATCCAAGCCTCAGGGCTCAACAAATTTAGTTCCTGCCTACTGAAATTCTCACTGAAAATAACATAGTGTATAAAAATGGAAAGTCTAAGGAAATGGAATTTCTACTGAAATTAGAGAGACAGCTCTAATCCATTTAATCAACCGACATGAGACACTTGGCTCTGGTTGAACCATAAAGCCTCTGTTTTTTATCTCATTCTGCAGCCTTCTACTGATGGGGAAGCCACGTAGAATGCCACGTGGACTGTGTTTTGAGAGATCATTATGCAGTGAGAAGAATATACTGGATAGAGATTCTGGACACCTAATTTCCACTTCTGGTATTTCCTCTGAGTAGTTCTGAAGCCATGGATGATCTTTCAGCCTCAGTCTCCTTTATTATAAAACAGGGGAATGGAAGATACTCCCTAATATCTAGTCCAGCTTTAGTGGTCTACTATTATCTCAGCGTTCACTCCACTGATTGAGATTGCTTCTGATAAGAATATGATACAACAATATGGTGGAAACTTTCAGCATTTAACCATATCTGGTTCTCCTATCCTTCCTGGGTCCATTATAGTTAGGTAGGGACATGTGACTCTTGATGATCAATGGACTCTAGATAGAATGTCCCTCTGGAGTAAAGAATAGAAGAGCAATGTGAGTTCTTCATTGTCTCTAGTCCCCTGACATAGCAGCCTTGCAAGCTAAATGTTGAGATAGCAGAGACACAAGATGGAAATGATCAGATCTCTGATACTTGGAAGAGAGCTGCCCTGGAGAGCCATTGAACTTGCAAAGAACTTGGGAGACTAAGAAATACATTTGAGTAAGAGATTTTGAGGTCTTTAACTGCAATGTTATCTGTTCTGTAGACAAGAACATATCATTGCCTCAGACCCAGGTGGCTCAACCAGGGGACCCATTTATACTCATGCAGCAAATGAATAATTATTCACAGGCAAAGTCACACAATACATGACAAAGAGAGTACATGTCCTTGTCTATACCATTGAAAGAAGGCACAGAAAGAACATACAACAATCGCTTGAAAAAGGCTTGTTTAATGAAAGAATAATGTGAAGTTCCCCCTCCTGTGTGTTTGATGGGAAAAGGGAATGTGTGGGAGGATAAACTCATTGAGAACATCTTTGTATCCTGAGCACTGTAGCACATGGTAGTGCTAAAGAAGTGTTGTTGAATTCAGATGAATTGAGTGAACACTTAGTATGGTGGAGAAATGGCTGACTTTAAAACTGACAATATAGAAACAGATATTGGTCCCATTCCTTACTCATAGCCTACACTTTAAAAATAGAAAATATCTAAAATCTGTACATGTATATGATTGTCATCACACATTCATTTATTCAGGAAATATTTATTGAGTGTGCCTGAATTGCTCACAGCACTATGTTAAATATTGGTGATATAGAAGTGGATGAATGTAAATGGAGTTTACATTCTGGGGGCATTGGGACTGAATGATGTCATGGACAGAGGAGTGATAGACACTAAATATTATTTAAATAAAATTGTTTTAAGTATTACCATGGAGAATCAGAGGATGCCTTGAGAGTATACCACTGGGGGATCCAATCTAGGCTGGTGGTCAGGGAAGGCTTCCAGTTTTAATCCAAGTCATGATTCTTACTCTGATAATTAGGTACCTGAAAGACTTGGCTGAATTTTTCAGCACACATGTGGAATCTTGCGACTGTGGCCTTACTTACAGCCACGAAAGAGAGACTATTTTACAGATGAGGAAGCTGAGCATGGAAGGGTAAGCAACTTGCTCCAAGTCACACAGTTAATAAATGCCAGAGCAAGAACTTGAACTCAATCAATCTGGCTCTAGAATGAAGGCATTTAACCTCTGATTTACACTATATTGCCTCTGTCAGTGCTGGGCTAAATAAGAGCAGAGTCATCTTGCTAGGGGATAAAGTTCTGAGCTTATTATGTAGCTTAAAATCACTGCTAGCAAAATTACCCTGAAGATTCCTAAGAAAGTCTCTTGATAAATCCAATGGGGTATTTTTTTCTGACAGCTTGGGACAGATTGTTGCTTGCTTGGTTGAATACCTGATAAAGTAATTGATGCATGTTTGGGGACCATATTGATAGAAATGTCCACATGTATAGACACTAGAATCACCTGCAGTTGGTGAAATGGTCACTTTGAGAGGTGCAGTGATGCCGAGCCTGGCTGACGACACATGCCCTATTCTAAAGAATCGCTTACACTGTTTATAGTTTTTCTATTTGTTTTGTTTCCTTTTTCTAAGCCTACATAATTGAGTCCTAGCAGGCTAAGTACACTTTGGATACAACACTACTGTATGTTGATTTGTTACATTTCTTAAGTAATAGAGTCCTTTTATAGACAATATTTATTTCTCTCTTCCTCCCAATTTTCCCTATTTCCTAATAGAAATTGTAGGAAACTTGGGAAGGGAGAAAGGAATATTCTTTAAATGAAGTAGGACTCATATCATATCACTTAGGTTAGTATTTCTGAGAGGATGATTGGGATATGGGATTTTAAAAATAATTTTTTATTGGATATAGTTGATTTACAATGTTGTATTAGTTTTGGGTGTACAGCAAAGTGAATCAGTTATACATATACATATATCCACTCTTTTTTAGATTATTTTCCTATATAGGTCATTACAGGGTATTGAGTAGAGCTCCCTGTGCTATATAGTAGGTCCTTATTAGTTATCTATTTTATATAAAGTAGTGGAACACTGCATTTTTTAAGCAAGCTTCCAAAGTGATTCTTATGCAGCCTAAAGTTTGAAAGTCTTCTATGATTCTATCCTATCCTAGTGAAAGAATCACAGTGGGTCATTCCATCCACTGGTTTAACAGTGGAATCTGCCTTTCATTTTAGCATTTCCTGCAGTTCTATGTTCTGGTGTTACATCTGTGACCCTTAGTGCTTGTTTGCTGATTGTCAGATCTAATGGATCTCAGCGGACTAAGTAGGTCACTCGTCTAGTGCCAGAGAGAATTTCATCAAGTTGCGTTCATGCTATACTTACAACAAGGAACTTGAGTACCCAAATATCACTCTAAGCAAGATTCGTGTCTGTTAACTCTACCTGTATGAATCAGTGTTCATAGCTGCAAGCATCAGAAATGGGTGTCTATATTGAGCCGGAAGGGAATTTCCTGATTACCTGGAAATCTCTGGGACTACCAAATCAGTGGGGACCTGGAGGATCAGGTGGAGAAACAGGCAAGAAGAGAGGAATTCTGGAGGACTGGGAACCAAGAACTGAAGCACAGATTCTGAAGCAGGAAGAGGCTGGTGTTTCTCATTGCACCCCGTTACATTCACCTCCCAGAAAAGGGTGTCTAATCTGCTGAGCGTGAGTCAGGTGTGTCTCCTTGATTATGCTGAGGCAGGGAAGGGGATGGTCTGGACACCATAGCTCCTACAGAAGGCAGTGGACACCAACTCCTAACACAAATGCACACAAGCGAAGGGGCTGCTTCCCAAAGGGAGGCTCAAGTGGGGATGGAGGCTGGGTGGGAAAAAAGACAAAAGCATATACTCCCATGCCTACCTGGGAGGCAGCCTCCTCCTTGCAGGTGACCACACATCTTATTCTAATTTTGGCACCACAATCTAAGCTCTTCTTCTCATCTGTGTTTAAAAAATAGCTTATAGGGAATATTGCTATGACAAATATATAGCCTCTTAACACAAAGAAAAATACATCCACAAATGTTCTTTCTCTCTTTTTCTGCATATCAGCCAGGTGCTTTTATACGCTATGGAAAACAATAAAGAAACTAACCAAGGAAGTTGAAACTGTCAGAAGTATGGAATGGCTTAAAGAAAGTGTATTTTGTTTGTTTGTTTTCTCTACTAATTAACTTCTAGATGCCCAAAGTCACTTATCATTCATTCATTCATTTGGTGTGTCTTAAGATCACGTTGTTGTTGAAGATGCCCTGCTGACTTGGACCAGCAGCTATTACATGTGGTCTCTTATTTATCACTCCTTTCCTGGATGGCTATGCCTGAGCTCTAGGTTTTGCTTAAGTTTGACTTATCTACCTCTACCAGCTTGTAAAATCTCACTTAATTGTTCATTTTTAACTTTGGAAAAACTATCTGAATCATTCTACTGGGATTTACTCAGCCAAATAATGTCCTTTGGTAGAGAAGGGTATTTACACTACTGTTGTTAACTTCTTCTAACTGTAGGAACCAACTTGACGTGGCCGAAGGGGCTGGCTGACAGGAGACAGGAAGGAAATATATCCTTATAGATAGGTAAACACTGAGAGAGAAAGCAGTCAGAAATGTGCAAATATTTATGAAGATATGCACTAAAATGTTCCTGTAATTCTGACTCAGATCCATTCTGGAAAAAATAGGGTGTACATTATAAATAAAATACCAACTATTATTTGGGGGTTAAAAATTGATAATCAGGGGCTTCCCTGGTGGCGCAGTGGTTGGGGGGGCCGCCTGCCGATGTGGGGGGCGCGGGTTCGTGCCCCGGTCCGGGGGGGTCCCACGTGCCGCGGAGCGGCTGGGCCCGTGGTCCATGGCCGCTGGGCCTGCGCATCCAGAGCCTGGGCTCCGTGGTGGGAGAGGCCGCAGCGGTGGGAGGCCTGCGTACCGCAAAAAAAAAAAAAAAAAAATTGATAATCAGCTTACAGTGTTTGAAAGAAAAAAATTATACAGTTATGGCAAAGGAAACCGAGGCAGCAGGAAAGTTTTTGATTTGGAGTTGATAGCATAGTAGATAGCAGCTCTACTAAACCAGAGACAGAGTTGGTAAAAGAAATCTATGCAGGATTCTAATGGTAGACCCTTAAGTAAACACTTGCAGCCATCACTGAATATGAGGTACAACATGCCACCTTTTGAACTTCATTACCACTTACTCTCCTAAATTGAAGTCATATTTGAAATGCTAAGCAGTTTACCCTGTATATCAAGGATTACTGTCTTGCTCAAACTACAGGTCCCAAAAATATTGACACATGACCCAATCCATGCAAACAACCTATTACTTACTTTCTGATTGACATGTAACCCTTTTGCTTAGTTAAAAATTTCTGTCCAAATCATTCTAACAGTTATCCTCCTGACTCCTCACGAATGAGAGGAAGGGTAGTCACAATCCCATTTTTACTTTTCCAAGTCAAATTCTTAGCAAATTTATTATAGATTCAAAAAATAATTGCTATTTTCTTTCTATCTCTTCTCAAGGGGGGAAAAGAACCTTCAAGGCCTGCCATGACTTCCTCTCATGGTGTAGCTGGGAAATGTACAACTCAGAGCTGCTAATGCATGGAATAAATGGACAGTCTTGCTAACTCCTATTATCATCATTGTGTCTAGAGTCTATGTCAGTTCGAAACTAAAATGTCCTCCTTTTCATTGACAGTACTTTAAATATCCCAACAGTATCTGCATTTATATAATGCCCATCTGCACAGTATCAAATCATCTTGACAAATGTTCCCTATTTCTATCTTTGTGTGTGTGTGGCTAAGAAAACTGCGAGGTTAAACAAGAACTTTTGGGGGTTATATACACATCTAAAACTTGCAGTCTTCACTGATAGTAAAAGGATCATGTAACTTGGAGAAAACATGGGCAAAAAAGAATTCAAGTAGATCAGAAATAATTAGTCAGACCCATTTTATTTTCTACCACACTATTTTACATCATTTATATTAAATGCAAGAGACTGGAAAAAATTGACTTTTATTTAATGAGATTTGATTTATTCAACCTGTTTTATTACTGAAAATAGGATACCTTGTTAGTTGGAAAATACACTTAAAATAATGCATTGTTTTGAATAAATTATCAGGTTGATGAGTATATAATGATAATATTGATATTACTTTACATTTGCACAGAATGTTGGCACTTTACAAAGTGCATTCATATGCATGCCTTTGCTCGATCCTCATAATTCTCCAGGTATTATTGTTCATATTTTATAGATAGGATCTGAAAACTCAGAGGATGTTAAGTGACAGCTAATAAGTGAAAAGCAAGGCCTCAGTCTCTGGTTTTCTGCCTCCAAACCCTTTTCAGTAGTCACTTTCACCAAAAATAACCAAACAGAAAGATGGACCTTATTATTTTTTGGCCTGCACTGTTTCAATGGTCTCTTATCCACTATCTCTGGCATCATCTTCATACTGCTCTTGATCTTCCCAGAAGCAATTCAAATCAGCATTCTCTCCTAACTGACTCCTCTTGGAGCTCCTTTGCCTAGAACTTAAATTTTGAACTCTTACTTTGTCATCCAGTGTCCTTCACAATCACAGTTACATTTGGCCTCAGCCTCGTTTTTTAGTCCCCTGTCCCCACCACATGGCCTATGTTCCATCCATACCAACCTCAAGATTTCCTCAACGTGGTTTGCTGTTTCACAGCTAGTGTTTTATTTTTGTTTCTTTTGTTTTGTTTTTTGGGGTTTTTTTTAACATCTTTACTGGAGTATAATTGCTTTACAATGGTGTGTTAGTTTCTGCTTTATAACAAAGTGAATCAGTTATACATATACATATGTTCCTATATCTCTTCCCTCTTGCGTCTCCCTCCCTCCCACCCTCCCTATCCCACCCCTCTAGGTGGTCAAAAAACACTGAGTTGATCTCCCTGTGTTATGTGGCTGCTTCCCACTAGCTATCTATTTTATGTTTTGTAGTGTATATATGTCCATGCTACTCTCTCACTTTGTCACAGCTTACCCTTCCCCCTCCCCATATCCTCTAGTCCATTCTCTAGTAGGTCTGGGATCTTTATTCCTATTCTGCCCCTAGGTTCTTCATGACCTTTTTTGTTTGTTTGTTTGTTTTCCTTATATTCCATACATATGTGTTAGCATACAGTATTTGTTTTTCTCTTTCTGGCTAACTTCACTCTGTATGACAGACTCTAGGTCCATCCACCTCACTACAAAAAACTCAATTTCATTTATTTTTAAGGCTGAGTAATATTCCATTGTATATATGTGCCACATCATCTTTATCCATTCATCTGTTGATGGACACTTAGGTTGCTTCCATCTCCTGGCTATTGTAAATAGAGCTGCAATGAACATTTCAGTACATGACTCTTTTTGAATTATGGATTTCTCAGGGTATATGCCCAGTAGTGGGATTACTGGGTCATATGGTAGTTCTATTTGTAGTTTTTTAAGGAACCTCCATACTGTTCTCCATAGTGGCTGTATCAATTTACATTCCCACCAACAGTGCAAGAGTGTTCCCTTTTCTCCACACCCTCTCCAGCATTTATTGTTTCTAGATTTTTTGAAGATGGCCATTCTGACCAGTGTGAGATGATATCTCATTGTAGTTTTGATTTGCATTTCTCTAATGATTAATGATGTTGAGCATCCTTTCATGTGTTTGTTGGCAATCTGTATATCTTCTTTGGAGAAATGCCTATTTAGGTCTTCTGCCCATTTTTGGGTTGGGTTTCCTTTTTTGTTATTGAGCTGCATGAGCTGCTTATAAATTTTGGAGATTAATCCTTTGTCAGTTGCTTCATTTGCAAATATTTTCTCCCATTCTGAGGATTGTCTTTTGGTCTTGTTTATGGTTTCCTTTGCTGTGCAAAAGCTTTGAAGTTTCATTAGGTCCCATTTGTTTATTTTTGTTTTTATTTCCATTTCTCTAGGAGGTAGGTCAAAAAGGATCTTGCTGTGATTTATGTCATAGAGTGTTCTGCCTGTTTTCCTCTAAGAGTTTGATGGTTTTTGGCCTTACATTTAGGTCTTTAATCCATTTTGAGTTTATTTTTGTGTATGGTATTAGGAAATGTTCTAATCTCATACTTTTACATGTAGCTGTCCAGTTTTCCCAGCACCACTTATTGAAGAGGCTGTCTATTCTCCACTGTATATTCTTGCCTCATTTATCAAAGATAAGGTGACCATATGTGCATGGGTTTATCTCTGGGCTTTCTATCCTGTTCCATTGAGGTATATTTCTGTTTTTGTGCCAGTACCATACTGTCTTGATTACTGTAGCTTTGTAATATAGTCTGAAGTCAGGGAGCCTTATTCCTCCAGCTGCATTTTTCGTTCTCAAGATTGCTTTGGCTATTCGGGGTCTTTTGTGTTTCCATACAAATTGTGAAATTTTTTGTTCTAGTTCTGTGAAAAATGCTAGTGGTAGTTTGTTAGGGATTGCATTGAAACTGGAGATTGCTTTGCGTAGTAGAGTCATTTTCACAAAGTTGATTCTTCCAATCCAAGAACATGGTATATCTCTCCATCTATTTGTATCATCTTTCTTTCATCAGTGTCTTATAATTCTTTGCATACAGGTCTTTTGTCTCCTTAGGTAGGTTTATTCCTAGATATTTTATTCTTTTTGTTGCAACGGTAAATGGGAATGTTTTCTTAATTTCACTTTCAGATTTTTCATCATTAGTGTATAGAAATGCCAGAGATTTGTCTGCATTAATTTTGTATCCAAATTCATTGATTAGCTCTAGTAGTTTTCTGGTAGCATCTTTGGGATTCTCTATGTATAGTATCATGTCATCTGCAAACAGTGACATCTTTATTCTTCTTTTCCGATTTGGATTCCTTTTATTTCCTTTTCTCTCTGATTGCTGTGGCTTAAACTTCCAAAACTATTTTGAATAAGAGTGGTGAGAGTGGGCAACCTTGTCTTGTTCCTGATCTTAGTGGAAATGCTTTCAGTTTTTCACCATTGAGGATGATGTTGGCTGTGGGTTTGTCATATATGGCCTTTATTATGTTGAGGAAAGTTCCCTCTATGCCTACTATCTGCAGGGTTTTTATCATAATTGGTGTTGAATTTTGTCGAAAGCTTTCTCTGCATCTATTGAGATGATGATATGGTTTTTCTCCTTCAGTTTGTTAATATGGTGTATCACGTTGATTGATTTGCATATATGGAAGAATCCTTGCATTCCTGGAATAAACCCCACTTGATTATGGTGTATGATCCTTTTAATGTGCTGTTGGATACTGTTTGCTAGTATTTTGTTGAGGATTTTTGCATCTATGTTCATCAGTGATATTGGCCTGTAGTTTTCTTTCTTTGTGACATCTTTGTCTAGTTTAGGTATCAGGGTGATGGTGGCCTTGTAGAATGAGTTTGGGAGTGTTCCTCCCTCTGCTATATTTTGGAAGAGTTTGAGAAGGATAGGTGTTAGTTCTTCTCTAAATGTTTGATAGAATTCGCCTGTGAAGCCATCTGGTCCTGGGCGTTTGTTTGTTGGAAGATTTTTAATCACAGTCTCAATTTCAGTGCTTGTAATTGGTCTGTTCATATTTTCTATTTCTTCCTGGTTCAGTCTTGGCAGGTTGTGCATTTCTAAGAACTTGTCCATTTCTTCCAGTTTGTCCATTTTATTGGCATAGAGTTGGCTTGTAGAATTCTCTCATGATCTTTTGTATTTCAGCATTGTCAGTTGTCTTCTCCTTTTTCATTTCTAATTCTTTGATTTGAGTCTTCGCCCTTTTTTTCTTGATGTGTCTGGCTAATGGTTTACCAATTTTGTTTTATCTTCTCAAAGAACCAGCTTTTAGTTTTATTGATCTTTGCTATCGTTTCCTTCATTTCTTTTTCATTTATTTTTGTTTGAATCTTTATGATTTCTTTCCTTCTGCTAACTTTGGGGGTTTTTTTGTTCTTCTTTCTCTAATTGCTTTAGGTGCAAGGTTAGGTTGTTTATTTGAGATGTTTCCTGTTTATTAAGGTAGGATTGTATTCCTATAAACTTCCGTCTTAGAACTGCTTTTGCTGCATCCCATAGGTTTTGGGTCATTGTGTCTCCATTGTCATTTGCTTCTAGGTATTTTTTGATTTCCCCTTTGATTTCTTCAGTGATCATTTCGTTATTAAGTAGTGTATTGTTTAGCCTCCATGTGTTTGTATTTTTTACTGATCTTTTCCTGTAATTGATATCTAGTCTCATAGCATTGTGGTCGGAAAAGATACTTGATACAATTTCAATTTTCTTAAATTTACCAAGGCTTGATGTGTGACCCAAGATATGATCTATCCTGGAGAATGTTCCATGAGCACTTGAGAAAAATGTGTATTCTGTTGTTGTTGTATGGAATGTCCTATAAATATCAATTAAATCCATCTTGTTTAATGTATCATTGAAAGCTTGTGTTTCTTTATTTATTTTCATTTTGGATGATTTGTCCATTGGTGAAAGTGGAGTGTTAAAGTCCCCTACTATGAATATGTTACTGTCGATTTCCTCTTTTATGACTGTTAGTATTTGCCTTATGTATTGAGGTGCTCCTATGTTGGGTGCATAAATATTTACAATTGTTATATCTTCTTCTTGGATCGATCCCTTGATCATTATGTAGTGTCCTTCTTTGTCTCTTCTAATAGTCTTTATTTTAAAGTCTATTTTGTCTGATATGAGAATTGCTACTCCAGCTTTCTTTTGGTTTCCATTTGCATGGAATATCTTGTTCCATTCCCTCACTTTCAGTCTGTATGTGTCTCTAGGTCTGAAGTGGGTCTCTTGTAGACAGCATATATACAGGTCTTGTTGTTGTATCCATTCAGCCAGTCTGTGTCTTTTGGTGGGAGCATTTAATCCATTTACATTTAAGGTAATTATCGATATGTATGTTCCTGTTCCCATTTTCTTAATTGTTTTGGGTTTTTTATTGTAGGTCTTTTCCTTCTCTTGTGTTTCTTGCCTAGAGAAGTTCCTTTAGCAATAGTTGTAAAGCTTGTTTTGTGGTGCTGAACTCTCTCAGCTTTTGCTTGTCTGTAAAGGTTTTAATTTCTCCATCAAATCTGAATGAGATCCTTCCTGGGTAGAGTAATCTTGGTTGTAGGTTTTTCTCCTTCATCACTCTAAATATGTCCTGCCACTCCCTTCTGGCTTGCAGAGTTTCTGCTGAAAGATCAGCTGTTAACCTTATGGGGATTCCCTTGTGTGTTATTTGTTGTTTTTCCCTTGCTGCTTTTAATATGTTTTCTTTGTATTTAATTTTTGATAGTTTGACTAATATGTGTCTTGGCATGTTTCTACTTGGATTTATCCTGTATGGGACTCTCTGTGCTTCCTGGACTTGATTAACTATTTCCTTTCCCATTAGGGAAGTTTTCGACTATAATCTCTTCAAATATTTTCTCAGTCCCTTTCTTTTTCTCTTCTTCTTCTGGAACCCCTATAATTCGAATGTTGGTGTGCTTAATGTTGTGCCAGTGGTCTCTGAGACTGTCCTCAGTTCTTTTCATTCTTTTTTCTTTATTCTGCTCTGCAGTAGTTATTTCCACTATTTTATCTTCCAGGTCACTTATCCGTTCTTCTGCCTCAGTTATTCTGCTATTGATCCCTTCTAAAGTATTTTTAATTTTATTTATTGTGTTGTTCATCATTGCTTGTTTCCTCTTTAGTTCTTCTAGGTCCCTGTCAAATGTTTCTCACATTTTCTGTATTCAATTTCCAAGAGTTTGGATCATCTTTACTATCATTATTCTGAATTCTTTTTCAGGTAGACTGCCTATTTCCTCTTCATTTGTTATGTCTGGTGGGTTTTTACCTTGCTCCTTCATCTGCTGTGTTTTTCTGTCTTCTCATTTTGCTTATCTTACTGTGTTTGGGGTCTCCTTTTTGCAGGCTGCAGGTTCATAGTTCCCATTGCTTTTGATGTCTGTCCCCAGTAGCTAGCGTTGGTTCAGTGGGTTGTGTAGGCTTCCTGGTGGAGGGGACGAGTGCCTGTGTTCTGGTGGATGAGGCTGGATCTTGTCTTTCTGGTGGGCAGGTCCACGTCTGGTGGTGTGTTTTGGGGTGTCTGTGGCCTTATTATGATTTTAGGCAGTCTCTCTGCTAATGGGTGGGGTTGTGTTCCTGTCTTGCTAGTTGTTTGGCATAGGATGTCCAGCACTGTAGCTTGCTGGTCGTTGAGTGAAGCTGGGTCTTAGTGTTGAGATCGAGATCTCTGGGAGATTTTCACCATTTCATATTACATGGAGCTGGGAGGCCTCTTGTGGACCAGTGTCCTGAAGTTGGGTCTCCCACCTCAGAGGCACAGCACTGACTCTGGCTGGAGCACCAAGATCCTTTCATCCACATGGCTCAGAATAAAAGGGAGAAAAGAAGAAAGAAAGAAAGAAAGAAAGAAAGAAAGAAAGAAAGAAAGAAAGAAAGAAAGAAAGAAAGAAAGAAAGAGAGAAAGAGAGAAAGAAAGAGAGAAGGAAAGAAGGAAAGAAAGAAAGAAAGAAAGACAAAGAAAGAGAGAAGGAAAGAAGGAAAGAAAAAGAAAGTAGGAAAGAAGGAAAGAAAGAAAGAAAGAAGGAAATAAAGAAAGAAAGGAAGGAAGGAAGAAAGAAAGGAGGGAGGAAGGGAGGGAGGAAGGAAGGAAAGAAAGAAAGAAAGAAAGAAAGAAAGAAAGAAAGAAAGAAAGAAAGAAGATAAAGTAAAATGAAGTAAGATAAAATAAAGTTATTAAAATAAAAATTAATTATTAAGAAAAAAATTTTTTAAGTAAAAAAATAAAAAAAGAAACGGGTGTACTGAACCCTAGGACAAATGGTGAAAGCAAAGCTATACAGACAAAATCTCACACAGAAGCATACACACAAAAAGAGGAAAAGGGGAAAAAATAATATATCTTGCTCTCAAAGTCCACCTCCTCAATTTGAGATGATTCGTTGTCTATTCATGTATTCCACAGATGCAGGGTACATCAAGTTGATTGTGGAGCTTTAATTCGCTGCTCCTGAGGCTGCTGGGAGAGATTGTCCTTTCTCTTCTTTGTTCGCACAGCTCCCGGGGTTCAGCTTTCAATCTGGCCCTGCCTCTGCGTGTAAGTCACCTGAGGGCATCTGTTCTTCGCTCAGACAGGATGGGGTTAAAGGAGCCGCTGATTCAGGGGCTCTGGCTCACTCAGGTGGGGAGCAGGAAATGGTACATAATGTGAGGCGAGCCTGCAGCGGCAGAGGCCGGCGTGCATTCTCCCGGGGAAGTTGTCCCTGGAACCTGGGACCCTGGCACTGGTGGGCTGCACAGGCTCCCCGGAAGGGAGGTGTGGAGAGTGACCTGTGCTCACACACAGGTTTCTTGGTGGCGGCAGCAGCAGACTTTGTGTCTCATGCCCGTCTCTGGGGTCCGCGCTTTTAGCCACGGCTCGTGCCCCTCTCTGGAGCTCCTTTAAGCAGCGCTCTTAATCCCCTCTCCTCACGCACCAGGAAACAAAGAGGGAAGAAAAAGTCTCTTGCCTCTTCTGCAGCTGCAGACTTTTCCCGGACTCCCTCCCATCTAACCTTGGCGCACTAACCCCCTGCAGGCTGTGTTCACGCCGCCAACCGCAGTCCTCTCCCAGCGCTCCGACCGAAGCCCGAGCCTCAACTCCCAGCCCCGCCCACCCCGGCGGGTGAGCAGACAAGCCTCTCGGCCCGGTGAGTGCCGGTCGGCCCTTATCCTCTGTGCGGGAATCTCTCTGCTTTGCCCTCCGCACCCCTGTTGCTGCGCTCTCCATGGCTCCGAACCTTCCCCGCTCCGCCATCCGCAGTCTCCACCTGTGAAGGGATTTCCTAGTGTGTGGAAACCTTTCCTCCTTCACAGCTCCCTCCCACTGGCGCACGTTCCGTCCCTATTCTTTTGTCTCTGTTTATCCTTTTTTCTTTTGCCCTATCCAGGTACATGGGGGAGTTTCTTGCCTTTTGTGAGGTCTGAGGTCTTATCCCAGCGTTCAGTAGGTGTTCTGTAGGAGCAGTTCCACGTGTAGATGTATTTCTGATATATCTGTGGGGAGGAAGGTGATCTCCGCGTCTTACTCTTCCGCCATCTTCCCGGCCCCTCCCCACAGCTAGTGTTTTTGTACCTGTTATTTCTTTTCCCTAGAATGCCTTTCCTTTATCCTCTACCTAGTAACTTTCTACTTTTGACCTGAGAATCAGCCCAAAGATTACCTCCTGGATGAAGCCTTTCCTCCCTTCTTAGGACTCACATACATTTTATTATTGTTAATACAACAGGAAGTTGAAATCATGTGAATGAGCTTCCTAAGGTACAGACCATGACTTGTTGATCTTTGCATGCCCCCCTTCCCCCTGGACCTAGTGCAGTATCTGATATTCAATAACTATTTATGGAATTAATAAATAAGGTATCAATCATTTTTTAACTGCGGTAAAAATATCTTCATTTATTAGATATCAAAATTCTTTTACAGCAATCTACTTCCAGGTATATATTCAAAAGAATTGAAAGCTAGATCTTAAAGATATATGCGCATACCCATGTTCTTAGCAGTATTATTCACAATAGCCAAAATGTGGAAGTAAGCAAAAGTGTATCAACAGAAAAAGTGGGTAAACAAAATTTAGTATATACCCACAATGGAATATTATTGAGCCTTAAAAAGGAAAGATTTTCTGACATATGGTACAACATGGATGAACCTTGAGGATGTTATACTAAGTGAAATAACCCAGTCACAAAATACAAATAGTGTATGATCCCACTTATATGAGGTACCTAGAGTAGTCCAACTCAAAGAAACAGAAAATAGAATGGTGATTGCCAAGAACTGGGAGGAGAGAGAAATGGGGAGTTGTTTTGATGGGTATAGAATTTCAGTTTTACAAGGCAAAAAGGATCTGGATATTGGTTGCACAACGGGGTGAATATACTTAATGCTACTGAACTGTACACTTAAAAATGGTTACATTTTAAGTTGCATGTATTTACCAGTTTTAAAAAATTAAGTAAAAAAATCCTTTTTTAAGTAACATTTCCTTCTTCATTAAAGAAATGAATGAACTAAAGAGATTATTTTGAATATTGCTTTATGTATGTGTGGTATAGAGAAGAAGATAAGATGGAGCAAAAAACAAAATAAAAATATAAAATATTTCTGGGCTTCCCTGGTGGCGCAGTGGTTGAGAGTCCGCCTGCCGATGCAGGGGACACGGGTTCGTGCCCCAGTCTGGGAAGATCCCACATGCCGCGGAGTGGCTGGGCCCGTGAGCCATGGCCACTGGGCCTGCGCGTCTGGAGCCTGTGCTCCGCAACGGGAGAGGCCACAACAGTGAGAGGCCCGCGTCCCACACACACACACACACACACACACACACACACACACACACACACAAATATATATATATAAAATATTTCTACTCTCAAGAGCTGGCTTTCTAATTGGAGAGATAGAAATCAGCAGATAAAGTGCTGATATCATTTCAAAACAATAAATTCCCAAAACAATAGTTTAATCACTACTGGATTCCTGAGGTAAGATTGAGTAGAAGAGATTGGAGTTAAACTAGATTGCAGAGCTCTTCATGGAGGAAGTACATGTGTAGCCTGGTTTTGAAGATTCAGTTGAGCAAGTATTGACAAAGCAGCAGGCAATGGGCTCTGGAAAGATGTAGAGAGGGACATGGATGAGCTATTTATGAGAGATATACTTGCTCTACAGGAAGTACTTTACTAAATTCTACAACAGCTATATCAAGTAAGTGCTACTTATAATCTCTTTTATTTGAGTAAACTGAGGCACACATAGGTTAGGTAACTTATCCAAAGAGAACGGATAGTAAATGGTAGAGGAAGATTTTAAACACAGCAACACCTATGCAATTACCCAATAATGTGCTATGTTCTCTAGTCGGTTCCGTTATGAAGTGATCCTCAATGTGTCTGTCTATATCCTCTTCCAAAGGTCCTATGGTTTATTGATGATTTTCAAAACTGGAACCCACTCCTATAGGAGAGCTTGGAATCCAGCTGATTGAATGTTTATAGATAACGTGATGAAATAAAATAATTTAATAATAATATGAGATATTCAGCTTAGAGAGAAAAATATTTTGACTGCGTTTTGTTAGTCCATTTGACTTCAAGATTGAGGTTAGGGAATCTACTTCTCTGGAAAATACTCTCTGTCATCATGCTGTAGCACTCCAACTCTATTACTCCATGGCTGTTCTTCACGTATAGCACTCTTTTGTGGTTTATTATTTCATGAAATTTCCTTTGCATCTTGCATAGTCTTTTCAAATGTATCAGGCTGCAGACTGTCATCAACATGTCTGACTTTCCCAGAATTTACATTTTTTTTTCCATGATTGCAGCAGATGTGTTGCATTATTTTCAAATGAAAATCAAATATGGATAATAGGGATTGGGTGTGTATGACTGTGGTGGTAAGAGTGGTCAGGAAAAGCCAACTCTTCCATATTAAATAATATATATTAATATTAAATATGGGAAAAGACACATCATGGTTTGGGTGCTGCTTACAGAAAAAGAGACTGTATTAATCTACATTAAATTATCTAAAGTAGAGTCAAATAGCAAAAAGAACAAGGTGGTGATTATTTAATCTTCATTCTGACACAAACTGGCAAGCTGCGAAGTACTTTACCGTATTCAGAGTTCTTTTTTTTTTTTCTGTTTTAACATATAAAAAAGAAAAGAAAACATGTAACTGGGGCTTCCCTGATGGCGCAGTGGTTGAGAGTCCGCCTGCCAATGCAGGGGACACGGGTTCGTGCCCCAGTCCGGGAGGATCCCACGTGCCGCGGAGCGACTAGGCCCGTGAGCCATGGCCGCTGAGCCTGCGCGTCCGGAGCCTGTGCTCCGCAGCGGGAAAGGCCACAGCAGTGAGAGGCCCGCGTACCACAAAGAGAAAGAAAAAAAAAAACAACCATATAACTCAGTACGGTTGTGTTAAGTATTTGAAAACTATATTTAAAAGATCAGGTCATGAGAACTTTGATAAAAAGTGAGAAAAAAAGTGCACATTTTACCAGGTTTCAAACTAAAAGGAATCTTTTACTATTTAAGCATCACTAGTTAGAAAATGGAATCAGATCAGTGGAGACATGAAAGACAAGGAGAAGACTGTTCAAGAACCTCCAAAGCCCTTTTGGACAGCAGACCACTGACAAAATGTTTCACTTTATTAAATATAAATGAATCAGAGATACGTGGGTTGTGTTTTCCCCAGAATGAGCAGGGAGGGGCTTAAAATGTAAGGGAAAATAACATTTGGCAAATCCTATTTGGTATTTTGCTGAACCTGAACCATTTTTGCCAAAAGTTTACTTTTGTGGCTTTGTTTGGAATAGAATACAGGAGTACAAAAAGAACTCATTGACTTACATAGATGTATGTGTTTTCAAGCTGAAAATGTTATCAAATCAATGACAATTTAAGATTCTTCTAGGAACAGACGGATTCATGCCAAAAGTAATGAATAACTTCATTGTCTTCTGGCCCCATGTCTGGGTGTGCCAGAAAATTTCAAATTATGCCTTATAAAATGTAAAGACCTGATGTAAGCCTGAGAGGTAAGTACGTTTCAGGAAACGCTCTCTTTAACAAAATCTAAATTTCAGGTCTCTGCCTTCAATTCTGATCTTCCAACCAGTTGTGGCATGTGTGTTGCCTTCACAGGGTCAGCAAAAGCAAATAGGCTGGTGGGCCATATGTGTGTAACCAGTGGGCCCTGCACTGCTGTGTTAAGATTATTGCACTGCCCTGACTCAGATTCCCATGTACTGTAGGTTTATATTAGGACAATATTGTTATTTTGACAATTTTTTTTCATTTACTTTGATTTATTTTAAACAGCAGTAAAACTTCATCTTTTTTTTTTTTGTCTTTATTTAGGCTATTAAATGTGACCTAGAGAGACTTGAATTTTAAACACATCATAGTGACAGACCAATGGGAAATCTTTGATTATCTTGAACTATGTCTACCAATGCCATGGCAACTGGTTAAGTTGGGGTATGAGGAGCAGATAGGGAGGATCAGGTATACTGGTCATTTGACATCAGGTATGGTTCCTTAATCAGCAGGCCCTCTTCTCATATATCACCTGTCCACTCCCTCCTGCACATACACATACATGCATATATCAGGAAAACAAACCCCCAAATATTTCATGTTTTAATAACATGGTCATCATAAAGATAGCACTTCAGGATAAGATATGTTAGAAGAATAAATAAAATTTCCTCATGTCTACAATATTCTATCAATAAATGATTCTATTCATGGTACCTACATCAATGTTATTATTATTCCTCAAGAATGGTAAAGCAATCTTTTAATATTTCCTTGGAATTCCAAGACTGAAAGCTCTAGAGATGTATCTTCCAACTATATCTTTGAAACTTAGGACAAAAACAATAACAAGACAAATAACAATAACAAAACCAAAGGACATTAGTCAAAGTTTAAAGTCTCATTGTCAACTCATAATTTCCAGTCATACCTCAGGATGCATGCAAATTCTGCAAGAGAAAGTCTCATCTGTGGATGAGTGAGTTAGGCTATTTATGCTAGTGAGCTCAGAAAAATATAGAAAGATTCTAGAAGTCCTTTCCTCTTCATCTTTCTTCTCATTTTCCTATGTGCTTTAAGAAGTAACAAAGACATGCCTACCATTTTGGCTGTGTAAATAAATAAATAAGAACTACTCTGTCTGCAAAGCTCAGCCAGTGCTTGCTTCACTTATATCCTACTCACCTAACTGCCCTTCCTGCATGCTTGCCCCAGGCCCCAGCTAATGATTTTTCTAACTTTAACCACTTTATAGCTTATCAAAGCGTCGGTGAGGGATGTGCTCCTCTGCTGGTAACCAATGAGCCAACCTGCCCTCAATTCCCGCTATAACTGGTAGCCTCCCCCTGCCCCCGAAGGGAAGCTTGCTGCCATGTCCTGCCCTGCGATCAGCTGAACACATTGGGTTGTTGCTTCAGGACCTTGCTTCAGACGTGTAAGATCCCCCATCCATTAAACCATTAAAAAACAAAACTACTGGGTCTGAAATCTTGTAATTCTAATATGTTTTAGTAATCCATTTTCATGCTATTTCAGGTGAATTCCTTCCTCTATGTATAAGCAATCTGCACCCCAGTGCCCCAATGTGCAATAGGCTACAGGCATCCACACATTTGTAATCAGCTTTGTTCATCATTTATTTATCTGGTTTCAGCCTATTAGAACAAGATCAGGAAGGATTCAATCTAAAGACAAAATTAATTGTATACACACATACTGGTTCAAAGCCAATGGTACGCACACATGGATAGGCAGCTACCTATAAGATGATATTATAGGATGCTACAAGGCACACTATTTAGGAAAGGAACAGGGATTCTGGCCTTTTGCTACTGCCTTGGTTGAACATTAAAATTAGCTCTGTTCTTTGTAGTACATTTGTGAGTAGATGTCCTAGGTTTTGTCCTAGGTTATGGACATGTACCTTGGAGAAGCTTTGTGTAATGAGGTAACTGATGTCTAGAGCAGGAGAAGGAGCAATTACCAAGTTCTTCATTTATAGGCTAGTGGTAGCCTTGACTTTGCATTGGTAATTATATGTTTCAGGGCAAATGGTTTGGGTCATAGCATTTAGATTTTTGTAATTAAAATAGGTAATTAAGAGGGAAACGACATGTAGATGAGATTTGTAAGTGAACATCAACTATGACATATCACTTTCCTTATATTATCTCATTTCATTACCCAAACAACCTTGTGAGGTAGGAATAACCTCCACTGTTCAGATGAGAAGATAAACTTAGATAAAATATCTTATCAAGTCACACAGCTAGTAAGTGGAAGTATAGAATCTGAACCCAGGTCTCCAAGGTACATGCCACAGCATGTAAGGAGCAATTCCATTTTGACTTTTAGACCCCGCCAGGACATACATCTTCAAACTATTTTGCATCAGAAATGCCTAGAAAAATTGTGAGTTGTTCTTTGGGGGGGATAGTGGGGTCATTATGATGGATCTAAAAGTGTCTTATTCCCTGATGATTGCCAAAAATTGACATTTAAAAATGCAAGGAGGCGATATGAACATGTTCGAACTTTACCATTATGCTTTTATTATAGGTAAACACCACAAACTTTTGTTTTCAAAAGAAAATTATTTACTCTAGAAAGTGGATTTTTCTTTTTCTTTCTTTTTTTTTGTTCTTTCCCTTAAGTAGCATCCTTCTGGTCTGGAGAGGATTTTACCTTGGGTACAAAAATGTAGTGGTGGAAATAGAGATGTTCAAGAAATTGCTAGAATTGCCATATTGTAAAGCAGAGTTTGATTTTGTGTACATATTCCTATGGGAAATTCATAACACATCTTAAGGCCCATTACTCTTATTGTCACTTTTAAAGTTAGGAAATTGGTTTAGTAAACAAACCCAGGATTCCCAATCATACCCTGTCAAGTTCTTGACTCTGTGGCTCTTGCACTCAGCCATCTCCCAGAGCTATCTCCAAAAATTTTAAGGTATCAGATCCTTCCAAACATAAGGGGGAAAAAAGAGGCTAATCACCTCCTTAAAGATTACTTATTTGTCAGCCAATGAAACTAAGTTTTTCTTTATCTAAGGAGTTTCTTCCACCACGATACATGATAGATAGTTAACACTCTGACTTCAGGAAATCCACAGCTTGGAGTAGTTTTGCTAATCCATTTCAAATACTATAGCTAGAGCTAATAGTGTCTGATGAACCCATTTGCTTGTAGAAAGCAATAGCAGACGTAAGAGAATGCTACTCCTACTACATAAAATTGCTTTGCTATGGATTTGAAACAACACAGGTTAAAGCACTATGTACCAGACAGCTTACATATATCTCTTGGCATGTTTCAAAGACAAAACAGTATATGAGGAATTGAAGCAGGGAAATCATTAACTAAAATATCATCTTTACCTGATAAAATTTTCTGTTGAACTGCTGAAATCTCCTCTCTGTGGGTCAGACTGAAGGCTGGCAGCAACTAGCCTTTAAGCTCAGCATATTTTCTCAAAGGGAGTAAAAATAAAAGATGTGGTCCCCCACACAACTCTCCTTTGTTATTGGTTGCCCTTAAGTATTGGAACATTCAGAGGCTTATGTGCGTTAAATGAAAGGCTGCAAAAATTGAAGATGATATGGCAATACTTTGGACTGTATATTGTTATGTGTGAATTTCCTTTTCCAATTTCTACATTTCTCTAACAATGATAACTTTAACACACTGCATACCTTTTCAGAAATTTAAATTTGCCCAACTTTTAGCTCTGCTATTACATAATTCTCTTACCCTGTTGCCTTTCATTTGTCCTACAATAGTTCCCTTTATATGCCTTCTGTTGTGGCTTTTCTTAGGTGGGACATTTCATATTAAAAGTTTTCTCTACTGTTTGTATCTGAAAGTCTCTCGAAGCTCCATCATATACAGTTAAGAAAACGACATTAGAAGTCCATTATAACATGGCTTTTATATAAGTTCTGATACCCTCTTGGTCTGTCACATTTATTCACAGGTTAAATGATACAACTAATTAATCACACACTGATATAAAACTAGGCTGTGTTTCAACCAGGTTGATCTTGTTTGGGGAATACATGAAATCAGGGGCATGTAGGTCTCTTCTGAATACAAGTGAAGATGGTATAATAGTCAATGATTGGAAAAGTAGGATAACTGGTAGAAGTCAAGTTAAATCTAGAATGTTACAAAAAATGTCTATAATTTGCATAGTTCAGAATAAGAGCCAAGGATAACATATCACTCAAGAAAACAGTAACCACTCCAGGCAAGAGAAATTTTAATACAGGGAATGCTGAGAAACCAAAAAGATGACAGTATGGTAACCCAGATAATTAGCAACAGCAAAAAGCCACTATCACCACTAGGCTGGAGGGTTAAAGGGAAAAGACAGTATTAGTTCCCAGTCTCTGGGACCACATTCAGAAGCAGAAACCACGTTAGGTATGCCTGATGATAGTTGAAACCAGTAAGGCAGAAACATCTGGCCTGATTTGGAACAGAGGCCCAGTTGCTATCATAGATGTCACCTAAGGGAAAGGGAGAGGGTGAGACAGAGACAGATACAGATAGAGACAGAAAAATACATTGATTTTTCCTTTTATGCTCCCTCCAAATTCCTTTTGGTGCCTCCTATCAGCTGAACCTAGTTACAAGTCAGTGAGACTGGGAAAAGTAATTCCCTGGAACACAGCTAGAGTAGCAGAGGGTAGGGAATGGATCTGACGGCAAACAGGCAGATGACATCTCAGATACGTAAATTATGAAGGTAACAGGGAATTAGAATGTAAGAACAAGAACTCAATAACACAGATGTGTGATCTGATTATTCAGACGGATAGATCCATCAGGTACGAAACTTTAAATGGTCATATATCTATGGGTTAATTGTACCTTGTTTTTTTTTTTTTTTTTTTTTGCGGTACGCGGGCCTCTCACTGCTGCGGCCTCTCCCGTTGCGGAGCACAGGCTCTGGACGCGCAGGCTCAGCGGCCATGGCTCACGGGCCCAGCTGCTCCGCGGCATGGGGGATCTTCCCAGACCGGGGCACAAACCTGTGTCCCCTGCATGAGCAGGCGGACTCTCAACGACTGCGCCACCAGGGAAGCCCTGTACCTTGGTTTTTTCAAGGCACTGTCTGGATCCTAAATGGGTGATATAGATATTTAACGTGTGCTTTCTTCCTACAAAGTTGAGAATTACTTCTGTGTAATTTTCCTCTGTGATTCTAGGTAGTTTCTCAAGGTGGAACTACTAGATATCAAATTCTCTTCAGTAAAGTATTTAGGGCATTGGGTTAGAGTTGACAGAAATGTAGTAAATGAAGTCATTTTACTCTTTTCAACCAAAATTAACCTTTTATTTTACAGGTTATAAACTAATTTAGAGTATGTATTAAGATGATCTCACTGAAGAGTTAAAACATTCATTTCTATTTTTCCTCTTCTGTTAGCAAATGATATTTGTTTAAACTGAAGACCAATAATCTATTTTTACATATCTTTGAATCTATGTTCAAACTGGTGTTTCTTCAAGTGTTGCCCATAGACATATTTTAATCTACTGAGTCAGAATCTTTGAAACAGGGCATGAGAGAGGCTATCTAAGTAGTTCCTGTTTAACCTGAGAAACTGGCTCAAATTAACTTTTCTTGTTACTGGTACTTCCTAATAGATTAATTACACTTAATCAACTATCACACATATTACAGAACAGACCCATGGTGATGTTTCCCCTTATGCAGTGTTATGTCTCTGTGCAGAATGAGAGTGACCTAGAGGATTATTGCTCTTATGTGGAAAGACCAATGGAATCAAACTAATACCTTTTTCTACTTATCTTTACTGTAATTTTTGTAGATGTTAAAATAAATATCACCACATCTGAGTTAGGGTAAATAGGATACACTTTCCATCCTCTGCCAGTGGTCTTTCATTCTTCCTTATGAGAAAGCCTTGGATATGATTCTCATATTTCTATAAATAAATAAGGAACTTCAATGATGTCATGAATCATCATGATTAGGAGTGATACATCATTTCATTTGATACATTCAACAGTAAGTTGCAGAAAACTCAACTGAAAATGGCTTATACAAAGCTATTATTATCTTTATTATCTAACAATAAGTCCAGTATAATGGTTTTGGGGGTTTGTTGACTCAGGAGCTCAATGAAATCGTCATCTTTTTCTCTGCCATTCTCAGAATGTAGGTGTTCATCCTTAAGCTAGTTTCCTGCATTCCAAAGCAGTTTCAAGCTTTCACGCTCAAACAATAATGGCCTCACGTTTCACTGGACAGAATGGCATCACGTGCCTATTTCTAAAACAACCATGAAAATAGGAATGGGATTTACATGACCAATTTCAACTAAGATCGATGTGCATCTTTGGACTAGGACTCGGCCTCCTTTGAAGGACACAGCCACCAATACTCAAACAAAATCAAGAGTTTGTTAGTAGTGTTTGTGGTATTAGTAGTAGTAGTAGTAGTAGTTTTAGTAATAGTGGCAATAGTAATAGCTAACTGTTACATGGCATTTACAACATGCTAGGCCCTTTTCCATTGATTATAGTATATTAACTTATTTAATCACCACAAGGATATGAGGTAGTTAGCACTATTATCTATGATTTACAGAGACATTAAATAACCTAAAGCCACACAGTTATTTAGTGGTGACACCAGGATTGTAACCCAGGGGGTCTGGCCTCAGAGGTGGTACTTTAAAAATTAATACTAGGCTGCCTCTGTGGAAGGGTGTGTGTGATGGGATGAGGCATATGTCTATTAGGTAGGCAACCAATAACTTCTGTCATAGTGAACAGAGCCTGGCACTGAATAGGCACTCAAAATATTTGTTAAATATGCAACAAAAAAAAAAGAATTGAATGAGTAAACCCTTTGTTAGCCTTCAAATACAATGCCTTGTATCTAATAGTCACTCAATGAATGTTTGGTTGATATTATATAGTTGTATTTTGTACAATTTAAGTAGAAAATTTGGAATATGCCACAAGCTGTTCTGCCATTTTATATGCAAAGGTAAATGAGGGACAGTTTTCAGAGAGGAGGCAATTTTTCATGACTGGAGTGAGATAGATTGATACCAGTTTTACTTGGGAAGCCCCAGAAGTCCAGGATGTGGTTGTTGTCATAGAAAATACAAGTTGGTCCTATTGTTTAAACTTCTCATTATGCAAAAAACTAGCAAGACACATATCCTGTGCTAAGATCCTCTATGAACTCTATCCAGAAGATGTCTGACATTTTACGTTTGCTTTCCAGCCCTTGCTTGGGTTATTCACTGGAGAGAACACATCTCATTCACTACAGCTTCAAGTTCCCATAGCACCTGCATAGAGCACAGGTTTTATGTCTATGCGCTGCTCACATTTATTCTTGAAAGCAGAGAGACTGTGAACTGGCTTGGTCCTCTTTTACATGCTAGTAGGCTCAGCTCTCACGTATAGTTTGGCAGAGATATGCACTATCTCATTTAATATTAAGTACGAATTCACATGTAGCAATCCACAGCCATAGACTTGGGTCTATCCTCTTCCTACTTGAAGACATTCAATGAATGAAAATACGGATTTATAAACCAATATTAAGAAGCAATTATTCTGATTAAAAATAAATTAATAAACTTCTACCCCTGATAGCAGACCAGAGATTATTTACTGGAGTTTAGATTAGAGTGAAAAACATAGAAAAGGAAAAAACAACTTAAAAGTTTTTCCGTTATAGAAGATCACTAGGAAATGCCTTCCTAGGACTACAGAGCCAAAGGAATAATCTAGCAATCAATGCCATTAATAACTTTCTCTACAGTATTTAGTGTCAACTATTGATTCCCAGAAAAGCCAACCCTGTTCCAAATGTGTTCTTTTAATTTATGAGCAGTTCATTCATCATATCATTCCCTTTGATCCACAGCAGGCAAGTGACCATTAAGTTCATAGCTTCCTAATTATTAAGAATGGGAAAGCCTCTCATAGATCATTCAACTCTGAATTGTTGTTAGTAATACAGAGATATTAAGGTCTAGTTACTATCCCAGGGCTACATAGTTAACAAAGTGCAGAGCCAGGAGAATTTTAGTCTAGGGCTCTTTCTTCTCACAATATTACATAATGAATTCCTTTTCAGGCCAAGGTCACCACAACTTACAGTTCACTGCCTACACAACTTTACACAATACCTAAAATACTATCCCCCAACCCAGATTACTCTTGTGTTTGTGGTTTTCTTTTAATTAAGAGTGCAGAAGCCTCTTGGAGGATATAGTAGATTATATTTTCTGAAGATAGTCACATAATATTTCCCATTTCACATACTCTTCTACATTGTGACCCTTCCATTTCTCCATTAAGAGTTTATTTCTCCAACCTCTTTGAATCTGAATGAATTCTATGATTGTTATCTTCAGTAGGGCACAAAGGAAGCGGTGGTGTGCCAGTTCTGAGCATAACACTTAAGTAGCCTGGCAGCTTCTGATTCCTGCTTTTTGGAGCGTCTGCTGTTGAGACATTTCTCTCAGAAGTCAGTCTCTGCACTGTGAGAAGCAGGAGTCACATGACAAAGGCACGTCTAGATGCTCCAGCCCTGCTAAGCTTCCAGCTAACAGCCAGTATTTTTTTTTAACATCTTCATTGGAGTATAATTGCTTTACAATGTTGTGTTAGTTGCTGCTGTATAACAAAGTGAATCAGCTATACATATACATATATCCCCATATCTCCTTCCTCTTGTGTCTCCCTCCCAACCTCCCTATCCCACCCCTCTAGGTGGTCACAAAGCACCGAGCTGATCTCCCTGTGCTATGCGGCTGCTTCCCACTAGCTATCTATTTTACATTTGGTAGTGTATATATGTCTATGCCACTCTCTCACTTCTTCCCAGCTTACCCTTCCCCCTCCCCATATCCTCAAGTCCATTCTCTAGTAGGTCTGTGTCTTTATTCCTATTCTGCCCCTAGGTTCATCAGAACCTTTTTTTTTTTTTTGACATTCCATAGATATGTCTTAGCATATAGTATTTGTTTTTCTCTTTCTGACTTACTTCATTCTGGATGACAGGCTCTAGGTCCATCCACTTCACTACAAATAACTCAATTTCTTTTCTTTTTATGGCTGAGTAATATTCCATTGTATATGTGTGCCACATCTTCCTTATCCATTCATCTGTCGATGGACATTTAGGTAGGTTCCATGTCCTGGCTATTGTAAATAGTGCTGCAATGAACATTGTGGTACATGTCTCTTTTTGAATTATCATTTTCTCAGGGTATATGCCCAGTAGTGGGATTGCTGGATCATATGGTAGTTCTATTTGTAGTTTTTTAAGGAATCTCCCTACTGTTTTCCATAGGGGTTGTATCAATTTACATTCCCACCAACAGTGCAAGAGGATTCCCTTTTCACCACACCCTTTCCAGCATTTACTGTTTCTAGATTTTTTGATAATGACAATTCTAACCCACATGAGGTGATACCTAATTGCAGTTTTGATTTGAATTTCTCTAATAATTAACGATGTTGAGCATCTTTTCATGTGCCTCTTGGCCATCTGTATGTCTTCCTTAGTGAGATGTCTATTTAGGTCTTCTGCCCATTTTTTAACTGGATTTTTTGGGTTTTTTGATATTGAGCTCCATGAGCTGTTTGTGCATTTTGGAGATTAATCCTTTGTCTGTTGTTTTATTTGCAAATATTTTCTCCTATTCTGAGGGTTGTCTTTTTGTTTTGTTTATAGTTTCCTTTCCTGTGCAAAAGTTTTATGTTTAAGTCCCATTTGTTTATTTTTGTTTTTATTTCCATTACTCTAGGAGGTGGGTCAAAAAAAGATCTTGCTGTGGTTTATGTCAAAGAGTGTTTCTCCTGTGTTTTCCTCTAAGAGTTGTATAGTGTCTGGTCTTACATTTAAGTCTTTAATCCATTTGGAGTTTACTTTTGTGTATGGTGTTAGGTAGTGTTCTAATTTCATTCTTTTACATGTAGCTGTCCAGTTTTCCCAGCACCATTTATTGAAGAGACTGTCTTGTCTTCATTGTATATTCTTGCCTCCTTTGTCATAGATTAGGTGACCATAGGCACGTGGGTTTATCTCTGGGCTTTCTATCTTGTACCATTGATCTATATTTCTGTTTTTGTACCAGTAGCATACTGTCTTGATTACTGTAGCTTTGTGGTATAGTTTGAAGTTGGGGAGCATGATTTCTCCAACTCCGTTTTTCTTTCTCATGATTGCTTTGGCTATTCGGGGTCTTTTGTGTTTCCATACAAATTGTAAAATTTTTTGTTCTAATTCTGTGAAGAATGCCATTGGTAGTTTGATAGGGATTACATTGAATTTGTAGATTGCTTTGTGTAGTGTAGTCATTTTCACAATACTGATTCTTCCAATCCAAGAACATGGTATATTTCTCCATGTGTTTATGTCATCGTTGATTTATTTCATCAGTGTTTTATAGTTTTCTGAGTACAAGTCTTTTGCCTCTTTAGGCAGGTTTATTCCTAGTTATTTTATTCTTTTTGTTGCAGTGGTAAATGAGAGAGTTTCCTTAATTTGTCTTTCTGATTTTTTGTTTTTGGTGTATAGGAATGCCAGAGATTTCTGTGCATTAATTTTGTATCCTTCAACCTTCCCATATTCATTGATTGTTCTAGTAGTTTTCTGGTGGCATCTTTAGGATTTTCTATGTATAGTATGATGTCGTCTGCAAACAGTGACAGTTTTACTTCTTCTTTTCTAATTTGTATTCCCTTTATTTCTTTTTCTTCTCTGATTGCTATGGCTAGGAGTTCCAAAACTATGTTGAATAAGAGTGGTGAGAGTGGACGTCCTTGTCTTCTTCCTGATCTTAGTGGAAAAGCTTTCAGTTTTTGACCATTGAGTATGATGCTTGCTGTGGGTTTGTCATATATGGCCTGTATTATGTTGAGGTAGGTTCCCTCTATGCCCATTTTCTGGAGTGTTTTTATCACAAATCATTGTTGAATTTTGTCAGAAGGTTTTTCTGCTACTATTGAGATAATCATCGGTTTTTAATCCTTAATTTGTTAATGTGGTGTATCACATTGATTGATTTGCATATATTGAAGAATCCTTGCATCCCTGGGATAAATCCCACTTGATCATGGTGTATGATCATTTTAATGTTCTTTTGGATTCTGTTTGCTTATATTTTGTTCAGGATATTTGCATCTATGTTCATCAGTGATATTGGTCATAATTTTCTTTTTTTGTGATGTCTTTTTCTGGTTTTGGTATCAGGGTGATGGTGGCTTTGAAGAATGAATTTGGGAGTGTTTCTCTCTCTGCAATTTTTGGAAGAGTTTGAGAAGGATCAGTTTTATCTCTTCTCTAAATATTTGATAGGGTTCACCTGTGAAGCCATCTGGTCATTTGTTTGTTGGAAGATTTTTGATTACTGTTTCAACTTCATTACTTGTGATATGTCTGTTTATATTTTCTGATTCTTCCTTGTTCAGTCTTGGAAAATTGTACCTTTCTATGAATTTGTCCATTTCTTCATGGTTGTCCATTTTGTTGGCATATAGTTGTTTGTAGTAGTCTCTTATAATCCTTTGTCTTTCTGCAGTGTCAGTTGTGATTTCTCCATTTTCATTTCTAATTTTATTGATTTGGGTCCTCTCCCTTTTTTCCTTGATGAGTCTGGCTAAAGGTTTATCAATTTTGTTTATCTTCTCAAAGAACCAGCTTGTAGTTTTATTGATCTTTGCTATTGTTTTCTTCATTCCTATTTCATTTATTTCTGCTCTGATCTTTATCATTTCTTTCCTTCTACTGACTTTGGGTTTTCTTTGTTCTTCTTTCTCTAATTGTTTTAAGCATAAGGTTAGATTGTTTATTTGAGGTTTTTCTTGCTTCATGAGGTGAGATTGTATTGCTATAAACTTCCCTCTTAGAACTGCTTTTGCTGTGTCCCATAGGTTTTGGGTCATCGTGTATTCATTTTCATTTGTTTCTATATATTCTCTAATTTCTTCTTTGATTTCTTCAGTGAATTCTTGGTTATTTAGTAGTGCACTGTTTAGCCTCCATGTTATTGTGTTTTTTACATTTTTTTTCCTCTAATTGATTTCCAATCTCATAGCGTTGTGGTCAGAAAAGTTGCTTGATATGATTTCAATTTTGTTAAATTTTCTGAGGCTTGATTTGTGACACAAGATGTAATCTATCCTCCAGAATGTTCCATGTGCAGTTGAGAAGAAAGTGTAGTTTGCCACTTTTAGGTGGAATGTTCTGTAAATATCAGTTAGATCTATCTGGTCTGTTGTGTCATTTAAAGCTTGTGTTTCCTTACTTATTTTCTGTTTAGATGATCTGTCCATTGGTGTAAGTGGGGTGTTAAAGTCTCCTACTATTATTGTGTTACTGTGGATTTCTCCTTTCATGGTTGTTAGCATTTGTCTTATGTATTGAGGTGCTCCTATTCTGGGTACATAAACATTTATAATTGTTATATCTTCTTCTTGGATTGATCCTTTGATTATTATGTAGTGTCCCTCCTTATCTCTTGTAACAATCTTTATTTTAAAGTATATTTTATCTTATACTAGTATTGCTACTCCAACTTCCTTTTGATTTCCATTTGCATGGAATATCTCCTGCTCCTCTGGTCTGGGAGGGCCCCTCTTCCTGCCTCTCCTGATCTCCCTAGCCTCCCTCCTATGCCCCCAGGGACACACGTGGCCTGAAGGCAGGTTTGTGGGGGGGTATCAGCCTGGGAGATCAGCAGGCTCCTGGTCCTGAGTGGTTGGGGCATTCGCCCTCTACTCCTTTCCCACTCCTCCCGGAGGGCCTCCCTCACCTGCCTCTCCTGATCTCCCTGGCCTCCCTCTTATGCTCCCAGGGACCCATGCAGCCTGGTTGGGGCTTTGGTGGGGGGTACTGGCCTGGGAGCTCAGCAGGCTCCCTGGCCCAAGTAGGCCAGGCAATCGCCCTCCACTCCTCTCCCCCTCTTCCTGGAGAGTCCCTCCCACCTGCCTCTTCTGATCTCCCTGGCCTCAGGGATGCCGATCCTGTGTGGCCTCCACTTCTCCTCCCCCCTCAGTCCCCCTACATCCTAACAGTTCATTTTGTGGTTCCTCCCGTCTCCTTGGGCATCAGAGTTCACCACCAGTGGCCCGCAGTCACCCTACTTGTGCAGAGATGTTAACTCCACGTCTTCCCACACTGCCATCTTGACTCCGCTTCCCCTATTTCCTCTTCATTTGTTTGGTCTGGTGGGTTTTTACCTTGATCCTTCATCTGCTGTGTATTTTGCTGTTTTCTCATTTTGTTTAACTTACTGTATTTGGGGTCTGCTTTTTGCAGGCTAAAGGTTCATAGTTCCTGTTATTTTTGGTGTTTGCCCCCAGTGGCTGAGGTTGATTCAGTGGGTTGTGTAGGTTTCCTGGTGGAGGGGACTGGTGCCTGTGTTCTGGTAGGTGGGGCTGTATCTTGTCCTTCTGGTGGACAGGGCTGTGTCTGGTGGTGTGTTTTGGAGTGTCTGTGAACTTAGGATGACTTTAGGCAGTCTCTCTGCTAGTGGGTGGCATTGTGTTCCTGTCTTGCTAGTTGTTTGGCATGGGGTGTCCAGCACTGGAGCTTGCTCGCTGTTGGTTGGAGCTGGGTCTTAGTGTTGAGATGAAGATCTCAGGGAGCGCTCTCACTGATTGTTATTACATGGGGCCAGGAGGTTTCTGGTGGTCCAGTGTCCTGAACTCAGCTCTCCCACCTCAGAGGCTCAGGCCTGACACCTGGCTGGAACACCAAGAGCCTGCCAGCCACACAGCTCAGAAGGAAAGGAAGAGAGAAAAATAAAACAAAACAAAAACAAAAACAAAAAACAAGCAGACAGAACCTTAGGACAAATGGTAAAATCAAACCTATACAGACAAAATCACACAAAGAAGCATACACATACACACTCACAAAAAGAGAAAAAGAAAAAAAAAAAAATATATATATATATAAAGGAAGAGAGCAACCAAACCAATAAACAAGTCCACCAAAGATAATAATCACTAAATACTAAACTAAGATAAACATAAAACCAGAAACAAATTAGATGCAGAAAGCAAACCCCAAGTCTACAGTTGCTCCCAAAGTCTACCACCTCAATTTTGGGAACATTCGTTGTCTACTCAGGTGTTCTTCAGATGCAGGGTTTATTAAGTTGATTGTGGGGATTTAATCCGCTGTTCCTGAGGCTGCACAGAGAAATTTCCCTTTCTCTTCTTTGTTCACACAGCTCCTAGGGTTCAGCTTTGGTTTTGGCCCCGCCTCTGCATCTAGGCTGCCCTCAGAGTCTTTTCCCCTCCCAGACAGGAGGGGGCTAAAGCAGCGGCTGATTAGGGCTCTCTTGCTTACTCACGCCGGCAGGAAGGAGGGGTAGGGTAGTCATAATTGGAACACGGGGCGAGCCTGAGGTGGCAGAGGCCGGCATGACATTGCAACATCCTGAGGCGTGGTGTGTGTTCCCCCCAGGGAACTTGTCCCTGGATCACGAGACCCTGGCAGTGGTGGGCTTCACAGACTCCTGGGGGGGGCAGGTGTTGTGGATAGTGGCTTGCGCTTGCACATAGGATTCTTGGTGGCAGCAGCAGCAGCGTTAACAGTTCATGCCCGTCTCTGGGGGGTCCAGGCTGATAGCCACGGCTTTTGCCCATCTCTGGAGCTCGTTTAGGCAGTGCTCTGCCTTCTGTGGGCACATGGAGTCAGAATCCCCTCTCCTCACAAAGGTCTCTTGTCTCTCCGTCAGGTCCATGCCTTTTCCCAGACTCCCTCCAGGTTAGCTGTGCTGCACTAGCCCCCTTCAGGCTGTGTTCACGCGACCAACCCCAGTCCTCTCCCTGGGATCTGACCTCTAAAGCCTGAGCCTCAGCTCTCAGCCCCCACCCACCCCAGCTGGTGAGCAGACAAGCCTTTCAGGCTGGTGAGTGCTGGTCGGCACTGATCCTCTGTGTAGAAATCTCTCCACTTTGCCCTCTGTACCCCTGTTGCTGCGCTCTCCTCCATGGCTCCAAAGCTTCCCCCCCCACCCATCCCCCATCTCTGCCAGTGAAGGGACTTCCTAGTGTGTGGAAATTTTTCCTCCTCCACACTTCCCTCCCAGAGGTGCAGATCCTGTTCCTATTCTTTTGTTTCTGTTTTTTCTTTTTTCTTTTGTCCTATGCAGGTACGTGGGGAGTTTCTTGCCTTTTGGGAAGTCTGAGGTCTTCTGCCAGAATTCAGAAGGTGTTGTTGTTCCACATGTAGATGCATTTTTGATGTACTGTGGGGAGGAAGGTGATCTCCACATCTTACTCCTCCATCATCTTGAAGGTCTCTGACAGCCAGTATTAATAGCTACCCATGCAGAGTGCCATTTTCAACGCCCAGCCCAGTTGAGTTTCAGATGACCCCCAGACCAATCTGACAGCTGCCTGTAAGTGCATGAGAGACCCCAAGTGGAAACTGCCCAGATGAGACCCGTTAATTCACAGACCTTAAGATACACTAATTTTTATTTTAATTCTACTAAGCTTTAAAGTGATTTGTTACAGAACAAAAGCAACTGGAATAGTTGGCACAGAAGTCAGCAGTCCTGGCTGCCCACAGATTCATAACATTGAACCTCAGATGCACTCTCACCTCTGCCAGGCAAGCCCCTTGTCAAGCCTCACCGACTCCCGCGAGTACCACTCACCTTGACAGATCCAGCTCTCCCACTCTTCCTGTTAGTGAAATCTGTCAGGTTTGAAGCTGATGGCTGGGTATGTGGATTTTCAATAGAAATTCTAGGAACTTAGAAGTTTCTTAACATAGAAAAAGAATACTCTACTTTACCATATGGGTATCTCCCTTAGGTAACAAGGGTCAACAGAGGTCATAGAGACCATGAGCAAGTTGGATATAACGTTGACCTTTCCAGAAGCCACAGAACTAAATTTAATATTCAACAAAGTAACTATTTTAACCTGGAGGGGCAGTATATTTGCTTTCTTTTTCTACAAGTTTCTGATATTTACATTTTTTACCTTAACATTCTTTTTGCATACATGTCTTAAGTTGCCTTTAAATCCTTCTGATGCAGGATCTAAATTGCAAACAAATAATATTAAGTCCCTTCCCCTGATCCCTGCTGGTCAGGTCCTCCTCCAAAATCTGTGACAGACATTTCACTCTTCATATTTAGAATAGAGTTCCCAAAGCACAGGACTTGTACCAAAGGCAAAACATGAGAAATTTTAAGGTAGACCAGAGATTCCTAAATTTTTAATTTTAACAGTTATGTATTTATTTTAATATATATTAAAAAGATAAAAGATATACCACATATATTATCACACAGAACAAGGCTAGGTAAAAAAGTAACTAGGTTGATTTAAGTAAAAATATTAATTTAAAAATACTTGTGGATATGCCTAGGCCATGAAGGTGGTAAATAGATCATTGGGAAACACTGATTCAGAATATCTGAAAAACTGTCGGGTTCTAGGTTTCCCTTCTCTTACCAATGGTTTGTTGCTGGATAGTTATACCTTTCTGACTTACTGATTTCCTGCCTTCTTTTTGAGTCAGCAAGCTACTACCTGCCACAGTTGGAACTCACACACCAACATTTTCCCTATATCTCATTTCAGCAGCAAGCCTAATTCACAATTTTTTCCATTTAACAGGAGCTTACCAAGGCCAGTTCATCAACAACTTCATGGACTAAAGACCTATTTTCTAGAGATACTCTTGCTTTTCAGAAGTTTCCCAGAGCTAAGTAGCACAGGGTTGGATCTTCACACCATGCTCAGCCCAAGAGAGCCCTATACCTGAGACAGAGGCATCACTCTCTCTCCCGTCCCCTTGCCTCCTCTGCCGCAGCCTCAACCCCAGATTCTTAAGATGACTGAGTGAGCATATGCACTCACCTCCTGCCTCTGTCTCCACCTTTAGTAACCACCACCATTTTCTTTATCTCTGCATCTTCATCTACCCCCTGCCACCTTCACCTTACACATTTTATGTTAGAGTTGGAAATAGTGTATTAACGCTTTCTGCAAAGTTACAATTCATAGTCATTTAAATAAATTACCATTGAAAATGATTCTGGAGACATATTTAAAAGGATAGCTTATTACGTTCTTTTATCAATGGGAAAAGGAACTATTTCCATTTTGGGACTTAAAGCACTGCTTAGGAATGCGTGCCTCTTCAATCTTAACATCAAATCAACTATCCGCTGTAAGCCAGATCAAGATCCACAGGCACATGCCCTGGTCTTAGATGCCTCACAGACGTCCTCATTTAGGACCTTTGAATTTACCGCCTGCTCTGGAGATATAGTTCTCATCAATTCCCATTTATTAGTAGGTGCTTAAAAAGAGGCACTTTCTGACATGCAATAAAAAGCAAACCTAATGAGAAAATGGCAGTGAACTTGAGGGGCACTTTAAGAGAAGGTCTATCAGTATTCATAACTCTGACATTTCAGTGCAACGAAAATGTGTCAGAAAAGATATTGAGTTAACCAAAGGGAGAATTTTCTGGTAAAACCCATAAGGGCACCCATTTCAAGTGATCTGCAGTATTAATATATTTTCACCATTACTGACAACTCATTTACCAAGTGTCAGATGAATGGTACTGGAGACAGCCCTGATATTAACTCCCAAATGAGGTTCTATAACAATGAAAGGTACATAAGTATTCCTCCCTAGCATCTTCTCTATAATTAATACCCTTGGCCTTGCTTAGGCAGCTGATACCACTCAAAAATTAGAAAAATTATCTTTGAGAATAATTCTCATCATGCTATAAATGGCACATTATAGTTTATTTTTCACACAACTCATCTTTCACATGATACAGACAAAAGTTAGGATGTCTTCAGATTCTTAAGGCAACTTAATATTTCAAGGTACCATAGATAATGTCACATTAAGATTTTTTAGTCAATATTGTTTTCCTCAAAACGGTTTTTAAAAGCTAACTCAGCAGAAACAAAGCCCCAAACCTAAATAACAAAGTCAAGGCACAAACTATGCATCTCACATCATGGAGGGAAAAATGTATGATCACATTTGCACTTAATTAATATAGTGGTAAGCATGGTCAATAAATGTAACCATTCCCTAAATCATACTGGTATGCTATTTATATAAAATAATGGGAATTTTTTTTTCTTTTCTATCCTCTTTTTTAATAATGAAATTCCAAATAGCTTTCTGTTTAGCCCTTGATTTATAGTATCTATATTTTTATATTTTCTTTAAAGCTTGCATATATGAATGTTGCACATTATGAAAGTTAATAATAATATTCACAGAAAATGGAATACAGTGCTTGGAAGCAACATGAATAACGAGCCTAATAAGAGCATACTGTGAGTTTTACTGCCCACGTCAGACTCAATTATTAATAGTTTTCTGTAGGATTTCCACAGGTGTTAATGTGGATTATGGAAGGGCAGCATATTTCCAGAACTATTTCCTCTTTTGATCTCTGTGTCATTTAAATGAAAATACAGTTCATAAAGGTAATTTGGTTAAATACTGGACTTTCTCATGTGAAATCTAGAGAACAAAAGGTAAAGGGGAAGAAAGCAAATAATTCTATGGCACTGGCCAGAATTTAAGACCATCTTAAACTCCATTTAATGGTGAGACACAAAAGACTCCAAGTTGGCCTGCATTACATTTCTACATTCATTATAAATTTGCTATGAAAGCCGTGAGGCCACCTTATGCAGAAAATTGCAAAAATAGACATAAGAATTTCACTGGATAATTTCAGGTCAAACTATGTTAGTTTATTTGTTTTCTAGCTAGTGTAGGTAGTAAAGACATATTTTATGTTATTATGAATCTTTTACTTTCATCTGTAAGCTGTATTGCTAAATGCTCCAATAAAAACATGCAAAGCTCTCAGGGTATACAAGAAAATACTAATCCATTGTTGCTAATATTCTTTGTGATCTTACTGCATTCATTTATTCCTTCATCTATTTGCTCACTTATTTGTCATTCTACCATAATTTATTGAGCACATAACATGGGCCTGGTTCTCTGCTAAGGCTTGGGTGATTCAGATGTGGTTATTGCCCTTGCACAGTTTATAGTCTACGGGGAGGTTGAGTGGTGAGAAGATACTCTTGATACAATGTGGTAAATATCATGTTAGTGCTTACCCAGGGTGCTCAGTCATTGTGTGTACAGAGATGTGAGAGTGAGGTGATAGGGTGAAGGAGGAGTTAGCAGGGAAAGATTTCCTGAGGAGAACTCTGGACAGAATTTTCAAGGATGAGCAGGAAATACCATCATTTAATGGACATTCAGAAGACAAGTACCATCCAGCAGAAGGAGACTATCAACAGATATTTAGGGTGGTAGGATGAAAAGCAGAGTAGAGATTGAAGGCAAGGAAGGAACAAATATTGAGTATATTTTGATCTCTACAGGAAAAGATATTGAAGATTCAATGAAATCTTTTAACTGGAAGTGGTAGAACTGAGGTTTCAGCACATGGGTGAAGTGGGGAGCTTAGTTGTGGATTTATGTTTGAGGCAGCAGTGAGCCATATATTGGGATGCCAAATATCTAGTTGAAATTATATGTCTGGGAAACAAGAGATTTCATTCCTATATTTTTTTATTCGTTTACATGTCAGGCAAATGAATTATTCTACAGGTTACAGCTGTAGACATAGGACACAGCTCAAAATCCCTGCCCTCATGGAGTTTATATTCTAGTGGGAATAAGGTGAGGTAGGGGGAGAGATAACAAGTGAAAATATTAAAATATATAGAATGTGAGTAACATTCAGTGTTAATGAGAAAATAAAGAAGGTAACAGGGATGGTGGCATTACAGTTTTGAGTAGGTGTCCAGTAAAGACCTCAATGAGATGACATTTATAAAGGAGTCAGGGGAGTGAGTTATGTGGACATCAAGGGAAGAGTGGATATCAAGGGAAGAAGGAACAGCAAGTGCAAAGGCCCCAAGCCTGGAACACGCCTGGCAAGTTTGAGAGAAAAGAAGATGAGCAGTGAGGCTAGAGCAGAGTGAGGGAGAGATTAGCAAGAGGAAGCGAAGAGCAAGCCAGATTATATAGGATCTTGTAGGACATTGTAAATGCTCTGGCTTTTATGCTGACTGAGAAACCATTATAGAGTTTTGAGTGGCAGCATGATGTGATCCAACTCACATTTTAACAGGATTACTTTGGCTGTTGTGTTGAGAATAGACTAAATGGAACAAGGGCTGGAAGCAAAAAAATCAGTTGGGAGGCCATTGTGATAATCCTGGAGAGAGATGATGGTGGTTAGACAGGGTTGTAGAGGTGGAAAAGGAAAGAAGTAGTGAGCTTCTGGATTTATTCTGAGGAAGAACCAACAGTATTTGCTTATGGATGAGATATGGAGTGTGAGGGCAATAGAAGATGTAACGCTGACTCCAAGGTTTTGGCAAGAGCAAATGGAAAGACAGAGTTGCCATTAACTGAGATGGTGTAGGGAGTGAAAAAGATAGAAAATTTGGTTTTGAAAATGTCAAATTGAAATGAGTATCAGATACCCAAATGGAGATGTTTAATAGTTGGTGTATGAGTCCGGCATTCAGATGAGAGATCCAAACTAGAAATATAAATTGATAGTCACCCATGATATTTATGATGATATTTAAAACCTTGTTATAAGATGAGATCACCAAGGCTAGTGTAGATGTAAAAGAGACAAAGTCCAGCGTGAGCCCTGGGACACTTGACAGTTGAGACATCTGGGAGGTGAGAAGTAACCTGTGAAGAAGAATGGGAAGAAACAACTAAAGAGGCAGGAGGAAACCCAGGGGAGTATAACGTTCCAAAAGCAAAGTGAAAAAAGTATTCCAAGAAAGAGGAAGTGATACCTTTGTCAAATGCTACTGATAGGTCAAGTTGGATGAGGAATGATCATTGACCTGTGGGTTTATCTGTATGAAATCCTTTGGGACTCATTAATATATACATGATACTAGAAGCCAGTTTGAAAATTAACTAGTTTCAAAGATTGATGGGGTCAGAAATCAGATTACAGAGTTAAGGGTGGAAAAGAGGTGAGAAATTAGAGACAGCAAATGATGACTATTCCTTCCAGAAGCTTGATTATAAGAAAAGAAATAGGCAGAAATCCTTGCAATTAGTAGGATACCAATGTGGCAAGCAGAAAATATATTTTTTTGTAAAGACAGGTAGGCCAGAATTTATTCCTCTGGGCTAACAAGAGGAAGGAGCTAAGGAACAAGGAAAAGTTGAAGATTTAGAGGAGAACGAGTGTGACAGACAAAGGTTCCTCTGTGATTTCAGAGCTCCTTCAGCTCCTGGCCCCTACATTCATATTTGCCAGTGAATTGTCACCTTAGCAAATTCTTCAGTAGTCTGATAAAGGCAGCCAATTGTCAGGGTACCACAACCCATGTGATTATCAATAAATATGATAAAAGGATATATGTAATAGGTATATACACATATGGATAAGTAAGTATGCCAACTGGTGTGTATGTGTGTGTATATGTATGTATGTATATATGAGTATATATATAAATGAGTATATTATAAACAGTATATGTTCATATATAAAATATAAAAATATATTTCCTCCCTTCCTTCCTTTCTTCCTTCCTTCTTTTTTACCAGTATTACTCTTGAAGAAAGAGTATAAGAAATTTCACATTAATTGCTTTCACTAGGAAAGGAATCTGCTAAACATATCCATAAAAGAATATTTGGCTGAGCCTGGGACCCAGTAAAATCCTATGCTTCTCTAATGAAAGCTAAACTGAATTGTTTATAATCCAGTTTATAGATCTAGTAAAGTAAAGTACCAACAAGGATAACACAAACACTTCCAAGACGGATGTCTTCAGAGACAGCAAACATATCTCTGATAATATTGCAGTAAACTCAGAGTTTTATGATAAGAAATAGATTACATTTCCTTTATCATATAGAATAAACAATAGCATAAGCTGGGTTTTCTTTATTCAGTGAAAATAATTGAAATATAGAATGCAGTGTGTTTCATCTTTTCCCACATGCAAAGAAAGCCAATCTCAAGGGGCTGGTGTGGGTATAATGGAGGTAATTTGAGTTTGGTTTCTGGATATTTTATATCTTTCCAACACAATTTGTTTACCAAATCTAAAAAGAATAACAGCATAAAAACAAACAAAAAAAAACCTTTCACAATCTTAGATGAAAGCGTTATCTTTCTTTGGACCATACTTTCCAATGCCCCAAAGTGCTAGCATAAATTGAAAATTAAACAAACTACAGAGTTGTCAGAAATAATCACACACCAGGCCAGCCCTCCCACTTCTGTTCCTCTCCTACACAAAGCAGCTACAGTGCTGCACCGAACAGCCCCTTAAATCTTTATTGTATTTTGCCTCTGGGGTTTGCTCATCACTGCAGGTCTAAAAGTGTCTGTTACGGTCAGAAATAACTTAAAAAAAATATTGCACCACTGAGCCAAGGAGGAGTTCAAATGACTTCAAAACTGTAAACTTGTAAAATGTAAGGTAGAGTAAGCACTTCAGTATTTGGAATAAACTGACTACTTCACTATGTCATCCTCAGTGCTCCTGTTTTATGAAGACTAGAAATACTAAGTTGAAGCAAGAGAACCTATAAAGCCCCTGGAAGTACTTGAGAGTGGTCTTTCCTTCCTTGCCACGAAGATGAATAGCAAAGTCTGGATTCTGCAGCTGAAAGCTGTTCTTGAAACCTGCTACTCACTTCACAGAATGCTTTCCACATGCCTGGGTGGAGAATGGCTGGGTGAAAAACATTCTGAACTGAGAATTAGAAACCTGTGTTTCTTAGAAACCTATATTTTTAGACGTAACCACATGCAAGGGGCTTTCTGATATCAGTTAAGACAGTTCATGAGTACCGTTTCTCAGTTTCTTCTTGCCAAGAATTCTTGCCAAGAATTCTTCTTGAGAAGAATTTTCATGATTTTATATTTTATGTTTTCATATTACTGATGTTATTGGGCCATTTGCTTGTTGTTCTGTTTTTAGGCTGATATCTAAAAGATGTAAAGTTTGCTTTAAGAATGAGGTTACAGAGAATGGGAGTAGACGGTTTTTTCTACAGGTGAAATTTTTATTAAAATAATTTATACACATTTCAAAAGCAATACATGGCTTCACGTTGGTTAGTCAGTCTATTTGGAAGTCGTGATCAATCCAAATAAATAAAAATGAATATGATATTGAGAATTTAGCATAATAAAACAAAGGCCACCTTTCTTACTTTCTTAAAATTAATTTTTTATTAATTACAAGAGAAGTTTTAACATATGCTTTGATGATGTCATCCCCTTAATTTGGCTTTGGCTTAGCTGTCACAAATGGGGCTTATATTTGGATAAGACTGAGAAGTATATGTGTATATGTGTGTGTGTATAAATATATATATATACAGATTTTTAGTATATATACACACATATGTAGATATAACTGTATATATATACATACACATATAAACATTTTATATATATGTATGTGTATATTTATGTATATATGTGTGTATAAATACATTCATACAGAGAGCAATAGTGAGCATGGGTCTTGGGCAGCATTTCTTGGAACATTTGGACTTTAGCCCACAAGGCTAAAACTTATTAGAAAGTATAAATTATTTGTCACCAGGGGAAATCTCTGGTAAACCTAGAAGCACATCTCACTTCCAGATTTACATGATTAAAATTAAGCTGCCATATAGTTGGCATTTGTGCAGGAAGATATGATTGCACAACATTGGAGATTGCATACAGGAGTTGGCAGGCAACTGTGTTATTATCCAATTCAGAAACTATGAGATCTGTGTCTTCAGAGTTTAATGACAAGGCCATGACACTCTGTTTACATTACCAGATCTCAAAGTATAGCTCATACTACCTTAGTCCAGTTCAATCTAGCACTAGGACTCTTCACCCTCTTTTCCTTCTTTTAGGCCCAAGGCTGTGGCACTTATGCAAAAGAAGTTCTACGGAAGTTTTAATGCCATCTTTTGGAAACACATACCTTTTTTTAAAATTTAATTTTTACTTTATATTGGAATATAGTTGATTTACAATATTGTGTTAGTTTCAGGTGTACAGATAAGTGATTCAGTTTACATATACATATATCCATTCATCTTCAGAGTCTTTTCCCCTATAGGTTATTATGGAATATTGAGCAGAGTTCCCTATGCTGTGTAGTAGGTCCTAGTTGATTATCTATTTTATCAACCTATATAGTAATGTGTGTATGTTAATCCCAAGCTCCTAATTTATATATACTTTTTTTTTTTTTTTTTCGCAGTACGTGGGCCTCTCACTGTTGTGGCTTCTCCCGTTGCAGAGCACAGGCTCTGGACGCGCAGGCTCAGCGGCCATGGCTCACGGGCCCAGCCGCTCCGCGGCATGTGGGATCTTCCCAGACCAGGGCACAAACCCGCGTCCCCTGCATCGGCAGGCGGACTCTCAACCACTGCGCCACCAGGGAAGACCCAAGCTCCTAATTTATCTCTCCCTTGCCTTTCCCCTTTGGAGACGTAACCATAAGTTTGTCTTCTAAGTCTGTGAGTCTGTTTCTGTTTTGTAAATAAGCTCATTTGTATCATTATTTTTTTTTAGATTCCACATATAAGTGATATCATATGATATTTGTCTTTCTCTGTCTGACTTACTTCACTTAATACGATAATCTCTAGGTCCATCTTTGTTGCTGCAAATGACATTATTTCATTCTTTTTTATGGCTGAGTAATATTCCATTATATATATATGTACCACATCTTCTTTATCCATTCTGTCGATGGACATTTAGGTTGCTTCCATGTCTTGGCTATTGTAAGTAGTGCTGCAATGAACATTGGGGTGCATGTATCTTTTCAAATTATGGTTTTCTCTGGATATGTGTCCAGGAGTAGGACTGCTGTTTTTATATGGTAGTTCTATTTTTAGTTTTTTAAGGAACCTTCATACTGTTCTCCATAGTGGCTGTACCAGTCTACATTCCCACCAACAGTATAGAAGGGTTCCCTTTTCTCCACATACTCTCTAGCATTTATTGTTTGTAGACGTTTTGATGATGGCAATTCTGACCAGTGTGAAGTGATACCTCATTACAGTTTTGATTTGTATTTCTCTAAAAATTAATGATGTTGAGCATCTATCTTTTCATGTGCTTTTTGTCCATCTGTATGTCTTCTTTGAAGAAATGTCTATTTAGGTCTTCTGCTCATTCTTTGATTGTGCTGTTTGTATATATACATATATATATATATAAAATACATCTATATTATATATATAGAGAGAGAGATGCATGAGCTGGAAACACAAACTTTTGATTTTTTGCAATCATGTATATATCCAAGGACTTGGAAGACCCATGTCAGGACATTCAGAAACTTAAAATTGTCAAAAAAAAATAGTAACAGTTTTCTTACATTTTCTTCAACATCAGTAAAACTTCATTAAATATTGCTTATTCAATGCATACTGTGTTTCAGGCACTGTGTTAGAAAGTTTAGGAAGCATTATCTCATTAAAAAGTACTTTAAATACTCTGTCCAAAGTCACACAGTAAATCTTTGTAAAACCAAGATTCAAATCCACATTTGCCTACTTCCAAAGCACATGTTCTTTTAAAGAAACATTTTTTAACTTTGTATTTTGATATAACCTTAGACTTAAAAGTTGCAAAAGAGTATAAAATGTTTTGTATATCCTTTCACCAGCTTCCTCTGAAGTTATCTCACATAAACGTAGATTAACTACTGCAGACAGAAAATTATTCACACAATATTATTTATTAATCTATAGACTTCATTCAGATTTTGCCCATTTCCCCACTAATTTCCTTTTGCTTGTTCACAATCTAATACAGAATCCTACCTTGCATTTGGTGTCACGTCTCCTTAATCTCCTCTAGTACGCAACAATTCCTCTGTTCTTCTTTGTCTTTTCATACCTTGACACTTAAAGAGTATTGATCATTTTTTGGGTAAAATGTTCTACAATTGGGTTTGTCTGATGTTTTCTCATAGTTAAGGTTATGTATTTTTGACAAGAATACACCAGAAGTGGTGTGTTCTCAGTGCATTATATTGGGGGTACTTGAAATCAATATTATGTATTACAAAGTAGAAATTTACTTTCCTACATTATCTTTGCCTTTTAATTGTGTGACAATATTAATGAACTATAATCCAGCATCACAGATCTCACAAGTGAGAAAGTTTAAACAGTTCAAAACATGCCATGTTACATCACTTAATAGAAATCACATTAGCTTCCAAGTCATCATGATTAATTCGAAGATTCTTTAAATCCTTAACCCAATTAGCTCTGATTCTTTGTGCAGAGAAATGCTATTAAATGTTTAATAATCAGCTTTCTGGGAGAGAAAACGCTCTTATTTGTAGCATTTGCTGATTCTGTGGCGTAAATACTCCCACCATGGCCCATTTCAAGCTACTAGTATTATGTCAGTGAACTCAGAGCCGGGAGGAGATACACACAAAATCAATTCTCAGGATCTGGTACAAGCAGGCTCCAACACATCACTGGAATAATATATATTTATAAATGGCATTTTCTTGATTCTAGGCTGCAATTAGTAGAACCAGGGGACAAATACATAAAGATAAGACAAAATTTAAAATATTCAAAGAATAGAATTACCATAAAAGACAAATCTAGTAATTTCTAGAGAGTCATATTTAAGAATTAGGATGAAATAATAATAATCTGTTGTCTTTTTCTCATATCTTTAAATAGTAAAGTTATTTGATTCAAAGTATTAAATATGTCATTTTAATTTGCCCAATTTCTAGGTGTTATTAAAAGTAACTTCAAAAACATAGGATGAGATGGTGATTGCACAAGAGTCACAAAAACTACCCTCTGCCTTTACCTCAATTAATTTTGGTGGCACAAAATTTCCTTAACTCCTCATTCACTAGGACACCATTAGATTGGAAACCAGTTTAATAATACACTCTGGCGTTCCTTACTGCTTATTTTACTAATGATGTCACAGCTAATCTTATAGAAGCTATTGGCAGGAGACCCATGAAAGCCAATTTTAAATGAAAACTATTTTTTAAACATATTCCACAGTACAAGTTTGGCTTAAAACACTTTTTCAAAATTTAAATTTTTGCATGCTACTCTAAAAGAAGAAACACACACTCCCACATTGGAAGACTGCTTTCAGGTATTGGATTTACTAATCAAATATTAAGTGTATTTCAAAACAACTGACAGGTAACATCAACATCCCATACTTTTTCTACACAGATCCCAATATCCATTTAAAGGAATCCATTACACATAAGAGTATTTTTTTCAAATATGTCATTATCTCTATATTGATTTAAAAGTTATAATATTTTATGCACATTGTGAAGGGCAGAATGACCTCCCAAAGATGTCCACATCCTAATCTCCAAAACCTACATGGAAAAAAGGACTTTGTGAATGTAATTAAGTTAAGGTCCTTGAGATGCGGAGCCTATCCTGGATTATCTGCATGGACACATTATAATCACAAGGGTCGTTATAAACGGGAGGCAGGAGGGTTAGAGTCAGAGAAGGAGATGTAACAATGGAAGCAGAGGTCAGAGTAATGTGGCCACAAACCAAGGAATGCAGGCAGTCTCGAGAAGCTAGACAAAGCAAGGAATGAATTCTCTGATAGAGCCTCCAGAGGAACTCAGCTCTTTTGACACCTTGATTTTTAGCCCCATAAGACCCATTTTAGACTTTTGACCTCCTGCATTGTAGGATAATAAATTTATGCTACTTTAAGTCACTACATTGCTGGTAGTTTAATAAGCATCAGTAGGGAACTAACACACACATAAAACACACTTTTATTGAGGTTAGTTTCATTCCTCTATTTTATGATTCATTTTAGCCTCTATCTTCCTCATCTTTCTTACCTTCCTCACTCAATATGTATGACATTCAGGGAAAAAAATGTATATTATATTTATAGGCCTGGTTTTCAAGTGAAACTGATGATTACTGCATATATCTAAAATAAATATTCCATCTGAAAGCATAGTAAAGTGTATTTTCAAAATATTTGCAACCATCATTTTAATGAGAAAGAAGCCCTTACTTAGAAATAGTACACTCACATAATTAAAAGCTTTTTTTGTGTGTCAAAATGTGCAAGCATTTAAAATGTTTCTGCTCTGAAAAACAACAACAGCAACAACTTATTACTTTGTGGTTTATTTGTATCGACACAAATGCCAGATAGGAAAAAAAAAAATGCTTTGGTGTTGGAAATCTCTTAGCTGACATTATCTCTATGAAACAATAGAAATTAATGGAAGAAATTAAAACCCTAAAGTCCTACAAGACTTTGAAGTGCTCTTTGAATTAATGTTAGTTTAAATTCTCTCATGATATTAAATGTATTTTTTCCAGATTTGAATTCTTGGAAATAGAAACCAGAAAACAAAATTAATCAGAATGTTCCTTTCCTTCATCACAAATAGAGTATGACGGAATAAGTTCTTAAAACCTTATTCTGTTTAAAGAATTAAAGCTTAATTTTCACTTTAGGTAGTACATATCTGATCTAATATCTAAGTAACTATGTAAAATAGAAAGAACCATGAGCTAGGAATCAGAAGACCAGGTTCAAGTCCCAGATTAGTACCTGACCTTGGAAAACCATTTAATTGTCCCCAATACCATTCCATTTCTAGTATTACTTGCCCTAGCCACCTTGCGGGAAGTAAGTAAGATACAATGTAGACTGTAAATTACTATTCAGAAGAAATTTATAACTCAAGAAGGGTTCTGAAATATCCCATAGAATTGTAATACCTGGAAGTAAAATATCCCTAAAAGGGATGCTTTCATTTTCTCATTTGGAATCATATAAGTACGTCTGTGTGTGTGTGTGTGTGTGTGTGTGTGTGTGTGTGTGTGTCCCAGGCTGCTCATCACTGGCTAACAAATTTTAGAAGAACACAGATTTTCACAATAACTATAGATATTAAATTTTACATAATTTAAGCCTATTTTTCAAAATTAAGAAGTAATAGAGATTTACTTATGTGACTATTTGATTGTAGATATCTAGAAATAAACAAAACTGTTGTAAGCCTCTAAAGATGTTGTTATGCTTACAGTTAAGGTTCAGGGTGATCTTTTTAATATTGCAACAAGCTCACACACCATTAATCACTTAGAAGTGGCCCCAGGTCACGGTAAATTGATGGCCTAATAATCAGATGAGATGTTTGCTATTTCCAAATTATTGTCAGTGACTAGAATGAGGAGGTGACAATTCAATAACTAATGCTTATTAACTGGACTTTTTATTTTTTTAATGCTGATCAAGAATATAAGAAGTAGGAACGTAAACTGGAAGCATAAAACATACAATTACAGACACATGCACAAAGACAGGAACAATCATGGTAAAAGATGTGTTTATTAAAAACAACTCACAACTATAATTATGTATGAGTTGTTCTGTAGTTGGATATATTGTTTCTGCTTGTCTCAACGGTGTGTATGCAACCCCAAAATGGACTCAAAATCCTTTTTATTCTGATGTGGGCAAGAAAATAGCGGTGATGGGAGTGTATAGAAAGCATGAAGAGGATGCATGGGGATTGAGCAAAATGGAATGCTAGAGGGGCATGCACATGTGGAAATAGAAAGGAAAATAAAACAGTAAAAAAATGAATGTAAAATGGGAGGCAAAAGGCAAGAGTTTGAGAGGAAACACGATGGGAATATAGTCAATGCAAACAATTTTGGTAATAAAAGAGGGCTTGAGGCCAAGGACATAATCAGATATAGAGCGTATCTGGTAGTGCTGTGCTTTGTCTCCAACCAACAAACCATGATATAGAAATGAATTGGAGAAAATTACAGTGTGGTATTCAGCATGATGAATGCTCTGCATTCTTAGGAGCCTGGTCTCTTGGTATTAGAGTGCTATAGGAAAAGCTGGGAAAATATTGGAAAACACAGTCAAATGAAAAACAAACATTAGCATTGGCCCAGAAACCATGTGATAAACAAAATTAAAGGAAGAATTCTCATTACAGAGTCCAAGGGTCCTGGGTAGGCCTGGATAAGCATGGGATAAGGAAGAGGGAGGCAAAAGGAAATTGCAAGACAGAGAAATAGAGACAATAAGCTACATTTTGCTGTTCTTAACTTCTACTAGGATAGTGGGGTAAAATGGAACTTGTGCACTTACAAAAAACAAATGATATAGATTCAAATTCCAATTTTGGTTTTGGAGAGATGGGCATGTCTAGTTGAGAAAAGCACTGACTCTGGAGTAAAAAAAACCTGTGTTCACATCTCAGCCCAATCATGAACTAGAAAAGTCAGATCTTTTATAACACTAGTTGTTATAAGTCTAAGATTTAATTGGTTTCTTGATCTTTAAAATGAGGATATTAACAGTCCCAACCTCTAAATTCTGTGAGAATTAGAAGAGAAAGCCCATGAAAAAGTCATAGTATTTATGTTGATGGTAATGTTAGCTAAACCACTATTAATATTAACTATAGAACCTCAAGAAAAGCCCTGAAACTCTATCCATCTTGGATGCCTAATACGTAAAATGAAAGTGATAACACATCCATGTTCTGGAGGGAGGCCTAAATGAGCTTATTTATGCAAAGTGTCTGACATACTGTAGGCTCAAAGTAAGAAGTAGCTCTTATTATTTTCAAATGCACTGGTTCCAAAATAACCCATTCCAGTTTTTTCAGATAACAAAAATATATTTAGAATGCCTGATTTATTTTTTAGGTTATATGCTTGATGCATTTTATATCAAGAAGATGGGATCCCACACAGATTGATAGTGATATTTATACTTTTCTTAGGAAAAGCTCTGAAAATAAATAGCTTCTGAAAGTCATTAGACCACCGAAATTCTGTTTGTCTGTCAAATTAGCTTTAATCCTGCTTTCAATTTTCAAAATTCCATCCACCTCTTTTTACCATTATCATGTCCTCTGCTAGTGAAAAGACATAAGTAGTTGCCTCTGGGAAATAGTTCTGGATATACCAAGAGTTTTAAGATTTGTTCTCTGAAAGAGTAGATGGAAAAGACAAATCAAATTTATTTTAAAAACACAGCCTGATTTCCATTTACCCTTGTTTCCTTCATCTTGCCATCATTTTTTCATATGCTATACAGCTAGCACCATACTGAGTGCATAGAAGCCATGAAATAAGTAGTTGTTCATTCGGGTGTTTAGAAACATAAGACTGAGTTTTCCTCACAACATTTTCTATTTAATTGTATTCAAACACCCACATCAGCCATGTTTTGCAAAGAGATTTAGAGTAGGTGCTTAACTAGAAGCTACATTATTATAATTGATTTCCAAATTTTAAAAAATGCACACACAAATTTAAATGGTTATAATTAGAACAAAATACAACCCAGTCTTCTTTATTGGGGATCCATATTGCTGTCATTATAAATGTCACTTTTCAGCACCATGTCTCTTACCAAACAGAACTCAATTTGAAGTGCCAGTTTTTGTGAAAAACTTTATCCATTTGTCCAAATGGTATTTGGACAAGAGAAGAAGTTTTTCTCTTTGGGTTCATTTTCAGGTTGTTAGCCTAACCTAAAATAGAGCTTCTTTAAAAGTCTGCCCAAATGTTTACTTAAAACAGAGAAGGGACAGCTGAGTGTTGAGTGGTAGTGTTACATTGAGTGAAGACACGACTGTAAATAACTCCTCAGTTTGGAAATGAATGATGCTTTTGACAGAGACGATTATGTCGTATTGACAACATTGATGTCAAACGGGGAGTGAAAATACGAGATTGACTATCAGCAGTTTCCACCAGTGATCACTTGAAATAGCTTCTCTGAGATAAAGGAACAGTAACAAATGCATTCCTTTTTACTTACACCCTTTTCCTTCCCTCAGAGCTAGCTTAGTCCGGTTCCATTTTGGGGGAAAAGGATCTAGTGTTCACACTTCATCAAAGGAGGATCAAATACTCTTAGCTGTTTCTTTTTAAGTTAATCATTTCCAGGGCATCATTAGTCACTTTCCCCCCTAAACAAGGGAAGCCAAAATACCCAAGAAAAGAAGTCAATCCCTGAACTTCTATAGAAATAATTACAATTTCCAAGTTAGACCTGACATATCTGAAATAAGGTCTTTGTAATGAAAACCGCACATGGGGCTCTTAGCAGCCTTCAAAGTCATTGTTCACATAACTGCTAAATACTGGCTTACATTTCTGGGGTGGAGAATATTCTGTGTGGTAAGTTTTCCAGCTTGAAAAATGTCACATATTGGAGAGTCTTGATGAGGAAATAATTTCTTCCATATCTATCTCTCCATTCCATTCATTTGTTGTATTATTGAGGCTCTCTGACAGGTATTTTTATTGAATGGAAATTTACTCTTTTTAATATGCACTAAAAGTTCTTGCATTCTTTAACATTCATATTTAAACATGTAACATCATTTTAATATTTATTAAATTTAGGATACAGCATAAGAGTTGGCTGACCATAAGATCTGTGAGTCACTATATCTGGATTTGGTCAGAAGAATATGGAGAAGAATTTGTTAGGGCATAGAATGTCTGTATGGAAAATGTTTGGCCTCTCAGAACACTCTCAGAAGTTACAATGGGATATTTATATTGGCATAGAGCAGTGTTTCTTATGCCCTTGAGTTAATCCTGCCATTGTAGCCTTTCACGTTGCCATACGGCAGTGATGCTGGTCGTCTATAGAAATCACATTTCTTACAATATGACCTTTCTATTTGGGGTGGGGAGATAGATTGGTGACTCTTTTGTTTTGGAAAGACAAATGGGGTGAGCTTTCTGTAGAGGATATGTGATTTTTCACATGGCAAAGAAAGTATCTCGTATATGATGCTAGAGCCAAACTGTTTAAAGCAAGTACCCCTCTGTGAAATATGTGTCAGTTTTTGAAGGCTCAAAACTTAGTGAGAGATTTATGAATTCATTGTCAGAATCACTTACATAGAGATATTTTCTTCATAAAATGAAAAGTAAAAGCCATCAAAGGGGAGAAAACTAACCAAGGACACATTTTAATTAAAGAAAATAAAGTAATTAGTTAACTATATGACAATAGTTGATACATTATTTCACTGAATAAATGCTTTGAAATGTAATTTAATAATCTACCTTTCAGCTGGGTTCTACAAATCTGAATGTGTATTTTTTCACCACAACATCTTAATTTCTCCCTCATATGAGACCAATGGGTAGAAGATAGTTCTTAGTATAAAAGATTACTTAAAGGTCATCTTCTTATAGGCCTAGTATATTTATTTTCATTTCTAAAGAAGTACATATTATGTATTATTAAGATTTTGTATCAATCACTATAAAATAAATATTTTTGTAATAGGCCTGTCTCATTATGAAGAAATTTGGGAGACAATTCATTATGGTGGACTTTCTAACTGTATCTCCGGTCCTTGTGTCTCAGCTCCTTTCCTGCAAGATGATAGAACTGGACTAGCTCATGTCCAGGGACTTCTGGCTCTAAGACTTCATCAATCTATGATCCTTAATCAAAGAACTAATTTGGTATGTATTCTCATATGAATGCTTTTTTGTTTTAATCTGAATTTTTCATTAAGTATGGTGTTTTTTTAAATTTATTGTTTTGAGAGAGCTAATAAAATAATAAAGCTCCCCTATTGATCAAGGCATTTTAAACTATTGCCTGTGTGGAACTTGTCTCCATTGTGCTTAAATGATTTTGTTCATTTTCACAAAGTACTAGAAAATTTTATGTGCACCTCATATGTTGGTGTTTTCTTTCAACATCTTCATTGCACTCTAGTAGGTCAGAGTAAGAAGAGGTTTTGTATTTATTCAGATTTAGAAAATGGGTGTATTAAAAGGCCTCGATTGGTATTTCTCTCTACTCTGTTCTCCATTCTTTTAACAATGTTAGAGAACACCCACAGTGGGGTCCAGGGCTGTGCTGGAATATACATTACTAAGTGGAGGATGTGTTTTCTTGCCTTCATGCTCACTATATAATGGGGAAGGTATGTACTAACAAATGAATGTACAAATAAATTTATAATTACATTACACATGAAATTGAGAGGATAAAAAAAGGAAACGTCCTAGTGGAAATATTTATATGATAAAATGGAAAAAAGGCTGTTTTAGAAGGTGGCCTTAAATGGATTCTTGATGAAAGAGTAGGAGTTGCCCAGGTGGAGGCTCCACGAGAGTATACTGTACACAGAGGGAACAGCATGTGCGAGGAACCTGAAGCAGAAAATAGTTGGTGCTTGCAAGTTGGCTAGTGTGTAATAACATGAGATGAGTTTGGAGTAAGTCTAATTACAGGAATTTGTATTTAAGAGTAGGGTGATCATATGATTTATTGTCCAAAATGAGGCCCTTTGGATAATGAAAGTGAACACTGCTAATAGTTAAGCTGGCACAAACCAGGACTTGTCCCAAGAAAACTCATACAAATTGTTATCTACTTAAATATAATATGAAGACAAATCCTTTAGGCAGTGGAATAATAAAATTTGACTTATACCTTTGAAAGATCATTTTGTCTACTCTGTGCAGAGTTGATTGGTGGAAAGCAAAAATGGAAGCAGACTCTTGCAGTAGTCTAGATGAGGAATGAGATAATAAAAATTGGACAAATTTGAGACATAATTTGGCAGTAGGATTAACAGAACTTGGTGATGGATTGGATGCAGGTAGGGAGAAGAAGGGGGGGTGTCAAATGACTTCCAGGTTTGCATTTGTATAACTGAGCAAATGGAAGTGCCACTTATTAAGATGTGGAAAATTAAAGAAGAGGCAGATTTGGGCCAGAAGTGGGGAAAGATCAAGAGAATTCTAAATATGAGATGCGTGATGAACCTCCAGATGGAGATATCATGTAGAAAGCTGTATTTGGAATAGCAATCTACATTGTAGATAAAAATCTAGGGTTTATAAACATTTTTATGCTATTGATAGCATAAGAATGTCTGAGATTACTGGGAAGGGATATTGAAGAGAAGATGGCCCAGGACTGAGTTCTGAGGAACACAAAAATTAAATGATAGGTAAAGAAGGAAGAAACAGCAAAGTCTTTTAGACAATTAAGGGGAAGCATTCTATATACTTCTCAGGAGACCTGAGAGGAATTAATCTCTTTGCCCCTCTTTCCTACCATGTTGCCCTTGATAACACATTTCTATTGTTTTAGCCTCTTTGCCTATCTTACTCTACAAAGTCTAGGATCACCCTTGGATCACCCTTGGATCTATCTTACTCTACAAAGTCTAGGATCACCCTTTAGCCTCTTTGCCCTTGGATCACCTCTCAAATCAACTGCTTACATACAAATCCTCATCTCAGGCTCTGCTTTGGATCCATGAAGGAAGGACCAAAGGAACAGAAACATGACCAGGAGCATGTGCTATTGCAGAAGCAAAGAGACTTTTTCAGAAAGGGAAGAGTGGGAAAGGATTTTGAATGTAACTAAGAGGCTGAGTAATACAAGAACTGGTTTGGTGATATAAATCATTGGTGATCCAAGAAAGAGCTGGAATGGTGGGAATATAAGCAAGATTGCCTTGGGAAGTAATAGCGTTGAGCTGGGGTTAAATTTTTTAAAACGTTACATGAAACACTGAAAAAGAATTTTGAAAGAAGGGTTATTTCCTTCTGTGTAATAACAGGGAAGAAGGAGATGACTAGATGACTGCAGATGCAGATTTAGTCATGAAAAGATTTTATAGTATTTATTATATCGTTTTTATATTCTCAGTGAACCATAAGTTTGGGTTATCTGCCGTGAACAAAGGGGGTGGGAAAATTGAAGGGGCATGGAGAAGGTGTTGAATAGTCACTGTGGTGATGAGTGGGTGATCACTTTTGTCTCTGTTGAATGACCATTTGAGGCTGGTGACCATGAATGAACCATGATCCCAGTCTTCTCTGTTGTAAGATTTTTGTCCAGCTATGCTTAGTTCTGTGGATGCTACTCAGAGAAAATGCATTGTTGGATTCATCACTGGGGTTTGCAAAGTGGATGTGATGGAAGGAGAAAGCTCAGAGAATTGAGGACATTTGCAAAATAGTCATTATAAAGAAGGGCTCTGGAACAAGAGCAACTGAAGGAGGGAAGTGAATTCCTGAGGGGGTTGGTAGATAGAAATGAAGAGTAAGGATAAAGTATTGGAGTTCTCTATGAGGTCAGTGTCACAGTGGGAATGCTCCAGAAGAATACAAGGAATGATAAGAGAAGAGGATCTTTAAAAGAATGATTTCGTTTGTGGTATAGTTGTTGATGATGAGCTCTATTAGGTATTACATTTCTCTAAACTCCTACAAATTCTGTTCTATGCTCTTATAGGGCTATGCAAGGATAATATACATTTTATTTTGTCTTAGAAAAAATTGCCTTTACTTTTTCCTTACTTGTGAAAGGCACTCCTTTGAACTGGGCTTGAATGATCACATTACCTATTTCTGGAAAGCATCATGAATCTGACGGGTTTTTCTAAGATTCTAGGAGCCATACCTGTCTCCTTCTGGGGCTTCAGGGACAAGCCAAGTTGAGGAGATTCTGATACTGAAAACAAATCACATTACTTCCTCCCAGGAATTTATAATGTCCAAATTCAGCAATATGCCAACTGTCACCTTATATTCTTTATATGCCAAACTACTGACAGCTATGTAACACTGTCATGTTGTTATTGTTTTCTTCTGGGCCTTTGTATACGCCTTTGCCTGAAATGGCTTCCTTCTATTATCTCATATTCTTCCTTCAAAAACTGTTCAAACATTATCTTCTGTGTGATATCCAACTTGACCATTCCTGAACTTCCACTTAGTCAGTTAGTTCCTCCATTCTCTGTGCCCAAATGTAATTTTATACATTAATTATTTTTTGTCATACGCTGTTATAATAATTTATTTACATGACTGTCTCTTGACTGGACTATGAGTTTTTGAAGGCAGAGAACATATTTATTCATCTTTGTATTTTAATGCCTAGCCCAATTCCTGGCATATTTTAGGTGTTAAGCAAATATTTGTTTTTAAAAAATTAAGAAATGAACTGATGAATTCCATTTACCTTTTTATAAAGCATGCAGCCATCACTAGCAAACATCACGATATTAAATGGCATACACAATTATAAGTTGTTTACTGAATCTTACATTGTTGACTGTCAGAAGAAAAGTATCACCAAACATTTTCATAATGAAGCAGATCTATAATCTGGCATTTTATAATTCCTGTGCTGTTGTGGACTGAGTGTGGTTTTAGGAGGTGGAGAGAAAGGGGAGATGCTGTAGTACTTCCCTATTTATGAGAGGATTGAGGAGCAGAGATTAAAATGCAGAATGGCAGTCAGATTAAAAGGGCTGATGAGATCCTAAATACAACCCTCAAGCCACAGGAGAGCCCAGGGGCAGCAATCTTGAGAGGACGGCAGGCCACTGAGGGGAAGAAAAAAACTAACCTTCCCACCACTAAAATAACAAGAGATAAAATGAAACCTACTTATCAGATTTTAGAATTTTATCTGGACATAGAAAACCTTCAAATTATTTATTTATACATAGTGATATCAAGCTCTATCTACTTCCACTCCAAAGGGAACTCTTAAATAATCAAATAAAATGTTGAGGTTTCCTGCTGGAGTTATTCAAAGACGAAGAAGAAGAAGAAAAAGACACGCAGGGCTTTGAGATGCCCTTTTTCTAATAACATGTTTAAATGAAATATCAAGAGTTATTAGTTGTTTTATTTTAATAGAGAAAATGTTCACTTTTTACTAAGTGCATTTCTATGTATCAGATCTACATATTTTTAGTTTTACATAAGCGTAAGTACAAATAGTTCCTTTTATCTTTATGTTACAGAAAAGTAGACATTTGCTAAATGAGAAAATCCTTCAAATAGGTCAATTTTTACTCAAAGTTAGGTTTTAAATGTTTCTATATTCTAATTTACAATAAAAACTCATTTTAAATTATTTTAACCACATATGTAGCATACATTATTAAAAGCATGTTGAATAACATGCTTTTAATAATGCCAATTTTACAGTCACACCAGCTTTATTTTGGCTTTAAAAATATAGTACCTTTTTAACATAGTAGCTTAAATTATTAAATCTGTTAACAGTTTCAGGAGAATGATGGAGTAAATGATGGATATTTTTCCACACAGGGGAAACTGAGGGAGAGAACTTTTCAGAGACCATTGCCAAAACTTGGGAAGTAAATAACTAGTTTGCGTTTACAAAACACAAAGGCGAACTAATGACACAAATAGATTTGGATGCCCCGGTGCCCCAACAGATAGATTTTTATTTACATGTCTGTCTTTGTTTCTCCAGCTTTAAGATATTCTAGGTTTGCAGGTGACGGAGAGAGGCCAGCTGGGTAGTTTCAGAATATCTGAGAATAACGTCAGATTTAAACAAGAAGCTGGGAGGAAATAATAAAAAAGCAAGACAAAATGAAGTAGGAAGTTAGGATGATAGGAAGGAAGAAAAAAAGAAGGAAGAATGCAATGGAAAGCGCTATACATGGTTGGCGTTCTAGGGTTCCAATGATCACCTCCAAACCCCAGCAAGCCTCTGCTTAAATGGCCCCATTTCAGACAAAAGGCAAAATCAAAGTCTCCCGATGACAATTAAATAAACAGATTCCTAATCTGCTTTATCTGGAGTGTCAAAGAATAATGAAAATAATGACAATGTCTACCTGACAGAGGCCAGGAGTTAAAAGTCACGTGACATGGGAGTTGACATGAACAATAGCCAGATATTCTAGGCTGAGAAACAGAAAGTAAACCTCAGATTTGGGCCCTTGCATTTGGAAGAGAAGGAAAAGTAAAAACAAAACAAAGTGCCTTGAGTTATTTCTCCCGATTCCCATATTTCTAAGCAGAATAGAAGTCAACTTCCTAAATTTCAAGTTGTTGCTTACAGATCATTGATTTCCCGCATCTATTGGGAAATTGCTGTCTTTTTTTGATTGCCATGCATTAGATCATATTGTTTTCATCTTTCTTCATGGATATTTTCTACCAATCACCAGGGCACTTGCCTGTATTCATCGAATAATTGAGCCCTCCCCTAGATATTTTCTCATATGGCATATATTCATCATCTCGGAAGATTTCCACATTCATGTGGATGACACATTCAGCACCCTTCCTTAACTTCTTCTACTGTGATGATCTTGATCTTTCCTCCCCTTCAGTCACCCAGTTCACGGCTAGCACTGGTATTCAAACAGTATACCCTGGCTGCTGAAATAGTAAAATACGTGTGTACTGGATGTTAAACACTGTCTACCCAGATGCTCCCTCCCCCCTCTGCCATGTCCCTCCACTCCTATGGGACCTCTCTAGAATTCTCCACGGTCCAGCAACTAAAGGGAAGATCCCTGATTCTGAGGAAGAACAAGACGCTGCTCCACCTTCAGGGGCAGCCTGACCTGTCATGAAATGGTTTGAATGTCAGCCCTGTCCATGGCCATACACACAATTTTATCAATATCTGAGACTATTTCACCTCTCAAATGATATGCCCGTAAATTTATACTCTAATCCCTCAATTCTGTCTTTCCATTTTTCTTATTCGTTTGCTCTTCTTGGCCTGTTCTTCCACCTCACTGAGCTCCCCAGTACTCTGAGAGTTCCTTTTGCTCTCAGACTAACAGCTTTTCTCCACCTTCACTTGCTTCTCTATTAAACTTGGACTGGTACTTCAACTCCATTCTCTCCAACACCCTCTTTTTATTGCCTTGTCCTTCTACCACATCTGTTCTGTAAGATGTAAATTAAATTAAGCCCACAATCCATCTACTTTGATCTTAGAACACCCATGCTTTGAAGAGAGCTAGAAAACCAAATAAGCTCACAACCATTATGTGCCCGTGTGCTGCCTGGTGGCTTTTACAGTCCTTGGTCAGCTTCCTTGTCCCTTGTTATTTTTTTAATTGTTTTTTTTTTTTGCGGTACACGGACCTCCCACTGTCGCGCCCCCGCGCCCCCCCCACCCCCAACCAGTGCGGAGCACAGGCTCCGGACGCGCAGGCCCAGCCACGGCCCACGGGCCCAGCCGCTCCGCGGCACGCGGGATCCTCCCGGACCGGGTCACGAAGCCGCACCCCCTGCACTGGCAGGCGAACCCCCAACCACTGCGCCACCAGGGAAGCCCCGTCCCTTGTTATTTATTCCAAATTTTTAGCTCTCTCCTCTAGTTCCTAGTCTGCTTCCCAGTATAGCCCCTTCACTTTCACCAGAGATTTTCCTCCAATTTTAGAGAGAAACTTGATATTCTCTGGTAGTACACTCATCTTTACATACTGCTACCTCACCTTCTAGAATGTTGACCATTCATTTAGGTCCTTCCTTTCAGAGCCAAGGGAAGATGTTTCCCTTTATTGTCCAAGACTAGGACCCACTTTTTTTTTTTCTTTTTTTTCTATTTCATCCTTTTCCATCACCTCTTAGACTCTCCTCCATCAATGATTCTTTCTTCCTCTGCACTGGGTCACTTCTCTAAGCTTGAAAATGTGCTCATGTCCCTTCCATATTAAAAAAGAAAACCCAACCCTTTTCTACCTGATGACTCTCCTTGCTATCCCATTGTTTCTCCATTTACACAATCAATTTACTTATTCCCTCAGCTCCCATTCACTCTTCCACCTCCTAAAAAAGAGACTTGCCCAAGTCATTGAAACCATTCGAGTTAAGGTCACCAGCGTCTTCCCGTTTGTCAAATACAATGGACACTTTTTGACTTTTATTTTACCCAACCTTTCTGAATCATGTGGTACTTTTGACAGCTTTTTCTATCTTAAGCTGCTGTATACCCTTAACCTGTATACCTGTATATCTTCTGCTTTTCTTTCTATATGACTCTCAGCTTTATCGAGTTCATCTATCAACTAAAGTATGTGTAGTTTCCTGGATTCTGTTAGCCCTTATTTCTTCAAGTGTTTCTCTCTCTCTGGAAGATCTTATCTGTAATAAAGTTTTAACAACCATCTGTATGATATTTTCATCTCTCTATGGAATATCTCCAGCTAGCTAATGATGATGACATTCAAATTAATAATTATTAGTATTATTAACATTTATTAATCACTTTCAGGTGCTCTGCTAAGGTCTTTTCTTATATTAACTAACTTAAAAGTCTGAATTTTTTTCCCTACTCTTACATCAGAAGGGTAAAGCAACTTGTCCGTGTCGCATAGAAATTAAGTGGCTCCAAACCCAGCTTATTGGACCCCAAAGCCCACACTTTTAACCATTTTACTAAACCTGATATATCCAAAATTGAATGCATATTCCCTAAATTACTCATCTCCCTGTATAATCCATTTCAGCTAACATAGTCATCTACAGCAGAACACAAAGCAGAAAATTGGAAGTCATGCTAGATTCCTCCCTTCTCCAAGCAGTAAGCCACCAGATCTTGCTAAATTTTTGTACCTCTTTCCTACATTCTTATCTAATGGTACTTAGTTCAGTGGCCTCATTCTTTCCCTGATGCTCCATTGAAAAATCTTCCTGATTGGATTATGCACATCCTTTTAGTCTTGGTGTCCTGCAATTTATCCTCTTCTGGGAACTATTTATCTTCTTATCCCATATATCTGATTATATCACTCCCCTGATAAAATGACTTTTAGTACACACACTGCATGCAGCAGTTTCTCAGAGTGAGTTTTGTGTATCACCTTCCATCAGAATCACCTGGAGAGCTTGTTAGACAGCAGGCTCAGGAATCACCGCAGGATTTCTGAATTAGAATTAATGGTGGAAGGACCTAGACTCTGTATTTTTAACAAGCTCCTTACCCGTGATTCTTTCTCACCCTAGAATTTGAGCCCGCCTTGCCTCCGTATCAGGTGCAAACACTTCAGAATTGCTGATAAGTACCATCCGACGCTGGCCCTTCCCCTTGTTTCCCTCAGTTCTTTCCACTCCTCCACCTACTCTCTGCACTCCAGGTAAGCCAAACATTTTGCAGGCCCCTGCTAACATGAAGCTTTCTCAAGTGTTGGTGACTTCATATGGCTGTGTCTTCTACCCAAAGTCCCTTTTCCCTGTATGTCTGGCAAGTTGCTTTGTGTGTGTTCATGTGAATGTGTGTGTGTGCTGTGTACCTTGAATCCTCATTAGACTCCAAGTTTCTCCCAGGACAGTGTGAGCTATTTAGTCATAGGAACTGTGTGTCCTGAAATCATTAAAAAAATACCATTCCGAGTTCAGGCTGTGTGCAACACTGTGTTATAGCCTGGAAAAATAGAATTAATGTGAATTTTGTATGTGCTCCGTATGTAGGTACTTAAATCTTTCAGCAATTTCTCTGTGGTTCATGACTGATTATTTGACTGACAATTCATTAAAGCTTTTTGGAGGAAAATTTCATATTTGTTGGTATCTCTACCAATGAGCACACTAATGGAAATGGAATTCAAAAAAGCTATTTTGGTCCTCTACAGAAAGCCCTAATCAGAGAAATGTTGGAAGGAGTAATTTAACTGAAATCTCTGTATGGTCTGTTTATATCGATATTTCACACTCCCTGTAACATGAATAATCCAAGGAAGGGAGGGATATGAATAATTGTGTTTATGTGTCAGATGTTGAACTAAGCATTGCTCTTCACAATTTGCCTGTAAATGTGTAATCCTCATTTTAGAGATGAGGAGACTGTGCTCAGAGATGTCAAGCGACATGGAAGAATCACCCAGCTAATAGGAGACAAATTTGGAATTTGCAGGTATCTTTTCTCCTTTCTTCCATTATACCTATGTTGTTTTAATTTGGAGTACATATGGATGAAGCATTTGTCTTAATAAGTAAAAGTTGGTTCAGATATTTTCTGTGAAGAGCGGAAATATTCTATTGGGTTTTTCCAATAAAAGACAATTTTTCTCCAAGTTTTAGAAAACAACATTAAGGATATATATTTTTTTAAATTCCTAGTAGATCTTTAAGCCGTCAACAAGCACAGAGAAGAGTAACACACTGCCCATTACTTAGTGAGGGAGACATTTAATACTAATTGCCAGATTGGTTACCTGACTGGTGGTGACACAGGTGGAAAGTGAAATTTGGGGGCTACAATCAAGGATTTCCCCATACCCTTCCTTTCCCCCTCCTTCCCAGCACCCTCTCTTCCGTGCCCCATCTCCAAGATGCTGGGACAGCTGGTTATCCATCTCATTTCCCTAACAGTTGCTTGCTAACTCTGTCACCAAGCTGTGCATTTGCTAGAACAGTGGATTTTCTTTATAAGACTGATGAGGAAGAGAAAAAGTACTTTGCATTGTTTCTGTTAAGGTTCATCATGCTGCGTGTGTGTGCCTGTGTGTCTCCCGCGAAGTCGGGGGAAACTATTAGGGGAGAGCCAGGTCTCTTTAATGAGCCTAGAGGTAATGCAAAATGCATGTGCTTTCACCTGCAGTCGGGTGAAGCCTGGTGCACAAACAAAGAGGGAGGTGGGAAGAGTCAGTTATTTATGCTTTTGCCGAAGCAGGTACCCTGGCTGCTACTGGGCATCCTGACCCACTTGTTCATTTTTTAGGAAGAAGTGGATACTTTCAATGGGGAAAAACTCAAGCATCAGATTTGCTCCTTGGAGCATTAATAAAAGGGCTCAGTTAGCTTCATCTCATTATTTTACTATGAGTATTGACTTTGGCCTAGAGTCATGTATAGATAAAATGGTGCAAGGGCTTGTCCTAAGTGATTACTCAGAATTACAAATCATTTCACGTGTAACTGAATACTGCAGTCTAGCTGGCACCCTGCCCCTTGCTTCTACCCCCCTTCCCTGTCTTTAATGGGAGCGCAAATCCAGCTTTGTCTGAAGAGGCAATTAATCTTATTCACTGAAAGCTGAATTTTAATTCACCAGCATGTGGAGGACATATTTGCCTATCACACAGAATTAGTTTAACAGAATTCAGGAAAAAAAATATTGGAGGTCCTGGCATTCTTGGGCAGGCAAAGTATCTTGTAGGTACATTCCTTTATTAGCTATCTACATACTACGGATAAACTTCTTTTTGTAACGATAACTCTATTAGGGTAAACTGGGTTTATTTTTTATTTGAAAGTGGCTGATAACATTTTATTTTCTATAAAGAAATCCACAAGATATGTGTGTTTTGGAAGAAAATGAACATAAGGTGAGAAAGATAAATTTTAGTATTCTAGATATTCTAAAAGGCTATTATTTTTTATTTTTCTTTTTTTGCGGTACTCGGACCTCTCACTGTTGTGGCCTCTCCCGTTGTGGAGCACGGGACCTAGCCACTCCGCAGCAGGTGGGATCTTCCCAGACTGGGGCACGAACCCGTGTCCCCTGCATTGGCAGGCGGACTGTCAACCACCGCGCCACCAGGGAAGCCCAAAGGCTATTATTTTTAAGGGCACAGTTTAGAGATGATCATAAAAAAAGGCGACACATAAAAATCGTAGCCTACAGGGCTTCCCTGGCGGCGCAGTGGTTGAGAGTCTGCCTGCCGATGCAGGGGACACGGGTTCGTGCCCCGATCTGGGAAGATCCCACATGCGGTGGAGCGGCTGGGCCCGTGAGCCATGGCCGCTGAGCCTACGCGTCCGGAGCCTGTGCTCCGCAACGGGAGAGGCTACAACAGTGAGAGGCCCGCGTACCGCAAAAAAAAAAAATTAAAAATCTTAGTCTACATACATCCAAATCAAATCACATAGAGGGGTAAGTGGTGAGGTACAAAGTACCTTGGAGACTTGTGCAAAATCTATTAGGCAAATACTGGGTTTCTGTAGTGCTTCTGCTGTGCTACATTTTAACAGTTTTCCCCTGAGCAAGACCCCAGCCTTGTGTCTGAGGTTTGTTTCTCATGTCGACAAAGTGTTAAAAAAAAAAAAAAAAAAAAAAAAAAACTTCCTGAAACAGTTTCTTAATTCAAGAGATTTGGAGATTTGGACAAGAATATGATTTAATGCATGTCCGTGCTTAGTTAGATATCAAATTCCCATAAGGTCAGAAAACACATGGGCTTGGTTTTGTACTTCTGCTTAACATGGCACTCCTCAAAGACTACTTTAAGGTACAGGCAGATATCAAAACATGTAACTGTTTCTCCCCAGTGAATAGAGGGAATTTAATAATTGTAAAAAGCACAGATGATTGTCTATGCCAAATAATAATTACAGCACAAATCTTAAGAGTTTAAAAGGTGCTATTGGCTTTTCTGTGGCTCCTTCCCCACTTATGACTGTCTCATACCCCTGGAATTAACCCCCAAATATGATTGCTCCTATTACCTCTCCCAGGGATGCACTGTTGAATACTTAATAATGAGATGAGGACTCCAGGAACAACAGAACTCTTCAAAAATTATCCTAATGCTCTGAGAGTTTTCTTTTTTTTTTCCAACTCTTGGTGGGTGTGGAGTGGGCTAAGTGCAGGGAAGCCATCAGATTAAGTGTGCCTAATAGTCACCAAATGTCATGGCATGACTAAGCACAGGGCTGTAAAGTCACAAAGCTTTATTGCCTTGTCAAACCATTTGCAGTGCTAAACCAGGCAATTATTCTTAAAGGAAACATTTAAAATCCAGGGTTTTCACATTATTACCAGAAAATGTTGCTTTAAGTAGTGTCAGTGCCATAAAGATAGACTTTTGGAGTCCACATGTAAACATTGCATTATCTACATGTTAAGAATTTAAATTATGCAAAATTGGAATTTGGAGATGGGAAAGCCCAGAAACACCTATTTGCATATAAACACTTGCAAATGTTCCAAGACTTGAATGATGCATTGAAGGTACAGCAGTGTTCATCCATTATTTAATTTTTTGTAAGCTCTGCCACTGTACTAGGTGCTTAAACTTATTTTGAGAGATGGGGAGCTCTTCTGCAATTCTTTGGTCTGTTTTATGGTCAGATCTTCAGTGCTGTGACCATTTGACCTGGGGAAAAAAAATCAAAGGTGAGATGAAATCAAGGAAATGGCAGAGCTTTCAATATTTCTTGTTGCTTCTCAAAGTATATAAAAATTTTCCATTCCTCTTCACAGACATAACATGAAACATACACCCTTTAGGGAAGGTTCTGGGTAATACTCAACTTGGTGCTCTCATCTCAGCTTGGCAGGGCTCATCAGTAGTGTCCTTTCCAGTACAAGGGTGAAGAAGCCCTCCATCAGCACTCTTTTTGGATAGAGGGCTTTTTTCTCCTGTCTCCTTCAAGAGACACAAGATTCTGCTCAGAATTCTTAAGGAAGCCCCAAATAAGTAGTTATAGTTCCATGCCTAATTATTCCTTCTAAGCCTATAATCCTCTATCTGGATTGACCTGAACATTCCCAAAGTCTGTCTATTGGTGGTCTGTCTGTCAAGGTACATTTAATTGAAGTTTTAATGAATATGAAATAAGTTTATTGCAGTCAGGGCTAACTATGTTCCAGGTGTAACCTTATGAGGCAGGTTCTATTCCATCCATTTACAGATGGGAAAGAGAGGCCCTAAGAGTTACAAGTGTCATATAATTTGCTCAAGGTAAAGAAGATCATAACATTTGAACAGGGACCTTTGATTGCAGAGCCTATTGCTTAAAACTACTTTGCTATCTTGCCTTTTTACAAGCTACAGAAGATAAATAACTTCAATGGTTTAAGAAATTAAAGTGACAAAATGAAAAGCAGAGAACTAAAATCAGGAGAGGAATGTCTTTCCATGTCTAAAAATCCAAGATCCCATGTCTGTTACAGCAGTGAGTGAAGATTTTCAGATGATTCCTTAAACCTCTTGCCAAACAGCCCTAGGAGTTTAAGGGCCTCAGATAAGGATCAGCTGCTGTAGCAAATAAGACGATTCCCAGATTCAGAGATACAGAGCAAGGAGTGTTTTTAAAATTCATTTTGAGAAATGTTAGGATGTTTTAGGTTGTAATTCATCAGAAAACTCAAAATATCCCAAACAGTTGGGAAGTTTTAAAAAATGTCCTATAATAAGTCTGAGGGTATGGAATCTCAGGATTCGGTCATATAGCAGCTTAATTGCATCAGTGAGAATCCAGATCCTATTCTGTTTCCCACTCTGTCATCCTCAGTGTAACTATTATCTCTATTGGTCTCAAGATGGGCACATAATTCCAGGTATCACATCTCCAGGTATCACACATCCATACATCAACACCAGAGACAGAAAATGCAACTGCCTGTATTTCGTGTACTTTTGTTCAAGAAAGAAACCTTTCCTAGAAGTGTCTTTAGAATGTTTCCCCTCACACATAACATATATTGTCACCTACAACTTGGTTGCATGTCTACCCCAAAACCAACCTCTGTTAAAGGGAATGAAATGTATATATACACACACATATCTTTTTTTTTAAATATGAGATGAGAAGATGAGGATGGAGTAGAGAAATTATTTTCACTAGGAAAATAGGTAGCTTTATGCCAAAATCCAAATAATGGTGAGTTCCCAGAATCTTAGTGGTTAAAAAATCATTTGGAGAGAGGAAAAGATAGAGAGAATATCAATGTGTACTGGATATTTCATTTGAGAGTCTAATATCCTAAGGTGTATCCCAAGTCCTGTTCCCGTTGCATCTATGGAGAGAGGACGAGTGGGCAACATACTAAAGTTTACCATCTATTCCTTCTTTCATCTTCCTAGGGAATAGAGTGAATGCCTCCATGTGCTATGTGCTGTGTCAGGTGCTAGAGTGAGGAACAGTGGGAGGAAGGATAGAAAAGTAGTAAACAAGTCAGAAAGTCTGTGTGAACTTCTGGGCCTTTCTCCTGGGCAAATCAGACAGGATTTGCTGAGATCAGTGAACTGTAACGCACTAATATATAGTATATTTGGGAGATCCAACTGGAAGCAGATGGAAGGAGCTCATGTTCTCTGTTATATTTCCATGTTGTTATCATTACTATAATTGAGTGCTCCTAGAGAGGAGCTTCCCAGTGGAAAAGATCCCCATAATCTTTATTCCCTATCTTTTCTTAAAGATCTTCAAGTCATAAAAGGATTGCAAAGACAACTACCTTTTTAGGTAAATATGATTGTCATCAGTTGTCTGGTTCCTTAAGGCATATAGGAATTCAGCCCTTCCACCAAAGGAAGGCAAGTCCTGCCAGATTATCTAAGTGGCACCATGTTTCTATTTGAAAGAAAACCTAACTTTAAAAAATTTCTATATAAAAAACTTCTGACTTACGGTGAAGTCTAAAAAGCTGCTGTTTATCCAACTTATTCTCTGAACCATTTTTGAATAAAAAGTGCTCAAATTTATATATCTAAACTATTCAACAAAATGTCATAAAAATAAATAAATAAATGTCATAGGCCCTAAATACAACTTCAGAAGGGAAATGCCAAAATTTTTTTGTTTTTAGTGGTACCTGTTTTGTTGGGATAAGTAAATAGCCTACGAAGGTGACTCTTTTCAATACTCCTCTGTATAATTAGAAAATGATTGACTTACATTGTGCTTTAGGGTAATGCTTCATGTAAAGCAGTTTCCCTTTCCCTCTATGTCAGTGCCTGGTTAATGACCCAGCTGACAGTGGTTGGAATAAAGCTTGTTGGATGACCAGCATTTGCGGAAATGAAATATGGAGAAATGGGATATCTACCATACTATCAATAATGTTTTTTTCAACAAGCAAAAGGAAAGTGGAGGGGGCAATGGGAGAAGAATAAGAGGAAGGGTAAAGGAGATAAAGAAGATGAAGGAGCAGAAGTAGAAAAAATAAGAGGAACATATATCTGAAATCCCAATGGGTTATTATAAGTTACAAGGATAACTACAGAAGTAAAGTCTAGATGTTTTTATAAAGAGATAATACACGAGGCACCTTTGAGAATTAGAATTGCTGACAACAGAATTTAAAACGATGTTATATTTATTGTGAAATTGCATTGCTTCTACTTATTTCATAAAATATATGCCGTTAGGGACTCTGGTTAACATAGTTTGGTTGATTATTGTGTTGTTTTAACATCCTGTGGTGAAAGCAATCTGGCAAACTAACCACATTACAGGACAGATTCTAAGGAAAATTACCAAAAGAAAGAAATCTGTCTGCTTCGACTCTATTTATACTTGGTGGTCCTATTGAGAATTTGATTTGGAAACACTTTTGTAAGAGCTTAGACTCTCTGAAATACATGGAACATTCAACTACGTGATGCTGGATACTTGCTATTATCAACTTGTAAATATCATGCATGAAGCTCTGATTTCTATTTTACACATGCTGGATGCAAATGTTAATAAAATATAAATCCCTCTTCCAAGGAGTTTATACTCTGGCATGCCAAATAAATGTTTAGGCTTCTATAAGAGAAAATAAAAATCAAAAGTTATGCTTCTGTGATTGTTATAGATTCTCTGGGTCTTAGAGATTATTTTTCTATTACCCTAACAACTTGAATATGGCATGTGACTTACTAATATGACTTACTAATTCAACCCTATAGAATTTCTTGTGTTCTTTGGCATTGGTCTGAAATAGCTGACCTGAGATTGGGGTAACAAGTTAGGAGTGAATTATGGGCAGGGGAGTACAAAAGAGGTTTCTCTTTAGCAATTCAATTTGACAAAATTTTTTTCAGCCTTACACATTATGTATTGATACTAGATCAGGTATTGGTTATCCTAGCCCAGAGAGTCATAAAGACATTGGTGAGAGGTATCTTGAGGGACTCTGGATGAAAGTGTGTGGCCCAGATGATCTGAGTTATATCATGGAGATAAAGATCTTCACTGACCAAGAGGTTATTGCCTCTTTACAGCAGGCTCAGGTTCTAATTCATCAGAACTTTGATTCCTAGAAGCAGTGGGAAAAAAAACAACTTTTAAAATTGAGTCGCTAAGGATGACCTGTTTATTGCTCTTTGAGATGGAGAATGCATATTTACAAGTTGCTTGTAAATGTGTTTTTAAACATTTTAGAAAAATCTAGCATAAACAGCAGATCCCTATTAATGAAACTATACCTTGTTTTTCTGAACACTGCATTTTCTTATTTCATTGTTACTTTGGATTTTAAAATAAAAATGATATGAATAAGGGGCATTAATTCTGTACCCAAAAGTCATATAGTTCCAGTGAAGATATAAAGTATTCACTAAATATAGAGGGAGAAATCTAAATAAACAAATTTCTAGCAACACAGGAGAACACACAAGTTCTCAGAAGATTTTTTAGAAAGATAAGCAAGATGTAAAGCACCCCAAATTAATTCCTGTCTATTTTTTTCCTGTATCTTTGTCTTTCTCCTCCTAAGAACAAGGTCCAATGTGATTTCAACCCTGAATACATTTCCTCTTGCTTTTGTAGTGTTGAAGACAAAACACAAGTTAATACAGTAAATATGTTTAGAAAATACAGCTCTCTTAGGTTAATTTTGTAGATCTGTTTTTGCCGGAGTAAGATTGTATTTTGTGGCACTTCTGGTCTTTCAGAATATTGACTGAGGCTAAGTCCCCGTTAAATCAAAGTGTCATTCATAGCTATGGAATTTAAACACCTTGTTGATGGTACATAGTTACTATTGCATAAGTGTATATTGAATTGTCTAAGTTATAATAAAAACAAAATAAAGCTCAATTCAAATGAACAATTTTCTATTTGATAAGACAGAAGCTTTCATGTGAGTTGCTGTTCCTCAGTTACGTAGAAGAGTCCACATTTGTCCTGTAGCACAACCACTAGACAAAATCATGCTTATTTTTTTTATTTGACCATCTGAGTTAATTAGCCCCACCTGGCTGAGTTATAGTTCAATGAAAGGGAATTCTGAAGAGTTTTTCTTTGTTAGTTTCATGTTTGAAGTAAACATCCTGAACCTTTTATAAATGTAATGATTTTCTCTTAAAAACTCACTAGTATCATAACTATACTAATAAAAGCATAATGTATATTATTAGATCTGAACTCTTGGTCATGGGTATCTGCATTTTAGAGGTGGTCTGTGTACAAGTGTCATAAATGACCATTTTACAGATAGATAATGTTCTTAATCCATAATTCTTTATTGCTGATGGTTATTGCATTAGATGATGACCCATAGCTGTTAAGAGTCAGTTTTTAATATCACAACCATTTAGAAAGGTTAATGGACTCGGTTTTGAGACTTAACCTTTGGAGGCTGCAGGTTAAGAGGTTATAGTTTGTGCACTAAAATGCCAGAAAATATCTACTTATTTTCATTTCTCTATGTACTTTTAGTAGTGTGGTTATGTACAGTAACTGTTATTTACTAAGCAAACTGAATGAAAGTGTGTGACATATAAGATAACAAGTTTCTAGAGCAGTGAGATTCTTTCAAAATATACATTTCATATTTGGCTTCTATTATTTTGCATTTAGACACAAGAACTGAAATGTGAACAGATATAACCTAAATCAGTTGAGGAATGTTTATTAAGGTTGTTCAAAATAAAAAAGACCGATATAATAATTCATAGTTTTCTTAGCTAGTCTGAAAAGTTCACATGCATTGTAATGGGAAACTGGTCATTTAGGAAAATCATGAATCCCTTCTGGATGATACCTAATCTACAGCCCAGAATTTTCAGAGGAACAAAATAGTGTCTATCTGGATTCAGTTAATTTCATTTCAGAAATCTAAATAGGGTTCCACTGTGGCCATTTATCATTTATTTTGCCACCCATTACCCATTTTCTTCTTAATATTACCCTAGTCCCTTTTATTTCATTATTTTGTTCATTGTGAATAAGCTTTGTTGGAGGAAAATTGCAGACACTCCCCTTCTATGAAGCCAGAAACTGAATGTATAAATAGAGTAATGGCTCCCGATAAATTACACCTCCTGTACCCATTGGGTCGTGTCTCCCCACCACACTGACTCTGCACTTGACCATGTGACTTGTTTTGGTCAATAGGATATAAGTAAACATGATGCAAGCAGAGGCTTGAAAAGTGCTCGTCCATTAGGTTGCCCTCTCTTGCTTGCTCCTTTTAGAACCCATCCACAATGTGAAAAGGCCTAGGGTATGATGTTGTGAAGAGAGACTCCTGAACCAGTGGCTTCTTTGCAAAATTATTATCAGATGCGGGAGTGAGGTCATCTAGAACCAGACAGTCCTCAGCTGATCTGCCTGTCCCCGTTTTCTGTTACCTAACCTCTCATTGGCTCTCTGAGCTTCTTGAAAGTTTTCCAGGAAATTGCCTTTTACTAATTTAGCCAAAATTAGTCGCTAATGCAACCAAGAACCCAAAAATAACATAGGGACTTTGAAAATGCAAAGGGATTACTTGAGAAGAACACACACACAACCACCATGAACATACTTACACAGATTCACTTAGAAGTTACGAGTGAATCATATGTATGTTAATTAGTTTTGGTTAGCAAATATTCCTTACCAGAGAGTACTTGATAGAACATTTTATGAGACAGACAGTGGTATTAACTTAGCCACCTCTGGGTAGGAATCTGAGTTTCCATTTACTTTTCACGTATGTTGTACGGAGCTCAGTCTAGAAGCTACTCAAAGAATAGTTACAGTATTTGAAGACTTTGTGTCCTAAGCAGCATTCTTTTTCCCAGTTTCATTGAATATAATTGACATAGAATGTTGTATTAGTTTAAGGTGTACACAGCATTCCTTCTTTATTCCTGTATTCTCCTGAACTTTTTGTGTGTCTATTTTTTCCCTTAGCCCCATGTTTCTACATTCTGTTCCCCATGCCATACGGGGACTCTGCTCTTGTAAATTGCGCTACCCCAAGTGCCTCCCAATGTTGCCATGTGCTGTTGCTCTCCTTTCACATCTGCTCTGAGCTCATCACCTGCTTTATGCTATTGGAAACTTGGTGTAAAATTCACATACAACGTGAATTATCCTAAAAGACAATGCATTAATTTTGTTTTCCACCCATAGCTCTTCTCATAGGCTGAACTGCGTATTGATACATGTTTCTGTCCTTACCACTTTAAGGGCAGTAGCTTTTTGTCATTTTATTGCTTCAGTTCTAACCTGGGGTTGATGGGTGGTTAAATTGTGGCATGTGTGGATGTAAGCAATTTATAGTGAGAAGATCCTTGCTTTTAAAGTTGGCTATCATCACAAAGAGGCAAAGAATCATGTTGCTACTACCAGGCACACTGCTTTACAGGTAGATGATGCTCAATAAATGTTCATTGAATTGAAGTTAAGTAATTTTCCAAATTTGGAGAATTGGTCTTCATTCTAGAACAAAGGAACCCATAGTTTGTGATATTATGTAACTACTTTCATGGTAAAAAGAAAGTTATTCCCTTTTGATACACAGATAAATATTCAGTCACAAAAGATAAGGGGCCATGAGAAGACAGAAGAGGAACATGAAATCTAAAATCCAAGAGAAAAAGAGGCCTTGGAGGTTAAGTAACATTTCCCTTTTCTCGCACAGCATCACTCCACCAAAGCTGTCACAATCTATTCAAAGACTGTAAATTTGGTGTTTTGTACATTAGAAGGTACATTCAACTGACAATGCTAGGAAATCCATTTTTACAAATTAACAGTTTCTGTCAATGTTTAAAAAATGTTTTCTCTATCCATTTCTTGGGAGACTCATAAAGCTGGCTTTCCTGAGTGTTCTTGGTTTCTGCTGTTTGTTCATTCTTTAACTTTTTTTCCTTCCATTTTGAGAAAAGCTGTTGGCCATTTTCTCATCTTCTTTGGCTTTGGCTGTGATTCCAATATAATTAGGTGAGATTTTTATAGGCCCTCAAAGGCTAACGAAATAATAAATGTGGCAGTTCAAATAATAGCAATCATAGCAGGTCAAGCAAAAAAAAAAAAAATCCTTTGAGTGACAAACCTTAACATTATCAGAGTTTGGAAATGCAACACTCTTTCCTTATTTTTTGTTTTTTAAAACTTTTTGTATTGCATAGGGATATTTTCATTCTGTCTCAACTGTTACTGATTTCTTTTAAAATTTGCAATGCATAGATTCTGCAAAGAAAGACTCATATTACTGCAAAATGAATCATTTTCCTTGATTATATTTTTTCTAGACTCTTTCAAAGGATACCTATTTGTCTAATTACTCTTAAAAATCAAGATGTTACAAATGTCTGAAATGCTTTTTTATTTGATTTTAAAAGTAATGTGTTTATTGCAGAAAGTTACACTACAGAAAAGCACAAAGAAATTACAATAATTATTTTGCTAGTGATAACTAGCATTACCCTTTTATTTTGTATCTTTCTAGTCTTTATGACTAGATGTACACATGTATATGAAATGTAAATGGATTGATGCTTTTTGAGTAAGCAGTATGAAATATAAATTTCTTGACAATAAACAAAAAGGCTTATAAAACTTCAAGTAATAAAATTTCAAATGGAACCCTTTTATAATTAAAATGTGACAAAAGTCTATCAAATTTCTATTGTTTGGGTGGTAGTACAGTTACTCCTTAGGTATGAATAGCTCTTGCTGTTTTGATGGGAGCATGTCAAAAAAATTAACTATGGCATATATGAAATGAGAGATTTCCGATGGCACTACAAATAACGTCCTGAGATCCATTTTGATACTTATTTTCCAAATGACTTTAAGGCTGCTCACCTCTCAGTCCCCACCTGGCATCTTTTTCTCATGAAATTCAGCTGTTACTTGTAACTGGTTGAAATAAGCAAAAATAAACCTCACAGCATTTTACCTTTTTAAGCACAGCTTTATTCATTTTTTTCCATCAAGGCTTAGAAATGTGGCCTGTGAAAGATAACAAGGCATGGTTTTGGAGCATGCCATAGCTTCTCTCAGTCTCCCCCACTCAGTGCTAACTCTTGTTTGTACAATATCCTTTTATTCTGAGCAATATAACATTTTAGTTCTTGTAATAAATGCCTTCATGTGAAGCAGTTCAGCTAAGAGAATGTTATTAGACTGTGCTCCCAGGCAGTGCACCTCCACACGATCAATACAAAGCTGGGCCTCAGCTCATTCCCTCTTTGCTTAAATTCCCTGCAAATGTGCAAGAGAAGCAGCAGAGGGTGTCATCAATCACAGGCCACTGTGACATATGCTGAAACCTGACCAGGGCCGGGATGTTTTAATAAGGCATCCATTAAAACCCTCAAATAAATTGCAATTTGAAAACAGAACATAATACCAGCCAAGTTTTCCTCATCCATCTTGTGGCATGTCATGTAATGTAATTGCGTTGTTAATTTATCCAAGAACTTTCTCAGTACACTGTTACATTGGCACCGCTTAATTTCCCTGTAGACTGTGTGTGTGTGTGTGTGTGTGTGTGCGCGCGTGTGCGTGCGTGCACACACACACACATGCATGTGAGACAGAGTGAGCAACTGGAGAAGAAAAGACAGAATCTGTGTTTATTTCTGTGTGTTTGTGTGTCTGTTGGTTCCTTGGAGGAAATAGCCATGTTTCTGCTTAGCATGGCATTAGCCAGAGAGCTAGTCAGAAATTTGAAATGTTTGACATTTTGTCAATGGCCCCTGAGCATCCTGTCGCTGCCTCACCAACTCTGGCCTACAGCTGGACCACCTCTCTGCCATGGGTTTATGCCACTCCAGAGTGGGATCACTCAGAGCGCCTGTGGATCCCATCAATAAATATTGACAAAAGTGTTTAGGGGCTACTTAGGATCACCACACAATGACACTCAGGACAGTACTTGTTTTGGTTTCCTAGCTCTTGGGTTATAAGTGAAAAGTTTTGACAAGTGTAAGAAAAGTAAGAATTTATAAATCAATAGGAGAGAATGAAAAAGTATTTCTCTGGAATAATATCAAAGTGATTGCACTGAATATAATATAGATATGTGTGTGTATATATATGTGTTATTTTTAAGAGCTTAGAGGAAAGATGCAAACAGGCAAGGGCTCATAGATTTCTTTGTCTTCTAAGCATAAATCTAAAAGTAAGTAATGCAATTCTTCATGTAGGGCTGCCTCAGCAGATTCTTCACCTTTATTCTTCTAGGTTTTCTTAATCTGTTCTCTTTTTTTTTCTGTAAGAGAAGCCATTGGAAAGCGGAGGGCAAATCCACCTCACACATTCCATCTATATCTAGGATGTCACAGTAACCATATTGCCAATCAAATATTGGTTTAAAACTCTCATCTTTCCTAGGCCTACTGTTTTGAAGCGTTGAACTAATGACAGAGGAGAGAAGACAGTGTGACAAAAGGGAAAAAATGCACCATTAATCTACTTGTGTAGCTGTTGTTTTATGGTTAATAATGAAGAGTAAAATAGTTATTTGAGACCCAGTTAAATTAAAAAAGACAGTTAAAGGTAAAGCATGCCAGTTAATAAATTAACAGCCACCTTCTCTCAATAGATTCTTATGTCTAAAGTTGTGTTATAAGTTGGCCCTAAGAATACGGTGACATTCTAACGTGCAACCTGCATACAAAGCATTCTCCAAGGCTCCACCTTCTCCCTATGCAAACTATTAGACAGTCACTGAGTATGAAAGGTGCCAGGAAAAGCCAAATTAGTTTCTGCTTTCTGCTAATGGATGACCTTTGTGATTTGGATCAGGGGCTGAAATTCACTTAGTCAGAAAGGCAGGAGAGTGGGGAAAACACCTAAAATCATTTTCTCTCCCTATAGAGGAGACGCCTGCCTACCACCTGTCCAATAAATGTCAATTGGGTTATTTTTTTTTAAATAAGCAGCCTGATTCAAAAGCATGGAATGCTTGGTTGAGAGGTACAGGGCAGTAGGAGGGAAATTGCTTAAAAATATAAAATCAGAAAACATAAAGCATTTATAGATAACAAAATAAATGAAACCATTAAAAATTAGACACGAGAATGGTTAGCTCTTTCCTAGGGACTTTGTTAACACCTCAGTGTTCTACGGAGATTCTTAAAGCTTTACTGAAATTTGAGCTGATGTATTATGCTTAGGAGAAATCATGTTTGGTTTCTTATAGTTGAAAATATTTTGAGGTTTAGCTGAAATTTGTTTGGAATTGGGAGTGTAATACCCCGAGCAACATTCAAGGGATCAGAACCAACAGGAACTGGAATATACAAAAACACTTTCTTTAGCTCCACGTGAGCCTGGGTTGCCAACTTTCACATGCTTCTAATGTTAGCTCAAGCTTTCTGGCAGTCCCATTGTAAGCTCCATTTCACAGGCATCCTCTGCTATTTTGGCATTTTAATGTTGGCCTTGCTGCTTTTTATTTCCTTGTCCAGGAATACAGTCATCTTAAAAACAGCATAATTATTATTGGATGTGCATTTTTCTTTAAGTTCCAGCTTGAGATGAATTCTTTCTTGCATTTAGCTACTACCCTTGAAATGCACGGAAGGAATGAAACATTAAAGACACTGAGGACATGGACCTTTAATTCCTCTTGTGTATTGCAAGGGCAAAAATGAAATGTCAGTTCCCAAGGTGATTATATAGTGCATGTTGGCAAGAATGGAATAATTGTGTCCTACCCAGGGTGTGAGAAATGTATACATGGGGAGATAAAATTGTAAGGGGATAGACAGTATAGGGTAAGCACATGCACAGCACAAAAGAATTCAATTGGGTGGATGACACAGGTCTTTGGCCTTTGTGGAAATCAATGAACTGCTGTTTAGGTGTCTTTTTCAAAGCACAGGGATGTTGAAAGGATAAAGCCTTGACTCTCTGATCCATTGAGGCTTGCTCAGTTAACCCTAGGATATTTTTAAGAAAGCTGATTTGTTTTTCTTTTTGATTTTCTTTTTCTCTCCCTTTCTTGAACTGATTTACAATTCCTGCATCTATTGCTGCCTTTAGCTATGAGCGCCATTATTCAGCTACCCTTTTGGTAATTAAATTCTGCTTGAATTGCTTATAGGCCTAACCCTCCTTAACTTCTGTCTGTGACCTCCTGTTTCTAAGTTAGTGACATTGTATTAGACACACCATGAATAACCTTTGCTGGCTGCTAGAATACCCAGGTCTGAATTCAATTTGAGGTTTCTTTGTACAAAATTCCCTGCAAACTTGCATTCAAATTCAAAGCCTGATCCATAAAAATCTTCTAGCAATATCATTCTAATTTCAGAAGCCTAGTGAGATGAAGCCATGTGTTATGTTATAAACACCCCAACAAAAGAACTGTGATCTTACCATGTTATTTTTTTCCCCAACGTAATTTTGTAAATGTTTTTGATTCTGCCTCACCATTTGGAGACTCTTGCATGTGTTACTCTTCCAGATTCCCTGCTTTAAAATCCCCCAGAGCCCCATAAGTGCTGGGTTTCTTAAAGAAATAGGTTACCCTCGCCCCTACCCCCCTACACTCCCCACTCCTCCAAAAACAATCCCCATACAAAAGTGCCAATAAACTAACTCAGCCGCATACAATGATATTGTGAAGAAAACCTCAGGAGAAAACCATTTAAATTTCATGGCATAAATCTGAGCTCTTGGCCAGCCTTCCGTTAGCAAGTAGCAAGCACCAGTCTCGTGCTAATTCTCCACCGAACCTCGAGTTTTATGAAAGCTACATTTTATCTGTTTGGTTATTTGCAGTCACTCCAGAGTTTCAAAAGGATTATTAGCACCACTCACATTTTATTGTGGGAGTCACAGTACTTGGTTGACCCCCTTTTCAGGTCCTATTGAATTTCCTATACAAAGGAAATGAAAACGTCTTATATTTAATACAGCATCACATAACAAGAGACTTAGTTATTACACAGAGAGCTGCAATTTTCTACCTTTGTTTCAGCTATTACTGTGGAGCTGAAATTTCCAAGCAAATTTTTTTATGATTTGCTTATTGCTGGCTTTAGAGATGACAGTGAGGGGAAATGCCACCTTTATGCTACCTCCTCTATAGTAAGGGGCTTTCTGTTTGTACTTTTTTATCCCACAAAAGAGTGGTCCAGCTTTTTACTGATGTCCCAGTTTCTTGCAGACAGGTCAATTTAAAAAGTTAAGGAAAAAAAGTGATCTGACAGAAACCATGGATTGAACAGAGCATTTTCCTGATTTTACTCCCATGTGCTCTGAGATTACGCTGGGGCAAGAACTCCAGTTGGGCTCTTGGCATAGGCCAGACCCTGGTGCTAAGCACTTCACCTTTATTATTCAATTATTACAATGATGACAGTGGAATAACAGGTAGGTATTATTACAATTATTAACCTCTTTCTGTAGATAAGGAAACTGAGGCTTAGGGAGGTTTTCTAACTTGTCCAGTGTTGCCAACTAGGATTGGAACTTGATCTGATTCCAGAGCCTGCTCCTCCCTCTTTTTTTTTTTTTTTCTTGGTAACAATAGTCATTTATTACTTTCTAAAACTTACTTTCTTTGATGCTTCTTTATTTTAACATTTAGAATTATTTTTTTAAAGTAATATACAACAAACACACACATACTTTTTCAGATAGCTAAACCACCTGAAAGTAAGTTAGTCATGATACTTCTGAAAATAAGAACATTCTCCCATTTAACCACAATGTCATTGCCACAGCATAAAAATAAACATTTCAGTAACGTCATCTACTAGCCAGTCTATATGCAAATTTCCCAGATTGCCCCCAAAATGACTTTTTGACCCTTTTTTTTTTTTTTTTTTTTTCAGTACGCGAGCCTCTCACTGTTGTGGCCTCTCCCGTTGCGGAGCACAGGCTCCGGACGCGCAGGCTCAGCGGCCATGGCTCACGGGCCCAGCCGCTCCGCGGCATGTGGGATCTTCCTGGACCGGGGCACGAACCCGTGTCCCCTGCATTGGCAGGCGGACCCTCAACCACTGCGCCACCAGAGAAGCCCTGACCCTATTATTTTTGATTCAGAGTCTGATCAAGGAAGAGCTTGCCCTCTTAACTACTTTATCTACAGTCTCTCCAGAATACTGGATTTGGAGTGAGATCGTTACAGGTTAAAAGAATTAAGTACAAAATCTTGTGCCTAAGTGCAGCTATCATATTGATTTATATATTATCATAGTAGGTCTATACATTCTAAAGTCTCTTTCCACTCTGACATTTTTGGAACCTGTGATGTTGTGACACTGGCTATCCAAAGAGTGGAATAATGGAATACTTTGGTGATTCCCTAAGCTGTTCTACAGTCATTTAGTCTCAGAATTAGTTACAGCTGCCATATTGAGCCTGGTTCTATCTTGTCGTTGCTTAAATGATTCTAAACTGGCCTCAGCAAATCTGTTCCTAAAAGGTAACTCCTGACACTCCGGGATTCAAAAAGTCATTACTGAAGGATAAGAAAAGGGAAAACATGAGTAAGAAATCAGAAATGAGGAAGAACTAGGGAGAGAATGTGAAGAGAAAAGAAAAAAAATCAGAATCAGGTTGATTAAATTTATAATTACAACAACATAGCAATAAATGGCCAAAACATATTAGTGCTTAGCATGCCTGGCAGAATAATGAGGATTTTAAATGTAGTATTTCATTTAATCCTTAAAAAAGTAATGTTCCAAAATAGGTTACTATTACCCCTTCACCATTTTATGGAAGAATTATTGAGTCTCACAAAGGTTAAGTATCTTGTCCAAGGTCACCTAGATAATAAAATGCAGCTGTGCTCAAACCCAAGCTGAAGAAGTGGGGAGGGAGAGGGGCAGCTAAGGAATGGTGACATTGGCAGGGATGAGTGGGCACTTCTGTTCCTACTGTGCCCTCCCTTCCCACAAGTTCTTAGTCAACACATCTTGTCACTGGTCGAGAATCTCATTTTTTCTGTCTCTACTACCACTGCTTTAGTTCAAGCCAATGCCATGTCTTCACCAGATGCTTGCAGTAACTCTTAACAGACTCCCTGCCGCCAGCCTCTCCCTCCTTTACTCTCTGCTATACTGGTCAGACCGTTCTTCCCCGTGATCTTTCTCAACATGTCATTCCTTTGTTTGAAACTCTTTGACTGTTCATCATTTAGACCAATTGTTGTTAACCTTGCCTGCACATAAAAATCCTGGAGAGCTTTAAAAAATGCTGGTGCCTAGGCCCCCACCTCGGAGATTCTGATTTGATTATTCTGAGGGGGTAAGTTTCCCAGAAAAAAATACAGGACACCCAGTTAAAACTGAATTTCAAGCAAACAAATACTTTTATTTTAGGTATGTTCCAAATACTGCACTGGACATATCTACACCTTAAAAAAATGTACTAAAAATAAATTCTGCTTATCTAAAATTCTGATTTAACTGGGTATCTTGTATTTTTATTTGCAAAACCTGGCTATATGTTTGCATGTGTTGTGAGGAAGCTGAACGTAAGTATTTTAAAAATCTCCCTGGGTAAGTCATGTACAGAATGGAAACCACTGGCTTATAGGAAAATGTTTGAAGAAAATAATACCTAAATGTCTTCTTATGGCATAAAAGATCCTTCAGACCTTGGCCTCTGCCTCCTTTCCAAGTCTCACCCCCCCATACCTCACCTTCACCCTCCTAAATGCTGTATAGTCTATCTCCATGTCTTTGCACGTGCTGTCTCCCAAGCCTGGGATTTCCTTTCTGGGCTGTTTGATGAACTCCCAGTCATCCTTTAAGACCCAAATCTGACTTCCTTAGGTGAAGTGAATTGTATGGTCTTCTCTACTCCTGCAGAGTTTTGTGTGTGTGTGTCTACTGTTCTGACTACTCCTGCTACTGACAGTTGTATACATTGTCTGTCTGCTTTTTACTAAGCGCTGTATTAGTTACTTTACATTCATCTCAAACTCACATCAATATTGTGCAAATTAATTTGCCCCCTGCCTCCCTTTTCCCCCCAGCTTTATTGATATAATTGACACATAACATTGTTAAGTTTAATGTATATAATGTATAGATTTGATACACTTACATATCATAAAATGATTACCACTGTTGCATTAGCTAACATATCCATCACTTCCCATAATCACCATTTCTTTTATGTGTGAGAACATTTGAGATCTACTCACATAGCAACTTTCAAATGTATAATAATACAGTACTGCTAACTAAAATCACCATGTTACTCATTAGATTCCCCAGAACTTACTGATATTATAACTGGTATCCTTTGACAAACACCTCTATTTCTGCCACCCCACTAACCTGTGTAACTACATTTCTGTTTCTATGAGTTTGCCTTTTATAGATTCACATGGAAGTGATATCATACAGTATCAGTCTTTCTCTGACTTATTTCACTTAGCATAATGCCTTCAAGGTCCATCCATGTTGTTTCTAATGACAGGATTTTTCTTTCTCATGGCTGAATAGTATCTTATTTTATACATATATACACCACATTTTATTTATTCATTCATCCATCAGTGAACACAGATTGTTTTGATGTCTTGGCTATTGTGAATAATGCTGCAGTGAACATGAAGTGCAAGTATCTCTTTGAGATCATGTTTTCATTTCCTTTAGATATATACCCAGAAGTGGAATTGCTGGATCATATGGTAGTTCTTCTTTAAATTTTTTGAGTAACCTCCAAGCTATTTTCCATAGTAGCTGTACCAATTTACACTCCCACCAACAGTACACAAGCATTCCCTTTTCTCTACTTCCTTGCTATCATTTGTTCTCTCTGGTCTTGTTGATGTGTGAGGTTGTATCTCCTTCTGATTTGCATTTCATTAATTATTAGTGATGTTTAGCATCTATTCATGTACCTATTGGCCATTTGTATGTCTTAATTTTCTGCTGCCTTTAAGTCTCATCTCCTCTGTCCCTCCACTCCGAACACCTATCTTCCTAAATTGCCTACACTTTCTTGTCTTGTCTTGTCTTTCCATGTGTCATCTCCCAAGCCTGAGATTTCCTTAAGCTGTTTAAGTCCCACTGGTCCTTTAAGACCCAAATCTGACTTCCCTAGGCAAAGTCAACGCATAGTCCTTATACTATTCCGGCAGGGTTTTCCATGCACATCTGCTATTCTGACTACTCTTGCTAACCATTGTATGCACTGTCTGTTTGCTTTTTGCTAAGCAATTTATTTGGTTCATTATATTGAATATCTCAATTCTCATGATTAAAATGTAATCATTTGTTGATTTGTTATTTCAAGTTAATGACAACTAGCACTGTTAGTTGCACTTTGTACGTCACATGTCAGCTTTTGAACAAATTAACACACTGAAATCCTGGTTTGTGGTAGCACAATACTTGGCACTGGGATAGAGAAAATGAGTCTTTTTTTTTCTAACATCTTTATTGGAGTATAATTGCTTTACAATGTTGTGTTAGTTGCTGCTGTATAACAAAGTAAATCAGCTATATGTATACATATATCCCCATATCCCCTCCCTCTTGTGTCTCCCTCCTACCCTCTCTATCCCACCCCTCTAGGTGGTCACAAAGCACCAAGCTGATCTCCCTGTGCTATGCGGCTGCTTCCCACTAGCTATCTATTTTACATTTGGTAATGTGTTTATGTCAATGTTACTCTCTCACTTCATTCCAGCTTACCCTTCCCCCTCCCCGTGTCCTCAAGTCCATTCTCTACTTCTGCATCTTTATTCCTGTCCTGCCCCTAGCTTCATCAGAACCACTTTTTTTTTTTAGATTCCATATATATGTGTTAGCATGCGGTATTCGTTTTCCTCTTTCTGACTCACTTCACTCTGTATAAAAGACTCTAGGTTCATCCACCTTACTACAAATAACTCAATTTCATTTCCCTTCATGGCTGAGTAATATTCCATTGTATATATGTGCCATATCTTCTTTATCCATTCATCTGTCAGTGGACACTTAGGTTGCTTCCATGTCCTGGCCATTGTAAATAGTACTGCAATGAACATTGTGGTACATGTCTCTTTTTGAATTATGGTTTTCTCAGGGTATATGCTCAGTAGTGGGATTGCTGGGTCCTACAGTAGTTCTATTTTTAGTTTTTTTAAGGAACCTCCACTGTTCTCCATAGTGGCTGTATTAATTTACATTCCCACCAACAGTGCAAGAGGGTTACCTTTTCTCCACACCCTTTCCAGCATTTATTGTTTCTAGATTTTTTGATGATGGCCATTCTGATCAGTGTGAGGTGATACCTCATTGTGCTATTGATTTGCATTTCTCTAATGATTAGGGATGTTGAGCATCCTTTCATGTGTTCGTTGGCATATCTTCTTGTTGATATATCTTCTTTGGAGAAATGTCTATCTAGGTCTTCTGCCCATTTTTGGATTGGGTTGTTTGTTTTCTTTGATATTGAGCTGCATTAGCTGTTTGTATATTTTGGAGATTATTCCTTTGTCAGTTGCTTTGTTTGCAAATATTTTCTCCCATTCTGAGGGCTGTCTTTTCTTCTTGTTTATGGTTTCATTTGCTGTGGAAAAGCTTTTAAGTTTCATTAGGTCCCATTGGTTTAGTTTTGGTTTTATTTCCATCTCTCTAGGAGGTGAGTCAAAAAGGATCTTGCTGTGATCTATGTCATAGAGAGTTCCGCCTATGTTTTCCTCTAAGAGTTTTATAGTGTCTGGCCTTACATTTAGGTCTTTAATCCATTTTGAGTTTATGTTTGTGTATGGTATTAGGGAGTGTTCTAATTTCATTCTTTTACATGTAGCTGTCCAGTTTTCCCAGCACCACTTATTGAAGAGGCTGTCTTTTCTCCATTGTATATTCTTGCCTCTTTTATCAAAAATGAGGTGACAACATGTGTGTGGGTTTTTCTCTGGGCTTTCTATCCTGTACCATGGATCTATATTTCTGTTTTTGTGCCAGTACCATACTGTCTTGATTACTGTAGCTTTGTAGTGTACTCTGAAGTCAGGGAGCCTGATTCCTCCAGCTCTGTTTTTCTTTCAAGATTGCTTGGCAATTTGGGGTCTTTTGTGTTGCCATACAAATTGTAAAATTTTTTGATCTAGTTCTGTGAAAAATGCCATTGGTAGTTTGATAGGGATTGCATTGAATCTGTAGATTGCTTTGGGTAGTATAGTCATTTTCACAGTGTTGGTTTTTCCAATCCAAGAACATGGTACATCTCTCCATCTGTTTGTATCATCTTTAATTTTTCATTATTGTCTTATAGTTTTCTGCATACAGGGCTTTTGTCTCCTTAGGTAGGTTTTTTTCTTAGGTATTTCATTCTTTTTGTTGCAATGGTAAATGGGAGTGTTTCCTTAATTTCTCTTTCATATTTTTTATCATTAGTGTATAGGAATGCAAGAGATTTCTGTGCATTAATTTTATATCCTGATACTTTACCAAATTCATTGATTAGCTCTGGTAGTTTTCTGGTGGCATCTTTAGGATTCTTTATGTATAGTATCATGTCATCTACAAACAGAATTTTACTTCTTTTCCAATTTGTATTCCTTTTATTTCTTTTTCTTCTCTGGTTGCCATGGCTAAAACTTCCAAATCTATGTTGAATTATAGTGGTGAGAGTGGGCAACCTTGTCTTGTTCCTGACCTTAGAGGAAATGGTTTCAGTTTTTCAACATTGAGAACGATGTTGGCTGTGGGTTTGTCATATATGGCCTTTATTATGTTGAGGTCAGTTCCCTTAATGGCCACTTTCTTGAGATTTTTTTTTTTATCATAAATGGGTTTGAATTTTGTCAAAAGCTTTTTCTGCATCTATTGAGATGATCATATGGTTTTTATCCTTCAATTTGTTAATATGGTATATCACATTGATTGATTTGCATATATTGAAGAATCCTTGCATTCCTGTGATAAACCCCACTTGATTATCGTGTATGATCCTTTAAATGTGCTGTTGGATTCTGTTTGCTAGTATTTTGCTGAGGATTTTTGCATCTATGTTCAGTGATATTCACCTGTAGTGTTCTTTTTTTGTGACATCTTTGTTTGGTTTTGGTATCTGGGTGATGGTGGTCTCGTAGAATGAGCTTGGGAGTGTTCCTCCCTCTGCTATTATTTGGAAGAGTTTAAGAAGGATAGGTGTTAGCTCTTCTCTAAATGTTTGACAGTCTTTCTTTAAGGAAGTCACCACCTAGTGAGGAGCCAGGCATTTAACCAAAACATGAAGTTAGAAAGGCTTAACATCAAGCAGGAGAAGCCTGACACTATGTAAGGGTACATGGAAGAAAGTGGCCATAATCCACTACAAGATGAAAACAGGAAAACATGGGACAAGAGAAAAGCTCAGCGGAGCAGGACATTATTCCCATTACAAGAAGTGAAATATATGATGCCTATACGACCAAAAATTTAGATCACATTGCAAACTCTGGCTTGCTTTGTAAAGTGATGAGAAATGCTACAAGTTCATATAGCAGTTGACAAAAATTTATCAAAAATCAATTTTGTCAGCAGCTTCTCTAATCCCAGAGCTCAAATAGGAAAAGTCACCATCCTGCTCTGAAGGTTCCACCTGCCTTCCAAATGGGAAATGCCAACATGAACAACGTATTTGGGGCAACTGCAACCACCTGACTTCCTCCTTCAGTGGGCTTTTCTCTCATTACTCAACTGGAAATCTGTGTTAGGTTTCAACCTAAGGACTATGAAACAGCTGGCATTTCTACCTTTCTTCCTGTTTCCAACTGCAAAAGAAGTGATCTGGTAAAATGAACATTGAGTATGAGAAGTAACCACCGCACAATCTTTTCCCAAATCATAATCTATTATTAATAGAATTCAAATTAACTGAATTTTACTCTACAACATATGTTAACATTGTTAGGTATGGAAAATACATCAAAATACATAATACCAAATATGGTAACATTTTAATTACATTTAACAAAGACTTACATAAATCAATATATGGTACATCTAAAATGTTATTGAGGAAAACTGTAGTGCCACTACGAAGTTGTAGCTGGGGAGGTGAGAAATATAAACATCTTTTTAAATGTTGAAGTCATGGAGACAAGTGTTTGTCTAGCTGCTTTGTTTTACTCTGTTCTGTTGGCTGGTGGGTAGGAGGGAAAGAAAGGAATCTTGGCAAAAAGTATACAATTCTAGTATATGTTGTTTTTAATATATATTATTACCTTAGAATATACTAAAGTTAAAAGTATAATACAAAGAAAAAATAAGTAATTTATTTTGATCCTCACAACAATTTTGTGAAATTGATAGGAAAGTTACAAGTTGAAAAGTTAAATTACCTTATGATTCGATATAACAAGCAAGAATACTAATAACAAACCATCTCCTGCCTCATTGCCCATTCTTATCTATTTTTTTTCCAGCTTCATTGAGATATAATTGACATGTATAAGTTTAAGGTTCTGTTTTTTCCAGTTTTATTGAGATATAATTGACATACAGTACTATATAAGTTTAAGGTGTACAACGTAATTATTTGACATACATATCAATACATCATGAAATGATTACCACCATAAATTTAGTGAACTCTTATTATCTATTGAACATGGAGCTATAATGCAAACAACAAACAGAACATTTTATTTTCTTAGTAGCTGGTCTCAGAATTCTATGAAGGGAAAAGTCCACATTTGTTGGGACCCTTCCATGATGAGCCCCTTAAGATGAGTCTAAGACTTTTAAAGAGCATGCTAAAAACACAAGAAATAGCTTCTAATTTGTTTACAAAGACTAGTAGGGTCTGATAATTGTCAGGTCTTTGGTTTAAATGAACAAAGATATGCCATTTGGGGATATAATTTTGATCTAGATGAATTTCTCTGTATAATAGAGGGGAGAAGCATTCGAGGTTGGAGATTATCATGTCTGGGGAGGAAAAAACAAGAGGCAACAAGGCTACATCACATGGGAAGAAGAGACTGCGCCATCTCATACCAAAAAGGGTTAAGAACAAGAGCTATGTCTGAGGTTGTGAATGTGATTGGAATCTTCCCTTGTACCTCCCTAAGTCATCTTCGCTTTTATACATTGCTCACTAATAATTATGTGTGGAAGCTAAAAATGAGGATGAAAGGATGCCTGGTATTTGGATGCTATAACATAGCCTTATAGATTAAGGAAATTTATGTACATTGTAAAGACCATGAATTTTGAAACCAGGCAAACATACTACCTGTGTGACTAAAGAGACCTTTTTCCTAAATTGGGATAATGATACTTAAGACAGGGGATCATCTCAAGTTTTAAAGTAGTGATAAAATATGTATGGAAGCTAGACTGAGATAGGTACCCTATATCATGCAGTAAACCATGGCTACAATTACTGATGCAAATAGACTCATCTAAATTGACAGGTCATAGAAACTCACATATTCATGTCAAGAGACCCTTGGAGCTGGAAGCCAGAGAACAAAGTAGTCCTGGACAGAATGAAACAGTCTAGGTTCAGTGAGCCATTGTTATGTCATTATTTCCCTCTACCTCCATTAATCTTTATATGCTCTCCAATTTTACATTTTTTGGACAAGGATTAAAATCTCATTTACACTAAGGTTTTAAGATACAAGTGGCTTACAAGGTTCAATGATATCTTTCTAGGGGTTGAAAGAACATTTTATGGCGATGAAAGTAAAATTAATCTTTGATAATGGAATTTCAGGCATCAAAAGCTGAGGCAGTGGGATTGAGAAACACCTCAAGCACTTGAATTCATACCAAGCTGATAGTCCCTTACTCTCCTTGTGCATGAGGTCTGCACAGTTCCTTTGCTAAGATCACTTTCAGAGGGTCTTGGGGTCCTATAACTGAGCAATATTCATGCAGGGTACATGTACATGGGAGGCATGCCTTTCCAAAGTCTATGTGGCAGCAGTAGTTTTTAAGGAAATAAATTTCCTGGTCCTCAACATCCACATGAACTTTTGTCTGGTAATGGGTCTGTGGCTGATGCATCATCCTGATTCTTTTTTCACATCTCCTCTTTAACAATTATCCTCCTACTTTATAAAAGAAAGTCATACTACTCACCAGTTTGGCCCCAGGTGTAAAAAGGTGCAGGATACCAAAAGAAGGGATAATTTGTAATACTGTTTGTCTGTGAAGCCTCCTGTAACCAAAGTGCTGTGAGAATGAAGAGTGACATTAGAACGGGGTGGTGTGGCACAAGATGACATTTTTTTCTTTTAATTGAAGTATAGTTGATTTACAATATTGTGTTAGTTTCAGGTATACAGCCAAGTAAGTCAGATATATATATATATTTCTTTTTCTTTTCCCTTATAGGTTATTACAAAATATTGAGTATAGTTCCCTGTGCTGTACAGTAGGTCCTTCTTGGTTATCTATTTTATATATAGTAGTGTGTATATGTTAATCCCAAACACCTAATTTATCCCTCCCCCGCTTTTTGCTTTGTAACCATAAGTTTGTTTTCTATGTGTGTGGGTCTATTTATGTTTTGTAAATAAGTTCATTTGTATCTTTTTTTAGATTCCACATATAAGCAATATATGATATTTGACTTTCTCTGACATATTCTAATTCAAGTATATTTGTAAAGTAGGTAGCAGAGGTTATGTTTTCTTCCAAGAATCTTGTCTTTTTTCCTTTGTGAACTATTGTCAAAGAATGAATGATTCTCATTGGAGAGACCCTTAGGAGCAAAGCAAAGAGAGACTATGAGAAATATGGAAGGTCATGAGGTAACAGATTTATGGCAAATTTTCATGCCTAATCTATCTTTATAATTACCTACTTAGCTACCAACCTACTTACTTACCTACCTAGTGTACCTTAGAGCTGGAATTCAGGAGTGATATGTGTAACAGGGTGATGTAATAATGTCAGACTTTTTCTATTAAAGGTAAATTTGATTTGATTGATTGGTTAGACAATGAGAACTGGTTTTGCCAAGTAGGTTAAATGGCCACCATTTTCCAAAGTGGAATGAATTAAATCTTCAGCTCTAAGTTTTGAAAAAAATATATTCAAAGCATGTGATAAGATAAAAGCATTTTATTTAAAAATATATTGGCAAACATGTATTGAAATTAACCATATTTTAATTTTTCCAGCCTTCTTTTGAGTGTATCATGACTCATACAAGATGCTGCAAAGTAAAAGAGTGGCAGGAATAGTTAATAGTTATTTGATAGGTATTGATAAAACCTTCTTGGTATACTTCCCAGAAACTGAGGCAATGAATGACTGGGTGACAGAGCCTTTCTCAAGACAGGTTGTTTATAGTTCTTTGTTTTCAGTGAAATTAAAGGAGCACCTAGTCAAGTTGTTAGCTGATAGAACACTAGAAATATTTTTTGATGATAGATCACTATGCGATATTTTGGCATATAACTCAGGAATACCAAGAATTGAGTGATGATGCTATAATAAAATTCCTTCCATTTCCATCTACCTACTTATGTGCACAAGGTCTTGCAGTGTTTATATCCATAAATGCGAAAAGGAATAGAATTGATGCTCAACTGTGTTTCCTTCTGGCAGTAATATTCATCCATAAACACATGAATCAATTGAAAATGAAACCAGTCCCATCCATCTCATTATGAAATGAGTTTCCAATGAAATTTATCATATATAATTATTATTTATACAGATTTATGTCTTATTTCTACTCTTCATCCTTTGTTTACTAGTACTAATAATATTTGTAATCATAACCAAATTAGAAAATTTTTTTGTAGAGCCTTACACCAAAGGGAAATAAATAATATTTTAATTTACACACATTTTTATTAGAAGTAACATAGAGCAATCAGTAAAAGACCTTCACAATAAAAATGTGTGTATTGGGATTAAAATTTAGTTGGGAAATTGGAATAAATATACAATTTGAGGAGAAGCCTTTAAAATTCTCAACTGTTAAAGCAATCTCATTTATTTTTTATTTTGAAAGTAGATTACAGTAGATTGAAATTCCAGAAGTATTTAGGGATTTTGTTTTTTAAATGTCAATATTCACGGCAAACCAGGAATTTTATACTCCGGCTGTTTAACTTGTTATAAAAAGTTTTAGATGTCAACTTTAAAGAGATTTTAATAATTATTTCAGGAATCAGGAGAGAAAAAAAAAAGGAAATTTAAATACTGTAAAGGGGAAGAGACAGTTGTGAAATTTTAAGTCATCTTCTCCTTTTGCCCATTAAATGAGGTTCTCTAGCTACAGCCAGGTCCTCACCCAACTGCTTGTTAAAAGCATCCCCAATGCCCCTTCTGCTATGAGAATGTGCAATAAAAATGTACCTGGGTAGCCATATACTGGCACATTTTTAAAGGTTCCTAAGAGGGACCCAAAAAAATAATTTCTGATGTCATCATTTTACATTAAGATACAAATATTGCTAATGTAGAAGCTTAGACCCCAAGTGCTCATTGTTTAGAAACAGTACACATTGAGTTTTTATGAAGACACTTCCCTCTCCAGTTCCTTTATCATTCTTTTCCAGTGGAATCCAATGAACATGATTGATATAAAGTTTAATGGGGATTTGGCCACAATCCAAATATACACTAACCATGGGAAACCTGGGACATGACACTGTGCTGATTCCACAGAAAATCCCTTTGCTCCTATTAAGAATAGGTGATCTGGGAGTTAAGGATGAGCAGCTAAATTTTATCCAGATGTACTAAGAAATTGCATTTTCATGAGTACACATGCAACTAGAAGTGGTCCCCTATAAAGATTTTAAAGACTACACAAGGTATATAGCCTTGACTAAAGACAGATTAATGAAGCAAATGACTCATAATTAGTATTCTTAAAAAAATAATAATAGGCTTGGGGGAAGGAAGGATTGGGAGTTTGGGATTAGCAGATGCAAACTACTATGTATAGGTCGGATAAACAACAAGGACCTGTGTATAGCACAGGGAACTATATTTAATATCCTGTGATAAACCATAATGGAAAAGAACATGAAAAAGAATACATATATGTATAACTGAGTCACTTTGCTGTACAGCAGAAATTAACACAACATTATAAATAAACTATACTTCAATAAAATTAAAAATAAATAATAACCAACCATTTGAGGTCTTATACTGTGGTTGTCCTGGTGCTAACCAAGCTGTTTGAATACATTACCTGAGGTAATCCTCACAATAAATCTAATTTAGATGCATATCAATCTTGTATTATAGATGGGGAATCCAGGGTACAGAGAGGTTGAGTAAACTTCCAAAAGTCACGCAGCAAATAAGTGGCAGAACTGGGGCTCTAGAGTCTTGCACTTAACCCCTCTATTACCCATTACTTTATGAAAACTCTGCTGCCATAGACAAAGAAATTTCTACTTCTTGAAGGTGGGTTTTTTAAAAATATGTCAAGGGCAGATGGAGGAGAGGGTTTGGGATAGTTTGGCCCTCTGCCTAGAGTTAAACATTCGTTAATTTTCTTTTGCTCTCTCCTGTTTCTGCGTAAATTGCTATACACACTTATTTTATTATCATTATTTCTATCTGACATGCTGTGCAAGAACATCACGATTTAAAATATCTTAATAACAACCCAAAGAAAGAGACTTAAAAGTAATGTTCAGAGAGAAAACAGACGGCCACCAAGTGCGAATTCTAAATTCTTATGTTTTTGTATGGGGAGTAGATGTGGTTGGTAAAAGGTTATGCTAATAAGCAAAATGTTCTTGTATTGTTATGAGCTTATTTAAAATCATTTCTGAGATCTGTAAAATTGTTTAAATAGTAACCAAAGTAGATTCTGGCAAAATAAACTTCAAATCTTCCTTAAGAAGATGATCTGATTTAAGCAGATTGCTGAGACTCAGTTTAAAAACTCAGAGGTTAAATGTCATCAATAGGATAAAACAGGGGCCATTCATTTAAGGCATGGCTATTAGCTCATATTTGAAAATACTAAGGTACTTGTATAACTGGGCTCTACACTGAAGCTATTTTTAAATCCCTATAAACTTCCTGGGGAAAATCTCAGTAATAGGGCCAGGAAACTTGAATCCAGGATCCAAACTCCTGAGGTCCTTCTTGGTTGCCTTTGAACCCTGTCTTGCTGTATCCACAGTGCAGTCACTCCCTCCCCCTCCCCTTTCAATGGCTGGCTGGAGTCTCAACTTCATGCAGGTTCATGCCCTCGTTCAAGAACCCCACTGTCCTTTTCTTCACCTTTTTCTTGATGACAAATGTTTCCTTCCATTTTAGTGATTTTGGATTAAAAAAAAGATAAGTCATCTTCAAAACCCCCTATACAATTCTACAAAAAGGATTTATTCCTATTCCTGGTCTGGCCTTGGTGTTATCCTCCTAATCCAGCTGTAGTGATGTATTGTACTGGCTGCCTGCCACATGCAAAATTCTACCTCAGGATATCCTGCTGGAGGCAAAGGCCAATCTGGCCTGTTTCTCAGTGGCTGGATTGACAAGCCAATACCCTAAGGATGACAACAGTATATGTGTATATATTTAGAAACACACATACACTCCCTGTGTGCTTGTGTGTGTATATATACAAACATACACATATATACTAACTCTGCCATACATGCTCTGTGTTTGTATACATATGTATACATGTATTCAAAGTCCAGATGTGCTGTACACCTAGTCTAATTTCTAGTCTAATATGAAGTCAATATGCCTCCAACCTTACTTTCTGTCCTTCTTAGTCTAAAAGGTTATTGCTCACCCTTCAACATAGTCTCAGAGCACAGCTCTATCCTATAGTGTGTTGACATGTTTTCACTTTGGGAATCCTTAAAGTACTAACACACCTTCTGACTTGCAAGTGGTAAGTGTAATGTTAAACATTATATTTTGTATTTCCGGGTTACCCATTCACACATCATTTTATTTTTATAAGCAAGGAAACGACATACCAATCCAAATAGATATCAACATAAACCTTGAACTTCCAGACCTGAAGGTTTAACATGGATTTCCCTCTACTCTGTAAATCACTGTCCTAGATTCTACTAAATCTAGCTAAGCAAGGTCTATTAATATTTTGTCTGACAACACAGATGCAGTTTGGAAACAAGTGAAGGAAAAAAAAGGTTACAAGTCCTGGAGATTCTTGGACGTTTCTCTAAATCTCCTATGCAATTAGAGAACACAAATTTGGATGGATTTTAACAGATTAAAAAGAGAATTGTAATGAAGCCAGGGCTTCTTTAGAAGACTCTTTATTCAAAAAGGGTCTGAGATAACTAAGACAGCAATGTGTTTTTTAAATAAAAAGATAGTGGGAAACAAAGGTTAGGGTCAGAAGAATGAAAAACACCTAAAATATATTTTTCTTGATAAAAAGAAATAAGCTTATTTAAATATATAAACATATACTATAAATATTTAAAATATTAAAAGAAGTCAGATAACTCTGAACGTATTAGGTGGTTCCAGAAACACTGTGCAACTTCACACACAGGCTCTCCTCTTAATTATCTGTTTTTATTGCTCTAAATTTAGCAGCCCTTTCTATTTGAGACTATAATCTGATGAGGAATCACTTTGTTCTGGATTTTTTCATCTAGAAATAATTCACCACAGACTTTTGTCTTTACTGAGGCACAACTTTTGAGTCTCATGCTTGTGCCCCTTTTTCACTCTAGTGATGAAATGAAACATAGGTTATTATGAATGGAGTTTCAAATAGCATTTGAGGTATTTGTGCACAGAATAGTTCAGTTTGGGACAGAATCAGAGTGAGAAATTTGAGGGAGAAAAACGTGAAGTACTTTGAGGAATTGAACAATTAAAAACAAATATAGAAATAGTTACCCACGTGTGAGTACAGTAGAAACACAAAATACAGGATGATCAAACGAGTGAGTCAGGGAAACTTGGAGGGTGTGAGGTTTTGATTTGGACATTATACCTAGTGCTATTCATCCTTTCTTATGGCAGTTGTCTGTAAAATGGGAAGTAACTATCTCATTTAATCATACACAGTGAACTAAAATGGATTTGTCCAATGTCAATCAATGTTATGTCTCCTGAAAGGCATTTCTGACCCTCCAGTAGAAGAAATCACTCCCTCCTCAGTGCTATTTTTGTGCTTTATGTGTACATCCACTGTGCATGAATCACCCTCGTTATAATTTTGCTTTTTAATGGTGTTTTCCTGTACTTGACTGTGAACACCTTGAGGGTAGAAACTGTGGATCCTTGTGCTGTGTGTCTTACTCAAAATAAATGTTTTATGAATTGATAGATGGTTGATGAATAGGTAACAATATTAAGCTGAATACTTGTCACTAAAAGTGAAAAGACTCTTCTGAGACACTTCACATCAGCTCTTTCACTAGGGCTTCACTGAATCACCTTTCCTTTCAAGTGCATTCAAGAGTAATGATTCTGAACTACACTTCCTAAAAAGTTTCTTTGTCCCTTTTTGTAAGGTTAGGAGTAAGGATTCTGAATGACATTTCCAAATACCTTTCTGTTTTTGATATTACTACATGAGATGTCATGAAGTAATTTAAAGAATTTTATCCTCCTTCTTAAAATTAATCCCTACAATGAGATGAGGACCCACCAGGGAACATTAATGACTAGGTGAGAACTGCTGAATAGACAAACTGTACAGGTGCTATGAAATCCAAACTCTATGAGTACTATTTAGAATATATCAAGTCTGTTTTTCTTATCCCATACTAATAGTTTATTTATGATATCCATCGTAGCCAAAAATCTTCTAACTTATTTCTAGCCACAACTGAGAAAGAAAAAGTTTCACTGATCTTGGGGGCCGACTTTTGAAGTGACATGTAGAGCAGTATAGCATTAAAGAACCTGATTTTGACCTGAGTTTTTGACCTGTTAAGCAATTAATTTTTTAGAGTTTTGTAATATTCATGTATATAAAATCATGCCTTTATTTGTAATACACTGTTTAGTTATAAAATATTCCTTTCCAGGTCTCTTGCATATTTGCTGCAAATTGAGAAAAAATGGCAATCGTTTTACTGGTAGCATCGTAGACTTTCATTGCTATTGTAATCAGCACTGCTCAGAACAAATATTTCATTATTATTCATTGAAGAAGCGTGTTTCACCCAATGTTACACAGTAGTTGGCTGCAAAATTAGTTAGAACCTAAGTCTTCCTTCCAACAAAATACCCTAATATAAGTCATTTGACCTTCAACTGGTTGGTAACCTTAAAGCTATAAAGAAATCTGTGAGTGTTTTGTGGGATTGTTTCCAAATAGAACAAAAACCCAAGTAATCAAGAATCAGAACTTTATTAAAGTTCTCAACACTGCCTGCCAGCTCAGGTGTCTTACCAGCTACACAATTATTTCAGGTTTCTACTATTTTCCTCAAGCCCATACTCCACAGCCTCTCTTCTCAAAGAATATGCTCAACTTCTAATTCTGCCAAGTTTATGGGCATCTCATTACCTTCAGCTCTCAAATCTTAATCTAAGAAGATTCTATCCTCTAACTTAAGGCAGGAAATGGCTACCTAGACCACAGATCCCCCGCCTAGCCCCACCCCAGTCCCTAATTCCCTCAAAGACTTCAGTCATAGTTCAGATGGGACATTTATCTTTAGCCTCAGCTTTCAGCAGCATATTGATATTTTTCTTCCTTTCTAACTTTAAATGTCCTCTACCTTCTGCATCACCACTCCACTTAGCTTCACAGATAAGGTATTTGAAAGAATGGTGTCTATTACTTCACCTACGTTACCATCTCTTTATTTCTGAGACACATTGCGATATGGTTTCTGATACCATTAGTCCAAAAAAAAAAAAAAAGCCTCACCACTGTGGTAAGTACATTGGATGCTTTTCAGTTATTGCCCTGACTATAATAGAATTGGAAAAAATTAATCATTCAGTTCTTGAAGATCATGCTTACTTTGGGCTCTATGACCAGAGTTGTCAGTCTTTCCTGGTTTTTTTCCTACTTCTGTGTCCTATGGCCTCCTCTACTCATCTTTACATGCTCCTCAGTTTCTGTTTATTTCTTCTCACCATATAAGTCACTCTTAAATGAACTCATCCATTTCTGTGGCTTAATAAACTAACTGATTTCACAAGTATATTTATTGAGCACTCTGTGTCAGTGAGCTACAAACCTGCATCCCTAGTCCTGACCTCTTTTCTGACCTCCAAACCCATATTCATATCACAGTCATTCTAGTTCATAACAACATAAAAAGAGCCAACAGGCCCCTCAAGTTAGTAGGTCCCTGATGAATGTAGGCACAGAATAAAGAATCGCTGACTACTGAAGGAATTGATGAATTTCCCCTGAATCATCCTAGGAATTGCAGAAGACTCAAAAATCAGAAGAAACTCCATACCTGTGAAAGAGAGGGGAAAACTATATAAATACATGTTTAGTTGTGATTAAATAAGCCTTCAAATGAACACTAGGTGCATATTTTAGAGCCTTGCATCTAAACATAGGTCAATTCCTAGTTCCTCCTCCTGCCAGCTAGGTAACCATAGATAAAGTACTTCATTTACTCATTCAACAACAACAAAAAATGTATAATCATACCTACCTTGTAGAGTTTTGTGAATATAAAATGAGAACTAATATGTGGAGTTCACCTAACACACTGTGCTGGTAATAAGCAGGTTCTCAGTAAATGGCATTTATAATTATTATAAGATTTCACCTATGTAATTCTGACGACTTGTTTTTAAATGACAAAATGAATCCTGACTATACTGGGTCCTTGAAAGCTTCAGAATGGAGTGAAAATTATTAAGCTTTTGGGAGAAAATGGTTAACTGGACAAACTAAGGTAAAGTGGAAGGAGAAATACCACTGGCTTTTGTTGGTTATTTGAGAATCTTAAGGCTTCTCTTTATTGTATTATTATAATACCCTATATTATAATAATATCTATTTATTCTGTAGGATTTTATATAATAGTAGTAATAATAATGACGGTAATAATACCTTCTACTTATTGTGCACATCCCATGTGTCTTACCTTTTGTTTAGATTGTCCCTAATGCATGATAGAAACTACAAAGAGGTAGTGCTGTTACTTAATATTTTATGAAAGAGAAAATTGAAGTTCACAGAGTTGGATCAATGAGTTAATACCACATTTAATAAATACAGGGGTAAGATTTTCATCTGGCTATTCTGACTTAGAGCCTGTGCTTTTCCTACAATATATCACATTGCCTTGCTGACTCTTATGATTCTCTCACACATCTTTACTCCAGTTGAAGGACCTGATTCTGATAACTCTGTTGTTGACTATTTTAAGCTGCGTGTGTGCTAGTGGACTGTAGCCAGGAGGCTGAGGTTCATTTGGGTCAAGGTCTAGTGGAGTCTCTGTCCTCTAGTCTAATCTGTTTCCAAACCCTCCTAACAACAGAGGCTGGATTGTTCCACTGGTTTTAATGTTCTCTTGTAGGCTTCTGAATCTTGTGCCCTATTGGCTCTAATTAACTAAGCCATGGAAATTCAAGAAAAGAGGCCCTTCATCTTTTCCCCTATGACCAGTTCCAGCCTTTTCAGTGACAGAAAGCACCACCCTAGAGAGAGTGGTTCAGGATTACAGCATTAGTCTCTGTTCTGGGCCAGGACTGGCACAATAGCCTGGCCCCTAGCTCCAAGAGAGGTTCTTAGACATTGCTTCCTTGAAATTCTCCAGGGCACGTTTCTCCAGGTCCCCAGCTCTCTGAACCCTTCGTTTCCCTGATCTTTGCGTTTACTAGGCTTTGACCTCTCTGAACTATGGTGTCCTGAACTTACTTCTTGGCTAAAGCGTAGCAGCACACACACGGCTTAACCCTTTTGCTCCTAATCCATCACTCATTGACTACATGGGTCACAAATCCGACAGTTGAAACATCTCATTCAGAGTCTGAACTCTTTCATGGTTAAGAAATTTTTGTAATTTCTTTATGAAAATTAGAATTAAAATAATTATAAAACTGTATGGTGACTCAAAAACCTATGTATTAAAAAAGTCAACAAAATTGTAAATAACACATATTTATTTTTATAAGGTGTGTTTGATAGTCATTTTCAACATTTATGATAGCTAAAGTACAATAGAAAAACTGCAATTTTCCTGCGAGATCCTTATAGACATTTTCCATGCTAAGTACATAAGGATGTTTATGAAGTGTTCCATTAGTAGTCCCCTCTTTGTAAAATTAATAAGCAGATTTGAAAAGTTAATTAAAACATTTTATAAACATTTTATAACTAGCACTTATTGCAATATATGATTTTAAAACTTCTTTAGACATTTTAGATAACAAGACTACAAGAAGAAAGAGCTAAATTCTAATATCTATGAATGTGTAGTTCAGCTGACTTCTGAGAAATCCCTGCCTTCTGAAAAATCCCTATGAGTATAGAAATTTGATGACAAATGGCTGAAGATATATATTTTTAAAATCCCAGTTAACAACTACTTGTGTTCAAGAATATTCACTTCTGTTTAGCTTATAACAGTAAAACATAGAAAATAGTCTAAATGTCTAACACATAGGACATTTTATGTTTTCAAAGGAAATTTAGTATCAGTGATTTTTAATATATTATGTTCTTTGCATTTTCCAAGTTTTCTGTGAATAGCATAAAAAACACTGTGGGTAGATATTAAAACACAGTACCTAGCAATGAATTTTTTTTTCCAGTTTTGAGGGAAGGGATAGTAGAAGACCGTATAGCTATGATCTTATGTAGGAAGTCAAAACGAAAACAAAATCTATTTAGATCAAACAAAGACTAGGGTTTGTTAAAAATCATCTCCATTTGTACAACACATGTTTCATATAAAATTTCTCTACATACATATTTCAAACCCACCTAGTTATCTGGAATTTAGCCTGAAGTCAGCCAAGACTTAGAAGAAAGTTCTAAGATAGTCTCCATTGAGTGCCAAAATAGGCAAATTCTGACATGACTTAAAAGAAGCAGAAGAATAAGAGAAGTTCAGAAGTAGTGAAAAGGACGCATTATGGAAAAGTGATGAAAAAAATAACAGATGGTGTGGAGGTTGGTAGAATTCACTTGTTTTAAGTACAATAATACCCTGAATTTTCGATGGCTTTGGTGAGCTCTATACTGGCAGTGCAAGGTTTACTTGAATTTATGAAAAGGGTCCTTTCCTGTTGTTTCCAGGAACGCATATGATTTTAGATACTAGTAATATTGTAAGCATCGAACTACAGGTCAACTGTAAATTTTGTAAGTAACATGATTCACTGGAAGAATGCATATCATTGAGAAGCCTAGATCTTAAAAAATAAAAAATTAACCACAAAGAAAAAATAAAGCAGAACATTTGTTAAAATCATTTATGTTTACTTTTATAGAGGTTTTAAATCATCACCAACCCTGTTTACTTTGAAGCACATGTGACGCGGAACAACGTGCTATGTAGTATCCTGGTTGAATTAAAGCTTAGGATGCAAATATTAGCAACTGTGTGTCTTAAATGCCTCGTACCTATAGTGTAATGTGCATACATCTGTTTTATACACATGTAAAATATTAGCACATTTTTGAGCACATATTTTCATCTGGAAATGTGATAGGCTTCAAGAAGAATCTGGGTGTATAGGACAAAGAATGAGTGGAGGAAAAAGAGAGAGTTGAGAGGTAAGAATGAACATATTTTTTCTGGGAATTTTCACATGGAAGGTATAATATTATTTCCCTGCTGAGCTCTTGTCATCCTTTCTTTTTACTTCATAAACTCTTCAGTCTATTCTAGTTGAGTTTTCCTTTGAAGGCCACCCAGAAGCTCTGACCTGGCGGGCAATGGGGAGAACAGCTGACTTAAAGACTGTCTCAGAGAAATCTAAAACAATGTGACTTATACTGCAGCATTAGGGATTTGGGTCGTTTAAATGGTAAAGATTACCAGACACAGATCTGGAGTGTAAATAAGCTTTCAGATCTTCATTTACCTCTCAGCTCACCTTCTCTCATCATATTAGTATTAATGAAATGCTGTTCCTAACAGAGAAATGTTTTTAATGGCTTGATATAAGTTGATACCTTGCTCTTTGATTTATTTTTCTGAACATGATGATAGACGCAGTATTGAAAAATGCTTCAAAGTGCAGCCTCGGACGCCAGATGACCTGGGTTCAAATCCTGGCTTGACCACTGCTTAGCTGCGTTAAAAAAAAAAAAATTAGCCTCTCCATCTCTCAGTTTACTTATGGAAGTAGAAATTATAAGGATAGTACATATTTCACAGAGGACCTGTGCAAATGAGCTATTAAGTGTAAGGTGTTTGGGATGTAGAGGGTGCTCAATAAATACTGGCTATTATCATCATGTTATTCTGTTTTCCATTCTCTCCTCTGTTCATTTTCATGAACATATCATTCCAAGGATTAGAAATGCAGTCTGTGGCCACAAGTGTTTTACCTGTCTAGAAAGCATCTTGCAATGGTGACTTTCTCTTCATAGTTGATCTGAGCACCAGATAACCTGAGAATGTGTCAATGGTTAACATTCACATGGATAGAAATCTTTGGGGGCAAAAATTGAGTACTTGATTAGGTCAGAATATCCCAAGGAAATAAGACATTTGCCTTGCCTATGACTTCAGAGGAAGCTGACGGCCATTTTGAAGCCAGGCCCAATTTTTCCAGAAGGGGGAAGCCTCTTTGCTGACTCGTACCTGTAAGTTGTAGCTACTACTACTGGGAATCCATAGGTTTGGGTCAAGAAAAGTGGTTTCTAACATTTATCTGGAGTGTCTAATAATACCTTTTAGTTTTTTATGACATTATTGTTTTCATTATCTGTCTCAGAATTTATTTTTAAAATCTTTTCTATTATCATTAAGAATAATCACAAGATAAAATGATCTGTGTCATAATCTCAGAACTATTTCTAGCATGTTTGGACTGTAAAGGAAGGATGAGGAGATAGAAGCTAATATTTATGGGGGGTGTATGTGTGATTATGTGCCATCCAATCCATTTAATCTTCATAACAATTTGATGAGGGAACTCTGAGGGTCAGAGAGATGAACTGACTTGCCTAAGGTCTTCCAACTCATAACTGGTCAAGCACAATCAGGTCTGCAGGACACTGAATTCTCTTTTCATCTCACCTTCTACACCATTAGCCAACCCATTTACAAGTCCTGAGTCCTAGATCTTCAAAAGTCATAAATCCAACTACTTCTCACCACCCCCATTGCTACTCTACTTGTCCAAGCCTCCATCATCTCTTGCTTACATTGTTGTTAGAAGCTCTTGGCTGGTCTCTCTTCTCTTCTTTTGCCCTGTTAAAGTCTATCCAGCACAGAGTGACAGAGGAATCTTGATCAGAACAAAACCCAGAGCCTTTATGCTGGCCTGGAACATCCTACATGATTCAGCTCTGCTAAATCCCTGACTTCATCTCCTGTAACTCTGTATCTCAAATGGTTGGTCTCTTTGTGTTCATTCTAACATATTCACTTTTTATAAACAATACTTTGATTTGCAGCAATGGGAATTGAAATCTAAACCTATGAAAAATGTACAAAGGCTTGATTTCTGATATCAGAAGAAGACGGGATAGGGATGATAAATTCATGTGTGGTGGGGTAGAAGAGAGAAACATATTTCCTGCACCTTAAAAGACGGGCTATGAAGAATGGTGGGAATGGATTCTGCTAGCCTTAAGACAGAAACAGAAAGATATAACATTTTAATCCTTGTATTCTATAACTATTGAGTCTCCTATAAAAATGCATTACTTCTTTCTCACTTAATTCAGGTCTGTAGTCAAATGGCATCATTAGAGAGGACTTCTCTCACCATTCTATCTAAAGAGTATGACTTGCCATTACTCTCAAGCCTCTTACCTGCTTCATTTTTCACCGCAATTTTACTTGATATTGCCTTAACTTGCTTACTTACTTTGTCTCATCCACTAAAACGTCAACTCCTTGAGGACAGGGATTTGTCCATCTTGCTCATAATGGATCCCCAGTACTTCGAAGAGTCCCTAGCACATGGAAGTGATCAATACGTATTTGTTGAATGAATAAATGATCTGGAAGGAATTTGGAGTGGGAAATGGGAGAGACAACTGGGGAATCAAATACTTGATTTTATCTAGATGAGTTAAGGGAGTTGCTCAAGCTCAATATCTTGCTTTTGGGCAGAACTAAGACTAAAACCTACACCTTCTCAGTTCATAGTGCACTGATCTTTATACTTTAACAAGATACCTCTCTTTATAATAATTTAGTATATTAACTTAATAGCATACAAGAGAAAAATTTCAAAAGCCTCTTTTGCAGTAAAAATATCATCCTTATTTTTAATAGTGTTTAAATCTGGGGCTCATACTTCAATACTTAGGGTGACTTCATGGTAGAATATGTCACAGAAAAAGGAAATAGAAAATCCATGGCCCTCCCCAAAAGTATTTTCCCAAGAAACATTAATGTGAATAATGTATAATGTTATGGCCTCTCTATAATGGCAGGAGAATATGCAAGAGGTTATAGGGATGAATGAATTAATTTTTTATTGGTCTGGATTTTCTCTAGAGAGAGATTATAAACTAGTTTGATTATCGTCACCATCATCATTACTACTGTCCATTGAACACTTGTTCAGTACTAAGCGTTGCACTAGATACCTGACAAGTATTTGAATCTTTAATTCTCACAATAATTCCACATGCTCATTTTATAAGTATAGAAACCAAGGCTCAGAGAGGACACATTATACAGCTAGGAGGTGACAGAACTGTATTCAGATTGTTATCTGACTGCAAAGCTTTAATGCATCCCTCTATTTCATAAGATAAAAATAATTTCTTATATGTTCTCCAAAGCACCTCAGTGCTAGCTATACCATGGATGCTTAAAATATTCAGAATAAAATTTAGAGTTGGAAAGAACTTTAGAGATTATTTTTCCTAGGAAGGAATCTGTGACTCACCCTTTGGAATACAACTTTAAGGAATATCTTATTTCTTTAGAAGCAGAATTGGCCAGAGAACCAAGACCCCTTCGTTGTTGGTTGTTCTTTCACCATACCATGGCCCTTTTGTGTTGACTGGTATGAATATGATGCTCATAAGCATATTAAATTATAAATATAGTTTGGTATATGGGATTGTACCTTGAATCTGTAAATCATTTTCATTTAGTAGAATTCCAATTCAAATCCTTCTATCTTCCACACAGATTAACCAAGAAAGCTGAAGCTTAGTCTGAATCAGAAAAAAAATTTACTATAAAACTGTACCCTCATCACAAAAACTCACCCTTTGTATAACGGGTCAAATAACGCCAAGTATACTTACGTGTTGCATACATATCTGCCTACATATTATACATAAGCATACACATATAATCTGGCAATACACACTATGTGATATAAGGATTATGTAAATCAGAGTGGTGAATAAATCCACTTAAATCCTTAGGTAAAATTAACATTACAGGAGAATTGTGTTGACATTCATAAGTTCATGTTTGCTTTCCAAAAATATTCATCCTGTAGATTGTAAGAAAAACTGGCCCCAACCAAAAGATTATATACCAGGTAGGGATACCAAAATGCAGTTCACACAAAGCAATTACAGTAAAAGCTGTGAGTTTTACTACTGCTTGGGGAATACTTTACACATTTACTTTTCCTCTATGAAAGAGACTTGAGCTAAGAAACCACTGCCTTCTCTATGCAAATGGAAAATGTGGGATACCTGAGGAAAGGGTAAAAATACAGTTTAATTTCAATGTGAGCCTGGTCAAGTAATTTTAGAAGTCAAGCTGATGTGGGAGAAAAGTAAAATAAAATCCTTCTCATTTCTGAACGGGCTCTCCTTAATGTTTTCTTCTTAGGGTATAATCTGATTCAGAGCAGGAGCATACAGTACAGTTAACATTCAACTTTAATTGCAATGAGGTGACAACAGACTGGGTAATGAGTTGTTTATGAGTTGTAGATGTGTTTACAATGAGTTGACAATGTGTTGGATAAAGTGTTCTTCTAAAGTTGTAGATCTATTTACAGTGAGCCGTGGGGGGATGTTCATTAGTTGTCGATTTGTTTGTTTACATTGTTTTCGATTTGCAATTGCTATGAAACAAATTGCACGTTGATGAAGGATGATTGTTTGTGTGCCTTAATGATTTACTGTAGTAGCTTGTCTGAAAAAGTACTTAACCCGGCCTCATCTGTCAGTTTCTACTGCAAAAGCTCCAAGTCACAATAGTTTTATTAGCATAGCATGGACCATTTGTAAGTACATTATGCATCTAAGAAATCTCAGGACTTTGTATTCAGCCCATTGTATTCGGGCCAGCAGACCTGAACTGAATTCTTTCTGCTTGGTACACATTTATATCTTTTGACGTTATAACATGATTAATAGTTGGTTCTCAAACTCCCAGCTACAGAAAGAGTTCTACAAATCCTTTGTAACTCAAGGTACTGCTAATTTTTAACCTTATCTTTGATCCACTAATTTCTGTAAAAAAAAAAACTTTTTTAAAAAGATCAGACTGATTTGAGGGTTATAATACAATTTTATAAAATATATTTTAACATATTGAGGGACAAAAGAGTAATATGCACCCTATATTTAAAAACACAATTTGCCAGTTCAATCTGCATCAATATGTATTATTTCTACATCTTGTGTGTTTCAATAGATTTTACTGATGGAAGGGAAGAAAAAAGAAACTGAACAGTACCCTCATCTTTACCATCTCAAAATTCACTTCATGTCCCCTTGTACATGTACTAGACCTATGTGTATTCATATAAGGGAGCTGATATACACTGAGCCTCATTTATATTCCATTCATACGTTATGATAAATAAAGTCATCTTTTAATAATTTGAATGGAAAAAGTTATGAGTCAGAATTCATGGGCCAAGCCTAACTAAAGCTGCAGTCTTCAAAGCATCAGGTATGAAATATTGTGGTTAATTCCTGAGATCTTAAGAAGAAAAAGAACTAAAAAAATTAGAAGAGACAAAAGAAGCTACTAAAGTCAAGAATAATATGAGTTTAATAAGTGGTAAATAATACTAATTTCAAGTTTCCAAAGTATATAACAATATCTTATTCACTCTATATAAAGGACACAAAGTAGTAGATTATTTTTATCCCCATTTTACATATAAAGCAACTGAGACCATAAGTCTATGTTTTTATGCAAAAACTGATTTTTAAATGCTGGCCTTAATTTTTAAAAATATGTAGAGCAAGTTCTTATGGAAAATCCTCATTTTATATATACAGCATATAATAGAAGCCCGATGACTTTTTGAAATCAGATATCTAGAAAGGACAGAACTGGATCGTAAACCCGAATGTTCTGATTCCAGTCTGGTGGTGTTATTGTCATTTCCTGTTCTATTTTGTTTTTATTATGTGAGAAGTAAAATCTCAAACCATGAGCCAACAATTTTTCTTGTTTAAGTCATAGATAGAGATCTAGTGTTTTATTTTTCTTCCTACTAGTATGTTATTATTTGCTATAATATATTTACCTCCGTTTGAGAGTTCTAACTTACGGAAAAATAAGGAAACTCGATGAAATCCCACAAAATTGATGTTCTCCTAAACTCTTGACCCTCACTTTTTAGAAGCACCCCAAATAGAAAGACTCAGTCTGGTTTCTATGCTTGTCCCTGAGAATCATGTTTTGCCTCCATACCTTCAGTCAGCTTTGTAGGCGTGGTTTTCCATGCTTAATAAGGAAAAGGAAGACATTTTAATTGTCTTAAAACTTTAATAGGTGTACCAATCAGTTATTTCTAAAGATATAATCCCAAAGATCTTACATGCTAAATACGGCTTTTTTTTTTTTTTTTTTTTCCCTCGGTACGCGGGCCTCTCACTGTTGTGGCCTCTCCCGTTGCGGAGCACAGGCTCCAGGCGCGCAGGCTCAGCGGCCATGGCTCACGGGCCCAGCGGATCCGCAGCATGTGGAATCCTCGCGGACCAGGGCACGAACTCGCGTTCCGTGCATCAGCAGGCGGACTCTCAACCACTGTGCCACCAGGGAAGCCCCTAAACAGGGCTTTTGATTTCCATATAGGGGCCCTCATTTACTAGCATCAGTGGTGCCAAAGAAAACAGAAGAGATTACGATTTCCTCTCTCAATGTGCCATTTACCACTGTGAGCTTGAAAAAATAAATTCTTGCTGCTTTCCAACATGCTGACCCTAAAACAAATCTGTTATTGGAATCTAAAGAAAAGACACTGGACAAAGTGCTGAGGTGTTGCTTCCAGGGAGTCATGTTAGTCATGTTAGCATATTCATGTTGGAAAAGATTTCATCTTGGAGGCTTCTGTTCATCTATCCAGATACTTTGCAAGTAAAAATGCATGAAATTTAAACCAGCTTTTCACATGGCCATTTTTTATGGCAGGCCATTTTAGCAGTGTAACAGGGGTAGACACCTATAAATGTATAATGTGATGGATTCAATTGTAATGCAGCCTGGATACATATGGAGGTAGTGTTTGCCCTTCAGTGCAAATCCATTTTTATGTCAAAAGGAATCCATTGAAATTAATAGGGCATTATCCAAGCAATAAGTAATACTGTATATACAATGCAAAAAGTTTTAGCAGGAAGACAGATTTTCTCTAAATAATGTGAAAAATAACCATGCAAAGAAATAGTAAATTAATGCATTAAGAATAATGCGTTAAGAAACAGTAAAGCTTTTAATATTTTTAGAACAAAATAGGCAGATAGATGACTGAGATTTCAACCTTTATTGGAATAATATCAACTAGCAAAATGTATTTTCTAAACCCACGTTTATTTTGGACACTGGCATTCAGGTCACTTTTTAAAATGTTAGTGCACCAATGTCACTGTACATGTTTTCACTGTATAATGCAGTTTAACTTTACTGATCAAGAAATTATTTCATTCATTCATTTAAGAAATATTTTGGCATTCCTATCAAGTGTCAAAAAACATGTTAAGAAGAGGACAGAGTACTAAACACAAGAGACATGATCATTATGTTCATTGTATTAAAGGGTGAACTTTTCAGTTTCTGAATCTGATTTCTAAACTTTCCACTGAAGCATTATTTTTTAACATTGAATTATTTTTTAGTCTCTTGACTATTTTCATATTTCACCTTCTTATGCCCAGTGTTTCTTAATAATGATATGCTCTCATATTTTTGTTCTTAAAGTAACTTCTATCACGTTATCTAGGTTTTACTGTTGTGTGTGCTCAGTTTTCTTTTTCCCATCCCCAAGAAGCATTTTCTTACCGTAAGGAAGATCACATGTTCAGCTCTCAGCTGGTACTCCATACATATTAATTTCTCTACCCCACCTCCAAGATGAACTACAATCTCTAAATTCTTCTTGGGCTTTATGGAATTGAGTGAAGAATCATTAAAGGGAGTTGGGAACTGGGGTTATATTTTTATACAGTCAGTAGTTCTTTACTTTCACTGTCAGTACAAAGTCATGACTGGCTATGTAGATCTGGAATGACCAGATCCAGGAGTCACTTGATTAAGAGAACTTGGCAAATGTTATCTACAGAAAGCAGGTGCTCAAGAAAAGGAGGGCGACAGACATGTAAGAATGGGAAAGGCCAGTGGCATGGCTGAGTATTGAGTCTAGCTTTCCATGTCTCAGAAAGGGACAAGCAGGAAGCATAGTCTTTTTCAGGAGATCCAAAGCATATGAGGAAAATCACAAAATATTAATTGGCACAAATAAGCGAGTTTGTGGACCCTGAACCTGAAGAATCAGTCAAAGAAAAGATGAATTCTCCCAATGTAGGTTGATAAGACATCCAGTGTCTCAGAGCTAGTGGAGCGTGGGAAGGAGGGACACTAGGAGTTAGGACCCCAAAGAATACATTCTAGGCAGTAGGACAATAGTTTATAGCTGAAGCTCACTAAATATTCTTCCTTTTAAACAAATTATACAGGCTGATGGGTATGATCTGAGGGTAGAAGGATATGCCTCATTTCCTTTCTCAAAGCTGAATGAGGACTCTTTCATAAGATGTGTGAGTTGACCATTACCTGTGCCTGGAATGTATTGGGGTCTTACTGGCTTTCTGAGCCTTGACCTCCAGGGCAGGTGCATTTAGAAATGAGGAGAATTGATATGAATATGTTCCGGCCTTGTTAACCTCCTGCAATTTGCCTAACCTACAATGTATTTTCAGCTATTTTGTTGTGGGATGATTGCTTTTTGGAACTTTAAACTACAAAATTTGTTGAACTAAATATCAAATACTTATTTGCAATCAATAAAACTTATTATGTAGTGGGTAAAGGATAAAATAGGTACAGCTTTATTTTTTTTGAAAGAGCAGTTATGTCACCTGCACTCTTGTGATTGTGGCCCACTGACTGAATGATGGGACCACTGGCTGATTCAACCAATTCATGCTCAGCAAAGCCCTGATCACACTCTGCTCACACACAGACCTGTATTTGCTGCAGCTGTCAGACATTTCTAACAAGGCTGTAAAAGAAATTTATGTGGCACTTCCTACACTACATAGGACAATTGAAAAGAAAAATTATCCACTCCTAATAAAATGATGTTATACACATCCCCAAAATGTCCACGAGCAGTCCACAATGTGCAAGACAGATCCTTTGCATCAGTCTGGACAAAAAGTCAAGGATGAGTCATTTTGGAAAAAGGCAACTTGTTTTTTCATCTTAAAGTTAGAAATAGAAGTGATTTCCTGCTGGATGAGAATATGAGAAGTTTAATATGTGTGAAGGAAGAGAGGCAGGATTGAGCTCAAAGTCTCGCAATGGTCAGATTACCTGTTTATGGCACAGAGCTGTGGTTTTCAAAGTTATACTTAAGAATTACCTGGAGATCTTGTAAAAATGAGGAATCCTCAGCTCCACTTTCAGTGATTCTGATTCAGTTGATCTGGACTTTGACTCAAGTATCTGCATTTTTGACAAAGCACTTCAGGTGCTGTTTTAAGGTAGATGGCTTGTGGGGTCATATTGTAAGAAACACTAACCTGGAGTCCTGGTGGAGTTGACCCTGGTTTCCACCCTTGAGCAGTGTGATACACACTCCTCACAGTGGTTTGAAGAAGTTTCCTGTAAGTCTCGTGAGTGGGTATTGGTGTAGAAATATTTCTAGTTCTGTCTTAGGAAGGGAGCCACTTGTAACCACACAAATCTTCCCAAGTGAGTCAACTGTTAAATTCTTTGTTGAAAATAGAGTGAGGCTTCAAGTGATAGCAAATCTGGATTAGAGAGAAAAAGATATATCGTCTTCCTCTTACAATAATGGAAACCTCAACAAGTACAAAAAAACAAAAAAGACAAATAGACTGTCAGGGATTTTATTGTGAGAAGAAAGATCTAGAAGTGGAACAGGCTATTTATTTGAATTTTCCTATACCCTTTAAATATAAGCTATTTCAATGTTACTTTTCAGAGACCATGACCTTTTAAGAAGTGAAAAGGTACCAAAATGCTATACGCTATATTGAAGCAGTTTATCAAAATGTCACCCAACAGTTGATGCCAATTGCTAACAAGATATTGTGTTTCCTTATTTAATTGGCCAGCTTACCTAATTATGGTTGTCTTTGGGTATCTATTGATGGGCTCTTTCAGAGAAAAAAGAAAGCATCATTTGAGGCAATTTCATATAAATACATGAGAAAGGGAGAAAAATTAAGGGAACACCCCCAATGAGAATTATTATTAGATAAAAAAATTTACCTGTTTGCATGGATTCCTAATTTACAGAAACATCTCCAGAATGTATCTAACACAAACCTGGACAATTGCCAATTACCCATGCTGCTATACCTTCCAAAAGTTACCTTGGCATACAACTCAGCAGAAAAATAGGAAGTACCCTGGAAATTACTCACAAAATGTGAATACCACATGTCAGAGTCAGTGAGCTTTGGATGAACTATAAAGAGTTTTCATTATTTAGGTCTAGGGTCTATGAAAGCAAAGGAAACGGAAATATATCCAATAATGTGAGGCATCGGAACCAGGACATTTATAAGAAGGCTTAATCTATGCATGTAATTTAAAATATTGGGCCATGTTCAAGGTGTGATGTTAAAAACATTAGTCCTGGCTGTAGTAGTGATCACTCAGAGGTCAGGAAGAATACGATGTCAAACTTCCCGAGGTTTTTAGACAACGGACTTTTAATGAGTCCTTTCCCTTAAGCTTTCCTTTTTTCTTATGTGGACATGAAAGACAAAACCTTAACACACTCCACAATCAATGGAGAGTTTGCCCAGTGCCACTTACCTTAAATACTATATTAATCTTATTTATTACCCATAGGCTGAGGCCTTAGATAATTAAGTGGGCTTAGGTCAATACATCCTCTGTAAAAATGCTAATAAAGAATTCGAAATCACAGAGAATTAGACATAATGATGTCAAAACTCACTTCTCTAGATGCTATCACCAACATGGTTCAGCTTTGGGAGATACAGAGAACATCAGAGGGTAGAAAATGATCTTAGGTTCTGTGTACAATGTACATTAGGTTTGGAGCACTTCCTAGAGAGGAAGTTTGGGTATGTCTATACTGGATGGTCCCATTAATTCTCAGGAGGTTTATACCCGGGCTTGTTTATACCCAACAAGAACAGTATCTGCAGGCAAAATGAATCTTGGAACCTTTAGGACATACCCAAGGAGTTACAAACCTCTTGAGAAGGACCTTCTGAGTACCAGACCCCACTTAATAAAATAGAAGGCTTTGGTGTACACTGCAAGCAACATGTCTTAGAAGTCTCATGTTTCAAATCCTCTGGATCACAAATCACTTGAGCTTTCATGGAGTAAATACTGGGTAAATATTCTGTGTTCCTCTAGCTTGCTGATTAATGCAGACTGGATTGGTCAGCTGGTCAGCTGTTTGATTTGTCTGATTTGTTTTAGAGCAGTCAAAAGCCCAGGTGAGATGAAGGAGTTTCATGTTCCGTGTAGAAACACATGACCAAAAGTCAGAAGACAAACTTGCCAAAACTTCTTGAGAATACTGTAACACTACCATAGAAGGTGTCCATGGATTGATGTCTTAGGTAATTAAGGATAAACTTTAATCAAAGTAACATCTCTTAATCACTGAGTAGTACTTCTGCTTGAAAGTAACGATGAGAAAAATACTTAAGTAACACTTTAAAACCAGTTACCGAAACTCTGATTAGAAGTATAAGGTTGCTCCAAAGTGTCCTAAATATTAATATCTTGTGATAAAATTATTTAAAATGAAAACACAAAGGAAAAAAAAAAAAACCCATGGTGTGCCATGGTCAACTCCAGCGGCTAAGATGCATTTGGGCCACGTGAATGGTGTCCTACTGATTTGAGCAACCACAGTGACCCAGTTTATTTTGTTTCTGAAATATTTGTGGTGCTGAACCCTAAGAGAAAATTAAATGATGTTAACAAAACCAGTTAAAATTGTGTAGGGTGCTAAATTAACGATGTAACAAAACCAGCAACTGCCTGACTACATCCTGAGGGAGGGTAGAGGCATAAAGATTGGGCTTGAGACTATCAAACAGCCTATTACATCTTCCCTCATCTGGAAGGCATGACAGACAAAGAACTCACACTGAGACTTTCATCTAAAACTACCTAAAAATGCCAACTACTACTTTGGAGATCAGCATTTTGCTTGAACCTAAAATTCTTTGTTTCCCCCCATGAGCATAACTACATGTAGGTTGCATTGTAAGAAAGAAATATTTATTCATTCATATATATATATATTCATATATATATATAATGAGATGATCATTTACATAATTGTGGTTCTAAAAATGGTGAATTTATTCAAACTAGTTCTTTGAACGTGGGCTAGGTGCAAAAATGACAGTTCTATCTGGCTTTAGTAGTAAGATTCTGCATGGTGTTGCTTCTTTTCTAAAAATGTTGAAAAGAGCAAGTAGCTTACTTAATCATTTTCAGATATTCAAACTAACCATGAAAGCAGCTTCAGAACGAGCTATTAGAAAGTATAATATGATAAAAAATAACAATACAGTTAACTTGGCTTACCCAGTAGAATTCCAACCTCCTGCAGACCCTGGATGAAGGGGTATGAATAAGATGGTTTTTATAGAATAGGTGTGGAATGGTGTTATAGACTAAATTGTGTCCCCTCAAAATTCCTAAGTTGATATCCTAACCCTCAGTGTGACTATTTGGAGATAAGATCTTTAAGGAGGTAACTAAGGTTAAATGATGTCATAGGGCTTCCCTAGTGGCACAGTGGTTGGGAGTCCGCCTGCCGATGCAGGGAACACGGGTTCGTGCCCCTGTCCGGGAAGATCCCACATGCCACAGAGCGGCTGGGCCCGTGAGCCATGGCCGCTGAGCCTGCACGTCCGGAGCCTGTGCTCCGCAACGGGAGAGGCCAGAGCAGTGAGAGGCCCGCGTACCGCAAAAAAAATAAAATGATGTCATAAGGGTGGGACCCTAATCTGATATGACTGGTGTCCTTATAAGAAGAGAGACATCAGAGATGTGCACACACAGAAAATAGACCATGTGATGACACAGATAAGTTGGCCATCTACAAGCCAAGGAAAGAGGTGTCAGGAGGAATCAAAACTCACTAAAGCTTGATCTTGGACTTCGAGCCTCCAGAATTGTGAAAAAATAAATTTCTGTTTAAGCCACCCAGTCTGTGGAATTTCGCAATGGCAGCCAAAGTCCAGTAGGATGGATTTCATGGGTGACTCCCATGTGTTTGCAAATGACCATGTTTTCCCCTTTTATCCTGTACATGGAGCCTCACTGCCATGCCTTCCATTGTTCCCATGATATGCTTGGTGTGCATTTTTGGGGCCATTTGATAGCAGTTGACCCTTCTGTCTTGTCTCCTGTTGTCCTCACATTGATTGTTTGAATCCCAAATTCCTAAGCAGCTACCATGATGGCCTGGGCTGTTTCCATAGGAGATATCCTGGGGAGATGGAAAAATGCCTTCTAACTTATGGTATACACTTTGACATCAGGACCACAATGAGGCTTCCCGGTGCTCTGTTTGTTTGTTTGAGACACTGAAGTGAGACATGCTTTTTCATTTGCCTTATTCTAGCCCACCTCTCCCCAGAACTCTGCCCCTAAAATCTGAATAAAATTGGAGTTTTATGTTTCCAACTTAAGATCCATCTCAGCATTGTGTTATAACCAAACAAAATACCACTCCAAAGCATTAACAAATATTTCAAGTCTTTTTTTAAAAAGTCAAGATATAATTGGCATATAATATATGTACAATATAATATGATATTTGTATGTATTGCCAACTGATCACCACGATAAGTCTAGTTAACATCTGTCACCACAGATTTACAAAATCTACTTTTCTTGTGATAAGTACTTTTAAGATCTACTTTTTCAGCAACTTTCATATATGTAACAGTCTTATTAATTATAGTCACCATGCTGTACATTATATTCCCATGACTTATCTATTTTATAACTGTAAGTTTGTACCTTTTAACCCTTTTTACCCATTTGCTCACTCCCACTTTTTGTTTTAGATTCCCAATGTAAGTGAAATTATGCAATATTTGTCTTTATCTGACTTACTTCACTAAGCATAATGCCCTCAAGGTCCATCTATGTTGTCCAAATGGGAAGATTTCTTTTTTTTATGGCTGAGTAATATTCCTTTTTGTGTGTGTACTTGTATATACAGCTCCTTTTCTGTATCCATTCATCCATTGATGGACACTGAGGTTATTTTCATAACTTGGCTATGGTAAATAATGCTGTAATAAATATGGGGCTGCCTATATTTTTTCAAATTAGTGTTTTTGTTGTCTTCGGATTAAATAACTAGAAGTAGAACTGTTGGATTACATAGTAGTTCTTTTTTTAATTTTTGAGGACCCTCCATACTGTTTTCCATAGTGGCTGGAGCAATTTACATTCCCACCAATAGTGCATTGGAGTTCCTTTTTATCCACATCCTCGCCAATGCTTGTTATTTCTTGACTTTTTGATAATAACCATTCTGACAGGTGTGAGGTGGTATCTCATTGTGATTTTGATTTACATTTCCCTGATGATTAGTGATGTTGAACATCTTTTCATATACCTGTTGGCCATCTATATAGCTTCTTTGGGAAAATGTCTATTTGTATTCTCTGCCCATTTTTTTTTTTTTGAGTTGGATTGTTTGGGGTTTGTCTATTGAGTTGTATGAGTTCTTTATATCTTGGATATTTACCTCTTATCAGATATAATTTGCAAATAATTATTTTTTCCCATTTGGTAGGTTGCCTTTTCATTTTGTTGATGGTTTTCTTTGCTGTGCAGAAGTCTTCTAGTGTGATATAGTCCCACATATTTATTTTTGCTTTGTTGTCTTTTGGCAACACCTGTTTGCACCTGTTTTGGTGTCAAATCCAAAAAACTATTGCCAAGACCAATATGGTTTCAGGTCTTACCTTCCAGTCTTTAATCCATTTTGAGTTAATTTTGTGTATAGTATGAGAGATTAATTCAGTTTTATTCTTTTGTATGTGGCTGTCCAGTTTTCCCAACACCATTTATTGAGAAGACTGTCCTTTCCCCATTGTATTTCTTGGCTCCTTTGTCATAAATTAATTGACCATATATGTTTAGGTTTATTTCTGGACTCTCTGTTCTATTTGTCGGTGCCTGTTTTTATGCTAATACCATAGTGTTTTGATGACCATAGCTTTGTAATATAGTTTGAAATCTGAGCATGTTATTCCTCCAGCTTTGGTCTTCTTAACATTGCTTTGGCAATTGAGAATCTTTTGTGAATTCATACAAACTTTTGTATTGTCTGTTCTATTTCTGTGAAAGATGGCAATGGAATTTTGATAGGGATTGCATTAAATCTGTAGATTGCTTTGGGTAGTTTGGACATTTTAACACAATATTATTACAACCCATGCACACATAATATCTTTTCATTTATTTGTGACTTCTTCAATTTATTTTCATCAATGTCTTAGAGTTTTCAGTGTACAGGTCTTTCACCTCCAGTTAAGTTTATTCCTAGGTTTTTATTCTTTTGATGCAATTGTAAATGGGATTATATTTTAATTTCTCATCCTGACAGTTTATTAATGTATAGAAATGCAACAGAGTTTTATATATTGATTTTGTATCTTAAAACTTCACTGAACTTGATTAGTTCTAAAAGTCCTTTTGGTGGGGTCTTTAAGGATTTTTTTTTTTTTTTTTTTTTTTTTTTTTTTTTTTTTGCGGTACGCAGGCCTCTCACTGTTGTGGCCTCTCCCGTTGTGGAGCACAGGCTCCAGACGTGCAGGCTCAGCGGCCATGGCTCACGGGCCCAGCCGCTCCATGGCATGTGGGATCTTCCTGGACCGGGACACGAGCCCATGTCCCCTGCATCGGCAGGTGGACTCTCAACCACTGCACCACCAGGGAAGCCCTAAGGTTTTTTTGTATATAATATTAAGTCATTTGCAAATAGTGGCAGTTTCAATTCTTCCTTTCCAATTTGGATGACTTTTATTAATTTTACTTTATTTTTTTGCCTAATTTCTCTGTCTAGGACTTCCAATACTATGTTGAATAAAAGTTTCAAGGCTGGGCATACTTGTTTGTCCCTCATCTTAGAGGAAAAGCTTTCAGTTTTTCACCTTTGAGTAAGATATTAGCTGTGTGATTGTCATATATGGTCTTTATTATGTTGAGTTATGCTTCCCCTATACCCACTTTGGTGAGAGTTTATAATGTAAATGGTTTTGAATTTTATTAATTGCTTTTTCTGCATCCATTGAGATGCTCATATTACTTTTATCCTCAATTTTGTTAATGTGGTGCACAACACTGTTTTGCAGATGTTGAACAATTCTTACATCTCAGGAATAAATCCCACTTGATCATGGTGTGTGATTCTTTTAATGTATTGTTTGATTTTGTTTGCTAATATTTTGTTGAGGATTTTTGCATCTAATTTTTCTATGTTGATAAGGGATGTTGGCCTGTAATTTTGTTTTCTTGTCCAGTTTTGATATCAACCTAATCTTGGCCTCACAAAATGAGTTTGCAAATGTTCATTCTTCTTCTATATTTTGAAAGATTTTGAGAAGGATTGGTATTAATTCTTCTTTTAAATGTTTGGTAGAATTCACCAGTGAAGCTGTCTGGTTCTGGGCTTTTGTATTTGTTTTGTTTTTGATTAATAATCCAATTTCCTTACTAAGAGTATGTTCATATTTCTGTTTTTTCATGATTTATTTTTGGTAGGTTGTTGTTTCTAGGAATTTACCCATATCTTCTAGGGTGTCCAATTTGTTGTATATGAATAGCAGTCTCTCATGATTCTTTGCATTTCTGCAGTATCAGTAATAAATCTCCTAATTCATTTCTTTTTATTTTTAATATCTTTATTGGAGTATAATTGCTTTACAATGTTGTGTTAGTTCCTGTTTTACAACAATGTGAATCAGCTATATGTATACCTATATCCCCATATCCCCTCCCTCTTGAGCCTCCCTCCCAACCTCCCTATCCAACCCTCTAGGTCATCACAAAACATCAAGTTGATCTCCCTGTGCTATGCAGCAGCTTCTCACTAGCCATCCATTTTACATTTGGTAGTGTATATACGTCAATACTATTCTCTCACTTTGTCACATTTTCCCTTTTTCCCCAGTGTCCTCAAATCCATTCTCTACATCTGTGTCTTTATTTCTGCCCTGCCACTAGGTTCATCATACCGTTTTTTTAGATTCCATCTATGTGTGTTAGCATACAGTATTTGTTTTTATCTTTCTGACTTACTTCACTCTGTATGACAGAATCTAGGTCCATCCACCTCATTACAAATACCTCAATTCCATTCCACTTTATGGCTGAGTAATATTCCATTGTATATACGTGCCACATCTTCTTTAACCATTCATCAGTCAAAGGACATTTAGGTTGCTTCCATGTCCCGGCTATTGTAAATAGTGCTGCAGTGAGCATTGTGGTACATGTATCTTTTTGAATTATGGTTTTCTCAGGGTATATGCCCAGTAGTGGGATTGCTGGATCATATGTTAGTTCTATTTTTAGCTTTTAAGGAACCTCCATACTGTTCTCCATAGTGGCTCTACCAATTTACATTCCCACCAACAGTGTGAGAGGGTTCCCTTTTCTCCACACCCTCTCCAGCATTTATTGTTTGTAGATTTTTTTGATCTTTCCCCTTCTGACCAGTGTGAGGTGATACCTCATTGTGGTTTTGATTTGCACTTCTTTAATGATTAGTGGTGTTGAGAATCCTTTCAGAAGTTTGTTGGCCATCTATATATCTTCTTTGGAGAAATGTCCGTTTAGGTCTTCTGCCCATTTTTGGATTGGGTTTTTGTTTTTCTGATGTTGAGCTGCATGAGCTACTTGTATATTTTGGACATTAATCCTTTGTCAGTTGCTTCATTTGCAAATATTTTCTCCCATTCTAAGGGTTGTCTTTTCATCTTCTTTATGGTTTCATTTGCTGTGCAAAGGCTTGTAAGTTTCATTAGGCCCCATTTGTTTACTTTTGGTTTTATTTCCATTTCTCTAGGAGGTGGGTCAAAAAGGATCTTGCTGTGATTTATGTCATAGAGAGTTCCGCCTATGTTTTCCTCTAAGAGTTTTATAGTGTCTGGCCTTACATTTAGGTCTTTAATCCATTTTGAGTTTACGTTTGTGTATGGTATTAGGGAGTGTTCTAATTTCATTCTTTTACATGTAGCTGTCCAGTTTTCCCAGCACCACTTATTGAAGAGGCTGTTTTTTCTCCATTGCATATTCGTGCCTCCTTGTCATAGATTAGGCGACCATAAGTGCATGGGATTATCTCTGGGCTTTCTATCCTGTTCCACTGATCTATATTTCTGTTTTTATGCCAGTACCATACTGTCTTGATTACTGTAGCTCTGTAGTATTGTCTGAAGTCAGGGAGCCTGATTCCTCCAGCTCTGTTTTTCTTTCTCAAGATTGCTTTGGCTATTCAGGGTCTTTTGTGTTTCCATACAAATTGTGAAATTTTTGTTCTAGTTCACTGAAAAATGCCATAGGTAGTTTGATAGGGATTACATTGAATCTGTAGACTGCTTTGGGTAGTATAGTCATTTTCACAATGTTTATTCTTCCACTCCAAGAACGTGGTATATCTTTCCATCTGTTTGTATCGCCTTTGATTTCTTTCATCAGTGTGCTATAGTTTTCTGCATACAGGTCTTTTGCCTCCTTAGGTGGGTTTATTCCTAGGTATTTTATTCTTTTTGTTGCAATGGTAAATGGGAGTGTTTCCTTATTTTCTCCTTCTCATTTTTCATTGGTAGTGTGTAGGAATGCAAGAGATTACTGTGCATTAATTTTGTATCCTGCCACTTTACCAAATCCATTGATTAGTGCTAGTAGTTTTCTGGTGGCATCTTCAGGATTTTCTATGTATAGTGTCATGTCACCTGCAAACGGTGACAGTTTTACTTCTTTTCCGATTTGGATTCCTTTTATTTCTATGATTACCATGGCTAAAACTTCCAGAAGTATGTTGAGTAATAGTCATGGAGTGGGCACCCTTCTCTTTTTCCTGATCTTAGAAGTAATGGTTTCAGTTTTTCACCATTGAGAATGATGTTGGCTGTGGGTTTCTCATATATGGCCTTTATTACGTTGTGGTAGGTTTCCTCTATTCCCACTTTCTGGAAAGTTTTTATCATAAATGGGCTTTGAATTTTGACAAAAGCTTTTCTTGCATCTATTGAGATTATCATATGGTTTTTATCCTTCGACTTTTTAATATGGTATATCACATTGATTTGCATATGTTGAAGAATCCTTGCATTACAGGGATAAACCCCACTTGATCATGGTGTATGATCCTTTTAATGTGCTATTGGATTCTGTTTGCTAAAATTTTGTTGAGGATTTTGCATGTATGTTCCTCAGTGATATTGGTCTGTAAATTTCTTTTTTGTGTGACATCTTTCTCTGGTTTTGGTATCAGGGAGATGGTAGCCTCGTAGAATGAGTTTAGGAGTGTTCCTCCCTCTGCTATATTTTGGAAGAGTTGGAGAAGGATGGGTGTTAGCTCTTCTCTAAATGTTTGATAGAATTCACCTGTGAAGCCGTCAGGTCCTGGGCTTTTGTTTGTTGGAAGATTTTTAATCACAGTTTCAAAATCAGTGCTTGTGATTGGTCTGTTCATATTTTCTATTTCTTCCTGGTGTAGTCTTGGAAGTTTGTACTTTTTAAGAATTTGTCCATTTCTTCCAGGTTGTCCATTTTATTGGCATATAATTGCTTGTAGTGTCTCTCATGATCCTTTGTATTTCTGCAGTGTCAGTTGTAACTTCTTTTCATTTCTAATTCTGTTCGAGTCCTCTCCCTTTTCTTCTTGATGCGTTTGGTTAATGGTTTATCAATTTTGTTTATCTTCTCAACCAGCTTTTAGTTTTATTAATCTCTACCATTGTTTCCTTCATTACTTTTTCATTTATTTCTGATCTGATTTTATGATTTCTTTCCTCCTGCTAACTTTGGGGTATTTTTGTTCTTCTTTCTCTAATTGCTTTAGGTGTAAGGTTAGGTTGTTTATTTGTGACATTTTTTTAAATGTCTGAAACATTTATATTAACATATTTCCATACAAATAACCCAAAGAAAGTTTAGTGTTAGTTGTTTTTTTTTGTTTGTTTTTTTATACTGCAGGTTCTTATTAGTCATCAATTTTATACACATCAGTGTAAACATGTCAACCCCAATCGCCCAATTCAGCACACCACCATCCCCACCCCACCGCGGTTTCCCCCCTTGGTGCCCATACGTTTATTCTCTACATCTGTGTCTCAACTTCTGCCCTGCAAACCGGTTCACCTGTACCATTTTTCTAGGTTGCACATACATGCATTAATATACGATAATTGTTTTTCTCTTTCTGACTTACTCCACTCTGTATGACAGTCTCTAGATCCCTCCAAGTCTCAACAAATGACTCAATTTCGTTCCTTTTCATGGCTGAGTAATATTACGTTGTATATATGTAGCACAACTTCTCTATCCATTTGTCTGTCGATTGGCATTTAGGTTGCTTCCATGACCTGGCTATTGTAAATAGTGCTGCAATGAACACTGGGGTGCATGTGTCTTTTTGAATTATGGTTTTCTCTGGGTATATGCCCAGTAGTGGGATTGCTGGATCATATGGTAATTCTATTTTCAGTTATTTGAGGAACCTCCATACTGTTCTCCATAGTGGCTCTATCAATTTATATTCCCACCAACAGTGCAAGAGGGTTCCCTTTTCTCCACACCCTCTCCAGCATTTGTTGTTTGTAGATTTTCTGATGATACCCATTCTAACTGGTGTGAGGTGATACCTCATTGTAGTTTTGATTTGCATTTCTCTAATAATTAGTGATGTTGAGCAGCTTTTCATGAGTTTCTTGGCCATCTGTATGTCTTCTTTGGAGAAATGTCTATTTAGGTCTTCTGCCCATTTTTGGATTGGGTTGTTTGTTTCTTGAATATTGAGCTGCAGGAGTTGTTTATATATTTTGGAGATTAATCCACTCTCCGTTGATTCATTTGCAAATATTTTCTCCCATTCTGAGGGTTGTCTTTTCGTCTTGTTTATGGTTTCCTTTGCTGTACAAAAGCTTTGAAGTTTCAATAGGTCCCATTTGTTTATTTTTGTTTTTATTTCCATTACTCTAGGAGGTAGATCAAAAAAGATCTTGCTGTGATTTATGTCAAAGAGTGTTCTTCCTATGTTTTCCTCTAAGAGTTTTATAATGCCTGGTATTACATTTAGGTCTCAAATCCATTTTGAGTTTATTTTTGTGTATGGTGTTAGGGAGTGTTCTAATTTCATTCTTTTACATGTTGCTGTCCAGTTTTCCCAGCACCACTTATTGAAGAGACTGTCTTTTCTCCATTGTATATCCTTGCATCCTTTGTCATATATAGTTGACTGTAGGTACGTGGGTGTATGTCTGGACTTTCTACCTTTTCCATTGATCTATGTTTCTGTTTTTGTGCCAGTACCATATTGTCTTGATTACTGTAGCTTTATAGTATAGTCTTAAGTCAGGGAGTCTGATTCCTCCAGCTCCATTTTTTGCCATCAAGACTGCTTTGGCTATTCGGGGTCTTTTGTGTCTCCATACAAATTTTAAGATTTTTTTTTCCTAGTTTTGTAAAAAATTCCATTGGTAATTTGATAGGGATTTCACTGATTCTGTAGATTGCTTTGGGTAGTATAGACATTTTCGCAATATTGATTCTTCCAATCCAAGAACATGGTATAGCTCTCCATCTGTTTGTATCAACTTGAATTTCGTTCATCACTGTCTTATAGTTTTCTGCATACAGGTCTTTTGTCTCCCTAGGTAGGTTTATTCCTAGGTATTTTATTCTTTTTGTTGCAGTGGTAAATGGGAGTGTTTCCATAATTTCTCTTTCAGATTTTTCATCATAAGTGTATAGGAACGCAAGAGATTTGTGTTCATTAATTTTGTTTCGTGCCACTTTATCAAATTCATTGATTAGCTCTAGTAGTTTTCTGGTGGCTTTTTTAGGATTCTCTATAGTATCATGTCATCCACAAACAGTGACAGTTTTACTTCTTCTTTTCCAATTTGTATTCTTTTATTTCTTTCTCTTCTCTGATTGCCGTGGCTAGGACTTCCAAAGCAATGTTGAATAATAGTGGTGAGAGTGGACATCCTTGTATCGTCCTGATCTTAGAGGAAATGCTTTCAGTTTTTCACCATTAAGAATGATGTTTCCTGTGGGTTTGTCGTATATGGCCTTTATTATGTTGAGGTAGGTTCCCTCTATGCCCACTTTCTGGAGAGTTTTTATCATAAGTGGGTGTTGAATTTTGTCAAAAGCTTTTTCTATGTCTATTGAGATGATCATATGGTTTTTATTCTTTAATTTGTTAATACGGTGTATCACATTGATTGATTTGCATATATTGAAGAATCCTTGCCTCCCTGGGATAAAACCCAGTTGATTGTGGTGTATGATCCTTTTAATGTGTTGTTGGATTCTGTTTGCTAGTATTTTGTTAAGGATTTTTGCATCTATATTCATCAGTGATATTGGTCTGTAATTTTCTTTTTTTGTAGTATCTTTGTCTGGTTTTGGTATCAGGGTGATGGTGGCCTCGTAGAATGAGTTTAGGAGTGTTCCCTCCTCTGCAATTTTTTGGAAGAGTTTGAGAAGGATGGGTGTTAGCTCTTCTCTAAATGTTTGATAGAATTCACCTGTGAAGCCATCTGGTCCTGAACTTTTGTTTGTTGGAAGATTTTTAATCACAGTTTCAATTTCTTTACTGTGATTGGTCTGTTCATATTTTCTGTTTCTTCCTGGTTCAGTCTTGGAAGGTTATACCTTTCTAAGAGTTTGTCCATTTCTTCCAGCTTGTCCATTTTATTGGCATAGTGCTGCTTGTAGTAGTCTCTTAGGATGCTTTGTATTTCTGCGGTGTCTGTTGTAACTTCTCCTTTTTCATTTCTAATTCTATTGATTTGAGTCTTCTCCCTCTTTTTCTCGATGAGTCTGGCTAATGGTTTATCAATTTTGTTTATCTTCTCAAAGAACCAGCTTTTAGTTTTCTTGATCTTTGCTATTATTTTCTTTATTTCTATTTCATTTATTTCTGCTCTGATCCTTATGATTTCTTTCCTTCTGCTAACTTTGGGTTTTGTTTGTTCATCTTTCTCTAGTTCCTTTAGGTGTAGGGTTAGATTGTTTACTTGAGATTTTTCTTGTTTCTTGAGGTAGGCTTGTATAGTTATAAACTTCCCTCTTAGAACTTCTTTTGCTCCTAACACTGGAGCCTACCTCGGCTCTTTGGTGGGGCTAATGGAAGACTCTGGGAGGGCTCACACCAAGGAGTACTTCCCAGAACTTCTGCTGCCAGTGTCCTTGTCCCCACTGTGAAACAGAGCCAACCCCTGCTTCTGCAGGAGACCCTCCAATACTAGCAGGTAGGTCTGGTTCAGTCTCCCCCGGGGTCACTGCTTCTTCCCCTGGGTCCCAATGCACACACTACTTTGTGTGTGCCCTCCAAGAGTGGAGTCTCTGTTTCCCCCAGTCTTGTTGAATTCCTGCAATCAGTTCCCACTAGGCTTCAAAGTCTGATTCTCTAGGAATTCCTCCTCCTGTTGCTGGACCCCCAGGTTGGGAAGCCTGACGTGGGGCTCAGAACCTTCACTCCAGTTGGTGGACTTCTGTGGTGTAATTGTTCGCCTGTCTCTGAGTCACCCACCCACCAGTATAGGATTTGATTTTACTGTGATTGCGCCCCTTGTACTGTCTCATTATAGCTTCTCCTTTGTCTTTGCATGTGAGATATCTTTTTTGGTGGGTTCCAGTATCTTCCTGTCAATGATTGTCCAGCAGCTAGTTGTGATTCTGGTGTTTTCACAAGAGGGAGCGAGAGCATGTCCTTCTAGTCCACTATCTTTGTTCCTCCTCCCAGGGACCTACTGCTGCTTCTGAAGGCATCAGTTTGATGCCTTGTTCAGGCCCCTGGACGCCCGTTCCCAAGACCTGTCCCCATGGTGAACTGCTACATCACAGGAGGGACATCCCACTGGCTGCGTATCCACTCTGGCTGGCTCAGCACTGCATCCTTCAGATGCATGGTCACATCAATCCCCTGAAGGGCACCTATTTGTGATTTTTTTGTTTCTTGTTGTATTGTTACAAGCTTCCTTCTTAGAACTGCTTTTGCTGCATCCCATACGTTTTGGGTCATCTTGTTTTCATTGTCATTTGTTTCTAGGTATTTTTTGATTTCCTCTTTGATTTCTTCACTGACCTCTTGGTTGTTTAGTAGCATATTGTTTAGCCTCCATGTGTCTGTTGTTTTTACATTTTTTTTCCTGTAATTGATATCTAATCTCATAGGGTTGTGGTCACAAAAGATACTTGATATACTTTCAATATTTCTTAAATTTACCAAGGCTTGATTTGTGACCCAAGATGTGATCTATCCTGGAGAATATTCCATGTGCACTTGAGAAGAAAGTGTATTCTGTTGTTTATGGATGGAATGTCCTATAAATATCAATTAAGTCTATCTTGTTTAATGTATCATTGAAAGCTTGTGTTTATTTATTTTTATTTTTGATGATCTGTCCATTGGTGAAAGTGGGGTGTTAAAGTCACCTACTATGAATATGTTACTGTTGATTTCCCCTTTTATAGCTGTTAGCATTTGCCTTATGTATTGAGGTGCTCCTATGTTGGGTGCATAAACTTTTATAATTGTTATATCTTCTTGGATTGATCCTTTGATCATTATGTAGTGTCCTTATCTCTTGTAACAGTCTTTATTTTAAAGTTTATTTTATCTGATACTAGTATTGTTATTCCAGCTTTCTTTTGATTTCCATTTGCATGGAATATCTTTATCCATCCTTTCACTTGCAGTCTGTATGTGTCCCTAGGTCTGAAGTGGGTCTCCTGTAGAGAGCATATATACTATTCTTGTTTTTGTATCCATTCATCCAGTCTGTGTCTTTTGTTTGGAAAATTTAATCCATTTACATTTAAGGTAATTATCAATATGTATGTTCCTATTACCATTTTCTTAATTCTTTTGGGTTTTTTTTGGTTTGCTTTTGCGGTACATGGGCCTCTCACTGTTGCAGCCTCTCCCATTGCGGAGCACAGGCTCCGGACGCACAGGCTCAGCAGCCATGGCCCACAGGCCTGGCCGCTCCGCGGCATGTGGGATCTTCCCAGACCGGGGCACAAACCTGTGTCCCCTGCATTGGCAGGCAGACTCCCAACCACTGCACCACCAGGGAAGCCCTTGGGTTTGTTTTTGTACGTTTTTTTCTTCTCTTGTGTTTCCTGCCTAGAGAAGTTCCTTTAGCATTTGTTGTAAAGCTGGTTTGGTGGTGCTGAATTCTCTTAGCTTTGCTTGTCTGTAAAGGTTTTGATTTCTCCATCGAATCTGAATGAGATCCTTGCTGGGTAGAATAATCTTGGTTGTGGGTTTTTCCCTTTCATCACTTTAAATATATCTTGCCACTCCCTTCTGACCTGTAGTGTTTCTGCTGAAAGATCAGCTGTTAACCTTATGGGGATTCCCTACTATTTTATTTGTTGCTTTTCCCTTGCTGCTTTTAATATTTTTTCTTTGAATTTAATTTTTGTTAGCTTGATTAATATGTGTCTTTGTGTGTTTCTTCTTGGGTTTATCCTGTATGGGACTCTCTGCACTTCCTGGACTTGATTTACTATTTCCTTTCCCATGTTGGGGAAGTTTTCAACTATAATCTCTTCAAATATTTTCTCAGACCCTTTCTTTTCTTCTTCTTCTTCTAGGATGCCTGTAATTCGAATACTGGTGTGCTTAATATTGTCCCAGATGTCTTGGCGACTGTCCTCCATTCTTTTCATTCTTTTTTCTTTATTTTGCTCTGTGCCAATTATTTTCACCATTCTATCTTCCAGCTCACTTATGCGTTCTTCTGCCTCAGTTATTCTGCTATTGATTCCTTCTAGAGTATTTTTAATTTCAGTTTTTGTGTTGTTCATTACTGTTTGTTTGCTCTTTCGTTCTTCTAGGTCCTTGTTAAATGTTCCTTGTATTTTCTCTCTTCTGTTTCCAAGATTTTGAATCACTTTTTACTATCATTACTCTGAATTCTTTTTCAGGTAGTTTGCCTATTTCCTCTTTATTTATTTGGTCTGGTGGGTTTTTATCTTGCTCCTTTGCCTGTAAGATAGTTCTCTGTCTTCTCATTTTGTCGAATTTACAGTATTTGAGGTCTCCTTTCCCCAGGCTGCAGGGCATAGGTCCTTTTGCTTCTTTTCTCTGCCCCCAGTGGTGAGGTTGGTCCAGTGGCTTGCATAGGCTTCCTGATGGGAGGGACTGGTTCCTGCATTCTAATGGGTGGAGCTGAATCTTTTCCCTCTGACGAGTAGGGTCATTTCAGGTATGTGTTTTGGGGTGTCTGTAAGCTTTGTATGACTTAAAGGTAGTCTGTGTGCTGATGGGTGGATCTGTGTTCCTCTCTTGTTTTTTGTTTGGTGTGAGGCATCCAGTGCTGGGAGCTCCTGGCAGTTGGGTGAAGCCGGATCTTGGATTTACATAGTGGTCTCCATGAGAGCTCTCAGTGATTAATCTTCTCTGCAGCCAGAAATTCTCTAGTGGTCCATTAGCCTGGATTCAGTGCTCCCACCCCCAAGCCTCAGGCCCAACTACTGGTGGAGGTACCAAGAACCCACAAGTCACTCATCCTGGTAATAAAGGTGATTTAAAAAAAAAAAAAAAGACTAACAAACCCCCAGACAAATGGTAAAAAGTAAAATCAAACAAACAGATACAAGGAAACACACACACACACACACACACACACACACACAAGAAACAGAAACAGAAACAGAACCAAATAAAAAACCAAGAGAACAACCAAACAACAGAACCCAAGAACGAAATCAAACAATTAAAAAGAAAGCTGAGAAAAACGCAAAAACAAAACCGAAGCAGAGAATGGACTTGAGCACATGGGGAGGGGGAAGCGTAAGCTGGGACAAAGTGAAAGAGTAGCATTACATATATACACTGGCAAATGTAAAATAGATAGCTAGTGGGAAGCAGCTACATAGCACAGGGAGATCAGCTCTGTGGTTTGTGACCACCTAGAAGGGTGGTACAGGGAGGGTAGGAGGGAGGCTCAAGAGGGAGGGGATACGGGAATATATGTATACATATAACTGATTCACTTTGTTATACAGCAGAAATTAACACAAGATTGTAAAGCAATTATACTCCAATAAAGATGTTAAAAAAAACCCAAAAAGCAGAGTGCCAACTGAAGAATAAAGCAAAGAAACAAAACAAACCAACAAAAATGATTAGGAAATAAAAAGGAGGGCTTCCCTGGTGGCGCAGTGGTAGAGAGTCCGCCTGCTGATGCAGGGGACACGGGTTCATGCCCCGGTCCGGGAAGATCCCGCATGCCATGGAGCGGCTGGGCCCATGAGTCATGGCTGCTGAGCCTGCACGTCCGGAGCCTGTGCTCCGTAATGGGAAAGGCCACAACAGTGAGAGGCCCATGTACCCCCCCCCAAAAAAAGAAAACCAAAAAAGAGGGGAAAGAAGACAGAATAAAAGAAAAGCAACACAGAAATGGAAAATAGAAAATCAAAATAGAAAATATATTAAAGAAAAAAAAGACAAAACCCCAGAGAAAAGGTTAAAAACAGAATGAAACAAAGAAAAACAGAAACAAAGAAACACATGTAAAAGAAACAAAAACAGCCAAACAAAACAAAAAGCAAGAGATCAAGCAGACAAATAGAACTCAAAAACGAAATCAAACATTTAGGATTAAAACTAACAAAAACACATAACCAAAAAACAAAACCAATGCAGTGTGCCAACTGAAGAATAAAGCAAGGAAACAGAACAAACTAATAAAAATGATTTAAAAAATAATAAAATAAAAAGGGAAAGAGCACAGGAGAACAGAAAAGCAAAGTAGAAATTGAAATATAAAAATAAAAAATATGTTATAAAACACGGAAATCCCAAAAGACTAAATAACAAAAAAACTAAAACAGCAAGCAAACAAAAAGAAACCAAAAAACAAAGCTAGAACCAACAATAGAATGGATCAAAACATAATAAAATTAATAGTAATAATTTTGTTTCCCTGAGGTCTCCGTTTTAAGTGTCCTTGCACACACTGTGAGCCACAGCCCACCTCCGCCTCCGCAAGAAGCTCTCCTCTGCCTCTGGGCTGGTCTCTGGACCTGGTGTGCGCCCTGTGGGGAACACTTAGACTCTGATCTGGCCCAGTTCCTGCATGTGCTTGCCCCCAAAGTCCACAGCTGCCAGAGCTAGAGTGTTTTCATTTGTGGGAACACTCATTGTCTACTCAGATATTCCATAGATGCAGGGTCTACCTAGCCAATTGTGGGGATTTAATCTGCAGCTTGTACAGCTGTTGGAAAGATTTTCAGTCTTCTTCCATAGTCAACCCATCCCTGGGGTTCAGCTTTGGTTTTATCCCCACTTCTGTGTGTGGTCCACCCACAGGAATCTGATCCTAAGGCTACCTTGGAGCTCTTGGGTCTGCCTCTGTGAGGACCAGGCACAGAGGTGGTATGACTCCTTGGATTGCAGGAGCCCCAGCAGCGCCAAATGTGCAGGGAAGCTGGCAGCCACAGGTGCAAGAGATATGGCCCTAGTCCTAATTCATTTTTTATTTTACTTGAGTCTTCTCTCTTTTTCTCTAATTGAGTCTTGCTTGTCAATTTTATCTTTTCAAAAAGCTCTTAGTTTTATTGATTTTTTTTCCTATTGTCCTTTTTGTGTCTTATTTATTTCCTCTCTGATCTCTATTTCCTTCCTTTTACTCACTTTCTCACTTTGGGCTGCATTTGTCCTTTTTCTAGTTCCTTGCAATGTTAAGTTACGTTGTTTGAGATTTTTCTTGTTTCTTGAGGTCAGGATTTACTGCTATTAACTTCCCTCTTAGACCTATTTTTACTGCATCCCATAAGATTTTGTATGTGTATTTCAATTTTAATTTAAAAATTTTTTGATTCTCTTTTGAATTCTTATTTGACCCATTGATCAGAAACATGTTTAATCTCCACATATTTGTAAATTTTCCAGTTTTTCTCTTATAACTGATTTCTCGTTTCATGCCATTGTGTTTGGAAAAGATGTTTGATATGAATTCAGTCCTCTTAAATTTATTAAGACGTGTTTGTGGCCTAACATATGTTCTATGCTGAAGAATGTTATGAGCATTTGAGAAGAATGTGTATTTTGTTGCTTTTGGGTGGAATGTTCTGTATTCATCTTTTAAATCCATCTGGTCTAATGTGTTGTTTAATGCTGAAGTTTTCTTGTTGATTTTCTATCCAGATGATCTATCCATTGATGAAAGTGGGGTATTAAAATCCCCTACTATTTATTGTATTGTGGTCTGTTTCTCCCTTTAGGCCTATTATTATTTGCTTTACACATTAGGTGCTCCTATGTTGGGTGCATAATTACTTACAGATGTTACATCCTCATGTTGAATTAACCCCTTTATCATTATGTAATGTCCTTCATTGTCTCTTTTATCAGTCTTTGTTTTAAAGTCCATTTTGTCTGATATAAGTATAGCTACCTCAGCTATCTTTTGGTTTCCATTTGCATGGAATAACTCTTCCATCCCTTCAGTTTGTGTGTGTCTTTATATCTGTAGTAAATCTCTCTCATAGGCAGCATATAGTTGGGTCTTCCTTTTTAACCATTCAGCCACACTGTCTTGATTGGAAAACTTAGTTCATTTACATTTAAAGTAATTATTGATAGGAACGTAATTATTGATAGCACTTACTGCCCTTTTGTTAATTGTTTTCTGTTTTTCTCTTCCATTGTTCCATTTTTCTTTTGCTCTCTTACTTTGTGATTTGATGATTTTCTGTAGTGGTATGCTTAGAATCCTTTCCCTTTTTCTTTTATGTATCTACTATAGGTTTTTGCTTGTGGTTACCATGAGGCTGAAAGTCTTTATTGGCATCTCCTAATAAAGGAAAGAAGACAAAGGGGGAAAATTTCATCACAAAATATACTACAAAACTTCCTAAGTATCTTTTTCACTCACTTATATACCAGAGTTTAATACCACGTGGCAAATGCCTTGTGTAACAAGGAGTTAACATAGTAGGCCTGAGACTGCTGTCTTGGAAAGACCAGCTGCAAGGTTGGCTGATATCTGTGACCTCGGATTTCAGGAGGGTTCCCATCACCCTCACTGATAAGGATGGCTCACTATCCCTAAACTGTTTCTATAAACAGTGTTGTTTATACCAAACACCTGATTTCTTTGGGGGAGTCTGTAATTTTTTTGAGTCAGGCAGAGAGTGCCTACATGACTAACCCCCAGTAAAAACTCTGGGCACTGAGTTTCTAATGAGCTTGTCACTATTGATTTTGCAATTTGTTGCTGGAGGAATTAAGTGCACTCTATTTGACTCCATTCAAAGAGGACTCTTTAAAGCTTGTGTCTTGTTTCCTCTGGACTTTGCCTCATGTGTCTTTTCTTTCTCCTGGTTTTGTTTTGTGTATTTTCAGTGTAAAAGATCATCATCAGGGGTACAACTACATACCCAGTTATTCTAGAGAATCATCAAACCTGGGAGTAGTCTTGGGGACCCAGAACACATGCTCCAATCTCTCTTCTCCTTTCCCTGTTGACACTTCAGCTGTGCTTTTCAAATTCTACAATCCTTTTAAAATACAAATCAATTGATTGAATGACATCAGCAAAAATGGAGTAGGGAACTCCAAACTCTCCTTCTACAAAAGCAATGGTTAGGTCTCTGGAATCTAATCAAAACATACCACAACCAGGGGAATGCTCAGTGAAGAAAGAAGAGCTACGTTTCGGTAAGAGAGATTTGTAGTGTTTAACTTAGCTGTTATAATTACCTACTCCACAGCAGAATGAATAAAAAACAATGATCCAACTATATGGTGTTTATAACAGACTCACATTAGATCTAAAGACACAAATAGGTTGAAAGTGAGAGGATGGAAAAACACAATAGCCAAAACATAATTCACTTGTTCCACTACCCCACTATTAGTTAATGTTTTTAGACAATGCTGGCATTTGGGTGGAAACAACTCAATGTCCATCAACTGATTAATGGGTAAACAAAATATCACGTGTCTATACAATGGAATATTATTCAGCCATAAAAGGGAATGAAGCCATGAAAAAAGAATACATGCTACAACAGGATCAAACCTTAAAAACATGCTAATTGAAAGAAGCCAGACCCAAAAGGTCATACATATTGTATGATTCCAGTTAAATGAAGTATACAGAATTAGGTATATCTATAGAGACAGAAAGCAAAACCAGTGGTTGCCCCAAGTTGAGGGTTTGGGGAATAATTGGAACTGACTGCTTAATAGGTGTGGTTTTCATTTTGGGGTGATGAAAATCTTCTGGAATTAGATAACTGTGATGGTTGTACAATATTATAGGTATACTAAAAGCCACTAAATTGAACATTTCAAAAATGGTTAAAATGGGGAATTTTATGTTTTATGAATTTTATCCCAACATAAGTAATATAACTCAATTTAGCCTCTCTTAGCTTCTTTCAACTCTTTTCTTCTAATCAGGAGTCAATAATCACCATAAATTTTTAGAAACCAATAATAATAGTAATAGCTAACATTTTGGGTACTTATTCTGAGACGTGCATTCTTCTTGTTTTAATCCAATCACAATAACCCTAAATAAGTAGTGATATCATCCACATTTTATAGATAATAACTTTGAGGCAAGGCCAGACAGTAAGTAAGCAGCAGAACTGGGATGCAAACTAAGGAAAGGCTGCATTCTGAATATTAATTTTTTTATAACACTCTCTTCCTGAGCAAGGAAATAGAGGTGAAACTGTGTGTATGTTTATTTTAATATTTTTTCACACTGTCATGCTACAAATTCCTAAAATTTGGGTCAGAGAATAATCTGAAGGATAAATGCAGGGACTTGGTAATCATTTATCACTCCTTTTTGACACAAAAACATCTTCGGAGCAAGTACAAAAAGCCGTCACCTCTTAGAGTGAGCTCCTTCCCTTGGTATAAATCTTAGAGGTGAGAGTCCTTTGACCAGTGGATTTGGGGGTCTCAGTGGTCTTAGTTTAGGGGACTATGGTGGGAAATATTGCACCCAACTGCTGTCAGGGATCCTACTGTTTTACCTGTGAAGTTCTTGGAGTCACCAGGCAGGAATTCCAGAATTTTTATTAAGTACACAGAAACCTCCACCACATGCCAAACAGACATGTACATCAGAGAGACAGAGACAGAGTGAGGGAGTGTGGGGGGGGGAGGGGGGTTGGGGGGTGTTAGGGAAAAAGTTGGGACATGGGCTGAGCAGAGGGAGAATTTGGGCTTCTGTACTTAAAAGAAAATGTACACTCAGACACACATTCTGTATGAAGAAATAGTGTTTTTTAAAGATAAATGATCAAATAAGAAAAATATAGGAAAAATATCAGGGCACAGTAAAAAGCAAGTAAGATATAGAGGCTGGTGGGGCGGGGATAGAGACCTGGCTCAGACATTTATGAGCTTCATGACCTTGAGTAACTTATTTGAATTCTAAGTTTCCTGATGAAGACCACCCATCTCTTAGGAGGGTGAAGCTTAGAAATAATAAACTCACATTCAAAAACAATGCCTGGCATAAAGAAGATATTGCCCCTGGGACTGCACATTGCAAAAATCAAACTTAAGAGTAGGAGGCATCACTAACCTATGCCCAAGTTAGACACTTTTTCAGAGCGTGAGGGTCTAAGTAGGATGCCCTGTAATGAGTACTTGTCATGGGAGACACAATGATATAGTTTGAGGGACACTTTATACCAAATACACAGAATTAACTTGTGTTAAGAGACATGGGAGATGTCTGCCGCAAAAACTTGTATATTCAGTAAGTGCTTTCAGAGGAGGAAAATGTTATGCCAACAGGAGAATCAGGAAAGGCTTTGTGGAAGAAGTGGAGACCATAGATGGGCCCAAAGTAGTGAATATTGCAGCTGGGGCCACTACTTGCACAAATAATAAGAGGTTGAAAAGCAAGAGGCTTGAGTAGTTGATTTTGGCTAGAGCTGAAAATTTGTAAATGGAAGGTAAAGAGGCAAAGAGGAAATGCATTTTAGGGCAAAATTCTGGAGAGTCCTTCCTGCTTGGCAAGTGTTCAGGATTTATCCAGAAAGCAGGGATGAGAGTTTGAGCCTCAGGTTGTAGGGAGCTGAGAGAAATAATGGTGCAATGGACAAAGACCCATGTACATATAACACTCTTACATAAACACAAGGTTCTCTACATTAGGCCCTGCTCAATTAGGATGCCATGAATCAAATTTCTGCAGGTCACAAGAATTATTTATAAACCTGCAATGCTTCACTAAATGTATACTCAGGTTAGAATTCAATTTATAAATTGGGGGCTGAGTTAGCACTGAACTGTCTGGACATGGAAATAGTCTCCTCCATTCCTGAGATTTTTTTTTTCCTATCAAGCAACTATTTATAATTGATCTTTCCTTATTTTTATTCATGAGCCCCATTTTGCACCCATCTGAAATTCTGGCGATGTCTCTGTCAATTTTAATGATGTAGCTGAAGATAAAACTTTACTAAGTAAAAATCTGTAGTTAATCTCTCCTCACTGCTCTGCTTACTGAAAGTGTGTCCACAGGGCAAGAGTGTTGTTCTAGGAGGCTGAAGGAAAATATCTGATAAAGTAAAGCTTAGAATTAAAGTCCTTGTCTTAACTAATTAAAATGGTCTTATTTTCTGTTTATTTTCTGTCTGTGCATCTTTCCTCATTTGTTCTGGCTGTCCTTATTACTATTTCCAGTTTCTGTAATCCTTCCTCTCCCTTATACACAGTTCATAAAGCTACTCTCCTGTTTTCATGCCAATGGGAGAAAATATGAGTACAAATAATCCAAAGGTCATTTGCTTTTAGTTTTGGAATATGATATTGTTTTGTTAAAAGAAGACTTACTACTTAAATTTATTTTGCTTAGAAACATATAAATATTAATTACATTGCCTGAAAAACATCACCTGAAGAGTGGGACAGCGGAACAATTAGATTAGGTACTCTGCTGTGAGGCAAGGTGGACTAACCATGGATTAATAATCACTATAGAGAAGTCACTAAGTAGACAGATACATAAGAAATTATCAGAAATTTATGCACCAGGAAATAATATTACTTTATTTGGATGACTATTTTTTCTTTTCAAATTACTGGTTAAAATATATTTGGCATTCCCCTCTCTAAATAGAATGTGATAGATCTCCAGTTCTGAACCATCACATATAGGGCAAGACTGAGAATAGACATCCACATGCATCTTCCCAACTTCCTAAGAGATACTTTCACATGAATATTATCACCTCAAAATCATCTTGTCTGAACAGAGCATTGTCTCTCTAAAAGCTACTGGCAATTTCCATCTTTTGGTTATCCAAACTTCAGAATCACTTTGCATTATTTTCCCTTTTCATCAATCTGTGCTGAAGGGGACACTCCTTTTCCCAACTAAACTTTAATAATTCAGAGTCAGCAAATGTCATACTACGAAGTATAGATGAGGACAAGGGTTTCCAGTTCCACATGTAAGGAGTTTAGAGATTGCTAATCTGGCCTAACAAGTAAAATGCTAAACAGATTGAAAACTCAACAACTCTTCTAGCATCTACAAGTGGTGGAGACTAAGGGAAAACAGCTGCCCCGCAAATTGGAGATACCAACAGGTGAATACATAGACTAACAACTTTATCAAAGCAGAGACTCCTAAGTAGAAACCACTGTGGTACCCAGGGCTAGGTAGGAAATTCTGAACTGTAATTGGCAAATTACTAGAAGCTCAGTGTAGACAACTCTGAGTTAAAAACTCCAGGGGGGACCCTCACAATTTTGTGAGATTTACTTCTACGAGCTTGACCAGGTTCCCACAGTAAATACAGGAGAAAAATCCTCTCATGCTTCTGCAGGAGGAGGGGAAAGGGAACCATTTTGAAATATGCCAAAGCACTCTGTTTTTCTTAAGTTCTACACTTAGGAGAAGCTCATTAACTAGAGCCTAAGCTGCTATGTTATGTCAGAGCCTAACTGACCTGGGAAAAGTATATTCCCAGCTCCAGCCCACTCTACCTATACTCTCCCACCTAAGTGGGGAGAAAAAAACCTCAGAGACACTTGTGGAGTTCACAGTCCAGAAACATAAGATCACTAAAAGACTGAGACCTAATCAGGACTATAGAACATTCCTCTCCACCCTCATGCCTCACCGCCATATTACAAAGGCCTATTGACAGCAGTTCTTTTTACACAGTATATAGTGTCCAGTTATCAAAACAAAAGCCCAAACCAGCGAACAAAATAAAATGCATATTGAAAGACAAAAAAAAAAAAAATCAAAACAAAACACAATTTGAAGAGTGGGCAAGCATCAGAAACAGACATCAGAGGGATGTTGAAATGATCAGACTGGGAATTTAAAACAATTATGATTAATATGCTAAGGGACTAATGAATGGACAAAGTAGATAGCATGCAAGAACAGATGGAAAATGTAAGCAGAGACATAAAACCTCTAAGGAAAAAAAAATGCCAGAGATTAAAACAAAAAAAGTACTAACAGAAATGAATAATTCCTTTGATGGCTTCATTAGTAGCCCATTAGTAGTAGATGTGGCTAAGGAAAGAATATCTAAGTTTGATCATCTCAATAGAAACATCCAAAACTGAAAAGTAAAGATAACAAAAACTGAAAAAAAAGAAAGAATATCCAAGAACCATGAGACAACTAAAAAAGTCGTAATATATACACATATAATGGTAATATCAGAAGAAACATTTGAATCAATAATGACTGAGGATTTTCCAAGATTAATGTAAGATACCAAAACACAGATCCAGGAATCTGAGAACACCAAGCAGATAAATGTCCAAAATATCTATGCATAGGCATATCATTTTCAAATTACAGAAAATCAAAGAAAAAAAATATTAAAAGAAGCCAAGAGAACAAAACTTCCATATAAAGGAACAATGATAAGAACCACATCTGAGTTCCCAAACTATGCAAGAAAAAGGGGAGTAAAGTGAAATGCTTTAAAGCATTGAAAGAAAAAAACTTCACCAACCTAGAATTTTGTACCCTGTGAAATTATCCTTCAAAATTAAGGAAAAATACTTTTCAAACAAACAAAAATTGAGGGAAATTTGTTACTAGTAGACCTGCCTTGCAAAAAGTTTTAAAAGAAGTTCTTTAGAAATAAGGAAAATGATATAGATCAGAAACTCAGATCTACATAAAGAAAGCACATAAAAGAAGGAATAGAGGTAAAATTACAGCTTTCTTTTTTATTCTTAATTGCGCTAACAAGTAACAGTTCAAAATAATAGCAACAATGTTTGATTATATGTGTTTATGTATATAACTTATGTATGCTTATGTCAGTGTATATGTAAGTATATATATTTATATGCTCCTAAGCATAGTTATATATGTGCGTGCATGCGTGTGTGTGTGTATATATATATATACACTTATGTATGCTTATATATAAAAATTACAGTATTTATACAAGGGATGGAAGGAAGAATTAGGATGATTTTGTTATAATGTACTCACACTACCTATGAGGTGATAGTATTATTTGAAAGTGGACTTGGATTAGTTGTAATGTATATTGCAAACTCTAGGGCAACCATTTAAAGCAAAAAAATTATAACTAATATCTTAAGAGAGAAAATAGAATCATATAAAATTCTCAATTAAAACAAAAACAGAAGAGTAGAAGTCAAAAATGGAAACAAAGAACAAGCACAGCAATTAGAAAATAGTAACAAATATGGTAGCTATTAATCCAACTATATCAATAATTACTTTGTCAATTGTCCAAATGCATCAATTAAAAGGAAGAGTTTGTCAGAGTGGATCAAAAAACATGACCCAGCTGTAGGATGTCTACAAAAACCTACTTTACCTATAAAGACACATTTAGATTAAAAGTAAAATGGGTAGAAAAAAATACACCATGCTAACACTAATCAAAAGAAATCAGGATGTTAATTTCAGACAAAGAATATTTCAAAGCAAGGAAAGAGATCAGGGTAAAGAAGGGTGTTACATAATGATAAAGGCATCAATTTTCTGAGAAGACACAATAATCCTTAATGTCTATGCACTTAACAAGAGAGCATCAAACTATGTGAGGCAAAAACTGATAGAACTGCAAGGAGAAATACATAAATCTATCACATTGGAGACATTTAACACTATCAGAAATGGACAGATCCAATAGGCAGAAAATCAATAAGTAAATAGTTGAACTCAATAACACCATCACTCAACTGGATATAAGGACCACAATGGAATTAAACTAGAAATTAATAACAGAAAGATAACTGAAAATCCCAAAATGTATGCAGATTAAACAATATACTTCTAAATAACACATGGGTCAAAGAAGAAATCTCACTAGAAATTTAAAATATTTTGAACAAAATGAAATGAAAACAATTTATCAATTTGTGGAATGCAGTGAAATTAGTTTTCAGAGGAAAATTATAAAATCAAACTATGTTATAATTCTATAAGTATAATAAGTATATTAGTATCTATAAGTATAATATTTTCTGTCTACTGGTTCTCAAATGAATCATCTAATGTTCCAGCTTAGGAAACTAAAAAAATAAAAACAAATCCAAAGTAAGCAGATGAAAAGAAATATTATTTCTAAGAAATACTTCTTATTAAGAAGTAATGCAGATTTTTTTCCAGAATAAAATGGACTTTAACAAAAAGAGAGTTGTTGGATCAAAGTACCTACTGTTTTTAATATAAGTATATGTGGTCAAATAAATATGGTCAAATTTTAGAAAATTGTGTTAATTTATCCATTTCCCCACATTTTTACTCACACTAATTTTAAAAATCTGGTCAACTTGTTTGACAAAAAGTAAAATCCCATTTTTAATTTGCTTTTTTCTAATTACTCAATTTCTTAAATTACCCCAAATAACAGGTTTAGGTTCAGGTTTTGGGAGGACATATGGTAAATAAATACTATCTAAGGTAATGGTTAAGTGAATAAGAATGGTAGACCTGAATAAGTAGTATTAAAAAATGAACAATCCAGGGCTTCCCTGGTGGTGCAGTGGTTGAGAGTCCACCTGCCGATGCAGGGGACACGTGTTCGTGCCCCGGTCCGGGAAGATCCCACATGCCGCGGAGCGGCTGGGCCCGTGAGCCATGGCCGCTGAGCCTGCGCGTCCAGATCCTGTGCTCCACAACCGGAGAGGCCACAACAGTGAGAGGCCCGCGTACCGCAAAAAAAAAAAAAAAAAAAAAGAACAATCCATTTATTTACCCTAAGCAATTTCACTTTTGTTTTCAGTAGAAGTGTATGTCATATTCTATTTGAATACATTTGTGTCTTAGTTTCTCTGGATTTAAAAAAAAAGAAGTAATGCAGAAATCAATGAAAAAGAAAATAGTAAATCAATGGAGAAAAATCAGTGAAATCAAAAGCTGAAATTGGTGACTTTCTAGCCAGGTCAACAGAGAGAGAGAGAGAGGATACAAGTTACTAATATCAGAAATGAAAAGAGGTCACATCCCTACAGATTCCATGAAAATGTAAAGTGGTAACAGAATACTATGAACAGCCATAGGCCCATGAATTTGATAACCTAGATGAAATAGACCAATTCCTTGAAAGACACAATCTGCCAAAACTCACACAAGAAGAAATACATAATCTGAACAGGCTTATAGCTATTAAAGAAATCGAATCAACAATTAATAACCTTCCAAAAGAGAAAGTACCAGGCCCATAGGTTCACTAGTGAATTCTACCAAACATTTAAGGTAGAAATCATAACAACTTCCTACAGTATCTCTTAGAGGATAGAAGCAGAAGGAATTCTTCATAACTCATTCTAATTCATTCTGTGAGGCCAGCGTTACCCTAATACCAAAGCCAGACAGAGACATCTTGTTATAAAAGAAAACTACAGGCAAATATCTCTCATGAACATAGATGTGAAAATCCTCAACAGAATGCTAGCAAATCAAATCCAACAATGTATAAAAAGAATTATACACCATCACCAAGTGGGATTAATCCCAGCTATGCAAGGCTTAACATTTGAAAATTAATGTAATTCATCACATCAGCAGGCTAAGGAAGAAAAATCACGTGATCATATCAATAGATAGAGTAAAAGCATTTGACAATATCCAATAGCCATTCATGATAGAAAGTCTCAGTAAGTTAGAAAGAGAGGGAAACTTACTCAACTTGATAGAGATGATCTACCAAAAAACCTACAGCTAACATAATATACTTAATGGTGGGAGACTGGAAGCTTTCCCACTAAGAACAAGTACAAGGTAGGCGTGTGCCCTCTCACCACTCCTTTTCAACATCATACTGGAAGTCTTTGTTGATGCAGTAAGACAAGAAATGGAAATAAAAGGGACAGAGATTGGAAGGAAGGAATAAAATTTTTTGTTCACAGATGACATGACCATCTATATAGAAAATCTGAAAAAATTGACCAAAAAAACCCTTTTGGAACTAATATGTGATTATAGAAAAGTTGCAGGATACATGGTTAATTATACAAAAGTCAATTGCTTTCCTGTATACCACCAGTGAATATGTGGAAATTGAAATTAAAAACATAACACCATTTACATTAACACTGCTCAAAATGAAATACTTAGGGATAAATTTAACAAAATATGAACAAGATGTATGTTAGGAGAACTACAAAACTGAAAAAAATTGAACAAGAATTAACAGATATTCCAAATTCATTGATAGGAAGACTAAATACTGTCAAGATGTCAGTTCATCCCAACTTGATCTATAAATTCAATGCAATCCCAGTCAAAAATCACAGCAAGTTATTTTTGTGGATATAAACAAACTGATGCTAAAGTGTATATGGAGAAGCAGAAGACCCAGAAAAGCCACGACAATTTTGAAGAAGAACGAAGTTGGAGGACTGCACTACCCAACTCAAGACCTACTATAAAGATACAGTAATCAGGACAATGTAGTATTGGTGAAAGAATAGATGAATAGATTAGTGGAACAGAATAGAGAGCCCTGAAATAGACCCCATAAACATAGTCAATGATCTTTCATGAAAGAGCAAAGGCCATACAATGGAGCAAAAATAGTCTCTTTAACAAATGGCACTGAAACAACTGCAAATCTACATGCAAAAAACAACAAAAAAAATCTAGACACAGACTTTACACCTTTTACAAAATTAAAGTGAATCATAGACCTAAATATAAAACACAAAACTATAAAACTCCTAGATGTCAACATAGGATAAAACCTAAATAACCTTGAGTATGGTGATGACTTTTTAGATACAATGTCAGAGATACTTTCTGTGAAAGAAATAATTAATAAACTGGACTTCATTAAAATTAAGAATGTATATTCTGCAATAGACAATGTCAAGAGAACGAAAACACAAGCCACAATCTGGGAGAAAATATTTGCAAAAGACATGTATGATAAAGGACTATTATCCAAAATACACAAAGAACTTTCAAAATTCAGTGATAAGAAAACAATCTGATAAAAAAAAAGGGACCAAAGACCTTAACAGACATTTCATCAAAGAATATACACAGATGTCAGATAAACATATTAAAAGATGTTCCACATCCTATATCATCAGGGAAGTACAAATTAAAACAATCAGATAGCACTAAACACCTTTTAGAATGAACAAAATGCAAAACATTGATAACACCAAATGCTGGCAAGGATGTGGAGCAACACAAAATCTCCTCTGTTGTTGGTGGGAATGCAAAATGGTACATCCCCTTTGGAAGAGAGTTTGGCAGTTTCTTCCAAAACTAAACATACCCTTATGACATGATCTAGCAAAAACATCCCTTGTTATTTACCCAAAGGAGTTGAAAACTTATGTCACACAAAAATCTGCACATGGATGTTTATAGCAGTTTTATTCATAATTGTAAAAACTTGGAAGCAACCAAGATGTCCTTCAGTAGATAAATGGGTAAGAAAACTGTGGTATGTCCAGACAATGTCTGGTAGGAGCACAACGACGCCTGATGGTTCAGTCTTATAGTTGATGACAAAACCCATTAAAACAGAGATGGAAAATCTAGAGACCTATAGTAACAGGATGAGAGTGAGCCTGGTGAGTTCTATAGTAAATTGGAGAAAACATGGCCTGTCTTGAGGATATAACTTTACCTGGCCCAAGATAAATGTTGCTTTCTATATTGAAGACACAGTGTTACCAGATATTTTGAATTTTCAGTAAAAGTTGGCCTTAAGGATTATTGTTTAAAATATCCTAAAGCTTTAAGTGTTGACAGCTAATTTTAAAAATATTTAAATACCCCACAAACCCATAGTATTTCTAACAGTCTGAATTTTGTTGATTGCTCCCATGGTGTCATTTAGCATACTTCACTGTCCTCTGTATTTCCTGATTAGTGGTAGGTAGGTGTAGTGGCTTGATTGAATTCAGGTTTGACTTTTTATTTCTTTTGCAGTAAGAATACTTTTGGTAATACATATCTGTCAGGAGCCACATTGTATCTGATTTTTTTCTTTATCTGATGTTTGCATTAGGGATTGAAAATGGTGATATTCTAAATCTATCATTCCTTCTTCATTTTTTTGTTGAAACATTTCTAGAGAAACTTTCCTTGTCAAGTAATTTTGTAGAGGAAGTGCAGGATAAACACTTGTTTCTTTCCATTTTTTTTTATCAGTTTTTAAAACAAGGAGTTGCTTCCCTGGCATGCTTCAAATATGGCAAATTAGCTGTTGTTTTAATATCATTGTGATCTCATGGATTTAAGTATAGTTTTATGCTTTAGTTGTCTTCACACACTGTCCCTTATTGATGCTCAAATTGTCCTGTGTAGGACAATGGGAGCCTCTTTTAGCTGGTTTCTGAAGTTTTTGTTTTGTTTTGACGTGACCCTAGTAGTGATGAAGAATTTTATTTTCTAAAGTGATGAAATATTTCAGGCTCAGATTGTCAATTTTCTCACTCATCCTTAAGATCTCCTTTATGAGCAAATTTGAGCATCTTTTCATATTGCTAAGCACTATTTGCATGTCATTTCTATGAATTGCCTGTTTATGTCTAAATTTTTTTTTCTCTATGGTTGTTGATTATTGCTTATCTCTTTTTAGAAAATTAAAGAATTGTTTTTATCTTGTCTAGGCAGGCCAACAAAATGCAACATTTTGGTCCCAGGCTGAAAGATAATATTCCCATTACAGATCTAAAAAATGACTCAGTAGTCAAAAAGTACACAGAGATCATGTAACTAAAGAACATATTCCAATATAGGACTGCTCCAGTAATTCTATTCCACAGAAGAAACCAGATTTGGCCCAACTCCATCATACAACTTCCACTATATGATTAAAATCTAAACTAGCTTCTGGCTTCAAAGGCTTCAATTTTGACATTTTCCTAAAAATTCCCAAATTAGGTAAGATCCTTATGCCTGTTTCTCACTCAGCCTAAAGTTCTATAATGCCTAGTGACCCCACATTTCAGGTTTGTCAGTGTACCCAAAGTAGAACATGTTCTCAAAGATTGATTATGGCAAGCCAAACCCTTTAGAGATTTTTAAGTTAGAACAAAAGCTCATTCTTTTATAATGAGGGAGGCGTGTGCACACACAAACATATGCACACATGTACACACATTAAATATATACACACATACATATATGTATAAAATTATTGACCAGAATATGCTTCTTTCTATCCCCTATTTCAGTAACAGAGTTCCAAAGAAGCTAGAAAGCAGTCAATAGGTGATTATGATGTGTATATGTCAGGGTCCCAGGAAGAAGCAGATGACACAGAATGGGTAATTGAAGAGCATATAGTTAAATGTCTCTTTAGATAGGCATGATCAGGGCTTAAGGATAATGATGAGCTTAAGAAGAACCCAAGAAGTCTCAACACAATGGTCAGTATTCCCAATGCTTGACCGGAAAGGTCAAAGGGAGCTAGCTGTGACCAGAACCTGGTGAGAGCTGTAGCCTTTGAATAGAGGCCACCTAACAGAAACTGTGGCTTTAGGTCAAGGGCTGAACCCTGACCTCTCCTCCTGGTTCCCTCCCCATCTTGGTGCACTTCCACCTCTATTCCATTGACTGAGACCAAGTAGAAGTTTGAGTTAAAGAAGTCCTCATGTACAGGCTGAGGAAAGTAACATCCTGGGGCACAGAGCAAAGCAGAGAAGTATGGAAAATGGATCTGGATGGGCAAATAAAGTTTATTCAGTCCATTGAGTCAGAGCCCATGGAAATCCTAAGTGAAATTTTACTGATGACAGGGAAGGGCATAGAGAGTTGTTCCTTCCTCAGAAGGCTCCTATTCTCCCACATTCAATATTCCTCTCCTTCTGACAGTGTTCACGAATGTTCATAGTCTCCAACTCATCTTTATTTTTTAGACTTCTTTCAGACCAACCTGTTTCTGCTCACACATTTCTTTAGACTGGTCTCAACATGACTGATTCTTTTCTGGTTTCCAAGTTCATTACATTTCTGGACTAAAGTTGAGGTTGCACACTCATTACATAAATCGGGCCCAGACGTTCTCAAGGCTTCTCCGCCACATATCAAAAACAGTGTCCTGGGTGATTTTCTGCAGATAGCTATTATAAACATTTGACTTTTTCTCTTATTTTAATCTTGGATTTCTATGTTCTTATAGGGGGACAGAGGGCCCCCTATAGATTCTAATATTCTGATGCTATCCATCACACACTGAAAAACCACCATCTCCCCATTAAAGATAGATATATGTATAAATCTGTATATTTATCCCATGGCATAGTTTAGTCAACAAAAGTATTGACTGAATAGATAGTAGGTGCTGAGCCTGGAAAGCACTGTTCTAACTTTGTGTGAGAGCAGTAGAAGAGTTAGGAGTCTAATTGCAATGGCAGAGTGCTGAATGCAACTGAAATTTATGCAAACCAAGAATAGAAGGGATTTATTTCAAAATAGATTTGGGAAGAAAGAAGAAAACGGTATATTCAAAAGAAACACACAAATTGTATGTATTGAACAAAACTTACCTGAAAGAGAGTGAAACCAATTTAGCAAGTCAGACAGAGTAATCCAGATTTAATGTTACAAGCATAAATAAGTCCAAGGAGCAAGGCAGTTCAAGGAAGCTTTACTAAAGTTAAAATCTGTGTGATTATCCATGTTTGGATAATGGTTAGGGCCTAACTTGTGATGGGTAATATGGAGATGGAAAGAAGATACAGGTCTCTTTGTTATATCTGATGCAAAGGTGCTGATAAGAAAGAGAAAACAGAAAAGGACTGCAGGTGTCAAAGGAAAACAGAAAAATGGTAACAATGTAGAAAATAATGAAAAATTAAGGAGTGGCAGATTGTGGAGGAGGATATGTCAGATTAGTTTCTGACATATCCACCTTTAGGTTTTGATAGTTAATCTAAATGATACTTTTCAGGAGACACCTGAACCTTCAGAGCTGCAAAAGTCTACGTTATCAAACTGAGAGAAGACAAAATTTAGTTAGTAAAGTGTTTCTTCTGAGTATATGAATTCCCTAAAGCAAAAAGGAGAAGGAATTCTGTAACTATGCTTAGGAGTTACTAATTTCACGGCAAAGAGTAATCAGAGACTAGCAGTCAGAGAACTAAGGTCAGGAGAGTAATATATCATGGAAATCAGGAGGGGAATGCAATGTCAAATGCCCAGAAGAAAAAATCATTGGTTTCCAAACAACAGACCATAAATATAATGTAAGCTTCCATTTTTGAAGACTGTTCATTCGTTTCCTGTACTAAATACAGCATTAAGATTTATTAAATATGTTGCATACACATAAAATAATTACTTCTACCCAATAATTACTTGGATGATAAATCAATCATCACTGCATTCAATATGGATTTTTGCACTGCAAAGTCTGTGAAGTATTACATGTAAGCAATCAAATTCTCTTGAATCCTGATCAATTAATACATTTGTTTTTTCTGAATAAATTTAAGGAATTTGATATGTTACAATTTGAAAACTTTTAATGTAATTAATGATCAAATGAGAGCTGTAACTGGGTAGTTTGTTCTGCTGTGGTGATTATATGGAATGCTTCACGTATTTTAGCTTTTGCAAAGACAATTTTGACTACAGTTTGTGTATACGTGAAAGTGTGAGGTGACTGTCTGTGTGTTAGATCATAAAATGGAATATGTTAAAATTTCTCTTGTTGGTAAAAAAAAATCTTGAAGATAAACAGTTGAGATTCCTTTCCTAGTCGTTATTCAAAGAGTGTTTAGCACTTAACTTTTTGATGTATATGTTTCTGTGTGTGTGTTTAAGAGAAGGGGGTTCTTCAGTAAGGTTTTCCAGAACTATGTTGCCTTAAGTAGCAATACGGATGTAAGTGGGATCAAACTTTATTGGAGAACATCAAAGACCATATCAGGAAGCCAAGTGATGTCAGATTATTATTCAGCATACTAAATAAACATCCATTGTAAAGTACAGTGCACTAACTAGAATTGCTGCTTCAGTGAAAGCAGTATGGGAAAGTTAATGAATATCACAGTCTTAAATATGGAAAATAGTCTAAACGCAAAGCTGGAATAAAACTTATTTCCAGTCAGGTTGAATTAAGGATAGATGTTATGTACCCAAATATAAGTAATACAATTATGGGGGTAAGCCCACTTACATGCTTCTGAATTAGTTGGTAAATGTCAATCTCCTACTAGTATTAAAAGTAAGTTTGGAGGGCTTCCCTGGTGGCGCAGTGGTTGAGAGTCCACTTGCCGATGCAGGGGACACGGGTTCGTGCCCCGGTCCAGGAAGATCCCACATGCCGCGGAGGGCTGGGCCCGTGAGCCATGGTGGGCTGAGCCTGCGCGTCCGGAGCCTGTGCTCCACAACGGGAGAGGCCACAGCAGTGAGAGGCCTGCGTACAGCAAAAAAAAAAAAAAAAAAAAGTAAGTTTGGGAAAGTCAGACCATAAGCTACTAAGGAAGGAGAGCTTCACATACAATATTATTGTCTCTAATTTTTTTTTTTTTTACAAATAAAACTATACTTTTAGAAACATGGTTCCAATTCTTCACCTAAATTCAAGTATTCTATTTTACAGATATTTGTATTCTTTATTACACACTAAAACTGAGTTTTTTCTTATAATTTTGTAAATTCAAAGATAAAACACATTTAAAAGGAAACAAATTTGCTATCTGAAAGACTGAGGAAAATTTTTTTTTCATCTTGAAAGGAATGTGTATTTGAAATCTTCAAGAATAAAAGTTGCTTTGTAATGCCTTGTATTACGATTTTATTGCTATTTTCCTTTTTTATTTGTGCTGTCCATAATGAAACTGGTTTTATTTTTAAAGCCTAATTGATAGCTTGCTGCTGGTAACGTACATTGATACATACAGTTTGTAAAGCAATTTGGTAATATATAAAAGATCTTAAAAATGTTAATTCTACTGACCCAGTAATTCTAATTCTGATAAACATTTCTAAGGAAATAATCCCAAACATGCAAAATGCTTTATATGTAGATGTTTATGACAGGTCTACAGTTGTGAAAAACTCCAGAAATAACAAAAATAGCCAACAATAGAATGATTAAGAAAACTGTTATGTATAGATAATGGAATCATATTAGTCATTAATTAATATGGGTTTAAATACCAGGCAGTAGCTTGGAAATTCTTATGATTTAATAAATTTAAATGATAAAGGCAATATAAGCCAGCATCAAAAATAGTGTTTTAATAGATGTTTATTGATGAATGAATGAATTAGTGAATGAAATGATTGCAGATATATCAGGCACACTATTGCTTCTAGGCACTTCTACTAGTAGAGTTAGAAAAATTAAGCACTAATTTACTGCATGCCAGTTGGGAATCACCACCAAAATGAAATTTGCATAAACAGAGAAAAGAATAGTTAAATATATATATTTTTCAGTCTCCAATAAAGTTTTGACACTGTTTCTTATTGCTGACATAGAATTTTAAAAACAACTTAAAAGTTTTATGTACACTCCATAATCAACCAAAGAGAAAACTCATTGATGGCCTTATACTAAAATGATGAATTATTTTTTCATATGTATTTTTCTTTTATTATTGAGGCATAATTGATACATAACACCATATTCATTTCAGATGTACACCATTTGTATATATTGCAAAATGTACAAAAATCATAGTAAGTCTACTTATATCTATCACTGTACATAGTTCGAAAATTTTTTTTTCTTGTGATGAGAACTTTTAAGATTTATTCTCTAAGCTATTTTCAAATATGCAGTTTTTATTAACTGTAGTCACTATGCTGTACATTACATCCCTATAACTGGAAGTTTGGACATTTTAACTGTCTTCACTCATTTCTCCCACTCCCTTACTCCCCATTCCCCACTTTTGGCAACACCAATCTGTTCTCTGTATCTATGAGCTTGTTTTTTTGTGTATTTGTTTTTGTTTTAAGATTCCACATATAAGTGAGATCATACAGTGATGTCTTTTTCTGTCTCGCTAGCATAATGCCCTCAAATTCCATTCATGTTGTTGCAAATGGCAACATTTACTTCTTTTTTAAAGCTGAAAAATATTCCATTATGTATATATAAACCACATTTTCTTTATCTGTTCATCCTTCAATGGGCACTTAAATTATTTCTATATCTTGGCGATTGTAAACAATGTTGCAATGAACATGGCAGTGCATAAATCTTTTTCAGTTAGCATTTTCAAATTCTTCAGATAAATACCCAGAAGTAGAATTGCTGAATCATATGGTAGTTTATTTTCAATTTTTTGAGGGACCTCCATACTGTTTTTCATAGTACACGCAACAATTTATATTCCTACCAGCAGTGCACAAAGGTTCACTATTTTCTACATCCTCTGCAACACTTCTCATTTCTTGGCCTTTTGATAATAGCCATTCTAAGAGGTGTGAGGTGATATCTCATTAGGTTTTGATTTGCATTTCTCTGATAATGGTGATGTTTAGCATCTTTTCATGCACCTGTGGCCATCTGCATGTCTTCATTGGAAAAATGTCTATTCAGATCCTCTGCCTGTTTTTATTCATGTTGTTTGTGTTTTTTTGCTATTGAGTTGTATGATTTATTTATATATTTTAGATATTAACCCCTTATCAGATACATGACTTGCAAATATTTGCTCCCATTCAGTAGGTTGCCTTTTCATTTTATTGATGGTTTTCTTTACTATGTAGAAGCTTTCTAGTTTGTAGTCCCACTTGCTTAGTTTTGCTTTTTTCGCCTTTGCTTTGTCAAGTAAAAAAAACATCAGAAAGATCAATGTCAGAGAGCTTACTGCCAATATTTTTTTCTAGGAATTTTATGGTTTCAGGTCTTACATTCAAGTATTTAATCCATTTTGAGTTAATTTTTGTGTATGGTTTAAGAGAATGGTCTGGTTTTACTCTTTTGCAAGTGGCTGTCCAGTTTTCCCAACACTATTGAAGAGACTTCCCTTTCCCCATTGTATAGTCTTGGCTCCTTGGTCATAAATTAATTGACCATATATGTATGGGTTTATTTCTGGGCTATCTATTCTGTTCTAATGATCTGCATGTCTGTTTTTATGCCAATACCATACAGTTTTGGTACTATAGATTTGTAATAGAGTTTGAAATCAGGGAGCATGAGGCCTCCAACTTTGTTTTTTCTCAAGATTGTTTTGACTGTTCAGAGTCTTTTTTTTTGATTCCTATAAACTTTTGGATTGTTTGTTCTATTTCTATGAAAAATGCCACTGAAATTTTGATAGGGATTGCATTGAATCTGTAGATTGCTTTGGGTAATATGGACATTTTAACAATATAATTCTTCCCATCCATAACCAATGAATAGCTTTCAATTTATTTGTGTCTTCTTCAAATTCTTTCATCAGTGTCTTATAGTTTTCAGTGTAGAGGTCTTTTACCTCCTTGGTTAAATTTATTCCTTGGTTTTTCTTTTTTGGATGCAATTGTAAGTGGGATTGTTTTCTTAATTTCTCTTTCTGTAAGTTCATTATTAGTGTATAGAAATGCAAGAGGTTTTTGTATATTGATATGGTATCCTGCAACTTTACAGAATTTGTTTAATCTAACAGATTTTTGGTTGAGTCTTAAGGGTTTTCTATGTACAATATCATGTCATTCACAAATAGTGACGGTTTTACTTTTTTCTTTTCAATGTAGACTTTTTTTATTTGTTTTCCTTGTTTAATTGCTTAGGTTATAACTTTCAATACTATGTTGAATAAAAGTGGTGAGAGTGTGCATCCTTGTCTTGATCCTGATCTTAGTGGAAAAGTTTGCAGTTTTATATCATTGAGAATAATATTATCTGAGGGCTTTTCACATATGTCCTTTATTATGTTGAGCTATGTTCCCTATATAACTACTTTGTTGATTATATTTTTATCATAAATGGATGTTGAATTTTGTAGAATGCATTTTCTGCCTCTATTGAGATGGTCATATGCTTTTGATCTTTCATTTTGTTAATATGGTGTATTACCTTGATTGATTTCTGGATATTGAAGCATCCTTGCATCCCTCAAATAAATCCCTCTTGATCATGGTGTGGGATCCTCTTAATGTATTGCTGAATTCAGTTTGCTAATATTTTGTTGAGGATTTTTGCCTCTGTGTTTATCAGGGATATTGACCTGTAATTTTTTTCTGTGGTATCCTTATCTGGTTTTGGTATCAGGGTAATGCTGATTTTAAATGAGTTTGAAAATGTTCTTTCCTCTTCTATTTTTGGGGAAGAGTTTGGAAAGGATTGGTATTAATTGTTCTTTAAATGTGTGGTAGAATTTATTTGGTGAAACCATCTGGTCCTGGGCTTTTGTTTGTTGAGAATATTTGATTATTGATTTAATCTCCTTACTAGCAATCCATCTTACCAGATTTTCTATTTCTTCATGATTCAGTCTTGGTAGGTTGTATGTTTCTAGGAATTTATCCGTATCTTCAAGGTTGTCCAGTTTATTGGTGTATATTTTTTTATAGTAGTCTCTCCTGATCCTTTGTATTTTTGTGGTAACGGTTACAATGTCTCCTCTTTCATTTCTGATATTGAGTCTTTTTTGTTCTTGGTGAATCTAGCTGATAGTTTGTCCATTTTGTTTATCTTTTTAAAGAGCCAGCTTAGTTTCATTGATCTTTTCTAATATTTTTTTAGTCTCTATTTTGTGTCCACTCTTATTGTTTTCATTTCTTCTACTAATGTTGGGCTTTGTTTGTTCTTCTTTTTCTAGTTCCTTGATGCATTAAGTTAGGTTGTTCATTTGAGGTTTTTTTTGTTTCTGGAGGTAGGCATTTATCTCCATGAACTTCCCTCTTAGAACTGTTTTTGATGAACCACATAAGTTTTGGTATGTTGTATTTCCATTTTTATCTGTCCAAGGTATTTTTTTATTTCTCTTTTGATTTCTTGACCAACTATTTAGTAGCATGCTGCTATATCTCTACTTGTTTGTGAATTTTCCAGTTCTTTTCTTTTAATGATTTCTAGCTTCCTACCATGGTGGTTGGAAAAGATGCTTGATATAATGTTAATCTTATTAAATTTACTTGTTTTGTGGCCTCACGCAGCAGTCCCCAACCTATTTGGCACCAGGGACTGGTTTCATGGAAGACAACTTTTCCAGAGACTGGGGTGGAGGAAGGAGGTAGGGTTTGTTCAGGCAGTAAGGTAGCAATGGGGAGTGATGGGGACCAGCAGATGAAGCTTCACTCACTCACCTGCCACTCACCTCCTGCTGTGTGGCCCAGTACCTTATAGACCACAGACTGGTACTGGTCTGTGGACTGGAGGCTGGGGACCCCTGGCCTAACATGGAATCTATTGTAGAGAGTGTTCCATGATCACTTTAGAAGAATGTGTATTCTGCTGCCTTTGGATGGAATGTTTTCTGTCTGTTAAGTTGCTCTGGTCTAATTTGTTTAAGGACAGTGTTTCTTGCTTCTCTGTCTGGATGATCTATCCATTTATGCGATGGGGTATTAAAAGTCCTCTACTTATTATATTGCTCTCTACTTCTCCTTTTAACTTTATATTTGCTTTATATATTTAGGTGCACAAATACTTACAAATGTTACATCCTTTTGTTGAACTGACCCGTGTATCATTACGTAATGCCCTTTTTTGTTTCTTATTACAATATTTGTTTTAAACTCTATTTTGTTTGATATAAGTATAGCTATCCCAGCTTTCTTTTGGTTTCCATTCACACAAAATATATTTTTCATTCCTTCACTTTCATTCTTTGTGTGTCTTTACATCTAAAATGAGCTTCCTGTAGGCAGCATAAAGATGGGTCTTGTTTTCTTATCCATTCAGTCACTCTATCTTTGAAGAATTTAGTCCATTTATATTTAAAGTAATTATTGATAGGTAAGTACACATTGCCATTTGTTAATTGTTTTGTGGTTGTTTTGTAGTTCTTGTGTTCCTTCCTTCATGTTCTCTTCCTTTGTAATTTGATGACTTTATCTTTTGTGCATTTGCTATAGGTTTTTGCTTTGTGGTTACCAAGAGGCTTGCGTATTACAACTTAAGTGAAAGCATGCTAAACTGTACATTTTACCCCCCCCCATGAATTATATATTTGATGTCACATCTTTTTGTGTTTCCCTTAGCTAATTATTGTAGTTACAGTTATTTTTACCATTTTTGTCTTTTAACTTTTATACTAGCTTTATAAGTGATTAATTCCACAACTTTACTATGTATTTAACTTTATTAGTGAGATTTACAATTTTATATGGTTTTTTTGTTTGTTAGTAATTAGCATCCTTTCTTTCATCTTAAAGAAGTCTCTTTAACATTTCTTGTAAGACTAGCTTAGACTTGATGAACTCCTTTAGCTTTTGCTCATCTTGAAGCTCTCTCTCTTCTTCAATTCTGAATGTCAGTTTTTCCTGGCAGAATATTCTTAGTTGGAAGTTTTTTCTTTCAGCACTTTGAATATATTGTGCAACTCCTTTATGGCCTGCAAAGTTTCTGCTGAAAAATCTGCTTATTATCTTATGGGGATTCCCTTGTACATAACAAGGTTTTTTCTGTTGCTGCTTTTAGAATTCTCTCTTCGTCTTTAAATTTTGACATTTTAATTGTAATATGTCTTGGTGTGGATGCTTTTGTATTTAGCTCTGTTGCTTCTATTTGGTACTTATATTTTCTGTCTCTTTATTGAAATTTTCACTGTGTTCATCTATTCTTCTCCCAAGTTTAGTGAGCACTTATGACCATTATTTTCAACTCTTTATCCAGTAAATTATTTATTTCCAATTCATTATGAAGTGTTTTTTTCTGATATTTTGATCTTTTTTTTCACTTGCTATGTTGGTTTCTATGCACTAGATAAAACAGCCACCTCTCCCAGTCTTGAAGGATTGGCCTCAAGTAGGAGATGAAACTTATTCTTTAACCCTGCCCTACTTCTTGGTTGTCTCTATAAACCTTGAGATTGTCCAAGAAGCCTATTTTATTTTTAATGGTTCCCAGTATTTGAGGGTATGCCAAGACCTGTCTGGGTCCCAAAGGGGAGGATCTCAGTCAGCACCTAGATTCAGGCTGATTGGAAGTCATACCCTCAGGCAGCAGCTTTTAAAGTATGCATATATATACACAGTTCTGTAGGACCACAAGTATAAGCCCACTGGCATTCCATAGTTGTTTACTGTCAGCAGACAGAAAAATCAGGGCACCAGACAAGGGCATAAGCTCCTTCCTGGTAGATACTGGTGAGCTGAAGTAAGGCAGAGGGAGAGCACAAAGACTGCATCACTGGCCTTTGTTCCTTGAGAATATCTCCATTGATTTCTAGATGTGGGCCAAACCAGAAGCCTGCCTTCAAGCTAAAGCTCTGGGACAAGAAAACAGGCCTCTTTCACTGAAAGACTGGGGCTACATTTCAGTTTGCTGTGTATGCAGTGTCCTGGCGGTGTTAGGAACCATCTCTCTGATGGTTACAGTCCCATGGGACCTTGGAATGTTAGTCCTCCTGGCCACCAGAGCCATGTGATCAAGAGCAATCCCCTGGGTTGCACCCATGAAATCCAGGTTACCAGACATAAAAATCGGGGCTGCAGATGCACGTAAAAGTTTTCTTGCAGGAGATGCTGGCACCCTGGAGCATGACAAAGGAAGAGTGTAAAGATGGTACCTGTCTTCTGAGGTCTTAGGAGACCCCTTGGGCTGTAGCTATGCATATATGCTAATAGGTCTCTTTCACAGAAAAGACTAGGCTCTTCAGAATGTTTCCTCTTGCTGTACCCTGGAGATGGTAGTCATTTAAAAACTCTTTCTCTATTGGCTACAGTCCTGTGGGACCCTCGTGTGTAATCCCTACTGGCCAACAGAGTCAGAGGATCTAGAAGTGTCCTGTGGGTGTCAGCCACAAAAATTGGGGCCCCGGAAGAGGGTATAAGTTTCTTTCTGGAAGAGGTCAGCAAGTTACAGCAAGGCAGAGGGAGAGTGCAATGATGGCACCTGCCAGCTTCTATTCCCAGAGATTACCTCAATTGGCCCTTAGATGTGTGTTCAATTAGATGCCTGCCCCTCAGGCCAGCACTTTAAGATAATCATATCAGCCCCTTTCACATAAAGTCTGGGTGCCTCAATTGGTTTCTTCTGCACTGGGCCGTGGGGCAGTGAGTCTAAGCTTGTTAGCCCATTAAAAGCCATTTCTCAGTTCCCTATAGCCTTTTGTGTCTTGGGGACTTGAGCCTCATTGATTTTCAAAGCTAGATGTTTTGAGTGCTCCTCTTTCATAGGCAGACCTTAAAATTGGGGGTGCCGATGAGGGGTTCAAATCTTTGCTCATCAGAGAGAAGCTCTGGGCTTTGAGTTTCTTCCCAATTGTGGGTGGCTGTGCTGGGGGTTGGCTTTATAGTGAGATTATGTGTCAACCCAGAGGAAATTGTTCCATGTGTAGCTATAGATTCAATGTGTCCATGGGAGGAGATGAGTTCAGGATCTTCCTAAGGCACATCGTAAACTGGAACCCTATGAATAAAGGTAATTCCTTTTAATTTCCAGAGTATTTTCAAAATATGTCTCTCACACACATTTTGCCTGTAACATAGCCAACTAGTAAAATATTTTTTATATATAAATCTAGTAATAAACTGAAATATTTTCATTGAAGTCATTGTAACCTCACAATTAAACTATGAGATCTCTAAATATCAGGTAGATAGGTCCATAGAGATCATTAGTATAAGAGGTACATGTCCCCTTACAAACAGTTCACCATCACTCACTTTTGCACTCTTGATGATATTGTGTTTGTAGTTGTTTATGTTTGTTAAAAGCCCTGATACTGGATATTTTATTGGCCTGTTGCAAAATAACCTCTTGTCCAAGTGATTCTCTCTGTTCTGTGAGAAACATGAACACATTTAGAAAATCACTGTGTAGCTAGAGACCCAAACAATGCCTGAATATTCTAGATTCTATCAGTATTATATCTGAAAAGAAATTAATATAATATATTTTCTGTCAATAGTCATTTTTGCTTTTTGGCATACTCAATATTATAATTTCAAAGCAGTCTCATAAAAACGATTATGCATGTAATCAAGCTAGAGCTCCTCTTTCTTTTGGACTTATAACTAGAATGACCATATAATTTTTCAGCCAGAACAAAATACTTTTAGAGTGAATGGAGAAACTGTTCATAATTATTTGGGGACAACAAATATAAACTGGGAATGTCCCAGGCAAACAAGTATGTATGGTCACCTTAATTGTAATGGTCAATATAAATAAACTTACAAAAACTTGTTAGCTTAGTAATTTTAAACGTCTTTGGTTATGTTAATTAAATTACAGTGAAAATGGAACCCTAAAGACAATAATTTTCTAAGCATATCTCTGATTTAATTACTATTTCTTATGATGATGATGATTCTGTAGGATGGCCTATGACAGTATATCAAATTCTACTTATAAACTAACAAAAGTGTTCAAATCATGAGAATACAAACTCACAGAATCAAAGAGAGTATCTTGGAGCTTATGTAGTCTAATGTTTTCAATTTTCAGATAGGAAAACAAGGATGTAGGAAATCAAAGTAAATTGCCCAATCCTATATAGTTCATTAATTGCAGAGCCAGAGATATATCCCAGGTGTCCTAATTCTCAGTTAACAAATCAGATTTTTGAGTACACTACAGTTGAACTTTGAACAATTCAGGGGTTAATCCACATATATCTTATGGTTGGCCCTCCATATCAGCAATTCCTCTACATTCATGGATTCAACCAACCATGGACCATGTAATACTATAGTATTTACTATTAGAAAATATCCACATATAAGTGGACCCATGCATTTCAAACCTGTGTTCAAGGGCAACTGTATTTCAATTACTTTTACCTACTTCTTTTCTTTTGAAATGATATTTAGGACAACTCTAGAGTAGAATAGAATAGCTTTTAACAGACCAACAATCCCATTGAGAGTCACTAGAAAAGTCATCCATACCACCAAAAAAAAAAAAAAAATCTGTTAAAGACATCGGAGAACTGCTGAAGCAACCAGGACAAGAGACAAAAATGTTTACAGAGAGAGAGAACTGCAAAGATGAGCTTACACGTAGCCATTTTCCTTTGAAGGCATTTGTTGTTGATTCCAGCACATGAAGAAAACTTGAAAATCCAGATTTTGTGTGGATAGAGAGCCACTGATGAGTCACAGAGAAACAAGCAGTCTTATGAGACTGGGAGATAAAATTGGAAATTTGAGTACTTAAGGTCACAGTGAGAAGGAAGGGATAAAGAACTAGGCCTGATACACAGCTGGTTTCCCCCTCAAGGTATCTGCTGAGTTCTGAAGCTACAGAGGACAGGAGAACATGAAACTAAGCAGAACACCTATAAAAAGCAGAGGGGAATTTTTTGCAGTCTTGCCTTACTACAAAAAAGAGTGTTGAGTATAGGAGGAACCCCCACCCAACCCCAAAAAAGGGGGGATCCTGGTGAACATAACAGCTCCTAAAATGAAAAACAATGGATAGCTACACCCTAAGAACAAGAGTGAACTACTCTGAGCTTTACTAAGCTTGCATTCTTGTCTTAGCTCAGCTCAATGATTGATTGCATTAAGGTGATAAACCTCTATCTGCCTAGTAGAGGAAAGGGTGAACCTCTGTAAAAGAAGATAATATCAACTGGTTATTAGTTCCTGTGATATTCATATATGCAATATCAACCATTCTGTCAAAAATAGTCATGCCAAGAGAGAGAACCATACAACTCCACCCAACAAATAAAACTAGGTGTTTTTTTTTGAAAAAAGGGCAAGACAAGCAGGTGATCTAAATATTTATATTAGCAAAGACTGAAATAAACTACTAATAATATATTTGAAAAGATGGATGAAAACAAATAGAAAATGGAGAATTTCACTAGAAAATTAGAACTAGGAAATAGAATCAAATGGAAATTTTGGAAATGAAAACTAAACCTAGTTTTCATGACTTGGTATGTGGATGGATAGAAAATATAGATATAAAATATCCAAACTAAAACACAAAGAGAAACAATAATGGAAAAATTAAAGAACATAAGAGACACATAGGACACATTGAAAAATAAAGAACATATTATAATTTGAGCCCCAGTAGGATAAAAGAGAATGGGGCATTACAGTATTTGAAGAAACAGCACCTGGGACATTTTAAAATAATTTTCTAATAACTATTAACAGCCTATATATATGTGAGGAAAAGTATAGATCACCCAGCAGAAGATTAGTTCTAACCATCCTGGAAAACTAAACAACACTGTAACTTTGTAAGCCAAAGCCTCCTTCCTGAAGTCCCCTGTTTCTCATGTGAGAATTTTTTCATCAGTCTCCCTCATCTTAAGTGACACTCTATGATAAACCATGTTCAACATTACCTATCTCTGCACCCAGATGCATAAAGGATGTATCTGGTGGTAAGATTTTAGAGTCCAAAGTCACTTATGTGAGTTAAAACAGTTTCTGAAGACCCATGTTAAAAAACAAAACAAAACAAAAAGGAACAAGAATAACAAATTAGTATTTTCACATCCAAAATTATCTTAACTAGTTTGCCAGGTATATTCTTTTTTTTAATTTAATTTTTATTTTATATTGGAGTTTAGCTGATTTAAGATGTAGTGTTAGTTTCAAGTATACAGCAAAGTGATTCAGTTATACATATATGTATTCCATTCTTTTTCAGATTCTTTTCCCATATAGGTTATTACAAAATATTGAATAGCGTCCCCTGTGCTATATAATAGGTTCTCATTTGTTATCTACTTTATATATAGGAGTGTATATATGTCAATCCCAATCTCCCAATTCATCCTTTCCACGTTGGTAACCATAAATTTGTTTTCCACATCTGTGACTCTATTTCTGCTTTGCAAATAAGTTCATCTGTACATTTTTCTAGATTCCACATATAAGCAATGTTATTTATTTGTCTTTGTCTTTCTGACTTACTTCACTCTGTATGACAATCTCTAGATCTATCCATATCTTTGCAAATGGCATTACTTCTTTCTTTTTTATGGCTGAGTAATATTCCATTATATATATTACCACATCTTCTTTATCCATTCCTCTGTTGATGGACATTTAGGTTGCTTCCATGTCTTGGCTATTGTAAATAGTGCTGCAATGAATATTGGGGTGCATGTATCTTTTCATATTATGGTTTTCTCTGGATATAGGCCCAGGATTGCTGGATCATATGGTAGTTTTATTTTTAGTTTTTTAAGGAACCCCCATATTGCTCTCCATAGTGGTTGTACCACTTTACATTCCCACCAACAGTGTAGGAGGGTTCCTTTTTCTCCACACCCTCTACAGCATTGATCGTTTGTAGACTTTTTGATAATGGCCATTCTGACCCATGTGAGGTGATACCTCATTGTAGTTTTGATTTGCATTTCTCTAGTAATTAGCAATGCTGAACATCTTTGTATGTGCTTTTTGGACATCTGTATGTCTTCTTTGGAGAAATGTTGGCTTAGATCTTCTGTCCATTTTTTGATTGGGTTGCTTTTTTTTGCTATTGAGCTGCATGAGCTGTTTGTATACTTTGGAGATTAATCCCTTGTCAATCACATAATTTGCAAATATTTTCTCCCATTCTGTGGATTGTCTTTTTGTTTTGTTTATGATCTTCTTTGAGTGCGAAAGCTTTTAAGTTTAATTAGGTTCCCTTTGTTTATTTTTGTTTTTATTTGTATTACTCTAGGAGGTGGATCCAAAAAGTTATTGCTGTGATTTATGAAAAAGACGGTTCTGCCTATGTTTTCCTTGAAGAGTTTTATAATATCTGGTCTTACATTTAGGTCTTTAATCCATTTGGAGTTTATTTTTGTGTATGGTGTTAGAGAATGTTCTAATTTCATTCTTATACATGTAGCTGTACAGTTTACCCAGGACTATTTATTGAAGAGACTATCATTTCTCCATTGTATGTTCTTGCCAACTTTGTTGTAGGTTAATTGACCATAGGTGCCTGGGTTTATTTCTGGGCTTTCTCTCCTGTTCCATTGATCTATCTTTCTATTTTTGTGCCAGTACCATACTGTTTTGATTACTGTAGCTTTGTAGTATAGTTTGGAGTCAGCAAGGCTGATTTCTCCAGTGATGTTTTACTTTTTTTTTTTTTAACATCTTTATTGGACTATAATTGCTTTACAATGGTGTGTTAGTTTCTGCTTTATAACAAAGTGAATCAGTTATACATATACATATGTTCCCATATCTCTTCCCTCGTGCGTCTCCCTCCCTCCCACCCTCCCTATCCCACCCCTCTAGGTGGTCACAAAGCACCGAGCTGATCTCCCTGTGCCATGCGGCTGCTTCCCACTAGCTATCTATTTTACGTTTGGTAGTGTATATATGTCCATGCCACTCTCTCACTTTGTCACAGCTTACCCTTCCCCCTCCCCATACCCTCAAGTCCATCTTTAGTAGGTCTCTGTCTTTATTCCCGTCTTCCCCTAGGTTCTTCATGACCTTTTTTTTTCCTTAGATACCATATATATGTGTTAGCATACAGTATTTGCTTTTCTCTTTCTGACTTACTTCACTCTGTATGACAGACTCTAGGTCCATCCACCTCACTACAAATAACTCAATTTCATTTCTTTTTATGGCTGAGTAATATTCCATTGTATATATGTGCCACATCTTCTTTATCCATTCATCCAATGATGGACACTTAGGTTGCTTCCATCTCCGGGCTATTGTAAATAGAGCTGCAATGAACATTTTGGTACATGACTCTTTTTGAATTATGGTTTTCTCAGGGTATGTGCCCAGTAGGTGAGATTGCTGGGTCATATGGTAGTTCTATTTGTAGTTTTTTAAGGAAACTCCATACTGTTTTCCATAGTGGCTGTATCAATTTACATTCCCACCAGCAGTACAAGAGTGTTGCCGTTTCTCCACACCCTCTCCAGCAAGTATTGTTTCTAGATTTTTTGATTATGGCCATTCTGACTGGTGTGAGATGATATCCCATTGCAGTTTTGATTTGCATTTCTCTAATGATTAATGACGTTGAGCATTCTTTCATGTGTTTGTTGGCAATCTGTATATCTTTTTGGAGAAATGTCTATTTAGGTCCCTTGCCCATTTTTGGATTGGGTTGTTTGTTTTTTTGTTATTGAGCTGCATGAGCTGCTTGTTAATCTTGGAGATTAATCCTTTGTCAGTTGCTTCATTTGCAAATATTTTCTCCCATTCTGAGGGTTGTCTTTTGGTCTTGTTTATGGTTTCCTTTGCTGTGCAAAAGCTTTGAAGTTTCATGAGGTCCCATTTGTTTATTTTTGTTTTTATTTCCATTTCTCTAGGAGGTGGGTCAAAAAAGATCTTGCTGTGATTTATGTCACAGAGTGTTCTGCCTACGTTTTCAACTAAAAGTTTGATAATTTCTGGCCTTATATTTAGGTCATTAATCCATTTTGAGCTTATTTTTGTGTATGGTATTAGGGAGTGATCTAATTTTATGCTTCTACATGTACCTGTCCAGTTTTCCCAGCACCACTTATTGATGAGGCTGTCCCTTCTCCACTGTACATTCCTGCCTCCTTTATCAAAGATAAGGTGACCATATGTGCATGGGTTTATCTCTGGGCTTTCTATCCTGTTCCATTGATCTATATTTCTGTTTTTGTGCCAGGACCATACTGTCTTGATTACTGTAGCTTTGTAGTATAGTCTGAAGTCAGGGAGCCTGATTCCTCCAGCTCCATTTTTTGTTCTCAAGATAGCTTTGGCTATTCGGGGTCTTTTGTGTTTCCATACAAATTGTGAAAATTTTTATTCTAGTTCTGTGAAAAATGCCAGTGGTAGTTTGATAGGGATTGAATTGAATCTGTAAATTGCTTTGGGTAGTAGAGTTATTTCCACAGTGTTGATTCTTCCAATCCAAGAACATGGTATATCTCTCCATCTATTTGTATCATCTTTAATTTCTTGCATCAGTGTCTTATAATTTTCTGCATTCAGGTCTTTTGTCTCCTTAGGTAGGTTTATTCCTAGATATTTTATTCTTTTTGTTGCAATGGTAAATGGGAGTGTTTTCTTGATTTCACTTTCAGATTTTTCATCGTTAGTGTACAGGAATGCCAGAGATTTCTGTGCATTCATTTTGTATCCTGCTACTTTACCAAATTCATTGATTAGCCTTAATTGTTTTCTGGTAGCATCTTTAGGATTCTCTATGTTTAGTATCATGTCATCTGCAAACAGTGACAGCTTTACTTCTTCTTTTCCGATTTGGATTCCTTTTATTTCCTTTTCTTCTCTGATTGCTGTGGCTAAAACTTCCAAAACTATGTTGAATAAGAGTGGTGAGAGTGGGCAACCTTGTCTTCTTCCTGATCTTAATGGAAATGCTTTCAGTTTTTCACCATTGAGGATGATGTTGGCTATGGGTTTGTCATATATGGCCTTTATTATGTTGTGGAAAGTTCCCTCTATGCCTACTTTCTGCAGGGTTTTTATCATAAATGGTGTTGAATTTTGTCAAAAGCTTTCTCTGCATCTATTGAGATGATCATATGGTTTTTCTCCTTCAGTTTGTTAATATGGTATATCACGTTTATTGATTTGCGTATATTGAAGAATCCTTGCATTCGTGGAATAAACCCCACTTGATCATGGTGTATGATCCGTTTAGTGTGCTGTTGGATTCTGTTTGCTAGTATTTTGTTGAGGATTTTTGCATCTATGTTCATCAGTGATATTGGTCTGTAGTTTTCTTTCTTTGTGACATCTTTGTCTGGTTTTGGTATCAAGGTGATGGTGGCCTCGTAGAATGAGTTTGGGAGTGTCCCTCCCTCTGCTACATTTTGGAAGAGTTTGAGAAGGATAGGTGTTAGCTCTTCTCTAAATGTTTGATAGAATTCGCCTGTGAAGCCATCTGGTCCTGGGCTTTTGTTTGTTGGAAGATTTTTAATCACAGTTTCAATTTCATTACTTGTGATTGGTCTGTTCATATTTTCTGTTTCTTCCTGGTTCAGTCTTGGCAGGTTGTGCATTTCTAAGAATTTGTCCATTTCTTCCAGGTTGTCCATTTTATTGGCATAGAATTGCTTGTAGTAATCTCTCATGATCTTTTGTATTTCTGCAGTGTCAGTTGTTACTTCTCCTTTTTCATTTCTAATTCTATTGATTTGAGTCTTCTCCCTTTTTTTCTTGATGAGTCTTGCTAATGGTTTATCAATTTTATCTTCTCAAAGAACCACCTTTTAGTTTTATTGATCTTTGCTATTGTTTCCTTCATTTCTTTTTCATTTATTTCTTATCTGATTTTTACGATTTCTTTCCTTCTGCTAGCTTTGGGGTTTTTTTGTTCTTCTTTCTCTAATTGCTTGAGGTGCAAGGTTAGGTTGTTTATTCTAGATGTTTCCTGTTTCTTAAGGTAAGATTGTATTGCTATAAACTTCCCTCTTAGAACTGCTTTTGCTGCATCCCATAGGTTTTGGGTCGTTGTGTCTCCATTGTAATTTTTTCTAGGTATTTTTTGATTTCCTCTTCGATTTCTTCAGTGATCACTTCGTTATTAAGTAGTGTATTGTTTAGCCTCCATGTGTTTGTATTTTTTACAGATCTTTTCCTGTAATTGATATGTAGTCTCATAGCATTGTGGTCGGAAAAGATACTTGATACAATTTCAATTTTCTTAAATTTACCAAGGCTTGATTTGTGACCCAAGATGTGATCTATCCTGGAGAATGTACCATGAGCACTTGAGAAAAATGTGTATTCTGTTGTTTTAGGATGGAATGTCCTATAAATATTAATTAAGTCCATCTTGTTTAATGTATCATTTAAAGCTTGGGTTTCCTTATTTATTTTCATTTTGGATGATCTGTCCATTGGTGAAAGTGGGGTGTTAAAGTCCACTACTATGAATGTGTTACTGCCGATTTCCCCTTTTATGGCTGTTAGTATTTGCCTTATGTATTGAGGTGCTCCTATGTTGGGTGCATAAATATTTACAATTGTTATATCTTTTTCTCGGATCGATCCCTTGATCATTATGTAGTGTCTTTCTTAGTCTCTTGTAACAGTCTTTATTTTAAAGTCTATTTTGTCTGATATGAGAATTGGTACTCCGGCTTTCTTTTGGTTTCCATTTGCATGAAATATCTTTTTCCATCCCCTCACTTTCAGTCTGTACGTGTCCTTAGGTCTGAAGTGGGTCTCTTGTAGACAGTACATATACGCGTCTTGTTTTTGTATCCATTCAGCCAGTTTTTGCCTTTTTGTGGAAGCATTAAACCATTTACATTTAAGGTAATTATCGATATATATGTTCCTACTCCCATTTTCTTAATTGTTTTGGTTCATTATTGTAGGTCTTTTCCTTCTCTTGTGTCTTGCCTAGAGAAGTTCCTTTAGCATTTGTTGTAAAGCTGGTTTGGTGGTATTGAACTCTCAGCTTTTGCTTGTCTGTAAAGGTTTTAATTTCTCCATCAAATCTGAATGAGATCCTTGCTGGGTAGAGTAATCTTGGTTGCAGGTTTTTCTCCTTCATCACTTTAAATATGTCCTGCCAGTCCCTTCTGGCTTGCAGAGTTTCTGCTGAATGATCAGCTGTTAACCTTATGGGGATTCCCTTGTGTGTTATTTGTTGTTTTTCCCTTGCTGCTTTTAATATGTTTTCTTTGTATTTAATTTTTGATAGTTTGATTAATATGTGTCTTGGTGTGTTTCTCTTGGATTTATCCTGTATGGGACTCCCTGTGCTTCCTAGACTTGATTAACTATTTCCTTTCCCATATTAGGGAAGTTTTCACTATAATCTCTTCAGATTTTTTTCTCAGTCCCTTTCTTTTTCTCTTCCTCTTCTGGAACCCATATAGTTCGAATGTTCATGTGTTTAATGTTGTCCCAGAGATTTCTGAGGCTGTCCTCAGTTCTTTTCATTCTTTTTTCTTTATTCTGCTCTGCAGTAGTTATTTCCACTATTTTTGCTTCCAGGTCACTTATCCGTTCTTTGCCTCAGTTATTCTGCTATTGATCCCTTCTAGAGAATTTTGAGTGTCATTTATTGTGTTGTTTATCGTTGTTTGTTTCATCTTTAGTTCTTCTAGGTCCATGTTAAATGTTTCTTGCATATTGTCTATTCTATTTCCAAGATTTTGGATCATCTTTACTATCATTATTCTGAATTCTTTATCAGGTAGACTGCCTATTTCCTCTTCATGTGTTACGTCTGGTGTGTTTTTATCTTGCTCCTTCATCTGCTGTTTTTTTTTCAGTCTTCTCATTTTGCTTATCTTACTGTGTTTGGGGTCTCCTTTTTGCAGGCTGCAGGTTCCTAGTTCCTGTTGTTTTTGGTGTCTGTCCCCAGTGGCTAAGGTTGGTTCAGTGGGTTGTGTAGGCTTCCTGGTGGAGGGGACTAGTGCCTGTGTTCTGGTGGATGAGGCTGGATCTTGTCTTTCTGGTGGGCAGGTCCACGTCTGGTGGTGTGTTTTGGGGTGTCTGTGGACTTATTATGATTTTAGGCAGCCTCTCTGCTAATGGGTGGAGTTGTGTTCCTTTCTTGCTAGTTGTTTGGCATAGGGTGTCCAGCACTGTTGGTTGCTGGTCGTTGAGTGAATCTGGGTCTTGGCATTGAGATGGAGATCTCTGGGAGATTTTTGCCGTTTGATATTACGTGGAGCTGGGAAGTCTCTTGTGGACCAGTGTATTGAAGTTGGCTCTTCCACCTCAGAGGCAGAGCACTGACTCCTGGCTGGAGCACCAAGAGCTTTTTATCCACACGGATCAGAATAAAAGGGAGAAAAAATAGAAAGAAAGAAAGATGATAAAATAAAATAAAATAGAAAAGTAAAATAAAATAAAGTTATTAAAATAAAAAATAAGTATTAAGAAAAAAGTTTTAAAAAATAAGAAAAACAAAACAAAAAAAACAAAAAAAATGGACGGACAGAATCCTAGGACAAATGGTGAATGCAAAGCTATACAGACAAAATCACACACAGAAGCATACACATACACACTCACAAAAAGAAAAAGGGGAAAAAATAATATATCTTTGCTACCAAAGTCTACTTCCTCAATTTGGGATGATGTGTTGTCTATTCAGGTATTCTGCAGATGCAGGGTACATCAAGTTGATTGTGGAGCTTTAATCCGCTGCTCCTGAGGCTGCTGGGAGAGATTTCCCTTTCTCTTCTTTGTTTGCACAGCCCCTGGGGTTCAGCTATGGATTTGGCCCTGCCTCTGCATGTAGGCCGCCTGAGAGCATCTGTTCTTTGCTCAGCCAGGACGGGGTTAAAGTAGCAGCTGATTCAGGGGCTCTGGCTCACTCAAGCCAGGTGGAGGGAGGGGTACAGATGTACGGCGAGCCTGCAGCGGCAGCAGCCTGAGTGACATTGCATGAGCATGATGTGCGCCGTGCGTTCTCCCCAGGAAGTTGTCCCTGGATCCCGGGACCCTGGCAGTGGCGGGCTGCACAGGCTCCCAGGAGCGGTGGTGTGGATAGTAACCTGTGCTCGCACACAGGCTTCTTGGTGGCGGCAGCAGCAGCCTTAGCGTCTCATGCCCGTCTCTGGGGTCCGCGCTTTTAGCCACCGCTCGCGCCCGTCTCTGAAGCTCCTTTAAGCAGCGCTCTTAATCCCCTCTCCTCACGGATCAGGAAACAGAGAGGGAAGAAAAAGTCTCTTGCCTCTTCAGCAGGTCCAGACCTTTTCCCAGACTCCCTCCCGGCTAGCCGTTGTGCACTAGCCCCTTCAGGCTGTGTTCATGCCGCCAACCCCAGTCCTCTCCCTGCACTCCAAACAAAGCCCGAGCCTCAGCTCCCAGCCCCGCCCGCCCCAGCGGGTGAGCAGACAAGGCTCTCGGGCTGGTGAGTGCCGGTCGGCACCGATCCTCTGTTCGGGAATCTCCCCACTTTGCCCTCCACACCCCTGTTCCTGTGCTCTCCTCCACGGCTCCAAAGCTTCCCCCCCTCCGCCACTCGCAGTCTCCGCCCCCGAAGGGGCTTCCTAATGTGTGGAAACCTTTCCTCCTTCCCAGCTCCCTCCCACTGGTGCAGGTCCCATCCCTATTCTTTGTCTCTGTTTTTTTCTTTTTTCTTTTGCCCTACCCAGGTACGTGGGGAGTTTCTTGCCTTTTGTGAGGTCTGAGGTGTTCTGCAGCGTTCAGTAGGTGTTCTGTAGGAGTTGTTCCACACGTAGGTGTATTTTTGATGTATCTGTGGGGAGGAAGGTGATCTCCACATCTTACTCTTCTGCCATCTTGAAGCTCCTCCTCTGTGTCTCCAGGTATATTCTTTTATGTGGCTAGACTCATTTCTCCACTCTGCTCTGTCCTAGAGCATCCACGGATTGCAACCATAGGCTTCTACACCAAGGTCCTCCACAACATGGCACCAACCGTAAGCAGCCTTATTTCCCACATGTCCCTAGTAAGGGATATGGATATATCCAAGAAACCATCCCAGCTTTTAAGAAGATTTGATATGATATAGGAGGAAAACATGTATATAATTTTCTGGATGAGGCATGTGATAAATACCATGCAAGTGGCTCAGACAGTGTATTTAAGAACTCAAAAACAGGAGGCCTCATCTGTGCCTGGGACAACTGAGAAAATTATAATAAAAGTGGTGGCATTTGAGCTGGGTTTAGAATAAGAGAATAATTGAATTGTGTAGTATTTTAAGAAAATTATTAGATTATTGAGAAGATGAATAGAAGATAGAAAATAATTAGAAAGTTTTTGTGATACTAAAGGGATTTTGAAACTGAGCTTACTTGAATTCCTACAACCAGAACTTAGAATGACTTAAATACCATGTAGAATGTAGGGTGTTAGAAAGGAACATCCTCACTGAGCTATAGGAAAAGAAAGTTAGATTAATGAGCTGATTTTTCTTCTACCTTCTACCCATGCACTACTCCATTCTATATCCTCTTCCCTGCTTGGTGCCTCAGTTGGCCAACCCCTACAGATGCATCAGCGACTGGACTCCCTTGCGCTCTGGCTTCTGGCTGAGTTGAGCCAATGGGAAACATCAGCAGGAGAAGAAAATGTTTGGGGCGTATCTTCTGCTCTCTGCCTGCTTTGTCATCACACCTCTAGGAACAGCTGCCTCCCTCTATGACTCTAGCTCTCTCTGAGCTCCAGTAATACTGTTTTTCCACTTGCTCCTTCAGCAGTAGGAGTGTTAATGGTTTCTTCTGCTGCTGGTTTCTGGGTTCCTCACCATTCTTCATTTGTTCTCTTGGCCCTGCCTACACCTCCAAAAGGTTTCCTTTCATAAGAGCCTCTTCATTTGAATGATCTGGGGGAAATTCTGTTTCGTACTGATAACCAGACTTATCCAATGAAACACTAATGGGTAAACTAGATATTTATAGAAAATTAAATTATTATCTAATAGGTGCTTATTTATTTTTAAACATAGCAAATATTTTTTGAGGACAAAAACCCTTAGTGGTCATCTTCACCAACTCTTATTTTTAAGTGTAAGGTCTATACCTGGGATTGGAGGAGACTTGGTATAAAGGAGAGACATGAACAAGGGTCCAGACATAAGAGGGAACAGGCATCAAAGCAAACTTGTGCCTACTTCGTATTTTTCTTCAGTGCCCACTTTGGCCTTGAGCTTGAGTTGCTGATTTTAGAAGAGACTGAGGGGGAAAATCAGGAAAATCTGGCTAGAGGGCAGGGCTAGTGACTACCTGATATTCTGGGGATGCTGTACTGTGTAATGCACAAAGCAGATGATTCTATCTATTTGATGGAGCAACACACACACTCCCTTACATGTTTGTTTTGTGCAGTTTCTAGGACTCATATTTTTTGTGCTGACCATTGGTCACTTAGCATTAAGTAGGAACTCAGAAGTTCCATAACTTTTCCAAGAGACCTAGTTTAGCTTGTTATATAACCTTGTCATGGCTTTCCTGCTTATGGCAGTTTGAGGACCTGGTGGCAGTTTTTTGCCTCTATTTACATTTATCTACATCCTACATTCTGTGGCAACTTCCTGAACTTGGGAAACCTCTTTAATAATTCAGACTCTGATTAGCAAAGGCCTAGGGTCCTGGCTCCTGTCCTGTCACTGAGAGAGGTCCCTTCAGACCAGAGACCATCTGGGAAGCCTAGATACTCCTGATGGAAGTAGTACAGACCCCCAAGGAACACTGGAATAAAACTATAGCTTCTGGCATCTTCTGGATGTGGGGTAAATTCCTGCTCAAGGCTTCTTTGATACAGACATGCAGCTCTGAGGGCATCTTAGGCTCCCAGAAAACTCTTGTGCTATCTCTGGACTAAAACCACAGCCCTGGGAGCAAAAGTTGTCCTTAAGTGACTGAATGAATAGCACTCATGTATTCTCTCATCCCTGCTCTGCTACAAACCAGGACTGGGCAAGCTCTCCTTGCTTCAGTCTCTCGTGGCTGTAGTGTGTGTGTTTCTTTCTCCGTGATCAGCCCAGATTTGATCAAATCTGAAAACCCTACATAATGTATGCCAAGCACATTCAGATTCATTTGCATGTAAATCATCCCAGATGACGCTTTATAAAGATTTCTAAGATGCCTCTTAATAAGCATTTTCAAGCCTCTTTTATTTTTCTGTAAACACTCTCTTTAATCTCAAGCTCTGGAAGGTTTGAATTTGGTTTGAAATGGCAAGCCCAGGAATTCTGAGCAGATTCTGACAGGCCCGAGTTCTCCCAGTACTACTTTTCATCCTTCAGAGATTGACTCAGAATCCCTTGGCCAGACAGATGAAGAGTCCCAGCTGTCAACTCACGTCTCCCACTGGTACTTTATTCTCATTGGCTTTAAAAGCAAGAGTGTTTTCATGTTTTAAATGCTCATTTACAAACCGTTTCTCATCTCTTGAGTCTTTCCAATGTTCCCACTGAGGCCTCCATGCTCCCAGGGGAATTTTCTCTCGTTTAGGAATAAATAGGAAGAAGGGGGGTGAGAGGAACAGCCCTCTTCTGATAAGCTGTCCCAGCTGACAAGCCCTTCCCCTCAGACCCATCCACTTAGATCAATGAACATTTCACAGGCTTAACCAGTTATCTTCAAGAGAAGACAAGACCGTTACGTAACCACACATACAAAGAGGTACGCAACATAAAAAATGCTTCCCACAGATTTCAAATAGGAAAAAATGTGAGTTTCCTATATTATGCAACCCCATAGGAATACCCTTCTCCTCTCATTCAATTCTTCTTTAAACCAGTCATTCATTTTGTTATTGTTTCCTTATAATTAAAAAATTCCACTAACCCTCTCTTAAGCAGTGTCCTATATATTTTTCTGTATGTGTATTTTCTATATTCATAAACACAGATCAACAAATGTGCAATTTGGAAATTTGCTCTTTAGAGACATTCGTTTTAGAATCTTGTGTGAATATTTATCTGAATTCAAATATATATGAAACTTGAGTTTTTGTAGGATCACTGTTATTGACCTTCTATGGTATATAGTCAGGCTCTTCTGCACATGGTCCACAAATATATACTGAATGAAACATTGCAAAGATTGAAACATACCATTTTCTGATTTTTAAAGTATACTTGAAATAATAGCAGAAATATGTTCTGTTTAGGTCTCTGGATAAAGCACAATAATTATTATTGGTAAAATAATCATTAATAATTATTATGTAACTAACACTTTATGGTCCACAAAATTCTTACATATACAATCTATTTTTGCATACAGTTTCATTTTTCATCTTGAGATACTGGTTCGGTTTATTTGCAAGCTATATTAGTCTCCACGTTAAAGGTATCCAGGCATCTTTTATTACCATTTCCATGATGTAATTGTGGGATTATTTTCCCCCAAACCTAGCCTTCCAAAATATAGAAGAAAGCTGATTGAGTTCACTAATTTACTACACTTTCTGGTATATGATATAATGCATGTGGAATGTCTCCTCTCTTCTCAAACCTAGTAAATTGGTTAGAATACAGGTCAAAATGCTGTAATAAAGATACTCAACAATAGAGTAGAACAAATGAGTTAGAAGCCTATATCCCTCTCTCATTACAGCTCAGAGCTGAGCAGTCCAGGGAGGGAGGCTTCCTTTTGTCCATAGGAAATGTAGTGCTCAGGCTGCTGGATACTCTGCCATCCTCAGTGTGTGCCTTCCATCTCTGGCCCAAGGCAGCTATTCCAGCTGTTGCCATTTCCCAGCCAGGAGAAAGAGGGAAATGTATGTGGGACAGCCTTTAAGGTCCAAACCTCAAAAGGCCACTTCTTGTCAAACCTACTGCAAGAACTTAGTCACTAAGTCATACGTCAGCATAAGGAAGGCTGGGAAATATTGTGTCTAGCTGACTTGCCACGTGCCCTGCTGAGATTCTATAACTAAAATGAAGAAGGAGCAAAAGGACACTAGAAGAAAATTAGCAGGGTCTGCCACAATTTGGCCAAACTATCTGTGTACTTGGGGTATGTTTTCTTGTCTGGGAGTCGGGATGAGCAGAGGAGGCATCTGAAAAAAAAAAATTGTCCGAAGAGGAAGCCAAAGGCAAGAGCTTTGTCCCATAGCATTTCTTCCATTGTTGAAGGAAAGGAACAGCACTGAGGATAACATGAGGTAGGTCACCTGCACATCTTTTTGACTGACCCCTATGCACATGTATCTGAGTCCTCAGGAAAGAGAAAGCTAAACATTTTTAACAAGAAACAACATTTTTCACCCAAAGTCTGTTTGGAAAGAGCAATGCAGAGTTAGTTGGGAGCAACCTGCCAGGGTCTCCAGACAAGGCAATACAGGGAGGCAGTTTCAATGGTAACACCTGCCTCAGTGGTGCTGAGGCAGGACAGGTGGCTTCAGGACTAGATTGCTGGATTGGAGTTGGCATTAGCAGGCATGGGGCGGGGGGCACATGGGCCGCCTGGAGGTCCTACCTCAGTAGAGGAAAGTAGCCGGAAATGACTCCATGGAAGGCACAATTGGCAGTGAAAAGGCACTGTCAGCCCAGCCCCAATTCCCGGAACCACCATATTGGAAGATGATTGATTGGAAGGAGTCCCTGGGAGAGAAAGTTGACTTTCTCTCAGCTACGAATGAGTACAAAGTTAGTGTGATGTCATTGGAAAAGTCTATGTTTATTTTTTTACTATAAAAACAGTAAAACAAATTTACACCTCTGTCTACTTCCCCCCAGAAATGTTGACACATGGTATAGTTTCTGCTTATCTATGCCTAGGTGTTAGTTTCCCAAATCCAACAGTCTACAGTAATTGGGTATACAAAAGTTAAAATAATAGCATTTACTCAAATGACTCTTTGTTATTTAATGGACAAAGTACAAAATAATCCAAAGGGCAAATGCATTCCTCAGATACATTCACCAGCAGTTTTTCTCTAAATTACAAATATAGAACTCAGAATTGTCCCCCTTCTAAAATTATCACAAAAGCCAAACAAGACGAAAGCTATTTCCCCTCTTCATATATTTATAAAAGGTCCATCATTTCTGTCTCTCATTACACAGTAACCCTATCTTCAAAGTGACAAGAGATGCATCTTTATGTAAATGCTTTGAACTACATGTAGTACAGACTTCCACATGAGTCAAGTTAAAATTCATTTCACGTGGTCTGAAAGTATAGTACTCTACCAGATGAGTTTGGGTGGAAGCAAAATGGTTCAGCACATTTGATTTTCCATTGACTTGATATTTATGTTGGGTATTCAGTTGTTTTAAAGCATGACTAAAGAGTGTAAAAATGGTATAGGAATCCATGGGTCCAGCAGAATTCTCTGCTTGGCTGAATTCCCTGAGCTACATCTATATGTATTTTCTAGACCTCTTAGAACACTCAAGCCTTTTGAGTGTTCTGGGATTGCAGTGATTGAGGAAAGTGTCATTGTAAATAACAATTTTCTATTTAAAACCCTTTCAGCAAAGAAGCTTCTTTCCCATACAGGTGTAGGATTCCTCAAAAATTTCAAGAGAAAGAAAATGAAAAAGAAAAGGTGATTTTTCCATAGGGCAATGAAATGGCTCAGGGATATATTAGTTGACTTTTATATTTTTATTTCTCTCCTTAAAGCCAAGGAAGATTTCTAAATTTTGACAGTACACAGGGTGGGGGTCAGCAGGGAAGAAAGTAAGCTTGGCAATGTGGAATAGATTCTTAGAAGTAATTGACTTTACTTAGGATCTAACTCTGAGGGAAAATGCTGCAGGAGGCTCAAGTTTTATTGCCATTTTTAAATTATTTTTGTCTAGTATTGGCTTTACCTTTAAAATATTTAGCCTCTTTCACTTGCTGTGATCCTCCCCAGCAAACACTGAACACTGCTGATCACGTGGTCAGCCTTGGATAAGATTAAGTATTAGATTTTTCACTTTCCTCTCCCCTCCACCTCCTCCTAAGACTCTGAGGTTCTCACATTGTAATTTCAAGATTTCTCCCTTTTTCTCTTTTTTATGCCGGCAAAAGACTGCTTTTCACTTGTATTAAAACTGTCAAAACTGCCCAAAGGGAAAAAATATATGTTTTCCCATTGGTACTGAAAAGAGTGAAGAAGCATATTTTGGCAGTTTCAGTGTAGGTGTGAAATTTTCATACAGCTCTACTAGAGAGGTACACAAGTCTGACCCTGTTGGAGCATCTGATATTTCATGGATGGCAATTTCTTTAAAAGGTATGGCCTAGGGCTAAATTAAAAGATGGGGATTTAGACTAGAAATGATAGCATTCCGTTGAAACAACTGTCAATTATGTGAAAGATGCTTTTGCATATTCAGAAAGCAAATGGTGTCCCTTTAAATTTTCCCTATGGCAAGTTTTATTGTAAAATGAAGATTTGGAGTTATACAACAAAAATGTAGTTTAGCCTACAGAACCCACACCATAACAATGCAATATATATTAGACTGTGAGGTATTGATTTTACATGAAAGCATATCAGTTAGTGAAATGCAGAAACCAATAAAGCATCACCATGGCTGCATAGGAGATCTCTAGACACAATTTAGTTTTACACTTACACCAATTATTGGCTTTGTTGCATTTTTAAAAAGTATGGCATTTATTCTTAGAAGGTTTTTTAAAAATTCAATCAAATCAATTACATTGATTTCGTATCCTATATTAAGCAACAGTCTTACATTAGAGTTGACACTTTTTTTTTTTTCTTTGCGGTACGCGGGCTTCTCACTGTTGTGGGCTCTCCCGTTGCAGAGCACAGGCTCCGGACGCACAGGCTCAGTGGCCATGGCTCAGCGGCATGTGAGATCTTCCCGGACCGGGGCACGAACCCGCGTCCCCTGCATCGGCAGGCAGACTCTCAACCACTGCGCCACCAGGGAAGCCCTAGAGTTGACACATTTTGATGAGTACTGTGAAAGTACCCAAACTGGGCTAAATTCTCCGAATTTTTTCCAAGGATTTGGCTGCCCAACATGAATATAAATATCGATCTTTATTTTACACACAATTTATAGGCTGGTCCATTGCTGATATTACCTCACAATTGAACAATGGAAATTTATTGAAATAAAATGTTTACTGCCCAACATGTTTTCAACACAGTTTTAGAATATTAGATTAATAATTGATCAGCTTCACAGAAGAGTGAGCTGTAATTTTTAAATCAAATAGGTTCATGTAAGCCAATCCTCTATACATATACACAAGGATGTCTCAATACAATTGAATCTTATTATATTTAGTATACCTAAAAATTCATGACATATAAGAACTAGTTATTTCTATTCCTAATAGAAGATATCTAAGAAATACTTTAGGTTCACAGTCTCTTTCCAGTTCTTGCATATTAGATGTTGTTGAATCTTCTCAGATTTTATATATAGCCATAACTTTTATTTTTATTGTAGAATCAATTTTTGAGATATGGGAAATCTCTAATGGGGGAATCTCAATGTATCACTCAGTCTTTGCTTGAATTTTTTTTTCAGGAAAAACAGATGTATTTTGTAATCACTCAAATTTTAGAAGTGGATTCTTATGGTAAAATGAAATCCTTTTTCCTATGATTTTTACTTAAGTTAATTCTGTCTCTGGAGTCATAGAGAATAAATCCAGTTCATATGATTATAATTCAGGTATTTATGGATGTATATATCATTCTTTCCCTTGGCCTTCTTTTCTTTAGGTTTAAAGCCCTTGGTTTCTGTAGTCTATTGGCCTCAAGTTTATAATCTCTTATCTGGGACATTCATTAAACTCTTTTCTCACCATTTTGAGTTCATCTCAATCTTCATGTTTCGACCCTAGTAATTTCTCTCCCTTACTAACTTTTCAGTTGTTAGATGCTGTTTCTGTAAGGAATTTAAAACATTAATTCTGATCAAGAAACCAGAAAAAGTCCAGAATTTTGACATTTCTATGAATCACAATTTGGGTTCTCAGGACACTGTGTAGATCCTGTTGCCATTGTGCATCTCAGCCTTCACCCCATGCAACCATCAAACCAACAGCTTAAGAACCAGGCAGGAAAAAAAAAAAAAAAAAACCAGGCAGGGAATTTCTCAAATGCTCCAAATAGCTGCACATCACTATAGATTATGACTGCTTGGATTTAGGGAGCATTTTTTTTGGCTGGGGAAACATTCCAATGGGATAGATTTATCTATGTAAACCACGTAGCTCAGCTGAAGCTGCTGTTCGGCATTCAAAATTGCCAGCTCCATCTCCTTTCTGCACAGAAATGCACACTTCTTCCTATAATAAAGATATTTTATAATAGCAATAAGGCAACTCCAGAGTGTGTGGTTATCACGAGATAATCATACCCTAGAGGGATTACAGACACTTGGCTGTGCCTCATAACACCCCATGTGTGTGTTTATCTCATGATAACCACACTCACTTATTGTGTCTTATTGCCTAATTATCCTCTTCTAATGCAAAATACTAATTTTTTGTCTGAAACAATATGTGCAAGGATGCATTGCTAACAGTCACATGAAGACATTGACAAACAATGCTGTTGTTACTCTATATTCACTTCCCACCAGAAAATTGATACACAAGAAGAAAATTCTGAGAGTGAGAGAACATTCCAGTCCATTTCTGTATGAGCTGCTTCTTAAAATGACTATATAGAAGCCTCTGTTTTACCCATTAATGCTATAAGATAAATTACCCAGACATTTTTCTTCCTCTTTTAGACTTAAGTTCTCTCAATTATAATTGAATATTAGAGAATAAGCAGGAATTTCAAACCTGAAAAAATAAAAAGACACTAAGTTCATTTACTTCCAGAAAGTTAATGGCAGAGATTGATTTTTATTTATTGAGTTACCTAATTTAATAAGAATATCTGTATGCTGCTTAGTATTCCTTCACATATATTTCAACTGTCAACCTTTCCAGTTGAAAAATATAAAATTTTGTACCTTACAGTAGTGTGATTCATACAATTCTATCAATCTTGAATCCTTTTACTAACTTTTATAAAGTGAAATTATTGCCTAATAATTACATAATTATCTCCATTCTGCATAGTAATATTTATTATTTTTACATTACATCATTATGTAACAGTTAAAGCCAATAGTGGTTACATGTACAGATTTCCTATGAATCTGATCTCAGGAATGAACATTTTCAAGTTTTATTTTCTAAAGTTTTATTTATAGATCTTTGAATATATTTGAGACCCTGCAAAGGCCATTAAGGACTCTACTGTATTTCAGTACTTCAATTAAATTTAAATTATTCTGAGTAAAAAGAAAGCCTAGTTTTAGAGGACGTTTACAAAGAAAGTAATGATATATTCTTAGAAGTTCATTTCATATATGTATGTGTGTGTGTCTGTGTGTGAATTCATGTGTGTATATACATACTACCTGTATTTTTAATAAATATTCTTTCAGTACTTATTTCTGCAGAACATGACAATTGTTCTCAAGGTCACTCCTTATATTTTCTTAACCTTACAAACTCAGTTTCCTCTTCCTGGTTTCTGACATCATAAATAAAACTGGGTCGAATTTGCCTCAGTTTAATAAGCCTGTTCCTTCTGAACTGTCTGGTTACAGGCTGCAAGATGAGCTGTTGCTCTCTCCCTGGAGTCCTGTTCCAAGGGTACATACTTGAACTTTGATTTTAGGGATGGATTACCCACCTGCATTTACTAACAAAGACTGTGCTAAATCTCAATCTATAAAGAACAGGTAAATACAGCAACAATTATTAGTGACTTGAGGGCAGCATTAGATTGTTGTAAGGACTAAAAGGTGAAAAGATACTTTAGAAGTTGCTACTCCATTAACAGAGGGAAAATGCAATGTTTACTTAACTCTCAATTATTTACTGGCACATAATTAATGGGAAATACTGTTTTATTGTTTTTAGACACAGGCATATTTTCTTAGAACTGAAAGGCATCTTAGAGCTTATCTATTCCAATCACCTCTTTATATAGCCAAGAAAATTTGACAACACCATCTATTCTGTTTACTTGTTTTTCACTAAGAGCCAGAAAGGAAGATCTCTTAAATCAATATACATAATTATGTACACCAGAAATGGTGTGAGCCTGAAATTAAGCAAACTTAGTTAAAGCAAACCTTTTTAGACTACTAGTTCTGGACATTATTCTTCTTAGCATGCAGTTGGGGAACCATAAAGAGTTGAGTAGTCTGAATAGGTGAAAATATTGGACAACATTCCAAGCTTTTGAATGCCCTATATTTTCATTTGACTTTGTGAATAAAAATTGCCAACATGTAGTTGGAGAAGATTTCTTAGAGTTTTCTAGGTATTAAGCAGTTGTTATGAAAGGCTTCACTACTAGAAACTAACTACGTTCTGGATACACTAGCACAACTATTCTTTAATGCATTGCTGAAATCATGTGTAAGAGCAAAACTTTCCTAGAACCAAGAAACACATAAGAAAAAGAACAGTGAGCTGAAAGTGGAAAAAGAGTGGCAAGATAAAAGCAAATAGGAAAGTAAATTCTGCCTTTGGGGTAAATGCTAATACTAGTACTGGGATAAGGAAAGGAAACTATACCTTAGGCCCATGATTTTTTTGTGGCAATCCAATTTAGTAAGAAATTAATAACAAAAAGATACATTTTAAAAACATAAGTTAGAAACTAAAAATATAGTTCACAACCACTGACAGTATAAAGAAGATAGAATGGAACTGGAGGAACAAAACAAAACAATGTAATTAAACTATACAAAATTTGTAGAATGCAGCAAAAGTGATAATTTGAAGGATGTTTACAGCCCTAAATCATTACATTAAATTTAAAAATTGCTGAAAAATAACAACCTAAGCATCTAATACAAGAAGTCAGGAAAAGAACAATAAACTTAAATATGATAGACCTAAAGCAATAGAAGACTAGAAATAATACAAATAAAATTTTAAATAAAAAACAAAAATGCAAAAGAGAGTATCTACAAAGAAATCGTTCTTTGAAGAGAACCTAAAGTAAAATTGATTTAAAAAAAAGAAAAATGGAGATGATGCATAAACAATATTAGTAAGAAATGGGAAATAATTGTATACAGGTTAGATTTTTTCTTTAATTAACAGTAACTTTTTAAATTTTATTTTTTTATACAGCAGGTTCTTATTAGTTATCTATTTTATACATATGTGTATATGTCAATCCCAATCTCCCAATTCATCCCACCACCACCCCACCACCCCCGCTTTCCCCCCGTGGTGTCCATACATTTGTTCTCTACATCTCTGTCTCTCTTTCTGCCTTGCAAACTGGTTCATCTGTACCATTTTTCTAGATTCCACAAATATGCATTAATATACGATATTTGTTTTTCTCTTTCTGACTTACTCCACTCTGTATAACAGTCTCAGTCCATTCACATCTCTGAAAATGACCCAATTTCGTTCCTTTTTATGGCTGAGTAATATTCCATTGTATATATGTACCACATCTTCTTTATCCATTCATCTGTCGATGGGCATTTAGGTTGCTTCCATGACCTGGCTATTGAAAATAATGCTGCAATGAATGTTGGGGTGCATGTGTCTTTTCGAATTATGGTTTTCTCTGGGTATATGCCCAGTAGTAGGATTGCTGGGTCATATGGTAACTCTATTTTTAGTTTTTAAGGAACCTCCATACTGTTCTCCATAGTGGCTGTACCAATTTACATTCCTACCACCAGTGCAAGAGGGTTCCCTTTTCTCCACACCCTCTGCAGCATTTATCGTTTGTAGATTTTCTGATGATGCCCATTCTAACTGGCGTGAGGTGATACCTCATTGTAGTTTTGATTTGCATTTCTCTAATAATTAGCGATGTTGAGCAGCTTTTCATGTGCCTCTTGGCCATCTATATGTCCTCTTTGGAGAAATGTCTATTTAGGTCTTCTGCCCATTTTTGGATTGGGTTGTTTTTAAATATTGAGCTGCAAGAGTTTTTTATATATTTTGGCGATTAATCCTTTGTCCATTGATTCATTTGCAAATATATTCTCCCATTCTGAGGGTTGTCTTTTCATCTTGTTTTATAGTTTCTTTTTCTGTGCAAAAGCTTTTAAGTTTCATTAGGTCTCATTTGTTTATTTTTGTTTTTATTTCCATTACTCTAGGAGGTGGGTCAAAAAAGATCTTGCTGTGATTCATGTCAAAGAGTGTTCTTCCTATGTTTTCCTCTCAGAGTTTTATAGTGTCTGGTCTTACATTTAGGTTTTTAATCCATTTTGAGTTTATTTCTGTGTATGGTGTTAGGGAGTGTTCTAATTTCATCTTTTACATGTAGCTGTTCAGTTTTCCCAGCACCACTTATTGAAGAGACTGTCTTTTCTCCATTGTTTATGTTTGCCTCCTTTGTCATGGATTAGTTGACCATAGGTGCGTGGGTTTATCTCTGGGTTTTCTATCTGGATACAGGTTAGATTTAATTGTGACTAAGAACTGTGAATCTCTTAATGACAAGAAATTTGAAAATTAGAAAAATGACACATTTCTAGAAAAATGTAACAGTACAAATGACTTGAAAAGACATTGAAAAACTATATATTCTGTATTCATTAAAGTAATTGAAAGCCAGAACTAGAAGATTTTCCTGAAAAGTTCTACTGATCATTGAAGGAACATACCATTTCAATATTATATAAATTTTTCCAGAGGACATAAAAATAGAGGGCACTGTAAGTCATAATATGACTAGTATAATTCTGAAATCAAAAAAGGGTGTTCAAGGTAGGAAAATCACAAGCCCATTTCATTCATGAATTTATATGAAAAATTCCACAAAAACATATTTTAAAAAACCTGATTACATTTATTATAGGAATTTCAGTGTGATTTAATGCTATTAAATATACAACTATAATTTACTGTACAGGGAGATTAAAAGAGAAAATGATTTTCTTTTAATTCTTTTATTTTATATTGGAGTATATTTGATTTACAATGTTGTGTTAGTTTCAGGTGTACAGAAAAGTGATTTAGTTATACATATATCTTTCTTTTTCAGATTCTTTTCCCATAGACGTTATTACAGAGTATTAAATACAGTTCCCTGTGCTATACAGTAGGTCCTTGTTGATTATCTATTTTACATATAGTACAGTGTATATGCTAATCTCAACCTCCTAATTTATTCCACCCTGCTGCAACATTTCCCCTTTGGTAACCATAAGTTTGTTCCCTAAGTCTGGGTGTCTGTTTTGTAAATAAGTTCACTTGTATCTTTTTTTTTTTTTTTTAGATTCCAGATATAAGTGATATCATATATTTGTCTTTGTCTGACTTCACTTAGTATGATAATCCCTAGATCCATTCATTTTGCTGCAAATGGCATTATTTCATTCTTTTTATAGCTGAGTAACATTCCATTTTATATATGTACCACATCTTCTTTATCCATTCCTCTGTCAATGGACATTTAGGTTGCTTCCATGTCCTGGCTATTGTAAATAGTGTTGCAATGAACATTGGGGTGCATGTATCTTTTCAAATTTTGGTTTTCTCCTGATATGCCCAGGAGTGGGATTGCTGGGTCTAGAGCTAGATTGGTAGCTCTGTTTTTAGTACTGTTCTCCAAAGTGGCTGTACCAATTTACATTCTCACCAACAGTGTAGGAGGGTTCCCTTTTCTCCACACCCTCTCCAGCATTTATTGTTTGTAGACTTTTTGATGATGGCCATTCTGACTAATGTGGGGTGATACCTCATTGTAGTTTTGATTTCCATTTCTCTAATAGTGATGTTGAGCATCTTTTTATGTGCTTTTTGGCTATCTCTACGTCTTCTTTGGAGAAATGTCCATTTAGATTTACCACCCATTTTTCGATTGGGTTGTTTGGTTTTTGCTATTGAGCTGCATGAACTATTTATATATTTTGGAGATTAATCCCTTGTCAGTCACATCGTTTGCAAATATTTTCTCCCATTCTGTGGGCTGTCTTTTCATTTTGTTTATGGTTTCCTTTGATGTGAAGAAGCTTTTAAATTTAACTAGGTCTATTTGTTTATTTTTGTTTTTATTTTCATTATTCTAGGAGGTGAATGCAAAAAGATATTGCTACAATTTATGCGAAAGAGTAAATTTATGTCTACCTATGCTTTCCTCTAAGAGTTTTGTAGTATCCAGTGTTACATTTAGGTCTTTAATCCATTTTGAGGGTTTTTTTGGTATATGGTGTTAGCGAATGTTCTAATTTCATTCTTTTACATGTAGCTGTCCAGTTTTCCCAGCACCAATTATTGAAGAGACTGTCTTTCTCCATGGTATATTCTTGCCTCTTTTGTCATAGATTAATTGACCATAGGTGTATGGGTTTATTTCTGGGCTTTCTATCCTGCTCCATTGATCTATAAGTCTGTTTTTGTGCCAGTATCATACTGTTTTGATTGCTCTGACTTTATACTATAGTCTGAAGTCAGGGAGCCTGATTCCTCCAGTTTTGTTTTTCTTTCTCAAGATTGCTTTGGCTATTCAGGGTCTTTTGTGTTTCCACATAAATTTTAATATTTTTTTCTCTAGATCTGCAAAAAAAAATCCGTTGGTAATTTGATAGGGATTACATTGAAGCTGTGGATTTCCTTGGGTAGTACAGTCATTTTGAATATATTGATTCTTTCAACCCAAGAACATGGTATATCTTTCCATCTGTTTGTGTCATCTTCAATTTCTTTCAACAGTATCTTATAATGTGTTGAGTACAGGTCTTTTGCCTTCTTAGGTAGGTTTATTCCTAGGTATTTTATTCTTTTTGATATGACAGTAAGTGGGACTGTTTCCTTAAATTCTCTTTCTGATCTTTCATTGTTAGTGTATAGGAATGCAAGAGATTTCTGTGTATTAATTTTGTACCCTGCAACTTTACCAAATTCACTGATGAGCTCTCATAGTTTTCTGGTAGCATATTTAGAATGAAAGTTTCACTTCTTTTCCAATTTGGATTCCTTTTATTTCTTTTTCTTCTCTGATTGCCATGGCTAGGACTTCCAAAACTATGTTGAATAAAAGCGGTGAGAGTGGCACCACTTTTTTTTTTTTTTTTAGGAACATACCCTTTTATTGTCTAGCTCTTTTGACAGTTTCATGTCTCTCTAAAGGAGACGGGAAGTTTGGAGTATTATTGGGTCTTTCAGTGGAAAAGAGGAGTGGGCAGGAACACTGGAGGTGAGTGAATATCTTAACACATGGGAATGCGCCACTGGAACATCCAAACCCACACCTGGCATGCTCCCCATCACAGTCTGCTTTATTGTCCCTTTAAAAGAAATATGGAACAATATGTAGCAAAACAAATAAATTACTCTCCATCTCTCAGAAAGCAAGTTCACCTTCTGGACAGGTGCTTCTAAAGAAGTGAGCTTTTCAACTTCCTTGGCTCCAGCCAGTAGGAGATGAGAGGCCCCTGCTTCCCACATCTCAAGATTTCTTGTTAGACTTGGGATCTTGTTGCTTGGGCATCTCTCCTCCATCTTCCAAATCCATCTCTTCAGCAACTGACATACATGGGACCTGGAGATACCACGTGGCAGATGCCACAATCCTGTGGAGGCAGAGAGGTCGTTTGTGTTCTGGCACTCTGATGATGAAGAAGTAAAAAGGCACTTCTTGTCTTATTCTTGTCTTGTTCCTGGTCTCACAGGAAATGCTTTCAGCTTTTCACCATTGAATATGATGTTAGCTGTGGGTTTGTCACATATGACCTTTATTATGTTGAGGTATGTTCCCTCTATGCCCACTGTCTGTAGAGTTTTTATCATAAATTGGTGTTGGATTTTGTCAAAAGCTTTTTCTGCATCTATTGAGATGATCATATGGTTTTTATTCTTCAATTTGTTAATGTGGTGTATCACACTGATTAATTTGCAGATATTGAAAAATCCTTGCATCTCTGGGATAAATCCTACATGATCATGGTGGGATTTTAATGTATTGTTGGATTTGGTTTGCTAGTATTTTGTTGAGGATTTTTGTGTCTATGTTCTTCAGTGATATTGGCTTGTAATTTTCTTTTTTTGTGGTATGGTATCTTAGTCTGGTTTTGGTATCAGGGTGATAGTGGCCTTATACGATGAGTTTGGGAGTGTTCCTTCCTTGGAAATTTTTTGAAATCGTTTCAGAAGGATAGGTGTTAACTCTTCTCTAAATGTTTGATAGACTTCACCTCTGAAGCCATCCTTGTTCAGTTTTGGGAGATTGTATCTTTCTAAGAATTTGTCCATTTCTTCTATGTTGTCCATGTTATTGGCATATGGTTGTTTGTAGTAGTCTCTTATGATCCTTTGTATTTCTGTGGTGTCTGTTGTAACTTCTGCTTTTTCATTTCTATTTTTATTGATTTGGGCCCTCGCCGTTTTTTTCTTGATGAGCCTGGCTAAAGGTTTATCAATTTTGTTTATTTTCTCAAAGAACCAGCTTTTAATTTCATTGTGTTTCCTTATTAATTTTCTGTCTGGATAATCTGTCCATTGGTGTAAGTGTGTTGTTAAATTTCCCCACGATTATTGTGTTAGTGTTGATTTCCCCTTCTATGGCTGTTAGCGTTTCCCTTATATATTGAGTTGCTCCTATGTTGGGTGCATATATATTTACAATTGTTATATCTTCTTCTTGGATTTATCCCTTCATCATTATGTAATGTCCTTCCTTGTCTCTTGTAACAGTCTTTATTTTAAAGTCTATTTTGTCTGATATCAGTATTGCTACTCCAGCTTTCCTTTCATTTCATTTGCATGGAATACATTTTTTCCATTCCCTCACTTTCAGTCTGTATGTGCCCCTAGGTCTGAAGTGGGCCTGTTGTAGACAGCATATATATGAGTCTTATTTTTCTATCCATTCAGCCTGTCTATGTATTTTGGTTGGAGCATTTAATCCATTTGCATTTAAGGTAATTACCAATATGTACATTCTTATTGCCATTTTGTTAACTGTTTTGGGAGTGTTTTCATAGGTCTTTATTCTACTTTTCCTCTTCTGTTCTACTTGTGATTTGATGGCTTCCTTTAGTGTTGTATTTAAATTTTTTCTTTTTTGTGTGTATGTCTGTTGCAGATTTTTGGTTTGCAGTTACCATGAGGTTTCAATATAGCAGTCTATATATGTACAAGATTGTTTTAAGTTGCTGGTCTCTTGATACCTTTATCTCATTTTGGTATCAGGGTGATGGTGGCCTCATAGAATGAGCTTGAGATTGTTCCTTCATCTGCAATTTTTGGAATAGTTTGAGAAGGATAGGTTCTAACTCTTCTCTAAATGTTTGAAAGAATTTGCCTGTGAAGCCATCTGGTCCCGGACTTTTGTTTGTTGGGAGTTTTTAAATCATAGTTTCAATTTCATTACTTGTGATTTGTCTGTTCATTTCTTCTTGGTTCAGTCTTGGAAGGTTGTACCTTTATAAGAATTTGTCCATTTCTTCTAGGTTGTCCATTTTATTGGCCTATAGTTGCTTGTAGTAGTCTCTTATGATCCTTTGTATTTCTGTGGTGTCAGTTGTAACTTCTCCTTTTTCATTTCTAATTCTATTGATTTGAGTCCTCTCCCTTTTTTTCTTGATGACTTTGGCTAAAGGTTTATCAATTTTGTTTATCTTTTAAAAGAACCAGCTTTTAGTTTCATTGATCTTTGCTATTGTTTTCTTTGTCTCTCTTTCATTTATTTCTGCTCTGATATTTATGATTTCTTTCCTTTTACTAACTTTAGCTTTTGTTTGTTCTTCTTTCTCTAGTTGTTTTAGGTGTAAGGTTAGGTTGTTTGAGACTTTTCTTGTTTCCTGAGGTAAGATTGTATTCCTATAATCTCCCCTTTTAGAATTGCTTTTGCTGTGTCCCCTAGGTTTGGGATTGTTGTGTTTTCATTGTCATTTGTCTCTAGGTATTTTTTGATACCCTCTGATTTCTTCAGTGATCCATTGATTGTTTAGTAACATATTGTTTAGGCTTCATGTGTTTGTGTTTTTTACAGTATTTTTCCTGTAATTGATTTCTAATCTCATAGTTGTGGTTGGAAAAGATGCTTGATATGATCTCAATTTTCTTAAATTTACCAAGGCTTGCTTTGTGGCCCAAGATATGATCTATCCTGCAGAATGTTCCATGTTCACTTCAGAAGAAAGTTTATTCTGCTGCTTTCAGATGGAATGTCCTATAGATATCATTTAAATCTATCTGCTCTGTGTCATTTAAGGCTTGTGTTTCCTTATTAATTTTCTGTCTGGGTGGGTAATCTGTCCATTGGTGTAAGTGGGGCATTAAAGTTCCCCACTCTTACTGTGTTACTGTCGATTTCCCCTTTTATGACTGTTAACATTTGCCTTATATATTGAGTTGCTCGTATGTTGAGTGCATATATATTTACAATTGTTATATCTTCTTCTTGATCTCTTGATCAGATCATTATCTAGTGTGCTTTCTTGTCTCTTATAACAGTCTTTATTTTAAAGTCTACTTTGTCTAAGAATTGCTACTCCAGCTTTCTTTTCATTCCATTTTCATGGAATACCTTTTTCCATCCCCTCACTTTCCGTCTGTATGTGTCCCTAGGTCTAAAGTTGGTCTCTGCAGACAGCATATATATGGGTCTTGTTTATCTATCCATTCAGCCTATGCCTTTTGCTTGGAGAATTTAATCCATTTACATTTAAGATAATTATTGATACGTATGTTCCTATTGCTATTTCTTAATTGTTTTCAGTTTGTTTTGGTAGGTCTTTTTCTTCCCTTCCTCTTTTGTTCTCTTCTCTTGTGGTTTGATGACCAATGTAGTGTTGTGTTTGGTTTGCTTTTTCTTTTTTCTGTGTGTATCTATTGTAGTTTTGGGGTTTGCTGTTCCCACGAGGTTTTGATATAGCAGTCTATATATGTACAAGGTTGTTTTAAGTTTCTGGGCTCTTTCCCACCTAGAGAAGTTCCTTTAGCATTTTTTGTAAAGCTGTTTTGGTGATGCTGAATTCTCTCAGCTTTTGCTTGTCTGTAAAGCTTTTGATTTCTCTGTTGAATCTGAATGTGAGCCTTGCTGGATAGAGTATTCCTGGTTGTAGGTTTTTCCCTTTCATCACTTGAAATATATCATCCCACTCCCTTCTGGCCTGCAGAGTTTCTGCTGTAAAATCAGCTGACAACCTTATGGGGATTCCCTTTTATGTTATTTGTTGCTTTTACCTTGTTTCTTTTAATATTTTTTCTTTGTCTTTAATTTTTGTCATTTAGATCACTATGTGTTTTGTCATGTTTCTCCTTTGGTTTATCCTGCCTGGGACTCTCTGTGCTTCCTGGACTGGGCTGACTGCTTCCTTTCCCATGTTAGGGACGTTTTTAGCTATTATCTCTTCAAATATTTTCTCACATCTTTCTCTCTCTTTTCTCCTTCTGGGACCCCTATAATGCAAATGTTGGTGTGTTTAATGTTCTTTTTATCTTTATTCTGGTCCATGGCAGTGGTTTCCACCATTCTGTCTTCTAGCTCACTTATCCATTCTTCTGCCTCAGTTAGCTATTGATTCCTTCTAGAGTATGTTTCATTTCAGTTCTTGTATTATTCATCTCTGTTTGCTTGTTTAAATTTTCTATCTCTTTGTTAAACATTTCTTGTATCTTCTTGGTCTGTGCATCCATTCTGGAATCATCTTTACTATCATTCGTCTGAATTCTTTTTCATGTAGATTGCCTATCTCCACTTAGTTGTTGTTCTGGAGTTTTATTTTGTTCCTTCATCTGTAACGTATTTCCCTGCCATCTCATTTTGTCCAACTTTCTGTGGTTGTGGTCCTATAGGCTGCAGGATTATAGTTCCTCTTGTTTCTGGTGTCTGCCCCCTGGTGAATGAGGCTGGTCCAAGAGGCTTGTATAGGCTTCCTGGTGGGAGGGACTGGTGCCTGCCTACTGGTGGGCAGGGCTGTGTTAAGGGGTGTGTTTAGAGGCAGCTGTGGGCTCAGTCAGACTTTAAGCAGCTTGTCTGATGGCTGATGGGTGGGGCTGTATACCTGCCCTGTTGGTTGTTCGGCCTCAGGTGTCCCAGCACTGGAGCCTTCGGGCTGTTGGGTGGGGCCAGGTCTTGGTGTCCTCCAGGACAGCTCACACCACTAAGTACTACCTAGAATCTCCACCACCATTGCCCTTGTCCCCACAGTGAGCCACAGCTACCCCCACCACCCCAGAAGGCTCTCCAAGGCCATCAGGTTTGTCTGGCCCAGGCTTCTATGAAGTAAATGCTTTGTTCCTGGGTCCTGGTGCACATGAGACCTTGTGTGCACCCTCCAAGACTGACATTTCTGTTTCCCCCATTCCTGTGGAGTTCCTAAGATCAAGCCCTGCTGGCCTTCAGAGCCAAATGCTCTGAGGGCTCCTCCTCACAATGCTGGAGCCCCAGACTGGGAAGCCTGACACGGGGCTCAAAATGCTCACTGCTGTGGAAGAACCTCTGCGATATAATTATTTTCCTATTTGTGGATCACCCACCCAGCAGGTATGGGATTTGATTGTATCATGAATGTGCCCCTCCTACCGTCTCATTCTGCCTTCTTTGTCTTTGGAAGTAGAATATCTTTCTTGGTAGGGTGCAGTCCTTTGTCAATGGTTGTTCAGCAGTTAGTTGTGATTCTGGTGTTTTCATGAGAGGTGGTGAGCTCAGGTCCTTCTACTCTGCCATTTTGTCTGGGGATTGATTCTGAGAAAATGATTTTCTTAATTGATAAAATGCAGTTTATAAAAGTCAATATTAATACATTTTTATAAAATCTTTTAGCAAACTATGCAAATAACATCTTAATGGTGAAACATTATAATCATAACTTACTATGAGGATGAGTGTCCAGTAACACCAATTGTAACCAATATTGTCCTAGAGTTTCCAACCCATACAATAAGAGGAGAACAAAATTTTTAAGGTTTGGAGAGGAAGAAACAAAACATTTGATAAACAATTGGTGTAATATTTCTCAATATAGACAACTATAAAGAATATGCAAAACAATTTTTGGAAGATTATATAGATTAGTAAGTTTGCTATTGGAAGATTATATAGATTAGTAAGTTTGCTAAATATAAGATCATTATACAAAAACCCATTACATTTGTACACAACAGCAAAAAGTAGAATAGTTTCATTATACAAAAACCCATTACATTTGTACACAACAGCAAAAAGTAGAATAGTTACAATGTACAATAACAAAAAAATAGATGGTAAATAGAAATCTAAAAAATTCAAGGCTTTTATGAAAAATATATATAGAAAGACAAAATCTCAATAAATAAAGCATATACCATATTCATGGTTTACAAAAACTCAAAATTACTAAAAAGTATCAGTGTGATTTTGATCATAACCTCAATGGGTATTTTTACAGGAAATTGACAAACAGATCCTAAAATTTATAGGAAAGAACTGAGACTAAAGTGAAACTCTTCCTGAAGAAATGATGGGAGCTTACTCTACCAGACACCAAAATTCATCATAAAGCTGTGGTAATTAGGGCAGTAGGGTACTAGTGCAGGGATGGATAAATAGATAAATGTAAGAGGAAAGAACAACCATAAACAGATACATGCATCTATGGAAATGTGATGTACAACAAAGGAGATGTTACAGATCATGGGAAAATGAGCAACCTGATTAAATGGTTCTGTGGCAATTGTAAATCCATATAGAAATATCAACATATAGCCTTATACAATAAGATACAAGAAAACAAGCTCCAAATAGATTAGAATTAAATGTGTAAGTCTAAACTTTAAGCTTTTAGAATAAATTGTAGGAGACTATCTTTAAAGACTCAGAATTGCAAAGGTTTTCTTCAGCAAGACACACACAAATGCTAACTAAAAAATAAATCGATAAATATAATTACTTTATAATTTTAAATTTACTTATTAAAATATGAACATGAAAAGATAAACCAAAAACTGGGAGAATATGTAATCAACAAGGATTCATATCAGTATATCAAAAAAAAACCTACTACAAATTAATAAAATAACCCAATATAATAATGATGGTAAAATTCACCAAAATGAGGAAATTCAGAAGGGAAATTAGTTTTAAGAGGAAAATGAAGTTTTGGGGCCTGTTGAGTTTCAAGGTTATGGCAGAAGTTGTAGATCAATCTGACCAATAGACCACAAATTGTTGTGGAGATGCAAGGTGTGGGAGGGGACATTTGCTTAGCCTCGTAATCTGGGGAGGGGAGAGTGCCAGGGAGCTGAACAAGTGTTAAACCAGTCATCTTGTTTCAGCCTTGTCCTGTACCCTGGCTTAGTGCTGTTGCCTCCCCCAACCCCCCAAACTCCTACACCTCTACAACCCCAACCCCATTCTGCAGCATGAATTGACTTGCTTCTCACTGGCCTTGCCTTCCCTTATCCCTTGTGGATAAGAAGAGTTCAACTTTATTTTTTTGTTGTGCTTTGTTATATAATGTGCATCATTCTCAAATGCTATCTTTTTGTCTCCCATTAGCTTTGTCCTTGTGAGCTTGCAATGCTTTTTATCCTTTGTTGTTGATTTGGTGAAGGGTAAAGATAAATTCATATGTCCAATAGGCCATAATTTACTTGAAACTCTCTACTTGAAAGTTATCTCTGAATTATCACCATGCCTATCAGCTGAGGTCTGTAGATTCTCTGGGTCTCAATTATGTGCTATTACTGAAAACTATATTCTTTGGGTGTGAATTTTTGGCTCCAGCACTTACTAGTTGTTTCAGGCAAGATAAGCTACTTAATCTCTTAGCTGACATTTTCTTATCTACAAAATGAGGCTTTTTATTGTGTAACCCACAAAAATATTTATTTAATAATGAAAATAAAATTACTGAGCACTGTAGCATATGTGCATTATCTTGTCACTTCTACCTGGTAGAATAATAGTAACACCTACAGTATGAAATCTTGACTTTAATTGACTATATGTTTTTCCTGAATTTTCTGGGCTGCTTTCAACTAGAGAATAAATGTCCTTCCCTAAGAGACATTATAGAGAGGATTTCTGTATTATATGTCTTTATGTAGCTACCTTACCCCTGCTTATTTATAGATAAGATGAGGAGAGGGTTAATAATATGCTTTCTGTATATTCCATATTGTCCATCACAGGCACTCAAATATTTGAACTATTTGTGCCTGCTTAGCTGTTTATAATAGTTTGAATATAGCCAGATCCTCCCCACTTTTAATTAGGTCCAGTTGTGTGGCGTTTGCTCTGACATCAGAAGTCTATTTATATTTTTATATGACAACAGATGTTGTACCTGTTATTTGATCTTTTTTCTACTGGTCAACTTTTATGTTGCTTATTTTCTTGTATCTTATTGTGTAAGGCTATATGTTGATATTTCTATATGGATTAGCAATTGCCACAGCATCATTTAATCAGGTTGCTCATTTTCCCATGATCTGTAACATCTCCTTTGTTGTACATCACATTTCCATAGATGCATGTATCTGTTTATGGTTGTTCTTTCCTCTTACATTTATCTATTTATCTATCCCTGCACTAGTACCCTACTGCCCTAATTACCACAGCTTTATGATGAATTTTGGTGTCTGGTAGAGTAAGCTCCCATCATTTCTTCAGGAAGAGTTTCACTTTCTTTAGTCTCAGTTCTTTCCTATACATTTTAGGATCTGCTTGTCAATTTTGGTTTTTTCTTTACTTTGAGGGTTGTCAATAGCAGCATTTAACCTAACTGAGAAAAGCTTAAATTTAATGAAACTGATCATTCATCTATTCTTCTTGGACCCCTCTTGGGGACCGCCATAGAATATCCTACTGAATTTGGCACTGTGGCCTGGATGCCCAACAGTTTGGTGATCCAATCTCTGTCTCGTCTCGAATATGCTAAATGTTATATTCTTAACCCCAGCACACTGCTTTAGTTTCTTTATAGGAAAAAGAAGGAGAGAGCTTGGCCAAGAAGGTTTGGTCCAGCCGTGAATGAATATGAAATCTTAGGAGGCTGGGCTCATAGTGAGAAAATAATGCTAGCATTAATCCACTTAGAATTGCACAGTGCTCCCACCCCCCCCCCCACCACACACACACAATGTGGATTGGTTTAACACCCTTTGTTGGTGTTATTTGGCGATTCCCTTCAAATGCTAATGACCAGCTAGTTTAACACCCTTTATTGGTGTTATTCGGACAGTCCCTTCAAGTGTGAATGAATAGCTTGCTTTGTTTCCATAGACAGGGGAGCCAAATAACTTCGGGGCCTAGAAGCAAATTATTTCTCTGGTATAGACCCACCCTGAATGATGAATTGGGCTCTATGGTGGCTGTTTCACTGAAGACTGGGATTTCCCTACCCATTGCAAACCAGGCCAAAAAGGAGCTAAACCATTTTCTCCTCATTATCACCTCATTAAGTTCCCCAAGCCAGTGCAGGGTTGGAGTAGAGGCCTGCTACAGGTAGCTTAATGAGTTTCTTATTTATAGGTCCCTGTGCTGTTATGCAAAAGCTTGTTATTCCCAGGCCCAGAGTATGGCATTTTCTAAAGGGAGTTGAGAAATGCAATTATCAAGCATCTTAGTATGGGCCTCACACCGCTTCTTGGCCACTTGATCGACAATAAATAAATACATTTGTTAGATTTGTAGAATTTGATATTGTGTTGTGGTGTTTACCCCACTTTTCTTGTTTTTCTCTTCTAGCAACACAGAACAGATGCTGCCCCAGATGTGGAAGATGCAGATGTTTGCCAGTTTCAGAATAACTCCAAATTCATAACTGTATATGGCATTCTACAGATTCCTCAGTTTGATTTTGAGGAGAAAATTGTCCCCCCTCCCCAAAACATTGTTTAAATATTTTTTCCTGCTTTATATGTGACTTGGTGGTCACACTTAATTGAGAATTGAAAACCAGTTCCATTTTTAGTTACCACAGAAAGATACTAAAAATTATTATAGTTAATATGCAAATACACAAATCAGTGCTCCGTATTTTGAGTTTTCAAAAAATCAATTTACTAAACGTTCAGGCACTGAGCATTTACTAAGCACTATGTGTCTGGTAGTGAGTGAGGTACTGACAGGATGTAAAAAGATAAACACACAAGTCACTGTCATAGATTCAAAGAAATGTATCATCTGAAGATGTCCTAGCAGTTATAACTTAAGATGTATATAGAGACATATATTTATTCAGGTATATGCATATAAATATGTATGTGCATATATTTCTTTACAAAGATATTATACTAAAGGAAGCAGAGAATAATATTAAAGCAAAATAAAAGTTGACCAGTAGAAAAGAGGTCAAATAACAGGTACCACATCTGTTGTCATATAAAAATATAAATAGACTTCTGATGTCAGAGCAAATGCCACACAACTGGACCTAATTAAAAGGGGGGAGAATCTGGCTATATTCAAACTAATATAAACAGTTCAAATATTTGAGTGCCTGTGATGGACAATATGGAATATACAGAAAGCATATTATGAACCCTCTCCTCATCTTGTCTATAAATAAGCAGGGGTAAGGTAGGTACAAAAAGACATATAATACTGTACAGAAAATAGCTCATTGGAGAAGTTAAAGAAAATGCTAAAAGAAGTGCAAGGAGAAATTCTTCCAATTTAAAGAATCAAAGAAAGTGGAATGGATGTATTAGAATTTGAGTTTAGATTTAATAGGATGGGAGGGTTTCAAAAGAGGTTGCTTCAATATTTCCATGTGGGACAGACTTAGTAGCAACATGTGATTGTCAGGAGCTTCAATGATTGATAGAGCCTTGTCTTGAAGTTATATTTTCAGTACGAGTTCCCTATTTTCCACTTGGGTTAGAAAATGTGGGTTATATTTAAGGTGGCTAACTGGCCAGCAGACATGGATAAGGAAGAGGTTAAAACTCACCCAACTCTGTACTACTTCTGCACAAAAAATTAGCAAAGGTGTAAGATTTCATTCAGAAAATATGGATTAATTTTTCCTAGTAAGAACTTGAAATATATGTATAAAAGAATAGTACAAGATACACATTAAAAAATAGAATAGAGAAAGAGAATATGAGGACTAGGGAAAAGTTGGATCAATAAAGCAGATTAGGAATTTCAGGCTTTGCTCTCTAGCCAGTAGAAAGCATTTTTTTCTTCCTCCAGTTGTTTTGTTTTCCAAGTAGTAAGACAGAATGATCAGATGGTTAATATAGAAGTGACTTGATGGATAGACTGGCAAAGAGAAAAACTAAAGTCAGGGAGATCATTTAGGGGCCTATTCAATAGTCTAGGTTAAGGTGAAAAGATGAATTTATAGATAAGGTAGAAAGAAGAAAATGAATTCAAGATGAATTCATCACAGTATAAACAATAAGTAATTTAGTTAGAATACTTTCATGATGAAAGGTTGTATAATTAAAGGACAACTAAAATTTCAAGCTTGGATAACTATGGGAATGTTATCCCTAGTTAACAGTGACAGAACTGTGAAAATCTATGTGTGTTTTGCTTTAAAATTTAACAGTGGGAGAGATGGAAAAAAACTCTTCTTTGGGCTTTTAAGGTTGGAAGTTCAGATATCTTTTACAATAGAATATCCAACAGGCAACAGAAAATTGGAACTATAGTTTTACAAATAATTGCTGCTATAGAATGAATGAGACTTAAGACAATGTAGAAAGAAAATAAAGAATGGGAAGATGAATTAGGTACATTGTATGTGGGGAGGAAAGAAATTGGAGGAGAAAATGAAGAATCAGGATTGTGAGAGTAACAGTAGATTAGTTCATTTTTGCAGTGGTTTATTCAAGAAGAAATGGTAAAAGTGTCAAACATTCTAAAAAAGTCAAGTTCAATAATTAAAAAAAATTCACTGAATTTGTTGAATAAATGGTAAAAAAAAGGGTAAGAAATAAAAAGGGTAAGAAATGGACAGTTGAATATTAAGTTTTTAACTTTTATATATATAAATATATATATTTATATATATCTAGAACATTTCATCCCAAAGCAACAGAATGCACATTCTTTACAAGTGCACATGGAACAGTCTTTAAGATAGATCATATATTAGGCCACAAAATGAGCCTTAATAAATTTAAGAAGATTGAAATTATATCAGGCATCTTTTCTCAACCACAATAGTATGAAACTAGAAATAAATTATAAAAAGAAAACTGGAAAATTCATGAATATGTGGAGATAAAAAACTATGCACTGATAACCACTGGGTCAAAGAATTAAAAGTTAAATTAAAAAAACCTTAAAACAAAAAAAAATGGAAGCACAACATACCAAAAGATATGGGATGCAAAAAAAAAGCAGTTCTAAGAGGGAATAGTGATAAATGCCTACATTAAGAAATAAGAAAAATCTCAAACAACAATTTAACACCTCAAGGAACTAGTGAAAGAAGAACAACTTAAGTGCAAGGTTAATAGAAGGAAGGAAATAAGAAAGATCAGAATGGAAGTAAATAAAATAGAGACTGAAAAGACAAACAGATCAATGAAACTAAGAGCTGGTTCTTTGAAAAGCTCAACAAAACTAAGAAAAAAAAAGAGGACTCAAAATCAGAAATGAAAGAGGAGATATTATACCCCAAACCACAGAAATACAAAGGATGAGAGAGCCTAAACAATTATACGCCAACAAGTTGGACAACCTAGAAGAAATGGCTAAATTCCTAGAAGCATACAACCTGCCAATACTGAGTCATCAAGAAATAAAAAATCTGAACAGACTGATTACTAGCAAGAATATTGAATCAGAAATAAAACTTCCCAACAGAAAAAGCTCAGGACCAGATGGCTTCACTTGTTAAATGTTTGGTAGAATTAAAAGAAAATTAATACAGAGTCTCTTCAAACTCTTCCAAAGAATAGAAGAGGAAAGAACACTTTCAACCTCATTTTACGAGGCCAGCATTAACCTGATACCAAAACCAGACAAGGATGTCACACACACACGAATTACAGGCCAATATCCCTGTAAAGAATAGGGGAAAAAAATTCTCAACAAATATTAGCAAATCAATTCAAGAATACATTAAAAGGATCATACACCATGATCAAGTGGGATTTATCCCAGGGATGAAAGAATGGTTCAACATCCACAAATTAATCAATGAGATATACCCCATTAAAAAAATGAAGGATGAAAATTACATGATCATCTCAATAGATACAGAAAAAGTATTTGACAAAATTCAACATTTATGATAAAACCTCTCAACAAAGTGGGTATAGAGAGAATATACCTCAACATAACAAAGCCCATATATGATAAGCTAACATCATACTCAACAATGAAAAGGTAAAATCAGGATCAAGAAAAGGATGCCCACTCGCACCATTTTCATCCAACTTAATATTGGAAGTACTAGCTTGAGCAATTAGGCTAGAAAAAGAAAAGCATCCAAGTTGGAAAGGAAGAAGTAGAACTGTCAATATTTGCAAATAACATGATATTATTTATTCAAAACCCTGAGACTTCATCAAAATAACTGTTAGAACTAATCAACACATTCAGTAAAGTCACAGGATACAAAATCAATGTATGGTAATCTGTGGTATGTCTGTTCACTAAAAATGAATTATCAGAAAGAGAAATTAAAACTATCCCATCTACACCTGAATCAAAAAGAATAAAACAGGGCTTCCCTGGTGGCACAGTGGTTGAGGGTCCGCCTGCCAATGCAGGGGACACAGGTTCATGCCCCGGTCCGGGAGGATCCCACATGCCACGGAGCAGCTGTGCCCGTGAGCCATGGCCGCTGAGCCTGCGCGTTGGGAGCCTGTTGCTCCACGACAGGAGAGGCCACAGCAGTGAGAGGCCCGCGTACCGCAAACAAAACAAAACAAAAACAAAAAAAGAATAAAACATATAAGAATAAGTTTAACCAAGGAGGCATAAGACCTCTATACTGAAAACTATAAGACACTGATGAAAAAAACTGTAGAAGAAAAAAAAATGTGGAACAATACTCTGAGTTCATGGATTGAAAGAATTAATATTGTTAAAATGTCCATACTACCCAAAGCTATCTATTGATTCGATGCAACCCCTATCAAAATCATTAGAGAAATGCAAATCAAAACTACAATGAGGTATCACCTCACAGTGGTCAGAATGGCCATCATCAAAAAATCCACAAACAATAAATGCTAAAGAGGGTTTGAAGAAAAGGGAACCTTCTTGCACTGGTGGTGGGAATGTAAATTGATACAGCCACTATGGAGAACAGTATGTTGGTTCCTTAAAAAAATAAAAATAGAAATACCATATGATGCAGCAATCCCACTACTGGGCATATACCCTGAGAAAACCATAATTCAAAAAGAGTCATGTACCACAATGTTCATTGCATCTCAATTTACAATAGCCAGGACATGGAAGCAACCTAAGTGTCCATCAACAGACAAATGGATAAAGAAGATGTGGCACATATATACAATGGAATATTACTCAGCCATAAAAATAAATGAAATTGAGCTATTTGTAGTGAGGTGGATGGATCTAGAGTCTGTCATACAGAGTGAAGTGAGTCAGAAAGAGAAAAATACCATATGCTAACACATATATATGGAATCTAAAAAAATTAAAAATGGTTTTGAAGAAGCTAGGGGCAGGACAGGAATAAAGATGCAGACATAGAGAATGGACTTGAGGACACGGGGAGGAGAAGGGTAAGCTGGGATGAAGTGAGAGAGTGGCATGGACATATATACACTATCACATGTAAAATAGATAGCTAGTGGGAAACAGCCACAGAGCACAGGGAGATCAGGTGCTTTGTGACCACCTAGAGGGGTGGGATAGGGAGGGAGGGAGGGAGATGCAAGAGGGAGGAGATATGGGGTTATATGTATATCTATAGCTGATTCACTTTGTTATAAAGCAGAAACTAACACACCATTGTTAAGCAATTATACTCCAATAAAGATGTTAAAAAAATAATTCCAATGACATTTTTTACAGAACAATCCAAAAATTGAATGGGACACAAGACCATGAATAATTAAGGCAATCTTGAGGTAGAAGACCAAAGCAGGAGGTATCACCCTCCCTGATTTCAAACTCTATTACAAAACTATAGTAATTAAAACAGTATAGTATTGGCATAAAAACAGACACACAGATCAATGGAACTGAATAGCACAGAAATAAACCCACTTATGTAGTACATTAATTTACAACAAAGGAGCCAAGAACAATGAGAAAAGGACAGTCTCTTCAGTTAATGCTGTTGGGAAAACTGGACCATTATCTTATACCATACAAAAATATCAATACAAAATACATCAAAGCTTCGAACTTAATGCCTGAAACCATAAAATTCCTAGAAGAAAAATAGGTGGTAAGCTCCTTGACATTGGTCTTGGGGATGATTTTTTGGATTTGACACCAAAAGGCAAAAAATGCAAAAATAAACAAGTGGAACTATATCAAACTAAAAACCTTCTGCACAGCAAAAGAAACTATCAACAAAATGAAAAAGCAAGCTCCTGAATGGGTGAAAATGTTTGCAAATCATATATTTGATAAAATATCCAAAATATGTAAAGAACTGATAGAACTCAATAGTAAAAAAAAAAATCTGATTAAAAAGTGGGCAGAAAATCAAAATTACTATGAGGTAACACCTAACACTGGTCAGAATGGCCATCATTAAAAAGTCTACAACTAACAAATGCTGGAGAGGGTGTGCAGAAAAGGAAACTCTTCAGCACTGTTGGTGGGAATGTAAATTGGTACAGCCACTAAAGAAAACAGTATGGAGGATCCTTAAAAAACTAAAAATACGCATGCCATGGAGCGGCTGGGCCTGTGGGCCGTGGCCGCTGGGCCTGCGCATCCAGAGCCTGTGCTTCACGGCGGGGGGGGTGGGGTGTGGCAGTGGGGGACCCATGTACCGCAAAAAAAAAAAAAAAAAAAAAACTAAAAATAGAGTTGCCATATTATCCAGCAATCCCACTCCTGGGCATATATCCAGAGAAAACTCTAATTTGAAAAGATACATGCACCCCAATGTTCATTGCAGCACTATTTACAACAGCCAAGACATGGAAACAACCTAAATGTCCATCAACAGATGAATGGATGAAGATGTGGTACATATATACAATGGAATACTACTCAGCCATAAAAAAGAATGAAATAATGCCATTTGCAGCAATATGGATGGACCTAGAGATTATCAGAGTAAGTGAAGTAAGTCAGAAAGAGAAAGACAAGTACCGTATGATATCACTTATATGTGGAATCTAAAATATGACACAAATGAACTTATTTACAAAACAGAAACAGACTCACAGACATGGAGAAAAGACTTGTGGTTGCCAAGGGGGAATGGGGTTGGGGAGGGATGGATTGGGAGCTTTGGATTAGCAGATGCAAACTATTATACATAGAATGAATAAACAACAAGGTCCTACTGTATAGCACAGGGAACTATGTTCAATATCCTGTGATAAACCATAATGGAAAAGAATATGAAAAAGAATGTATATATATGTATAACTGAATCACTTTGCTGTATAGTAGAAATTAACACATCAATGTAAATCAACTATTTCAATCAAATAAATTAAAAAATAAAAAATGGACAGAGGGTCTGAAAAGACATTTTTATAAAGAAAACATGCAGATGCCAACAGTTACATGAAAAGATTCTCAACATCACTAATCATCTGGGAAATGCAAATCAAAACCACAATGAGATATGACCTCACACCTATTAGAATGACAATTATGAAAAAGACAAAAAATAACAAGTGTTGGCAAGGATTTGGAGAAAAGAGAACCCTGGGGCACTGTTGGGACTGTAAGTTGGTGCAGCCACAATGGAAAACAGTTGGAAGTTCCTCAGAAAGTTAAAAATAGAACTAAGATATCATCCAGCAATTCCACTCCTGGGTATTTATTCAAAGAAAATGAAAAACACTAACTCAAAGAGATATATACTCACCTATGTTCATTGCAGGATTATTTACAATAGTCAATATATGGAAATAACCTGTCTATCAATGAATGACTGGATAAAGAAAATGTGTATATATATATATATATATATATATATATACACACACACATACACAACAGAATATTATTCAGCCATAAATAGAAGGAAATGTTGCCATTTGTGACAACATGGATGAACCTTTAGAGAGTGTGCTAAGTGAAATAAGTCAGAGAAGGACATATGCCATATAATCTTACTTTTACATCAATCTTAAAAAAAAAAACCTCATAGAAATAGAGATCAGATTGGTGGTTGCTGGGGGCAGTGTGGGGGACAGAGTGCAGGTTTGGTGAAATCGGTATCAAAAGGTACAAACTTCTAGTTATAAAATAAGTCATGGGGATATAATGTACAGCATGGTGATTAAGTTAATACTGTACTGCATATTTACAAGTTTCTATGAGATTAAATTAAAACAGGTAGAAAAATATAGTTAGATAATAGAATTCAATTCACAAATATTACTAATTGCATTTCATGTAAACAGACTAAATATTACACTTGAAAGACAAATTTTGTCAGACTGCAAGTGAACAACAATATGCTAATCACAAGAAACACACCTTAAATATGAACATACAAAAAAGTTAAAAGGATTAAAAAAATTAGCAAACATTTTCTTTTGGAAAGCTAGTATAACTACACACATAAAACATTTACCAAAACAAAGTATTCAAACCATACAGAGTATGTTCTTTGACCATAATTAAAGTTGAAATCAATAACAAAATGTTAATTAAAAAATACCCCAAATATTTTGTAAAAAAAGCAATAGATCAAATGAAGAAATCCAAAAAATTGTTTTTTGGAAAGATGAATAAAAGTAATAATCCTCTAGAAATATGTATTTTAAAACAAAGAGGAAAAAGCACAAGTAGCCTTAATAGGAATGAAAAAATGGGGTATTCCTCTATATGTACAGACATTACAAAGATTATACAAGTATATGATGAACAAATTATCAATAAATTTGAAAAATTAGATGAATAATTCCCTTGAACAGCATATAACCAAAAATGGACGAAAGACAAGAAAACTGAATAGTTGTATATATTTTAAAGAAACTAAGTATTACTCTAGAAGGTGCATCAAAAAAGATCTTGCTGTGAATTACGTCAAATAGTGTTCTACCTATGTTTTCCTCTAAGAGCTTTATACTGTCTGGCCTTATATTTAGATCTTTAATCCACTTTTGAGTTTATTTTTGTGTATGGTGTTAGGGAGTGTTCTAATTTCATTCTTGTACATGTAGCTGTCCAGTTTTCCCAGCACCACTTATTGAAGAGACTGTCTTTTCTCCATTGTATATTCTTGCTTCCTTTGTCAAAGATTAGGTGACCATAGGTGTGTGGGTTTATCTCTGGGCTTTCTTTCCTGTTCCATTGATCTATATTTCTGTTTTTGTGTCAATACCATACTGTCCTGATTACTGTAGCTTTGTAGTATACCCTGAATTCAGTGAGGCTGATTCCTCCAGCTCCGTTTTTCATTCTCAAGATTGCTTTGGCTATTCAGGGTCTTTTGTGTTTCCATATAAATTGTACAATTTTTTTGTTCTAATTCTGTGAAAAATGCCATTGGTAGCTTGATAGGGATTGCATTGAATCTGTAGATTGCTTTGGGTAGTATAGCCATTTTCACAATATTGATTCTTCCAATCCAAGAACATGGTATATCTCTCCATCTGCTTGCATCTTCTTTGATTTCTTTCATCAATATCTTATAGTTTTCTAGTACAGGTCTTTTGCCTCTATACATAGGTTTATTCCTAGGTATTTTTTCCTTTGTTGCAATGGCAAATGAGATTGTTTCCTTAATCTCTCTTTCTGATCTTTTGTTGTTAGTGCATAGGATTGCAATCGATTTCTGTTTATTAATTTTGTATCCTGCAACTTTACCCAATGCATTGATAAGCTCTAGTACTTTTCTGGTGGCATCTACAGGATTTTCTATGTATAGTATCATGTCATCTGCAAAGTAACAGTTTTACTTCTTCTTTTCCAAGTTGGATTCCTTCTATTTCTTTTTCTTCTCTGATTGCCATGGCTAGGACTTCCTAAACTATTTGAATGATAGTGGTAAGAGTGGACATCCTTGTCTGGTTCCTGATCTTCGAGGAAATGCTTTCAGTTTTTCAACACTGAGAATGATGTTTGCTATGGGTTTATTGTATATGGCCTTTATTATGTTGAGGTAGGTTCTCTCTACGCCCACTTTCTGGAGAGTTTTTTTGTCATAAATGGGTGTTGGATTTTGTCAAAAGCTGTTTCTGCATCTATTGAGATGACCATATGGTTTTTATTCTTCAATTTGTTAATGTGGTGTATCACACTGACAGATTTGCATAATGAAAATAAAAACAAAAATAAACAAATTGTACCTAATTAAACTTAAAAGCTTTTGCACAGCAAAGAAAACCATAACCAAGATAAAAAGACAACCCTCAGAATAGGCGAAAATATTTACAAACGAAGCAACTGACAAGGGATTAATCTCCAAAATATACAAACAGTTCATGCAGCTCAATAACCAAAAAAACAAACAACCCAATCAAAATGTGGGCAGATGACCTAAACAGACATTTCTCAAAAGAAGACATACAGATGGCCAAAAAACACATGAAAAGATGCTCAACATCACCAATTATTAGAGAAATTCAATACAATGAGGTATCACCTAACACCAGTCAGAATGGCCATCAAAAAAATCTACAAACAGGGCTTCCTTGGTGGCGCAGTGGTTGAGAGTCCGCCTGCCGATGCAGGGGACATAGGTTCGTGCCCTGGTCTGGGAAGATCCCACATGCCACGGAGCAGCTGGGCCTGTGCGCCATGGCTGCTGAGCCTGCACATCCGGAGCCTGTGCTCTGCAACAGGAGAGGCCACAACAGTGAGAAGCCCGTGTAATGCAAAAAAAAAAAAAAAAAAAAAAAACCTACAACCAATAAATGCTGCGGAGGGTGTGGAGAAAACGGAGCCGAGTGGGAATGTTAATTGACACAGCTACTATGGAGAATAGTATAGGGTTTCCTTAAAAAACTAAAAATAGAACTACCATATGACTCAAAAATCCACTCCTTGGCATAAACACATAGAAAACCAAAATTCAAAAAGACATATGCACCACAATATTCATTACAGGACTATATAGAATAGCCAGGTCATGGAGTCAACCTAAATGTCCATCAACGGAGGAAAGGATAAAGATGTGGTACATATATACAATGGGATATTACTAGGCCATGAAAAGGAACGAAATTGGGTCATTTGTAGAGATGTGGATGGACTTAGAGACTGTCATACAGAGTGAAGTAAGTCAGAAAGAGAAAAACAAATACTATATATTAATGCATATATGTGGAACCTGGAAAGATGGTATAGATGAACTTATTTGCAAAGCAGAAATAGAGACAGATGTAAAGAACAAATGTACGGATAATAAGGGGGGAAAGGGGGCTGGGATGGATTGGGAGATTGGGATTGACATATATACACTACTACGTATAAAATAGGTAACTAATGAGAACAGACTGTATAGCACAGGGAACTCTACTCAATGCTCTGTGGTGACCTAAATGGGAAGGAAATCCATTGAAGAGGGGATATATGTATAAATGTGGCTGATTCACTTTGCTGTACACTAGAAACTAACACAACATTGTTAAGCAACTATACTCCAATAATAATAAAAAAAGAAACTGAATTTAAAATCTTTCCACAAGGAAAACTGGCCCAAATAGCTTCACAGATAAATTCTTTCAAATATCTAAAGAAAAAATAGCACCAATCAAACACAACTCTTCCAAGGATATAAAAAGAATAATTTCCAACTCCCCCTGGCATGAGTGAGCCAGTGCCCCCAAATCAGCGGCTCCTTTAACCCCGTCCTATCTGAGTGAAGAACAGATGCCCTCCAGCGACCTACACGAAGAGGCAGGCCCAAACCCAAAGCTGAGCCCCAGGAGCTGTGAGAACAAAGAAGAGAAAGGGAAATCTCTCCCAGCAGTCTCAGAAACAGCGGATTAAAGCTCCACAATCAACTTGATGTACCCTGCATGTGTGGAATACCTGAATAGACAATGAATCATCCCAAATTGAGGAGGTGGACTTTGAGAGCAAGGTTTATGATTTTTTCCCCTTTTCCTCTTTTTGTGAGTGTGTATGTGTATGCTTCTGTGTGAGATTTTGTCTGTATAGCTTTGCTTCCACCATTTGTCCTAGGGTTCTATCTGTCCGGTTTTTTTCTTAAATTTTTTTTCTTAATAATTATTTATTATTTTAATAACTTTATTTTATTTTACTTTATCATCTTTCTTTCCTTCTTTCTTTCTTTCCTTCCTTCTCTCCTTTAGACAACGAATCATCCCAAATTGAGGAGGTGGACTTTGAAAGCATGATTTATGATTTTTTCCCTTAGCGCTTTTTGTGAGTGTGTATGTGTATTGCTTCTGTGTGAGATTTTGTCTGTATAGCTTTGCTTCCACCATTTGTCCTAGGGTTCTATCCATCTGTTTTTTTTAAAATTTTTTTCCTTAATAATTATTTATTTTAATAACTTTATTATATTTTATCTTACTTTGTTTTATTTTACTTTTCTTTCTATCTTTCTTTTTTCATCCTTCCCTCCTTCCTTCCTTCCTTCCTCTCTTCCTCCCTCCCTCCCTTTTCTTTCTTTCTTTCTACTTCTACTAATTCTTTCTTTCTACTTTTCCTCACTTTTATTCTGAGCCGTGTGGATGAAAGGCTCTTGGTACTGCAGCGAGGAGTCAGTACTGTGCCTCTGAGGTGGGAGAGCCAACTTCAGGACACTGGTCCACAAGAGACCTCCCAGCTCCACATAATATCAAATGGCGAAATTCCCCCAGAGATCTCCATCTCAACACCAGCACCCAGCTTCACTCAATGACCAGCAAGCTACAGTGATGGACACCCTATGCCAAACAATTAGCAGGACAGGAACACAACCCCACCCATTAGCAGAGAGGCTGCCTAAAATCATAATAACTCCACAGACACCCCAAAACACACCACCAGACGTGGACCTGCCCACCAGAAAGACAAGATCCAGCCTCATCCACCAGAACACAGGCACTAGTCCCCTCCACCAGGAAGCCTACACCACCCACTGAACCAACCTTATCCACTGGGGACAGACACCAAAAACAACGGGAACTAGGAACCTGCAGCCTGCAAAAAGGAGACCCCAAACACAGTAAGATAAGCAAAATGAGAAGACTGAAAAAAAAACAGCAGATGAAGTAGCAAGATAAAAACCCACAAGACCTAACACATGAAGAGGAAATAGGCAGTCTACCTGAAAAAGAATTCCGAATAATGAAAATAAAGATGATCCAAAACCTTGGAAATAGAATAGACAATAAGCAAGAAACATTTAACAAGGACCTAGAAGAACTAAAGATGAAACAAACAATGATAAACAACACAATAAATGAAATTAAAAATACTCTAAATGGCATCAATAGCAGAATAACTGAGGCAGAATAACGGATAAGTGACCTGGATGATAAAATAGTGGAAATAACTACTGCAGAGCAGAATAAAGAAAAAAGAATGAAAAGAACTGAGGACAGTCTCAGAGACCTCTGGGATAACATTAAACACACAAACATTCGAATTATAGGGGTTCCAGAGGAAGAAGAGAAAAAGAAAGGGACTGAGAAAACATTTGAAGAGATTATAGTTGAAAACTTCCCTAATATGGGAAAGGAAATAGTTAATCAAGTCCAGGAAGCACAGAGAGTCCCATACAGGATAAATCCAAGGAGAAATACGCCAAGACACATATAAATCAAACTGTCAAAAATTAAATACAAAGAAAATATATTAAAAGCAGCAAGGGAAAAACAACAAATAACACACAAGGGAATCCCCATAAGGTTAAAAGCTGACCTTTCAGCAGAAACTCTGCAAGCCAGAAGGGACTGGCAGGACATATTTAAAGTGATGAAGGAGAAAAACCTGCAACCAAGATTACTCTACCCAGCAAGGATCTCATTCAGATTTGATGGAGAAATTAAAACCTTTACAGACAAGCAAAAGCTGAGAGAGTTCAGCACCACCAAACTAGCTATATAACAAATGCTAAAGGAACTTCTCTAGGCAAGAAACACAAGAGAAGGAAAAGACCTACAATAACCCAAAACAATTAAGAAAAAGGGAACAGGGACATACATATCGATAATTACCTTAAATTTAAATGGACTAAATGCTCCCGCCAAAAGACACAGGTTGGCTGAATGGATACAAAAACAAGACCCATATATATGCTGTCTACAAGAGACCCACTTCAGACCTAGAGACACATACAGACTGAAAGTAAGGGGATGGAAAAAGATATTCCATGCAAATGGAAACCAAAAGAAAACTGGAGTACCAATTCTCATATCAGACAAAATAGACTTTAAAATAAAGACTATTAGAAGAGACAATGAAACTACATAATGATCAAGGGATCGATCCAAGAAGAAGATATAACAATTGTAAATATTTATGCACCCAACATAGGAGCACCTCAATACATAAGGCAAATACTAACAGCCATAAAAGGGGAAATTGACAGTAACACATTCATAGTAGGGGACTTTAATACCCCACTTGCACCAATGGACAGATCATTCAAAATGAAAATAAATAAGGAAACCCAAGCTTTAAATGATACATTAAACAAGATGGACTTAATTGATATTTATAGGACATTCCATCCAAAAACAACAGAATACACATTTTTCTCAAGTGCTCATGGAACGTTCTCCAGGATAGATCATATCTTGAGTCACAAATCAAGCCCTGGTAAATTTAAGAAAATTGAAATTGTATCAAGTATCTTTTCCAACCACAATGCTATGAGACTAGATATCGATTACAGGAAAAGATCAGTAAAAAATACAAACACATGGAGGCTAAACAATACATTACTTAATAACGAAGTGATCACTGAAAAAATCAAAGAGGATATTTAAAAATACCTAGAAACAAATGACAATGGAGACATGACGACCCAAAACTTATGGGATGCAGCAAAAGCAGTTCTAAGAGGGAAGTTTATAGCAATACAATCCTATCTTAAGAAACAGGAAACATCTTGAATAAACAACCTAACCTTGTACCTAAAGCAACTCAAGAAGGAAAAACAAAAAAACCCCAAAGTTAGCAGAAGGAAAGAAATCATAAAAATCAGAACAGAAATAAATGAAAAAGAAATGAAGGAAACAATAGCAAAGATCAATAAAACTAAAAGCTGGTTCTTTGAGAAGATAAAAAAAATTGATAAACCATTAGCCAGACTCATCAAGAAAAAGGGAGAAGACTCAAATCAATAGAATTAGAAATGAAAAAGGAGAAGTAACAAGTGACACTGCAGAAATACAAAAGATCATGAGAGATTACTACAAGCAATTCTATGCAAATAAAATGGACAACCTGGAAGAAACGGACAAATTCTTAGAAATGCACAACCTGCCAAGACTGAATCAGGAAGAAATAGAAAATATGAACAGACCAGTCACAAGCACAGAAATTGAAACTGTGATTAAAAATCTTCCAACAAACAAAAGCCCAGGACCAGATGGCTTCATAGGCGAATTCTATCAAACATTCAGAGAAGAGCTAACACCTATACCTCTCAAACTCTTTCAAAATATAGCTGAGGGAGGAACACTCCCAAACTCATTCTAGGAGGCCACCATCACCTTGATACCAAAACCAGACAAGGATGTCACAAAGAAAGAAAACTACAAGCCAATATCACTGATGAACATAGATGCAAAAATCCTCAACAAAATACTAGCAAACAGAATCCAACAGCACATTAAAAGGATCATACACCATGATCAAGTGGGGTTTATTCCACGAATGCAAGGATTCTTCAATATACGCAAATCAATCGTGATAAACCACACTAACAAATTGAAGGAGAAAAACCATATGATCATTTCAATAGATGCAGAGAAAGCTTTTGACAAAATTCTACACCCATTTATGATAAAAAACCCTGCAGAAAGTAGGCATAGAGGGAACTTTCCTTAACATAATAAAGGCAATGTATGACAAGCCCACAGCCAACATCATCCTCAATGGTGAAAAATTGAAAGCATTTCCACTAAGATCAGGAACAAGACAAGGTTGCCCACTCTCACCACTCTTATTCAACATAGTTTTGGAAGTTGTAGCCACAGCAATCAGAGAAGAAAAGGAAATAAAAGGAATCCAAATCGGAAAAGAAGAAGTAAAGCTGTCACTGTTTGCAGATGACATGATACTAAACATAGAGAATCCTAAAGATGCTACCAGAAAACTACTAGAGCTAATCAGTGAATTTGGTAAAGTAGCAGGATACAAAATTAATGCACAGAAATCTCTGGCATTCCTATACACTAATGATGAAAAATCTGAAAGTGAAATCAAGAAAACACTCCCATTTACCATTGCAACAAAAAGAATAAAATATCTAGGAATAAACCTACCTAAGGAGACAAAAGACCTGAATGCAGAAAATTATAAGTCACTAATGAAAGAAATTAAAGATGATACAAATAGATGGAGAGATATACCATGTTCTTGGATTGGAAGAATCAACATTGTGAAAATGACTCTACTACCCAAAGCAATTTACAGATTCAATGCAATCCCTATCAAACTACCACTGGCATTTTTCACAGAACTGGAACAAAAAATTTCACAAGTTGTATGGAAACACAAAAGACTCCGAACAGCCAAAGCAATCTTGAGAATGAAAAACGGAGCTTGAGGAATCAGCCTCCCCAACTTCAGACCATACTACAAAGCTACAGTAATCAAGACTGTATGTTACTGGCGCAAAAACAGAAAGATAGATCAATGGAACAGGATAGGAAGCCCAGAGATAAACTGACGCACATATGGTCACCTTATCTTTGATAAAGGAGGCAGGAATGTACAGTGGAGAAAGGACAGCCTCTTCAATAAGTGGTGCTGGGAAAACTGGGCAGGTACATGTAAAAGTATGAGATTAGATCACTTCCTAACACCATACACAAAAATAAGCTCAAAATGGATTAAAGACCTAAATGTAAGGCCAGAAACTATCAAGCTCTTTGAGGAAAACATAGGCAGAACACTCTATGACATAAATCACAGCAAGATCCTTTTTGATCCACCTCCTAGAGAAATGGAAATAAAAACAAAAACAAATGGGACCTAATGAAACTTAAAAGCTTTGGCACAGCAAAGGAAACCATAAACAAGACCAAAAGACAACCCTCAGAATGGGAGAAAATATTTGCAAATGAAGCAACTGACAAAGGATTAATCTGCAAAATTTATAAGCAGCTCATGCAGCTCAATAACAAAAAAACCAAACAACCCAATCCAAAAATGGGCAGAAGACCTAAGTAGACATTTCTCCAAAGAAGATATACAGACTGCCAACAAACACATGAAAGAATGCTCAACATCATTAATCATTAGAAAAATGCAAATCAAAACTACATTGAGGTATCATCTCACACCTGTCAGAATGGCCATCATCAAAAAATCAAGAAACAATAAATGCTGGAGAGGGTGTGGAGAAAAGGGAACACTCTTGCACTGCTGGTGGGAATGTGAATTGGTACAGCCACTATGGAGAACAGTATGGAGGTTCCTTGAAAAACTACAAATAGAACTACCATATGACCCAGCAATCCCACTACTGGGCATGTACCCTGAGAAAACCATAATTCAAAAAGAGTCATGTCCAAAATGTTCATTGCAGCTCTATTTACAATAGCCCGGAGATGGAAACAACCTAAGTGTCCATCATCGGATGAATGGATAAAGAAGATGTGGCACATATATACAATGGAATATTACTCAGCCATAAAAAGAAACAAAATTGAGCTATTTGTAATGAGGTGGATAGACCTAGAGTCTGTCATACAGAGTGAAGTAAGTCAGAAAGAGAAAGACAAATACCGTATGCTAACACATATATATGGAATTTAAGAAAGAAAAAATGTCATGAAGAACCTAAGGGTAAGTCAGGAATAAAGACACAGACCTACAAAAACAAAACAAAACAAAACGAAACAAAACAAAAAAAAAACCAGAAACCAAACTGTAAATGTGAATTAAATGCAGACTCCACAAAAAGTAGCTGTTGAAAGAGAAAAAAAAAACATAGATACAAACGTTTATTGACAGACGTAAATAAAAACTAATATGGTGACATTTTTCAAATTAGCCATTGTAAAACACTGTTTGCTTTTTTTTTTCAAACAGCGTAAGCATTTTTCAGTTATGCTGGCCTCAGAAAGTATTTACGAAAAGGATAATAAATAATTAATTCCACTGGGGAAAAAAACAAAAAACATGTGTAACCATGTTAACATACTAAAGGAAAAAATTCCTATGATTTCAATAGATCCAGAAAAGTTTGTGATAAAATCCAACACCCCTTTATGGTTTAAACACACACACACAAACCTAGAGCATTATGCTTATATTAAACACTGTACTATAGGTCCTAGTTAAGAAATAGAAACTAAAGGTATAGGGAGGGGAAAAACTTCCATTTAGAAGTTCTAGATATAATATAACAATAAAGTACACTTGAAGATTGCTAAGGAAGTAGGTCTTAAGTGTTCTCACTACAAAAAAGAAATGGTAATTATATAGGACGATGGAGGTGTTAACTAACCCTACTGCAGTGATCGTACCACAACACATAAAGGTGTCAAATAATGCTGTGCACCTTAAACTTATACAATGTTATATGTCAAGTATATCTCAATAAAGCTGGAAAATAATGATATGGAATGTAAAGGTAGAAATAAAACAGTAATTATTCACAAAAAACATGATTGTTTTCCTGAAAACTCCCAAAGAACCCACAAAATCCAATAGGATTAATAAGTGAATTTAGCAAGATCCCTGGCTACACAGTGAATCAATACATATATATAACTAAATAGTTTTCTGATATACTAGCCAAAGACATTTGGAAAATTGAACTTAACACCATTTACAAGAGCATAAAATAAAATACTAGGAATAAATCTAACAAAAAATATGCAAGTCCTCTGCACAGAAAACTACCAAACGCTACTGAGAGAAATTAAAGAAGACTAAAATAAGTGGGAAATATGATGCATTTATAGATTGGATATCAATTTTCCCAAAATACAATCTCAATCATAATCCCAGAAAATTTCATTTTGCAGATATTCACAAACATTCTAAAATTTTTATGGAAACACAAAGGACCAAGAATAACTAAAATAATCTTAAGAACATATTCAGAAGATTTACACCACAATCTACACTACCAGATATGACTTCTAAATCTACACTAATTAGAATGTATTATTGGTACAAAGATACACAAATAGACCAAGAAACAGAAGAGTCCAGAAATAGACCCGCAATTATATAAGCACTTGATTTATAAAGTTACTGTTGAAAAAAATTTTCTACACCAGTGTCAGCAAAATTGCCATTGTCTTAAATACTAATATACCTAATATTCATATCAGTTTGAGAGATATTGTCACACCATTTTACAGACAAGAAAAATATAAATTGTAACTCATCTTAAGGTGAATTCTCTATTTTCCTAAATATTGACAGGACTTCACAATCTTCTCAGAACAAATCAATTTTGACATCTCTCAATTTTCATTTAATAAATTGACATTTCAATGATCATATTAGTACCTAAATATATGTTAAATGAGATTTACTGGCATATTAAAATAAAATAACTTTAAAGAGATTATACAGACATAACTGAAATGATATTTTAATTTCTAGGCCATTTCAAAAGCTCATTATATAAATTTTTATATTCATGTAAGAACTTCAAAATGTTAAATTTATTTACCCCCAGGAAATGTCTAAGATGTCGGATCTTCCTAAATACACAGTTTTCACATGTAACACCATCTTGAAAACATCTGGACTTCCCAGAGACCACAGGGAAAGGAATAGTCCTTCAACACCTAAAACAACCACATTCCTATCAGCGTAAAATAATTTTCTAAGAAAATGTTTGATTTTTCTGTAACTACAATTAAAATATAAATATATACAGCCCTGTTCTTAGTGTAGCTATCTGATCTTTGTATACTTTTGTGGGAGGGTCAGGCAAACTTGCTCTCTGAAGATTCAAAATGCTGCTTTTACCCAGAGACAAAATCTCAGGGAGAATTCAATAGGCTGACAAGAGAGGTGACCTTTTGGTAGCATGTACATGTAGCTGAGTACCAGTGGCAATTTAGAAAACAGAACAGGTTTCTTTTCAGTTGAGAGTTACAAACAGTATCCTTTTATATATTCCTGGTGCCTCACAGTAAAAGGGAGATAAGTTTGAATGTTTGTCAGTCAATAAAACAGAGAAAGTATACCGTAATATAAGACAGGAACAAGGAAAAAATCTTGTATGATAAAAAAATCAAAGAATCACAAAAACAAAAAATTAATATAATCATGAGAAATAATATTTTAAAACATTTTTTTGTAAGTAAATCTCATAAAAAGTTTGAAATCAAATTCTGTGGGGGCATTTCTTCTGTAAGCAGCCCATCATTTTGTGCTGTTTTGCCCACAAGTCTCAAACTCACCCCATAAGGGAAACGTGTGCTACCTCTCCAGTTTGACCTGAGCTCTAGTACCTCCCAACACGGGTGTATTCTCTGCCTGCCCTGGAGTCAGGAGAGACATGTCAGGGCAAAGGACTGATTCAGCACAGCACGTTTAGAGAAACCGAGCCTATAGGGTTTCCCATCCAAACTGAATCAGAACTCAATGAAAAGAAGTTCACAAGACAACAGTTTGAAGAGCACTGACCCTGAAACAGATGCTGGGCAATAGCTGTAAAAGGGGCACTTCTCATCCCAGGGCTTGCTGCCACTGGGCTGCTGACATACACAATTCCTGCCAACTCGCTAGGATTCAGGGATTCAGGCAGGAATCCTGGCTTAGGCTCTCATTCCACCATTTATTATAGGATCTTGGGTAAGCCATTTTCCTTCCCTCTAGACTTCAGTTTCCTTAAATCCATAATCAGGATTAAAACACCTGTCATAATTACCTTGGGGGATGGTTCTGAAACAAAAATATAATGACAAGTGAGCATTCCTTGGGACTTCTCTATGAATACGATCTTTATCTTTGTACACGTTTAACAGTATCAGATACTATTGGAACGGGTCTTGGGATGGGGAATAAATTGAATCAAAACACCTGGGTTTAAGTTCTTAGTCAATTACTAATACTCTGGGTCAGATGGAGTGATAGGCATTTAGGATACAGAGGTGAAAAATCACTGGGACATCTTCATCTTTAAGGTAAAAAATATGGACTAGATAATATCCATTAATATCCAGAGCCACTCCATGTAAGAGTATTTATACACTTCTACCCTCCTGAGCCAGGTCTGAGCCCATGTGGTTTGCTTTGGACAATAAAATATGAATGGAAATTGTATTTATTTCTTCCACACAGAAAGGTTAAGTTGCAGCATGTAGGTTGCTTCACTCTTTTAGTTTTTCCGTGCTTCTCACATTATGGAAAGATACAGTAACGCCTCCAAAAACAAAAAGAAACAAAAAAAACCAGTATACACATGGCTTGACCGAGGAATGCATTTTGTTTTAAGGGCCCTAAGGTTTTAGGCTTATTTTTTTCTGCAGAATGATCAAACTTATCTTGACTGATATAACAATGAAATGATTTTTCCATAAAGTTAAACCTGTTCAGTTTAAAGGACTGGATTTTATTCTGAGTTTATATTCTTCCAACGTTTTTATGCTGTGATAAAATATCATTTCCTGTATGAAACAATTATCATGCTGTTAGAGGTAGAATTCCAAAATGTTGCAATTATGCAAATGCAAGAAGTTACATGAATACAATACAAATATACCATATGACTGCCAGTTTAGGAGAAATTAATTCCAATAACTGTTAATGTATGCCTTCAAAAGATCTGCTCATTAAGCCTTACATCATAGCCCTTCAGTCTTTCTATGTGAGAATATCAAGTTTTGGCTTTCTCATTGGGAATCATGATAGCTTTGTTTATGACCTTAGAAACACTGTGACCGGTCTCTGAATATCTCACTGATACAATCTCCTATGGATGGATGAAGTTATCAGATGATGTGTACTAGATGGCTGCCTTACTACGTTAAGGCATTTCAAGGCCATATTACAATTGACTGCCTTCAAACATCTGCCCAAGAATTTTAAGTGGTGTAAAAACAGGTCTGTAATTCCTTCACAGACTGGTCTGTAATTCCTGGTGTAAAATCTGGTCTGTAATTCCTGAAAAGGCTTCTGATCAAACATCAAACAGTCCAGGACTCAAGCCTGTTTGAAAGAGCTTTTAGGCTAGAAGACACAATTTTTAGAAAAATAAGGTAAAATTCTAGAAGCACGTCAAAGACTGTTATGAGCAGTTTCACGTAATGAGTAGATTAGATTGGAGGTGAGGAAAGAAGAGAGAGAGTAAGAAGGATGAAAATTGTCAAAGTGTGTACAACTCGGCCTTTGCCAGTTCAGAATTATGAAGGCCTCCCTACAGCCCTGCTGAGTCTTTGCACTGCTAATTTCTTGTGTTTTATTTTTCTTTCAGCCTTTCCAGTGGAGCTAACACAAAACAAAACAAAATAAAACGCTCCCCAAATACTAAACAGCTGTCTCCAAGACCAGAAAGCATCAGAAAAGACCCTAAAGAGCTGTCTAATCCCAGAGGAAGATCTTATTTAAGTGGAGAAGTGCTTACAGCAGAAACCTTGGAAATTTCAGGGAGTGGAATTTTACTGTCAGAACTTTCAATAAAAGTGCAGCCACAGATCCTGGGAGCATTAAATAAAAATTACCAACAAGCTGTCTTACCTGTGTGCACTCTACTGAAAGGAAGGGCATACGTGAACAAGTAGCACTTGTACATCAGTCAAAACTCTGACAGCTACCCTGTGAAGTCTGACGAGCTGCCATGTGCTCGACTACCTAAGATACTCTTAACTGAACCATAAAAAGACAAATACATTAGTAATTGTATCCCTCCTGTCAATGTCCTTTTTCGTGAACTTCTCAAACTGTTGGTTAACATTGTCTGGAATGATTTATCAATATCTTCCTAGCTTTCTTGTATAAGACAGAGGCACTTGATTTTTCTCCAAATTGTTTTTTGAATTGATTTAAGAAAATGATACAGATGTTGCCAGTTTCTGGACCTCTCCTTTCACTCCCTGCTCCTTCTCCTCCTATTAGGAAATCAAACCAATAAGATTAACATAATCTTTCTTGGAATTGACTGATCTTTTTAAATAGATCCCATGATAGACATGTGTAAAAATCAATAGCAGGCTCCTCATTTGTCAAAGCTAATGACTAAACTCATTTTGAAGTTCAATAGTGGTTACTGAAGAGTGGCCACACATTATATATCTAATCCTGTAGGTCCCCCCACTCATTCTGCAGAACAGAGAAAACGGAGGCTTTGTTGCTTGAGGCACAATATAAAAGCTCGTGTTACCATTTTATTTGTATATGTTCATTTTTCCTCCAAAGCATGACTATTTCTTGATTGTTCAAGCTAATATGTTAAAGAAAGAAATGAAGAATCAATGTTACCATTTGTAACACCTTCCCCCTTTTAAAACCAGTTCGATCGTAAGCTCCTTCAATTATAATCTTAACTCCTTGAGGTTATGGGCCATGTCTTACATATTTTTAATATCCCCAGAGAGACGAACATAGCGATTGGGTCACAGGTTAGCACAAAATAAAGATTTGGTTGAATTAAACAGAATTAAATTATCCAATATTTTGGTCCATGGCATAGCAGTTATCTCAGACCAGACATCCATACCCACTATAAAGAGCAAAAGATGCAGTTTTCTAGCAGACCCTTCTTTGACGGATGCCCTGCATCACAGAGTGGTGTTTGCTTCTGAGGTGTTCTTGCTACCTCCCACAAAACCTTTTCCTGGATTTGCAGAAGTGTGAAAACGGACAGTTTTTATACAATGCCCTCCTCCCTTATAAATGTCCTCTGATTATGGGTGTATGCCAGCAACAAAACATCCTGAAATCCAGGAGAGATCTGGATGAAACACATGTAGCCCCTAACAAATTCAGATTAGATTTTTAAATTATTATTAATAGAGGCAATATCTTATCCCTGCCTAGTGCTTTATGCTTTACTTACATTCTTTATATACAGCATCTCATTTCCCAACCCCATATCATAAATATTTCTTTCATTTCCCTCAAAATTCCAAATTGTGGTTTACTGTTCTGTATTCCTTATTTCATCAGTGAGTTGCCTTTTTCTGGGCTTCAGGTTGTATATTGTATTGCATGCCCATTGGACACAGACAGCCCATGGAATCAATAGGTCAGATACAATTTGAAACTCCCTAGGTAATGGATTTTAAAAACTGCTTGAGGGTGGGGGAGAGAGACAGAAGGAAAAGGAATCCACAGAAACAATAACTGAAGTGGAGTGATACATTCACGATGGGAGCTGGAGAACTCCTGTTCTTTATAATAGCTTCTCAGGGGAGAAGCCGCCCTTTTCCAGAAGGAAGTGTCCTGGGAATAGCAGAGCCACTGCCATTCCACTGTTTTGATGAACAGAAACCTTATCAGTGCAATTCCTCTTGAGAGTTGAAGAGAGAAGGAAGGAGTTTAAAGACTTTTGAAAAATGTGGGTTGTGAGGGGATGAAAGCCCAGCACTTGGCTGGTTCCTTTGGAATATCTCTTGTAAAGGGGAGGGTATCCCACCAAACTTAGGTCCCTCTCAGAGCTCACAGATCCTGACAGCTGATCAGGGCTCCCTGCATGAGTTTGTTCTTGCCAGGGGAGAGACAGAGCACTGAAGTGAAAAGGATGTTGAATGAAGTAAATACAAAGTATGAAAACAAAAATGCTTGCCCCCAACATAAATATCACAATGTGATATTTTCAATTGCAGCTGTGCAATGAGAATGTCAAAGCATCAGTCATTAAATAATAAATAGCATAAATTATTTTGACTTAATAAGTCACAGGCACCTTGCAGCTTCTAATTATTTTTAGAAGCTCAAAGTATTGCATGGCTTTATCTCTCATTGCTATGAGACTCGCGGAGGTTGGGAAAATCAAGGAAGCAGGTGAAACTTGTACTGTCTCACATCCTGGGTTTGTGGCATTTATGAGGCAAAATAGGCTTTTTTTCCTATTCATGGAATATGGAATCCTCGAAGCCTTAATTATCTGGTGGCTTACGAGGAGCAGTCTAAAGCCATTCCATATCCAGCAATAGGCTGTTTATGTGGTACCAAAAAATCTGGGTTTTTAATGAAAAGCATCTTGGTGTTATTAATACCTCTCGTTTATATTGTGTGTATTTAAAAAATATATATATTGACATTTCTCCCCAGTGCCTTTATCCCACAAGGGTCTGTTTCCTGCTCACAACCCATGTTCACTTCTGGGCGATGGGCTGCTCTGCTCTTTGTTGTCACACAGAGGCCCAGGCTGATGCAAGCTCTGTTGTAACACTCCTATGACCACTGAGTCAGGGGAAAGAGATAAGGTGACTCATGTGCTGGCTGTCAGTGTTTCACCTGAAAGTGACACATGTTCAATTTACTCATGTTTTGGTTACCAAAGCACAATCACACCTACTTTTTTTTTAAACAGTCTTATTAAGGTATAATTGATGTACCATGAAATTCACCCATTTTAAGTATTCAATGATTTTTAGTAAATTTACAGAGTTGTGCATCCTTTACCTCAATCCAATTTTAGAACATTTATCTCACCCCCTGAGATAAATGCCCATCTGCCATCTACCCCCATTCCCACGCCAGGCCCAGGCAACCAGTGGTCTCCTTTCAGTCTCCATAGATTTGCTTTTCCTAGGCATTTAAGATAAATAGACATAAAATAGATGGCCTTTTTCATCTGGCTTCTTTCACTTTGCGTGATGTTTTTGAGGTTCATTCACAGTGCAGCCTTATCTGTAACTGTTCCTTTATATTGCTGAGTAGTATTCTATTGTACCAATGCTTTACATTTTGTGTACCCTTTCACCCATAGACAGACATTTGGAATGTTTCCACTTTTTAGCTAGCAAGAATAATGCTGCTACATTTGCATACAAATTATTGTGTGGAAATATTTCCCTTTTAAAAAGAAGTATTTAATAATGTAATACGATGGGGGAATTTTTATTCTCCGTTGATTCCTTTTGAGAGACCATAGTTTTTGAGAGACGAGTGAATAAGAGGCTAGAAGTCTCTTCACACTCCCCACTTTAAATCCACTGCTGCCTGATACCAAGACTTCCTAGACAGAAAAAGAAATCAGAGAATCTGGACACTTTCTCTGGGAAGAGTCTGAGGGAAGTAACACCCGATAAGGGACAGTTGAAAAGAAAACGGGGAGAGGAAGGCAACCATAGCTAAGATGGAATTTTCTTATCAGTTATGCACTGTGATATGCATATTACACAACTAACTCTGTGTTGCTCAGAAAATCTTTGGTAGCACCTACATTTTTCATTAAACTTTGTGTGTAGGTAGATTCTTTGGAAACTGACTTGTATGTCTTGGTGTGTACAGTAGACATTTTTGCTTATGTACCAAAAATCAGTAGTCTATTGTTCGCCTTTCTTAACAAAATCCAGATTTCATTCTGGTGTCCATCCTTCAATCACTGTTCTTGTGCTTGAGGAAGGATAACTCCACTCCATACAGTATTTTCCTGGCCATAGCCATCGCTTCAGTGGTAGGCATGTAACCTTAGCTGGTACAATCAGGATGAAGTTTAGGAATTCTGCTGGACTTTTAAGAGGAAACCCCTCTCACGTGGACTTGAATGAAGAAGAATGCAGCTTTGGTTGCATCCTGTGACCATGAGGGAGCCAGGCTTAGATGAAGCTTACACTGTGAACAGCAGAGCACAGAGGTAATGATGTGGGAAAATGGAGTTCACTAATCTTCACTCTTCAATTTAATTTTCCAGATAGGAAATTCAGTAAATCCCCTTTAAGCCCCTTATAGTTTGAGTTGGAATTCTTATTCTTTGCAACATAAAGCTTCCAAACTGACATATATTTGGAGTAAAACTACACACAGTACAGGTTGTAGGTGGCAGTAGCCCTGGGACCTTGAGATGATAAATTCTCGAAATTAGTAGATAACATAGGCTATGGAGTTGTATGGAGTCTGGGTCAATTATACCCTGAAATCCAAAGAGCAGGAAGCCCCCAGCTGATATATAGGTTACATTCATTTCTTTCCCACAGTGTTTTTGTAACTAATATGTAGTGGACAATAAAGGGCTACAAGTACTTTGACCCATCTCTGTGACACCTGGGGAGCTGTACCCTTTGATCCTATACAGCAGTAGGAACCTTTTAAATGGAGAAAATCGGAATGTGCCAGAGTGACAGGATTTGTTTTGCTTTCCTCCCCAACTGTCTGACTAAATGAATCTCCTTGTCCTCTGTTTATGGGAGAATCCTATGCACATGTCTATGACAGCACTTAACACCTGAACTCATCATATGTTTACTTTCTTGTCACCCAACTGGACTGGGAATCCTTGAGGATAAAGATAGTGCTATTACTCTATTTTCAGCACCTAGCACAGCACCAGAACAGTAATGGGATACTCAGTAAATTTGTTTAACAAAATGAGTCTACATATTTATATTTTTTCTTCAAAACCACAGTCTTTCTTGTAAGAGACAGCCTCACTTCATAGTGGAAAGAGAAACAATACAAAAAGCTGTGATTGTTAAAGTTAATGTATTTCTACTTCACTTAATGACTAGAAAATCTGAATAAAGTCTGAAAAACATCTATTTGGAATCATCAGAGACTTTTCAGGTAGTTCATAACTGGAGGGACCAAAATCCTGAATAGAACGAGAGTTCACTGAGGTGATCCCAACAGTCTGCTTACTACTTTTCTCCTTGGGACATATGACAGTTCTTAAGCAGTACAGGATAGAAGGCTGAGAAGCCAGAAAAAAGCAACTGCTAAAAGCAGAAGTATAAGCAAAGTTTCGGTGATCTCATGGCACTAAGGAGACAAAAATTAGAGTTAGGATTTCTAAAGTAAGCAGGATTTGAGATACCAGGATCTTGGAGAAAAGTGAGGTATAGCGAAGCAAGCCTGACACTCCACATTAGTTTCCCTTTTGAATAATTTGCCAACTCTTAAGTTGTGTGGTACAAAAGGCAAACAAAAAACTCAATAAAACTTTCAATCGTTCTCAGCGTTTTGAAGAAAAAAATGTGAGTTCAGGACCCAGCAAATGTGAAATGTCCTGATAAACACCCTAGAATCTCATTTGGGGCTCCTATGGGGACTTCACCTTAGAAGTTGAGATGAAAGAGAGGTAGGATTGATATTAAGAGCTCTGAAACAGTCTGAAATCAAATCATTTTCTCATAGGATTTAGATGTCTACTCTAGTCACTTACCAGAAAAAAAGGGAATCCTCTGTAGTGAGAGAATAACACCCATTGTCTATAATTTCTCACATACAAAGCCTGTCATTCAACAAAGATTACCTAACATACCAGGAAAGAGGACCCAAAGGAAAAATTGACAATACGAACAGACCTGCAACTGACCAAGACACTAGTTTATATAACTGTGACTAATTTGTTCAAGAAAATGGGTAAAATAATGAAGAATTTTACTACATATAAAAAGTCTATAAAAATAAAGTGAAAATTCTGAAACTGAAAAATGCAGTCACTGAAATAAAAATTTTAACATATGGCTTTAATATCAGATTGGACAAAGAAAAAGAGATGAGTATAAACTATTCAAACTCACACATGGAGAGTAAAAAAAAAGGGAAGGTACAGAAAATATCAATAGAGATATATGGAACATTATTAAAGAAAGGTCTAACCTATATGCAGTTATAGGAGTTATAGGAGACAGAAAATGGACAGAATGAATTTTTAAAGAGAATGGCCAAAATTTTTTCAAAACTAGCAGAAGTCATTATGCCAAAGATTCAGAACTCTATAGCCCAATGAAGGATAAAATACATAGAAATTATATATATATATATATATATATATATATATATATATATAAAATAGAAGTAATTAAAATCAAAGGCTTAACTGCAGTTAGAGGAAAAATGCACATTGTCTTCAGGGGAGCAACATTAAGACTTACAGCTGGTTTCTCAACAGACATGATGGAGTCCAGAAGACGGTAGAGTGCTATCTGCAAAGTACTGGGAAAAATTAAAATTAGGGCTTCCCTGGTGGCACAGCGGTTGAGAGTCTGCCTGCCGATACAGGGGACACGAGTTCGTGCCCCGGTCCGGGAAGATCCCACATGCTGCGGAGCGGCTGGGCCCGTGAGCCATAGCCGCTGAGCCTGCGCGTCCGGAGCCTGTGCTCCTCAACGGGAGAGGCCACAGCAGTGAGAGGCCCGCGTACCGCAAAAAAATAATAATAATAAATAAAATAAATAAAATTTAGAATTTTATATCTGATGATAACAATCTTTAATAGGAAGACAAAATATATGTCTCTAGGCAAACATGTACAGAGAGAACTCATCTCCAGTATATCCCAATTGAAGTAAATACTAAAGGGAGTTCTTGAGGTAGAAGGAAAAATGTTCCTATATTAAAACTCCAAGATGCAGGAAGGTATGACGATCAACAGATATGATAAAAATGTAGCATAATGACTGTACAAAACAATAATAATGACTTCTTGTGAGGTTTGAGATGTATGTAGAATAGAAGTTCATGACACAAAAAGGGGATGATAGGAGTATTCTAAGGCTTTAGCATTATCTGAAAAGTGGTTAAAAATTACTAATTTATAAATCAGGTGAGACAAACAGAAAACTAATATAAGATGATAGACAAAATATAACTACATTAAATGTAACTGGACAATAAATGGTAAAGTGGATTTAATAAAAATAAAAATATATGGTACATGTGAGAGGCACATCTTAAACACAAGGATGAAAGTAAGACATTGAAACAGGAATACCACGAAAACACTAACCAGAAGAAAGCTGAAGAAGACAAAGATCTTAGGTAAGATTCAATACCAGAGTTAAAGAGGAACATTTCACAATGATTAACAGTTAAACCCGTAAGAAAAACATAACAATTCTAAATTTTTATGCACCTAATAGCATAGTTTCCAAATATACACTTAGGGAAGATTCAACAGTAAAACAAGAGAGGAATATTTTATAATGATTAAGAGTTTAATCTACAAGGAGAAGATAAAAATTCTAAATTTTTATACATCCTAAAAACGTAGCTTCAAAATATATAGGACAAAAAAATAAAAGGAGAAATAGTAAAATCTGCAATCCTTTTAGGAGACCATCAGTAACTGATAATGTGCAGTAACAAGCAGACAAAGAATCCACATGATAGAAAATAAAATAACAGAAATAACAAAATTAACCTTATTGGCTTCTATCGGGAATTCCTGAACAGTGGCAAAATATTCATTCTTTTCAAGTGCACATGGAATTTTTACCAAAATGGATCATATGCCGGGCTACGAAACAAGCCTTCCAAAATTATAAAGAGCATGTTCTCTGACCATAGGGCAACATATGGGATTGCTTCAGAGGGAATGTGATTGGAGCCTGCTCAACACTGGTCACCAGAGCAGTGGCTGAAAGCAGAAACAGGTGAAGCAGAGAGGATCTGCAGTGGTGCCTAAGGAGGAGGTGTCCAACAGGCTTGGGCTTTTCGGTGCAGAAGTATTTTTAGGTGTTGCGGTGAATATTCATATTTTTACATTGTCAGTTAAAGGAAAAGGTTAGAACAGCTGTACTAATCAAGGAGAACGTGAGGTATATGCAAACACACACACACACACAAACACCTGCTCTTAAAATAGTGGGAGAGCAGGCAGAGTTTGGAATGGCCCACCAAATCACATGTATTCTATCACTCAGGTCAAACCTTTGTTACTCTACCTGTGTCCGCTTGAGTGATTATATAAATGAGACTCTAGTAGCTAATAATGCTGAATATATGTAGAACTGGTGCTGGGTCCTTTTACTCCCTCCTGCCTTTTAAGAAAATAATTAAGTTTGCCCTCTCCCCCTGGAAGCTTGGAAGATATTTTTTGAAAGGTAGAGAAGTCTAAATGTTACTAATTCAGAGTGTGGGCTGTGCAAGTTTTCATTCTAGTTACATTTAATCAAATAACTTAGGGTTAATTTATGGGGACCTGACCCTTCCCACGAAGCCCATTTAACTCTGTTTCCCAAATACCAGCTACAAAATGAATACTTAAAACATAATATGAAAGGGCTGAAATAAAGGAATGGCTAACATGATGGAAAACAGAGAGAGGCTTCTGAGAAATTCCTTGAGGGCATGAGGGTAGCAGGGAAATTTTATTTGAACTGAGTCCTAGAAATTGATTAGGACTTTATAGATGGATCTGGGCATGTAAAGGGAAAGAAGTTGGCCACAAACAAGGGCACAGACATTTGGACATACGTAACACATCCAAGGAATGGTGAGTCAGGGATTTGTCCACTGTAGGTACAGCACAGAGCGAACGACAGGAAGGAAATGAGAAGAAAGAGATGTCGAGTGTAGGTGTGGAAAGTCTCACATAACTTGTTAACATGTTTGCATGTTACCCTGCCTGTAAACAAAGAGTCAATAAAGGTTTTTAAGTGGGGAAGAATCACGATCGAAGCAAAGTTTTCCAACAATAATTTCAAGTCACAGGAAGGAGGATAGAGTGAGGAGAATTAGAATCATGGTTTATGGGCAAATTTCAGAAAAGAGATAAGGGTTTAAATCTGAACGGTGACAGTGGAAATGAGCAGAATGGGAGTTATTTGGGATCAAAGATATTTTGAAGGTAGGATTAAAGAACTTGGTAGCTGAATATGATGATTGAGTGAAGAGTCAAGAGAAGTGTAGCATGGCCCACAGGGTGGATGGAGATACTGTTAGCCCACGTGGAGAATCCAGGAAAAGGGTGAAACCTGAAAAGGAGGTACCAGAAAGAGGTCTTGTGTCCCAAAAGCTACATGGTTACAGCTGAGAATTTTTTAGAAAGTAATGGAATGATCTCTTCTAGGAAATTTTTCTCCCAAGCTTAAGCAACAATCATTATTATGACTTTAATATTATATGACATTTATGTTGGGATATACAAAGAGTTTTTAAAAGGTCTGGAAATGACACTAGAATCAGGATGGTAGAATGGAAAAGTCATTAGATTATAAATCAGAAGTCGTAGTCTTCATCAGCAACCTGGTTGACCTTGGACAAACAACTTGCTCTCTACAAATATCCATTTTGTAACTTGTGAAAAGATAGTAATAACGCTTTCTCTTCCCTTCTCCCACTGTGTGAGGATCAAGTGAGATGATGAATTTTTCATGAAAACTACAAAATGTAGCACAAGTGATTTAGATAGCATTTTATTGTCTTTTGTTAGTTTGATAGTTAAAAATAAAAACTCTTGATTGAAAAGTTCTCAAAATATTTGCAGGGAAAGGGATTTAAATTCTATTGAAGGGTTTAGTCACAGTGGGGGTCCTCTCTCTCTCTCTCTCTCTCAGTAATTCCTGAATACAGCAAATCTTCCCCTTGCTCAAATATTAAATCTTTGAGGCTGCAAATGTAACATTACACATGGTATACATTATAAAAACAAACCCTCAAACATTTGTCTAGGGTAAAATAAAAGAAACTGAAAAATTGAAGATGTCAGGCGTTTTTACTTAATGCAAGATATTCCCATTATTTCTTTTCCTTTTAATAAAGTTCACACTTAGTTGCTCTCTTGAAAACCAATTCCTCCTAAAGCTTCTCTCTTCATCTTTAATATGACTCTTCTCTGAAGCTCTCATTTCTATCCAGGCAGTATTATTACATATCTTACAAAATTGAGCATTAGAGATTAATTACATGTGAAGTACATCTGATGGCTCTCCGGGTAGTGGTGAGGGCTACCCACTGGTGTCATAAAAGCTGCGCAAATTTAATTAAAATGTAGCTATTTCATTGGGTCTACTATGCAAGTAGGGCCTCTGGTCTTCTGTTAAAAAAGAAGTTAAAGGAACAAAATACTCTGTGGCGAGTGATAAGCAGCTAAGAGCAGCTGAGTGCAGGATGGAGAAGGCTGACAAAGAGAGGGAGAAGGTCCCCTATGGAATAGTCACTCCTAACTTCTCCAAGCCTCTTTCCAAGTGTTTCAAGTCAGAGAAAATCCCAAGTGCACTTTTCAGTCCCCTCTTGGCTGTTTATTCAGAAAGCCCCAGGGGTTTGTAAGCAGATACTAGTCTATTCCATGGTGATTCAATTGGCATTTCATTCTCCCAAATAGCTAAATGAACCTTTCCACCCTTACTTCTCCCTGGCACTTCCCCAATATTGAGTAAACTTGAAGAGCTGAAGGGTCAAATTCAACATCAGGAGTCTAACCAGGAGACCCAGCCACAGCGTCTAAGCCTCCCTGTAAACATCTGTGAGGAATGGGTCAGAGGTTTTGATTCTCTGGAGGAATAGCTTTCTCTGAAAGCCCCAGCAAATTTGGTTGTCTCTATTTTGTATATAAGTAGTAAGTAGCCACAATGTGATCTAAAAATGGAAAGCAGACGTTCTATAAATTACTTCTATAAAAGTAGCACAGGACATGTGCTAATCCATTTGGAGGAAATGTGTAATAACAGTAATGATTGCTAGCATTTATTTCATGTTACTACTATGTGCCAGATATGCATGTAGTGTTTCCAGCTCTCACACTATACCACCACACTGTAGCACAAAGAGTGTAAGCTTAGAAGAGAGACAGAAATGGTTTGAATCCTGGCTCATCTCCTTTCTGGCACTCTGAATCTCAGTTTCTTTATCTATAAACTATTAATATTTGGCTGGCAAGTTATAAGTGATGCTTAAAGATTGCACACATATATACACACATCATATATTCCTACACACACACACACACACACACACACACACACACACACACATCCCTAACATTATCTGGCACGCAGTATTAGTTTCCATCTTAGTCTTCAGGAAGACTATTTGGGTCTTAATATTATTTTTTAAAAATTCTCTGAGGATGGGGATTTGGGGGTTTTGTGATTTCTCCACTGGTAGTAGCTTCTACTAGTGTTTGTTTAATTTTATAATATAGTGTTTTGTCCTATCCAATATAAAAACATGCACGATGTGAAAGAAACTGTTGTGCGATGTTAGATGGATGAGTCCTTGTTTCTCTCATCTGGCATGAGCAGAGAACTGTAGGTTAACTTGCATTAGAACATCTCTAGAACATCTCCTCCAGAACATCTCTAGAACATCATCTCTAGAACTGTTCTTGTTCCCTTGGTGTGTGTGAGTAAAAATAGGGAATGGGTAAAGGAAGTGATTTTCAACATTTAACCAGGTCCAGGGGTTCCAGGTCAAGATGTGATGTAGAAAGATCCTGAACCTACCTCCTCCTATAGACACACTGAATCCACAGCTACATATGGAAACATTCCCTCTGGGAAAAACCCCTAAAAACCAGCTAAGCAACTGCTACACACTGGGCAAATGAGAAAAAACCCACATCGAAGTGAGCAGGGGAGGCTTAGACACAGTCTCACCATAAAACCCACCACCAGCACAGTGGCCCATAATCTGGAGTGAACTCTAAACCCAGTGCATCTCTCTGAGGAGCGAAGGATTTGAACCCCACATCGGGCACCCCAACTTTTAAGACCTGCACCTGAGAGATGACATCCCCCAACATGTAGCTTTGAAAACCAACAGAGCTCATATCCACAAGACCCACAGGCTATATAGGGAACTGAAAAACGCCTCTTAAAGGGCCCCATGTGCTCAGATTCTCTCCTCCAGAGTCCGGCACAGAAGCAGCCTATTGAGAGATGCCCAAGCTTCCTGTCAGAGGCTTATTTGCTTATTGTAAAGTGTTGGCCTGGTGGGCAGGCCTCTAATTTAGCACACACCTAGGGGCCTGCTGGGGTACCCTCTGGGGACGGAGGCTAGCAGGCACCATCTTTATGCTCTCCGTCTGCTCACCAGTACCCCCAGAAAGGAGCCTGTACCATCCTCTGGTGCCCCAATTTCTGTGGCTGCCACTGGGGACACCTCTAGACCACCTGGCTCTGATGGCCAGGAAGCTTATGCTCGTGGGTCCCACAGGAGTGTAACCAATGGAGAAAGATTCTTAAACAATGACCACCCCCAGGGCACAGCAAGAGGTAACAGACCCAGAACCCCTGTCTCTCTGTGAAAGAAGCCTACTAGCATATCTTCATAGCAGCAGGCTTCTAATTAAACACACTTCTAAGGGCTGGCTGTAATCCTTTGCAGAAACCTCCAAGGACAGGCCCTGCCTTTGCATCTCCCTCTGCTGTGCTTCAGAGAACCAATATCTCCGATATCTCTGGAGCAGGGGTTTTACACACCTCCAGGTAAGCTTGCATTCCTGGGTCCTGTGGGGCTGTAACAATCAGAGAGAGAGTTCTCAGCCAGCTATCATCCCCAGGGCCCTACACAGACAGCAGATTGAAACACACCCTCGGTATTTTTGTGGAAGAGGCCTGTTTGCTTGTCCTAGAGCTTTGGCCTGAGGGTCAGCCTTCTGGTTTGGCCCACATCTGAGGGCCTGCAGAGGTGCACTCTGGGGCCAGGGGAGCCTGTCTCTGCATGCTCACTCTGCTTCTTTCAGCTCCCTTCCTTCCCCTGAAAAGAATTCATAATCTCATACAGCAATATACACAAATGTTGAATCATTATGTTCTACATCTGAAACTAATATAATGTTATATGTCAATTCGACCTTAATAAAAAATAAATGAAATAAGAAAAAAATTTAACTAGGTCCTAGTGTGAAATTCTCTTTTGATCAGAATTACTTTTGCCCAGGATATTTTTTTCTTTTGTTCTTATAGCCGTCATCCTCAATCCTGGGAAGTCTATGTTGTCTCCTTTATCCTTTATCCATACATGTGAGACACAGCAATCATGAGGAACTCTCGTTCCATGTAAGGTCAGGAGCTGTCCAAACTCTGAAGAGTCTGGAGTGTGGACTGAGGTTGTGGGTAAGACTGGAAAGAGGACCTGAGCTAGATTCTCTCTGTTCGTACTTCAGCTGTTGACATAGTTATGGAAAGTGGTTAAAATTCCTCAGAATTATTATCTGCAATTTTTAATTCTCCATTCTTGGATATTTCATTTCTCAAACTTTTACTAGTCTCATTTACTTATTGGGACCATTTCTAAGTTATCTATACCTTAAAAATTGGGGAAATTATTTTTAGAACATCTAAGTCAACAGCAAATGTCAGGAGCTTTGATTTATTTTTAGGATGACATATTTAGGACACAGAAAAGATTATAGTTATAGCTTTTTCTAAATGAATTTGAAAACTCCAAATTGAGACTCTCTCAGTGCAACTTAGTGTTTGTAGAAGGGTACAAAAAGGTGGATTTTCCCTTCTCCCCCCAAAAAACTCACATATAGAAAAAAATTAATTAAAAAAGGACACATACAAAATAAAGTGTCAAAAGAAAATGGTTTCCATGAGCTTTGCATGACTATAATTTTCTATTAGGCACCATTCCTTTCATGTAAATAAGAATTCAAAAAAAAAATTCAAAAAAAATCTAAATTTTTAAATTCTATGATTTTATCTAAAATAAAAAGTAATAAACATCCAGCTGCCATAGCACAGTAAAATTACACTTTGTAGTATTCCTCTGCCCAAATACACATAAATGATTGGTAAAATATAAATGGAGAGCACTAAAATACACAGCCAGATTAAAAAGGAAAATAAGTAACTTTGCAAAGTGAAAGTTTAAATAATGCAAATCAGTGAAAGGGTCTGAACTTACAATCTTGCTCTCCTCCAGGGTAAGAAGCAGGTGATGAGCAGAATTTAACATTCTGCATAGTAAACAAGACTGCTTAAAGACAAGCCTCTCTAGATAAAATAGGACTGAAAAAAGTTTCAGAACATTCCCTACAGCTAAGGCTTTTTAACAAGCTGCAGGTTGAGGTGAGAATGTAGACACATTCTTGCAACAAGGTAGTGGTCAGAGAAGCCTAGCTAGCAGCCCACTGACTGAAACTACACTACCCTTGCAGCGTGCGGGACAGGTGCCTCAGAAGGTTACCATGTGCTCTTGGACGCATATGGGCTAAGGATGGAAGTTTGGATAAATGCTATGCTAAAACATCTAAAACACAGATAAAGGGAGAGAACAAAATACAAGTGAAATTCCTCTCACAAAACAAATTCCAAAACATGAAACGATCTAATCCTGTAATAGATGCTCTTGGTGCTTTGACTTTATATCCTTGCTCTCACCACTTGAGTGCCCATTGGTCTGACTCCCAACACCTGCATTTAAAAAAAATTTTTTTTGGCCCCACTAGCGTGTGGGATCTTAGTTCACTGACCAGGGATCGAACCCACTCCCTCAGCAGTGAAAGCGTGGAGTCCTAACCACTGGACCACCAGGGAATTCCTGCATTTCTTTGTTTTAGTTTCCTTATGGTAACTGAAGCCTGCTTTGCCCACTGATTTGACAAACTAAAAGTGGTGGAGAACTAATGCCTTCTTGGCACATCCTTACACTGACTAAAGGAAACTTGTGCATAAATATTCTCATGCTCTATGGATGGGATAACCCTGAGACGTATGTTCTACACTGAATCCCAGAATTTTCCTAGTAGAAGTGACCTCTAGTTACACACAGGGGTAACTGACTTGGTGATGCATCATTTTATTACCTGTTTTGCTTCCCTGTCTCCCTTCTCTATTCTTCTATTGGTGTTTTTTCACTTCCCAAATAAACTAGTTGCACTCAAATTTTTTTCTCAAGGTCTGCTCCATGGAGAATCCAAACTAAGGTGGATGCTGAGAAAGATAGCCAAAAATATCAGCAGAAGAAACATACATTGTCTCTAGAAGAAGTTAATATGATGAAACAGTCTGATAAATCTTTAAAATAAATGTTTAGTGCCCAAATATAAGTGAAGTATAATTTCTATTTAAAAAAGCAACAACATGAAACAAAAAAAGGCAGAAATGAAGCAAGATCAACAAGATATGAAACAAATCCAATTGAAACAGTTGGAAAGGAGTTATACAGTCTTCATAACCAAACACTGAAGGATGTAGTAACTTGGCACTGGACAAAATTAAGAAATAAATTAGAGGAATAAATTAGTGAATTAAAAGAGAAATTCACCAGAATGCAGCATGCAAGATAAAACAACAAAAAGATAGGCAGGTGGAGTGGAGGATAGATTGTGAATGTGCAGTCCTAACTTCTATCATATTATAGTTTCAGAAGAAGAGAATAGAGGAAATGGCACAGAAGAAATTTTTAAAGAAATGAGAATTTCACAAGTGTCCTAAGATAAACAGTGGACTCAAAGTAACAAGCAGGGTAAATACAAGTATATGAATAAAAATAAAAAATAAACTTAGACACAGCTAAGCTAAATTAAAGAACAATAAACAAAATTATTTTAGAAGCTACCAGACAGAAAGGACAGATACCCTACAAAGGAAAGGTATTCACACTGACAGGAAACTTCTCATCAAATGTAATAGAGAAAGATAAATATCATATGATATTGCTTGTACATGGAATCTAAAAAACTGATACAAATGAACTTACTTACAGAACAGAAATAGACTCACAGACATAGAAAAACAAATTTATGGTTACCAAAGGCGAAAGGTGCGGAGGGAGAAATTAGGAGTTTGGGATTAAAATATACACAGTATTATATATAAAATAGATAACCAACAAGGACCTACAGTATAGCACCCGGAACTATATTCAATATCTCATAATAACCTATGATGGAAAAGAACCTAATAAAGAATATATATACATATACATATGAATCACTTTGCTGTACACCTGAAACTAACACATTGTAAATCAACTATATTTCAATAAAAATTTAAAAAATAAAATGTAAATGGGGAGGAACCAAGATGGCGGAGTAGAAGGATGTGCTCTCTCTCCCTCTTGCTAGAACACCAGAATCACAACTAGCTGCTGGACAATCATCAACAGGAAGAAATTGGAACTCACCAAAAAAGATACCCCACATCCAAAGACAAAGGAGAAGCCACAATGAGATGGTAGGAGGGGCGCAATCACAGTAAAATCAAATCCCATAACTGCTGGGTGGGTGACTCACAGACTGGAGAACACTTATACCACAGAAGTCCACCCACTGGAGTGAAGGTTCTGAGCCCCACATCAGGCTTCCCAACCTGGGGGTCTGGCAATGGGAGGAGGAATTCCTAGAGAATCAGACGTTGAAGCCTAGAGGGAATTGACTGCAGGACGTTGACAGGACTAGGGGAAACAGAGACTCCACTCTTGGAGGGCACACACAAAGTAGTGTGTGCATCAGGACCCAGGGGAAGGAGCAGTGACCCCAGGGGAGACTGAACCAGACCTACCTGCTAGTGTTGGAGGGTCTCCCGCAGAGGTGGGGGGTGGGCTGTAGATCACCGTGGGGACAAGGACACTGACAGCAGAAGTTCTGGGAAATACTCCTTGGCGTGAACCCTTCCAGAGTCCACCATTAGCCCCACCAAAGAGCCCAGGTAGGCTCCAGTGTTGGGGTGCCTCAGGCCAAACAACCAACAGGGAGGGAACCCAGCCCCACCCATCAACAGTCCAGTGGATTAGAGTTTTACTGAGCTCTGCCCACCGGAGCAACAGTCAGCTCTACCCACCACCAGTCCCTCCCATCAAGCCTCTTAGATAGCCTCATCCACCAGAGGGCAGACAGCAGAAGCAAGAAGAACTACAACCCTGCAGCCTGTGGAACAAAAACCACATTCACAGAAATATAAACAAGATGAAAAGGCAGAGGGCTATGTACCAGATGAAGGAACAAGATACAACCCCAGAAAAACAACAAAATGAAGTGGAGATAGGCAACCTTCCAGAAAAACAATCCAGAATAATGATAGTGAAGATGAATCAGGACCTTGAAAAAGAATGGAGGCAAAAATCGAGAAGATGCAAGAAATGTTTAACAAAGATCTAGAAGAATTAAAGAACAAACAAACAGAGATGAACAATACAATAATTGAAATGAAAACTACACTAGAAGGAATCAATAGCAGAATAACTGAGACAGAAGAACGGATAAGTGACCTGGAAGACAGAATGATGGAATTCACAGCTGCGGAACAGAATAAAGAAAAAACAATGAAAAGAAATGAAGACAGCCTAAGAGACCTCTGGAACAACATTAAATGCAACAACATTCACATTATAGGGGTCCCAGAAGGAGAAGAGAGAGAGAAAGGACCCGAGAAAATATTTGAAGAGATTATAGTCAAAAACTTCCCTAACATGGGAAAGGAAATAGCCACCCAAGCCCAGGAAGTGCAGAGAGTCCCATACAAGATAAACCCAGGAGAAACACACCGAAACACATAGTAATCAAATTGGCAAAACTTAAAGACAAAGAAAAATTATTGAAAGCAACAAGGGAAAAGCGACAAATAACATACAAGGGAACTCCCATAAGGTTAACAGCTATTTCTCAGCAGAAACTCTACAAGCCAGAAAAGAGTGCCATGATATACTTAAAGTGATGAAAGGGAGAACTTAAAAGAAAGATAACTCTACCCAGCAAGGATCTCATTCAGATTCAATGGAGAAATCAAGAGCTTTACAGACAAGCAAAAGCTAAGAGAATTCAGCACCACCAAACCAGGTCTACAACAAATGCTAAAGGAGCTTCTCTAAGTGAAGAGAAGAAAAGTATGTACAAAAACAAACCCAAAACTATCAAGGAAATCGTTGTAGGAACATACATATCAATAGTTACCTTAAACGTGAATGGATTCAATGCTCCAAGCAAAAGACACAGGCTTGCTGAATGGATACAAAAAAAAGGCCCATATATATGCTGTCTACAAGAGGCCTACTTCACACCTAGGGACACCTACAGACTGAAAGTGAGGGGATCGAAAAAGATATTCCATGCAAATGGAAATCAAAAGAAAGCTGGAGTACCTATACCCATATCAGATAAAATAGACTTTAAAATAAAGAATGTTACCAGAGACAAGGAAGGACACTACATAATGATCAAGGGATCAATCCAAGAAGAAGATATAACAATTATAAATATATATGCACCCACCACAGGAGCACCTAAATACATTTGGAAACTGCTAACAGCTATAAAAGAGGAAATCAACAGTAACAGTAAGAGTGGGGGACTTTAACACCTCACTTACACCAATGGACAGATCATCCAAAATGAAAATAAATAAGGAAACAGAAACTTTAAATGACACAATAGACCAGATAGATTTAATTGATAATTACAGGACATTCCATCCAAAAACAGCAGATTGCACTTTCTTCTCAAGTGCACACGGAACATATTCCAGGATAGATCACATCTTGGGTCACAAATCAAGGCTCAGTAAATATAAGAAAATTGAAATCATATCAAGCATCTTTTCTGACCACAACACTATGAGATTATAAATGAACTACAGGGAAAAAAAATGTAAAAGATACAAACACATGGAGGCTAAACAATACGTTACTAAATAACCAAGAGATCACTGAAAAAATCAAAGAATAAATAAAAAAATACCTAGAGACAAATGACAATGAAAACAAGATGATCCAAAACCTACGGGATGCAGCAAAAGCAGTTCTAAGAGGGAAATTTATAGCTATACAAACCTACCTCAGGAAACAAGAAAAATCTCAAGTAAACAATCTAACCTTACACCTAAAGGAACTAGAGAAAGAGGAACAAACAAAACCCAAAGATAGCAGAAGGAAAGAAATCATAAAGATCAGAGCAGAAATAAATGAAATAGAAACAAAGAAAATAATAGCAAAGATCAAGAATACTAAAAGCTGGTTCTTTGAGAACATAAACAAAACTGATAAACCATTAGCCAGACTCATCAAGAAAAAGAAGGAGAGGACTCAAATCAATAAAATTAGAAATGAAAAATGAGACATTACAACAGACACCACAAAAATATAAAGCATCCTAAGAGACTACTACAAGCAAATCTATGCCAATAAAAGGGACAACCTGGAAGAAATGGACAAATTCTTAGAAAGGTTTAACCTTACAGACTGAACCAGGAAGAAACAGAAAATATGAACAGACCAATCACAAGTAATGAAATTGAAACTGTGATTAAAAATCTTCCAACAAACAAAAGTCCAGGACCAGATGGCTTCACAGGTGAATTCTATCAAACATTTAGAGAAGAGCTAATACCCAACCTTCTCAAACTCTTCCAAAAAATTGCAGAGGAAGGAACACTCCCAAACTCATTCTATGAGGTCACTATCACCCTGATACCAAAACCAGACAAAGATACTACAAAAAAAGAAAATTACAGACGAATATCACTGATGAATATAGATGCAAAAATCCTCAACAAAACACTAGCAAACAGAATCCAACAGCACTTTAAAAGGATCATACACCATGATCAAGTGGGATTTATCCCAGATATGCAAGAATTCTTCAATATACACAAATCAATCAATGTGATACACCATATTAAAAAATTGAAGAATAAAAACCATGTGATCATCTCAATAGATGCAGAAAAAGCTTTTGACAAAATTCAACACCTATTTATGATAAAAACTCTCCAGAAAGTGGGCATAGAGGAAACCTGTCTCAACATGATAAAGGCCATGTATGACAAACCCACAGCAAACATCATTCTTAATGGTGAAAAACTGAAAGCATTTCCTCTAAGATCAGGAATGAGACAAGGATGTCCACTCTCACCATTATTATTCAACATAGCTTTGCTAGTCCTAGCCACGGCAATCAGAGAAGAAAAAGAAATAAAAGGAATACAAATCAGAAAAGAAGAAGAAAAACTGTCACTGTTTGCTGATGAAATGATAGTATATATAGAGAATCCTAAAAATGCCACCAGAAAACTACTAGAGCTAAACAATGAATTTGGTAAAGTTGCAGGATACAAAATTAATGCACAGAAATCTCTTGCATTCCTATACACTAATGATGAAAAATCTGAAAGAGAAATTATGGAAACACTCTCATGTACCATTGCAACAAAAAGAATAAAATACCTAGGAATAAACCTAGTTAGGGAGACAAAAGACCTGTATGCAGAAAACTATAAGATACTGATGAAAGAAATTAAAGATGGGGGGAGCTTCAAGATGGTGGAAGAGTAAGAGGCAGTGATCACCTGTCTCCCCACAGATACATCAGAAATACATCTACATGTGGAACTGCTCCTATAGAACACCTACTGAACGCTGGCAGAAGACCTCAGACCTCTCAAAAGGCAAAAAACTCCCTACGTAACTGGGTAGGGTAAAACAAAAAACAGAGACACAGAACAGGGGCAGGACATGCACCAGTGGGAGGGAGCTGTGAAGGAGGAAAGGTTTCCACACATTAGAAGCCCCTTTGCAGGCAGAGACTGCGGGTGGCGGAGGGGGAAGCTTCGGAGCCACGGAGGAGAGCACGGCAACAGGGGTGCAGAGGGCAAAGGGGGAGATTCCCGCACAGAGGATCGGTTCCAATCGGCACTCACCAGCCCAAGAGCCTTGTCTGCTCACCCGCTGGGGTTGGCAGGGGCTGGGAGCTGAGGCTTGGGCTTCGGTCAGATCGCAGGGAGAGGACTGGGGTTAGCGGCGGAACACAGTCTGAAGGGGGCTAGTGCACCACGGCTAGCTGGGAGGGAGTCCAGGAAAAAGTCTGGAGCTGCCGAAGAGGCAAGAGACTTTTTCTTCCCTCTTTGTTTCCTGGTGCGCGAGGAGAGGGGATTAAGAGCGCTGCTTAGCTGAAACTAACATACCATTGTAAAGCAATTATACTCCAATAAAGACGTTTAAAAAAAAAAAAAAGAGCGCTGCTTAAAGGAGCTCCAGAGACGGGCGCGAGCCGCGGTTAAAAGCGCGGACCCCAGAGACGGGCATGAGACGCTAAGGCTGCTGCTGCTGCCACCAAGAAGCCTGTGAGCAAGCACAGGTCACTATCCACACCTCCCTTCCAGGGAGCCTGTGCAGCCCGCCGCTGCCAGGGTCCCAGGTTCCAGGAACAACTTCCCCAGGAGAACGCACAGCGCGCCTCAGGCCGGTGCAACATCCCACTGGCCTCTGCCGCCGGAGGCTCGCCCTGCATCTGCACCCCTCCCTCCCCCCGGCCTGAGTGATCCAGGGCCTCAGAATCAGCTGCTCCTTTAACCCCGCCCTATCTGAGCAAAGAACAGACGCCCTCAGACGACCTACACGCAGAGGCGGGGCCAAATCCAAAGCTGAGCTATGGGAGCTGAGCGAACAAAGAAGAGAAAGGGAAATATCTCCCAGCAGCCTCAGGAGCAGCAGATTAAATCTCCACAATCAACTTGATGTACCCTGCATCTGTGGAATACATGAATAGACAACGAATCCTCCCAAATTGAGAAGGAGGACTTTGGGAGCAAAGATATATTATTTTTTCCCCTTTTTCTCTTTTTGTGAATGTGTATGTGTATGCTTCTGTGTGTGATTTTGTCTGTATAATACAGCTTTGCTTTCACCATTTGTCCTAGGGTTCTGTGCGTCCACTTTGTTTTCTTTGGTTTTGTTTTACTTTTCTTAACAATTATTTTTTATTTTAATAACTTTATTTTATTTATTTTATCCTCTTTCTTTCTTTCTTTCTATTTTTTCTCCATTTTATTCTGAGCCCTGTGGATGAAAGGCTCTTGGTGCTCCAGCCAGGAATAAGTGCTGTGCCTCTGAGGTGGGAAAGACAAGTTCAGCACATTGGTCCACAAGAGACTTCCCAGCTCCACATAATATCAAACGGTGAAAATCTCCCAGAGAGCTTCATCTCAATGCCAAGACCCAGGTCCACTCAATGACCAGCAAGCTGGAGTGCTGGACATCTAATGCCAAACAACTAGCAAGACAGGAACACAGCCCCATCCATTAGCAGAGAGGCTGCCTAAAATCATAATAAGGCCACAGACACCCCAAAACACACCACCAGATGTGGACCTTCCCACCAGAAAGACAAGATCCAGCCTCATCCACCAGAACACAGGCACTAGTCCCCTCCACCAGGAAGCCTACACAACCCACTGAACCAACCTCAGCCACTGGGGACAGACACCAAAAACAACAGGAACTATGAACCTGCAGCCTGTGAAAAGGAGACCCCAAACACAGTAAGATAAGCAAAATGAAAAGACAGAAAAACACACAGCAGATGAAGGAGCAAGGTAAAAACCCACCAGACCTGACACATGAAGAGGAAATGGGCAGTCTACCTGAAAAAGAATTCAGAATAATGATAGTAAAGATGATCCAAAATCCTGGAAATAGAATAGAGAAAATACAAGAAATGTTTAACAAGGACCTAGAAGAACTAAAGAGCAAACAAACAGCAATGAACAACAAAATAAATGAAATTAAAAATTCTCTCGAAGGGATCAATAGCAGAATAACTGAGGCAGAAGAACGGAGAAGTGACCTGGAAGATAAAATAGTGGAAATAACTACTGCAAAGCAGAAAAAAGAAAAAAAGAATGAAAAGAACTAAGGACAGCCTCAAAGACCTCTGGGACAACATTAAATGCACCAACATTCGAATTATAGGGGTTCCAGAAGAAGAAGAGAAAAAGAAAGGGACTGAGAAAATATTCGAAGAGATTATAGTTGAAAACTTCCCTAATATGGGAAAGGAAATAGTTAATCAAGTCCAGGAAGCACAGAGAGTCCCATACAGGATAAATCCAAGGACAAACACGCCAAGACACATATTAATCAAACTGTCAAAAATTAAATACAAAGAAAACATATTAAAAGCAGCAAGGGAAAAACAACAAATAACACACAAGGGAATCCCCATAAGGTTAACAGCTGATCTTTCAGCAGAAACTGTACAAGCCAGAAGAGAGTGGCAGGACATATTTAAAGTGCTAAAGGAAAAACACCTAAAACCAAGATTGCTCTACCCAGCAAGGATCTCATTCAGATTTGATGGAGAAATTAAAACCTTTACAGACAAGCAAAAACAGAGAGAGTTCAGTACCACCAAACCAGCTTTACAACAAATACTAAAGGAACTTCTCTAGGCAGGAAACACAAGAGAAGGTAAAGACCTACAATAACAAACCCAAAACAATTAAGAAAATGGCAATAGGAACATACATATCAATATTACCTTACATGTAAATGGATGAAATGCTCCCACCAAAAGACACAGACTGGCTGAATGGATACAAAAACAAGACCCATATATATGCTCTCTACAAGAGACCCACTTCAGACCTAGGAACACATACAGACTGAGAGGGAGGAGATGGAAAAAGATATTTCATGCAAATGGAAACCAAACGAAAGCTGGAGTACCAATTCTCATATCAGACAAAATAGACTTTAGGGCTTCCCTGCTGGCGCGGTGGTTGAGAGACTGCCTGCCGATGCAGGGGACACAGGTTTGCGCCCCAGTCCGGGAAGATCTCACATGCCGCGGAGTGCCTAGGCCCGTGAGCCATGGCCGCTGAGCCTGTGCTCCACAATGGGAGAGGCCACAACAGTGAGAGGCCTGCGTACGGTAAAAAAAAAAAAAAAAAAAAAAAATTAAAGACTATTACAAGAGACAAAGTAGGACACTATGTAATGGTCAAGCGATCAATCCAAGAAGAAGATATAACAATTGTAAATATTTATGCACCCAACATAGGAGCACCTCAATACATAAGGCAAATACTAACAGCCATAAAAGGGGAAATTGACAGTAACACAATCGTAGTAGGGGACTTTTAACACCCCACTTTCACCAATGGACAGATCATCCAAAATGAAAATAAATAAGGAAACACAAGCTTTAAATGATACATTAAACAAGATGGACTAAATTGATATTTATAGGACACTCCAGCCAAAAAGAACAGAATACACTTTCTTCTCAAGTGCTCATGGAACATTCTCCAGGATAGATCATATCTTGGGTCACAAATCAAGCCCTGGTAAATTTAAGAAAATTGAAATTGTATCAAGTATCTTTTCTGACCACAATGCTATGAGACTAGATATCAATTACAGGAAAAGATCTGTCAAAAATACAAACACATGGAGGCTAAACAATACGCTACTTAATGACCAAGTGATCACTGAAGAAATCAAAGAGGAAATCAAAAAATACCTAGAAACAAATGACAACGGAGACACAATGACCCAAAACCTATGGGATGCAGCAAAAGCAGTTCTAAGAGGGAAGGTTATAGCAATACAATCCTACCTTAAGAAACAGGAAACATCTCAAATAAACAACCTAACCTCGCACCTAAAGCAATTAGAGAAAGAGGAAAAGAAAAACACCCAAAGTTAGCAAAGGAAAGGAACCATAAAGATCAGATCAGAAATAAATGAAAAAGAAATGAAGGAAACTACAGCAAAGATGAATAAAACTAAAAACTGGTTCTTTGAGAAGATAAACTTGATAAACCATTAGCCAGACTCATCAAGAAAAAAAGGGAGAAGAGTCAAATCAATAGAATTAGAAATGAAAAAAGAGAAGTAACAACTGACACTGCTGAAACACAAAGGATCATGAGAGATTACTACAAGCAACTATATGCCAATAAAATGGACAAATTCTTAGAAATGCACAACCTGCTGAGACTGAACCAGGAAGAAATAGAAAATATGAACAGACCAATCACAAGCAGTGAAATTGAAACTTTGATTAAAAATCTTCCAACAAAAAAAGCCCAGGACCAGATGGCTTCACAGGTGAATTCTATCAAACATTTAGGGAAGAGTTAACACCTATCCTTCTCAAACTCTTCCAAAATACAGCAGAGGGAGGAACACTCCCAAACTCATTCTATGAGGCCACCATCATCCTGATACCAAAACCAGACAAAGATGTCACAAAGAAAGAAAACTACAAGCCAATATCACTGATGAACATAGATGCAAAAATCCTCAACAAAATACTAGCAAACAGAATCCAACAGCACATTAAAAGGATCATACACCATGATCAAGTGGGGTTTATTCCAGGAATGCAAGGATTCTTCAATATATGCAAATCAAGCAATGTGATACACCATATTAACAAACTGAAGGAGAAAAACGATATGATCATCTCATTCAATGCAGAGAAAGCTTTCGAGAAAATTCAATACCTATTTATGATAAAAACCCTGCAGAATGTAGGCATAGAGGGAACTTTCCTCAACATAATAAAGGCCATATATGACAAACCCACAGCCAACATCATCCTCAATGGAGAAAAACGGAAACCATTTCCACTAAGATCAGGAACAAGACAAGGTTGCCCACTCTCACCAGTATTATTCAACATAGTTTGGAAGTTTTAGCCACAGCAATCAGAGAAGAAAAAGAAAGAAAAGGAATCCAAATTGGAAAAAAAGAAGCAAAGCTGTCACTGTTTGCAGATGACATGATACTATACATAGAGAATCCCAAAGATGCATCCAGAAAACTACTAGAGCTAATCAATGAATTTGGTAAAGTAGCAGGATACAATATTAATGCACAGAAATCTCTGGCATTCCTATACACTAATGATGAAAAATCTGAAAGTGAAATTAAGAAAACACTCCCATTTACCATTGCAACAAAAAGAATAAAATACCTAGTAATAAACCTACCTAAGGAGACAAAAGACCGGTATGCAGAAAATTATAAGACACTGATGAAAGAAATTAAAGATGATACAAATAGATGGAGAGATATACCATGTTCTTGGATTGGAAGAATCAACATTGTGAAAATGACTCTACTACCCAAAGCAATCTACAGATTCAATGCAATTCCTATCAAACTACCACTGGAATTTTCTGCAGAACTAGAGCAAAAAATTTCACCATTTGTATGGAAACACAAAATACCCCGAATAGCCAAAGTAATCTTGAGAACGGAAACTGCTCTATTTACAATAGCTAGGACATGGAAGCAACCTAAGTGTCCATCAACAGATGAATGGATAAAGATGATGTGGCACATATATACAATGGAATATTACTCAGCCATAAAAAGAAACGAAATTGAGTTATTTGTCATGAGGTGGATGGACCTAGAGTATGTCATACGGAGTGAAGTAACTCAGAAAGAGAAAAACAAATGCCATATGCTAACACATATATATGGAATCTAAGAAAAAAAAAAGGTCATGAAGAACCTAGGGGCAAGATGGGAATAAAGACACAGACCTACTAGAGAATGGACTTGGGGATATGGGGAGGGGGAAGTGTAGGCTGTGATGGAGTGAGAGAGTTGCATGGACATATATACACTACCAAACATGGAATAGATAGCTAGTGGGAAGCAGCTGCATGGAACGGGGAGATCAGCTCGGTGGTGTGTGACCACCTAGAGGGGTGGGATAGGGAGGGTGGGAGGGAGGGAGACTCAAGAGGGAAGACATATGGGAACATATGTATATGTATAACTGAATCACTTTGTTATAAAGCAGAAATTAACACACCATTGTTAAGCAATTATACTCCAATACAGATGTTAAAAAAAAAAGAAATTAGAGATGATACCAACAGATGGAGAGATATACCATGTTCTTGGATTGGAAGAATCAATATTGTGAAAATGACTATACTGCCCAAAGCAATCTACATATTCAATGCAATCCCTATCAAATTACCAATGGCATTTTTTACGGAACTAAAACAAATCATCTTAAAATTTGTATGGAGACACAAAATACCCCAAATAGCCAAAGAAGTCTTGAGGGAAAAAAACGGAGCTCAAGAAATTGGACTCCATGACTTCAGAGTATACTACAAAGCTACAGTAATCAAGACAATATGGTACTGGCACCAAAACAGAAACATAGATCAATAGAATAAGGTAGAAAGTCCAGAGATAAACCCACGCACCTATGGTCAACTAATCTATGACAAAGGAGGCAAAGGTATACAATGGAGAAAAGACAGTCTCTTCAATAAGTGGTGCTGGGAAAACTGGACAGCTACATGTAAAAGAATGAAATTAGAACACTCCCTAACACCATACATGAAAATAAACTCAAAATGGATTCGAGACCTAAATGTAAGACTGGACACTATAAAACTCTGAGAGGAAAACATAGAAAGAACACTTTCACATAAATCACAGCAAGATCTTTTTTGATCCACCTCCTAGAGTAATGGAAATAAAAACAAAAGTAAACAAATGGGACCTAATGAAAGTTAAAAGCTTTTGCACAGCAAAGGAAACTATAAACAAGATGAAAAGACAACCCTCAGAATGGGAGAAAATATTTGCAAATGAATCAACAGACAAAGGATTAATCTCCAAAATATATAAACAGCTCATGCAGCTCAGTATTCAAGAAACAAACAACCCAATCCAAAAATGGGCAGAAGACCTAAATAGACATTTCTCCAAAGAAGGCATACAGATGGCCAAGAAGCACATGAAAAACTGCTCAACGTCACTAATTATTAGAGAAACGTAAATCAAAACTACAATGAGCTATCACCTCACACCAGTTAGAATGGGCATCATCAGAAAATCTACAAACAACAAATGCTGGAGAGGGTGTGGAAAAAAGGGAACCCTCTTGCACTGTTGGTGGGAATGTAAATTGACATAGCCACTATGGAGAATAGTATGGAGGTTCCTTAAAAAACTAAAAATGGAATTACCATATGATCCAGCAATCCCACTACTGGGCATATACCCAGAGAAAACCATAATTCAAAAAGACACATGCATCCCAATGTTCATTGCAGCACTATTTACAATAGCCACATCATGGAAGCAACCTAAATGCCCAACAACAGACGAATGGATAAAGAAGATGTGGTACATATATACAATGGAATATTACTCAGCCATAAAAAGGAACGAAATTGAGTTATTTGTTGAGACGTGGATGGATCTAGAGACTGTCATACAGAATGAAGTAAGTCAGAAAGAGAAAAAAAATATCGTATATTAATGCATGTATGTGGAACCTAGAAAAGTGGTATAGATGAACCAGTTTTCAGGGCAGAAGTTGAGACACAGATGTAGAGAACAAACGTATGGACACCAAGTGGGGAAAACTATGGTGGGGTGGGGATGGTGGTGTGCTGAATTGGTCGATTGGGTTTGACATGTATACACTGATGTATATAAAGTTGATGACTTATAAGAACCTGCAGTATAAAAAAACAACTAATACTAAACTTTCTTTGGGTTATTTGTATGGAAATATGTTAATATAAATGTTTCAGACATTACATGACATTTCTAAAAATCTTATATGTTCTGGTATAATGTTATAAGCTATAATTCTAGTTATTACTTTAAATTGTATATCTCAGAAATAACTAAATTTCCTTGTCAATGGCATTATTATGAACTTTCATCAAATCTTTAACCGTGGTCATTTTTAAGTCTTTTGTCATTTATAGACAGTTCTTGGTGTACTCTGATGCTTTTGCAAAAATGTTCCTATAAAAGGTCTTCATCTTCAAGGAATTCATGGAAAAGACTCTGACAAGTACAGGTTTCTGGTAACTGACTATACTGCTGAACTGAATGAATAAGCATTTTCAGAACTCTAATGGAAAACTGATGAATTCATAAAAGTGCTAACAAAAGATCAAGATAAAAAAAATTAATTACATGGGCCTGAGTGAACTGATGAGGATGATTATAATTTTTGTGACTTTCTGTTTGAATAAAATAAATAAATAAAATGTAATAGAGATCAGATTATAATGAAGGAATATCAAAATTCTGATGGTAATTATTTAATATTATAATTATTTAATATTACAAAGGGAAAATTGCATGTAAAGGCCATGAGTGCACAGCACTAGCGAGATATGAGGTAGAGGCAAAAGTTTAAAGAAAAATTTCACAAGCTTAGAAACGTCAGTAAATGTGTTCTCCCCAAAGCCCATTATTCCATAGAGAGACTTGGTTCAGACACTTCTTGAAGCACCATGGAGAGCGTTCTAGGAGATGGGTAATGCCCCTTTATACTCTTACATATTTATTAGGAAGTTGGAGTTGGGGAGGTGGCAGAGAACCCCCACTCAACTCCATACAAAAGGGCACTTCCTGGCTGGGATGTGACTTTGTTAGAAAGAAGATCTTTGGAAGTTCATCTAGACACTGTTTTGTTCTTCTGCTGAGCTGGCTCACTGAAAAGCAAGCACAAGGGGAAAAACAAGAGCCACCAAGACCATTTATGAAATCCATGTTTGTTTCCTCTAAAACATACACACATTAAGACACACAAAGACTAAGATATTTGCCATTCATAGATCTCAACTGCCGCATGGCAAGCCAAATACCCTGATTTGGCTCTGATAATTTTCACCTAAACATACTGGTAGTTTTGTTATTTTAATGTGTTGATCAGCTGGCAAGAATTCTCAAAGGTGAAAAGTAAGTGGAAATATGAACTCAGAGATGCAGGAGTCCGCATTTACTCCGGGGCTTGCTAACCCTGGGTCATCTTGAGCTTTAGTTTCTAGGTTTTCAAAGGACCTGAAGATGGTAAACACAGCATATTCCAGATGAAGAGTCTTATAGAAGACATGCCACATACATAGATCTAAGACCATGATTGTTATATGCTCCATGTAAAGAATGATAGGAAATAAATTGGCCTCCTTTTACCATCACCATGTAAAGACAAGTTATAAGAGAGTTGGGAATGGATGTTAAGTGCTAACCTTTCAGCTATGCAGAATCCACACAAACTGTTACCCTTAATTACCTTCCAAATAATAGTGAAAACAACATATTCTCATTTTAGGTTATACAGCTAGCCCTTGTATCATAAACAATCATGCTAGTCCTCTCCTTAAAATAAAAAGAGGTCCAAAGTCCAAAATTGCTAGGACCATCCTGGAGAATGTTTTTGCCTTTTCTAATTGGTAACAATTCTATCTTGGTATCCTTTAATTTAAAAATTAAATGATAAATCTAACCATGAAAACACATTTTATATAGATGTTAGGGAAATGAAAGGTTTTCCTCTGAAAATAACCTAAAAACTATATGAGGGGCTCCTATACATCAGGAAAATGAGAAAAAATCCACATCAAAGTGCGTAGGAGAGGTGACGACAAAATCTTGCTATAACCGAACCCCCAGTGTGGTGACCACAACCAAGAGGGAACTCAAAACCCAGAGCTTCTCCCTGAGGAATGAAAGGTTTGAGTCCCACATTGGGTGCCCCATCTTTTAAGACCCGCACTTGAGAGATGAGAACCCAAAACATCTAGCTCTGAAAGCCAATGGGCTTGAATCCACAAGACTTACAAGTTCAAAGTGAATTGAGAAAACATTCTTAAAGGGCTCACACATGGATTCACCTATCCCAGGGCCCAGTGCAGAGTGTTTAAACAGCACCGAGACTGTATGTGAAAGAAATGTATTTGCTTATCTTAAAGCATCAGGCTGAGGACCAGGCATCTAATTTAACAAACAACTAGACTACTGGGGTCCTCTCCAGGGATGAGGGTTGGCAGGTGCCATCTTTGTACTCTCCCTCTGACTTGCTGCAACTCTCTGGTACCTCCCAGAAAGGAGCCTGAATCTCATCTGCCACCCTGATTTTTTTTATTAATTAATTAATTTATTTATTTTTGGCTGTGTTGGGTCTTCGTTTCTGTGCAAGGGCTTTCTCCAGTTGCGGCGAGCGGGGGCCACTCTTCATCGCAGTGCACGGGCCCCTCACTGCCGTGGCCTCTCCTGTTGCGGAGCACAGGCTCCAGACATGCAGGCTCAGTAGTTGTGGCTCACGGGCTTAGTTGCTCCGCCGCATGTGGGGTCTTCCCAGATCAGGGCTCGAACCCGTGTCCCCTGCTATGGCAGGCAGATTCTTAACCAGTGCACCACCACGGAAGCTCTGCCACCCTGATTTTTGTAGCTGCTGCCAAGGATACATCTAATTCATCTATAAGTTGCCTACAAAAGGCTCACTTCAAATGTAAGGACACACAGGACTGAAAGTGACAGGATGGGAAATGATATTCCATGCAAATGGACACTGAAGAAAGCTGGGGTGGCTATACTGACATCAGACAAAAGAGACTTTAAAACAAAGACTAGGGGCTTCCCTGGTGGCGCAGTGGTTGAGAGTCCACCTGCCGATGCATGGGACGTGGGTTCGTGTCCCGGTCTGGGAAGATCCCACATGCCGCGGAGCGGCTAGGCCTGTGAGCCATGGCTGATGAGCCTGCGCGTCTGGAGCCTGTAACTCCACAACAGGAGAGGCCACAACAGTGAGAGGCCCGCGTACTGCAAAAAAAACCAAAAAACAAAAAAACCAAAGACTATTATAAGAGACAAAGAGGTCATTACATAATGATAAAGGAGGCAAACGAACGAGAAGAAATAATATTTTAAAATATTTATGCATCCAACAAATGAGCATCTAAACATATACAGAATACTAACAGACCTAAAGGGAGAAATAGACAGCAGTACAATTATAGTAGGGTAATACTCCACCTTTATCAATAAACAGTTCACCCAGACAGAAATTAGTTAAGAAAACATTGGTCTTAAACATCACATTAGACTAGAGGAACTTAACAGATATATAAAGAACATTCCATCCAAAAGCAACAGCACAGATTATATATTAGGTCACAGAAAAAGTCTTAATAAATTTAAGATGATTGAAATCATATCCAGTATCTTTTCCAACCACAATGGTATGAAACTAGATATCAATTACAAGAAGAAAACTGGAAAGTTCACCAAGCTGTAGAAATTAAAACATGCTACTGAATAACCAATGGGTCAAAGAGGAAATCAAAAGAGAAAAAGAAAAAATATCCAAGACAAACACAATGAAATACAACATACCAAAACATGTGGGATGCAGTAAAAGCAATCCTACGAGAGAAGTTCATAATAAGTTCCTACATCAAGAAACAAGAAAAATCTCAAGTAAACAACTTAACATCTCAAGGAACTAGTGAAAAAGAAAATAAGAAAGCAAAATGCAAAGTTAATAGCACGAAGGAAATAACAAAGATCAGAGAAGAAATTAGAGATTAAAAAGACAAAAGAAAAGATCAAAGACAAAGAGGTGGTTCTTTGAAAAGATAAATAAAATTGACACATCTTTAGGTAGACTCACCAAGAAAAAAAGAATGAAAAATGAAATAAAGAAAATCTAAAATGAAAATGGTAATATTACACCTGATACCACAGAAATACAAAGGATCTTAAGAGACTAGTATGAACAGTTATATACTAATAGGACAACCTAGAAAAAAATAGACAAATTCCTAGAAAAATATAACCTACCAGGACCAAATGATGAAGACATAGAAAATCTAAACAGACTGATTACTTGTAAGGAGATTGAAGTAGTAATCAAAAACCTCCCAATAGGGACTTCCCTGGTGGTGCAGTGGTTAAGAATCTGCCTGCCAATGCAGGGTACATGGGTTTGAGCCCTGGTCCGGGAAGGTCCCACATGCCATGGAGCAACTAAGCTCGTGCACCACAACTACTGAGCCTGCGCTCTAGAGCCCGTGGGCCATAACTACTGAGCCCACATGCCACAACTACTGAAGCCCATGTGCCTAGACCCCATGTTCTGCAACAAAAGAAGCCATCGCAATGAGAAGCCTGTGCACCACAACAAAGAGTAGCCCCAGCTCACTAGAACTAGAGAAAAAATAAACAAAACCTCCCAATAACATTAAAGAGTCCAGGACAAGAAGGCTTCACTGGTAAATTCTACCAAATATTTATAGAAGAATCACATCAATCACTCTCAAACTCTTCCAAAATACAGAAGAAGGAACACTTCAAAATCATTTCACTAGGCCAGCATTTCCTTGATACCAAAATGAGAAAAGGATGCCACAAGAAAAAAAAAAAAAATTACAGGCCAATATCCCCAATGAACATGATGTAAAAATTCTCAAAGTATTAGCAAACTGAATTCAATAGTGTCTTAAAAGAATCATACATCATGATCAAGTGGGATTTATTTCAGGAATGCAAGGAAAGCTCAATATTTGCAAATCAATTAATATTATATAGCCCATTAACAAAATGAAAGATAGAAACCATATGATCATCTTAATAGATGCAGAAGCATTTGACAAAATTTGATATTTGTTTATCATAAAAACTGTTAACAAAGTGGGTATAGAGGGAACATACCTCAACATAATAAAAGCCATGTAAGACATGCCCATAGCTAACATCATACCCAATGATGTAAAGCTGGAAGCTTTTCCGCTAAGATCAGAAACAAGATGATCTTTCATCACTTTTAGTCAACATAGTATTGGAAGTTCTAGCAGGAGTAACAGGCAAGAAAAAGAAATAAAAGCAATACAAATTGGAAAGGAAGAAGTGAAACGGTCAATATTTGCAAATGACATGATGCTATATATTCAAAACCCTAAAGGCTTCACCAAAAATTGTTAGAACTAATCAAAGTTCTAATTCTGTAAATTTTCAGGATACAAAATCAATATACAAAAATCTGTTGCATTTTTGTACACTAATAAACTATCAGAAAGAGAAATTTAGAAAGCAATCCCTTTTACAGTTGCATCAAAAAGAATAATATACATGGGGATAAATTTAACCAAGGAAGTGAAAGACCTGTACACTGAAAAATATAACGTTGATAAAAGAAATTGAAGAAGAAGCAAATAAATGGAAAGATATTCTGTGTTCATGGATTGGCAGAATATTTTTAAAATGTCCATACTACCCAAAACAATCTATTGATTCAATACACTCCCTATCAAAATTCCAATAACACTTTTTTACAGAAATAGAACAAACAATCCTACATTTTTTATGTAACCACAAAAGACCCTGGTTAGCCAAGGCAATCTTGGGGTAGAATAACAAAGCTGGAGGCATCACCCTCCCTGATTTCAAACTCGACTGCAAAGCTATAGAAATCAAATCAGTATGATACTGGCAATAAAACAGACACATAGATCAATGGAATAGAATATACAGCCCAGAAATAAACCCACACATATATGGTCAATTAATTTATGACAAAGGAGCCAAGAATATACAATAGGGAAAGGACAGTCTCTTCCATAATGTTTGTATAAGTAACAATTTGTTGTTATCAATAAACAATGTTTAGAAAACAGAACAGCCACATGAAAAAGAATGAAATTGGTAGACTATCTTTCACCATAGAGAAAAAGTAACTCAAAATGAATTTAAAACTTAAATATAAGATCCGAAACCATAAAACTCTTAGAAGAAAACACAGGTGGTAAACTCTTGACATTGGTCTTGGTGATGATTTTTTGTATCTGACACCAAAAGCAAAGGCAGCAAGAGCAAAAATAAATAAGTGGGACTACATGATTAACTTAAAAGCTTCTGCACAGCAAAGGAAACCATCAACAAAATGATAAGGCAACCTACTGAGTAGGTGAACACATTTGCAAATCATATATTTGAAATTTGATAATTTCAAATCTATATAAAAAGCTCATAGAACTCATTGGTAAGAAATAAACCATCTAATTTTAAAATGGGTAGAAGATTTGAATGACATTTTCAAAAGAAGACATACAGATGGCTAATAGGTACATGAAAAGGTGCTCAGCATCAAAAATCATCAGGGAAATGCAAGTCAAAACCACAATAAGGTATCTCCTTCCACCTGTTAGAATGGCCATAATCAAAAATATAAGAAAAAACAAGTGTTTGCAAGAATCCACAGAAAAGGAAACCCTTCTGCACTGTTGGTAGGAATGTAGCTTTTGGCGCAGCTTTTGTGAAAAATTGTATGGAGGTTCCTCAAAAAATTAAAAATAGAACTATCATATGATCCTGCAATTTTACTTTTCGGTATGTATCTGAAGAGAATGAATACACTAACTCAAAAGTATATATGCACCCCCATATTCATTGTGGCATTATTTAGAATAGCCAAGATATGGAAACAACCTAAGTGTCCATCAATAAATGAATGGATAAAGAAAATATGGTATGTAATACCACAGAATATTTTTCAACCATAAAACAGAAAGAAAGCTTGCTATTTGTAACAACATGGATGGAACTTCAGGGCATTATGCTAAATGAAAAAAAACAGGCAGAAAAAAGACAAATACTGTATGATTTCACTTATATGTAGAATAAAAAAAAATAGGGCTCATGGGTATAGAGAACAGATTGGGGGTTGCCAGAGGCAGAGGATAGGGGGTTGCTGAAATGTGTGAAGGGGTTTAAAAAGTACTGTCTTACAATTATAAAATAAGTAAGTCACGGGGGTTTAATGTACAGCATGGTGACAACAGTTAATAATACTTTATTGCATATTTGAAGGTTGCTAAGAGAGTAGATCTTAAAAGTTCTCATCACAAGAATAAAAAATTTTGTAACTATGTATGGTGATGGACCTATTGTGGTGGTCATTTTACAATAGATACAAATATTGAATTATTATGTTGCATATCAAAAACTCACAATATGTTAATTATATGTCATTAAAAAATACATATGGAGAGAATTAAAGTACAGTTAACAAATAGGACCTCTTAAATAGAGGCAAAATGCTTTAAGGTCCAGAGACCTTAGGGGTACATTCTTATGTCTTATGGCATAAGACTCATGCATTTGACTTTGACTTATGCATTCTAAAACATAGAAAGTTGATTGTATAAATCAACTTACTAAAATTAGAGGATTTAAAAATGGAATGATATAAATGTACTCAACCCACCCAAAAAAAGGCAATGAGGAGAAAAGAAAAGGAAAACAACAGTGGATCAAATAGAATGCACAAAATAAATTTAAAAATCAGTCATATAAAATATGTGACTGGGGCTTCCCTGGTGGTGCAGTGGTGCTGGTGCAGGCGACATGGGTTTGAGCCCTGGTCTGGGAAGATCCCACATGCTGAGGAGTGGCTGGGCCTGTGAGCCACAACTACTGAGCCTGCGCATCTGGAGTTTGTGCTCCACAACAAGAGAGGCCGCGACAGTGAGAGGCCCGCGCACCGTGATGAAGAGTGGCCCCCACTCGCCACAACTAGAGAGAGCCCTCGCGCAGAAACGAAGACCCAACACAGCCAAAAATAAATAAATAAAGAAGCTTTCATTAAAAAAAAAAATGTGACTGCATTCACATTTAAAATATTTAAAGAAAAGAGCTTTATTTTATTATATTAGTATAATAAATATTTATTATAAGAACTATTTTAATATTTAAAGTCTAACAGGACTGAAAAAATAAAAAGCTATATATTTACAGAAGGTCAATCTAAAATGTAAGGATACAAAATGCTTGAATATAAAATTGTTAAAAAAACAAAACAAAACAGAAATAGGGTCACAGATGTAGAAAACAAACTTATGGTTACCAAGGGGGAAAGTTGAGGGTGGGGTGGGATAAAGTTGGAGATTGGGATTAACATATACACACTACTATATATAAAATAGATAACTAATAAGAACCTACTGTATAGCACAGAGAACTCTACTCAATACTCTATATTGAGTAATGAGCTATATGGGAAAAGAATCTAAAAAAGAATGGATACATGTATATGTATGACTGATTCACTTTGCTGTACAGCAGAAACTAATACAACATTGTAAATCAACTATACTTCAATAAAAATTAATTTTTTAAAAAAAGTGTTAAAGAGCACAGAAGATACATAATTATCCAAAGAAACCCCTCATAGACATGCTATATCAGACAAAAGAGTCTTTAAGGCAGAAGCAAATAAAATGATAAAAGTTCACTCAATTAAAAATATATAAGAATTCTAAACTTTATGAAGCAAAGCATATAATGCAAAAATTGACAGAACTACAGTGAGAATCTGATTAATTCACCATTAGAGTCAAATATTTTAACACACATTTCTTAGTAATTTATGGATAAAGTAGGGCCAAAAAATCAGATAGAAACAAAGAGAATCTGAAGAAACAACCTTGATTTAATACACACATAGAGAATTATACACTACACCAGGAGCAAATAAATATTCCTTCTAAGCACATAAAATATTTATGAAAAATGATCACAAACATAGCCATAAAGAAGTCTTCACAAATTTGACAATAGTGCAAGGAAATTAGAACTAATAAGAAAATAATACTAATAAAACAAAACCCATACCATACTTTTGAAAATTAATGAGCTCCTTTCTAAATAACTCATGAGTTAGAGAGATCATAGTAGAAGTTAAACATTCAGAATGGAATGATACTGAAAATACCAAATATTATAATTAATGAAATACAGCCAAATTAGTACTTATTCATAAAAGAAAAGAAGAAAAACTCAATGAGCTAAGAACCTAAATTTAAAAACTTAGGAGAAGAAGGGGGATTAAAAGAAGGAATAATAACAATAAAAAAGAGAACAAACTACTACTGCTTTACAACAATCTGGATGACTCTCATAATGTTGATTGAAAGAAATCAGGTGCAAAATGTTATAAACTGTATGATTTCATTCTATGAAGTTCAAGAGCAGACAAAATGAATCAGTAGTGATAAAAATGATAGAGGTTTCCTCTGAGGAGGTTAACTGGGAAGGGGCACTAGGGAACTGAACTCTCTGGAATGTTCTGTATCTTGATCTGGATGGTGGTTTCACAGATGTATTCATCTGTAAAATTCATTTAGCTGTATATTTAAGATTTGTGGACTTTATGGTATACATGTTATACCTCAACAGAAATGCTTAAGAAGACAACACAAAGTATTTAAAAAATTAATCTGTAATAGAGACAGTAAAGCCACAGGTTATGTTTTTCTAAATAGACTAATGAAATATACAAGCATCATGTAGATTGACCAAGAAAAATGAGAGGACAAATAAAAAAATTTTAAGAAAAAAAAAGAGGACAGAACCTAGATGATGTAAGGATTTAAAAGATAAAATGTGAATATTAAGAATAACTTTTTAACAACACTTGAGAACATAGATGAAATAGATTAATTTCTAGAAAAACAAATGAGGAAATAGAAAACCTGAAGAATTGTATAATTAGAGTTGCACTCAAAGCTCATTTTGGTCATATGCTATTGCCAAATATTAAACATTCAACCAAAGCCAAGGCCAAAGTCAAACAAAATCATCACAGAATGAATTTCTGGGATACAGTATTAAATCTGAAATTTATTTGAAATATTTATTTCTAATAGCAATTATAACATTGAACTTTCATAATTTGCTAAAGAACACTAATTCTTTTCAGGGTCAGTGGCTGTATTTCTCCTGTAGCCATGCTATTGTATAGTTGTGATACCAAATATGCTCTTTTTCAACTGGCATATTTAATAATATAACAAACTTCTTTACGGTTGGCTGATAATAGAGGAAAAAGGTTTTCATAAAATATTTTCTACTAGTAAATTCATATGTGGAATCCAAAAATTGGAAAAATCTTTTTTTAAAAAAAAGAAGTCCTGGGCTTCCCTGGTGGCACGGTGGTTGAGAGTCCGCCTGCCAATGCAGGGGACACGGGTTCGTGCCCTGGTCTGGGAAAATCCCACATGCCGCAGAGCGGCTGGGCCCGTGAGCCACGGCCACTGAGCCTGCGTGTCTGGAGCCTGTGCTTCGCAATGGGAGAGGCCACAACAGTGAGAGGCCCGCGTACCACAAAAAAAGAAAAAAAAAAAAAGTCTCTCTACTTTTAGTTACTAAAATTGGTTATGACTCCATGGCTGTTATTTTTACAAACATTTTTTTTTACATTTTTAGCCTTCAAAAACTAAAAATCCTAAGAATCATCTTAAATTTCCAAGACAACTTTTTTCAAGTTTTATTAGCAAGAAGAAAATTTCTCTAGCACATTATTTTCTTCATATTGCTTATACATTTATGTGTGCACTTAAAATGATTCATGGATTAAATTTTGTGTGATATTTGAGTTTTCTTTTTCATAATATTTATAGCTGATAACATATATATTCTATTTATAATCCATTTGTTGATGGAAATCATGGCAAAATAAATAACTTTCCAAGTTTAGGATTAAAATATAATCCAATATCCACTCTTCTCCTTGATATTAATACTTAAATTTTTAAAAGCATAATTTGGCTCAAAATAGTAAAATAGTGTTATTAAATTAATATAGTATCTTTTTTTCCTCTTAATATAGTTTTTAACTATTTGAATGTTTATACTGATGGTGAATGCTAGGATGAGTATAAAAGTTATTTTAGCATTCATCATGAATATAAATGTTCAAATAAATAGATAAAAACATATATTAAAAGAAAAAACAGCTAATATATAAGGTAGAAATATATACTACCTCTAGAACGCTTATCTACATGAAGATTTGTACTTATTAGTAAATCTGAGTATCCAACTTGTTTATATCGAGACAGTGTTATCCTCATTAGATGTGGTGGAAATTGTGCATGACCACATGATCATTGATCATGCATAAATTCTAGTTTGCAGAATTCTTATCGAAGTGGTATTTGGCTTCTCAGCCTTCCAGAGGTTGAGGAAGAAGCTAAATAGTGGCTTTTAACCAAATATTAAGACTGAGGTCAAATTTAGCATATATCTAAATCATAACTAAAATTGAAATACTAGTAAACAAAAATAAACAAACAAAAACCCTCCCAACAAAGAAAACACTAGGCCCAGATTTTTTTTCAAGAAGTCTATCTAGTAATAAAGGCACAAATAATTCTAAATGTACACAAATAATTACAGAACACAGAAAAAGAAGAAAACTTCTACCATATTTTATGAAACTGGAATAAATAAACTTGATGCAAAAATAAAGAAAAATACATAAAAGATATAAGTATTGGAAAGGGGAAAATGGATATTATTCACAGATAATGTGATTGTCAACATTGTTCCAAAGGAATCAACATACAATTTGTTAGAATTAAAATTTGTATATAACAAATTTCTTGGAGACCAAATCAATTTCATTTCTGTTCATAAGATGCAAAGAATTAAAAGTGCAATTCACAAAATAGCAATTATTTATAAAGAATAAAAATATAAAATACTTAAGGATAAATGTTACAAAGCATGTGCAAACTCGTTATGGGAAAATGTATATATTTTATTGACAGAAGTTCTAAAAATAGAGATATCATATTCTGAAATTACAACACAATATTGGGAAAATGTCAGTTCTCCCCAAATTGACCTATGGATTCAATTTGATCCAATCAAAATGCCAACAGGGTGTGTATGTATGTGAGAGAGAGAGAAAGAGAGAGAGACAGGGAAAGAGAGGGAGAGAGACTTGGAAATACCTGAAAAGTGATCTAAAATTTATGAAGAAGAGTAAAAGGACAAAAATAGCACATTGTTCCTGAAGAACATGACTTAATAGGGGAATTTTGTCTTAGTAGATATCCAAACTTAGAATAATACTGTACTATTTCAGACAATGTGGTACATTTGCAGGGATATACCAATTAAACGGAATAGAAAATCTGGAAATAGAATAGAGATGTAAATATTTGATTTATGGCAGATAAGTGTAAGATATATAAATTTTTCAGTAAATGGCACTGAGATACTTGGTTATGCAAAAAAAAAAAAAAAGAAACTATCCCTATGTCATTCCATAACTAAAAATCAACTCCAGGTAAATTAAAGCTTAAATTACATTCTTAAGGCAAAAATGATGAAAATTTTAGGAAACAGTAAGAGAATATTTTTTCTGTCCTCAGGGTAGGGACATATTTTTTGAGCAAGACACAAGAAGTGCTCGATGCAAGGAAAAAATGATATTTTTAACAATGTGAAAATTGAGAACTTCTAGTTCATCAAATTATGCCACTAAAAAGTGAGTAGACCTGGAGGAAATATTTGTAGCATAAAAACAATCAAATGATTCAAATCCAGAACATTTAAAGAGCTCGAATGAATCATTAAGAAAAAAGGCAATCCAATGAAAAGTGGGCAAAAGACTTGGACAGGCACTTCCCTAAAAAGGAAAGGTAAAAAGCCAACATGCTTTAAAAAGATGAACAGATTCATAAATAACTAGAAGAATATTGGTTTATGTGATTGAGGAGGAATTTCTCTACACTGCTGGTGGCAGTATAAATGGGTGCAAGCATTTTTAAAAGCATTTTGCCATACCTACTGGAATTGACAATGACTCTCACTTGTGACTCAGAAATTCCATCCCTGTGTATGTGTCCTAGAAAAATTTTTGTATATACTCATTATCATGACATATGTGTAAGAAACATTCATATCAGCACTCTTTGTAATAGGAAAAAATCTGAAAATGGCCCAAATATTGCATTATACTTACATAAAAGAATACTATACAGCAGTGAAGCTATGGGCAACAAGACACATAATTCAGCAGGACAACATTAAACTACAGTAAATCACAAAATACGATTGATATAAATACACATGGTACAATGTGCATTTACAGTTATCTGAAGTTCAGAAATATACAATAAATAATATATTGTTTACGTTAGTGATATGTGTGGTAAAAATCATAGAAAATAAATACATTAACACAAAAAAGGGACAGTAATTACTTCGCAGTTGGGAAGGTTTGAATAGGACAGGAACACACAAAGGGACATTCCAAGGGACACACAAAATCCTTAAAAGAGCTTTCCACACTTAACTGCTCAAAACACAGACACAATAAAACAAAAAATGATAAAAGTTAGTTCATAATTTTTTAAAAACCATTTTCATGAAAAAATTACTATAAACAAAACACTAACAAACTGAATAAAAACATTTGTAATATATCAGAGGTAAATGATTGATATCTCTAGTATTTCAGGAAATCTTAAAAAATAGAGGAAAAAAGAATCAAAAACCTTAATAGACAAATTAGCCAAAGATATAAACAAGACAATTTTTTTTAAAAAGGTATTAAAATAGTCCTTCAGTATATGGAAAGATATACAATATATGGAAAGATATACACCACCTCACAAGAGAAAGTAAATTAAAATTACAAGGAGACAATCAGATTAGCAAAAATTAAAAAGTATGAAAATACACTCTTTTAGAAAGGCTGTGGAGAAACAGGTACTCATAAATTTGCTAGTGAAAATGTCAATTTTTCTTATGGAGGGGGATTTGGCAATATCTATCGAAACTATTTATATTTAACCCACCAATGCCACTTCTCGGATTTAGCCTAAAGATATACTTCTACATATATGTAAACTCATATGTACCAAGTTATTTATTGAGCATGATTTGTAATTTCAAGGCATTATAAACAATGTGAATGCCTATACATAGGATAGTTATTGAATAAATATGATCGTACACTCTCTCAATAGCGTATTATGCAGCTATGTAAAAGAATGAGAAATATCTGTATTACTTTATTTTACAATACTAGATAAGAAAAAACATAACAAAGAAAGAAGATATGTAAGGAAAAAAAAGTGGAATAAGAAAATATGTCTGTATCTGCTCATATATGCAAAATGGAGGGCTCAATTAAAAACTAATGATACAGATGACCTACATGAAGTGGATGGAATGGGCAGTATTGACATGGAAGAAATGAAGGGGAGATTATAGACACTTCTCTGAGTATACTTTTTTGTATAGTTCTTATTTTTGGAATAACGTTAAAAATACACTTGTCAAAAATATAACCTAAAAGGATAAGGGAAAAACCTTCAAAATGAAAGATAAAGAACCAAATGGACCAAACTCAATTTCAGTTGAATAGTATAACCACGGTGAAGGGGAGAGGGGTAACGTAAGTATTTTTGCAACAGTATTTGGATTATATGCCCTCAAGCTAAAGACAAAAGAGTTGTAAACAAATGTTGAACCCTGATGGTAATTTTCTCTTCCCCTGCAGAGGTATGAGTAAGCGATTTTGAAATTACTTTCTATGTAATCTAGGATTTAGTAAAGTAAGTTAATATACTGTGGACAATGAAGGACAGATTTCTCATCGTCCAGAAGGAAATTACAAATAGAGAAAGGGGAGAAGCTAGAATGAACCTTGTGGAATTGGGTTGGAATTAGAGTTATCTGAATGAACTCATGATTATACATGTGTACATATACACATAATACATATATATATGAAATATATTTGTGCATATACATTGGATTATATATGTTCATATATATCCATCCATACACATCTATATCTATTTCTCTATCAATCTACATATGTACCTATCCACTATACATGTAGATTGATAGAGAAATAGATATAGATGTGTGTGGATGGATTCACACACACATAAGGAGAGAGAGGGCTGGGCAGGATATGTGCTTGCATATACATTTGTATGTATGTGTGTGTACATACATATATTTCCTAGCTCTATTCACTGAGAGTCCTAGAAGTAACTGGTAGCAAGAAGCATGCCTTTTGCTCAGAGCTTTGTTTCTAAGTATCACCCTCTTCACTAAAGGAAAGAGGCTGTCTTTAAGGGAACGGCTGATTTCAGTGCTGAGGAAGTACAAAATGAACGTAAAATGTCTCATTGTGGCAGAGAAAAAGGAAGTTTTCAAAAATGATGGAGATATATCAGAAAAGCCTATATTCAATACAGGTAAGCACATCGAGTCTTCAGCATTTTAAAAATGGTTTAGTTATATAAATCTCAGATTTTGAAGTATTATAAATCCAGAATATTCCCACTGTATCTCCTCCCACCTCTTACCAATGGAGCCTTGCCATGGATTTGAGATTGACAGAAGCCAGACTGAACTGATGCAATGAATTTGGTGCAAAGAGTTTCACTACAAAAAAATGAAAACCAGAATTATGATTTAATGTTGAGAGCTGGAGATGATATAGGAAATTATCCTTCTCAACTGTTATACAAAATCACCGGTGCCTCAGAATCACCTGGGGAGTTGGTTGGTTAGTTGATTGGTCTTGGTACAGATAGCTATCCTCCCAATTTCCGCTCTCTCCTCTGATTACAATAAAGCCCATTGCCCATTGTACCACCACCTCTATCATTTTATAGGACATGAGATTTAAGTTACTATATTTGTCTAACTTCACATCACTAGCTCATGTCAGAGCCATAATCATAAGAAAAATCTGTAAAAACTGAGATAGAATTGCCTTGCTCACTTGGGGCGATTACCACAAGGCTTCGTAGGACACCACTTCTACCAGCACTACTTCTTCTGCTTTGTCACTTATGTCCCAATAGAGAAAGCCACCAAGGGTGAACAGAGCTGACAGTGAAAGGAATTTGGAGACGATTATGTCTTGGAAACATGAATATTTATTCTTACACATAAACTTGTAATATAACAAGTGGAATCATGAATTTTCAAACCAGGAAACCCTGGGTCCAACATCACTCGTCCATGTACACTTGTGTGACCTTCAGGGAGTTACTTGACTTCCCTTAAGCTCTGCAAAGATCTTTAATGACACCCCACCCTTCACCCCCACAAAGTCATAAAGTGGCTACTCTATATCAGGTGCTTAGAAAAATAGTTAATTTTTCTCTCTTTACCCTTCCTTTACCTCTTAGCAATAGCCTTGTATAAACCTTAGCTTTGGAAGTGGCTTTTTGAAAGGAGTCTAAAACTAAAGCATCAAAAACCTAGCAGAAGATTTAAAACATTGACCCTCTTCCCCTACATTTCAAGAGTTTCTGTTTTGTCTCCATGTCTCTTCCCATTTCCCTAAACCAGAATCTTTTTGCCATTTGGGATTCAATAAATTTGCGAACATATCCAAAATATTTTTCTTAGAAATTGTAATATATAATATGCTCCTTGAATACAGACTAGAAAGGGAGCTATTACATGGTAAAGCACCACTATTTGGGTTTCCCTAAAAATTAAGAAATTCTAATTTATCTGAGATCTCTTTATTCATATAGCTGATTACTATGTGGTAGGGAGCACCAGTTAAAAAAACAAAAACAAACAGAACAGACAAAACAACCACTTAGGGTCAGAACCCCAAATTGTTTATTGCAGAAATTTCAGGAAAGAAACATTTACACAAAGAAAATGCTACCTTAGTTCTCCTTATGATAATAAGATTATTTCCCTCAGTCAAGCTAATAAGTTAATACCATCAATATTTCCCCAGCTCAACATTAGATTAAGTATCTTTATCTTCCAATTAACCTGCAATTATGTGTCTTAATATCTGACATTCTCTTGGATTTTGGTTAATCCATACAATGCCAATATTTAAAGATAAGGTCCCCAGGTCAATCAGCTAGAAACCATTCCCAGAAGTTGATGCTAATCAAATTTGTTCATGCAATTCAGTGACTATATTGCCATGATAAGTTTTAGAACAGATGTTTGACACTCAAGAAAGCTCTTTATAGTAGAATTTAAATCCCTTTTGTTCAGTAATGACAAAGGTTATTAAAATACACTTTTTTTTGGTGACCTAATTAAGGCACTCGATCAAAAACAATCAAAACAGCAGCCTCCTTATTATAGCCGTCCCAAGAATGAGGCTTCTCAGCCTCTCAGTGTAGCCCTGATGAGAGCACAGCATGAGAAATGAATAAAATTATGATCTAGGCTGAGAAATTAGCCTTAAGCACTTGTTAATAAAGGCAAATAGAATTTTACAAACCAACATATAAACTTTGTGAGGTTATTTTATTGCTTTCTGCACCAAGGTAAAGTAGATTGATATAATTATCTCCCTTATATTCTTATTTAATTCATTTTTAAAAATTTCGGTTGATGATGGGAGGTCTAAAAATTAGAACAGATTGAACCTGGCTATTATTTTAGCTCTATGCTGCTTGATCCTTGATTAAACAGGTTTTTCTCATGAAAAACCAAATACTCTGCAGTCCCTACTTCCATGATTTTCTACAATAAAAATTATTATATTGATTTTCCTAGAGTATTCCTGTTTTGAGGTGAGTAGTGGAGAATACACACACACACACACACACACACACACACACACACATACTTTCTCTCTCTCTCTCTCTCTCGCCTCTTCTTCTTTCCTCAGTGTCCAAAATTTATCATTCTATTAAAGTAGCCATTTCATATTTAAAGTAGGCATTGAAATATTAAGCACAAAATAGTTGAATTGAAATGTTTCCCTCACCTAATTAAAAACTGGAAAACTAAGGAACATTGAATAAAATGTCTAAAAGAGTATCTTTTCACAAAGCTAGTCTTTCCCCTAAAATATTTTGAGTATAGGGCTTTGATTGGATTTTTTCTTTGCATCTTAAAATTTTTTCAATCCATCCTCATTTAGAAATTACCAATGCCAGGAAACTCATCTTATACACCATGATGATGAAATTCAAGTGTATGCTCATTTGGTCTCTATAGGCTGACATTTTGAATACATTTATAAAATGACCTCAAGTTTAAATACTGTATTGCTTAATCAGAAAGTTTCCCAGTACTATTAGCATTTTTTTATTGTTGTTTTAATAAGATATAATCATAGAAAGCTAGATTAACGATGATGTTGTCCCTTGTAGACTAACCCTTCAGACCACATGTACGCTAAAGTTTCCCTGCATGATTCATATCCTTTCAACCAGGTCTGAAATGCTATAATAAAAAAAATATTTCAGTGACAATCTTCATCGTGACTCCCCATGGTGAAAATGAAATTCAACTTTTCACTAAACAAGTTCACTAAACAAGTGTCTTTACCCCTCCACTATCCCCTTTATAGATTCTAAACCAGAACTACTTAACCAAAGCTATCAGAATGTATGTGAAAGAGCTGTTCCAATAGCACATCTGTGAAAAGTTAAAATAGGCTGTATCAATTAAAGGCACATGACCACAGGTCACAATATTTTACTTCCAGGTAGAGTTAAAGCCGATCTTTCCTTTTAAGGATGTTAATGATGCAAGTGTTCATCTGTACACCAAGCAAATTCGCTGCTGGCTTATATGTTAAAGGAAAATCTCAGAATAAGGGTGAAATCTATATTATTAGAAAAACAAATTTTATAAAAAAAACAATCTTGTAAATGAGCTGTAGCTTTAAAAACATACCATTGCCTATTCCAAAAAGGGACCTTCCCGAGATCAGATGCCTATTAAAAACCAGAAATGTTAGCCATCTGTTGCTGTGTTGCATGAATGCAGAGACAGAGATATATTAGTACCGTATGTGAAGGGATAGGGTTCCAAAATCCAGCTTTGCTGGTATTTCCCAAAATAAGTTGCCGGGTTTATAGAATAAATAAAATCAAAGATAAATGGCTTAAAAAAGAAAAAAGAAAGAAACCTCATCTTAAAAATTAAGCAATCCATCTATCAAAAAATGATGTATCTTTATATAGGCAACATATTGTAACAGGTGCTTACAACTGGCTCCTTGAAGCAGACCACAATTATAGGTAAAGTACAATATATATTCAAAGAGAAATATGTGAGAAAACCCTTTTAGTAAAACGTGACTCCTGGGTCAGATGCTTGAGGGTGATGGGGGAGGTGGGGACCAGAGCTGAAATTGGATCTCATTTTGTTTGTTATACTAGCAGTTCCTGATTCTTTGTAAGTTCAAGGGTGATCAAAATTTGCCTCACAGGGCCGCAGCTTTACTCTGTGCTTCTCACTTACAGGCCGATAGATGGAGTGTAATTAACCAGCTGTAGTGTTGACTCTGCTTGAAATCTTTCAGCTTGGATTGTGACTTAGGGTTTGGTGACTGGTTTAAAAAAAAAAAAAAAAAAAAAATCCTTCTAATGACCCAAAGAAAGCCGCAAGATCTGAGGAATGGCGTTCATTCTTTTGACAGAATAACTACATCACTAATTCTTTCAGGACATAGCTGGGAAAATATCAACCTTCCCATTCACAAGTTGGGGGATAAGGGTGTCACATTTAGTCATGAGAATTGGATCCTCTTAGCAGAAAAAAAGCCAAACAACAGTTGAATTATCTTGGCAGTGGTCAAAATGAGGAAGTGGCTAAGGCGCTATCTAATTTAGGAGGGCTCACTAACCTTGTAAAGTATTGATTAATCTAACTAATCTTGTGTAATCACATTGTTTCTGAAGTAATAACTAAGCCTATCTTTAAGAAAGGAGAGGGTGGCTTCCTTAATCAGTTTATAGCAATAATTTCCAAACAGGAAAATAGTCTTAAGGGGGAAATATCTCAGGGAGTAGATGCAGTAACTAGATCTAGAGTCAGTAGAAGCAAGAAGTCTATACTCATGAAATTAAAGCCAATATATTACTAAGGGACTCTTTTGGAAATGAGAGACAAAAGGAGGAATTGCTGCCTTCCTGGGGTGTGTGCAATAAGGTCTCTGAAGGAAAAGTGAAGGCCTCATGAGGAAGCTTATGTCTTAAGGACTTCAAAACAATTCCATCTTTTCCCAGGAACATGGAATATTTTCCACCATCACTGGGGAACTTACAGGAGAACATACTTGCAAAGGATCAGCAAAAGGAGCACAGAAGCAATGTTTCATGCCAGTGCCCCAGGATCATATTCATCAGGAGATGGGAAGCATGACAAAATTCCTTTTCATAGAAGTTCATACAGGGAAAGAATGATAAACTCTAATTTGGGCTCGGTGTGACTAAGTATATATGGAAAATAGCAAAGTGAGGAGAGAGAAGAAGTCGACCTGCACTCCTTGATTAATTTCATGTTTTCTTGGTACGTTACATGATGTACGAGTCAACTTTTCTAGGTTGCACGGAGAGAACAAACCTCTCAAATCTCAGAGGCTTATAACAACAAAAGCTTAGCGATTGCTTAGGTTAAATGTTGGCTGGAGACAGCTGACTATCTCTGCTCGGCAGCTCCACTCAGAGCAGTATCTTCTTTCTGGGTCTGTGATGAAAGAGCAGTTTCTTTTGCAGGTATGCCTTCTCGTTCTCAGAGGACTAGCAAAACCATGTGGTGGCTCTTCAAGTTTCTGCTTACATTTCATTGTCCAAGTAAGTCATATAGCTGCATCCCCACAGTGGGCACTAGGGATCACACAGCAATGGACAGGGATGAATAATGTTTTCACAAGGAGGATAGAGAGTAGTTGGGAGCAGTAACACGGTCTGTCACAATGGAAACTTTGGATGTGAACAAGAAAAGATAATCTTGACTTTCTTAACAATTGGCCAAATAAATTTCAAAACATAATCTATTGACATATTTTAATCGGGGATACATAGGGGCTGGGCAAATAAATAACCAAGACATCAGGCACAACTTTAAAAAAAAATATTTTAAAACAAAGAAAATATCTGAGGAATCTACAAGTAAGCTTTTCTTGCTGTTGGAAATTATGTCATTCAAAGGGTACTTCCGGAAGTAAAGAAAGTTCAGGTAGGTTCAGATGAGTTCCAGTCACCAAGCCAGACCACTGACTTAACCTAGCCAAGCTGAAATGGTACAAACTCCACAGTCTGGGCTAGGATAATATTAAGAGATTAAAATATATAGTGTAAACTTAGTTAGCTATAACCTAATGAGTTGGAATATTAAATTGGTATATTTTACTCTGCTCCACTTTCAGAGTAAAATAAAGCAAACAATAGCAAAATATGTTGAAGGATCTGGAATATTGTCTTAGTTTCTTAGAAATTCACCTAAATTTCCTCCATCTCCACTAGACTACATGGTGACCTAGGTGTGCTGCCACACACGCAAGAAAAAAGAACGGAAGAAAGAAAGAAGAAAATTCCCCAGTAACCATATGTTTAATCTATATTATTTAAAAAGAGGAATTTAGGTGTGGATCTGTTTAGAAAATTTGAAACCACTTTTTTTGGAATTACTTTTAAACACTAGTTTTAAGAGTTAATCAGAACATTCAATAAACTACTGTTCCCTGAATTTCTAGTTAGTCTAAGTTTACATTCTTAAGCCCTAATAGGAATAGGTTAGCATATATCCATACAAGTGTGAGAGAATTTGTCACTTATATCAGACATTTGGCCATTCATGATTACAAAGCTCTTTAAGACCTATCAAACACGTTGGTCTCAGTTTCCTTTTTTATAACAGGAAATTAGTTCTTATAAGCACCAAATGAGATAGATAATTATCCAAAGACTTAGACCAGTACCTGACACCAAGAAAATACTTGATAAATGTTGGTTATTTTTAAAATAATTTATCCATCCATTTAACAAACATTACAATTGGGTCTTATAGTCAACTGGGCCAGTTGTTGGCAGGGGCGTGAACATAAATGAGCAGAAAACTTGAGCCGAATATAAGAGAACTTTCTGTTCTCTTTGAAATTAGCTTTTCTAAAACTCCTTTCTCAATGGCATAACACTGCTTAATCTGGACAACTGTTTATTTCTCAACCTTAAGTAAAATGTTTTAAAAAAAAGGATTAGAAAATTTTGCTAAATAGATAAGTAAAAACTAAGCCTTTTGTATAAATACCACTTTAAGATAATTCCCTAGTTCCCCTCCAAGTAGATAACTGCTTCTAAACCCCAGTGTCAAGAGCTGTTTATTTTCATTTAGAAAAAAAATAAACTTAAGCAGTAGAAGGCAAATATATTTAACCAGACTTTTAAGAAGCACATTTTTATGTCTGAAGTAGTAATTCATTCTTCTCTAATATAGATCCAATTGATGGCCTAAGCTGACGACCTACCTACTTTTGTCAGAGGTACAAGAAGATTTCAAGATGAATAAGGAACCATTCCTTTTTTCTGGAGGCTTAGAATCTAATCCAAGGGTTAATTTTCATATGCAACTTGCTAACCAGAGTAGAACATCAAATTACTTGCAATTCTCTGAACCTCACATGTTCTCTTACAACCAGGGGTGTCCTGGTTAACTTGCTTTCTGAAAACAAATCAAAAAGCCCTGGTTTATAATGTTTGCCCATATCCATGGTATAAATACTCCCAGCATGGCGGATGTCAAGTTATCAATGGTTGAACAAGTGGCTCTTAAAGTTCCTGAATATTTAACAGTCATTCTTGTGAGGCAGCACAGCCCAGCACAGCAACCTACTGCTCCCACCTCTATGCCTTCTGCACTAACTTAGCTTAAAACTCCCTTTTCCTTCCAGCCTAATTTCTATACACATTTTAAGCTCCCACTCATACCATTTGCTTCAGGATGTCTTTCCCAAATCATCTAGTCGGAGGGTTTTGTTTTCTTCCTTTATTCTTTAATTCTCCCCCAGGACCCTGGACTTACCACAGTGCTTATCAACACTATATTGAGAGCACTTGTGTGTTTTCCCAGCCTTTCCCAGGGAACTGTGAACAACTTGAGTCAGAATCTTTGACTTACTAATTTCTCATTGTTTGACCCACTTCCTTTCTGGTTAGATTAAATCAACACGTGTCTGAAAATAAACACCATGGGAGAAGTACCACATACCCTCGGAGTTCAGCTAAGAGAGAAACAGTGATGAAGAAAGGGCTCATGGGACAGATGACACTTGAGGATAGGCTTGAATGTGGGTAGAATTTCCATTAGGGAAGATTGGAAAGTGGGAAGAATGTTTTATGCAGAGAAAAGAGAATGAACACAAAGTTCCAGGATAAGACTATGGGGCATGTTCAGTGGGAAAATGAATCATCCAGTAAGAGAGGAGTGTCAGTTATATGATGGAAAGGATAGTAGGAAATCAGTCTGCTTGGATTCTGTGGGTTGGGTAAGGAACCTGCATTTAATTTGGTAAGCAGTGGGGAATTATAAAATTAGATCTAAGCTTTAAAAAGACTATCTGACAGGACAGTGAGGGAGAGACTGTTATAAGGAAAGAGGAGGTATGGGAACATATGAAAAATAAGGAAAATTTAAATTAAGGGGTTTTAACAAGGGTGTGGATTGGGGATGGTGAATTTTAGAGATGTAATATAGCCAGAAATTGTAGCGCAGAGGTATATCAACTTCAATTATTCTCTTCAAAAACATATAAAGAGTAAGCAGACAGATCAAACAACAAAAAGAGTGAAACTGTATATTTCCTTGGGCTTCAAATCATCTTCTCTCTCTTACTCTCCTTCCCTCCACCTCCCGTCCTCTCTCTTTCAATTTTAAAAAGCTTTAGCTCTGTATCAGAAATGAAAAATTCTTTCTCTACCACAGGAGTGGTAGTAATAACTAATATCACTCTCTTTACTTCCAATATTTCTGCCAAAGAAAATGTATATTCTTATTAATATGAGAGTGATTTTTATATTTAAAAAAATGACATACACCACCATCATGCTTTGCACGTCCCAAGTACTATGGAATAAATTTTTCCATCAGCTCTTTAAAAACATTATGTGAAACAATATATTATATATTGGTGAATCTAAAAATAAATTTATAAACAAAAATCAGAATCATGCATCCAACTCAGGGTTATAAAAGCCAGATGACACAAGTAGTAATTCTCCTGTAGCATACCATATAATTACTAACAAACTCTCTCCCTTGACTTAATCATAAGCTTGCTCTTCAAAGCAAATTTATATGCTTTGTTTTAATCTCTAATGAGTAGGTCACCTCTGAATTACAAAAATCCCAAACAGGAGGTGCTCTATCTCAATTTTTATTATACCTTTAGAGATTATCAATGTAGGTAGGCTGCCTTTCACAATGTATTCTCTTGTCAATTATTTTAATTTTTTAAGTTTTGGGTTATGAATAGCTCACAGACAGCTGATGGATGAATTTATGTTATGCCATAGAACTAAGATGTATATCGTATGGATTTTCTTGGTAAAGCTATATATTAAATAAAAAGACTTTAATAAATCATTAAAGCCTAACTCCTTTACACAAATCATAAAACTCTGGATAAACAGAGAACTAAAGCCCGCTGGCACTTGGTGGTAGTATAATTTCTACCAGCTTCTCTATTTCCAGAGTAGAAAGAAAATGAGGATTATCATGGGTCCCCCCCGGCCCAAAACCTCTTCAGCTATCACCTTCTTTATTGAGCCTACTTTGGTTCTATATCATATGTATAAAGATATTTATTATTCTATGTGTCGTATTTCACTGAAATGATCTTTATATGTCTGTTTTCCCTCAAAAATGGAGGGTGATGTCTTGTTTTTGTATATCTCAATGCCCTGAACAATGCAGAACCTAGCACACAGTAGGCCCTCTATCGATGCTTGTCAAAATGAACTAGTGTGTGCTCACACTGAATTTTTGCTGTTTCACATTTATGCATGTATAAAACACAGCCACTGGGCTTCCCTGGTGGCGCAGTGGTTGAGAGTCCGCCTGCCGATGCAGGGGACACGGGTTCGTGCTCCGGTCCGGGAAGATCCCACATGCCGCGAAGCGGCTGGGCCCATGAGCCATGGCTGCTGAGCCTGCGCATCCGGAACCTGTGCTCCGCAACGGCAGAGGCCACAACAGTGAGAGGCCCGCGTACCACAAAACAAACAAACAAACAAGCCACTTTTGTAGCCCATTTGCCCAAACTTCTAGGGAAGAAATACTAGTCACTTCATTATGAAACCATAAGTGCTCATTAGTAGACTGGAGGATACTTAAAATACAGCACAATGTGAAGTGTGGCAATAAACAGACATCATCTTAATGCACAGCCTAGGTATAGAAATTTTGAGGTTAATGTTGGATTTTTTTTTATTATATGGATAAAATGTCAATAGAAAAGAATGTGCCAATACCTTAAAAATTCCATTAAAGATGTAATTGTTTGTGTCAAATTGCTGCATTAAGCTAATGCTAGATAAAAGTAAAAGTTTCAGTTTATATCAGCCTATCAAAAGACAGGTCCTAGTGTGAAGGCAATCTTGAAGGCTATGCTTTTAATCACAAGAGATGGTGGTAGAGGAATGTTTTCCAATTAGCAGGACAAAAGCATAACTCTTTCCAACAGGTATGTTGAATATCAAGCCCAAGAAGAAACCCAAGGAATAAGCTGGACAGTTAATTCAGTAAATGCACATCTGCTGAAAAGATGAGTAGCCATGAGATCAAGTATATAAAGATATTGGGTTTTGAGGTTTCCAATAGGTAATACAGTAGATAATATTTCCCTTAAAATTAAGCCAACAGGGTAACTGCTTATCCTATTCAGAAGACAACCGTGCTAGCCAATGGTTATTATTCAAGAGGAGGCAGAGGAGAGGAAATGATCCCCCTGCTGGGTACCACTTTTATAGGACAATTCATTTGTGTTAGACATACTCATTCACCCAGGGCTGGTATTCAAATCACCATCCTCAATTATAATTGTTGGCTGCAGTGAATAATCTGTGGATGGTTTTGAGTTGCTGCCAAAGATAGTATATCTCCAGGGGCAGGGGAAGGGGGAAGTGAAGAATAAGCTTGATGGGAAGAGAAGCTCTTTTCCCATAAATGATGAATCAATCCATTATATTTGTGATAATCAATGCCCTGGATCTTCTTCATGTCATGGTGGGGGGAGGGAAAACCTTAGTGGCCAATCATTATTAGGTCATTTGTTGCACTAATATTAATCACGAGGAGCGTATGTGATAGTAATGTGACTATAATGCAGGCTTCAATAAGAGTTTCTCTCTAGAATAAAAACACGGTATAGATTTTGTTTTCTAACTTAGTTACCTAACATGTGCTGTTTTTTTTTTTTTTTTTTTGCAGTACGCGGGCCTCTGTTTTGGCCTCTCCCGTTGCGGAACACAGGCTCTGGACGCGCAGGCTCAGCAGCCATGGCCCGGGCCCAACCGCCCTGCGGCATGTGGGATCCTCCTGGACCGGGGCACGAACCCCTGTCTCCTGCATCGGCAGCCGGACTCTCAACCACTGCGCCACAAGGGAAGCCCCTAACATGTGCTTTTTAAAGATTTTAAGGGAAAAAGGAAACATTTGACATGTTCTCTACTTAAGTATGGAGCCAGGGGGAATTAGACTGAGGGCTCACACATACATTTCCTGGTTGGCACAAGGGTTGTCTGAGTCAGTCAGCACTTCTGACATTGAAATATTCTTCCAGGAACTACGTGTTGCTGACTGCTGGGGCAGCAGTGGCGATGGAGGCAGGTTCCTGGGAATAGAATCTAATCTCTAGTGCCTGTCATTTCCTGAAATGAGTTTGAGGAGGATGAACAAGTAAGGCAATAAAGCCTGACTTCCAGTCTTGGATTTGAGAGCTTTACTGGAATGACTTTAGTCCAATCTTTTCAAAAGTGTAATAGGAATGACTTCTTAAGACTTTGAGGCAAAACCAATCTCAATTCAATAGATTCAGTGCTTCAATAGTCCAGGAAAATGTGATCAATGTCCATTCCTGCTGGCTTAGCCCTAGTGCAGGCCACTGTCTTATTGGACTAACTCAACAGCTGGGTGACCTGGCAGACTCTTGGGACTATGGAAGCCAATAAGGTCCAGTACGATCTGGACCTCCTCACCTGCTCATGTTAAAGGAGCAGCTCAGAATTCCTCACATGAACCACATTGTTTCTTGCCTCCTTGCTTTGTTCATGTCAACTTCTCTGCCTAGAACTTCCTTCTTTCCCATCCTCAGACTAGCTTCCTCCTCCTGTTTTAAAGTTCAAGTCAAGCATCCCTTCCTCCAGGAAGCCCTCCCTGTTACTTCCTTCCCTCACTCATTTCTATGCTCGTTGAAATTTCTGGACACCTGTTTATTGGGATACTCATCACATAGTTCAAATGACCATTTTACCATTCTCCCACTAAACCATGAATTGCTCAACACTTAGGTGTATTTCTTATTTATCTTCCTATCCTCAGCACTTAACTGAATACCTGCCACATAGTAGAGAACTCAAAAAATGTTAAATGAATAAATAACATGGATATATGAACTAATATGTTAATAGCATGTCTGAATATAGGGCTTTCATTTTAAGATCTCTTTGGTCATACTAGGCACATCAGTAGGCTCTCACGTCATGTTTTCCAGCATGCTTCTTCAATCTGTTGACTGTTTTACAATTTATTCATCTTTTTTTCTTGGTAATCCCCAATGTCACCCTTTTTCTAATTCAGCCAAGTCTCTGCAGGCCAGTCTAAATTTACACTACCATTAATTTCATCTTTTGCAAAAATGTATTTCTTCTGTTGATTATATTTGGGAGAAAATCTTATGGATGTTTCTTCCTGAACATAATCCACGATTTCTCCACCTATAAAACTGAAAAACTAATAATAATTAGATCCAAGTCTTGTGATTACAAATGATGTGATAGACCAAAGGTGTTGTTATAAAGCCATGCTAATAAATGTCAGGCCTCTTCCTTTTCCATGCCTCTGATAGATCTTGATATACCTTGGAGCAAAGAGAGGGATGAAATACTTTTCTCCTTTGGGTCAGTGTTCTCCTAATTTTCAATTATATAGGCATCTAACTCTGCACAGGCTTATAATTCCACAGATCCTCTTTAGGGTCCTCAAATTTGACACCTCTAAAAAAATTACTGGAGATCTTCAAACACTTTCCTCTTTATTCCCTACGAAAGTCAATCACAGTAACACTGTCTCAGTGACCGAGGGCTAGAAATCTTAGTCATAGCTTCCTTTCAGTCCCCGCGTGTGGCCAGTTACCTAGTGTGGAGTGCTGTCACTTCCACTTTCAAAATCTCTCGAGTATTTTCCTTCTTTCCCACTCCAGGGCCTCTATCTACTTATCTTTCATCCAGTCTATATAGTACCTCCTGAATTAAGCCCTGCCATCCAGGCTCTCCTCCCTCTATCATGTCCTTCCCAATTGAAAACTGTTATTCAATTACATCATGTCCCTGCTTAGGAGCTTTAAGTTACTCCGTATAGGATTAACTCTGAAGTCCTTAGGCTAATATACATGGCCTTTTCCAATCCATCCCCCAAACACAGTTCCAAGTTCATTTCATGCCATTGAAAACTCACTTTCTTTTCCTCACAAGAACTCCAAAAGGAGGCTATTAGTTTCCCCTATTTTTTTAAAAAAAAATTATTTATTTGGGGCTGTGTCGGGTCTTCGTTGCGGCACGCGGGATGTTTTTCGTTGAGGTTGCCCCCCGGCATGTGGGACTTAAGTTTCCCGACCAGGGATCGAACCCGCTTCCCCTGCTTTGGGAGGTAGATTCTTAGCCACTGGGCCACCAGGGAAGTTCAAGTTTCTCCTCTTTTAAAAATGAAACAACAACAGCAACAACAAACCACGGCCCAGAAGAGTTCCATCCCAGATTTCCTAAACAATGGAGGAGGCACTCAGCCTGAGCTCTATCTGCCACTACCATCTTTCCATGGTGCCACGCTGATTGGTGTTCCTCAGAAGTGCTTTTTGTCTGCACCGGCGTGCTCTTTCAAGGGGAGTTTCTTCTTTCTGTAACACTCATGTCCCTTTTTTCCTATTCTACCTGATAATCTGTTTATTTAGCTTTTAGTACCCACATTTCATATAATTTCTTTTATGAAATTTGCTTCATTTTCTTTTCTCTCTTGATGCTTCACACGTAAATCTGTCCTATTGTTTATTCCATCCAATTCCAATTGTGACTACCAAACTGTGCCACCTTCAGTGGCAAGGAGAATGCCTTACACATATTTGTGATCCCACACTTTACATGACATCTGGCACATAATAAGAGTTCTAAACACACTTCAAGGGATTGAGTGAATGAATGTGTTCCTAAAAAGAAGGTATCAGGTTAATATCTTTCTGTGAAAATTCAGGTGTAAAACAAATATAAACTTCATTTATTATCTTTTTAAATCAATTTTTGATCGTATTAAATCTTACTCTAAGTCTCCATCGTACTGAGCTGATGATAAATTTAATCTCATCATTTTGGGAGTCCTCAAATCTAGAAATTTTATGAGGTGCACAGAATAAAATCGCTCGTTTAAACTCCACCATGGCTACCTCAGATTTTTCCACTGTCCAACCTATATGTCCTTGCAGACAGGTGGTCCTGCTACTTGTGTCAAGCCTGAAGAGGGGAACTTTCCTTAGGCTGAAAGACTAGTGCCTGGAGTCCTGCCTTTCTCTATGTACTACCTGGCCATTCCCCTCTGAGTTTCTGCCTTGTCCCCCACAGAAGTCTTGGTCTTGAGTAATATCCACACTCTCTACTACTACTTTCACAGCCCATTTCCTCCCCAATAAGCTAGAACTTGCCTCTGTCCCTCCCCCTAACATAACTTCTTCATAGAGTTAATGAGCTGAAGCTTCCAGAAAAAGAAATCAAGAGTGAAGTTTTGTTCAGTTGACTTTTGCTTTAGGTCCTAGAACACAACAAGTGAGTGAGGTAAGCAAACACAGAGGCCTTAGCTACTTTCTTTGAATGATAGAAAAGCAATAGAACAGGGAATAAAAGTCTGAGAGTACTTATTCTTTCTTATCCCTGTCAACTGTGAAAACACAAGTTCATATCTTAAAAATGTATCTTGCCATAATTGTCTATACACTTGTTTTGGATACCACGTAGTATATCATTTGGGGGGAAACTGGCAGTCCAGTGTAATAGTTTAAGCATGTACTCTGGAGCCAGATTGCTTTAGGTTTAAATCCCACTTCCACTACTTAACTAGCTTATCTCTCTGTGTCTTCATTCACTTATTTGTAAAATACGAATAATAATAGCACCTTCTTCATAAGGCTGTATGACTACTAAATTAGTTAATGTACACAGAGTCCTTAGAATAATGCCTGGCACAGAGTAAGTTCCATATATGGGTTAATTAATACTTCTGGGCACTGTGTTCTTTAGCCACCTCATCCAATATCTTGTCTTCCTCTCTTTATGGGTGACTCACACCAAGACTTTATCTTTGATATGTCTTCTAAACGCTAGTTCAAATTTCCAAATGGATGTTGCACACTATTCCTAGATACTTGCTGACATCGAAACTCACGTGTTAAAACCAAAACTGTCATTCCATCCAAACACCTCTATTCTCATTAACTTTGTTTTTTTCCTTTCCCACGGCCCTCAAAGCAAGTCAGTAAGTCCTACGGAATCTCTCCTCACCTTCCTTTTCACTACCACCACGTTAGTTGAGACCTAATTACAGTAAGCCCTTAGTATCCATGAGTTCCACAACCGAGGACTCAACCAACCACAGACATAAAATATTCAGAAAAAAAAAATTTCCTGAAAGTTCCAAAAAGCAAAACTTGAATTTGCCAGCCTGGCAACTATTTACATAGCATTTACAGTGTATTTATAACTATTTACATAGCATTTATGTTGTATTAGGTATAAGTAATCTAGAGATGATTTAAAGTATACAAGAGGATGTACATAGGTTATATGCAAATACTCTGCTATTTTATTTAAGGGACTTGGAGCATCCACACATTTTGTTATTTGAGGGGTCCTGGAACCAACCCCACATGGATGCAGAGGCATGACTATACACACATATGTCAGACAAACAAAACAGCATATGAATTTCCTCTAATTAGAAAGTATTTTAAACTGAATGAAAATAAAAACACAATATTATCAAAATTTGTAGGATGTCATTTAAACAGTATTGAGGGAAAATGCATAGCACTAAATGACTATATTCAAAACGAAGAATGCTCTCGAATTAACAACTGCATCTTTAACAAATTATAAAAAAAGAAACACAAAAGACCTAGAATACCCCAAACAATCTTGATAAAGAAGAACAGAGCTGGAGGAATCTAAAAAATACAACGAACTAGTGAATAAAACAAAAAAGTAGCAGCCTCACAGATATAGAGAACAAACTAGTGGTTACCAGTGGGGAGAGGGAGGAGGGGCAAAATAGAGATGGGAAAAAAAGGGTTATTATTGGATTATATGAAATCATGTGTGTGAAACTTTTGAAAATTGTAAAGCACTATAGAATTAAAAGAATCTTTTATTCAATTAAAAAACATTAAAATAGGAAGGAAGGAAGGAAGGGAGGAAGGAAGGAAGGAAGGAAGGGAGGGAGGGAGAAAGGGGGAGAAAGGAAGAAAAAAAGAAAGTTAAAACACAGTGGAAAAAAGAGGTAATAAAGATCAGAGCATAAATCAATTAAATAGAAAATGAAAACATCGATGACATGAAATTCTCTTTCTGTGGGATCAATAAAATTGATAAACCTTGAGTCTAAATGAACAGGAATAAAAGAGAAAAGCACATATGACTGATATCAAGAATGAGAGGGGTCCTCACTACAGATCTGACAGATAATAAAAGGATACTAAGGGGACATTGTGAATAATTCTATGCCAATAAATTCAATAATTCAGAGAAAATGAACAAATTCTTTGAAAAGCACAAACTACCAAAGCTCACACAAGAAGAAATAGATAACCTGAATACCTGTATTTCCATTAAGAAATTGATTTATCTATTAAAACAAAAACAAACAAACAAACAAACAACTTCTCTGAAGAAAATTTCAGGCCCAGATGGCTTCACTGGTGACTTCTACCAAATATTTAAGAGAGATAAAAATACCATTTCTACACAAATTCTTCCAGAAAATTGAAGAAGGAATGCTTCCCAACTTATTCTATGAGTCTAGCATTGCCCTTATAACAAAACCAGAAAGAGACATTAGAAGAAAAGAAAACCATCTACCAATATTCCTCATTTACATATAGATATGTTTACAATTACATAGATCTATAATTTACATAGATATAAAAATATTCTAAACACAAATTTAACAATTCAAATCCAAAAATATAAAGGGGATAAATGCATCATACAAGGTAGGGTTTATTTCAGGAATGCAAGAGTGGTTTAACACTCAAAATAAATCAATATAATTTACCATATTAACAGACTAAAAATGAAAAACTACGTGATCTTAATAGGCAGAGAAAAAGCATTTGAAAAAATCCAACACTTATTTAAATGATAAAACTCCCAGAGAAACAGGAATAGAAGGTACCTTCCTCAATCTGATAAAGGATATCTACAAAATAAAACAAAACAAAACACTGCAACCAGCGTAACACTTAATGGTGAGAAGCTACATGCTTTCCCGCTCAGATCAGGAATAAGATAAGGATGTCTTTACCACTTAATTCAACATTGTATTAGTACAATGAGGTAAAAAAAAAAAGAAAAGGCGTCTAGATTGGAAAGGGAGAAGTTAACCCTGGCTTTATTCACAGATGACAAAACCATCTATGTAAAAAATCCACTGGAGGGCTTCCCTGGTGGCGCAGTGGTTGAGAGTCCGCCTGCTGATGCAGGGGATGCAGGTTCGTGCCCCGGTCCGGGAAGATCGCACATGCCGCGGACCGGCTGGGCCCGTGAGCCATGGCCGCTGAGCCTGCGCATCCGGAGCCTGTGCTCCGCAATGGGAGAGGCCACAACAGTGAGAGGCCCGCATACCACAAAAAAAAAAAAAAAAAAAAAAAAAAAATCCACTGGAATCTATAAAAAGACTACTAGAACTAATAAGTGAGTTTAGCAAAGTGACAGCTTACAATATTCAAGAATCAATTTTATTTCTACTCATTAGGAACAAATAATTGGAAATCGAAATTTAAAAAACCCATTTACAATAGCATCAAAAATATAAAATATGTAAAGATAAATTCAACAATGTGCATAATCTGTAGTTTGAAAATTACAAAACACTGCTGACAGAAGTTAAAGGTGACCTAAATAATTAGAGAAATATATACCCTGCTTATGGATAGAAAAATGCAATATAGCTAAGATGTCAAATCTCCCCAAACTGATCCATAGATTATCAGGATAGTGGTGACTATTTTCACCGTTTTTGACCAGGATGCTCATGTCATGAGCAAGTATATATATCAAAATTTACCAAATTTTACACTTTAACTATGTGAGATTTCTTTCAAGTTAATTATACCTTAATAAAGCTGTTAAAAAATTACAGAAACCTCTTCTCCATAGAAGCGGTTTCGCCATAGCTTTCACATGATAAAATTCAAGGTTTTTAGTGGAAAAATATGGGCTTTAAGGTTTTCCTACCAGCTAAATCACTTCAGGAAAATCATTTCACTTCTTTGAGTGCGGGTTTTCCCATCTATAAAGCAGAAATAATATCTGATTGAAACAGTATTGTTAGAAGTAATTATAATATCCTATTTAAAGTGCCTAGGATAGTAACTGACACCTAGTTTTTAAAACACCTTAAACTCAAGATAACAAGTGTAAGCAATCATCAGCTGTTGCCTTGGATATCAGTCACTGTTTAAAAAGAAGAGACTAGAGCATAAAAGAACTACTGTACATTCCTTAGTTCACATTCTGCCTAGGGCTTATCCTGAGTTTACATCACTTACTAATTTATAGAACCTTATGTTGCACAATTTAAAAACTTACAGCTGATCACAATGAATATCGTGATTTGTTAACACCTGAATTTTCATACAGTTTCCTTGGCAAATATGGGTTCATACAATTACAACCTTAATCTACTGAGAGGTAACTCTATTGCCATTGACTTTTTTTTTTTTTTTTTGCGGTTCGCAGGTCCTCTCACTGTTGTGGCCTCTCCCGTTGCGGAGCACCGGCTCCGGATGCGCAGGCTCAGCGGCCATGGCTCACGGGCCCAGCCGCTCGCGGCATGTGTGATCTTCCCAGACAGGAGCACGAACCCGCGTCCCCTGCATCGGCAGGCGGACTCTCAATCACTGCTCCTCCAGGGAAGCCCACCATTGACTTTTTAAAAATGAATATGTATGAATCTCAACCTAAAACAAATTTGATAAACCATATATGCCATTTGAAGTGTACAGTTTTCTTTTGTTTAAAGCTTAACATGTATCTTTGAACTTCAGCAGTGAGTGTAACTAGCTTTATGACCATGGCCAAGTCCATAACATTTCTAGATCTGTTTCTTCATTTTCATAGAGTAAGCCTTGGATTCCATGACTTCCAAGATCTTTACCTGCTTCCAAATTGTATTGCTGGGATAATATATAATGAAGTATTTGAATTCTTGAGTGCTATGAATTAATCTTGGATATTTTAAAGCATACTGTTGAACGTTTAATTTTATAAATATCATTAAAATACATCTGTGTTTTATCATAGGGCATCATTACAAACTTATGGAGGTTTTTTGGGTTTTTTTTTTTTTTTTTTTTTTGGATAATTTGGTTTGGCAGAAAATTCAGAGCTCTCACAAACTGGAAAAAGAATTGACTGGATCCACTAATACCAATGTCATAAAGTCTGAAGGATACCATTGTTTTAAAATAAATGTCAGTGAAAAGGGCTAAAGAGTGGCATGGATTGGATTATATTATTTAAATTATATTGTTAAATTTTCTTTTTCTAGTATGCACAAATATTTAATTTTTCTAGTTTGTCATACTTGGAATATTTACTTCAGAATACTGAGTTTTATTCTGTTTCAGAAGGTGAGGGGATAAAGTGTACTCATATTAAAGCTGGATTTCTCAATAGCTTATATTTTATTTTGGGTTACAAAATTTGGAAACAAAAAAGAGAATATAGGTAAGTAGGATTGATCTGTGTGTGTGTACACATGTGGGTGTTATTGCCAAGATTTTAAAAGAAAAATAATAGTCAATAAATAGGCAATTCTGTTGCTCATTTGTCTCATTTATGAGGTTGTATCCTTAAAAATCATTGTTCTTTGTCTACTTGCCTAATACACGTCTGTGTGTATGTGCTGGTAAACCCATGTAAATATACTTTGCTGAATATAATGCTTTAGAATTCACAACAGAAAATGTAAACATAATGATATCTTTAATACTTTAAGAACAATATCAGGGAAACTGAACTTGCATATTAGTAAAAATACTCTTGTACTTCTTGCATTTGTTTGTGTTTGTATATATATAGAGGCACATAGATATATACGTACAACTGAGAATATTTTAAAAGAAACTTGTCAAGATCACAATAGAAGTTGAAGAGAGCACTCACAAAATCTCCAAATCTCTAGATAATACCCAGAATAATTGTTTTTAGAAATGGAAAAATAATTATAAAATATATTGTGTTAATAAATCAGAAAAGGCGCTTGAAATAATCTCATAAAATGTTATAGCTTAAATAATGCCCTTCAACAGTATTCTTTGTTTAACATTTTATGTTTATTGATAAATGAAGATGCATTTAAATAATTCAAAGAAAACATTAGCTGCAAGCAAGGAATTAATAATTGATAGGACTGGAAGGACTCTTTTCACCTGGGAAATAGATAATATTAGCTTAATGTGGGGCTGTAGGAACAGAGGAAATGTAATGGATATACCTGCTTTAAACTGATGATGGTTATTGTGGTCTAAAAGTTGCTACAAAGGCAAAAGCGGGACAGCTCGGCAAGTGCAATAGATTTCACTCATAGGAGCTGACAGTGCAAATTGTGGTCTGATGTGCCAGATTGATACATGGGAGGAGACCTAATGAACATGACATATACTAAGGAGATGAGAAAAAAAAAAAGCAAGTTAACCATAATTGGAAAATAGGTTTTTTTCTTTAAAAAGCCCTTTGAACATATCGAGATGATAAAAATAAAGAGATTTTACTTTTCTCCATCATTGTGTTTGAGGATGGAGGTCAGTTAGAATGTAGCTACCTTGCTTTTGACCAGAAACACCCATCATAATGTTTGAGTTAGATTCTCAGAGCAGTTCAGGCAGGGGCTCCAGCTGCACATGTGCAATGCCAGCATCTTTGGGGAGTCATGGAAGATGAATGCCCCCAGATAGAAGAGACACATATGCTGGCTATTTTCATCTCACCTGTATTTGTCCTTCTCCAAATATTAGAGAAAATTGAGTCATACACATGTGGGAGTTCCAGAGATCATTAATTTTGTGCTTTCTTCCCCATCTCCTCCTTCACTCCCACTCCCCGGGTGAGAGAGTTATTCTTGTGAGTGCCCAGGGAAAGTTCAGATTACTCCCTGGTAAATTCATCTTTGTCATTGGGAAGGACTCCTTAATTTCTAATCTGGCTTAATTTAAATATGTGTCTTTAATAGTTATGTTTAACCCATCTTGGTCAAAAAGAACCTCTAAATACAAACAGCCGTTTCATAAATCATCCCTCAAATTTGTCACTTTTACCTTAGAACATTAATTTCCAAAAATGCAGATTTGGAACTAGTTTCAGAAAAATTATTTCTCTGCTAAAATTTCAGCCACTTACAAAGTTTACTGATTCTGCAGCCTTCCCTTTTGAACTGATGTGGAATTCCAAGTTTTTGTATATACTCAACTCAACTCAACTCAAGGAGACAATTACATAATTTCTTTTGGTTAAATCTTACAGTTCAACATCCTTCTCTTCTCACCAAGAGACCACATAAAGAAAAGAAAGGTAAAATAAATCTATATTTTTTCCAAAGTTCTGTTTCTTTACTTGAAGGAAAAAGAGCTAGAATTAAGTCACATCCTCAGACACCTCTCTAGGCCCCAGGCAGGCAAAATAAAAGGGCACAGTGAGCTAGATGAAGGGGGGAAAAAAACCTAAATGAAGAATGTGTGACCAACTAATGGTGCTTAAGAGCTCCAGATTGTTGTTGCCATGCACAAGTGTGGATTAAGTATTGCCATATATTCAATTTTCAAGAGAAACCAGAAATGTGATTTTTATTCTGTGTGTGGCATCTTGCAAGCTTGAAATGTCAGACCAAATTCAAACAAACAAATCTTGCTTGAATTGGTCCATGCTGTACCAACCAAACAGATGTGCCTGTGTGACCATAGGCCAGAGGAGTGAGTCTAGCCAGAAACCCTACATGCACCCTGAGCTCCCCACCTGCCTTCCCGCTAAGGCATGAACTCACTTCCACTAGAAGTCTCTCATTTGTGCAGACTAAAATTTACTATCATTTTGATCACCCCTTTACTTTGTAAACCAGTCTTCATGTAGTCAGCAGATACCATACTATTAAGAACTTTATATGACTTTGCATTTTCAAAATTATTCTTAAAATTAACTTTTTAATTGATTGATCATGAAGAATGTGTGCTTCTTGTAGAAACACAAAAATTACCCATAATTCCACCATCTCAGAGCAACCATTGTTCCTAGTTTAAGGTATTGCATTTTATTTTCCTATACATATAAAATTTATAGTATATAGTAACTAAAATAATAATGTATATTTAGTTCTGTTGAGACAACAGAACTAAACATTTTCAATGTTATGAGTTCTCATGTGCAGGCTAAAAGCTCTTTTAGAAAAGGAAATTATTACTTGCATAGTTTTAAAAATTTTTTCTTCTAAGGCCTAGATCTGATACCTTAATAAGTAGAATTGGAATAATTGAAATATGACTCAGCCAAAAAAAAAAAAAAGAATAAAATTTTGCTAATTACCACAACATAAATGGACTTGGAAAGTATTATGCTTAGTGAAATAAGTCAAACAGAGAAAGAAATACTGCATGATATCACTTATATGTGGAATTAAAAAATAAAATTAGGAAATATAACAAAAAAGAAACAGACTCACAGATATAGAGAACAAACTAGTGGTTACCAGTGGGGAGAAGGAAGGAGAAACAGGCAAGATAGGGGTAGGGGATTAAAAAGTACAAACAACTAAAATAAGTAAAATAAATAAGCTACAAGGATATATTATACAGAACAGGGAATATAGACAATATTTTATAATAACTATAAATGGAGTATAACCTTTTAAAATTGTGAGTCGCTATGTTGTACACCTGAATCATAATATTGTATTGATAAGTCAACTATATCTCAATAAGAAAAATTCTCTTAAGACCTATATCTGGTACATTAATAATTGTCTTTGTTGAGGCCAAAAATTTTATGCTAGCTAATAAGGAAGCAAGTTAGAATTGGTATAGGTCATTATGGCATGTTATGGACAACGAACTTATAGATGTACAGAAAAAATTTAAGATCAATTAGGAGATTGCTATTAATCAGCTGCTCACCTCCATTCTGAGTTTTCCAATTCCTTAAGAATATGTGTATTAATTCACCTATTTTTTTCATCCACATATTCCTTCAATTATCTAGCTTTATTTTTAATCTTGCTTTTGGTGTTCTAGGTTTTGCACTATGTTCTAGCAATACAAATGTGACACAAACTCAACCTCCCACCAACTTTTTAGTAGGGGACACAGTTAAGGAAATGTATAACTAAAATCCCATAAAAGTACTAGGAAAGAATACTACAGAGGCTTAAAGATTTCATTCTTTTTTCCTTCTATATATTTTTTCAAGTTGTAAATGCAATTCTATAATTTTTCCTTTCTAGTTACTAGTTTTGAAATTTACGTCTCACCTCTTGATCACACATTCATTATCCTAAGCATTAAAAAGCACTTATAAGTTCCAGTTAATTTATATTATTATACACACCTTGTAGAGTATCCATAGTCTCTGTGCTCATAGAAGTTTCATCTTAGGTAATAGACAGAGATGCTAAATGGTACCGAGTTTAAAGTTGACTCCTTTAGACTTTTAGAATTTCCAAACCAATCTTAAATGTATTTATAAAAGAATCAAATGACATATTTATATTGTTATATAAAATATTTCCTTTCTTGCCTAGTTAAGTGTCTTAGCTTGTACTGATAGGAGAGGAGTGCATTGGTTCCAGCTGGGAGCAGACACAGTGATATTTGGAAAGCCTGTGCCCAAGAGCCTGTAAGTGGGTATCAATATTTGCAGCCGTCTAGGGACTTCTCTGGTGGTGCAGTGGTTAAGAATCTGCCTGCCAGTGCAGGGGACACAGGTTTGAGCCCTGGTCCGGGAAGATCCCACATGCTGTGGAGCAGCTAAGCCCATGCACCACAACTACTGAGCCTGCACTCTACAGCCTGTGAGCCACAACTACTGAGCCTGCGTGCTGCAACTATTGAAGCCCGCGTGCCTAGAGCACGTGCTCCACAAGAGAAGCCACCGTAATGAGAAGACTGCACACTGCGATGAAGAGTAGCCCCCGCTCGCCGCAACCAGAGAAAGCCCGCGTGCAGCAACAAAGACCCAACGCAGCCAAAAATAAATAAATTAAAAAAAAAAAAAAAGATTTGCAGCTATCTAAACTGGGGTTGGCTAGAAGTATAAGCCTGTCTTATCCTGTTCAGGCTGTTATACCCAAATGCCACAGTCTGGGTGGTTTATAAACAACAAGAATTTATTTCTCACAGTTCCGGAAGCTGGAAATCTACATCAGATTTCCAGGGTGGTCATGTTCTGGTGAGGGCCCTTTTGCAGGCTGCATAATACCAACTTCTCAACTTCTCTGTGTCCTCACATGGTGGAAATAGGGAGGGGGAGCGATGGGGTCTCTTTCATAAAAGTGCTAATCCCATTCCTGAGGGATCCACTCTCGTGACCTAAGAACGTTCCAAAGGTCCCACCTACTAATATCATCACATTGGGCGTTAGGAATTCAACATATGAATTTGGGGGAGACAAAAACATTCAGGCCATAGTAGAGCCAGGGCAGACACAGTGAGAAGATCAAATCTAACACAGGAAATCAGATAGCCAAACCTGACCAGAGAGCATGGTGAACTCTGTAGGAGGAGCAAAGGCATGTATACTCCAGGACCCAGATATAATTCTATCTGATTACTGAGTATCACCTCCACCAATTTTTTATTCCAGCTTGCAAGACTTTCTGTCCCGTGCCATAAGAAGCACAATTTGGCTTCTGTTTTTAAAACTGTCCCACTATTGTCTATCCAACAAAATTGATATCAAATATGGTTGCAAATATAAATTTCAAAAGGCCAGACATTCACTGTGCCTACTTATCTATAAAGCAGGCATAGCACTTCCTAAGAACCATAGTTATAATCTGTTGTAAGAACTATCAGTACTTAAGAAGTTAGAAATTTAAGTAGCTTAAGTTAAATATTAAACAAATTTAGCTCTTAAATTTTTTTATATTAATCAAGAATATATTCAGAAATAAACACACACATACATAGTCAATTTATGACAAAGGAGTCAAGAATATAAAGTGGGGAAAGGACAGTTTCTCAAAAAATGGTATTGGGAATACTGGACAGCTACATGAAAAAGAACGAAACTGGACCACTTTCTCATTACCACTATCTCATACCAAACACACACACAAAATGACTCAAAATGGATTAAAGACTTTAATGTAAGACCTGAAACCATAAAATTCCTAGAAGAAAACAAAGGTGATAAGCTCATAGTCACTGGATTTGGCAATGATATTTTGGATTTGACACCAAAAGCAAAGACAACAAAAGCAAAAATACACAAGTGGGACTACTTCAAACTAAAAAGCTCTTCACAGAAAAGGAAACCATCAACAAAATGAAAAAGGTAAATATGGAATGGGAGAGAATATTTGCAAATCATAAATCTGATAAGGGATTAATATCCAAAATATATAAAAAACTCATACAACTCAATAGCAAAAAACAAACAATCCAATTAAAATGGGCAGAGGATCTGAATTGACATTTTCTCAAAGAAGACATACAGATGGCCAACAAGTACATGCAAAGATGCTCAGCATCACTAATCACCAGGGAAATGCAAACTAAAACCACAAGGGATATCACCTTACAACGCAGAATTGCTATTATCAAAAAGACAAGTAATAACACGTGTTGGTGAGGATGCGGAGAAAAGCGAACCCTGGAGCACTGTTGGTGGGAATGCAAATTGGTGTAGTCACTATGGAAAACAGTATGGAGATTCCTCAGAAAACTAAAAATAGAATTACTGTATGATCCACTTCTGGATATTTATCCAAAGAAAATAAAATACTAACTCAAAAATATATGCACCCCATGTTCATTGCAGCATTATTTACAACAGACAAGATATCGAAGCCACCTAAGTGTCTATCAATGGAGGAATGGATAAAGAAAATGTGGGATACATACACACACAATGGAATATTATTCAGCCATAACAAAAAAGGAAGTCTTACCATTTACGACGACGTGGATGAACCTTGAGGGAATTATCCTAAGTGAAATAAGACAGAGAAAGACAACTGTTGTATGATCTCACTTATGGGTGGAATCTAAAAAAACCAAAATCGACAACCATCATCACCACTAGCACAACAATAACCAAGCTCTTTTTTTTTTTTCAAGCTCTTTGATATGGAGAAAAGACTGATGGTTGTCAGGGAGATATAATAAGTCACGGGGGTGTAATGTACAGCATGGTGACTATAGTTAATAATACTGCTGTGTATTTGAAAGTTGCTAAGAGGGTAGATCTTAAAAATTCTCACAAGAAAAATATTTTCTAACTATGCATGGTGCCAGATGTTAACTAGACTAATTGTGGTGATTATTTCATAATATATACAAATATTGAATCATTATGTTGTATACCTGAAACTAATATAATGTTATATTTCAATTATATCTCAATTCATAAAAAGAGTTTATTAAGTCCTCTCAAAGTCCCATGAATGGTGGCTAGTAAATAAACAGCCCCTACCTTCCTCTTACCTCCAAACTTACTGATGAAAAAAGACATACATATGTGAAACAATTGGAAAACAATACAAGGAAAAATTGCATCATTAAGGTCCAATACCTCATGCTACTGCTTGGAACTTCTCTGTTACAGAGAAATTTGGTTCAGGAAGAAATTCATTCTAGTTTATCCACGGTAAACATCTGAATGTGCTAAAGTTGTGAAAATACTCTAACCTCAACCCTTCATTCTTAGAAGCTTTCAAGCTGATTGAAAGTGGCCTGTTCAACAATTAATGAAATTCAAATTGCTGAGATTCTCCAGGTTGAACCTGACTTTGCCTGATGGGTTAAATCAGGACATGTTAGGTTAATTAATTATTTCTGGCAAACAGGAGAGAAAGATGAAGGATAATACACTAAAACTGAAAAAGCAGAATTCAAAGTGATATTAGAAATAACCAATCAGTGGGAACCCACTGAACTGACCCTTGAGTTGAGATTCCTCACACTGCACACATAAAGGATGGGCTAAGGTAGCAGGGATCTCCTGGGTTTGAAATATCATGTCACTCAGATTCTTGCTCACAGTTGCTCACCAGCCCTTCTATGTTCGACCATAGACATGTATATAATGTTGGGCTTTAGAAACTGCAGTGGCAGAAAGCAACCTTGTTTTTCCCAGCCAATATGGCTCTTCTCAGCACAACATTGAGCTAGATGAGCCAGAAATGACAGTAGACACATATGTCTGGGATTTTTCTTTTTAAACTATATGTACTGCTTTTAATAGCATGATTACAGCTGTTCAGTAAGTGATGCCTCTAGACTGAAGAGGACCGCAATGAGAAGCAACCCAGCCAAGAGGGCCGGGAGCAGCACGTTCTTCTCATTATTGCCAGCTAGTGAGGATAGAACATATGGTCACATTACAAAGGTGAGTTACCAACAAACAAGCAGGAATCCCAGCCAGATGGTTCCCAGCCAGATTCCTTCTTTTAAATTCATTTATGCTCTCTTTCTATTTTTCCTTCTCTCTTATTTTGAATTACGTTTTTTCTTATGGGGGCAGGATATATATTAGGAAATTCATTTGCAGCCAGGAAAGTAACTTAGGAAATAAGTGCTCAGAGTGACACCCTACCCATAACCTATGAACAATGAAGAGCTAGTTGCTATAACTAAAGAATGTTGTCCCTGGCACTAGAATGGGCAGACCTGATCTCAATTCTCGTTCTAATGTTTGGTAGTTGGGTTGTCTTACACAATTCATGGAACCTTATTTTACCCAAGAATCTTCAGCTATAAAATGACTAAGCACCACCTTAAAGTCTGCTGTAAGGATTAAGTAAAACAATGGATCTGGCTAGACCAGCACTATGGCAGTTGGTATGTAGTAGATACTCAAGAAGGAGTAACTATTATTGATATTAATCTTAAAATGGCATTTTTTCTTTCCTGATGACAACACAGAGATGAAGAGAATTTTGACTGTAACTAAGAGGCCTGAAAGTGAATGCAGTTCCATTTTCTTATCTCTAAAATGGAAAGAGCTGCTGGAGACCCCCAGCCCAGCCACCCTGCTCCCTTGTGAGAATGGCCCCATGCCCTTCCCTGGACCACACTCACCTTGATGGCAGCCCCACTGATCCAGCCTTTGCCACTGGGGTTGACGTTCATCGGCAGCAGGCCCTCCACCAGGTAACTGGGAGGGTCAGAGGAGAAGCAAGCGCCTTATAAGGTTTCAAGGTGCCTTGTTGACCCAAGTGACTACAGCTGGGAATGTGCCTGGGCTCCACTTCCAGCAGCTCCTGCACTTTTACTCCTCCCCACCTGGAACCTTTCAAACTCTTTGATTTTCTTTAGAATCTATGCCTATATCCCTATTTTCCACGCTTTCAGTATATCTTTGAAGATGTTGCTATTCTAAGACTAAGGATTAAACATCTTCAATTTTAAAAAAGGATTGTACTTTTGTGAGTGCGAGAGAGAGAGAAACACACATTGTTTCTTCTTTGTGGAAAGCTTGAACAAGGTAAAAAATATCCTTAGAGGGCACTGATCCGCCCCCGTCCTGCAGGTTCCTGGTTAACTTCTTCCACCTGTTGGGGCTTTCAGTATCTGCAAAACAGCCCAAGGATATGTCTCAGAATATTATCTACAGCCTTTGATGAGGAACTAAAGGTCCTTGACTTTGTTGAATGGCTAAACTATTATTATTTTGTCTTGCTTGACTGTTTCCCTTTGTTTCTGCATTTTCTCACTCCTCTGATTAAATCTGCTCTTTGGAATTGGGTAAGGCCTAGGAGGATAAAGTTTTTCTGCAAACAAGAGGAAGGCGGAGGACATGGAGGGGTCTGTCCCAGGAAGGCCCCATGGGGGCCTTCTTTGATAGCCCCCCTTTTCTTTGATACTCTTCAATCTTGAGGGGGAACAAGAAAGGGAATAAAGTTTTGGATAGAGAGGTTAGTCATAAAGTCAACAGAGCAACTCAATTTTAGGGGGAGTCAGTTTAAGAAACTTCTCATGTGAATGCGCAATGTAGACATGGGGAAAAGAAGGCTAAAACCATAAGAACTCTGTAATATTTTGAGTAAAATCATGATGTTGAGAATCTTGCTATGAAGAATTTCACAATACCATTGTTCTTCATCTCCCCCAATCATATTGCAATGTATACAGGCAAAAGAATAAAAAAGAGAAAAATACAGTATTTACTTATACAGTCATCCCTCAGGTACCTGCAGGGAACTGGTTCCAGGACCCCTGGGATACCCAAATTTGAGGATGCTCATTTCCCTTACATAAAATGGCACAGTATTTGAATACAACCTATGTATATCTATGTATACTTTAAAGCATCTCTAGATTACTTATAATACCTAAACAATGTAAATGTTATGGAAATAGCTGTAAATACAATGTAAATAGTTGCCAGGCTGGCAAATTCAAGTATTGCTTTTTGAAACTTTCAGGAATATTTTTTCTGAGTATTTCCAATCTACAATTGGTTGAATCTGCAGATGTGGAACTCACAAATACAGAGGTCTGACTGTATTATTCAAGGTTGCTACCAATACACATGCATGCACAGACACACATACACATACACTATAAAGTAAAATTTTTTTTTTCTTTTTGCCGTACGCGGACCTCTCACTGTTGTGGCCTCTCCCGTTGCGGAACACAGGCTCCGGACGCGCAGGCTCAGCGGCCATGGCTCACGGGCCCAGCCGCTCCGCGGCATGTGGGATCTTCCTGGACCGGGGCACGAACCCATGTCCCCTGCATCGGCAGGCAGACTCTCAACCACTGCGCCACCAGGGAAGCCCCAAAGTAAAATATTTAAAATGGTGATGAAATTAGGGTAAACAAAAAATTAGAGTAAAAATATAAAATAAAACCAAAAGTGAAATTAACTTATGGAACGCTCTTCGTAAAGTTTTCTTTCTACGCTGGCTAGAGGGAAACCACAGGTTTTATTCTGAGCTTGCATTACAATGGAGTAAGCCAGCTACATTTTAGCTACCTAGAGTTATTCTTGCCTCTCACATGTTGAGTACCACTAGAGTTTTTTTTTTTTTTAAAGGGAACGCTATTTATTTATTTTGGCTGCGTTGGGTCTTCATTTCTGCGCGAGGGCTCTCTCCAGTTGCGGCGAGCAGGGGCCACTCTTCATCGCGGTGCACAGACCTCTCACTGTCGCCGCCTCTCCTGTTGCGGAGCACAAGCTCCAGATGTGCAGGCTCAGTAGTTGTGGCTCACGGGCCTAGTTGCTCCACAGCATGTGGGATCCTCCCAGACCAGGGCTCGAACCCGTGTCCCCTGCACTGTCAGGCAGACTCTCAACCACTGCGCCACCAGGGAAGCCCCTAGAGTTTGTTTTTATATTGGAAGCTCCAAATCAAATATCACGACCCTCCCAACACAAAATACAGTCTACAGAAATTCTGTTTATTTGGTTGAAATCTTTATGATGCTTCATTAAACATATTCTGCATCCTTTAGGAAAATGATGCTGTTTTAGGCCAGGTGCATTCTCAGGTGCCTATCAAGGCCAGAAGGGGAGATATAGGAGAGAACTGAAGCTGGCTAGCTAGAGAACATACACCCCCATCTGCTGCTCAGCTCCAGACAATCTTGCCCTGTGGAAATGTGGGCCAGTGTGGCCAGCATTTATTTGTCAGTTCTTTCGTTTCCAGGGATTACTTAGTTCAGCTTCTCAGATCTACTTGTTTACTGGGCAATGAGCCTAATTTAAAAAAAAAAAAAGGGCTTCCCCCATGGTGCAGTGGTTGTGAGTCCGCCTGCCAATGCAGTGGACACGGGTTCGTGCCCCGGTCCGGGAAGATCCTACGTGCCGCGGAGCGGCTGGGCCCGTGAACCATGGCCGCTGAGCCTGTGTGAGCCTGTGTTCCGCAACGGGAGAGGCCACAACAGTGAGAGGCCCGCGTACCGAAAAAAAAAAGTAAGTAGATATAGAAGACAATGACAAATTCAACACTCCAAACAGAATAACACACTGGCAGTTCTATGTAAAAGAGTAGAAGTTAGATAAAAAACCAGTTTGAAAGTCTACAAATAATAAGTGTTGGGGAGGACATGGAGTAAAAGGAATCATTATTTGTGTTGCTGGGATTGTAAACTGGTGCAGCCATTATGGAAAACAGCCACTCAAAGAAACTACAAAAAGAACTACCATATGATCTAGAAATTCCACTCCTGGGTATATACCCCCTAAAAATCAAAATGCTAATTCAAAAAGATACATGCACCCCAATGATCATAGCAACACATAGCAACATTATTTGCAATAGCCAAGATATAGAAGCAACCTAAGTGTCCATCAACAGATGAATGGATAAACAAGATGTGATACACACACACACACACACACACACACACACACACAATGCAATATTACATAAAAGAATGAAATTCTGCCATTTGCAACAACATAAATGGACCTAGAGTGTATTATGCTTAGTGAAATAAGTCAGACAGGGAAAAATAAACATTATATGTTATCATTTATATGTGGAATCTAAAAAATAAAACAAATGAATATATATAACAAAACAGAAAAAGATTCACAGAAATAGAGAACAAACTATTGGTTACCAGTGGGGAGAGGGAAGGGCGGAGGGCAAGATAGGGGTAGGGTATTAAGAGATACAAACTACTATGTATAAAATAAATAATCAACAAGGATATATTGTACAGCACAGGGAAATATAGCCATTATCTTATAATAACTTTAAATGGAGTATAATCTATAGGAATATTGAATTACTATGTTGTACATATACCTGAAACTAATATAATATTGTAAGTCATCTATTCTTCAATAAAAAATTTTAAAAGAAAATTAAATAAAAATAAAGATATTTCATGTTATAAAATAAAAAGGTTTTCGAGAATGCTCCCTTCCTTGACAAAATTACTAATGAGACCACAACCAAGAGCATGCATCAGTAGAGAGTTTTAAGTCTTTAAAAATGCTTCACTTTACAGGGTTTATAAAACTTCTTTAGTAAAGAATCACAAAGAGCAGATAAGAATTAACAGTTGACACTGAAGTTCTGGAAGTATAGACCAAAGTAGTTCCCTAAAAGTAAGAAAATTCTTCGAAATCTCATATTTTATCTCAAAAGTTCATGCAAAATTCATGACATAACTGTGTTTAGTTTAATTAAAAGGCCAAATTCAAAACAATTTCAAGCATTATTCTACAAAATCTTATAATAAAATTGATGCTCTAGGAAGATGCAGTTTTTCTCCTGTGGTTTCAAGGACCTGTCACCACTGCTACGTGCTTCCCAGGAGCCCATCTGAGAGGAAGGCAGTTGCATAAATTCCTCCAAGTCTCATAATAGCCTTGAGTCTCATATAGTCTCTTATAGTCTCATAATAGTCCCATAATAGTAGATATAGAAAGTTAGACTTAAGGAAATGAAACGCTTACTTTTAACTTCTAGTTAGTGATAACTCTGGACCTGAAATCCAGGTCCTTTAATTCTAGGATGTTTTCCCATTTGGAACCTCCAAATGCAGCTTCTATGAACCTTCAGTTCATACTTTGTGTGAATGCTATTATAAATTGAGGTAGTCTTCCAAATCTTGGAGATGCAAAATTTGTCTAAAGAATTAGAGGGAATGAGACAGCGGTGTTAATGCTGCTTAATATTCAAAATGTCTTTGTTTCTGATAGAGGATAGTCAACATATTGTATGTCAGGAATTTGATGTGCTGAGAAGTTCTGCTTTGCCATATATTTGCTCTCTGCCGGTTTTGTTCACAAATGTGAAGCAAGGGAATAATCTCTTGTGTAGCAGCGGTGGCCGTGTTATAGACTGTTGACAATGGGGCATGAAAATTGGCCCTATTCTTTTAGATGACTGGTATTAAATGAAACAGTCTTTGAGAGGTACCAGTTCTTTCTAACTGATGGTGGTCTTTTGAAAGAGGCTTTTGCAAAACTGTTTGCCTTCTGAAAGAGTAGTGGATGGGGGCAGTCTATAACCCTTTCCAATAGGGAAGATGGATTAGTTTCGACTGACTCTGTGTAAGAAGCTTGGTTCTGGTCCAGCTGGCAAGGGCATAAAGCAAAGTAATTACTTGAAAGTAAAAAGGAAAGAAAAGAAAAAGATAAATATTGTATCCAGTTACTTGGGATTCTGGCTTTCTTTTGAATTAAAAAAAAAATCATCTTTTTAGGGCCAAAAAATAAAATTCCATAGTATCCCAGTGGAAAATCCCATCCAACAGTGGTTTGGGTGTTAATAGTGGTATTCATTTTGTTTCGTCATTTGAAAATTTTTATTGAAATCATATTAATTAGTTTTGTGCCAGAGTTCCAGAATATACATGGAATCATGTGTAAGACAAGTGAAAGCATTAACTACAATGGACAATGTGAACACAATTCATTTCTTGAGACAACTGTTATCTAATATATAAGCTATATTAACTCTATAACCTCTTCTATAGTGGTGAAATTCTAGAGGAATAGTTGGCAAGTAAATATATGTAAGTATAATAAATGTTAAACTGACAATGTAAAATACAATTTATTTTTTTATAGTTTTTAAGGGAGCAGAACAAAGAAATAGCTTAAGATCTCAAAACATTTTAGTTGCATGATCTAATTTATATGAATACCCTTGAGAATTAAATAAGATCAGGGACTATAATTCCTAATTTATAACTATCAGAAGTGAGGCAGAAAGGTTTCATGACTTGTTCAAATCACCCATCATAGGTTTATCTAGCAATAATGCTACAATTGGCTTATTCACACACTACTATAATAATGCTATAATTGGCTTATTCACACACTAAGAATTTTAGAATTTGGTGGAACTCAAAAATATTAGAAAAATGTAAGGGCACTGAAAGAAGAAAAAAATGCTTTGAATCAATCAGCTTTCTCAATGATTACTCTTCCCCAGTTCTTCAGGATTAAAAATTTAAAAAGCATTTTCATATTCAAATAACTCATCCAAACTATTTAATCTCACAAAAATGCTTCTTAGCAAGCAGGTCTCAAGAAAATATACTTTTCCATTTTCTGGATTAAGGACCTAAATATAAGGCCAGATACTATCAAACGCTTAGAGGAAAACATAGGCAGAACATTCTATGACATAAATCACAGCAAGATCCTTTTTGACACACCTCCTAGAGAAATGGAAATAAAAACAAAAATAAACAAATGGGACCTCATGAAACTTCAAAGCTTTTGCACAGCAAAGGAAACCATAAACAAGACCAAAAGACAACCCTCAGAATGGGAGAAAATATTTGCAAATGAAGCAACTGGCAAAGGATTAATCTCCAAGATTAACAAGCAGCTCATGCAGCTCAATAACAAAAAAACAAACAACCCAATCCAAAAATGGGCAGAAGACCTAAATAGACATTTCTCCAAAGAAGATATACAGATTGCCAACAAACACATGAAAGAATGCTCAACATCATTAACCATTAGAGAAATGCAAATCAAAACTACAATGAGATATCATCTCATACCAGTCAGAATGGCCATCATCAAAAAATCTACAAACAATAAATGCTGGAGAGGGTGTGGAGAAAAGGGAACCCTCCTGCACTGTTGGTGGGAATGTAAATTGATACAGTCACTATGGAGAACAGTATGGAGGTCCCTTAAAAAACTAAAAATAGAACTACCACATGACCCAGCAATCCCACTACTGGGCATATACCCTGAGAAAACCATAATTCAAAAAGAGTCATGTTGGGCTTCCCTGGTGGCGCAGTGGTTGAGAGTCCGCCTGCCGATGCAGGGGACACGGGTTCGTGCCCCGGTCTGGGAGGATCCCACATGCCGCAGAGCGGCTGGACCCGTGAGCCATGGCCGCTGAGCCTGTGCGTCCGGAGCCTGTGCTCCGCAATGGGAGAGGCCACAGCAGTGAGAGGCCCGCGTATGGAAAAAAAAAAAAAAAAAAAAAAAAAGGAGTCATGTACCAAAATGTTCATTGCAGCTCTATTTACAATAGCCAGGACATGGAAGCAACCTAAGTGGCCATCAATAGATGAATAATGGATAAAGAAGATGTGGCACATATATACAATGGAATATTACTCAGCCATAAAAAGAAACGAAATTGAGAGGTTTGTAGTGAGGTGGATGGACCTAGAGTCTGTTATACAGAGTGAAGTAAGTCAGAAAGAGAAAAACAAATACCGTATGCTAACACATATATATGGAATCTAATAAAAAAAAAAAAAGGTCATGAAAAACCTAGGGGTAAGACGGGAATAAAGACACAGACCTACTAGAGAATGGACTTGGGGATATGGGGAGGGGGAAGGGTAGGCTGTGACGGAGTGAGAGAGTGGCATGGACATATATACACTACCAAATGCGGAATAGATAGCTAGTGGGAAGCAGCCGCATGGCTCAGGGAGATCAGCTCGGTGGTTTGTGACCACCTAGAGGGGTGGGATAGGGAGGGTGGGAGGGAGGGAGACGCAAGAGGGAAGAGATATGGGAACATATGTATATGTATAACTGATTCACTTTGTTATAAAGCAGAAACTAACACACCATTGTTAAGCAATTACACTCCAATAAAGATGTTAAAAAAAAAAAAAGAAAAACAAGGACATCTTAAAATTGTTGAACAAGGCTGGGTAACAAGACCTAGTACAGTATTTAATATAGTGTGATATATGTTTAGATAAATAGGGCTCGGGAGTAAACATATAAAGTAAGAGAAAATAGTCCAGAAAGATATCCCACTCATAAACAGTCATTTGAGTTATTACAAACATTTCATTACAGTGCAATGAGGAAAGTATTTTTTTTTCCAATAGCACGTGTTGGATCCACTGGATGCTAATATGATAAAATATTTGAATCTTGATCCCCACCCTCATGAAAAACACAAACATCAATTCTGGATGAACCCTAGAGTTGAATATGAAAGTGAACACAATAAAAGCTATTAGAAAAAAATGGCAGCTTGGATTCATGACTGTATGAAGACAATGATTTATTTTTAAATATGAAAAGAATAATAGCTACAAAGAAAATAATAATTTGGACTGCATTAAAAGAATTTCAGACTCAGTAAAAATATATCCAGACTGAATAAAAAATTGAAAGGGAATGACAGGAAAATTCCTCCAAAAGTACTCTGTAGATTCAATGAAGTCACAATTAATATCTATGGATATATCTTTGTGGAAGAGTTTATTATAAAATATATGAAAGTGAAAAGTAGTAAGAAAAGCCAGAACATTCTTGATTAAGAAAAGCCAGAACATTCTTGATGAAGAAAAGGATGGAAAGACCTTATGTTTAAGCTATCAAGATTTATAATAAAGAGACAAATTGACCAAAACTTTTAAATGACCCATTTTAAAAATGAAAAAAAAGAAAGAAAATATACTTTTCCATTTTTAAATTGTTCTTCATAATTCACTGCAATTCAGGTTATTAAAATCTTTCCAGTGGTGAGCTCTACTTAGCAGGAACAAAGTTGGAGAGGGGTGCCACCCAACCCACAGATGTTAGGCAAAGACTTATTGTTGGGTGAAAGCTACGTGAAGAAGGACTTTAGAGGGCAAACAACCGTATTTGAACACACAACATGGCAGTTAGATATGCTTCCACACAGGACTTAGAATCTGGGTAGAGATGGATAATTTCTATATAGTCCTATGCCCTCACTACCCAGTTTTAAAAGCATGTGACTTTCCAGAAACCACAGTACCACGTGTTATAATAGTACTGTAGGAAAAGCATGCTGGGGATGGCAGGGAAACTATTCAGCAAGCAGTACGGCTTAGGCACTGACCAATTATAATAAATGCCAACTGCAGGAGGGTCCAGGAGGTCCCTTGCTGATCTGGGCTTCAACCCTTAGGATCTGGATTGTGGGAGGTCTGAGAGTCTTAAGGGGAAGTGGTTGTGAGGGGGTAGAGTAAAGCAGTGGCTATTTAGCAAGTATATAAAAGTATTGCAATACTGTAGCTACTTGTATGGCTGTATCAGTTCATACCACTGACAGCAGCCCTGGTGCTATGTAGTAATACTATTGAGAGATTCAGTTTCTTTTTTTTAACTTTTTATTTTATATTGGAGTACAGTTGATCAGGTGTACAGCAAAGTGATTCAGTTATACGTATACATGTATCTATTCTTTTCCAAATTATTTTCCCAATTAGGTTGGTAGAGAATATCAAGCAGAATTCCCTGTACTATACAAGTAGGTCCTTGCTGACCATCCATTTAAAATGTAACAGTGTGTACATGTCAATCCCAAACTCCCTAACTATGGCTTCCCCCGCTGCCCTCCTGGTAAGCGTAAGTTCATTCTCTAAGTCTGTTTCTATTTTGTAAATAAGTTCATTTGCATCTTTTTTTTTTTTTTAGATTCCACATATAAGCAATATCATACAATATTTCTCTAATTTGGTTCACTTGGAACCTAATTTTAAGTTTTCAGTGGGAAAATGCTTTCAGAGTTCTCTTTGCTACCCACAAATTTTTCTTTACTATATGTACATATGAACTTTTGAAACACAAACTGATTTTATATTGGACATTACCTGTAACATTGATATTATATCATATTACCATCTGTGGTCTTCGCAAGAGATACATTTTGGACAATAAAATTAATCTTTCTCAAGCTCTTCCCTAGCCAAATGATAACTGAGTGTCCTCATTGCCTTATTTATTTATTTATGTTTTTGGTTGCTCCAGGTCTTAGTTGCAGCAAGCAGACTACTTAGTTGCGGCTTGTGGGCTCCTTAGTTGCCTTTTCAATATAACTTCTACTTCTTAAGCTTTAAAAATGAGGCCTCTATTCAGTTATTTCAGAGTTTCAAATTCCAGAATTCACTCTAACTTATGGAATCCTCGTTAGATAAATGAGACAAAGTTGTGACTATGTTAGAGGAGGCCCAACCTGATGTAAAAGGAGATCAGCAAAGGGCCTTGTGAGATTGGCGACATCTTCTACTGCACTGAGGATCATATGTCTGATGTTTAACAACTCACATTGTCTGGACCTGCACTATCCAACCTAGGAGCAACATGTGAGTATTTCTTTTTTTTTTTTTTTTGTGGTACGCGGGCCTCTCACCGCCACGGCCCCTCCCGTCGCGAAGCACAGGCTCCAGACGCGCAGGCTCAGCGGCCATGGCTCATGGGCCCAGATGCTCCGCGGCACATGGGATCTTCCCAGACCGGGGCACGAACCCATGTCCCCTGCATCGGCAGGCGGACTCTCAACCACTGTGCCACCAGGGAAGCCCAACATGTGAGTATTTAAATTCAGACTTATATTAGGTAAAATTAAATAAACTTAAAAATTTAAGTTTAGTCACATTAGCCCCATTTCAAGTATTCATTAGCAACATAGGGCTAGTGGCTAACATACTGGACAACACAGATACAGTTCTATTGCATTGCAGAAAGTTCTGTTCAGAAGTTTATTACATCTTACTTTAATTTCTCTCACTTAAAGTAAAAACATTTCATCTTTTTCTGTCTCCAGGGGAGAGAGAAACAGTTTAGCTCATCAGTCAGAATTTATTTTCAGGTTTTGAAAAATGATTATTGTCATGTTTTTCACTTGTGTGCTTTTAACCAAACAATTCTACAAAGGACCACTATGGGTCCTTTTATTCCAACACATGGTGAGAGTCTCAAAATTCAAAGTTTTCTATGACTTTTCTTTTTTTTTTAAGATTATAAATTTGAGAACTGCATATAATTCTCTAATATAAATCTAATATTAGATGTCATAACGTGGCTCTAGGAATTTCCCTTAGATAATTTTCTGTTAAAAGTAATGACACTGGCTTTCTAACTACCCCTCCCACCAAAAAAAAAAGTTTTAATTCTTATTAGCAGTATATCAGTATAATTCAGAATCAGAAAGAATATTCATGTAATTTTCTTATGTTGTCCACATGCAGACTCACCGAGAACAAGGAAAAGACTATTGGATGAAATTCAAGTTTTCCTCTGCTGTACTCATGGGTAGACACCTCCAACATTCTCAATCTGACTGCTGAATATAATTTGTTCATGCTTCAGTGATGTTTTGACTAGACTATAGTACACTATACCAACCAGATAAAAAGTAGGGAGAAAATTCCACCCACTGTTTAATCTACATGATGCCAAGCTCGGGTAAGATCAATCATTTCATTGGATTGACCGATTCTTTTGGCAGCATCTATTTATCTGTGAAGAGACGTAATTTGGAAACTAGCAGTATCTTAGTTTTCCCATTTGTATCACCAGACAACACAAGTGACAACAGATTTCTCCTTTGCACAGATTTTATACGTGCCCTTTGGTCCTATCACCTGCAATTGAAGGAGCTACCCCTCAAGAAAAGTTTCCAATCCTCGTGCCCTTCGACGCTGGCAGACAGGATTGCAGATTAGCATGTGTTTTTATACTTTTGACCTTGGCTCTGATAGGGGTTGTGCTGGCACTGGGCTTGAGAACATTATTGAAAGGATGTTTTTGCCAAGCTGGCTGGCATTTGGTATGCTTGTATGGTATTGATACAGTATTTGCATTGGCATCATGAATGCTATCCTCATTTTTTAAACGTAGCTATTAAGAATGCAATATTTTGTTTATTTTTATACTGTTAGAAGAACAAAATAAAACTGTCTTGATACTTACAATCAACGGATGTGATATGCTGGGGTAAATTCCTTAAGTTAATTTTCCCTTTAAAATATTTGACTTTTAGCTTTAAAAAAAGTTATGGCTCTTTATTGTTTGTATTAGGTTCTGTTTAAAATAAAGATAGGAACACAGAAGAAGAATTACATCAATTCTACCAACTCAATTTCTGGAATGTACCTAGTGTAGATAAACCAGGCTTTTCAATTTTCTTTTGTTTTGCTTAATTTTTGTTTCTGACTTAAAAAAAATTATCATCTCCAAAGCTTTTTTCTGAATTGACAGAAAGTTTTTATTTTAATTCTTCAGGTTTCTTCTCAAGCCAAAGATCAAACTATGTCATACTGCTCTTGAAATACATCCATTGAAGGTCTCATCAAGTCTTTTTGGTATAATTATGTTTATAAACAGTGGTGAAAACGAATCAGATTTTCCCATGTTTTGAAAAGCAAAGAAATTTAGTTTGTGAGACATCAAGGGATAAATCATTGCTAACACATGTATGTCAACAAATCAATTGCTAAATTCTGATCACCTCTCTTGCTGCAATTCTCATTTATAAGTCTGTTTCCATTCTTGCATTATCTTATTCCTGGACCATTATAATAACCTCCTAAAGATTCTCCCTGACTAGGTTCCTGTATTCATCTACCTATGAGATTCATCTGTGTAAACAGTATTTCCAGTCATATCGCACATAGGCACCTATCCAAAATCTTAAAAAGTTATGTATTGTGCAAATCTTTCAGTCTCTGTGTCAGATTAGAAGCTCCCCAAGGTATGGCCTCAATGGCTTCTTCCAGGTCCCGGGGGCAGGTCTGGGTTTTAATCAACGTGCCTGGCACACAGGTAGTGCCCAGGAAAATTTGTTGAAATTTCCCACACTACCCATGGCTGTTGATGGAACAAGACTCCAGCAATTTCCCCATTCCCACTCTCATATCTTTATACAATATCTTTACATGAGAGTATTATAGTGTTTCCCGTACCTAAGATCCCTTCTTTTCCTTCATCTCCTTTTTACATCTTCCAAACCATTGCTTTAAGAACTACATCAGGGCTTCCCTGGTGGCACAGTGGTTGAGAGTCCGCCTGCCGATGCCGGGGACATGGGTTCGTGCCCCGGTCCGGGAAGATCCCACGTGCCGCGGAGCAGCTGGGCCCGTGAGCCGTGGCGGCTGAGCCTGCGCGTCCAGAGCCTGTGCTCCGCAGCGGGAAGGGCCGCAGCGGTGGGAGGCCCGCGTACCGCAAAAAAAAAAAAAAAAAAAAAAAAAGAACTACATCAAATGTTATTTCTCCAGAAATCTTATCTGAAGTCCCTTTTAGAACATTTACAGCATATGTTACATTCTGCATTGTGTTATGCCTATTTGTAAGTTTGTCTTAATTACCCTGCTACATTGTAAGCTCCTTTGGGACTGTAAATTGTGTTATAATCAGTTTTGTTTTACCCACGGTGTGTAATATAACATTATTAATCAGGCAATAGGCAAATTCTGTCCTATTTTGAGACTAATTGTGGAAGAGGCACATTATTTAACAGATAACCTAGAAAAATCCAGCAAAGCGAATCCTATCTTGTACACTTAGTACCTTTCAAATGTTTACATTCCCTTACATTACAATTGTACAATACCTTAAATGAAACTCTTTATAAAGACATTAAATAGAAATAAATTAACTTACATGAACCAAAATAACAAATAATTTTCCATATAAAAATTTATGAAATGCAACTTAAGAAAATACATATACCCAATTAATACTTTGTATTATAGGTAGAGCTCTCATTTTATCATTAATTTTTCCTTTCTAGAGAAAGACATTCCTCTTCTAGTCACTCTTGGACTCTTAGTGTTAGGGTCTAATCCAGTTCCCTGTCCTCCTTTTTTTTTTTTTTTGGTCCTCTTCTTGAGTTACATTCTTGACCTCACTGACTAGTGGTGGGTCTCTCAGGCGCCCTCTGGGTGTACTTACCAGCCAACTGCTGTCGTGCTTTATATTCTTAGGTCTGTAGCATACAAATTTTCAGCTTCTCTTTCATCAAAGTCTCTGCTGTTTCTCTTTACAATTGAACAACTCATGGATTGTCAAACTTACTCCGGAAAAGAGTTAATTTCCAGAGATCCTACTTGGAAGACAAGCCATTTCAGGAAAGAAACTCCCCTTCTTCTATGTTTACCCGTCTTCCACTTAACACCAAATATATAAACCCATAAGTGATTATGTAACACGCTGCATTTATGGTTAAGAACTTGGGTGCTACAGTCAGATGGAATGAGATTCAAATACTGACCCTCCCATATCCCGGCTGTGTGAACTTGGATACGTTACTTAACTTCTCAGAGCTTTACAAGTAGGGCTAAGGGGGACTGCCCTGGTGGCTCAGTGGTTAAGAATCCGCCTACCAGTGCAGAGGACATCGGTTTGATCCCTGATCTGGGAAGATCCCACATGCCATGGAGCAACTAAGCCCACACGCCACAACTACTGAGCCTGCGCACCTAGAGCCCATGTACCACAAGAGAAGCCACCACAGTGAGAAGCCTGCACACCACAACAAAGAGTAGCCCCCGCTTGCCGCAACCAGAGAGAGCCTGTGCGCAGCAACAAAGACCCAATGCAGCCAAAAATAAAATTTAATTTAAAAAAAAAGAAAAAAAGTAGGGCTAAGAGTACCTGATGTAACATATGTAAAACACTTAGCCCTGTACCTGACAGTAGTAGGTTTTCAATAAATAGTAATTATCGTTATTACAAGTATAAAGTTGGGTTTGCAGCAAGGAGGAAAGAAAATAACAGATTAGGAACCATAAACTAGAGAGACTGAGGTGATCAGGATGTGAATAAGGATTAGAGGGATTAGTCTGACCTGAAAACAAAATCAAAAGCAAAACAAACAAAATGTTGAGGTGAAAAAATGAAGTAAACAGAGGAACAATCCAGAATATCGTGCTAGAAAATATGTGTTTGTTTCATTAAGTTAGAGTTACATGATACAGGTTCCTGAAGAGGGCGGCAGACAGTATTAAAAGTTTGAGAACAGCATGCAGGAGAGTCTGAGGTAGGGAGAGACTGATGCTGGGAGCCCTTGGAAGTGTGGCAATGATTCAGCCAGGTGACCACGAGGATGCTAATCCTTGGAAACAGAGAGGTAGAGTGGCAGTGTTTAACTGAAGTGGCACTGACAAGGAAAGACCAGTAGGACTTGGAAACTTCTGGGATATGGAGAAGGATATGGACAGGTCAGATAAGACCTTTAGAGAATCATGGCTCTGTAAGTAGAAACTGGCCAATTGGGAAGAAGAATTATTTTTGCAATGGGATATGTCTTAGTCCATTCAGGATGCTATAACAGAATATCATAGATAAGGTGGCTTATAAATGACAGAAATTTATTTCTCACAGTTTTGGAGGCTGGGAAGTCCAAGATCAAGGTGCCGGCAGATTTGGCGTCTGGTGAGAGGCCACTTCCTCGTTCATAGACGGCCATCTTCTTGCTGTGTCCTACAAATACAGGGGGTGGGGAACCAACATTCAGCATGTATCAGGATACTAAATTCAGTTTTAGACGATATCAGTTTGAGTTACGATGAGATGACAGATAATGAATGTTGCTTAGGTCTGAAATAGAGAAATCCCTAGTCCGAAGTAGGTTTTAGGTCACTCCAAAGAAGAGTATCGTGGGATGAGTACCAGCAACCAGCTTCACTTACTCCATAATTCTGATTCAGATCTGCTTCAATTTTTGAGCCTTCCTAAAACACAACATAGGAAATAGGTTTGCTAAAACTCCTCTTGAAAGTGCTTGTCACCACAATTACTAATTCATTAACATTCACACACCAAGTAGCATAGTAATGGGGAACAAAAGCAACGTTTCCCATATTCCCAGAGTCATAGGATGGCTTTGCTGTTAACAGTAAATTTCTACCCTTAGATACAAATAGCCTGGAATCTTGCAATAATCATACTCACGTGGTAGGTCCAATTAGAGCAGTGGTTCTCAACTGAGGGTGATTTTGCCCCCCAGGAGACTATTGGCAACGTCTGGAGACATTTTTTAGTTGTCACAACTGGGCGAGGGGTGCCACCAGCCTCTAGCTGGTAGAGGCCAGGGATTCTGCTAACCTATGTACAATGCACAGGATGGCCACCCAGAATAAAGTACCGTCTGACCCAGAATGTCAATAGTGCTGATGCTGGGAAAGCCTGAATTTACAGTGACTTTCAAGGAATTTACTCTACTGGAGAAGTAAATATTTGTTCATTGCTTACTGATGTGTTGATTGATACACCAAAATCAGACCCCACGTAGATGGGATCAAGGTTTTCCTATGGCATAGATGCTAAGGCAGCGTTTACTCTGCTTCTGGTTCTGGAAATTGGCAATGCTGTATAAAAGACCAAGGCAATATTCCTTTTCAGCCCTTAAGTGCAAAACCAGTATTCCTGCTCCTAGTTTCTTTATTCGACAGGTTTACACTGTTTAAAAAAGAAAATAAAAATCTTAATCATGTTAAGGCTCTTACAAAGAATGCGGTATCCAGAATTCCATTGAGGAAAAGGAAAGAAAAAAAAAAAAAGAAAGAAATAGATTCAGAATGTCAGTTTGCCCTTAAGTGATGTATTAGCTACAAGAAATCTCATTACAATTTGATGCCTGAATCCCTTGAAGGAAAGATCTTATATTGTGAAGGTAGCATATGTGTCATGTGATGTAAGTACTTACTTTTATTGAATAGGTAAGTATATAATAGCTAAAAGCCCCATAAATCAGCTAAATGTCCTCTCAATTTATAGAGGATATTTGATCTGAGAACATTACTGTCTGGTGAACAATGGGGAGGAAAAGGAGACACGAAATGCAATAGAGATGGATATGGTGGGTAATTCCTTTGGATTCAGAGTATCAGATTTTAAGTTACAAACGGACGAACTGCACTGTTTCTGTACTGTCCATAGACCGCCAAGGCAATTTTAAAAATTTAAGACTTGCGTATTAGACTTGGTGAATGGGGAGTTACATGCATATAACCAAGTCACTCCAGAGGGACATCCAAAAATAACGGGAGAGGATGGATGCAGTATAGGTATATTCGAGGGAGTCATTTTTCACTGGACTTTTTATTTAAGCAAATTGAATGGTGATGAAAGAAAAAAGCAACTATATTTGGTCAATATCTGTCAGAGAACCTTTTAGGCAGGGAAAGGAACTGCTCTGTCTGGCAGCTAGGAATGAAGGACAGATTTCAATAGCCCAGAGGGTTAGCTGGCATTTGCCTAAGGGGTCAGAGGGATGAACTGGGTTATTTTCGCTTTTCCCATAGAAGGTGGGGGGTGTGTGTGATAATTTCTTGCCAATCATGGAAATTCTTCAACCCTTTCTCTGTAACTTTTTACTTTCTAACATGGATAGGTTCTCATATATTAAAAACTTCATTCTTTGTCATTTTATAATTAGCATCTTAGTTCCCTTCTCTTTTCTGTCAAACACTTGAATGAGAGATCTGAAGCTACTTCCTTCATTTCCTCATCAACCTCCTAAACCCTCTGCAATCTGGCTCTCAATTGCAGGACTAATACCACTTTCTAGTCACCAGTAGTCTCTTTTCAGACATTTGAAGCACTGCATGCCATTCAGAGGAGCCTTGGTCCCCAACTAACTCTACCTAAATACAATCATTTTTTGGTTGTTTGTGTGTCAACTTTATATACCACCCTGAAAAAATGAATAGTACTGAAAATTCTCCTGGTTCTCCAAATTCTCTGACCTCTCCTTTCTCCTACTCTACTTTCTTTTGGACTTCCTGGCCCAAAGTATTTTTAGAGCTTAGTCCTTTGTCATCTGCTAACCCATACAGGTTCTGATTTCATTTACAAAGAAGCTTCAGAACCATGCTTGCCCTCAAGCAGTTTATGATCTCGTTAGGGAGACAAGCTTACTACGTGAAGCAAAAACACAAGTCAGCATATAAACCAAAGTAAGATCTCCAGGGAATTCCCACAGCCTTTCACACAATGATATCTAATAAAGATGAATGGATAGGTGGATGAATGGATGGATGGATGAAGGAATTAGTGAATAACTGCATAGAGGGAGCCACATTAGTCCAGAAAACTTAGGGAAGACTGCAGGAAAGTACATGAAAGGTATTTTTAAATGGTCTTGAAGAGAGAACAGAATAAGTAGTGAATTGAGAGAGAGGAAACCTTCCAGGTAAAGGCAACAGAATAAACAAAGCTTTAGAGATAAAAATAAGATAGACAGTTTTTGGTGCTCTCTCAGCTATAGTTTTTTCATCTGTACAATGGGGTTGATAACAGAAATCACTCTATAAGATTGTTAAATGAGTTAACTTTTATAAAATGTTTCTGTAGTGCCAGATGTAGAACAAGCATTCAATATGTTCTATTATAATTATTACATTTGGAGAAAACGAGATTTAAAATACCTATTTACAGTAAAATATACCAAGCAGCTGTCTGCTAATATTAAAGTGTACACAGCTGTATTATTTATTACTCTAAGGAATATTTGAAAAGCACTGAAGCATTTTAGGAAACAAGAGGATACTTAAAAATACCATGTTCTTACCTGTTGCTGCTTACTTTCAATAATTTAAAGTATATATTATTTAAAAAGGCTGCTTATGTAGTAACCTTTACTATGATAAATTTGGGTATTAGCTGCTTCTGAACTTTTGAACCTGTTGTGGGATTGAATCCACAACCAATACAGAAATGTTTCTTGTCATTTTATAATTCATGAAGTTAAATACCTCTGCTTGCTATGGTTACTGAGGGAAAAGGTATTGAACTGGTAGGCCTGAACTCCAAATGGATCTTTCATATACCTAGGAAATGTTGATTTGTGAAAGCTTTGCTGTACATCTTCTTGGGTTTATCACCGAGTAAGATTTATACTGTGGCAAAAAGTGCAGTGTAGCCCAGGCCTGCCCTCTGATTCTGAGGCTTCAGCTGTTTGCTGGGCCTGTTTTAATCCTCTTACTTCTATTTTTTTCCAGATTCCTTCTCCCCACAATGAATGTAACACATTCATATCCAAATCTCAAAACAATAGATTTCTTCAGTTAGGTTTATTTTTGTTCCAAAAGTTCCTGAAATCTCACTTAGCATTAATTTATTCATCAGATATACACTCTATAACAGGCATAGGGCTAGGTGGTAAAAATATAAATACCAATATAACATAGCTCCAAATTTCCAGGACACAGTCTTTTACGTGGCAGAGACAGAGGGGTAAATTAAATGACATAGTTAACTGCTAGAGCACAGACAGTGGAATTACACACACTGGGGGAGTCAGGGAAGACTCCAAGAAAGGGCTGGAATTTGAGAGAATGCTGAAGGATGGCAGGTGTAGAAGGACATGTATGTAAAAGACTAGTATTGAATGGTGACACCTTCAGTGAGGTCTGGAAGAAAGAAATGAGGTTGTAGAGATGGGTAGGGTTGGAGTTGGGATACGCACATTGAAAATGACCTTCTATGCCTAGCCAAGAAATGTGAAATTTTATAAGATTTTTTTTTTCCAAACTGCTTCTTTCCATACATGAAACTTTGATAATTCCATCACTATGTTCAACACACTCATTCTTCGGACACTATTAGTTCTTTATAAGTTGCATTTAATACAAATGTGTACTTTTCAGCCTCAACTCTCCTCTGCTCTGTGAGGCTGTGACTGGGACTCTACAAACGATATTTCTAATTTGTTAAGTTTTGTTAATAAGGGGTGCTAGAGAAGGGTTTGAAGACAGGAGGATGAGGGAAGGGACTCCAATGTTTCTGATTTGCTTGTTATACCTGCCCAAGCTGCATGAGCAATGAACCTTCATTTTGGCAACAGGCTACAGAACTAGCTGTGCAGCCTCCCCTTCAGAGTTACCAGCCCCACTCAGGTAGTAACCCTTCCCTTGCGGCTGAGCCCCAGCTCTGTAGGCCCCTCCCACAAGCACCTAAGCTGGGCAGCACTTCCTCTTTAGAGCAGAAGCTCCTCAGCGTAGTGCCCCTTTCTCCACACTGTCCCTCCTCGAGGTTCTGAAAAGCCCAGCTTTTCTCTGAGCCCTCCCCAGCTCTAGGGTCAGTAGCTGCTTCCTGCAGTCATTATCTCTGAGCTATATCAATGGTCCCTCTTTCCTTTTGCTGCTTTCCAAAATCTGAATAGTTGAGTCCCATGTTAAATCTCTCTGATGAAATATTTAATGTGGTTCCGAATTTTCTGATTAGAAACTGACAGATATGCATCCCTAGTGAGTCTTAAAATTTTTTTCCTCTATCCAAATGCAATGTATTTAAAAAAACTATTTAGAAATTTCATGTTAGATTTGGTCCATCTCAAAGGTAAACATAGCCTTTGGATAACTGGTGTTTATAAATGTATATACATATATATATATATATGCGCAGAGAGAGAGAGAGAGCGCGCACTCTAATGTACTTAAATTAACCAAGTCATCTTTGCCTAGTTTTTTTTTTTTTTTTGGTTGCGGTACGTGGGCCTCTCACTGTAGTGGCCTCTCCCGTTGTGGCGCACAGGCTCCGGACGCACAGGCTCAGCGGCCATGGCTCACGGGCCCAGCAGCTCCGTGGCATGTGGGATCTTCCCAGACCGGAGCATGAACCCGTGTCCCCTGCCTCAGCAGGAGGACTCTCAACCACTGCGCCACCAGGGAAGCCCTGCCTAGTTCTTTACATCTGATAGACAATCTCTTTTTAATATTTGTTGTAGCTGATATATTATAATCAAGCCCTTCCATATTTGTTATAATTATTATTTTACAATTTGGAATAAAAGTTAAAATTCCTAGGAACAAGTTAATTTATTCGTGACAAAGGGGGATTTCTTCTATATTTAGAAATGAAAAATACAACACGTTTCTGGATATTAACTTATGTTTACAAAATACTATATAGATGAATTAAGTGTAAAAAAAGACAAAAATGTATGGACTGTGTTCTCTTTAAATTTCAAATAGGTTGAGAAATAAAAGAAAAAAAGTGCCACTGTCAAATGTGTTTTAGGTTTTGCCAAAATCAAAACATTTGGGGGAAGTAGGGGTGATGGGTTAGTTTCACCAAAGTTGTTATGTGAAAAATCGTAAATGAGCCTAAATTTCTCTAATGACTACTTTAGACCTACTCTTCCTATCATCCTTGAAAAGAATAAACTAAATAAGGAGCAATGTAGATCATCTATCAGATATGGTCTATTGGCAACGATTCAATAGCAGAAGTGGGGAACAGATGTTTATCTTTAATCTACCTCACTAGCAGGGCTAGTTTTCTATTGGCAGCATTTACCATTGGCTCTGTCCTTGGTGTGTCTACGTATTGTGATATGAATTAACATGTCCCAATAGTGTTTGGCAAGGTAGCTAAAGAAAAATACATATTGCCTCCTTGTCACTCAATGAAAAGGTATTTTAATTTATTTTTTAATAAGTAAAGGTGTTTTTTTTAAATATAGATAAATGTTTACCAAGTTCCTAAGAATGACAGAAAAGGTTTTTATTCTAGTACTACAATTTTTAGAAGGAAGTTTTATTAATAAATCCATAGAGAATGATATAAGATTTATATTTTTCAAAATGAACAATGTATTTATTTAACCTTTTTAAAAATCGTTAATCATCTGATTTTTGACATGTTGCTTTTTCAAATGAAATCATAAAGTATTTCCATTAAGATTTGATAGCAATAATATCAATAAATATTAGATTAATGAATACTGCAAAATTTTACTACGGTGCTGAGCTTGGTAATAAGGTCAGAAAAATAAACAATAAAGAAATGGTTATACACCAAAATTAAATTGCAAATATGTTAAAGGAAAATGACCAACAAAAGGAAAAAATGATAAAGCAGTTAATATTCCAAATTGATGTCACCTTTATGTGCCATATTGAATTTTTCCAGTGGAGTTTTTTAAAGCAAATTCTGACATTAAATGATCTAAGAGGAATTATTAGATATTAGATTGACAAGGGATTTCTTAGACTTTGATTTTGAGCTTATATCCCCAAATGGTCCTGGCTGCCCTATACCCAGCCCTATTAGAACTTTGGTCCTAATAGCAAATCTGTGATTTGTATGCTTCTGACAGGAGGTAATATGAGAACTGTAAAAAGAAATATTGTCCTAGAAAATATGTTTTTCTAGACAAGTCTATTTTTCTCATAGCCAAATATGGTCAAGAAGAAGAGTAAAAAAGAGGGTGATGGGATTTTCCAAAACTGTGGTAATAATTAAATTGTTAACACTCAAATATTATCCTTAGTCACTTCACTCCTCAAAGAAATGTGATAGATTGCTTCATATCCCCACCTGTAAAGGGCTAGTAATAAGAGAAAAATGCTTTGAAATAATTAGTACTAAATTTTACTCAACTCTTCTCAAATTTACCTAATGTAATGAAAAAGACATCTAGGTTTAAAGAAGGGTAGGAAAATAAAAGTGAAGAAACTGCATTCATTTATTCACTCTATTCATTTATTCATCTATTTAGTCTACAAAATGTTAGCGAACATCATGCATGAAGGTGAATGGCTCTCTTTCTGCAAGCATTATTTACTAAGCATCTTGCCACAAAACAGTACAGGATGAAAAAGCTAATGTGCCCTGCATACAAGTTCACAGTCTGATGAACTTTTCCTTCTAATGGCTCCTTCATTTTTGGCCTTTGTCATCCCTCCTGCCAAGAAGTACCATTATATTAAGGCAAGTCATGCATCCCATGATTTCATAATGTGCAATGCTCTGAAAGGAAGGCAGTTAGACTCAACAACCATGAATAGAACCCCACTACTGGGGAGAACTGAGAGCCTAACAGATACTCAATGAATACTTGTAGGTTGTTTAAGAATAGGGAGAAATATAGCATTTACAGGAAAATACTCCTTGGCCCAATAGGAAGAGACTACAAAAGAAAAAGAAACAAGGAGGCAAAAGAAAAAAGGAAAAAGACTTTTAAGAGATGAGAAGATAAAGAAAAGAAAGAAAGCAAAAAGAAAAAGTGAAAAAGTATAAGTGGAAGAGTAATGCAGATGAATGTTTTATACTCAGACTGGGAATGATATTAATGTCCCCATGAAAGAACTGGAAGACCATTCTACTGCTCTCCATCATATCTCAAGTTCAGCTTACACACAAGTCTTACTTCATTTCCATTATGAAAAAACCTAGGGTAGCTGCTGCATTATACTATCCTCATCAGTCACTGACATGGCCCTCAAGTAAATAATGATCTCTTGTTCAGTGTGATGCTGCTGCCAGTAATGAGCATATAATAGTGATATATTAGCATGTTAAATAATGACATGCAAAGTTACAGTATATGTGTGGATGTCATGTCACTGCTAACCTGCTACTCGCACTAAATTTGTCATTCTCAGCCTAATGTGTTGTTCCAGATGGAGAATTTAATTTTGTCTTGCTTCCCCCATTCACTTCCAGCTCTGGATAATCACAAACCACTTTGGGCTCTCTCCCGTCTCCCTACTTTTGCCACCTCCTTTAATCACTCTATTACTAAGAAAACCAGACATATAGCAGGCAATGGGCACACAGATGGACAAAGGAAAAGTCTTCTCCTGGAGACCTCACACTTACTTTGAAGTCTGCTCATCTGGGAGAAATCCAGGTCCAGAACCATATTTATATTTGTTATGCAGGCAAGGCAGCAAAAGAACTTAAGAGGGCAGGGATGGAGAAACATATGGGAAGGCTGGCTATTCTGGGTCCCTGGTGGGGTGGTGAGGCATCTCTGATGGAATGAGCTTTCAAAGTCATCAGGAACTACAACACAAACAGTGTGCCACATGACACCATCTGGAAAAGGACCTTCAAAGTTCAAAAGAAAGGAAAACAACTTAGCATTCAATCCACAACTAAAGTTTAGATTATCATGAAAAGTTACATGCTTAAGATTAACTCTTATGTGATCAAAACTGCTATGTGGAGTCTTTCATTGAAAGAAAGAGTTATAGGGTTGTAAACCTCTGAGTACAACACAAGCTGCCTACAGGAGAAGACTTCTGATGCTTATTAGTAAATAATATTATTATTCAGCTTGTCACTTTACTTCATCCTTACAACAATTCATGAGCTGGGCTGAGACTTTAGTGATGAGAAAAATGAAGGCAAGTGATGTGCCCAATGTCACAGCAGTAGTCAGAAAGAAGGAGAACCAAGTGTCTTGTTTCCTGGCTTAGTTGTATTTTTGTGTGTGTATGCTATTTCATCTTGCTGCTTTAGAAATTAAAGGAAGCAAGGACAATTGTAAACAAAGAAAAAGCACTTGCAAGATGGTGTATATTGGAAACTAGGTTTTATGTAAATCCCAGTGCAGTATATAAGGTCCTTCCCTCTATGGGCAAAACAACATGTACTAAACTGTTACTAAGATGAATTAGAGCAACTCTCTTTCTTATGAAAACACCCTGTTTTCAATAAGGCAGCTGTAATGGACCACCAAATGCAAAAATATTTTCTGAGGGCTTCCCTAGTGGCGCAGTGGTTGAGAGTCTGCCTGCCGATGCAGGGGACATGGGTGTTCATGCCCCAGTCCGGGAAGATCCCACATGCCGCGGAGCGGCTAGGCCCGTGAGCTATGGCTGCTGAGCCTGTGCGTCCGGAGCCTGTGCTCCGCAACGGGAGAGGCCACAACAGTGAGAGGCCCGCGTACCGCAAAAAAATAAAAATTAAAAAAATATATATATATTCTTTTTTTCTGGATGTTTTAGACTAAGAAAGCTAGTCATGTGTACAGAGTGTACAGGTTAGTGTTTCTCAATATGTGAGAGGTGTACAATCATGGTAAAAGAGATAGTGGGTATGATTGTTTTAGATAGCATGCAGACTTTGTATTAAATAGTGGTGGTAATCATTGCAATAAGTTTAATTTTTGCTTATTTCTCAATCTTTCAATCATATCAAGTGAAAAAGCTCAGTTCGGTTATAATTTTAAATCTCTCTTCAAGTTCAAGACTCCCTTTAAAATGAAGAGAGATCAGGCTTTAGCCTCAGAACCTTTAGCAGGCAAAATCATCCAGCGAGAATTTATTATATTTTATATTATATTATTTTATATTATATTTACCTCTTATTTTGAGTCAGTAATACTAATGTCTGTCTATAGAAATGATATAAAGTTTCTTTATAAAATATATTCATTTAATTTAAAATGGAACTGGTTAAAAATATTAAGTAATAATTATATTGACATAATATGGTACTGAATGAAGTTTGGGAAACCCTGGTGTTGGTCCATTCTTGTCAGGAGTTAAACTCAAAATAAATGGTTAGGGAGAGGCTTCCCTGGTGGCGCAGTGGTTGAGAGTCCGCCTGCTGATGCAGGGGACGCGGGTTTGTGCCCCGGACCGGGAAGATCCCACATGCGGCGGAGCGGCTAGGCCCGTGAGCCATGGCCGCTGAGCCTGCGCGTCCGGAGCCTGTGCTCTGCAACGGGAGAGGCCACAGCAGTGAGAGGCCCGCGTACCGCAAAAAAAAAAAAAAAGGTTAGGGACGCCTCCTTGACCTGTAAGTGTTATCCTTTGAAAATGAGAAACTTAGAGAGGAAAGCAGCCTCTGATAGCTGGATCACAGGAGCTATCCTGGCACTCTCAGCCAGGCAGTGGTGTAAACTGAAATCGAACATAAACAATTTCACAGAACACCAGCATGGGAAAAGGCCACTCTGTGACTACAGTGGATCAAGACAAAAAGACTACTAACAAAAGACTAAACCACAAAAATGACCAAGAATATCCCCATCCTGGCTGATATGAGTGACTGTTCCTTTAGCCTTACTTTATTCCTTCAATTTCTAGCTAAGATTTATTAAAATACTCAAGCATAAAATTACTCCTGCTTCCTGACAGCATCCAACTGAATGCAAATCTCCACTTCCTTGAACCTGCCCCCAAGTCATCTACCACATACTCAAATCCCAGAAGTTCTTCCTACGGCCATCATTCTTAGAGGTCCATGGTGTGTTCTCCCTCTTTGCAATGAGCCAATAAACCAAGCTTTGTTCAATTAGAGGTGTGCTTCTAGTATCCCTTGGCTAGAGGGCATTACATATTGCAGTAATCGTGTTTAATGGTCCCTCTTAAAAATGAATCAAAACTTGAAATTCTCCCTAACCAGAAAAACAATATTTAAAACATTTGTAATTATTTACAACTGCAATCTCCTTTTAGTCCATCTGGTAAACCAATTACTACTACAGACCACTACTTCAGAGTGGACCTCACACTCTGACAAACCCGTGTTGGTCCCTTCTCTCTCTCAAAGCATTTTGGTTGAGAACAGGAATAATGTGACAGTAGCTAGCAACATAATTAAATAATTATAATGACAATTATAATAACTACCATTTTTGCTTGCCAACACATCAAATTCTGTGATAGATGCATTTTCCCATATCTTATCTCATCAAATCCTAATTACAATCCTCCAAAATAGATATTATTATCCTATTTAACAGACAGGGAAACAGACTGGGGGAGATTAGGCGGTTTACCCCAAATTACTCACCTAATATAATGGCAGAGCAAGATTTGATCCAATAGCTGCATGATCTCAAGGTTTATGCTAGTTCTATTCCTGTTTTCTGTCTAATAATTAGGAAACTCAAGCTCAAACTCAAAAACTGACTAAGAGTAGGAAAAACTATTACACTTTGACCTAAATTTTTAGTCTTGTTTATATGGTATTCTTCTTTTGAATTGTTTAATAAAAAAAGATGAAAAATATTTAAGAGCCATAAGGCTACATCCCTGTAAACAGAAGAGTATATGAACTGGTTTTTCAGAGAAAAATCATTACTTATGTATAGTAGAAACATTAGTGGGGAAATTACACAAGCTAAAAGATAATAACTGATGGCAGAGGATCAGATCCATTGACTAAAGACTTTGCTTCTTTGATCCCCTCATACACTTATTTTGTGATCCTTCCCCAATGGGTCTTATTAGTTTCAAGAAGCTGTCAACCTGAATTGTCAACTATTTCCAGCATATAGTATAATACTACTCCTCCCAAGAAGAGTTGTATCTCAACAGAGAAACCATGAACAACAACAACAGAATACTCTGTTATGACTCAAAATAATCAGTCTTAAAACATAAAATGTTATTTTGTTTCCACAAACACATACAGTAATTCTTATGCTCCAGGTCTTATGAACCAGGTCTGGTTCACTTACATGATTTATTTCATTTTCCCCCAATCCCTGTGATATACATCGTATTATATCCATCACAGAGCTTTGAAACACTAAGTAATCTACTCAAGCTCACACAGATAGCAGATGGAAAAACCAGGATTTGAAACTGAAATTTCAGATCTCATGAGAGAAGCTGGAGGGTGGAAAAGCAGGGAAGGTCCTCAAAGGCAATCCTCTACTGGTCTATACTGTAAGATGGTCTTGATCAAATGACACACAGAAAACACATGAGAGGCGACCCAAACCCGGCCTTAATCCATCTTTTTTACCGTATGACCCCACTGCACTTTAGGTGGTATGGTTGATGTGTAGCAGAGTAAACCTTCAGGGAGCACGCCATGAAAGTACATAGTGCAAAGCTCAGTGAAAGGCTCAACAAGTCCTAGTTCCCTTAACCCTGGCATATGGGAACTATATGTCTTAGTGCTGACTCGCCTGTCTGTCTCAAGGCCAGGAAACCTGAATGTGCATTCCAGAATGTATTTGGATACACTGCAAACAAATGTCAGAGCAGGCATTATACCCCCCACTAATGTACATTTGCAGGTCAAGAGGGTGATGCTGGAAGAGATTAATCCCTAGCTGAGTATTATCCATCAGAATGCTTTTAAATGTTGGCATATAGGCAGCTAAAAGATTATATACCATAAACACAGCTGTTGGAAGAAAAACGGCATTTCACAAGTCATACAATTAAAATCTCTAATCTCCAAAAGTACCAGAATAAGAGCAGGAGGAGGGGCAAGGAAGGACGAAAATAGAGCTTTTCTCGGAAAGGGCTATCTGTCTCCTGGATGGTACACTTCTTTGATTCCTGCTGAGTACAGAGCACTCTTACTGAGCTCTGGGTAAAGGAGCACCAGAAAGGACTGCTTCAAGATGAGCAACATGTGGCAAAAGGAAGATGGATTTGAGAAGAGAAGGAAAAAGAATATTTTATCTCAGACTTGTGTTTTTCCACAATATATGTAGATTGTGTGTGTGAGTGTTTGTTCGTTTGAATATATACACATAGCGCTGCGAACACGGCAAGGGTCTGTCCATACTATATATTCTTAATTGTATTATGTGAAAATTATAAAGAATTAACAAAGAAATATCAGTAAGGTAACTCTATCTTTCAGAAATAAAAACATAACATTTTGTTGTCTTTCAATTTTTCTAAGTATTTATACATATATACATGTTTTCCCACAAACTGCAATCATACAGTATGAACTATTTTATACATTATATTTCATGGCTGCATAGTATTTTGCCACTAGGATACAGCATACTTTATGTAACAAATGTTGTTACTTATTCTGGTGTTTTCCAATTTTCAAAATTAGGAACAAATATCCTTATATGTAAACCCATGTGTGCATCTCTGATTATTTAAGATATATTTCTAAATTAAAAATGCTGGGGAAAATGTAATTATTTTAAACATATATTTATCTTAATTAAATTCATAATAAAAAATCTTTAAATTATTAATGAACACTCATGTTGGAATTTCAAATAATATAGAAAAGTGTGAAAATTAAATTAAATGAAAAGTCACCCTAAATTCCATCACTATTATAATTCTGTTCAATATTTTTCTAGACTTGAGGTGATTAGACTTTTTTTTTTTGGCTTAAAACAATAGAAATTTATTGTCTTACAGTTCTGGAGTTCAACATGAAGGTGTCAGCAGGACTGTGTTCCCTCTGAAGGCAATCATACATGGCCTTTATTATGTTGAGGTAAGTTCCCTCTATGCCTACTTCCTGGAGGGTTTTTATCATAAATGGGTGCTGAACTTTGTTGAAAGCTTTTGCTGCATCTATTGAGATGATCAAATTTCTCCTTCAATTTGTTTATATGGTGTATCACATTGATTCATTTGCATATATTGAAGAACCTTGCATTCCTGGGATAACCCCCACTTGATCATGGTGTATGATCCTTTTAACTGGATTCTGTTTGCCAGTATTTTGTTGAGGATTTTTGCATCTATGTTCATCAGTGATATTGGCCTGTAGTTTTCTTTTTTTGTAACGTCTTTGTCTGATTTTGGTAGGGTGATGGTGGCCTTGCAGAATGAGTTTGGGAGTGTTCCTCCCTCTGCTATATTTTGGAAGAGTTTGAGAAGGATAGGTGTTAGCTCTTCTCTAAATGTTTGATAGCATTCATCTGTGAAGCCATCTAGTCCTGGGTTTTTGGTTTCTTGCAAGATATTTTAATTACAGTCTCAATTTCATTGCTTGTGATTGGTCTATTTATATTTTCTGTTTCTTCCTGGTTCAGTCTTGGAAGGTTGTGTTTTTCTAAGAATTTGTCCATTTCTTCCAGGTTGTCCATTTTATTGCCATATAGTTGCTTGTAGTAATCTCTCATGATCCTTTGTATTTCTGCAGTGTCAGTTGTTACTTCTCCTTTTTCATTTCTAATTCTCTTGATTTGAGTCTTCTCCCTTTTTTTCTTGATGAGTCTGGCTAGTGGTTTATAAATTTTATCTTCTCAAAGAACCAGCTTTTAGTTTCATTGATCTTTGCTATTATTTCCTTCATTTCTTTTTCATTTATTCCTGATCTGATCTATATGATTTCTTTCCTTCTGCTAACTTCAGGGTTTTTTTGTTTTTCTTTTTCTAATTGCTTTAGGTATAAGGCTAAGTTGTTTATTTAAGATGCTTCTTGTTTCTTGAGGTAGGATTGTATTGCTATAAACTTCCCTCTTAGAACTGCTTTTGCTTCATCCCATAGGTTTTGGGTCGTCGTGTTTTCATTGTCATTTGTTTCTAGGTATTTTTTGATTTCCTCTTTGATTTCTTCAGTGATCTCTTGGTTATTTAGTAGTATATTATTTAGTAGCATATTATTTAGTGTATTTTTTACAGTTTTTTTCCTGTAATTGATATCTAGTCTCATAGCATTGTGGTTGGAAAAGATATTTGAAATGATTTCAATTTTCTTAAATTTACCAAAGATTGATTTGTAACCCAAGATATGATCTATCCTGGAGAATGTTCCATGAGCACTTGAGAAGAAAGTGTATTCTGTTGTTTTTGGATGGAATGTCCTACAAATAACAATTAAGTCCATCTTGTCTAATGTGTTATTTAAAGCTTGTGTTTCCTTATTTATTTTCATTTTGGATGATCCGTCCATGGGTGAAAGTGGGGTGTTGAAGTCCCCTACTATGAATGTGTTACTGTCGATTTCCCCTTTTATGGCTGTTAGCATTTGCCTTATGTAATGAGGTGCTCTTATGTTGGGTGCATATTTACAATTGTTATATCTTCTTCTTGGATTGATCCCTTCATCATTATGCAGTGTCCTTCTTTGTCTCTTACAATAGTCTTTATTTTAAAGTCTACTTTGTCTGATATGAGAATTGTTACTCCAGCTTTCTTTTGGTTTCCATTTGCATGGAATATAATTTTCCATCCCCTCACTTTCAGTCTGTATGTGTCCCTGGGTCTGAAGTGGGTCTCTTGTAGACAGCATATATATGGGTCTTGTTTTTGTATCCATTCAGCCAGTCTATGTTTTTTGGTTGGAGCATTTAATCCATTTACATTTCAGGTGATTATCAATGTGTATGTTCCTATTACCATTTTCTTAATTGTCTTGCATTTGTTTTTGTAGGTTTTTTTCTTCTCTTGTGTTTCCTGCCTAGAGAAGTTACCTTAGCATTCGTTGTAAAGCTGGTTTGGTGGTGTTGAATTCTCTTAACTTTTGCTTGTCTGTAAAGGTTTTAATTTCTCCATCAAATCTGAATGAGATCCTGGCTGGGTAGAGTAATCTTGGCTGTAGGTTTTTCCCTTTCATCACTTTGAACATGTCCTGCCACTCCCTTCTGGCTTGCAGAGGTTCTGCTGAAAGATCAGTTGTTAACCTTATGGGGATTCCCTTGCATGTTATTTGTTGCTTTTTCCTTGCTGCTTTTAATACTTTTTCTTTGTATTTAATTTTTGATAGTTTGATTAATATGTGTCTTAGCATGTTTCTCCTTGGGTTTATCCTGTATGGGACTCTCTGCACTTCGTGAACTTCATTGACTATTTCCTTTCCCATGTTAGGGAGGTTTTCAACTATAATCTCTTCAAATATTTTCTCAGACACTTTCTTTTTCTCTTCTTCTTCTGGGACCCCTATCATTTGAATGTTGGTGCATTTAATGTTTTTCCAGAGGTCTCTGAGACTGTTCTCCATTCTTTTCATTCTTTTTTCTCTATTCTGCTCCGTGGTAGTTATTTCCACTATTTTATCTTCCAGTTCACTTATCCATTCTTCTGCCTCAGTTGTTCTGCTATTGATTCCTTCTAGAGAATTTTTAAATTTCATTTATTGTGTTGTTCATCATTGTTTGTTTGCTCTTTAGTTTTCTAGGTCCTTGTTAAACGATTCTTGTATTTTCTCCATTGTACTTCCAAGATTTTGGATCATCTGTACTATCATTTCTCTGAATTCTTTTTCAGGTAGACTGCCAATTTCCTCTTCATTTGTGTGGTCTCTGGGGTTTTTACCTTGCTCCTTCACCTGCTGCATATTTCTCTGTTTTCTCATTTTGTTTAACTTACTGTGTTTGGGGTCTCCATCTTGCAGGCTGCAGGTTCATAGTTCCCGTTGTTTTTGGTGTCTGCCTCCAGTGGGTGAAGTTGGTTCAGGGGCTTGTGTAGGCTTCCTGGTGGAGGAGACTGTTGCCTGTGTTCTGGTGGGTGGGGCTGGATCTTGTCTTTCTGGTGGACAGGGCTGTGCCTGGTGGTGTGTTTTGGGATGTCTGTGAACTCAGTATGATTTTAGGCAGCCTCTCTGCTAATGGGTGGGGTTATATTCCTGTCTTGCTAGTTGTTTGGCATGGGGCATCCAGCACTGGAGCTTGCTGGCCTTTAGGTGGAGCTGGGTCTTAGCTTTGAGATGGAGATCTCTGGGAGAGCTCTCGCCAACTGATATTACGTGGGGCCAGGAGGTCTCTGGTGGTGCAATGTCCTGAACTCGGCTCTCCCACCTTTTAGGCTCAGGCCTGACACCAGGCCAGAGCACCAAGGCCCTGTCACCCACATGGCTCAGAAGAAAAGGGAGAAAAAAAAATAATAAAAAGAATTATTAAAATAAAAAAATAATAATAATAGGAAAAAGAAGAGAGTAACCAAACCAATAAACAAATCCACAAATGATAACAAGTGCTAAAAACTATACTAACATAAACATAAAAATCAGAAACAAATCAGTTGCAGACATCAAACCCCAAGTCTACAGTTGCTCCCAAAGTCCACTGCCTCCATTTTGGGAACACTCATTGTCCATTCAGGTATTCCACACATGCTGGGTTTACCAAGCTGATTGCGGGGATTTAATCCATTGCTCCTGAGGCTGCACAGGGAAATTTCCCTTTCTCTTCTTTTTTCACACAGCTCCTGGTGTTCAGCTTTGGTTTTGGTCCCACCTGTGTGCGTATGTCACCCTCAGGCATCTGTTCCCCGCCCAGACAGGAGGGGGTTAAAGCAGCAGCTGATTAGGGCACTCTTGCTCACTCAGGCTTGGGGGAGGGAGGGGTACGGTAGTCATAATTGGAATGCAGGGCAAGCCTGTGGTGGCAGAGGCTGGCGTGATGTTGCAACAGCCTGAGGCGCGCCATGTGTTCTCCTGGGGAACTTGTCCTGGATCACAGGACCCTGGCAGTGGTGGGCTGCACAGGCTCCCGGGGGCTGGGGGTGTGGACAGTGACCTGCGCTTGCTCACAGGATTCTTGGTGGCAGCAGCAGCAGCGTTAGCATTTCATGCCCGCCTCTGGGGCCTGAGCTGATAGCCATGGCTCGTGACTGTCTCTGGAGCTTGCTCAGGCAGTGCTCTGCCTTCTGTCGGTGCATGGAGCAGGAATCCCCTCTCCTCGCACACCTGGAAACAATGGCCTCTTGCCTCTTAGGCAGCTCCAGACCTTTTCCCGGACTCCCTCCCGGCTACCTGTGGCACACTAGACCCCTTCAGGCTGTCTTCACGCAGCTAACCCCAGTGCTCTCCCTGGAATCTGACCTCCGAAGCCCGAGCGTCAGCTCCCAGGCCCCGCCCGCCCCGGCGAGTGAGCAGACAAGCCTCTCGGGCTGGTGAGTGCTGGTCGGCTCCCATCCTCTGTGCGGGAATCTCACCGCTTTGCCCTCCGCACCCTTGTTGCTGTGCTCTCCTCCACGGATCCGAAGCTCCCCCCTCCGCCACCCGCAGTCTCCGCCCGCGAAGGGGCTTCCTAGCGTGTGGAAACCTTTCCTCCTTCACAGCTCCCTCCCACTGGTGCAGGTCCCATCTCTATTCTTTGTCTCTGTTTTTTTTTTTTTTTTCTTTTGCCCTACCCAGTTACGTGGGGGGAGTTTCTTGCCTTTTGGGAAGTCTGAGGTCTTCTGCCAGCGTTTAGTAGGTGTTCTGTAGGAGTTGTTCCATGTGTAGATGTATTTTTGATGTACTTGTGGGGAGGAAGGTGATCTCCACGTCTTACTCCTCCACCGTCTTGAGGGTTCCACTAATTAGACTTCTTGATGTGCATGTGTGTGTAGGGGGGCGCACACATAAGATCATACTACACATGCCCTTTTTAGCCTGCTTTAGTCAGTCCACAATTTGTCATAGAGATCTTTCCATATTGTTAAATAGAGATGCATTACATGTTTATTGAACGAAGATAATTCCATTTCATGAATGGAGAATAATTTATTTAACCAATCTCTTAGTTTATTTCTAGTTATCCTTTCTTATAAATAATGCTACATGAACAACTAGATATATAACTGTGGATGTTTGACCAATTATGTCTTTGGAATAAATTTTTTATAGTTTTACTGAGCTACAGAATATATATAATTACATAATACATCATATTTATATTACTTATATATTATATATAGAATTTATATTCTGTTATATAGAAAATATCTCCATTGTATTAAAGTACCATTTGCTAAAACGTTGGCCCATGCTTTATATTATCTATATTTTAAAATTTTACTAGGTTGAAAGGTAAAAAATTGATAGTTATTAGTCTTTTACAGTTATTAGATTTTTGTATAATGCTAAAAAAATTTCACTCTAAGACTATAAAGTATATTCACCAATATTTTCTTCCAATACTTTTCCAACATTAAACACTGATAACAGATGTAATTGAATTCAGTATGAGGAATGAGGAAGATACTCAGTTTATTTCTCCAACTGGCTAGTTACTTATCTCAACATCATTTATTGATAGTTCATTCTTTTCCAACTCTATTGGTTTTGTAGGGCTGTCATGACAACGTACCACAAACTGGCTGGCTTAAACAACAGAAATTTATTATCTCACAGTTCTGGAGGCCAGAAATCTATGATCAAGGTGCCAGTTGGGTTGGTTCCTTCTAAGGGCCATGAGGAAGAGTCTGTTCCATACTTCCTCTCCCCCAGCTTCTGGTGGTTTTCTGACAATTTCTGTCATTCCTTGGCTTGTAGAAGCATCACCTCAATCTCTACCTTCATCTTCACATGGGATGTTCTCTGTGTATGTGCCTCTGTCCAAATTTCCCCTTCTTTTAAAGACACTGGTTATATTGGGTTAGGGGCTTACCCTACTGCAGTATGACTTCACCCAAACTTAACTAATTATATATACAGTGACCCCACTTCCAAATAAGGTCACATTCTGAGGTACTAGAGAGCAATAAATATTTCAACATATGAATTCCAGGGGAGACACAATTCATCCCATGACAGCAAACAATTTATAATAACACAAGTCTTGTTCCTTTGACTAGTATGTCTATCTCCCTAGCAAGAATACATTCTTTCAATGACTATAATTTTTTAATCTGTCTTAATATTTGATAGGGTAAGTCATTTTTTAACTCATTCTTCTGGAGAATATTTCTACACAGTCTATATTTATTTTACCATATGAACATCAGGATGATTTAGTCAAGTTTCTAAAACATTATGCCACTGAAACTTTTATTTTAATATTGTAGAATTTATTGGTAAATTTAGGGTGCAGTTGCTTGCTGATAATGTTGATTCTTCTTATATAAGGAAATGGTATTTCTGTCCATTAATTCAAGTTATTATTTGTATTCCTCAGTTGAAGAATATAAACTCTGTAATGTTTTAATTTTATTTCTATTCATTTGTTGTTATGATTGTGAAAAGGGTATTTCTTCATTTTGTTTTCTAGGTGGTTATTGCTGATATATAAGAAAAGCATTGGGTTTTTTGGATATTGACATTGCTATCAGTCTTATATTGAATGCTCTTATAGACTTTCTTTGATTTTCCAGATATGCAACCATATCACCTGCATTAACAAGTATTTCTGGGTTTACTTTTCTCCTTATACTTTCTAGGAAGCCTGTCTATATCTTGGGGTTTTTTGTGCTTTTTTTTTTTTTTTGGTTAATATGCTTACTTTTGTGTAGCAGACCATCCTGAGTAATCGTCTTAGAATTAGTTTGTAGATGGTAAAATTTCTAAGTCCTTGGACATCTAAAAGCATATTTATTCTTCATACACACTTGAATGTTAGTCTAGGTATAGAATTCTAGGTTTACCACTATCTAGCATTTCCAGTATGATTTCTGATGTCAATCTGATTTTCTTTGGGAACTTTTAGAATTATCTCCTTCCCCTTAAAATTTTGAACTGTGGCCAAAATATGTGTGTAAGTGTAGGCCAATTTAATCCATTCTGTTTAACATTTGGTGGGTTTTTTCAAAATAAAGATGTGGGTTTTTTTTCAGCTCTAGAATTTTATCCTGTTTATTCACTGACTATATCTTATATGCATGTTGAATATATATTTTTGCATAAATTTGAATATATACATAATTTTGAATGTATATATGTGTATATATATTTATGAATGTATATATATGAGTGTTGAATATATATAATTTTGTTATACTGAAGTTTATATATGATTAAATACATAAATATTAAGTGTATGCTTTGATGAGTTTTGAAATACACATGCTAGCAAGATATATAATATTTCTGTTATGTACTAAATTGTGTCCCCTCAAAATTCATATATCGAAGCTCTAATCCCCAGTGTAATGGTATATGGAGACGGGTTCTTAAGTAGGTAATTAGGTTTAAATGTGGCCATGAGGGTGGGCCCTCATAATGGGATTAGTACTCTTTTAAGAAGAGATATCAGAGAGCTTTCGTCCTCTCTCTCTCCACCCAAATGCATCAAGCAAATATCATGTGAGGACACAGTGAAAAGAAGACCATCTGCCCAGGAATACAGTTGCCTTAAAACTGTTCTGTATTATTCCCCTGTACACTACAGCTAGGTTATCCTCTCAGCCCTAATTCAAACTGTATGCTTTTCTCAACAATCTCATTCTGACTGTGTTCTCAACCATTCAACAACCAATGAGAACATATTTTACTAAGCCTATAATGCAATGAATTAAATGCTAAAGAGACAAGGAACCAATTGTCTAAAGCAACCAATCATCTGATAGAGGAGATAAACACACACAGGGAAATGTTAGCCAGAATTATCTGATCATTAGAATCACCTGGGATGGTCGTTTATAATACAGTTTTCCAGGTTCTATTCCTAGAGATTCTAATTCAGTACTTTGAGGCTGCAGGGTGGGAGGGAGGCAGGGGCTAAAAATCTTAGTGGTTCTCAATAACAGCTATATTTGCATAGACTCACCAGGAGAACTTTTAAAATATATCAGTGATTGGGCCCTACCCCAGACCAATAAAATCAGGAGGTCAGATGTATGACTTAGGACATTGAAATCATACACATTTGGGCTTGACTCCTGGTTTTACCACTTACAATAGTGTCATTGAACAAGTTACTCAACTTCTGTAAATTACAGTTTTGCTTTGCTTTAATCTTCAAATGGCAATAGCAATGCCTACTTCATTGGGCTGTGAGGTTAAATGAGATAAGGTATGCAATGCCTGATGTATAGTAAATATCTGATAATAGTAACTAACATTAATTAGACATTTACTATGTGCTTGACACTGTGCTAAGCACTTTACGTGAACTGAAACAGCTGTTATATTTTTATCTTCATTTTGTCAATGAAGGAACCAATGCATGGAAGAGTAAAGATACAGTTATACAATTAGTAAACAGCAGAGGTAGGGTCCAGTACTTGTGACTATCACATCACATACCTCAGTAAATAGTAAATATTTTTATTTACTATTATTATAATGCCAAATGAACAGAGTTGATATTAATTGTGAATATGCATTTTGGGTTTTATAAGTTGATTTGGGCCCTTTTCTTCCAGGCTTGTCAAGTGAAATCGTTCAAAATTAAATCCCTGATAAAGAATGTCTATTTTCCCCCTAATACTTTTCTGACAAAGAAACTAAGGCTTAGCAAGATAAGGAAATTGCCCAGAGTTACACAGCTAGGAAGGGAGAGAAGGTGGAATTTGAACCCAAGTTTGTCTGATTGAACGTTTACCTTCAGAGGCAAAACAGTTACCCCAGGATGGTGATGCAAGTCCAGCCCATGTGTTTGTTGTTTTCCGGGAGATGGAGGGGAGCCACTGAAGCATTCTGAATAGGAAAAGTAGCACAAATGAAATTCAAAAGATCATTTCACCATATATACTCTATTTGTAATGGCAGGCACCTGACAATAACCATCAGGGCCTAATAGTGTGGGTGGACTTCTTTTTCACTCACAAGCAAAACCCAGAATTAACATTCAGTTAGGAATTTCTTCTTCTCAAAGTTACATTTCCTTATCTCACAAACAATCTAGACTCCTGCATTTGCATCAACAGAGATAAGACCATTTGAGGAAGAGCTTCTTGATAAGAGTCACTTCAATCAGGGATTGCATCTGATCATCCATCCATTCATTCCACAAACTTAAATAATGGTGCTATAGCACCTCTCAGGTTCAGTGACTGATGGACAGATGTGGCTCCTGCCCTCAAAAGCTCATATTCTCCAGTAACTTAAGTATAATTATGCACATCATGATGGACCCTCTCTGGTAATCTTAGTGACTCTATGAAGTCCAGGCAATTTCTCTTGTCTCAAAACAGATTGCACAACTCTGTGGAATGCTGGTTACCCTCAGTTGACAGCAAAATCAAGGCTGAGCTGCCAGATGGAGCTTGGCACCATTTAAAGGTACCAAATAGGCCAAAGTTTCTCTCTGCCACAGAACCTGGTCTTCGCATTTCCTTTCACATTTTTTTTCAACATCTATTGTATTCTTAAAAATAGAAACACATGCCTCTGCCAGTCTCTCCATGGGATCCCAGATGAGAAACCTCTCAAGGAGAAAAACAATATGCAATTTGAATCAAAGTGTGTGAAGCTTCCCAGACACACCCAGCCAGAGGCACTAGGAAGCAGCTGGGAAGATGCTGACAGCCCACCATGAAGAGACCGCAGGATCTGTTGCTGGGAGGGCTTCCACTGTCATCCTTCACTTACCAGCCCTCTCCCTCTTCTCTGTTTTTCACACAGTTTCCCCACACTAGGGTTTGCCCTAAATGAAAAGGGGCTTTGGAGATGGCTTCAATAGAACAGAGCAGCTGTTCCTTACTCAAAACAACCCCATTTGTCCCCATGGCTTTTGCTCTGGATTCTCTTTCTATTCAATACAGAGCAAGAGTGCGACAAATCCACATGACTGGAAGTAAAGATACAACAAAAGATTATGAAGCTTTCTCTCTTCTGCGATGTTAGGTTTCCCTCTCCCTGTACCTTTATGCTCCCTGCTTCTTTAAAGCTGCTCCCAGGGGAGAAACTAACAATCTCTATTACACTCATTGTTTGCCTCTTTCAGAGATAAGAGTTTAACAGCCAGGCAAAGGGTAAAGCTTACATGGTGGAATTTCAAACATCAGTAAAAGGGTGACGGTTATTTTTCATCACTCCTGATATCATACTATGTGAACAGCCCTGATGGAAGGTCAGTGCAAACTGTTTTCATGGCAATTTGCCTTGACTATATTCACACTTAACAAGAGGTTCTGTGGATGGAACTTGGTCATTAGTTGTGATATTATTTATTGCCGTGTATTAACATAAACTAAAATACTACTCACTTAATGACATTTAAACTCTCAATAACCTGATCCTGTGTTATTTTTCCAACTCTATTTACCACTATTCCCTGTGATTCAGCCAACCTCTCAATTGTTTATTTTCCAGGCTTGTTCCAGGTTGGCAATCTTCATGCCCTTACTCAAAATCAGAGTCATGATTTTGAGCAAAACAAGCCCTGTTGTGGGTGATTGCTACAACTGCTTTTAACTGCTCCTGGAGGTCTCTCTCAGTCTCTTGGGTTTTGTTGGGTTGAATTGATGTGACATAAAGTTCCAATGCAGGCCAATGAGTGTGTAGTTTAACGTACCGTGCTCTACCACCAGGGTCTTCCATTTGGGTGTCATGTTGGGTTAGCCTAATTAACAAGTTGCAGAAATCCGAATTATTTACTAGATGGTCACCCTCAAAAGACAGTCAATAACTTTAAAAAAAGGTGGGGAATCTGGAAATTTGTGGTAGTCTAGAAATTTAAAACTTCACTCTTTCATGAACTGTTTGTGAAGTTTTATATTACACACCTTTAACATTTTTCACTACTAGTTTCAAAGATTCTCCAATAATCTATTCGAAAGTGAATGTGTGTGCTTCTTTTAAAAGAAAGAAAGGAGGGAGGGAGAGAAGGAGAAAAAGGGAGAGAACCAGAAGATAGATTGAACATATGTGCACAATGAATAAGAGCTGGTGGAAAAATTAGTACTAAGTGACTTGTCCTTTATCTTGGGAATCTGAATGATGCCAAAATAGGCAGGCAAAATAACTGCATGATATGCCAATTAATACTTAAACTAGAGACAAAGGGATGAACTGGGTTTCCTACTGACCTGATTGGGAGAAAAAAAAAAATCCTCAAATTGCCTTACAATTAAATTTGAATACAATTTTATTCTCCCTATCCCTTACAAAAATTTTTAAAATTTAATTTCTGGTAGCTCTCAAAATCAAAACGTATTCTAACCCTCCTTCTGCTGTCTTACATCTCCTGTACAATAGAGCAGACAGTTGGAGCCAATTTAGTTTGCAGTTCACAGTATTTCAAATTCTTGGAGAGAAGAGGTTTTTTCTGCCAAGATTCACACCAAAGCAACTTGATAGTCTTGCCCAAGAAGGATCAAATGTGAAACTAGATGACAGTGAAAATTGTGCAATGTACCCTTCTCTGTAGCCAGTCGAGTGCAAAGAAATGTGCATTGTTGCACTTGTGAGGCTTTTCAAATGTGCAGAGAAAACAGTAGAGCACGGGGCTTCTGGCCTGCAGCGTTGCCTCACTAACCATTTGTTTTCTCATCTAAAACTCTAGGGGGAGAAAGAAAAGGCAAGCATAGCCATCCCACCTCTCCTTTTTAAACAGGGTGGCCATGCCAGATATTCTGAGTAACTTATTCAGCCCAAGGCTAATAAGCTGAACAACTTGTTTTGGCTAGACATTCCTCATCTCCATATGGAATTGCTTGTGTGAGTTTTCGGACTATTATGTGGTCAAAGGGAGGATGTTAGATGAAAAATATTCTCAGCACTTTCCTTTTTTCTCTCATATAAATCCACTTTCAAGGCTGAAGTAAACTGCATGAATTGTCCAAATCCTTAGGCGGAAGACATCACAGAATATCACATAAGCACCATCTTTAATAGGTTTGAAGGCATGCCTCTTAAATTGGGCTAAATTTGCTGATAAATCCACCATAGCTAACCTTGCCTATTCTGAACCTGGCCTGGGGCTTTCTTTATAAAGAAGGCATATTTTCACTCAACCAAAGTAAATCTTAATTACATATTTGCTTACCAGAGAGAGCCGTTTAGCTTCTGGATGGGAGATTGTAACTGACAGAAGGTGGAAAGTGGGTTGATGTGGTATATTTTACAGAAATCTATCAGAAAACATATATAAAGAGGAAAAAAAAAAAACACTTCCAAATTCTCAGATAGAGTCAGGTAGTTTTGAATTTAGCAGACTTGATTATTCAATGTTCTTCATGCCTCATATCTCACCAGGGAAAGGTATCAAAATATTCTCTGGTGCTTCTTTAAATACCAAATAGGGATCCTTCCTTAACAGACTGATTCAGGAGTTCTTATATGGGACTCAGTTTTCTCCTGTTTCTTAAAGGTCAATATATAATTCTGAAAGTTACTTCAAAGTCCAAAGAGTTGAAGATTATTATTCCTTAATACTTATTTATAGTTTTCTAAAAAGGGATTAATCTACAGTGAGGTTCTGCAATGAGTCAACAGGCTTCAGAAAGATGCACTGTTCACTCATTCACTCATTCATTTACTTAGTCATCCATTTGGAAAACATGCATTGAGCAGTTTTAAAAAGCCAATCACTGACGTAGGTGCTGGGGATATAAATATGCATAATTGCTACAGTCATGCTACCAGAAAGTCCATTCCCAGTGCGTGGCTGCTTTGAGAATTCAGGCTGAGACTGTCCATGATGGCAACTTCCTAGAGAGATTCCATAGTTAAAGGCCATTGCTATATATTTCATCTTCCAGCTCAAAGCTCAGAAAAAGTACAGTTAAACATGTAGGTCATGAGGGAAGTTCCCAAACATTTCTTTTTTATGTGTTTTGCTTTTCAAATTGTTTGTGTGAAATATAACTCATACAGAGAAAAAGCAAAAAAAAATTGTACAAGTTAAGAAATAATTTTAAAACAAACACCCATAAACTCCTCTAAGGTTGAGATACAAACTCCACAGTGTTCCTTCAGAATCAAAACCCTTTCTTCCTCCAGAGGAGCCAAAACCCTGATTTTTGAACTTTATGTGAATGGAATCATACTGGGTGTTTTTGTTTGTTTGTTTTTGCATTTGCTACTTTTGTTTAATATTATTATTGTTTAATTAATCCAGGATGTTGCATGTAGTCTTAGTATGTTTATTTTCATTGCTGTATAGTATTCCATTGTCTGAATTTACCACAATTTATTTAGCTATTCTACTACTGATGGACATTTGGGGTGTTTCCAATTGTCTGGCTATTATTACACAAATGTCACTACTAACGCTGGAATTGTTGGGTTATAGGATATGCTTACAGTCAACTTTAATATATATTACCAAACTGAATTCCAACTGAATGAATCAAATTTACACTCTGACAAGCAGCTTGTGAGTTTCTGTTGCTTCACATGCTCACCAACATTGGTATTGTTGGACATTAAAATTTTTAATCAATCTGAAGGGTACAATTCTTTCTCTTACATCACCTTTCAAAGGTTGTATAGTGTTCTCATTCATATTTAACTCTCTGATCCATTGGTAATTTTTGTATATAAGATGAGAAAAGGTCCAATTTTATTTTTATATGAATGCTCAATTCCAAATGTTCCATTTATGGAAAGTCCTTTATTTTTTCACTGATCTACTATGTCACATCTGTCATATATCAAATGTTCATATATACAAGAATCTCTTAATCTGGTCTCTCTTTTTCTAGCTCTAGGCCAATTCACACTGTCTTGGTTAGCAGAGTTTTTTCTGAGTCTTCATATCTGGAGTACCAACTTCCCCTACTTGTTTTCTTTCTTCAAAATCTTAACTACTCCTGGCCCTTTATATTCATATATATTTTAGAACCAGCTGTCAAGTACTAAAAAGATCCTCTTGGCATTTAATTGAGATTAATTTGATACGCTTGAGGTGCATTTGATGGGGCTATACAAAAGCCTCAGCCTCTAAGTTCCAGTTCAGGACAAACCTGGAGGCACATTCGAGCTCTGGACGTCCCTGTAGGGACTGGCCGAGGCCTTTGTTGTGGCTGCCTCACAGTTCAGTTCCTCCATTCCAATTCTCATTCCTTCACACTCCCACACATAATGATCCCTAGAGCACTCTTCAATAAACATCCTATCTACAAATCCGTCTCAGAACCTGCTTCCTGAAGAATCCAATCTGTGACACAGATTAGATATTTATTATGGATTTGAATTTCCTTCTCTGCCTGCTATACTATCTCTAACTCTAAAACCTGTGGAGTTTCTGAGCACTTTATACTCTATCAGGAAACGACACAATATTGCTCCTGAACAAGGTAAAACCAGATGCACAATGGGCTACATTCCATGGCTTCACTAACTTTATCATCCACCTCATTGCACAGAAGCTGCTTACATAGAATAGAAATGTATGCTGCAAACCAGAAATAATATATGATGTTGTTACTTTTATAGCCGTATTCCAAGCAATCGGAAACCAAGCAATGGATGTAGAAGTAGTGGCTCCTACTTGTCCTAGTAATGACTCATTAATACTTTTAAACCCTATCCTTCTTGGTTCTACTGATTTAGAGGTTTAGTACCTCTGAGATGTATGCTTCCACCCTGGAGCACTAACAACTTAAGGATAAGCTGATACTGCATCTAAGAATTTTGGAGTCTTTGTGCCGAAAGGCAAATGGCAAAAATAAAAGCTTACAATACTGCCTAGGGGGATAATCCTAACTGTCAAGGGAAACATTTTGTAACTGCCATACAATGGGAAGTATTTACATAGCACCAGCAGGCTTCTGAAATGCCTCTTTATATGAGGACATCTAGTGATAAAAAGTTAGTAAAAGTCAGTACAACTCTAAACAAGCTGGATTATCAAGCTGCGATATCCTTTAAATAAATACCTTTAATGCTCAAATATTCCAGGGTCACTTTCTGTTTCTTAGAATAAGAACCTTGACCAATTCAGAAATGTGTATACCAGCAGGATAACACAATGATTTACTGGGTTCAAAATATGAAAATAAGATAAATTTTTTCTACTTAATTCATAGAATAAAAATATTCAGGTTAAATATACTAGATATGCCAGAAATGCTGAGGTTAAGACCACCATTTTGACTCTGTTTCACATAACTTTCTCACCAGGAAGCTACAGTCCCCAGAGCTTCACCAATCTGTCCAAATTCACTTCTATTCTCACACTGCCTCACACTTCTAAGTGAATTCCAAGACAATATCTTCTCTCTCTCTTTTTAAATTCTTTTATAAATTGACTATCACTTGAACTTTCTAACTTATTCTCATATACTTATATTTGTTAAGTAGAGTGAACATTGGTACATTAGAGTGTATTTAAATGGAAAAGATGTTAGCAAACAAATGTAAGCAACGAAAATCTTTCTTTTTTTTCCTTAGGGGTAAAGTTTTGCTCATTCTTTACTAAAACATGTAGCTAACAGATAACTGTCTCATGCCTGATAACCATCAGCAACAGAGCAGATTATCCCTGTGCTAATCATTCTATTTCCAGCCAAATGGTTTGTTAATTTACCTGATGGCCAGCGTTCTGAATATGATCCCTTGACATATGCTTGTATTTAATGAAATTCCAGTCACTGTTACACATTAGATAGTGAATTTATAAAGCATGCTGTTATAAAATTTCCTACTCGAAAACTCTATTTCAGGTCATAGGTTTAAGGTCTGATATTGGTAGTAGATATTCTAAATTTAAACCAAATTGATAAACTAGATGTTGTCCAAATGACCTCCGTTAAAAACTTTGGGGAAAAACTCACAGAGAAGGCTTCCCTGGTGGCACAGTGGTTGAGAATCTGCCTGCTAATGCAGGGGACACGGGTTCGAGCCCTGGTCTGGGAGGATCCCACATGCCGCGGAGCAACTAGGCCCTTGAGCCACAACTACTGAGCCTGCGCGTCTGGAGCCTGTGCTCTGCAACAAGAGAGGCCGCGATAGTGAGAGGCCCGTGCACTGCGATGAAAACTGGCCCCTGCTTGCCACAACTAGAGAAAGCCCTCGCACAGAAACGAAGACCCAACACAGCAAAAATAAATAAATACATTAATAAACTCCTACCCCCAATAACTAAAAAAAAAAAAAACTCACAGAGAAATTATTGAACTCGTGGCTAAATCTATAACCTGTCATTCTAAAGTCTGGGCCAGAGGTCAGTCAGATTGCTAATGTAACTCACACCTTTCAGTGCATTCAGGAACATTAGAACTAATAAGTGATTTCATTAAGAAGACTATAAAATATATAAAAATCAAGCAGTCCCCTATTGTATCATCAATAACCAATTATTTAATAGGGGGGAAATCATCAACACCAGCAACAACCTAAAAATAAAACAAACAAAAAATAAACCTAATAACCTAGGAATTAATAGGAAAACTGTGGATTTGTAAAAATAAAGTTATAAATGTTTCCTGGGAAATAAATATCATAGTTTAGGAAAGAAAACTTAATATTATCAGATGTCAATTCTGAAATTAATATGTAAATATCCAGTTCCAAACAAAACACAGTGATAATTTTTGATTAACTTTCCAGAATAATTCTTTCCTAATAACAACTTTACTGAAGTATATCTCACATATCGTAAAGTTCACTCATTTCAAGTGCACAATCTAATGAGTTTTAGTAATCTTACTGCATGGTGAAACCATCAACTTAAATAAATTTTAAAACATTTCCAGGACTTCCCTGGTAGTCCAGTGGTTAAGACTCTGCCCTTCCAATTCAGGGGGCAGGAGTTCTATCCCTGGTCGTGGAACTAAGATCCCACATGTCGCGTCGCATGGCCAAAAAGGAAAAAAAAACACAACTCAGTATTTAAAAAAAAGAGAGAGAGAGCAATAAAAGGAGGATGTTTAACTAACATAAGAAAACAATCTTTAAAAAAAAAACATTCCATCACACTGATAAGATCCCTCATGCCTATTTACAGTTCATTCCCACTCCCACTCTTAGCCCCCATGTAACCACTAATCTACTTTCTGTTTCTATAAATTTGCCTTATAGAGACATATATAAATGGAATCATACATTATGAGATCTCTTGTGCCTAGCTCTTTCACTTAGCATAATGTTTTTGAGGTTCATCCTTGACGTAGCATGTGCCAGTAGTTTGTTCCTTTTTATTGCTGAATAGTATTCCACAGTATGAATACTGCTGCCAAAATAACTGTGAGATTACCAATAAAATAAATATGTTAAAAGAACGAAATCATTTTGAAGTTGCAAAAGATAGGCGGCTCTTATCCATAAGACATTATAAATCTACAATAATATAAACAATGTGATATTAATACAGGAAATGACAGACACTTCAACAGAGAAAATTGTCTTATTTAGACCTAAAATGCAGTATTTACAAGAACTTAATATATAGTAAGAATACACCTCAAATCAGTGTGGAAGATAATTGATTATTCAATAAGTGGTGTTTAGACGACTAGCAAACATAAAAATAATCTTAAATTCTACCTGCACATTGGACACCATAATGAAATTAACCTCAAACAGTTTAAAGATTCAAATGTAGAAAGTGAAATTAGAAACATACTAGGTGAATATTTATACAGTCTTTAGCGTCACAGGAAAGGTAGAAACTATAATGAAAAAGGCTTACTACATCACATTTTTGAAACTTATTCGTGACCTAAATCATAAAAAGTAAATTGCAAATGACAAAAAGGGGAAATATTTACAGAATATAAATGCCTAATAAGTGGTTCATATTTCAATATATAACACTTAAAAAGTACTTACAACCCACTTAGAAATTCAACCCCAATGTAAAATATATCAAATAACCATTTAATAAATGAGCAAGGATAACAAAGAGCCAGTAGAAATAAGTTCAACCTTATTATAGTAAAAGTGAAAAGGAGAACCATAATGAAATATATGTATCAAATTAAATTTGATATTGAACAGGATTTTTTAATGCTAATCCCTAGAATTAGCTGGGGTGTGGGCAACAGCTGCTCTCATATTCTCTAGGTGAGAGTGTAAATTGGTGTAACTTCTATGGAGGACAATCAGGAAAAACTTCACAAAAGCCATACAATGATGCATACTCTGACTCAGCAAGTCATTGCTAGTATTTTTTAAAAATAATCATTGCTAGTATTTTAAGGATAGTCATGAGTAGTTGCTTATAATATAAAAATCTAAAAGCACTAAAATATTTAACAATAAGGAATTACTTAATAAATTATAATAAATGCATACAATTTTAATTTTCTTCAATCAATAAAATGATGAGAAAGAATTAAGTGGAATGACATGAAGAGTTGCTAAAAAATATTGTATAACAAAAGCAGATTTTAGAATAGTCTTTGCTATATGATCCATTTTTGTTTTAGAAAAAGGAATAAAACTTTTTAAAACATGGATAAGTGGTAGAGGGAGACATTTAGTAGTGATTATGATCATCACAATTCCTACTGATGGAAGGATAATGAATATATCTAAAATGAATTTAAAACATGTTATTTGGCTCATCTGTATTTTCCATATTTTCTACAAGAAACATGCATTGTTTATCACCAGTGATTCTTTTTAATAAAATATTATTTAAAAGTATGATCACTTTCTTGGATAAGTGATTGGACTCATAATAAATGATAAGCTGGATGAGAAGTAGATTCAAAATCCAAGCAAAGCCTCCCATAGGATATCTCATAGGATGTAAACAGGCATATTTAAAAAGGAGATTACTTCAAAGCTTTTGCACAGCAAAGCAAACCATAAACAAGACGAAAAGACAACCCTCAGAATGGGAGAAAATATTTGCAAATGAAGCAACTGACAAAGGATTAATTCCCAAAATTCACAAGCAGCTCCTGCAGCTCAGTAACAAAAAAAAAACAACCCAATCCAAAAATGGGCAGAAGACCTAAATAGACATTTCTCCAAAGAAGATATACAGACTGCCAACAAACACATGAAAGGATGCTCAACATCACTAGTCATTAGAGAAACGCAAATCAAAACTACAATGAGATATCATCTCACACCCGTCAGAATGGCCATCATCAAAAAATCTAGAAACAATAAATGCTGGAGAGGGTGTGGAGAAAAGGGAACACTCTTGCACTGCTCGTGGGAATGTGAATTGGTACAGCTACTATGAAGAACAGTATGGAGGTTCCTTAAAAAACTACAAATAGAACTACCATATGACCCGGCAATCCCACTACTGGGCATATACCCTGAGAAAACCATAATTCAAAAAGAGTCATGTACCAAAATGTTCACTGCAGCTCTATTTACAATAGCCAGGGCATGGAAGCAACCTAAGTGTCCATCAACAGATGAATAATGGATAAAGAAGATGTGGCACATATATACAATGGAATATTACTCAGACATAAAAAGAAATGAAATTGAGCTATTTGTAATGAGGTGGATAGACCTAGAGTCTGTCATACAGAGTGAAGTAAGTCAGAAAGAGAAAGACAAATACCGTATGCTAACACATATATATGGAATTTAAGGGGAAAAAATGTCATGAAGAACCTAGGGGTAAGACGGGAATAAAGACACAGATCTACTAGAGAACGGACTTGAGGATATGGGGAGGGGAAAGGGTGAGCTGTGACAAAGCGAGAGAGAGGCATGGTCATATATACACTACCAAACGTAAGGTAGATAGCTAGTGGGAAGCAGCTGCATAGCACAGGGAGATCAGCTAGGCGCTTTGTGACTGCCTGGAGGGGTGGGATAGGGAGGGTGGGAGGGAGGGAGACGCAAGAGGGAAGAGATATGGGAACATATGTATAACTGATTCACTTTGTTATAAAGCAGAAACTAACACACCATTGTAAAGCAATTATACCCCAATAAAGATGTTTAAAAAAATAATAATAAAAAAAGGAGATTAAATTTTCAAAAAAATTTAGATAGAATTGTATATCAGTGATCCTGTTCTAATCTTTTTTTGCTTCTCCCTGTTACTGGCTTTTACCCTCCTGGTATTGCTATATTCCTTTCCGCCACTTCTTTGCCCTTGGTTTACCAATAATGGATTCAACTTCCTCACTGAGAAAAATGGTAAGAAGAAAACGGCCTTTTAAACCTGGCTCCCCCCAGATTACTCCCCTCTCTCTTGTTCTTTTCATTAAACTTCTTGGAAGAATGTTCCATACATTCCACTGACTTCTACAGCTTGTATTCATTCTCAGCCCATTGCAATCTGGCTTTAGTCCCAAATATTCTGATGCAACTTTTGACACCAAGTTTACAAATGCTCTTCTAAATGCCAAATATGTTCAAAAAACTCTTTCCAACCCTCCGGGGTAGAGGCCTTCTCTTAAACATTTTGATTCCCCTTAAGCCCCAGGCACAGTCTTTTCTTCGTGGTAAATCCACCTTTGGCATAAGGCACCATTCTAGTTACCAGATACAAATCAGTAACAGAGTAAGAAACAGAATGCATTCTGGCTCCCAAGAAGTTTGTGTTCAGCTATCATGACGTCTCTTTTGTTGTACCGGTAACTGTCTTTACCTGTTTCTCCCGTAATTGAAAGGTTATATGAGATAATGTCTATAAAGCACTTGGCACACAGACTGTAATTCAAACTAAGAGCTCAATTAATGGTAGCAAATGTCCAAATTCTGTGTGTTCAGTAGGTGCTATGACCCAGGGTAAATCTGCTTCTCAGAAACTAAAAGTGCATTTGCATTTCAAAAATATGTTTTACATTGGGAATCACACTTTGTTGCTACCCTCATGATTGAGCCTTCCATGTTTCAGTTTTAGATCTTACTGATTCAAGGCTTTCCTATGTCTTAGCACAGAATTAGGTACTGGAGCTATAGAAATGAATAATGGACACCCCTTGTCCTCAATGGGCTCACTGTCATGTTGATGGTAAAAGTAGAGTTATAATGCAACATAAGAAGCATGATTACAAAGTTATTCATCATACAGATATGAGCTGATACTTAAGCTTTTTAAATTGAATCAAGCTCCAAACACAGAAAAGCCACTGTACCTATGAAATAGGCATAGACATAATATGAGCTAAAGACTGTACTTAGCCCAGCATCTTCAAAGAATATTTGGAAGAATCCAAGGTGTAAACAAAAAATGCACTACTCAAACATTTCAGCATAAATGAATTTACCTCCCAAAAGAGCAAAAGAAATTTTTATCTAAGATATATTGTGTCATCAGTACTGAGAACAGCTAGGCTTTTCATTCAAAATTAGAATCTAGAAGATATACATAGAAAGAATATGAAAAATCACAAATACCAATGTGCGTATTTGTGGGACTTGAGACATGTAGTTGGTTACTTTCGCTTTCTAAGGTTTTAGAGAAGCAGAATTGGGAGAGATTCCATCTGCCATGTCTGTATTCAGAGGTAAATATTATAACCTGTTTAACATCTACAGTAAAAGTGTATTTTGAGACCTGAATAGGTCTAAGAAAGCTAAGTTTCTTTCCAACTCAATAGGTAAAATACTGTTTGTTGTAAAGGGAAAGGGAATTCTTTTTTGAACCCTCATGACGATTTTGTATCTGATCAGAGAAATCTCAGTTACTTTCTGGGCCTAAGGCTGAAAATAAGTTTTTCCTCACACTCTGACCACCAGATTACGAATGGACAAGCAAGGCCATCATTTGGCAGATAAAACACTTTGGCAATATCTATGTGTGTGCAAGTGTGTGTGTGGGCACAGATGTGTGTGAGAACATGCCTGAAATGACAAGGTCCCTGAGAGCAGACGCTGGGTCTTATTTTTCTTTATAGCCTCAGTGATTTTCTCAGAGTAGGCACTTACTAAAAGTGAATCAATGGATCAGAAAATGGATAGATGAAAGAAGAATGTACAAGTGGTGTGTATGGTAAGACATAGTGCTTCATCACTTTGTTATTGAAATAAACATGAAGTGATTAAACCACATGTGGGTTTCTTGGTAAAAGCCAGAGGCCAAAGAGAGAAAGAGAGAGAGAGAGAGAGAGAGAGAGAGAGAAGTTTGAAATATTTGTGTTGACTCCACGAGTTTCTTTAAATTTGGAACACTGATGAAACCAAGCCCTTGCCTTTCATACAGTCGGTTTAATTCTGGATGACTCCACTCTTAATCTAGTTTAAAAAGGGGTACTGTCATTGGTTTCCACAAGTACATTTGAAAAACAAGCATTTTTGTTGAATAGATCTTATCTCTCACCATGGTCTACCTTTTCCACATTTTTGAAACTTTCTCTCTTTTCCATACTTTTAACCTGGCAGAGATGGGTAGAAAAATTTAAAATAGATTTGTAAAAATAAATCAAAAACATTTTTTCTATCATCTATATAAATCAAAAAAATTTTAAACACTAATTTATTGGCATTAACTTACCAATGTCTACTGAGGTTAGTTTCAACTTGATGGTCATCACTGACTTAGAAGAGAACTTTCCAGAAACACTGGCTAGGAGTGAGGCGGAGGGTGGACAAAAAGATATGAAGGACTGTGCACAAGAAAAAGCTGGAAAATGCTTTGAGCATTACTCATTGCCCATCTGTATAGCATGGCTGAATTTTATGCATGAAAACATGTGTGGCTCATAGGATCATCAAGGAGAAAACAGTGGCTCTTTAGATTCCAGCCGTAAACAGTACGGAAGAGCCTCTCTGATATCTTCCAGTGATCATTATCACAAAAAATGATGCTTTTTCAAAACTCAGATATCACTGGGGATTTTTAAGATTTACTTGAAAACTATAAGCAGTGGGATAGTCAGTTTGCAATTACTCCCAAATTCAGTGAATTTAAGTTTACTGAGTTCCATATACTGTATACTATATCTATGAAGGTTGCTTGCGGTGCTGTTTCTGTCCCTGTGAAGGCTACAGCTGTCACAAAGCTCCCGTGACATGTCATTGTCTTCTGTTATCATCCTTGCTCTACAGCCTGTATCCCTGCATCACAAACCACCTCCTTGGCTTGCCAACATGGCCATGAGAGGAGGCGATGTTGCTTTAGTGTCGCTTTTGATCCGAAGGGAAAGAGCAAAACAAGCCCTTATGCATAGATGTTTTGGCTTGGATACAGGACACTAGCTCAAATAAAATGCCCTGCAAATAGCACAGATCCCTGTAAACAAATACTGCCTCCACGCCTGCTATAAAACATCCACAGATAAGGCTAAGACTATCAAATGCTGCTTTGGGACATGCTTTTGTCTCCTTCATCTTTAAGCTCAGAGCTCAATCCAATTATCCACAAATTTAGGTTCTGTTCCTGATTTATGTATACTAGGGTTGGAGAGTTGTTGTTTTAAAAATATTTTTGGTATGACAAGTTGAAAATTTTAGCTCATAAGCTAAGATTACCTCAAAATAAATATGTTAAGTAAATCCACAAGATATGAATGCAAGGACTCTTGGCATACAAGAAAGTTAAAATATAAATTTTTCACAAGGAATTGACATAATTCATAAGATTCTTTACATTCTCACCATTTATTTTGAGAATGTCCAATTTGTGCATTTTTCATCAACTTATACTGTTAAGCATAAAATGTTTTCCCCAAAAAAGGATTCCTGAAAGATTCTTGAAATTGCCTTCTGCAGTTTCCTTCCTCACTGTATCTAACTATAAAATCCTTACACTGTGTTACTAAAATGCTAGATTCTTTCCATAATTCATATTGATTTTTGCATAAAATGCCTATTCTGAGCTCAGAACTACATAATCAAACACAACCATCAGTTTCTGATGCTAAACAAAATTATCCCTTTGGGGGAATTTAGTCACACCTTCTCTGGAGATAAAGGGGAAAATAATCATCTCACTTCCTGAAACATTATAGCTTTACATTAGATAAAATAGACACCTCTATCTGGAGTCAATTTCCATGTCAGGTAAATCAAATAGTCATAGCTTCACAGTAAAGAGCAAAATTTCATCTGTAAGTCAAATTTCTAGACAGTTCCTGAGGCTTTTGAATCTTCAAATACTCAAAGAAGGAGGTGGTCATGAAGGAGCTTATGAAAAGTGATCTTTTTCCCAGGGAATTTTTATCTACTATTAGCCAGATGATGTCTCCTTCATGTTAGTCCCTCCCCAAAACAAATTAAGACTGCCAAATTAATCTTCAGAAGAATTCCTCTGTGTAGAAGGTGTAAATCCTAAAACCCTATCCTATCCTTTCACATCTAGAGTTGCTTTGGGGAGCAATACACAAGCTCATCTCCTCCCACCATCCTCACTCTGACCCCTCCTCACTGGGGACACCCACATTGCCTTTCCTCCCCTTCTTGGTACAGAGCAAACAGCTTTGATACTTGCTGCTGTCCCCTCTTCCTGAAAGTGTTGTCCTTGTGCATTTGAACTGGGGCTTTGTCACACTGCCTAAGTCTCAGCTCAGATGTCCCTGTCCCACAGACACCTTCTCTGACCACTCATCCAAAGTGGCTTCACCAGGAATTTCATGTCTCATCCCTTTGGTTTCATTGACTTCAGAATAGTCATCTTGATCTGAAACTAACTTGCCTACTTGTTTTCTTGTTTATTATCTGGCCTCCCCATTCCCCACTGGAATATAAGCTCTATGAGAACAGGGCTTTTACCTGTTCTCTGTTGTCTTCTCGGTCACCGTCAGTACACAGTATATTTAACAGACCAGAGACAGAAGCAGATTCTGTTGTGTCTGGGAGAAAAATATTACATCCTTAGGCTCCTAAGTCTCCTTCTCCCCAACCTCTTTGCTTTCTCACCCAGATCAGGAATTTCTGTCTTTGAACTGCTCAAACATCCTCAAACCAACTGCCTTTCATTTAGTCACCACAAAATGAATTCTAGGTCCCAAGCGTGCATTCTGTCACTTCTCTACCAAACTGATACTCCATGATTCTCTGAGGAACGTTCCTTCCTTCCAGGCAGCACACAGAGCCTGCAGTGCAGGTTACTAAACGTGAATGCAGGCACCATGGCTGACGACTTCCAAATATGGCATCAAAACAGCCACGGCAACCCGTCTAAATGATATCATATCTCCCAGCGGCTGGATTTCGGTTTGTTAATTTTAAAATGAGAGGCCGGTTTAAAGATTAACAATTTGCTTGGATAAAGGAAAAGGGAAAAATATAATTAATCATTTGCCTGTCCCCCAACACTAGTTTACAAAACCATGGTGCAACTTTATTGAGCTCAAAATTGAAGGGTGGCAAGGTTAATATGTAGCTTTAGACCTCACGGTTTCATTAACAAACACATTACAGGCTGTAAAGCTGAACTGACATTAATGCTAGGCCCAAACAAAGTAAATAATTACTGGCTTGGCAAATGAGGAAGTACTTGCAGAGTTTGTTTACATTGGGTTTTTGGAAAATTCATGTTGGCAACAAGTCAAATACAGTTTGACTAGTAATTGTGACAATTGCTCACAGATGCTGCTGGAAGAACAACAAAAGAATGGATTTATGGCTTTTCTTTCCCCCTACATTTTCCCCCTTTGTTGCCTTTTTTTTTTTTTCTTTACCATTTTGGATCAATAAAGAACTTGCAGCCACAAAGATAAGTGGGTTACGTGGCAGATGGGCCTTGGAATGTTTAAAAATCTCATGTTGCATTTTGTCTCTTGGCCCTAGATTGGAAAAGACACAGCTGTATTCAAGCTGCATTCATAAAATCCATGCTCCTTGAAAATGCCTATGAGTCCTCTCAACAGAACAGAGTTGAGATGAAGCCTGTGTAGAAATTTTCCAATAGAAAGACTGGTTTGTTTTGTGCTGGTGCACTGTTAACAAGCCACTGAGTTCGTAAGACTTAAGGAGAGAATTCTAGCTGAACAGGATCCATTTCATTTTCCCTAGCTGGACTGGAAAAGTATAAACAGGAATCAAGGAATAAAACAACTCACCAAACTGGAAAATAGTTCTGCAGAGCAATTGAGGTCTGTGACATATAATTTGAAACAATTTTGGTTTCCCTCATCAAAGATCAGTATTTTGCCAACTAAAAGCTAATACTTCACACACACACATCCTGGTCCTTCCAAACACTTGAATCTAAATCTCTTTATTCTTGAAAGATAGAATTTCAATGATTTTAAGTATAAATGCAAAGCCTGGATCTTTCTAATTCCATTTCTACTAACTTCAAGTTGTAAGAGCCAGAATATCCTGGGATTTTATAGTGCTTAACTGAATCGTTCAACATGAGAATCTAAAGCCTTCATTATTATTTAAGTGCCTTATCTAGATCCGTAATCTTTGAGATACCAAAGCCATATCCATTGTCTGTTCCAACACATTGTTCTATCATTCTCTAAATCATGTTTCTCTTACTACTCCTTTGGGTGATGACTGCATAAAACTGAATAAAAGTAGATCATTATCTGCTAAATAACTAAAGTAGAAAGGAATATATGCCCCAATAGGCCTTCTTTTAACCATTTAAATACTGTGCTCATCTGTCAATAACAGGCTCAATTCACATCATCCAAGTTTTCACATTTTTATTACCTCTAATCTTGAAACCCTAACTATTCCTTAGAAGGAAAAACTCTTACTGTGATACCAGCTTGTAGCTGAAACACAAATAGTTATAATATTTTAAACTCTAAAATTTCCCATCTCCCAACTTTCCTATTGCCTGGACTTCTCTGACAGTGGAATTTGAATGTCACAGGCAGGACACAGGGAGAGGTTGGCTGGAAGCAAAATTCTTCAGATTTAGAGGCAGAATCTTTGACTCATGTCTGGATCATCATTGGCCATTAGCACAAGGCCAGTGATAAAACTTCTCTGATGCCCCTGCCCTGAATAAACTCAACCTAAGAATTACCAGTGAAACTTTCTGATACACTTTTTAACTCTAGGCTAATTATCAACGGCAATAACACAGGGTAACATTCTACTAAATAATGTGTCATACATGACTGGGATCATTATAACAGCCTCTTAACTAGCTTGGTTGCCTCTAACTTTTTTTAATTTTTTTTGTGTGGTACGCGGGCCTCTCACCGTTGTGGCCTCTCCCGTTGCGGAGCACAGGCTCTGGACGCGCAGGCTCAGCGCCCATGGCTCACGGGCCCAGCCGCTCCGTGGCATGCGGGATCTTCCCGGACCGGGACATGAACCTGTGTCCCCTGTATCAGCAGGCAGACTCTCAACCACTGCGTCACCAGGGAAGCCCGCCTCTAACTTTTCACTTTTCAAATCTCTCTCCCACATTACCGTCAGCCCCAGATTTGATCATGCCATACCATTTCTCAGAATTTACTGAGGGAGTCTTACTGCCTACAGGATAACGTCCAAATGCCCACCTGCCTACACATTTCTTTGAATGTTGACACCATCTAACCTTGACTTAGCTTTAGCTATCTCCAACCTGATTCCATTGTCCTTCTGCTGTTGATGGTTCCTCAACCTCCTGATGGTTCCCTTCAGGTCTGCTTGGCATTTTCTCAAGAATCCTTGCACTTTGTCTAACTGAAGACTCAGGCAAGAGATAAATTGTTCTCATAGGATTTTTTTTTTTTTTTTTTTTGCTGTACATGGGCCTCTCACTGTTGTGGCCTCTCCTGTTGCGGATCACAGGCTCCAGACTCGCAGGCTCAGCAGCCATGGCTCACGGGTCCAGCCGCTCCGCAGCATGTGGGATCTTCCCAGACTGGGGCACGAACCCATGTCCCCTGCATTGACAGGCAGACTCTCAACCACTGCACCACCAGGGAAGCCCTGTAGGCTTATTTTTGAGTTTCTGTTACCACTGACCTTCTTTTGCTACCACAAAAAATTATGTTCTTTTACTCAAGACCTGGTAGGCTACATTAAAGATTTTGAACATTTTTCCAGTAAAATTTCTGGAATTTTAAGTTTGTGCTTATATCACAAAGCCAGATCATAAATTTTTTTAAAAATTGCTGTTTATACAAATTTGGAGAATTCACTGATTCAGTCTTCTCTGCTGTCTGATAAATACTTTAAGCAATAATGGCACTAGAAAGTAGAACTCAATATATAATAGATATAAAAATATATAGATATATATTTCAACCATAAAGTCATAGAATGTTACCTGTCTCTCAGAGTAACATTTGTTGAGTTATAAAACTGACTCACTGACTGCTCTAAAGTTATACTGTTGAATAACATACATGGAAAAAACCCAGAATTATAACCCCAGGCAAAAATGAATATATTAGAGGTGAATTTTGGAAGAAGTAAAAAAGAAATAGAGAGCAGTTATAAGGGGAGCACTTAAAATTAGGTATGAATGGTTTGCACTGTTGATTAAAGCATTTTAAAAATCAAATAAAAGAACACTTTGCACCAAGCAGCTTTCAGGAACCTTAGGAAAGACCATTTGATTCAGTTCAAAGGTTAGAAGCCTTTGACCCAACAAGTGAAGAAGGTGGTTCCATCTCCATTTCAAGAGAAACAAATAACTGTAAGTTCAGAGTCTAAAATCAAGTGTGAATTGTTCGCTCTAAGAAATTTTTTAAAGAAACAAGCTATGTTCAAAAAATGTAATATCTAATATAAAGATTGTATTGTTTCATTATATTATTTTATTACATATCTCATCTCTTCTATCATATGATAAGCTCCTTAAGGCATCTCCGTATTACATAAATCCAAAATTTAATACCATATTCCTTATACAGGTAGGCTAACTGTGTATTTTGAGTTGGATTATATTCACATATATTCATATATTCTTATATATTCACATATATTCATATATTCTTCATTCAAGAAGTCTTTTAGATCTTCTCAGACTTTCTGATTCTCTGTTATCCTACATTTTCCCCTTTTAACTAAAGAATATGTTTCAGAGATGAGCTACACTTGGTTGTATGTATGTTTCCTCTCAATCATGTTACTGGGCCATATGCCTATCACTAATGCAATCATTAGGAACAGGGGACTGGAGGTCTGACTAGCCACCTGGTCCTGTGCCCACCTCTAGGATAATGGTGGTGCTGGTGGCACCATGACCAGCATACCCACCAAGCCAACATGGGGCTGTGGGAACCCATTTGTGAAAACTCCACCGCATGTATTTAACAATAAACAAACCAACCATGTATTTAACAACAAACCAAACAATAAACAAACCAAACAAACAAACCAACTTTCTTTTCAAGTTCCCACAGAGCATGTTTAAAATACACTCTCCTGATCATAGATTTAGCTTATATAGGCCACTACCAGGACTAGCCTTGAAATAAGCAGATGCTGTTGGGTTAATAAAAAGAAGGATCAGGGGAAAATAGTGGCAGAATCTCACTGCCCAAAATCTATTCTGAAAGCTGTTTACATTGTTGTGAAGACTGTTAAAATGGGATCTTGCCTGTTATCTAATTTTAGCTGAAACCCCAGAGTCAAGAAATCTAAGTAGTTCCTTATCTAAAATAACATGCTGGGCCTTTGTAGGCATTCACAGAAGAAGAAAGCTGGTGACCCCTAAGCATCACCCATTCCAGGAAAAGCCTGTACCTCCAGAGTTTGATGAGGCAAGATGATGGTTGATTCCCTTGGTAAGATGTGACCTCAGAGAAGACTTGAGTGGTCCTGGACTCTGGTTGAGAGGAACAGAGTCTGTGTTTCCAGAGAGACAGAGACAGAAGCAGATATAGTATGCAATTTCCCAAACTTCTTTATAAATGCCTTTCTTTTTGAAACACCTAATAATATCTCTGAAACTCTTAAGTTCCTAGGACATTTGGCTAGGAAGTATATATTAGAGAAGACAACCAAGAAATGTTTTGCTTCTTAAAGAGCAACTTAGCATCTTAGGCAAAATCTGAATAACAAATTAATAGGGCCAGGATTAAGGTGAGGCAAGTGAGGTACTCACCTCAGGGGCAAATTTTCAAGAAAACTCAGTAATCAAAATAAAGAATTTTAGGGCTTCCCTGGTGGCGCAGTGGTTGAGAGTCCGCCTGCCGATGCAGGGGACACGGGTTCGTGCCCCGGTCAGGGAAGATCCCACGTGCGGCGGAGCGGCTGGGCCCGTGAGCCATGGCCGCTGAGCCTGCACGTCCGGAGCCTGTGCTCCGCAACGGGAGAGGCCACAACAGTGAGAGGCCCGCGTACCGCAAAAAAATAAAAAATTAAAAAAATTTTAAATAATATTTTTAAGATAAAAATGAATGCACAAACACCCATGGTGAACAAAATATCAAAAGTTTAAATAAAGACAGGTGTTTGTTATTTTGTTTATTTTATGATCCTGCATTACAGTGCAAAGAAAACAGTTACTTCCAGTTAGTCTGGTTCCTGGCCCACACAGTGATCATGTTCCTCTCAAGGCAGGTTTATAAGGGTTAACAGTGTACAAAGAGATTAGGCAACACATGTGGTCTTTTTTTAACTGTAGAGATTGTATTAACTTTTCTACTTGTCTGAAATTGTGGACAGATATTTTGATACATATGTATGGGAGCATATATTTTTTTCCACCTCTGGCTCCAATATGGCTGAGCAGGGCACTGCAGATCAGTAACCTCTCTAGTGAGGGGACATCACATGATATAGGTATCATGTATTCTGCAGGAACTAGAGTTTCCAATTTTCTCCTAAAGTTGGTGCCACAGATGGGCATTTACTTCTGGGGTCATTAGGCAGGATTCGTGACATTATCCAGAGACCCTGAGAAAATGGCATACAGGACAAGTTTTGATGCAAGGGAAATATCCAGGACCACTAAGGAGATCAAGCCTGATCAGCAGAACTGAAGACACTCTGGACCATCCTGGGCAGCATAAATATATAAAATTCCTAGGACGAGGAAGGAGGGTAACACCAGAAATGGAGGGAGGAAGATGAGGGGAAAACAATTCTGCCCAGGCCATAGTTTTGCTTATGGTCTTCCATGTTAATTCCTTCAACTGCAAAGGTAGATTTTCATTTGTCTGTTTGTTAATTCACAAATTGAAAATTTCTACACAGACATTTTAAACATCCTTTCAAATATTTGTCTTTTTCTCTCTTTCCTTTCTTTCTTACATCTCCTTTGTGGAGTCTGGGATGCATTTCACAGAAAGAAATTAAGAGTAAATTGGTTTCTCATTTGTTTTCCAGATTGGGGAAAAAAAAAGTTTATAAGACAAAAGGATCTTTTTAAAACCACCTCCCAGATATAAATTACATCTGCTGGATCCTGTTGCTGTGTAGTTGATAGAACAGAAACTGATTTCGCTACAAATGGGGGTGTCTCTTCAGATGCTAGTTTTCTACCTCCAAAAGCAGTACAGTATGTCTGAATGTTGATTTGACTTTAGACCTGTTTAGTCAGCTCTTAAAACTCTCCTCTTTGGTGAACACTGCATAGTGAAGCATAGGATTTTTTTTCTTTTTTAATAAATTTATTTATTTTATATTATTTAATTTTTGGCTGCGTTGGGTCTTCGTTGCTGTGCACGGGCTTTTCTCTGGTTGCGGTGAGCGGGGGCTACTCTTCATTGCAGTGTGAGGGCTTCTCATTTTGCAGTGGCTTCTCTTGTTGAGGATCACGGGCTCTAGGTGCGCGGGCTTCAGTAGTTGTGGTGCATGGGCTCAGTAGCTGTGGCTCACGGGCTCTAGAGCGCAGGCTCAGTAGTTGTGGTGCAACTACTCAGTAGTTGTGGCTTAGTTGCTCTGCGGCATGTGGGATCTTCCCGGGTCAGGGCTTGAACCCATGTCCCCTGCATTGGCAGGCGGATTCTTAACCACTGGGCCACCAGGGAAGCCCCAAGCATAGGATTCTTTGGCTCACCTTTTCTTTCTTCAAATTGAAGGGAGCCTGAGCATTGTGACAGAAAGAATTTTAATGCAATTCATGTTGCAAATGACAGTACATACACTATTCCAACACACTCTGGCCTCCTCTGCAGCCACTCAGCACTGTGGCATCTAATTTTTCAGCTTTACCATATGGAACTAATCTCTTCTCAAGCAAATGTCAAATCTATAATAATTAGTCAGTGTTGTTCATTTCTCCTTCCAGCCCATACTGACCTCTTGCTGGGTAGATTGAGAACTAGCTCTAATGTCAGGTGTTTGTGAAAGCTTCTCTCAGCTTCTCTTATTCTTCTCTTCGACTTCTCTGACCTGTTTATTATTTATGAAATTCTATGGTAGGAATGCTCCTGTAACTCAGGGATTGACAACATTTTTCTCAAAAGGGTCACATAATAAAATTTAGGCTTTGCGGGTCATATGGCTTCTGCAGTAATACTCAACTCTGCCATTGTAGTGCAAAAGCAGTCATAGATAGTATAAAATGAATGAGTGTGGCTGTGTTCCAGTGAAACTTTATTTGCAAAAACAGGCAGACAAGGTGGATTTGGTCCCTGGGCTGTAGTGTGCTGACCCCTGCTATAGATTATGGCTCTGAACTTGGCTAAAATGAAGAGGCCCATGGAAGAATTCTCCTTATCCATTTTCTTTTCTTTACCAAGAACTGATTTCAACAAGGAGACGGCCATCTAGGAGATACTAGACACTAGAAAAGAGTTTGTTTTTACCTTTTCTTTTAAGAAAAGCTCTATAATTTTCTTGATGTTAATTGACCACAGGAGAATTTTTAGTTGCCATTTTTTAGTGTGATACCTTCTACTTTTCTGGGTAAGAAGACTAAGCCAGAAGTGGAAAAAATTTGTAAAGACTCATTCAATTGAAAACTTGAGAAGAGTACTAAAACATAGGATCTAGAGACTGTTATAGTCCCTCTTGACTAGGTACTTATATATGTTTAGTTTTTAATTCAGTCCTGGGTGTCAAGAGTTTGCATATCATTGACAAACTAAAACAGGTTTGGAAGAGAGTAAAAGAAGTTGGATGACTTGCAATCATGTTGTATAAGGAACAAAGAAAATGGGGTTGTTCAACCAAGAGGAGAAGATTCATGGAGAAAACAATACTTTCCTTCATATATTTGAAGAGCTGAATTTAGAATAGGGAGTACATTTTCTTAGCATGATTTCGGATGATTTAAAAACCAAAAAGGGAAAATTTCAAGAAAAATCTCAGCTAAATTTTTAAAGAGTTTTCTAAGAAAATTGAGGATGGAAATGACTATGTAGAAAGTGGTAGAATTTCTTCTTCTTCTTTTTTTTTTTTGCGGTACGCGGGCCTCTTACTGTTGTGGCCTCTGCCGTTGCGGAGCACAGGCTCCATACGCGTAGGCTCAGCGGCCATGGCTCACGGGACCAGCCACTCCGCGGCATGTGGGATCCTCCCGGACCGGGGCACGAACCCACGTCCCCTGCCTTGGCAGGTGGACTCTCAACCACTGTGTCACCGGGGAAGCCCGAATTTCTTCTTTTTAACCATAATATGGTAGGTATATTGTGGAGGAAGTTCAATAATCAGATGAGCCATTTGATTAGGTCAATTATTCCCAGTCATAAAGTTTACAGACCAGGAATATATACACACAAATATACTTTTAAAAATAAGAAACTGAAAAAAATGCTTACTAACTTTTTATAATGCCAAGTAAGGACCTTCAAACTAAAACTGATGATCAGTATCATTTCAGAAAATAAACTATATTTTAAATAAAAACATAAGACAAAATATTAAAATTAAGGGCAGTCTGCAAAAATAAACCAAAAATTTTTACAGTATAGTTTCTAATTTCATCCGATAAAAATCTAGCTAGTTAAATGAAGAGATGACATGGGTTTTGATTTCCTCACTTTGGTACAGAATGGCAAAACCTGTGTCATGAAGCATGAGTCCCTTGATTATCATTTGGAAAGTACTGAACATTTATAGTTCTCTCCAATTCTAAGATTCTGAACTTTTAAGTGACTATGACAATACCAAAGTATGAACTGGGTCCTTCTTCCAAGCACATAGTAGTGACTTAATAAAGGTAAAAGTTACTTTCAAAATGCTCTGCCATGTGAATTTATTATTCTAAATGATTTCATTTACACACAAGTGGCAATATGCTATACCATGGGCAAAGCATAGCTTCTAAGTGTTTTGCTATCCTTGTAATAGAGCTAAAATACAAAACACCGTAACTTGATGAATAATAGTTACACAGCAACTAGTTATTATGGGTTAAATTATGCCCCTCCTCCACAGGAAAAAAAAAAAAAAAGCCTAGCAAGTTGATACACTAATCTTGATCATTTCAGAGGCAAAAAGAAAAATCCACTGGCGATATGAAATGAACAGGAGACTTATCCTGGAAATTTTCTAATAACACCTAGCATTTCAAGATAACTTAACCAAATTATATTTTCAACTAAAATTCTAACTGAAGAGAAGTTAAAAATAACGTTCAGAAGATCGCGCCCATTGTAAAAACTCTTTCTTAAGCGATTTTGCCCCTTTCCTCCAGTTTTCCTCGGGACATATATTGTAATGCTCTTTGTACAAATGCTTTTGTGAAAAATTTTTGTGAATTCAATGCATTCCTGGATTTTGTCTCCCTAACAAACACACACACACACACACACACACACACACACACACACACACACACACACACACACACACACTAGCCCTGGCAAAAGTAAGGCATAGTGAATATTGAGGGGGGCAAACACTACATGAGCTTCTACTCACTGCTATGTCAATGCACATAAATTCTAATTTGTAACACCCCTGCAGTTCCATTGTATGGCTCCATTAGTCTATGCATGAATTATTCACACATGATACATCATAGTGGCATCAGAACCATTTGTGATATCAATTCACACTCTTATAAAACAGGTAATCTTCAACTGTCCAACACAACATGTGTTAATTAGCTCTCCAAGAAACTTTGCTAGTCAATCACCTTCTTAAAGCCCAGCTCTGGCCTCACCTTCTCCAATAAGCCTTCCAATCACTCTATCCTACATCCATATCTTTCATTTTCAGACTACCCGTGGAATACCTGACAAAATTTAGTAGTTTAAACTACATTTCTTTGCGTTGTTCTTTTTATTGTTTTGCAGATTTAACTCTTCTGTCTCTGAATATATTATTGATTCTTGAGGGATGGAACCACTATATATGGTTCTTTTGTAATTTCCACAGTACTTAGCAATGCTAGACACATAGTAAGTTTTCAGTAAATACTAGTTGACTTGTTTAACTGCCATGCAAATAGATATAATTCACAAATTTTTAGACGCTGGGCTACTTGGCTTAGCAGATTTCAACTTGTTGAATAATCATGAGTTTTGAGGTATGGTTTATTATTTTGTTATGAAATATTTGTCTTTTTATTTCCATTAATTCTCTGAAGAAACAAACTGCTTTTTGTGTAGTATTATTAAAAGCATGATTGCTGTGAGGTTAGGAGAAATATATGTAAATTTTCAAAGCATAGTAAGAGACACAAAATAAACAATCAATGTATAATTATCATTACTATTTTGCCACTCTACAATTTTTCAGGGCATGTAACAATGGCAAATTACTAGCAGAGTACTTATTATAGCAGAAAAGCAGTTTATAAGGGAGATTCACACAGTTTAGTCCTATGCATTCAGTGGGTACTTAATAAGTTATAAGTAAACTTTCTATTGAAAGACAACATACATACCAAAACACACAAGTTCTCCCAATGCACAGCACAAAGGAATGGTCACAAAGTGAACATATCTGTGGAACCAGCAACCAGGTCAGGCAACAGAAGATGATCAGCACCCCAGAAGCTCCTTTAATGCAAAATTCAAGTCCCTACCCATAACATCAAGTAAAACCATTATCCTGACTTCTTATAGCATTGATTAATTTTACCTGTTTTTGAACTTTACATAAATGGAGTCATATTGTATGCACTCTTTCATGGCTGGCTTTTTCCACGCAGTTTAGTGAGATCAATGCATACCATTGCATGTAGCTGCTTGGTTTTTTGGCTTTTTTTGTCATTCTGTTTTTTATCAATAGTACTGTATATTATTCTACCCTATGAATATACCACAATTTATTTATCCATTCCATAATATGTGAGTTTTTATGACTAGTACTATTTTGGACATTATTAAGCAAGTCTTTGGGTGAACTTATATATACATTTCTATGGAGTATAAACATAAGAGGGGAGCTGCTGAATTATTCTATTCATATTCACCAGATAATATATTTTAGTAGGTTTAGTTTTTACAAGAAATTGCCCAACGGGCTTTCAAATTGCTTTTGCCAATTTACACTTTCACCAGCAGTGAATTGGAATTTCTCCACATTGTCTCCCATCTTGAATGTTACCTGTCTTTTTAAAATTTTAGCTATTTTGGAATATGTTTAATAATATCTCAAAATAATTTATATTTCTATGATGAAATTGAGAACTTCTCAGGTCTATTGGTCATTGGGTAATCCTCTTTTGTAACTGCTTACTCAAATAGTTTGTCCATTTTTCTACTGGGTTGTTGTTCCTTTCTTAGAGATTTATAGATATTCTTTGTGTGTAATGTAATCACTGATACATTTAAATTTATATCCACCATCCTGCTTCTATTTTCTGATAAAGTAAGAATTCTGATAAAATTCTGATAAAAGTAAGAATTATTACTGTTATCCTTTCCCTAGTAATGGTAGAACTTTGGAATACTTCATCTCCCTCTTGCCTTTTGCATTTTTATGTTTACTTCTGGGACATTTTTTTTCTGGTTGAAGAACTTCCTTTAGTATTTGTTTCAGGGAAGGTCTGTTGATGACAACAACTTTCAGCTTTTATTTTCCTGAGAAAAAAATTCACTAATAATCAGAAGCCTTTTTAAACTTTATTTTTACGTTTTATTTTCACCGTTGATGGACAGTATATTTTATTAATTTTTTTTGCTATTGATGAATAATTTGACATCTTTTTCTTTCAGCACCTTCCATTCCCTATCAGTTCCATAGTTTGTGTTGAGAAGTCAACTGTAAGCTTATTATTTACATATAATGCCTTTTTTTCTCTGCATACTTTTAAGATTTTTCTCTGTGTTTTTTGGTCTTTAACAGTCCAACTATAATATGCCTAAGTCTTGTTTTCTTTATATTGTTTTGCTTGGAGTTCACTTACCTTCTTGAATTTATGGGTCCTTACCTTTCATCAGTTTTGGAAAATTCTCTACCATTAGCTCTTCATATACATGAGAATACCTCATTCTCCTCTCCCTTTTTTAAGAGACAACTACAGGTATGCTGGAGCTTTGGAAATTGTCCTACATGTCTCTTATGCTCTTTTCTGTATTTTCAATCATTTTTCTCTCCATACTTCAATTTGGATATTTTCTATTAAGCAGTCTTCCAGTTTACAAATTCTGTCTCCTGCTATGTTGAATAATCGAATAATTATAGCTATTGAGTTAATTTCAGGTATTGTGATTGCATCAGATTTAGAATGTTCTCATTTATTTTATTTTATAGATGCTAATTATCTAGTAAAATTTTCCACCTTTTCATCTGTATGTCCTTATCTTTCATCTAGTCCTTAAAACTATTAATCTTTGATAACTTTAAAGTTCATGTCTTCTAATTCCAATATATAGATTACCTTTAAGTCTGTTCCTTATTTTCTTATATTCTGATTATTATCTTGAGTTTTAGTTTCATGGTTCTGTCTTTTGGCAGGCCTAATAATTTTAGATTTAATGCCATAAATTTGCATATAGACATTGTAGAGGCTAAGGATGAGCCTGTCCTCCAGAGTTCCTTAACCCTTTGTTTGGCTAGGCTCTGTAGAAGCGTATCAACTTGATACAATTAGGGAGTGAGCTGAGTTCAATCTAATTTTGGTTCATTTCTTCTTTACATTGCATAGCTCACCAGGGCTCTCAACGAAAGCCTGGTATGTTACCAGAGCCTCTTTCTCTGGAAGCACATGAAATCTTTATCTCTTTACCATAATTTTAAAGAAAACTCTGCTCTGCTTTTCTATTTTTTGCTTAGCTGTTTATCTTCCCACACCCCATATTTCAGAATTCAGCATACGTGTTAAGGGGAAAACTGACCATGAATTTGAGGTTTCATGAGTTTCCAATTTTGTTAATGCAGTCCTGCAAAACTGCCAAACGCTCTGTGGACTTCTCAGTCTGGCAGCAGCTACTCCCTTCCTGGGCAAAGCCCAGGAACTCAGCTTCTTGTTTGTATCCAGACCTCAGAAATTCTATGGTTCGCCCTTCCCCATATTCTTAGCCCCCTATTCCTCATTGCTTTAAAACTCTTTGATGCTATTCAACGTATCATCTTTTAATTAATCTATCCTTTCTAGTTGTTCTCAGTAGGAGATTTAGTATGGCAACAATTATTCCATCTTACTCTCACTGCTATAGTCCATATAGTAATGTTTTTCATTCAATCAAAAGATCTATTTACAATGGGACAGGATAGAAAGGCCAGAGTTAAACCCACACACATATGGTCACCTTATCTTTGATAAAGGAGGGAAGAATATACAATGGAGAAAAGACAGCCTCTTCAATAAGTGGTGTTGGGAAAACTGGACAGCTACATGTAAAAGAATGAAATTAGAATACTCCCTAACACCATACACAAAAATAAACTCAAAATGGATTAAAGACCTAAATGTAAGGCCAGACACTATCAAACTCTTAGAGGAAAACATAGGCAGAACACTCTATGACATAAATCACAGCAAGATCCTTTTTGACCCACCTCCTAGATAAATGGAAATAAAAACAACAAAAAAAAACAAATGGGACCTCATGAAACTTCAAACTTTTGCACAGCAAAGGAAACCATAAACAAGACCAAAAGACAACCCTCAGAATGGGAGAAAATATTTGCAAATGAAGCAACTGACAAAGGATTAATCTCCAAAATTCACAAGCAGCTCATGCAGCTCGATATCAAAAAAACAAACAACCCAATCCAAAAATGGGCAGAAGATCTAAACAGACATTTCTCCAAAGAAGATATACAGATTGCCAACAAACACATGAAAGGATGCTCAACATCACTAATCATTAGAGAAATGCAAATCAAAACCATAATGATGTATTACCTCACACCGGTCAGAATGGCTATCATCAAAAAATCTAGAAACAATAAATGCTGGAGAGGGTGTGGAGAAAAGGGAACACTCTTGCACTATTGGTGGGAATGTAAATTGATACAGCCACTATGGAGAACAGTATGGAGGTTCCTTAAAAAACTAAAAATAGACCATATGACCCAGCAATCCCACTACTGGGCATATACCTTGAGAAAACCATAATTCAAAAAGAGTCTCGTACCACAATGTTCACTGCAGCTCTATTTACAATAGCCAGGACATGGAAGCAACTTAAGTGTCCACTGACAGATGAATGGATAAAGAAGATGTGGCACATATATACAATGGAATATTACTCAGCATAAAAAGAAACAAAATTGAGTTATTTGTAGTTAGGTGGATGGACTTAGAGTCTGTCATACAGTGTGAAGTAAGTCAGAAAGAGAAAAAAAATACCATATGCTAACACATGTATATGGAATCTAAAAAAAAAAAAAGTCATGAAGAACCTAGGGACAGGACGGGATTAGAGACGCAGACCTACTAGAGAATGGACTTGAGGACATGGGGAGGGGTAAGGACTGTAGGACGCAGACCTACAAGAGAATGGACTTGAGGGGGAAGGGTAAGCTGGGACAAAGTGAGAGAGTGCCATGGACATATATATACTACCAAACGTAAGGTAGATAGCTAGTGGAAAGCAGCCGCATAGCACAGGGAGATCAGCTCCGTGCTTTGTGACCACCTAGATGGGTGGGATAGGGAGGATGAGAGGGAGATGCCAGAGGGAGGAGATATGGGGATATAAGTATACATATAGCTGATTTGCTTTGTTATACAGCAGAAACTAACACATCATTGTAAAGCACTTATACTCCAATAAAGATGTATTAAAAAATAAAAAATAAGTCATATTTATTAAAATATATGATTTAATTTGAAAATTCAACAGACAAAACCAGCCTATATGAAAACAAATTGTTGATGAGAAATGTACAGTGATAGCAAAAGTCTTTTTTAATTAAAAAATAATGCTTCAAAATTGAAGGAATTTTACATATAAATTTGATAGAACCAATATCTCAAAAATTTTAATCCTATTTTTGTCACTCACTTATACAAAGCAGAAAAAGCATTTGTAAAAGTAAATAATTATTTTGGGGAAAGACAATCTTATATTCCGAATATGTTAGCAATTTGGCTTATTTCTAGGTGTTAACAAAACTGTAGGATCTGGTGGACTTAGCATCTTAAAGTAATAATTGAATGGCTTTACAGGTATTTTTCAGAATAAGACATTAATCAGAAGTCTAGATGTAAGACTAAATGAATTTATTATTATTTTAAAACACATTCCCATGTTTCAACATAATTGAAGTAGATGTGGAGTTTTGGTTCCTAATTTTTTCCAATATTTTTATAAGGTCTTGCCTAAATTTAACGTTATGATTTTAGTTAAACTAAATTTGAATGGATTACATTCAACCTCAACAGCAAAAACTTTGAGATCCAAATCATGTCGCCGAAAACCTGGTCAATGACATGACAGTGGTATTTGGCCATTGATTACACTTAATTAGAATACCAGGTCAGCCTTGGTAAATATAACAAGTAAACGTTATATGTTTATTTTTTTCTAAAAATCTCAGGCAGACTCTGAAGGCTTCAAGTTTGACATTCAAGATTTGGTAAATAATTCAAATATTACTGTTGAAGTCAATGGATCCTCAACTAGATCTAAAGTTTGTTGAGTAACTTTTTCTTGGATTCTGTGCTCCAATAAACTCTTCTTTTCACACAACCGAATTTGCTTTGACTTTGTGTCACTTATAAAACAAACAACTTTAGAGGTCACACAGGAAAAATCAAGATCAAATAATCAAGGGGGAAAGAAACTGCATATTAGAGCCTAAGGGCTAATCAACAATAATCAGAAAAAAGCTGCTGATAACTTCCAGAATTAGGAAGGATTTGAACAACAGGTAGATAAATGGTGTTTGTTTGTGACTGAAAGAGGGGGTAGATGCTTTGAGGTATGGATTCAGGGACTGCTGTTGACTCTATCCATCCTTTCTTCAAAGGACACTTCCCCTCCCAGAACTGAGAATCCCTCTGACCTTGACAAAAATTTATTCAGAGGGCGTTTTGCCTAGTTATTAATTCACTTTGGCGTAGCAATTGCTGCATCTGGTAATCTTCCTAACCTTAGCCAGCTTGATTGCTAGCAGAGAATTCTAGCAGGGTGGAGGAAAGGAAAGGGGATAAACATGGTGAGAATCAACACTTTGCTGAAAATATTTTGGCACTCTTAAACACTGCCAAATTATTAGCTCTACTGTTTTCATTTTCTCTCTCAAAATATTATTTTGTGACTGTTATGTAACTGCAAGATGCAAAGCAAGAAACATGAAGATATCAAAGAACACTTTCATTGAGTTACTAAGATTATTTTAACTCAAACTTAAAAAAATAAAACAGTAGGAATTTTTTTAAAGTTAATTTCATTTTAATGCCCTTAATTGGGCTTTTTCTGGAATTGGCAGTGAAAATGTAGGCTTGGAAATCTCACTTCAAAGTGGGTCTGTATAAACTATTTTCAAAAAAGAATTGTCACCAAATTCTTAAATTTATTGCATTAGATATTTATTAACCCATCATTTCTTTTTACTACAGCTTCTCCAAGAACACACAGAACAGGCAGAGGAGGAGATATATTATAGTGTAAAGAGCACTGTGTTCTACTTTTGACCTGTCAGGGATTAGACCTGTGACCTTGGACAAGTTATTTAAGCTTTCTGAGTCTTAATATCCTCTTCTAAATATTGCAGACTTTTTTTTTTTGCGGTATGCGGGCCTCTCACTGCTGTGGCCCCTCCAGTTGCAGAGCACAGGCTCCGGATGCGCAGGCTCAGCGGCCATGGCTCACGGGCCTAGCCGCTCCGCGGTATGTGGGATCTTCCCGGACCGGGGCACGAACCTGTGTCCTCTGCATCAGCAGGCGGACTCTCAACCACTGCGCCACCAGGGAAGCCCTATATTGCAGAATTTGATACCTGCTCCAAACGGTTATTTTAAAGGCTATTTGAGTTAACAAGTCTAAAGCGTTAGTATAAGACTACACATAATACATGTTAAAAATGGAGGAAACTGGGGAAAGAATTCACAGGGTATCTCTGTACTACTTTTAATTGCAAATCAATCTATAATTATTTCCAAATAAAATATAGATTCCCGATTAATACATATTGAATACACTTGTCCCCTTCCTCTTTTCCAAAAACACACACAGATATCTCTGTAGCATGATACAGATACAAGAAAGCCCCCATAAACATGTGTTTTATTACTCTTTAGAAACAAAATTCAAACATTTTAAAAGTTTTGCCATATTATCCAGCAATACAACAACTATGAAGGATAGAAGAATAAATTTGGGTAATAAGAAAAGGCAGTTTTTAAAATAATCCAGCCATCAGGAGACCTATAGGTGCTGCATGAATGCCACACCCCAGTTATGTCTATGCCTTTTTAAATTATAACACTAAGAGTTGGATGCTTACCGTGTGCCAAGCATGATGCTATGTGCTTAAGTTACACTAGCTCATCTAATACTTAAAGCAATGCTGTGAAGAACTGTTACTTTTTACATATTACCGATGCAGAAATTGAGGCTCAGAGATGGTAAGTAATTTCCCAAGGTCACATAGGCACTAAGTCGCAGAGCCTGGGTTCAAATCCAGGCAGTCTACTTTCAGGGTCTAGTGCTTTTCATATTATACCACTTCCCCTAGATAGACAATCCTGGGTTTCCCTAACCAAATGCCATCCCCAAGGCACTGCTGATGCCCACACATTTGCTCCCCTTTGTTAGCTGCATGGACCATGTACACGGTGTGCAATAAGTTCTCAGATTCCCTCCTGAGAAAAGGTTTTAGGGGATACTGAGCAGGCAAAGTGAGAGCCCAGGTAGTCTGAGAGGATAAAAAGCAGGTACAAAACAAGAATTAAAAGGACAGAAAATGCAGGGTAAGCTTCCCACAGCATCATGAGATTTTGGAGTAGAAGGAACAAGAATATCGAGACTAAAAGTCACACTGCTCGTGAGTCAGAAGTCACATCTGTGGGTCTTGTACGACCTACTTGGAGGTCTTCAAGTAGACAGATCCAGGCAGGTTAGAGAAGAATATGAATCCTGAGAGGAGCAGAATATACAGCTCTCTAAGAGTGAGGGCCATTTCAGTATAGTAATGAACTGTGTTTACTGGAATGATAGAAAAATACATCACAAGTTCCCAAAACTTTCAGGAAAGATGAAAGTCAGTTGAAGGAAAAGATAAGCAGGTTTTAACCACAAGAAGTAAGACTTAAACACAGTTTCAAACCTGTTAGTTTGGGACCTGAGTGATGGGCAGGCTAGTCCATGGTGCATTTAACAAAGTTCTTAGACTCTCCTTGTGGTGAGCTGGGGAGCTGGTGAGGATTTATGATAGAAACTGGTTAAACGAGCATAATAAGAATATACTGTACCTATAGAATAAATAATATTTCAAACACATGGAGTATAAGTAAACATAGGGAAATCTGAATAAGATCAGTGGACTATACCAATATCAATATCCTGGTGATGATATAAACTAGAATTTTTGCAAGATGTTAAAAATGGGGGAAACTGAATAAAGGGTACACAAGATTATCTCTGCATTATTTCTTAAAATTGCATATGAATCTACAATTAGTTCCAAATAAAATGTCCAATTAAAAAATATAGGTTCCCTGGGCATACAGAGAACCTACCTCAACATAATAAAGGCCATATACAGCAAACCCACAGCAAACATCATTCTCAATGGTGAAAAACTGAAAGCATTTCCTCTAAGATCAAGAACAAGACAAGGATGTCCACTCTCGCCACTATTGTTCAGCATATCATTGGAAGTCCTAGCCCCAGCAATCACAGAAGAAAAAGAAATAAAAGGAATACAAATTTGAAAAGAAGAAATAAAACTGTCAATGTGCAGATGACATGATACTATATAGAGAGAATCCTAAAAATGCCACCAGAAAACTACTAGAGCTAATCAATGAATTTGGTAAAGTAGCAAGATATAAAATTACTGCACAGAAATCTCTTATATTCCTTTACACTAATGATGAAAAATCTGAAAGGGAAATTAAGGAAACACTCCCATTTACCATTGCAACAAAAAGAATAAAATACCTAGGAATAAACCTACCTAGGGACAAAAGACCTGTATGCAGAAAACTATAAGACACTGATGAAAGAAATCAAAGATGATATAAACACATGGAGAAATATAACACATTCTTGGGTTAGAAGAATCAATACTGTGAAAATGACTATACTACCCAAAGCAATCTACAGATTCAATGCAATCCCTATCAAATTACCAATGGAATTTTTTACGGAACTAAAACAAAAAATATTAAAATTTGTATGGAGACACAAAAGACCCCGAATAGCCAAAGAAGTGTTGAGGGAAAAAAACGGAGCTGAAGGAATCAGACTCCCTGACTTCAGACTATACTATAAAACTACAGTAATCAAGACTATATGGTACTGGCACCAAAACAGAAACATAGATCAATGGAACAGGATAGAAAGCCCAGAGGTAAACCCATATATCTATGGTCAACTAATATATGACAAAGGAGGTAAGGATATACAGTGGAGAAAAGACAGTCTCTTCAATAAGTGGTGCTGGGAAAACTGGACAGCTGCATGTAAAAGAATGAAATTAGAACACTCCCTAACACCATACACGAAAATAAACTCAAAATGGATTAGAGACCTAAATGTAAGACCAGACATGATAAAACTCTTAGAGGAAAACATAGGAAGAACACTCTTTGACATAAATCACAGCAAGATCTTTTTTGATCCACCTCTTACAGTAATGGAAATAAAAACAAAAATAAACAAATGGGACCCAATGAAACTTAAAAGCTTTTGCAAAGCAAAGGAAACTACAAACAAGATGAAAAGGCAAACCCTCAGAATGGGAGAATATATTTGCAAACGAATCAACGGACAAAGGATTAATCTCCAAAATATATAAACAGCTCATGCAGCTCAATATTAAAAAAACAACCCAATCCAAAAATGGGCAGAAGACCTAAATAGACATTTCTCCAAAGAAGGCATACAGATGGCCAAGAAACACATGAAAAGCTGCTCAACATCACTAATTATTAGAGAGATGCAAGTCAAAACTACAATGAGGTATCACCTCACACCAGTTAGAATGGGCATCATCAGAAAATCTACAAACAACAAATGCTGGAGAGGGTGTGGAGAAAAGGGAACCCTCTTGCACTGTTGGTGGGTATGTACATTGATACAGCCACTATGGAGAACAGTACAGTGGTTCCTTACAAAACTAAAAATAGAATTACCATATGACCCAGCAACCTCACTACTTGGCATATACCCAGAGAAAACCATAATTCAAAAAGACATATGCACCCCAATGTTCATTGCAGCACTATTTACAATAGCCAGGTCATGGAAGCAACCTAAATGTCCATCGACAGACGAAGGGATAAAGAAGTTGTGGTACATATATACAATGGAATATTACTCAGCCATAAAAAAGAGCGAAATTGGGTCATTTGTAGAGACGTGTATGGATCTAGAGACTGTCATACAGAGTGAAGTAAGTCAGAAAGAGAAAAACAAATATCGTACATTAACGCATATATGTGGAACCTAGAAAAATGGTACAGATGAACTGGTCTGCAGGGCAGAAATAGAGACACAGATGTAGAGAACAAACGTATGGACACCAAGGGGGGAAAGTGGCATGGGGGTGGGGTGGTGTTGTGATGAACTGGGAGATTGGGATTGAGTATATACACTAATATGTATAAAATGGATAACTAATAAGAACCTGCTCTATAAAAAAATAAATTAAATAAAATTCAAAAAAAAAATGTTCAATGAGAGCATTCAAAAATATATATAGGTTCCTGATTGAAGTATAAGATGCCAATCCTTAGCATAGTGATAAATATTAGTGGAATAAGTGAATGAATAAATTATTTACATCATCAGGTCATTTTGCGTTATGCTGTAAGGTCACCCTATAAAAATTGTTTTTTTTCATCTTCCCATTTAGCATCATTCCTGGGCTATTGGAATAGATCTCAAATTGGTCTTATTGTTTGCAATGTCCACTTTGCACATGACTACCAGATATTTTTTTTTTCTAAAACACAATTTTGATGACTCCTCCGTATCTCTTAAAAGCACCAATGATTCCTCATTGTCTATAGAATAAAATTAAATAAATTCAACCTAGCATTCAGAATTCCTATCTTTCTGGATTCCTGCCCCAATATTTCTTATGAATTTTTCACTCCAGACAAGTAAATCAACTTCTTATTGCCAGCAGATGCCTTAAGCTCACTTTCTTCTGTAAGCTTTCTATTCAGACACACCTGGACTCATTCCTCATGTTGGCCTTTATTTTCTAAGTGATCTCAGAGAAGTCTCTTGTTCTCCCAGTCTTAGTTTATTCAACTGAAAAGTGGGTATAATTGCTTCCAGAACTTTATGAGGAATGAGATAATATATTCCAAATTCTGAACATAATGCTTATTACATACCATATTAGTAAAGAGTCATTTTCTTACTACTTTTTATGTTATAATTAAACTTATCAGCCCCTTTTCTGCCCACTGTGGTCCTTCTCTCAGGGTACATTTTACCTAGCAGCCTCCACTAACTTCTCTAAATCACTTTTATCTTTGATAATCATTTATTTAGAAAAAAAATCTGTTATTAGAGAAAGAAATGATTTTCCTTAAAGAATTCCAGCACCATCTTCTTTTGCAGGAAAACTTCGTACAGCTCAACCTCACACCTACACAATGTCAATTCATAAAATAAAAAGTACCAGCACCCCATTGGGTTGGAATATGATGGGAATAGGAACAACATATTGGTGTGTTTTTTCAAGCAGAAAAAGAAAAAAGTGGTTGCTGAATGAATAGCATTGAACAAACATTGAGACAGCCATTCAGCTTTCCAGTATTACCATGTGGCCTGCTTGAGGGCTATTTCAAGAGATACTGAGGAGATATGGCCTGCATAAATCCAAAGAACAGTTCAAACATAAATGGTGTCTGTATGAATGAAGGAACTGAGATCTCCTGATGTAGGAGCTATAAATCTAGATAAGTAAAATAATATTTAATTGTCCTCTTACCAAAACAGGACTAAAAGACAGACAGCCCTCCTCTCTATTCTTTCCAGGCTATCTTGCTCACATACCTTCTCCTCTCCTGAGTGAAAGGAAAGAAGGATGTCATTGTCGTGAACTCTTTCTCAACCTAGACATCCTGCTACTTTTCCGGGAGTTGACAGTCAAGAGGAGTATGAGGTGCACAGAGGAACAAAGAAGTCTTCAGAGAGGTTTATGTTATTTTTTTTTAAAAGCCACTTAAGATGTCCTATAACCCAGGGACAAAGAGATGAACTGTGCATCTGGGAGGAGCATTTTGCAGGAAAAAGGCTTTGACCAGGGTTGAGAGACCTGGGTTCTGCCACTGGCTTTGCCATTACTGACTCCCTGGGTCTCAGTTTCTTCACATGTAGAGTCAGGAATTGGACCAGGTCCCCTCAAGGCCTTTCAATAATGACATAATCAGCCTCACATTTTTGGCCCTTGATTATGCCCACATGTCCCAAAGGGTCAATTATGTTTCATAAGAAAGAAAAATAAGGAATTCCTCATAATCTTAATTACAAATTTATTAGTTGAAAACTGAACTGAAGAGAGAAAGGGTAAGGCTCAAAAGAGATGCATAATACAGAAGGGATACCTGCAGAGCAGAACAAAAAGGAATCAAATCAGTTAGAAGCGTTAGACGTTAGGAACATGGGCTCTGCTCTCAAACAGTTGGAGGACTTTTCTGAAAGCATAAGACAAACAGAGAACCCTGTGTGCTGGCTTGGAGGAAAAGACTGGCTTTCTTCCTAAAACATTAGAATATGACTGCGATGAGAAATAACCCTGAGCCTGGGGAGCCACATGAAGCAAAGTTAAGCAGTGATCAAAGAGGCACTAGGTGATTTTTTTCCCCTCCTGTGATGTCCAGGAAGAAGTTTACTCTATAGATTGCTCATTTACTTGCTCACATTTTGAGAGTGTGCTTTCTCCATCAAGGCATTTGGAAAAAGATAAGTCATGATGTTTGATTCCTTTACGATCTTCAGTGCAGTGCTTGCCCGAAAGTAACAAACTCCCCATCCTTTCAAAGAACTTAATTTTGTTGTCAGGTTTTCTTCGCAAAACATCTTGGCAAGAACTGTGGGAAAAAGATTATCCAAAGGAACAGTGGATGGCAGTATTGGTTTGCAACTCCAAAGCAGAAAGCAAGGAAAACTACTGTTTTTTAAAGAAGAGAAGTAGCATATTCTCAATCTTGTGAAACAGCTTCACATGGGCATGGGTCTAAAACCAAGAAAAGTTCATATTTGCAGTTTCAAAACTTGTTAAAGCAACTACATCAGATGATTTGAGAATCTTGCGTTACAAAATATGGAGAAGGAAAATGATCACCCAGCAAAAATGATGGCCTGTTTTAATTCGAAGTTTTACATAATCATTCACAGTATCTAAATAGTAGTTAACATACAGAACTAGCCAGTAAATAGACTATGACCAAAAAACACAAGCGGTATAATATTTAAAGTACAGTAGCAATCCTATGTCTTTTGTGGGAGTGGAAAAATTTAGATTAAAAGAAAGAGAGGCTAGGATGGAAAGGGGAGTAGAATGGAGTACAAACAGGCGGCTTGTTATGAATTTTATTTTTAGTGATGAATATACATGTTTCAGTATTTAAATAGCACCTGTCCCTTAGGGATGCAGTTTATTATTTTTGCCTAATTCTTCTCCTTTTGAGGATCTCATATCTGCTTTTGTACACTGTTCTGAACACTCATTTGTTCATGCATGTATTCCTTCATTCATTAACAAATACCTTTGAACATGCATGAAATGCGAGGAACTAGGGATATAGGTGACCTAGGAGGGAAAATAGACATGTAAATAGAAATACCATGCAATATGGTATGTGATAGCTAAGTGGTTTATGGAATTGTCGCAGATTGGTGGAGTGAAAACATGATATAGTTTTTATTCGCAAACCATTGTCCTTTTCAGTATGTCAAATTGCCCTATCCTATGGATATGTACTAAATCACATCTTGGGCAGATTTCAAACTCTCTTGAACACTTCCAGTTATTAAAGTTGTAACTTTTCATTTTCAGCTACTATCCTCTTTAAAACTTCTTTTTTTTGACCACATTTAAATACTCATTTACCTACTGCAGCTAAGGTTTATGGCTGCAGGGATCTGAAGAAGGAAAGGGTAGGTTTCCCTTTCTAATTCCTCTTTCTTCACCTTGACCTTATTGCAGGGGCTGAAGGTTTTCATGATCTGCTCTGGGACACATGCTTCATCTGAGACATATCTCCTTCCACTTTCCATTTTCCAGGCCTAATTCTATGGGTATCTTTCCAGGCTGCCTATCTCTGTTTTTCTGGCTGCTGTGGACCTCTGTGTGCAGTTAAGCAGCTCCAGCTCAATTTTTTCCAAATCTTCCAACTCCTGCCCCCAGCAAAAAACACACAGCTTCTTTCTGAGTCCTTTGAGCCAAACTCTAGGGCTGTGTGATGCCCACTGGCCTGTTGAGAACTCACACACCTTTACGGATGACAGAGGATGCTCTGCACAGAGGATGCTCTGCCTCTGTTCCTCTGCTGTGCGCTGTCATCTCTTTCTTTCTAATGGCTTTTGTCCTACCCAGGTAGATGCTTGGCAAATGAACAAGTCAGCTGCCCAGCCAAATGACCAACTGAGAAATGAGATGCCAATCTCCATTCTTGCGGGCATCCTCAATCTTCTGGAACTCCTCTCACATAGCTCTACATTATAAAGACTACATCTTCAGAAGTGATGGTACATGGCATAAAGAAGAATAAGGTGAGGCTGTGGCAATGAGGATGGTGAACTATTGGATGAGGAATAAGAAAAAATGATGCTGAGTATGATGCCAATGTTTCTAGCAGTGGAGACTTCGTGGATAATGACATCATTTTCTAAGAGAGGAAAGAGGGCACAGGAACATTTTGGGATGGGAAGGTAATACGTTCAGTTTTGGACATAAGATGATTGCTATCCAGCCAGAAATGGACTAAATGGAATGTTAATTAGAACTAAAAAATAAATAAAATTTACAACGTAAGTTGGAAGAGTTTCTAAATCCAAAGGGAGAATCTAGGCTTTCATGAATACGCAATAAGAAAACACAAAAAGAACAGGGTGGGCAGAGTACTGAAATTTCTGATTTTTCAGATGTCTGAAAGATCTCAGGATGTCCATGGACTAAATGCAACCTTATGAGAATTGGCAAACAAGATCAAATTCAAAAGTAAATCATTCCAAACAAAGAGATTAGGGAACAGGAGAATTAAAAAAAAAAAAGTATTTTCAATTTAGCAGTCCAAAAATAACAGGAGAAAAAGGTGGGTCAAATAATAAAAGACATGAGAAGAAACTATTCATTCTAAAATAGCTTATATTTAGACTTTTTTCAAAAGTCCATTAAAGAAGGCAACAAACACAAGAACAGGCAATAAAAAAAAACAGTAAAGATATCACAAAAATAGCTTCAAATAACCATGAGCAAGGAAATGCTCGGGAAAATATACAAGTGACAAATCACTGGCTGTTAAAAGAAAAACAAAACAAAACAAAACAAAACTTGGGATTTGAAGGTATTCTACAAATCTCATTCAATGTCTTCATTGGATAGATGAGGAAATCAAACCCCAGGCTGTGTACATGAATTGCATAACTAGTGAGGAAAAGAAGATCAGGAGAATTCAAATCTCTTGAGTCCAGGGCCAGCCAGCTCTTTTCCACCAGCCATCAGCATTACCCTTCACTAACCAATTTAAAGTGTCACTAAAGGCCACCCTCAGAAACCCATGAGGCATCTTTGAGATGAACCAGTGCAATGGCCCCCTTTCTAAAAAGACAATTTTTAAGAGTAGTTTAAGTCTACAACAAAACTGAGCAGAAAGTACAGAGATTTCCCATGAACCTACCTCTTGCTCACACACATACATAGTCTCCCCCATAATCAACATTCACTCATCAGAATAGTACACTTTTTTTTACCAAGAATGAGCCTACATTGGCCCCATAATAATCACCTCAAATCCATAGTTCACCTTAGGGTTCACTCTTGGTGTTGTATATTCTACAGGTTTGGATGAATGTACAGGGACATATATCATTACAATATCATATAGAGTATTTTCACTGCCCTAAAAATCCTCTGTGCTCTGCCTATTCATCACACCCTGCACCCCAACTCTGGCAACCACTCATCTTTTTATTGTCTCCATAGCTTGACTTTTCCAGAATGTCATATTTTTGGAATCACACAGTATGTAGCCTTTTCAGATTGGCTTCTTTCACTTAGTAACATGTATTTAAGGTTCCCAGTGGCTTCCTTTTTGAAGAAAGAGTAAAGAAATCTAGGGAGTCTTCCCAACCATGCCCACCCTGGATACTCCATGACATTAGAAATTCCTAAACAATGTCACCAACCTGCTTACTTGATTATAAAGAAAATATTGTTCAAGTCTGTAGGAAGTACACACAGACATTTTTGAAAGATTGCTTGGTACATTATTATGACTAGTTTCTATTCCTACTGTTTATTAAAAATTATATTTCTGAGCAAAATGGAGGGTTTTAGTAAATCACCAGCAGAAGCAGTCATGATGGTCCTTGTTTATATTTGTATCATTTAATATAGGAAAGAGTCTCTATAATTCTTGATGAGATTGTGACACGGAAAGAAAAATAGTAGCCATGGCCCGGGATTCTTATGATTATCACTGATTCTGTCAATAATTTTCTGTATTTAAATATCAAGTAAAAGAGCAAAATACTTAAGAATGCCACAAGTGGCTGCCTCCCATGATTTTTGTGTGTCTGTTTGGTAATTCAGTTCTACAGTGTAAATAGCTGGCAGCAGCAGTGTTGTGTGCTAAATATCTCTTTACAAAATGCTAGAAAACTGGAGAATTACTAACAATTAAGGGTTGGTACACACAAGTGGCCAAAATTGCAGTTTACAAAAGAATGATAATTGCTCAAGAAGATAGGATTGATGCATATAATTGGATTTGGTCATTTAATTTTTTCATGTGTTTGCATTCCCTTAAATGGATGCACGCAGTTGCTATATGAATTAACAGGCATCATTTTGTATCCCAGCTTTCCTTCCTACACCCTTGCCCCTAACCTTCAGTGTCAACTACACTCAGAGCTTTTACTTTCTATTTGACTTCTTTATCAAAGCTTTCTTTTCTTTTTTGGACTCTGATAACATTGGTGATATAGTTAGACAGCAAATTTCCAAATGCAAGAGAGTTATAAATATTTACATTAATATCCATACAGTGGAACAATACTTGATTATATTCAATTACTGACCAGTGGCAAGACCAGATTTCAAAGTGTGGTGTGAGGACCACAGGTTGTATTAATGTTTGTAGTATTGCAATGTTTATTCCTTTATGAGTATCATCAATTAACCATTGCTGCATTTGTTCCCATCAAGATTGTAACTGTTCTTAACATTCATTCTGGTGAACAGACCCATGGTTTTCAAGAAAAAACATAAATGACTGCCCAGATGGCAACTTTAACAGGTGTCATAGACAGCATACTGTGGAGGTGTAACAAAACAAAAATTGTTGGAGAAGCACAGGTTATCGAGACAAGATAATGACTGATCTTTTAAAAAAGTTGACCACCATAGATTTTTTCTTGCTATTTTTTTCTTCTAAGATGAATAAGTCTCAATGTTAGCACTGTAGGCGAACCAAAGAATATTTCCTCATACTTGCCAATTTGAATAACAGGTTTCATATACCTGATCAGTTCTATCACATTTCTGGCAAATTACAAACTATTTCTCTATTACATCTACATGATTTTGAACATTTGGAAAACAACTGAAATTTGGATGGATTAGGTGAATTGACTCCATCTCCAAGAACCATGGAATTATCTGTGCAAAGAGCATCTTGTTTAAAAGTGTCACCTGCACACCTGAAATCTTGAAGCCTTTTTTTATGCAAAATCTTGTTAAAATCTGAACTTTCCCAGAATGAATAAAATCTTCATCCCTTAAAAGCCAACTCCAAATGGGTGGAAAAGGAGCGCTGATGAGGAGGAAAGAATACTGAAAGATATAGAGAAGGTTGGGGATTACTGATTGGGGTTTAGGATGCTGCAAGCGGACCACAGGGACTCGTCTTCTGCAAGCACTCATTTCAATGTTCTAAGCCCTTGCACTTGAATGAAGCCCTTGCATATCCTCCTCCAAAGTGCTGTTTTAGACACCATCCTCATGGTTTCTCATCACAAAACTTGCCTGTTTCCAATCACTCCACTTACCCCAGCACCACCACCAATCTTCTCGCCTAGAAAGGAAAGAAAATCAATTTGTATGTCAAATACGACTTTGGCCATTTCATCCCAAAGTTCTGTTAATACAAGATAATAATCAAGTCAGTTATTAATTTTACTTTAAGACTATGTACCCAGAGCTGGTGTTAATGATTTCTCTATTATATTTTTGCTGTGCTCACTTTTGTGACTCAAATATAGTTGAAATAGTTATCAAGGTTGTGAAAGGTAGCTCAGAGGAGCAAAGATAAACAATCAATATTTCTCATCCTATTTGGCAAGCCTGGCATAACTGAGACAACTTACACAGGTAGAGGGAATAAAGATCACTTGAGATTTACCCTGAAAAAGTCAAAGTATACGGATATTCAAAAGAAAGAGACGCAACAAGTTAGTACTGAAAAGCTCTCAGTATATGATTTTCTTGGGCATCCTAAGTTGGGCTACATTATTAGAGATTGTGTTTACAAGTTAGAAAAGACTCTTTCTTCTTACCACTTATAAAAGCATAGTTAAAACACTAACTTGCCACAGATTTACCAAAAAAAAAAAACAACCCAAAACAGTTTAAAATGAGAAAAATAAATAACTTTGATTAGAGGAATTGAACCATAATGAAAACATACAGAACTAAATGTAGCTTGAATAGGTGGATACTGAGGGAGGGTATGACTAGTCAACCAATTTTTGAAAGGATCAGAGAAGAAATGGAGCAACTGAGTCAGGGAATACTCAGACTGTGTATTAAGAGGTATTTTCTAACACTGTTTCTAACATTGATGTTTGTTGGACTCTGGGAAAATTACTCTTTCAAAGGAAATGGTGGAAACCCTTTTTCTTACCTCATTTAAATTGGATTGGATCAAGCTTTCCCTCTGGGGATATACGTCTATTTGGACAGACTGTCGGTAGATGATTCTCATAAATTGTTTTTACTCCTGATTTATCTGAACCAAAAATTCTAGGGCGTCTGGTCATTGATTCTAAAAATAATTTCTCCTTCAATATGTTAACTCTTTTATCTCTTCTCCATCCCCATGATCTACTTTTGAAAGAAATATAAAGGAAATATAGTACTATTTCATTATTTTCCAAGAGTAAAATGAACCAAATAAATAAAAGTATTTGAAAGTGGTGCATTTTTGCTTTGGAATACTCTTTGAATGAAAATTTACGTCTATTAAATAAAAACTAGACATTTGACTATTATTACCGTAAATATAATGCTGAAGTGATATAGAATTCAGCTCTAGTTACAAAATCATCTATTAAACTAATCACTCAGAAAGACCTCCATCCAAATGCTGTTATTATTACATAACATTTGTGGTGAAACCTAAAATTTTATTTCACATACTTAATAAAAGTATTTATTATTTATACAATTTTATTTATAGCTAATAGAAGCATAATATATAAAATACACTTACAGTCTCTATGTCTTAAATATTATTTTTATAATAGTGATAATAATTTTGACATTTAATGAGCTAAGATGCTATCAATGTATTAGTTACAACACACTGTGTTATTTCCTTGGGCTTTACATAGCTTTTCTACATAAACAATAGGAAATTTTCAGAGACACAAAAAGGAAATTTTGTTTGTTTTGGAATGGATTACAAATTCTGTGTGTTGAAATAAAAATAGCAAGTAGTATTCCCACATTTGCCCTTCAACCTAAAGTCCCGTGCTATGGTTTGTGAGAAAAGGAGATTTCTCAAATATGAGAAATATGAAAAATTCCCAGGTAAGATGAGTGATTTTGATGGGGACAGCATTACCAAAATAACTTAGGACCCCAAATGAAGGATCATGTCTTATAACCAAACAATAATTGACTGAGGTTTAACATCTATATGTGTTGCTGGTAGAGAAGTTGTCTGGGAAGCCACTGTCCGTGTCTTCTTGTTGACCAGCCTGAACTGAGAACATTTGATCATTCCAGGGAAAGAGCAGGCTTGTTGACATAAAACATTTTCAATAGACCTGAGCACAATGATGCTATTTGCCTCCTTTTTAAAATGAAATGCTCAGTAATCTAGGGGGCTTCTAATCTGTTTACCAGCCGTACTGATGAGCTAGATTTATTTAACTGTTATCACCAACCTGACCTATGTTACAATGACAGATAATGTTTTAATGAACAAAATTATTATCTTTCTCAGGCTTTGCTTTTCTATGAAAAGAGAAATTTATGTTCAAAGATTCCACTTTTCCCTACTCTTTAAATGTAAATATGTCAGAGATATATTAAAATGGCATTCAATATAGACTACTATTTTTAAAACAAAGTTGTCATTTGACTCCTGGTGAATTCCTCGTAAATTCAGGACTGAATAAAGAGATCAGATTACATTAAATGCATTTTGGTATCTATAACTTTCTGCAATGAATTAAAACTGGCTGATCGTGTCTCCGGTGCATTTCATTTTACGTTGATTCATGTACTGTAATATAACCTTCAAAATTCCCTTATGCCAACAAACTCACTCAGATATGCTGAGTGCAAGAGGAGATTAAAGTGGCTATAAGATTGAAAACTGTATGAAGGCATCAGATAATGCAGTAGAGGTATAATGAAAGTGTAAACAAAGCGGGTAAATGTAAAAATTACTGTTCATATAATCCACTGCTGAATTCAATGGAGACTTTAGCTCCCTGCCAAATATATATTAATACCAAACAAATTGGCAAGATCAATACACCAAGCCTGTTTCATTCTTATTAAAGTATTTTTCTCTTTGAAACTAAGCATAAGTAAGGCATGTCATTCTCCTTTGGAAAATGTAATATTTCCCCCAGTAGGAATTTAACATTCAGGTATACTCAGACTCCCAGATCGGAGAAACTCACGTCAGATGATTTTCCTCCAATCTTTAAAATTGAAGTTACTTACAGAAATAAGCTTTTATATTTTCCTGAGCAGGAGCTTTTTGTTTCTGCATTGTGAAAGGCAATCCATCCTTTAAAGGCTCTTTAAGCTGGCAAAAAAAAAAAGAAAGCATTATTACTGAGCTAGGAGCCTCTATTGTTTCAGTAGTAGCTAGAGTCATGGATGAATGCTTTCAACAGTAGTTAAAAGAGATAATGAGTCTTTAACCATACAAAATCAGAGCCTTGTGTGCCTAGTGAAGCCTGACACAGGCTCCAGCTTGCAGCTAGCAAGGAAAGCTCATCCGCTATCTGTTTTATAGGCCAAAAATACCCACAAAGTTCCTCCTTGGAAAACTGTATATCCTTTAAGATAGGATCAGTGGTGTTTGTCTGTTAGATTAAACTGTTCTGAGATGCAAACCAAAATAAGACAATAAGGCTATATTCTATCCTTTTCCATACATCTCTTTAAAAGCTTAAGGTAAATACTCCACCTTAAAAGAAGCATCTTCTAATTTATTCCAGACTTTTTCAAGAGCAATTTCCTTTATTTTTCTTCCTCTCCACCAAAACTACAAACAAGAAACTCCAGAGTCACCCGCTTGGGTACATCCTCTGCTATGCTGACCAGATGGTAGATTACTTGGCTCAATTGAGAGAGATTTTTGTCCACCAAATATTAGGAAACTGGTTTGGATCTCAGCTGTGTAAATGTGTTAAGTCCCAGCTAGAAACTTCTGGGAAGCAGTGGGAAAAAAACCCCTACTCCATGAACACAAGCCAGGCTCCTTGATGTTAAATCAGATTTGCTTCTGAAAGGATTGGCATGTCTGATATGATTAGGAAGCTTCAGTTGTGCTGATTATAAATTAAAATTAAGAAAAACAGATTGATCTGGAAAATAAGAAACATAGGAGCACATTGCTGCACTCTACTCTTTGCAATGATGCTTTAAAAGTGATGGATATGGGAATTATTTATTGTAGGAATCCTAACTAGGTTACTGTATAAAGATTTGCATTCTATCATCATTGTATTAAGGTGCCAAAATCAGTTACAGAAATGAAGAAAGGAAAACACCAACATAAATTGACTTGGTATATATTTAGCATGCATTTTTCTTTCATTTTCAAAAAATGTTCATGGGTGTGAGTGAATCTGGGAGCTGGGGGAAGGTGGGATTAAGAAGGCAAACAGACCATCATTTAGTGAAAGGACCTAAATTATTCCACTGTTTTCTTTTCTGGAAAGAAATTCATTTTAGTATTTGCTCCTTTCTCATTCGTTCCCCCCCCCCCCCACCACCCCGCCACCATTCTCATTTCTAGCCATTCACCTGCTCTCTTCTAGACACATTGGTGCAGGAGAGAAAAGATCATTAAAGTTAAAATAAAGAAAGGAGATGTGGGGCATATTTAAAAGTTAAAATGTATGAAGGAGGGTGGGGGGGAAAAGACAACTGTGGTTTTTTTACTCCAAATTACTATTTCAAGCCATGTTATTATTAAGACACAAAGAAGCAATAATTGTTGACAATGTGGGCATATATTTAACTGGTTAATTTTAACTTTACGATGGTGAGGTTTCTAATCTATTACCTGGCATTAACACCAAATATGACTGTAAAGAGGTAAGTATATTCTTAGAAAATCTATCCTATCATCACCAAATAACTGGAGTTTCTTTCTCACAGAAAAATTAATTGTTAAATAGAAGAAATGTTATAATTATGCCCACCATGACAGCTTATAACCTCTCCACGAATACAGAAAATACCAGGTGACCACGTAGAAACTCAATGTCTAGAAAGAGCCATCACTTATTTTTCCCCACCGCCTCCCTCAGACTCTCTCAAGGACATTAGACAATAGATAAGGTCATGTGAACTGTTTCCTTTTTATCAGTAAGCAGGGTATATTGGATGTGGTTGGTTTTCTTAACTTTGAGTTAAGGAATCAAGGGCCACTGACAGCCTCCCCCCAAAAATGGGTAGTACTGTTTTCTTCTGGAAAAATCTTCTACCTCTATACAGCATAATTTAAAGTATCTAAAACAAATAGAGAATTTCTGAATTCTGAATTCAATACTTTGCAAAAGCACACAAGCCTAAAGATGGGCAAGACTGCAGCACTGCTTTGCAAAGCTAGTATATTGCTATTATCTGAACAACCAAAATCCAGATGCAATCTGTAACTATATTTTTTAATGTCATTTACTACTCTACATTCTGGGACTACAGTCATGAGCAAAGCAGACAAAAATCCATGCCTTACAATCTAGTCTCTAGACGAGATGCTGAGAACACAGCAGTGAGTTAAATAAAAGAGATCCATGCCCTGTACCTGGAAAAGATGAAAACTCTAAGTCAAAAAGATACATGCACCCCAATGTTCATAGCAGCATTATTTACAATAGCCAAGACACGGAAGCAACCTAAATGTATCTCCATTGAAAGATGAATGGATAAAGAAGATGTGGTATATTTATACAATGGAATATTACTCAGCCATAAAAAAGAATGAACTAATGCCATTTGCAGCAACATGGATGGACCTAGAGATTATCATACTAAGTGGAGTAAGTCAGACAGAGAAAGACAAATATCATATGATATCTCTTATATGTGGAATCTTTAAAAAATGATACAAATGAACTTATTTACAAAACACAGACTCACAAACATAGAAAACAAAATTATGCTTACCAAAGAGGAAAGGGGGCGGTATAAATTAGGAATTTGGGATTAACAGATACATACTGCTGTATATAAAATAGATAAATAACAAGGACCTAATATATAGCACAGGGAACTATATTCAGTATCTTCTAATAACCTATAATGGAAAATAATCTGATAAAATATATATGTGTGTGCATGTGTGTATAATTGAATCACTTTGCTGTACACCTGAAAAATTGTAAAAAAACCTATACTTCTATTAAATAAATAAATGAGATCTATGCCCTTATGGCACTTAAAGTCTAATGGAGATGATAGCCAATAAGCAAGTAAATACATACATACACATGTACATACATACATAACATAAAGCAGGTAGAGAGTGTGAATGTGTGAAACAAGGGCGGTGTGACAGAAGCACAGAAGAAGCTGATGTGGAAAATCAAGATTAGATGTAAAGGAGATGGAGATGTTTTGGAGATGGAAAGGTAAGACTTTAGGAATCTTTTTGAGACTCTTCTCTCATACCTCTGACAAACTTTTCAAAAAAAATACCAGTGAAATATAATTCTATCTCATTATTTTTCTAGAGTAAAATGAATCAAATAAGAACATGTGAAAGGGATGGATAGAGCTAAGAATATTTGTAAGGAGCTTTCTTTTTGATAAAACAAACCAAAACAACCACAGTTCAACATAGTAAGATAGTACTTATTCAAACAGAGTGTAGGGTTTAAAATTATTATCTAGATGATTCCAGAAATAAATAGTTTGAAGGGAAAAATATGATTAAAATTGGGGGATTGAAAGATTCAGATTATTGGCCAATATTAATCACATACTTCAGACAGATTTTCAACTACTTATGTCATATTATTGATATAGTATGCATCTTTATATAAAATATTCTTACAAAATTAGGAGCTTTGCCAAAGGTGTTGCTTCCAGTGCTCTGATTATATTTTCAGATATAATATTAAACATTTAATAGTAGCTTAAATGAAAACTAGTTTAAAAAGATATAGCAATCCATTTTAAAAATCCCATAAAATTTAAAGATGGGAAGATAGTTGGGTTGGTCGTTTTGTCATTCTATTCAGACACTTTAATTTTATATAACATCTATTCCTTAAAGGTTTTTTCTAATCTAATTTGCATGACCCAAACAGTTGGGTTTCCAACATATCTCTGGCTGTGTTACCAAATATATTTCACTGCTATAATTTTCTCTTATTACAACTTAAATAATGTAAACATGCAAACAATAGAGGTTTCCTACTATTAATAGCAAATAGAGTTACAATGAAGTAGTACAAATAAATGTATATTACCCTTAATAATAGCAATAAAATTACAAAAGCTAATTAACAAAACTGTGAAATACATAATGGGACTTAATGCTCTTTGTTTACAGTTAGACCATAACCTACAGCTTATACTCAAGAATTCCAAATTTGTTTCAAGACCTGAATGTCTGTGCTACACACAATAAAGAGAAGATAGATTGGTTTTGTTGGATCAAATAGGTGAAGAATAAAGAGATTAGTACCTTTTGTTAAAGCAAATGATTTCAAACTGATTATTTTTGCTTTACTTTCTGATCATTGAATTTGATAATATCCAATCATTTTACTATTTTTGAGCTGAATAGATCCTACAGTACCCCTGTTTTCCTTTCTATTTAAATGACATTGTTAAAAGCTTAAATGTGAACTTTTACTAAGAATCTGATTCTTTCCAGCTCTCAGAATCAACTGCCAAATAAATGAACAAATTTTTTCCTATCATCCAATGCTTTCATTTAACAGTAATAATAAATTTGCTGGTAGATAAAATGAAAGTAAATGTGTGTACTTAATCAGAAGTTTAATTATCAATCAACATCAAAAAATTTAATGAAATGTGAATATAAAACAGAACATAAAAAATATTCTCTTGCACTAATAAAAATACATATAGCTTCCTACTATATGTCCAATATCTTGTTCTGCTCTATAAAAAAGATAAAAATGAACATTCAGCTCTTATCTTTGAAGAGCCTAATACATTGTATCATTAAGGAAGGAAACGGCAGTAGTAGCAGCTGTTACAAAGGCCTTGGAAGCAAGGGCACTCGATTCTGAGTTCCCATTCTGATACCTATTATTTATGTGACTTTTCTTTTGCTGCTAGGTGTGTCAATTTTAGAAACTTTGACCTAGGGATTCAGGCTAGGTGGACTAGCAAATGAAGTCAGAAGAATCATCATGGGTCAGGAGAACTGGGAAGAGCTATGAGATTGGTAGTTCTCCTAACAATAAAGAGCAATTTTAATGAGGAACAGGGATAAATGGAAATTAGCCAAAAAGTAAACACATGTTAGCCTTTATTTTTTACTTTGAAGTCTCCACAAATCAATATTTGCATGTGTCTGAATGGATATTTTTAAAAACTAAAAATATGATATGAATTCATTAAAGTTTTCCTTAAACGATTCTCCTCTTAAATCTTAATATCCATGTCCTTCATCTCTAACTACAATTGATTATCTGCCAAAGAGTATGTGCTTCATACTCTACTGGAGAAACAACACAAGACATAGTAATATTTACCATTCTTAACATTTTGTTGTTTTGAATTATATTTCTTTAGACATCCTAGCACACATTTTATAGCTGATCTCTATGTAACTAAACATTCTATTATAATGAAAATCTCATGTGCAGACTTTCCAAAGAACATCTATACCAAAGTTGGACCAAAGACAAACTTTTGATAGACACTGGTATCCTGAAAACATCTACTATATTAATAAGATAGCCATTTCCAACGAAAACATTTGCCTTACCAGACAGCACTTAATAATACCTAGTAAAGATTATGTAAGGAGAAGTAAGTGCCCTAGCTTTGCATTTCAAGAAAGGATTTTACATGGAACAGATATAATGTTTTAGCTATCCTTGGACACCTTTTCTTCCTTAATATTTAAAATTAGCACACAATCTCTGCACTCACTCTATTTTTATTTTCAAATATATATTAAAAGTTTCAATCTCACCAAGTGTTTTGGGGAATTTATTTTTGTGGTATCATAACCTTAAATAACTTTCTATTTGTTGTTTTCCTCATTCTTTTGGCTTTACTGAACATCTTCCTTGTTCAGCTTCTTTCATATTATAATGATTACTGATTACACCTGACATAAAATAATAATGTGCAAATAAGTACTTATATTATTTTAGGACTCTTTTAGTAGCAAGCAACAGAAACCCAACCAGGGCTAGCTACAGGAGGAATGTCACCAAATCAAGGGGAGGACAGGGAAACACCACTACAGTCTGGCTCCATTTGTTGTCTCTCCTTCCCTCTATGCATCAGTTTCAATCTCTCTTATTGCAGGCGAACTGCTTCCATGTAGCCAAGCACATGCCCACTGACAGTTTCCATAGTCATTCTCACAGTTTGAACATTACCAGTTTGAAAATCCCTGGGGAAAGACTCCCATTGACCTAGTTCGAGTTCCTTGCCACCTCTCAAAGCAGCTGTTCTCAACAGGAGTCATGCATTTCCTAAGAGGCATTTTGGAAATTTGTGAGGGTACTTTTGTCTATCTCAATAATTGGGAGACGCTGTTGGCATTTAGTAGGCAGAAGCCAGAGATACGGATGCGCCACAATACAAAGAACAATCCTACAACACGAAATGTTCCAGTAATGGTTTGCCCTGGGTCACCTCATTAACACTTGGTTTTTCCTGTAACAACAACAATGAAAACTGTGCGTGAGTGGGGGTAGAGGTATGTGTGTATCTGTGTAACAAGTGTGTATAATAATACACATACACATCGTATATATGAATATCAATATATAACACATTTATCAAGATTGTCTACTGTTCTAATTAAACAATATTGCTTTCTTATTTATACTTTGCAGGTTGTAAAATTGGCTGGATGCCCTGAAATGCAATTTAAAGTGTCATATAAGTTATCATGCTCTGTTCTGTCCTTATTTACAAGAAATCCCTCCAAACAAAATTAACAAAATGGGCTCTGCTATTTCTTTGGAAGCTGTCTTCTTGTCAGTAAAGTTTACACATTTAAATGAATACTACTCTGTATAATTTTCAGATCATATTACACACTTGCAGCTGGAACAGACACTAAAAACTGCCATAAAGTATGCTCACTTTATACTTATAACAGTTGCTTTAAGAACCTTGATATTCTACATATTTCCATATTTTTCTTGTTTAAATGCACATTTTTTGAGAATTTTGGTTTTGGGTGTAAGGGATTCTTTCTCTGGATTGAGGGTGGGACAATGATTCTCATAACCTTTGGCACAAAAAGATAGTCTTAAGCTATTTTTGCTGCTCCGTGAGTGTACAGGTTTAATTTTATCAACGTTTTAAGTGATTAAGTGTGAAAGGCAGTACCAAAAATGAAAACAATTCTAAAAATGCCATAATACTTGATAATGACTATAAAGCTGTTCACAAAATGAGACTTACCACCTGAAGGGTGTTAGAAAACTAATGTTCATATCTTCTCTGTGGCACTAAATTAACTATATGATCATGGCTGAGTTACTCAATCATCCTAAACTTTATTTTGTGATTTGTAAAAAATGGAAATAATGAAGCCTACCCAACGGAGTTCTTTCAAAAATTAATTGTGATGATATATAAGAACAAACCCAGTGCACTATAATTACCTGGCTAGTTTGATGGATTTAAATCTCTATCTAATAAACCTTTATGTTATGTGTTGCTAAGAGCACAGTTATGAGCCCACAAGCTCACCCCACAAGTGAGTGAGCTGTGACATTCATCAGAAGCAGTCATTGAAGGCCATTTTCAAACTTGAAGTCCTAAGATGACTTCAGGAGACTCAAGATCACCACAAAACTCACCCAGGGAATCATTTTGTCATCAGTGGTTTTGAGGCATTTTCTCATGTTTCATTCCAATCATTGAGAAACTCGAAGAGAAAAGATTAGTTAGTTGATAATAAAGATAATCATATTTTTACTGTGCTGTAATCTGAGTACCCCTGAATTCTCCAGCATTCTGAGTTCATCCTTTTCTTTGGTATCCAAAGAAATTAAGTTATACCCACATCTGTACAACTGCAAGAACTCAAGTCTCCTTAAAAATACTTCTGCCTTTCCCTAGGGGAGAAATGTTATATCATTACTTGAACTAAATTTCTGCTCTTAGTTTTCTCCTTGAGAAACTCTAGTTGTGTCATTACTACCTCTAGATGCTTCTGTGGTCCCTAACCCCAAATCAAGGATTTGGTTTGCCATACAACAAAGATGGAGGTGGAATTTTCATTCATTCATAACTCATGCATACAAAAAAATGTTTCCCAGGACTCATGCAAAGGATATGACTGTGAATAGGACAGTCAGTTCCTGTCCTCCTAGAGTTTATATTCAAATGGGAAAGATTAAGCAAAGAATTACATGATAAACTAATTTATTACAGTTGTGATACTTCCAAAAAATATACAAGTTTCTGTGAAAGTATGTGCTAGGGAGACTTAATCTAATCTAGGGACTAGGGGAGAGTTCTCTGAAATACTGACAAAGCGAAAGTTTAAATATGAGCTGAAATTACCCAGGGAATGGAGAAGCATTATAGTCATAGATAACTGCATATCTGAAGGTCATGAAGTTGGAAAGAATGTTTTAGGAACTTAAGGAGGACAGTGTGCATGTAGTTATTGAATGAGGGGAACAGTGGCATAAAATGAGGCAATAGCAGGAGGCAGGACCAAACCAGGGAATAACGTTCTGTTCTGTGTCCTAAAAAAATGACAAGCAATTTATAATTGTTTAGGTTGCAGTGTGACAATCTAAAACATTCTCAACAATCAGTATTTATAAGACACCCAGAACTCTAAGTACATAAATTTAATGGTACATATTCATTTGGGAAAAACATCCTTCAAATTTTGCCATCAAACATTTGATAGACAGTCTTCTGTTTGGTTGCACAGAATCAAAGCACTCTTGCTCTTTCAGAGAAATCTCATATATTAGAGGCACAGCTTAGTTTTCTGTTGCTAGAGAAGCCTCCTGAAATGGAGGACTATAAATACTGAGGAAGTGACACAATAGTTTAAGAACTGTTACAAATTATTTCAATGGATCCAAGAGTTCAGTGAGGAACTTGTGATTTCAGTTCTGACATGGGAAAAGCTTGGAAGTCTTCATTCTAGCTTTACAACCAGAAAAAAACTAGACAAATGAAAATCAGTGATATTTCTCAGATCCATCAGACAACTGAAGTCTTGGGGCCAACAGCTACACCAAAATCAAACAATCATAGCTGAGATCTGCTTACCTAGAACTGAAGCTGCTGTGCCATAAACTGGTAGGAACATGTAAATAATCATTTTCACCAATGGCTGGAGGCTGAGTTTGATGCTGGTATGACAGTGAGAAACTTTTCAGAGGTCACAGTTTTAGAGAAGCTCCCACACTTTTGTTGCCTTTACCTCCAGGAATGCTACTAGGATCTCGTGGTAAAGATCTGAGAAAGATTCCCTCCTGACTCTGGCAGGGAGAGAAGAGTAATCACTGCAGAATATACCCCGAGCCTTCTCTATAAGGCTTCTCCATAACAAAGACCTACTTTCCAGAAGAAAAGACTTTGCTGGAGACTTATTTCCTTCCTTGAGGATGAAAATTCCTCCTACTCCAGGCTTCTCTAGCCTTCCTGTTTCAACTAACTGGGAGGAGGAAAGTACAGTCAACAGTCAGGTCTTTAGGAAAATAGATTGGGAATACTACAGTCAGGGAAGAAAGTAGAGGGTAGGGGATAAAACTAAACCACTGGAGGGGGGCAGAGTCAAGATGGTGGACTAGGAGGACGGGGAATTCATGTCTCCGCACAACTAGGGCACTGACCGGGCACCAGTGGGGGACCATGGACACCTAAGGGGATGGGAGGAACCCCCAGTGACCGGGTAGGATGTGGGGCATGGAGGGGAGAGGAGAAGTGGAGGTGGGATGGAACCGGCACCCTTGAGGAGTGGCTGGGGGAGGGGAAGGGATCCCATGCCTGAAGGGGGAAATTGGGGGACCATTGGGAGGGCAGTGGATCGAAAGATAGCGTGGCCAGGTTTCTCCTGCCCACTTGGATCCCCAGGAGCCTGCTGAGATCCTAGACCAGATCATTCACCCACCAAGGCCCCCTCCAGACACATGGGTCCCGAGGGAGTGGGAGGGAGGGAAAGGGGAGCAAAAGTGAAGTCCAGACCTATAGGATTGGCACCCCTGAGGGGTTGCTGGGGGAGGGGAGGAGTTCCTACACCTAGCAGGACCCACCCACGGTTAGGGGCCCAGCAGGGACAGGGGAGACCCTGAGGGAGATAGTGCGGGTAGGGTCGTGATGAAACGGAAGGGAATGCAGCCAGTGCATTCCCGGTCCACTTAGGCACCTAATCCTCTGCCCTCAGAGCCTCCCTCCTTCTGCACAGAGCCCAAGCCCCACCCTACACCCCCACCCAGGGCCCTACCTCTACATTCAGAGACCCTGTCCAACGCTAGGCCTAAACCCCACCCACACACCCTCAATCAGGGCCCTACCTCCAAACTCCAGAACTCCACACTCCGGAGGCCCCCTTTTCCACGTGCTGCCTCCCCTTTTGCACAGGTCCTAAGCAGAGGCCCTGCTCCATGCTTGAACATCCCTCTGCCTAGTCCCTGCCCACAGGGCCTTTTCCAGCTGCATGGGTCCTAAGCCTAGGCCCCACCCCACGCTCAAACATCACCCCCTACCAGCCTAGGTCCTACCCCACCCTAAACCCTGCCCCTGCCTAAGTTCCACCTCTGCTTAAACTCCACCCCCATAAGCCAAGGCTTTTTTTTTTCTTTCTTTCTGTTGTGGTTTTATGTTACCTTGTTGCAGTTGTTTCAATTATATTTTTACTTTTCCTAATATATTTTTTATGTTTCTAATTTTATTTTGTTTTTTATTCTTTGTTATTGTATTGCTCTTTTTTTTTTTTTTTTTTGCCATGCCACACGCCTGGCAGGACCTTGGTTCCCAGGGTGGAGGTCAGGTCCAAGCTGCTGTGGAGGGAGCTCAGAGTCCAAACCGCTGGACTAATAGAGAACCTCAGACCCCAGGGAATATTAATCCGAGTGAGGCCTCACAGAGGTCTGCATCCCAGCACCAAGACCTGGCTCTATCCAACTGCCTGAAAATTCCACTGCTGGACACCTCAGGCCAAACAACCAGTAAGACAGGAATACAGCCTCACCCATCAAAAAAAAAAAAAAAAATGAAATGACAAAATATGCTACAGATGAAGGAGCAAGGTAAAAATCTAGAAGACCAAATAAATGAAGACAAAATAGGCAAAGCTACCTGAAAAAGAATTCAGAGTAATGGTAGTAAAGATGACCCAGAATCTCAGAAACAAAAAAGAGAAAATACAAGAAAGATTCAATAAGGATCTAGAAAAACTAAAGAGCAAACAAACAATGATGAACAATATAATAACTGAAATTAAAAATACTCTAGAAGGAATCAATAGCAGAATAACTAAGGCAAAAGAATGGATAAGTAAGCTGGAAGATAAAATGGTGGTGGGAGGGAGGGAGATGCAAGAGGAAAGAGATACGGGAACACATGTATATGTATAACTGATTCACTTTGTTATAAAGCAGAAACTAACACACCATTGTAAAGCAATTACACTCCAATAAAGATGTTAAAAAAATAAATAAATAAAATGGTGGAAGTAACTGCCAGGGAGCAGAATAAAGTAAAAAGAATGAAAAGAATTGAGGACAGTCTCATAGACCTCTGGGACAACATTAAACACACTAACATTCGAATTATAGGGATCTCAGAAGAAGAAGAGAAAAAGAAAGGGTCTGAGAAAATATTTGAAGAGATTAGAGTCAAAAACTTCCCTAATATGGGAAAGGAAATAGTCAATCAAGTACAGGAAGAGCAGAGAGTCCCATATAGGATAAACCCAAAGAGAAACACACTGAGACACAAATTAATCAAACTATCAAAAATTAAATACAAAGAAAAAATATTAAAAGCAGCAAGGGAAAAGCAACAAATAACATACAAGAGAATCCCCATAAGGTTAAAAGCTGATCTTTCAGCAGAAACTCTGCAAGCCATGGGCTTCCCTGGTGGTGCAGTGGTTGAGAGTCTGCCTGCTAATGCAGGGGGCGTGGGTTTGTGCCCCGGTCCGGGAGGATCCCATATGCCGTGGAGCGGCTGGGCCCGTGAGCCATGGACGCTTGGGCCTGTGCGTCTGGAGCCTGTGCTCCGCAACGGGAGAGGCCACAGCGGTGAGAGGCCTGCGTACCGCAAAAAAAAAAAAAAAAAAAAAAAAAGAAACTCTGCAAGCCAGAAGGGAGTGGCAGGACATAATTAAAGTGATGAAAGGGAAAAACGTACAACCAAGACTACTCTACCCAGCCAGAATCTCATTCAGATTCGAAGGAGAAATCAAAATCTTTACAGATAAGTAAAAGCTAACAGAATTCAGCACCACCAAACCAGCCCTACAACAAATGCTAAAGGAACTTCTCTAAGCAGGAAACACAGAGAAGAAAAAGACCCACAAAAACAAACCCAGATCAATTAGGAAAATGGTCATAGGAACATACATATGGACAATCACCTTGAATGTAAATGGATTAAATGCTCCAACCAAAAGACACAGACTGGCTGAATGGATACAAAAACAAGACCCTTAAATATGCTGTCTAAAAGAGACCCACTTCAGACCTAGGGACACATACAGACTGAAAGTGAAGAGATGGAAAAAGATATTCCATGCAAATGGAAATCACAAGAAAGCTGGAGTAGCAATACTCATATCAGACAAAATAGATTTTAAAATAAAGACTGTTACAAGAGAAAAGGAAGGACACTACATAAGGAACAAGAGATCAATCCAAGAAGAAAACATAACAATTATAAATATTTATGCACCCAACACGTCAATACATATGGCATAAAAGCCATATGCAGCCATAGAAGTAGAAATTGACAGTAACACAATAATAATGGGGGACTTTAACACCCCACTTACACTAATAGACAGATCATCCACACAGAAAATTGATAAGGAAACACAAGCTTCAAATGACACAACAGACCAGATGAACTTAATTGATATTTTTAAGACATGCCACCCGAAAGCTGAGGAACACACTTTCTTCTCAAGTGTACATGGAACGTTCTCCAGAATAGATCATACTTTGGGTCACAATCAAACCTTGAAAAATTTAAGAAAATTGAAATCTTATCAAGCATCTTTTCCAACCACAATGCTATGAGATTAGAAATCAATTACAGGAAAAAAAAAAGTAAAAAACACAAATACATGGAGGCTAAACAGTGCTCTGCTAAATAACCAAGAGATCACTGAAGAAATCAAAGAGGAAATAAAAAAATATCTAGAAACAAATGACAACAAAAACGTGATGATCCAAAACCTACAGGATGCAGCAAAAGCAGTTCTAAGAGGGAAGTTCATAGCAATTCAAGTTCAACTCAAGAAACAAGAAAAATAAAAGATCTAACCTTACACCTAAAGCAACTAGAAGAAGAAGAAGAAAGAAAACCCAAAATTAGTAGGAGGAAAGAAATCATAAGAGCAGAAATAAATGAAACAGAAACAAAGAAAGCAACAGCAAAGATCAATAAAACTAAAAGCTGGTTGTTTGAGAAGATAAACAAAATTGATAAACCTTTAGCCAGACTCATCAAGAAAAAACGGGAGAAGATGCAAATCAATAAAATTAGAAATAAAAAAGGAGAGATTACAACTGACACTGCAGAAATACAAAAGAGCATAAGAGACGACTACAAGGAACTATATGCCAGAAAATGGACAAATTCCTGGAAAATTACAACCTTCCAAGATTGAACCAGGAAGAATTAGAAAATATACACAGACAAATCACAGGTAATGAAACTGAAACTGCAATTAAAAATCTTACAGCAAGAGGGCAGACAGCAGAAGCAAGAAGAACTACAATCCTGCAGCTTGTGGAACAAAAACCACATTCATAGAAAGACAGACAAGATGAAAAGGCAGAGTGCTATGTACCAGATAAAGGAACAGGATAAAACCCCAGAAAAACAACTTAATGAAGTGGAGATAGGCAACATTCCAGAAAAAGAATTCAAAATAATAATAGTGAAGATGATTCAGGACCTCAGAAAAAGAATGGAGGCAAACATCAAGAAGATGCAAGAAATATTTAACAAAGACCTAGAAAAATTAAAGAGCAAACAAACAGAGATGAACAATACAATAATTGAAATGAAAAATACACTAGAAAGAAGCAATAGCAGAATAACGGAGGCAGAAGAACAGATAAGTGACCGGGAAGAGAGAATGGTGGAATTCACTTCTGCAGAACAGAATAAAGAAAAAAGAATGAAAAGAAATGAAGACAGCCTAAGAGACCTCTGGGACAACATTAAACGCAACAACATTCGCATTATAGGGGTCTCAGAAGGAGAAGAGAGAGAGAAAGGACCCGAGAAAATATTTGAAGAAATTATAGTCAAAAACTTCCCTAAAGTGGGAAAGGAAAGAGCCACCCAAGTTCAGGAAGCACAGAGAATCCCATACAGGATAAAGCCAAGGAGAAACACACCAAGATACATAGTCATCAATTTGGCAAAAATAAAGGCAAAGAAAAATTATTGAAAGCAACAAGCAAAAAGTGACAACATACGAGGGAACTCCCATAAGGTTAACAGCTGATTTCTCAGCAGAAACTCTACAAGCCAGAAAGGAGTGGCATGATATACTTAAAGTGATGAAAGGGAAGAACCTACAACCAAGATTACTCTACCCAACAAGGATCTCATTCAGATTCGATGGAGAATTCAAAAGCTTTACAGACAAGCAAAAGCTATGAGAATTCAGCACCACCAAACCAGCCGTACAACAAACGCTAAAGGAACTTCTCTAAGTGGGAAATGCAAGAGAGGAAAAGGACCTACAAAACAAACCCAAAACGATTAAGAAAATTGTCATAGGAACATACATATCGATAATTACCTTAAACGTGAATGGATTAAATGCTCCAACCAAGAGACACAGGCTTGCTGAATGGATACAAAAACAAGACCCATATATATGCGGTCTACAAGAGACCCACTTCAGACCTAGGGACACATACAGACTGAAAGTGAGGGGATGGAAAAAGATATTCCATGCAAATGGAAATCAAAAGAAAGCTGGAGTACAATACTCATATCAGATAAAATAGACCTTAAAATAAAGAATGTTACAAGAGACAAGGAAAGATACTACATAATGATCAAGGGATCAATCCAAGAATATACAACAATTATAAATATATATGCACCCAACGTAGGAGCACATCATTACATAAGGTAACTGCTGACAGCTATAAAAGAGGAAATCGACAGTGACACAATAATAGTGGGGGACTTTAACACCTCATGTACACCAATGGAGAGGTCAACCAAACAGAAAATTAATAAGGAAACACAAGCTTTAGATGACACAATAGACCAGACAGGTTTAATTGATATTTATATGACATTCCATACAAAAACAGCAGATTACACTTTCTTCTCAAGTGTGCATGGAACATACTCCAGGATAGATTACATCTTGGGTCACAAATCAAGCCTTAGTAAATTTAAGAAAATTGAAATCTTTTCAAGCATCTTTTCTGACCACAATGCTATGAGATTAGAAATCAGTTACAGGGAAAAAATACGTAAAAAACACAAACACATGGAGGCTAAACAATACGTTACTAAATAAATAAACGATCACTGAAGAAATCAAAGAGGAAATTAAAAAAACCCTAGAGAAATGACAATGAAAACACGACGATCCAAAACCTATGGGATGCAGCAAAAGCAGTTCTAAAAGGGAAGTTTACAGCTATACAAGCCTACCTCAAGAAACAAGAAATATCTCAAATAAACAATCTAACCTTACACCTAAAGGAACAAGAGAAGGTAATATAAACAAAACCCAAAGTTAGCAGAAGGAAAGAAATCATAAAGATCAGGGCAGAAATAAATGAAATAGAAACAGAGAAAACAATAGCAAAGATCAATAAAACAAAAAGCAGGTTTTTCTGAGAAGATAAAAAAATTGATAAACATTTAGCCAGACTCATCAAGAAAAAGAGGGAGAGGACTCAAATCAATAAAATTAGAAATCAAAAAGGAGACGTTACAACAGACACCGCAGAAATACAAAGCATCCTAAGTCACTACTACAAGCAACTCTATGCCAATAAAATGGACAACCTGGAAGAATTGGACAAATTCCTAGAAAGGTATAATCTCCCAAGATTGAAACAGGAAGAAATAGAAAATATGAATAGACCAATGAGAAATAATGAAATTGAAACTGTGATTAAAAATCTTCCAACAAACAAAAGTCCAGGACCAGATAGCTTCACAGGTGAATTCTGTCAAACATTTAGGGAAGAGCTAACACCCATCCTTCTCAAAATCTTCCAAAAAATTGCAGAGGAAGGAACACTCCCACACTCATTCTATGAGGCCACCATCACCCCGACACCAAAACCAGACAAAGATATTCAAAAAAAGAAAATTACAGACGAATACCACTGATGAATACAGATACAAAAATCGTCAACAAAATAATAGCAAACAGAATCCAACAACACATTGAAAGGACCATACACCATGATCAAGTGGAGTTTATCCCACGGATGCAAGGATTCTTCAATATACACAAATCAATCAATGGGATACACCATATTAACAAACTGAAGAATAAATACCACATGATCATCTCAATAGATGTAGAAGAAGCTTTTGACAAAATTCAACAACGATTTATGATAAAAACTCTCCAGAAAGTGGGCATAGAGGGAACCTACATCAACATAATAAAGGCCATATACAACAAGCCCACAGCAAACATCATTCTCAATGGTGAAAAACTGAAAGCATTTCCTCTAAGATCAGGAACAAGACCAGGATGTCCACTCTTGCCACTATTATTCAACATCATTTTGGAAGTCCTAGCCTTGGCAATTAGAGAAGAAAAAGAAATAAAAGGAATACAAATTGGAAAAGAAGAAGTAAAACTGTCACTGTTTGCAGATGACATGATACTATACATAGAAAACCCTAAAGATGCCACCAGAAAACTACTAGAGCTAATCACTGAATTTGGGAAAGTTACCAGATACAAAATTAATGTACAGAAATTTCTTGCATTCCTATACACTAATGATGAAAAATCTGAATGAGAAATTAAGGAAACACTCCCATTTACCACTGCAACAAAAAGAATAAAATACTTAGGAATAAACCTACGTAGGGAGACAAATGACCTGTATGCAGAAAACTATAAGACACTGATGAAAGAAATTAAAGGTGATACCAACAGATGGAGAGATATACCATGTTCTTGGATTGGAAGAATCAATATTGTGAAAATGACTCTACTACACAAAGCAATCTACAGATTCAATGCAATCCCTATCAAATTACCCATGGCATTTTTTATGGAACTAGAACAAAAAATCTTAAAATTTGTATGGAGACACAAAAGACCCTGAATAGCCAAAGCAGTCTTGAGCGAAAAAAACGGACCTGGAGGAATCAGACTCCCTGAGTTCAGACTATATTACAAATCTACAGGAATCAAGACCATATGGTGCTGGCACAAAAACAGAAACACAGATGAATGGAACAAGATAGAAAGCCCAGAGATAAACCCATGCACCTATGGTCAACTAATCTGTGACAAAGGAGGCAAGAATATACAATGGAGAAAAGACAGTCTCTTCAATTAGTGGTGCTGGGAAAACTGGACATCTACATGTAAAAGAATGAATTTAGAACACTCCCTAACACCATACACAAAAATAAACTCAAAATGGATTAGAGACCTGAATGTAAGACCAGACACTATTAAACTCTTAGAGGAAAACATAGGAAGAACACTCTTTGACATAAATCACAGCAAGATCTTTTTTGATCCACCGCCTAGAGTAATGGAAATAAAAAGAAACATAAACAAATGGGACCTAATGAAACTTAAAAGCTTTTGCACAGCAAAGGAAACTATAAACAAGATGAAAAGACAACCCTCAGAATGGGAGAAAATATTTGCAAATGAATCAATGGACAAAGGATTAATCTCCAAAATATATAAACAGCTCATGCAGCTCAATATTAAAGAAACAAACAACCCAATCCAAAAATGGGCAAAAGACCTAAACAGACATTTCTTCAAAGAAGACATACAGGGCTTCCCTGGTGGTGCAGTGGTTGAGAGTCCGCCTGCCGATGCGGGGGTACGCGGGTTCATGCCCCAGTCCAGGAGGATCCCATGGGCCGTGGGGTGGCTGGGCCCATGAGCCATGGCCGCTGGGCCTGTGCATCTGGAGCCTGTGCTCCGTAGCGGGAGAGGCCACAGCAGTGAGAGGCCCACATACTGCAAAAAAAAAGAAGACATACAGGTGGCCAAGAAGCACATGAAAAGCTGCTCAACATCACTATTTATTAGAGAAATGCAAATCAAAACTACAATGAGGTATCATCTCACACCAGTTAGAATGGGCATCATCAGAAAATCTACAAGCAACAAATGCTGGAGAGTGTGTGGAGAAAAGGGAACCCTTTTGCACTGTTGGTGGGAATGTACATTGATACAGCCACTATGGAGAACAGTATGGCGGTTCCTTAAAAACTAAACATAGAATTACCATATGATCCAGCAATCCCACTACTGGGCATATACCCAGAGAAAACCATAATTCAAAAAGTCACATGCACCACAATGTGCACTGCAGCACTATTTACAATAGTCATTTCCTGTAAACAACCGAAATGCCCACCGACAGACGAATGGATAAAGAAGATGTGGTACATATATACAATGGAATATTACTCAGCCATAAAAAGGAACGAAATTGGGTCATTTGCAGAGACGTGGATGGATCTAGAGACTTTCATACAGAGTGAAGTTAAGTCAGAAAGAGAAAAATAAATATCGTATATTAATGCATATATGTCGAAACTATAAAAATGGTATAGATGAAGTGGTCTGCAGGACAGAAATTGAGACACAGATGTATAGAAAAAACGTATGGACCCTAAGGGTGTAAAGTGGTGGGCGGTGTGGGTGGTGGTGTGATGAATTGGGAGACTGGGATTGACGTGTACACACTGATGTTTATAAAATGCATGGCTAATAAGAACCTGCTTTATAAAAAATAAATTAAATTAAATTCAAAAAAAAAAGATACCTACAAAAAATGAGAAAAAAACCCAAAGCATATGTCTACACTCATGGCCAATGATAATTTAAGTTTTTGTCTGGTCTCTATAAAAAATAAAAATAAGAAAATAATCTTACAATAAAAGAAAGTCCAGGACTGGATGGCTTCACAGGTGAATTCTATGAAACATTTAGAGAAGAGTTAACACTTATCCTTCTCAAACGCTTCCAAAAAATTGCAGAGTGCGGTGCACTCCCAAACTTGTTCTATGAGGTCACCGTCACCCTGATACCAAAACCAGACAAAGTTATCACAAAAAACAAAATTATAGACCAATATCACTGATGAACATAGATGCAAAACTCCTGAATAAAATACTAGCAAACAAAATCCATCAACAAATTAAAAGGATCATACATCATGATCAAGTGGAATTTATCCCAGATATGCAAGGATTCTTCAATATATGGAAACAATCAATGTGATACACCATATTAACAAATTAAAGAATAAAAACCCTATGATCATCCCAACAGATGCAGAAAAAGTTCTTGACAAAATTCAATACCAATTCATGATAAAAACTCCCCAGAAAGTGGGCATTGACGGCACCTATCTCAACATAATAAAAGTCATATATAACAAACCCACAGCAAACATCATTCTCAATGATGAAAAACTGAAAGCATTTCCTCTCAGATCAGGAACAAGACAAGGATGTCCACTCTCTCCACTATTATTCAACATATCATTGGAAGTCCTAGCTGCAGCAATCAGAGAAGAAAAAGAAATAAAAGGAATACAAATTGGCAAAGAAGAAGTAAAACTGTCACTATTTGCCAATGACATGATACTATACATAGAAAATACTAAAGATGTCACCAGAAAAGTAGTAGAACTAATAAATGAATTTGGTAAGGTTGCAGGATACAAAGTTGTTGCACAGAAATCTCTTGCATTTCTCTACACTAACAAGGAAAGATCAGAAAGAGAAATTAAGGAAACAATCCATTCACCATTGCAACAAAAAGAATAAACTACCTGGAATAAACCTACCAAAGAAGGTAAAAGACCTGTACTCAGAAAACTGTAAGACACTGATGAAAGAAATCAAAGATGACACAAACAGATGGAGGGATATACCATGCTCCTCATTTGGAAGAATCAGTATTGTGAAAATGACTATAGTACCCAAAGCAATCTACAAGTTCAACGCAATCCCTATCAAACTACCACTGGCATTTTTCACAGAATTAGAATGAGAAATTTTACAATTTGTATGGAAACACAAAAGACCCCGAATAGCCAAAGTAATCTTGAGAAAGAAAAACGGAGTTGGAGAAATCAGGCTCCCTGACTTCAGACTATACTACAAAGCTACAGTAATCAAGACAGTATGGTACCAGCACAAAAACAGAAATATAGATCAATGGAACAAGATAGAAAGCCCAGAGATAAACCCATGCACATACGGTCATCTTATCTTTGATAAAAGAGGCAAGAATATACAATGGAGAAAAAATAGCCTCTTCAATAAGTTGTGCTGGGTTAACTGGACAGCTACATGTAAAAGAATGAAATTAGAATACTTCCTAACACCATAAACAAAAATGAACTCAAAATGGATTAAAGACCTAAATGTAAGACCAGACACTATAAAACTCTTAGAGGAAAACAGGCAGAACACTCTATGACATAAATCATAGCAAGATCCTTTTTGACCCACCTCCTAGAGAAATGGAAATAAAAACAAAAATAAACAAATGAGACCTAATGAAACTTAAAAAGCTTTTGCACAACAAGAGAAAAAAAGAGAAAAAGACAACCCTCAGAATGGGAGAAAAAATTTGCAAATGAAGCAACTGACAAAGGATTAATCTCCAACATATACAAGCAGCTCATGCAGCTCAATATCACAAAAACAAACAACCCAATCCAAAAACGGGCAGAAGACCTAAATAGACATTTCTTCAAAGAAGACATACAGATGGCCAACAAATGCATGAAAAGATTCTCAATATCACCCATCATTAGAGAAATGCAAATCAAAACTACAATGAAGTATCACCTCACAGTGGTTGAATGGCCATCATGAAAAAAATCTACAAAGCATAAATGCTGGAGAGGGTGTGGAGAAAAGGGAACATTCCTGCACTGTTGGTGGGAATGTAAATCGATTCAGCCACTATGGAGAACAGTATGGAGGTTCCTTAAAAAACTACAAATAGAACTATGATATGACCCAGCAATCTCACTACTGGGCATATACCCAGAGAAAACCATAATTCAAAAAGAGACATGTACCACAATGTTCATTGCAGCACTATTTACAATAGCTAGGACATGGAAGCAACCTAAATGTCCATCAACAGATGACTGGATAAGAAGATGTGGCACATATATACAATGGAATATTACTCAGCCACAAAAAGGAACAAAACGGAGTTTTTTGTAGTGAGGTGGATGGACCTAGAATCTGTCATACAGAGTAAATTAAGTCAGAAAGAGAAAAACAAATACTGTATGCTAACACCTATATATGGAATTTTAAAAAGCAGTACTGATTAACCTAGTGGCAGGGCAGGAATAAATGTGCAGATGTCGAGTACAACCTTGAGGGCATGGGGGGGAAGGGGAAGCTGGGATGAAGTGAGAGAGTGGCATGGACATATATACACTACCAAATGTAAAATGGATGGCTAGTGGGATGCTGTTGCATAGCACAGGGAGATCAGCTTGGTGCTTTGTGATGACCTAGAGGGATGCGATAGGAAGTGTGGGAGGGAGGCTTAAGAGGGAGGGGATATGGGGATATATGTACACATATAGGTAACTCACTTTGTTGTACAGCAGAAACTAACACAACATTGTAAAGCATTTATACTCCAATAAAGATGTGAAAAAAAATAAACAAACAAAAAAACTAAACCACTGGAGAAACCCTTGTGAAGGTCACAGCCTTGGGGCACAGGTTCACTAAAAGATTAAGAGATAATTAGAGGAATATGGAATGCTCCCTCTTCCTAACAATTCCCAACCGCAGCAATAAAACAGCAGATAACAGCTAAAAAAGCTGCAAGACACATTCTCTCTCTGAGGAGAAGCAATTAGGGAAGCCCTAAGTCAAAAGGGAAAACACAAACAAGGACACAAAAGGAATCTGAAATCTTTGGCATCTATGGCAAATATTAACACAACACAAGTTACAGTCAGAAAACACAAATCCTACACTAAAGGCCTAATTACCTCCTAAAAGTTCCTCCTATGTGATTCAACATGTCTGGCTTTGAACGAAAATTTAAAAGGTTTATCAAAAGACAAGAGAAGTCTGAAGAGAAAAAGCAAGTATGAGAATCAGACTCCGACATGACACTACTGTTGGAGTTATCAGACTAGACACTTTAAAATAACTATAATGTTAAGGGCTCTAATGGAAAATGTAGACAACAACAACAAAAAAAACCAAAACAGGTGAGTAATGTAATCAGAGAGACTGAAACTCTAGGAAACAGTGAAAAGAAATTTTTCGAAATAAAAACACTGTAATAGAAATAAAGAAAGCCTTCAACGGGTTCTTCAGGAGACTTGACACAACTGAGGAAAGAATCAGACATGAATACAGATCAGCAGAAATTTCCCAAACTAAAATGCAAAGAGAAAAAAAATGAAAAAAAAAAAAAAAAGAACAGACAGCCAATAATTGTGGGACAACTTCAAAAGATGTAACATTTGCATAATTATAATATAAGATTAAAAAAAGAACGGAGCAGAAGAAATATTTTAAGTAATAGTGACTGAGAACTTTCCAAAATTAATGACAGACACAAAACCACAGATCCAACTCAGAGAACACGAAGCAGGGAATACGCCAAACACATATACATACACACACACACCTACTCATATAAAATTCTAGGGCTTCCCTGGTGGCGCAGTGGTTGAGAGTCCACCTGCCGATGCAGGGGACATGGGTTTTTGCCCCGGTCTGGGAAGATCCCACATGCCGTGGAGCGGCTGGACCCGTGAGCCATGGCCACTGAGCCTGCGCATCCGGAGCCTGTGCTCCACAGCGGGAGAGGCTACACCAGTGGGAGGCCTGCGTACCGCAAAAAAAAAAAAAAATTCTAATTGCCGAAAACCACAGAAAAAAGGAAAATCTTGAAAGAAGTTCAGGGCCAGTGAGAAGAAACACCTAACCAATAGGAATAAGCATAACAATTACATTGGACTTAAACAATATGCAAAGGTTAATTACTTTCCTATATACCAACAATAATTATATTTTAATTAAAATATAATTTCAATAGCACCAAAAATGCAATGTACTCAGGTATAAATCTAAAATATATATGTATATATAGATCTGCATACAGAATACTATAAAACACTGAAGAAAGAAATTAAAAATATCTAAATAAATGAAGAGATATTCCGTGTTTACACTGGAAGATTCTAAATTGTTAAGATATCCATCTTCTCAACTTGGTTTATAAATTTAATGCAAAACTAATCAATATTCCATAAAGCTATTTTGTGGATACCATCAAGCTGATTCTAAAGTTTATATAGAAAGGCAAAAGACCAAGGATAGACAACATTAATACTGAAGAAGAAAAACAAAGTTGGAAGATTGACTTCCAGGACTTCAAGATTTACTATGAGCTATGGTAATCCAGAGAGTGTGGTATTGATGAAAAAATAGACACATAGATAAATGGAACATAATAGAGAGCCCAGGAATAGGCCCACACAAATATAGTCAACTGATCTTTGATAAAGGAGCAAAGACAGTTCAATGCAGAGCTATCTTACAAGAAATGGTGCTAGAAAAATAGGACATCCATATTCAAAACACTAAATTTAGGCTCTGTTATGGACTAAATCTTTGTCCTACCAAAATAAAACCATTCTAAAATAAAATGTTTATCAAAAAAAAAAATGAGTTCAGTACCATGGCCATGGGTGCCCAGTGGCTGCAGTAGCAGCAGTGATGACAGCAAATGTCCAATGATATTGGGACTAGCAGCTGGTCATAGGATCTTGGCTGTATCTTTCTTTTGTTTGTTCATTTCTTTTTGGCTGTATCTTTGCCTTAACTATTTCACCAGCCATTCTGTTGATTCTGATATTTGTAAATTCTTTTCCTGCCTAAGTTAATCAGGGTCAGCTTTTGTTGTTTGAAAATAAAAATCTTGACTTCTAATGAAATTGGTAACAGAGAATGGGATGCAGACAAGAGAATCTTGGGTTTGTTATTAGGCCCAGTTGAACTTAAACATATTTAATGAGAATATTCCTTAGAGACTCTATTGTTTCCTTCCAGAGGCAGTGATCTTTTAAGAGAAAATAAATTCTTCTCATGTCCCACTCTCCCATCCTCCACACAATACACTCCTCCTTTACCATCTCCCAAACTATAAGTTAATTCAGAATCCAGCAATCTTCATAGAGAAATTATGAAATCAAACCCAGAAAAAGAAGGCTTATACTCCAAATGAATTTTGGAGCTGTGCTACTTTATTTGGAGATATTTGGTAGTTGAGAGTATGCATGGGAATAGATTCAGAGTGTGATAGAAGAAGAGAAGAACAGATTTTAAACTGATACTATTTTATGGAATAAATGTGCTTCTTTGAGTGACTGGAAATGGTGTTAACTAATTACTTGATAGTGCAGCTAAATTCTAAAACAAAAAAGATCTAAATTAAGACAAAACGCCATAAGTCTCTTGATTTAAAACAGAAGATCAAATCCAAAGAATTAGGAAGCTGGAAATACTGGAGTAGATTTATCATGTGTCATGCACCTTCCAATAAGTTAATTATTTCCTCCAAGAGGATCTAGAAGACTCTCAAAGAAACCAACAAGGAATACAGATAGAATCCAGGTGATACCTTGAAGTATCTTCAGGTATTTCTATATCTGGGGATAAAAGTAAATGAAAGATACTGTAACTATATAGCTACATTGTTTAATAAGTGCTTACTTAGCATTTAATTAACAATAAATATAATTAAAAACTCAGTTTCTCTGTCTCATTAGTCTTATTTCAATTGTTCAACAGTCACATGTAGTAGCTATGGTACTGAAAAGTGCAGATGTGGAACAGTTCCCTCAATGCAGAAGGTTCTACTGACAGTACTGCCTCGATGCAATGCTGTTTAAGGGCTCTGGATCCTAAGAAAGAAAGATTTGGGACACCTCACTGGATAAGGACTATCAATTAGATGAGGTATTTGATGACAGCAAAGAAAGCATGGAAAGTGAAAGTCATAGACTTTGTGTAAGGCCTCATTATCAACTCTAGAAACAAGATCTATAGCATCTACACAAATTTCTTTTCTTGCTTTTCATATATATAGTTATTTAAGCTGAATATTTCCTTTTTCCTTTCTCTTTTCCTTGATCATTGAAGATAAGGTATGTTGGTTGTTAAACATATTTTAGTCCATAAGGTACAAAATATTAAGATCAGATTGTGAAAAATTTCAAAGAGATATGACCAATACTCTTAAGATTTGAAGCTAGATATAGTCAATTATATGATTTTATTTAATATTCTATTCGGGAAACAGTAAATACATTTTTTAATTGCACAGAAATGATGTCATTGTTACTGAAGATTTTATCTTTAAGGATATTTGGGGGGAAATGGTACATGGGAATGTTTGACAGCAAAAGAGATGGGAAAAGACATTTGTTTCTTGTCTGCTTATAATTTTAAAATCCCTCTTACTTGCAACACATTCCAAAATAGATGCGAGCAAAGGCCCATTATAGAAGTGCAAAGCAATTAGATATTCCTTCTTTCAGCCAATCAGAGGTGTCCTCACTTAGAAATTTGAAATCTTGTGGGGATAAATTAATGACATGAGGATTGTTGTAATTTATTTTGGTTAATTAATTGGGATTTCTTTCTGTTATTTGCCCCAATAACACTGATTAGTTCAGCCTCCTAAATAGTAATTCCCTAAAATAAATTTGTGAAACTCAACAGTTTTTTCCTCAATATAAAAAAAAGTCCCAGTGCTTTCAGTGTTTCCAGAAAATAAATTAATTTTAATTCATGTAATTTTATAGAAGAAGGATATCATATAGCCATTATGGAGAAAATATATAACACAGCAAAACTGAAAGCAAAAAATATATTTTAATTATAAAATATTGGGAATTACTACTCAAACTGAAGCATAAGAACTTGGAAGGAAATCCTTCTTTCCTTACCCTTACCAATCCTGTCCGGACACTAATAGCTGTCTCTGGAGAAAAGAATATGATACGCAGTCATTTAAAAGAGAGAATTTGGCAGATAAATTGTAAACCCAAAAATGAGCACTATAGAGCAAAACCACAGACTCCGGTGGACCCAGAGCTTTACATACTACATAGATAGTTCAATGTTGACTAAATAATATCCAGTCTTTTCCTTTGAATCTATTTGAATCTGAATCTATTTAAATCTAAACCTATTTGAGTCTAAAGCTATTGCTGTATAGGGAAACGTACCTTAAGTAAGCTTAAAAAATAATCATGTATGTGGGTCATGATATTATGGGTTAGAGAACAGGTTAGACTTGGCTAGATGGTTCTTCTGGTCTAGGCTAAGCTCACTAATATGTTTGATGGGACAATGTCGGTGACTGGGTTATGTGTATTTCATCATCTAGAAGGTTAGTCTAGGTATATTCCTCTGGAAAAGGCAGAGGAGTAAGAGAAAGAGAAGATGTGTATATACAAGACCTCAAGAGGCTTAGACTCAGAACTCATACACTATCAGTTCTATTGTATTCTTTTAATCAATAGAAGTCACAGCTTAATAAGGTCAGTCCGGATTCAAAGGATCCCTACCTCTTGATGAGTGAATCTATAGGGACACGTGGACATTGGGGTCATAATCCTAATGTACTTAATTGTATACATACTTATAATTAGATCAAGAATTTACAACAAGAGATGGAGGGAGGTGTAGGCCTATAAAACAAAATTTTGCAAAGCCTTAGGTTGCATTATCACAGCATTGTAAGCTCAGACACACAGATATATGAAGTCCAAAGATAGGAAAACTAGATTAGGGCCACTAAAGATAATTGGTGACAAAGATCACATCTTTTTCATCTGAGTAAAAACATGGAATTGGTGAAATGAGAAGTGCTAACACGTACTGAGAGGGTTTTGTACCTAAACAGTGAAATAATACGGTGAGCAAGTGCAAACTATTTCAGTGTGCTTGATTAACCGGCTAACTCACATTGAAAGTAAATATCACATTAAGACTAGAAAGGTAAATCACACTTCTATTATCCCTCAAACAAAAACCTATGACCTACAATACCAGAGAAAGATGAGGGGAGGGCTATCTGCTTCTCTGTGGGGTATTTTTTTTCTTCTGTTTTATTTGTTTGTACAAGTAGTATTTTAAAGAAGACAATATAACTTACAAATTGTTATATATTTAAGAAAATATTTAGGCATCACAAAAGAATACATAGATATAAAAAAAACCCAACATGCAGAAGTCAAATTTATAACAAGAAAAACGTGGGGATTTATTTTTTCACTATGTGGTTATTACTATGCAACCTTTACAGCAAAATAAAATTCCTCATCTAGAGTCCAGACTGATAGTTAAACCCTAAAAACACAGAAGAAACAAGAAAGAAGGGATGAATTATCATTTGGTCATGCCTTAGATCCTCTAAAGAATGCCTCCATTGTTGGTTGATGGTTATAAGCCTTTAAGTTTCTGGATTTCTTTTTCAAAGAAGTGTAGTATCTGATTTTTAAAGGAAATATATAGCAAAAGATGAAGTTTCACTTGCTGCAAAGGTCATGATAACCACCAAATAAGTAAGTTTTTCATTTTTATAAGGAGTTTAAATAAGTGCATAAGAACTTCAGGAAGAATGTCCAATCCAGGTGTTGGGCCTAAACAGGAGGCAAAATGTTAACCCTCTGGTCCTCTGTTATTAAACAGAAAATGTTCTGAATTAAGAATCCTGATAAATGTCAGTCAAGTTTCCATCTTTTAAATTCTATGGTGTCTTACAATTTGATAGTTTTTAATAAATGATTCAGCATCTATCACCAAAATCTAGAAATTAAGGAATAATAATGTTACATAATGCCTGAAGGGTTACGTTTATGAAAAGATTTATGCTTCATTCTCCTACTTGTAATTTTACTTTCATACTCCAAGGGGCCAGAGTATTCTGAGCTGAAATAAACTTTTTTAGAAATGAGGCACATAACGCTGACCAACAATCTTCAGAAAATACCTTTCATCCTGGACTGATTCAGCACTAGTAGTGTTGATAATAAAAGCCTGGCTCACGCTCATGAGGAAAGCGTCCACCAGTGTCTATTTTCACTTTCAAAAATCACCCACTAGGGTTTATGGATGACGAAGACATAAATGAGGAACTTGTTCTCAGAGGCCTGGTGGGTTTGTCATGAAGCTTTTCTACATAAATAAAAGAGACACCAAGAATGGAAATTACATTATTTTTAGTGCTGTGTTAAAGGGAAAGGTCAAGTTAACCCCTCAAGAATTCAATGAGCAACATGATGTACTATGTGTCCAGCAAAGCAATCCCCGAATGGCCCTTATGGACATCTGGTGTAAATCATCCATCTTTTTGCCCCATTAAAATCAGTGGCACCTCATCAAAACAGTTCAGCAGCTGGGCGCACACATTATATGGTTTTCAAGGAGTTAACGGAAATAGCTGTAGGGATCAGGAAGGTTTTTGTCTTCAAGTGTTCACAGTCACCCAGACAAAGAAGCTGGTTGAAGCATTTCAAGAAGATCTACTTTCCCTGTCAAGGTGAGAAAGGTATAGCCATTTTTGAGATGGGATTTAAAAAAAAAATCATCTCTATTTCCTGCAGCCCATCATATTGCTAGCAATTGCATCTTTTGGGGTCTGATAATTCTCTGGTCAGTAACAGCACTGTCATACGTACCTTAACCCTGACCTGAGAGAATCAGTTAGTTGCTAACAGGATATTTCAAACAAAACAGATGAGTGTTTTGAAGGGTCACACTGTGGTGACCCCAGTCACTCAGCCTTTAAGATAGGGAAGTTTGGTGGCTTGAAAGCAAGGACCCGCACACTTTCCTTGACCAAACAAAGTGACTTAGGGGCACAATTGGGTTATACCATTTAATGCTAGTCTGAAACTACCTTTCTTTACGTTCCCTGTCTTCCTCCATAATTCTCTGTGTTCTCTTGCTAAGAATCTTTAAAAGTGTGTCTACTGTGGCCTTGGAAAGAGAAACATTTCAGGCAACTAGATCAGCTTTTTGAAAATCACCTTTAAAAACACCTTTAGTTGAAGAGTAACAACAGTAGTGGAAAAGAACCCCAGGTGACATACACTATGTTGCCTATGACACAGCACTGCATAAAAGTTTCCACATACCTTATATTTTCACAAGGTAAACCATATGAAATTGTTATAAACAACCAACTGCTATTATGTAGAGTAACTTAAATATTTTCTCATCTCTATTACACTTCTTCAATGAGTTTGAAATATCCTACCTTTAAAAATAGTTCATATAGATAAGCAGTAAATCAGTAAAAATGCATAAAACCATTTGTTCAACTAAAATGGATCACCAATTTAGTTAATTCTGGAGCACCATTTAAACATGTCCATAGTTCAACATTCTTGCAGCTTTAAGAGAAAAAAAATCCTTTATGCACACCAGTATCTGCAAAAGCTCTACCTCATATCTATACATCTACACATGGGATGTACCTTACAGCTAGCAATTGGTATCTATCATATTGACAATGTTATAGTAGTAACAATGATGTTTTTGCCAGTGAAAGAACTTTCGGTCACTAGTAGCAGAAGTATAAATTGGTGTATTATGTTCTAGAGGGCACAGAAATGTTATCAATATCTTAAAAACATGCAAACACATTGATCATCAAATCCACTTTTCAGGATTTTTACTACTGAAACTATTCGAGAATATGCATCAAGCCTTATTACCTACAAGTTTATTCATTACAACATTGCTTAAAATAGTGAAAATATAGTTATAATTTGTCTATTGTAGGAATTTGACTAAATAAATTATGGTATATCCATACAATAGATTATGAAACCATTAAAAATGGGATTGTTGTATACTAATTATATACGAAAACTTATGCCTATAATTTTAGCAAAGAAGCAGATTACGAGAAATGTATTTGTAAATATTTCAATGTATACTTGTGTATATATACACAGAGAAATTAATGACTGGATGTATATATTCCGTAAATATATGATGGTGTATAGGTGTTAGGATTAAAAATAGAATGTATTTTCTTTACTTATTTCCAAATTTTCTACTATTAACAGGTGTGCCATTAGTATCTTTAGAGTTTCAGAAGACCCAACCAAAACTAGTTTATACCAAAAATAAAACCCAAAACAAACATTCGAGTGCTCAGATAACTGAAGAGCCTGGTAAGGTTCTTTCCAGGCAAATTTTCTTATTATTAATGGAGGGGTTTTGTACTTCAACAGTGAAATAATATGCTGAACAAGAGTGAAATTTTTCAGTCTGCTTGATTAACTGGCTAACTCAGAAAGTCATGTTAACTGTTTTACCTTCTCCTTTCTATGCTCTGCTTCTGTGTTGTCGATCCTTTTCTCAGGCATTTTCTACCCTGGCGATCCCAAGATGGCTCTGGCAATTCCCAAGACTTTATGCTTCTTTCTTTAAGTCCAGAGGGGAAAAGAGAATCCATGTCCCAACATTTCAACTTGTTGGAGTCTCCAACAAGACTTACAGGTTTTAAAGTGCTCACTCCAAACCCACTCTCTGTTAAAAGATGTCAGCTAATGTGCTGATGGGATTAAAGTATTCCAGGTCATCTCTAGGAGCTGAGTGTGGCATCAATCTCATGCAAACCACTTAGCTGAGACTAGGAAAGAGGGTAATTTATTTTCTGAAAGATATTAAGGGACTGCTCCCAGAAGACATGGAAAGGGTCCTGGCAGAAGAAACATAAACATCTACTGTAAACACACAGAATATCGGTAATATTAGAAAAATAGAAGTTACAATGTTAAAATGTATATTTTTGTCTCACAACACCATCTGGATCTGAAGGACATAAAGCAATTTCCTACTCTCTCAAGGCAGGCAGCATTCTGGAGCCAGCCATTAATAAAAGAGTGGACTCGTTACAATTAATCTGCTACTTGCACTTTCTGTACCTCCCTACCTTTCAAGGTTTAAGCTTTCCCAAAGCTTCCTGCTGGAGTGTGCTCCTTGGTCATGCCCAACACAAATAGTGCCTCCTATTTTCAACCCCCATTTATGCTACTTGATCAACAATCTCCAGAGCTTTCCAATTATCCCTTAACGGACACACATGGTCAGCTACTCTAATAATAGCACTAACATCTCTGGTTTATCCAGCACATAATTTCTGTCAGGTGAAGATTATCTCTAATTCTAACAATTACCCTACCAGGTAGGTGTTATTATCCCCATTTATAACTGAATTAGGAAAAAGAGGCTCAGAAAGTTTAAATTTTCCAAGGTTAAATTTTTAGCAAATGGCACAGCCAAGATCAATCCCAGTTCATTTGGAATCAGAGCTTTACCATAACCCCATGATGCGCTGCATCCCAGGGCACAAAGTGAGCCTTGCACCCTGACCAAAGGATCCAGAAGTAGAACAGAAGTACTTGATAGGGTAAGGGTTAAGGGGAGCTCTTCCTAATTTGTATCACCATGACACCAAGCTGAAATAATTGACATTTAAATATTTCTTAAAAAGTCTTTTTGTTTCAGGACTACTTAAACCTCTGTCCCTAATACTATCTTCCAAAGTGTGCCTTTGGGTTTGGCTGTCTCAATAATTATAATTTGCAGCAAATTCATAACGAATACCTACATAAACCACATCTGGTTTCTGAGCATTTAGTGCTCCTGAAGAGAATTTCTTTCTTTCTTTCTTTTTTTTTTGAGAGTGAGAGTAAAATTATTCTTCATGTTAGAATATGTAGTCCAGGCCCAGATTTAAGGGGGGGGAAACTAGAATCAGGATTACACTCATAGGATAAATCAAGTCAATGAGATTTCCAGTGAAAATATATATTCAGAAAAAAATATATATTTGTAGAATTATAGAACATTAAAGCCTAAAGTGACATATTACAGATAAGAACATGGGATTTATGGAGGTTCATTGTCTGATCCATGATCAAAGTTTACAGAAATGCCACCACCACAATCCAAGTTCCCCAAAGAGTCAAATGTTTTTTTCTTTTTTTGTTAAATCACAAAGCTTGCTGTTAAGAAAACCTGTTTTCCTAAAATTCAATATTGTCTTAATTGTCCTTTTCAGAAGAAAAATGTATTAAAAATTAAAATGGTACAGAAGGAATTTTCACTAAAACAATTAATAATATGAATTTTACTTCTCAGTCTTCCTATTACCTGTAAAATCATTAAACACTAATTAAAATCCCATAATATTGTGATATTGCCTCATTTCTTTCAGCCAAAATATTTGGCTTTGTGCAAGTCCAGCATATTTTTGAAAACTCAAGTAGTTTCATAAATAGGTTTTTTACAAACTTACTTCAAGATTTAAAAATCTTCCTTCACTTGTTTATCCATCATTTCATTTAGTTGTTGAGGTCTTAGGGTATTATTTCCCTGATTTTTCTTTGAACAAGCAAAAATAGTATTAAGTCTTTCATATTGCATCTTCTATTTATGGGTACAAAGCTCTGTCCAAAACTGGGCAATTGTGAAATTGCCTAGTCTCCTACTTTTCCAAAAAGAGTAAATTCTTAGGCAGGTGAGAGAGATAGTTGACTATTTAGGTGACTTTTCCAGAAAAAAATTTAGAACTACTTTATTTTGCTTATTTATAACCAAAAAAACAAACAAAAAAAATTGAACAAAGATGCATGATCTAAGTATCCAAAAGAGAGAAAACATTCAAAACGGAAGTTTGTAGCTCCCTCTTCCCCAGATCAGAAAACAAGTAAATGTAAATTATGATCTTTGCTGTGCATTTCAGATTAAAGACACATGACACAAGACTTGGCTTTAAATCCAAAGGGTCAGAATGGAAAGTGTAACTTTTAAGTAATTCATCTTCTAGGATTGGTATCAGACTACTGTTATACCAGAGGAGACACATGCAGAAAACCTGTGTTTCTCCCATCAGGGCTTTGATGTGGTTTCTTCTTTTTTCCTTTTCATAAAAATGTAACTTGAAAGAAAAGAATAGCTCTACCTCTGAAAAATGATCCTGCTCTATTAAGAGGCAGACAAGGCAGTACGTTTAAAACAAAATTTAGGTGGGAGGGGGAGAAACAGCTGTAGGAATTAACCTAAAAGTTCAGTAAACCTTGCCAAGACATGTGACAGTGCTTAACTTGCCCAGGGTAGGGACTCTCCTTGGAGACCTCTCCAAACATTATCAAAAGCATTCCCTTTGAAAGAGGCCAACTCCTGATAATAATACAAGGGAATCAAACTCTGGCATCTCCCCATAATGGGATTCAGATTCCTCACAAACTTGGGAGTGTTGAAGGTTTAATTACCCAGTAAAACAAGAAAAATGCATTATACAGTAGAGATAAATGAATGGGAACACCAGGGAAACATGTTCCTCCATAAGTCATTTGGTCACATGATTTCTTCCCCATTTCCTTTCCCTATTATTATAGCCATTTTATTACACTGCCCCTAAAGACAGAGGGCAAAAAAGCAAAATACTCATAGCTTCCTCAAAGTACCTCCTGGACTGAATGTAATAGGGCACAAGTTTCTGAAATGGCTTAAAGCTTTATAAAGTTTCCTTTTTATTGTTTCACAGATAGGAAAAAGCGGGCCACCATCAAGAACCATAAAACCAAGTAGGCAACAAAAATGGCAAGATAAAGAGAAACTGTGGATTGAACCCCCTGCCCCTCCTCTCTCCTCTCTCTCATCCTTTACAGGAGCGTTTTTTCTGTGATTTAATTTTTCCTCTTTCAGGACTATATTAATCTTTGAAAAATATCTAAATTAGTTAAGACTCAGTAACAATGGCCAAGAACTAAATTACTCCTTTTCCATACCTCACCCAGGAGATGATGGATTTTAAATGAATACTCCCTCATCATTTTTCACCATGGACCCAATTCTAGCCTCTTCTCCACATCTTCTGATCCCTTAACACTCCACTTTCCTGTAAAACTTTAAGGTTTAATTTCATTTATGTATGTTAAACCAAGCTTTGAAATAAGGATTCAACATTATGTGATACAGATATAATAATAAGGGAGACTGCAAAATTCTCCTTTCAAACGGTTGCAGAGCATTGGAATATGTTACCAAGGAAAAGAACGGTTACACAGATTTCCAAAAGTTACACAATATGAGACTAATAGTAAGTTGTGGACACAAATGAATAAAAGAAAAGTTGGAAAGAAAAACCTGTTATATTGCTGTATTTATAATTTTCCCCCAAAATATGAAAGTATAAAATAAAATACCAACTATTACTAGGAATAAAATGGCTTTAAAACTGCATGAATGGATAACCATATAAAAACACACTCCCCAAAAAACCGTTTATGATTTCTTTAGAGAGGCAGTATGAGCAATAAAAATTGAGGGCCAAAATGTAAGAAAGAAAACTGCTGGCTGTTTCTGTTACAAAGTAGAAAAAGATTTTAAAAACACCTAAAGGCTGATAAATGCATATAAATCTTTTATTTGAATACTATTTGTAATAGAAATAAAAGAAAACAAAACCTATGAGCACATTTTAAACAGAGTAGATTGTTATTCATTTGTCTACAGTTATGGTCCTATCTAAAGAATAAAATTCTTACAGGACAACTTAGCATCTTTAGTTCTCCAGGACTATATAGCATTCTTATAAGAATTCCCAAGTTACAATCAAAGAAAAAGTCATCATACAAAGGTGAACCTAAGTTAAGGTACACCCATAGTTATTCTCACATTGAAAGTCAATAACTGTTCATTGTTCAATAACTAAAACCTCTGAAAACATTTCCAATCAGATTTGTTTCCCCTTATCTGTCTTTCTAAGGTGGTCTTCCTCAACATCCCAACAGCACAGAATGATCTGGCCAAAATACCCCAACAAAAGAGTTTTTATTCTCTGGTATCTGCCAAATCATAGCCATTTGACTGTAATTTCAGAATGACAGGCCTTAGGACTATCATTACAGTAGTTCAGGAAAGAAAGTCTAAACTGGGATTTTTGCTGTGCATGCATAAGACCAATCTAATTTACAGTTAGTGCAGTTGGGAACCCTGAGACCAAGCTGTCTAATGTGCCCTCTACATTTCTGGTTGACTACGAAGTGCAAAGATGACTACTCGTGCCAGGTCAGCTAGAGTGACACGAGTCTGACCTTTCTCCATAACAGGAGGGAGGCAGTGCTTCCACCGACTCTTCCTATATGAGCTCTTTGCAGGGTGTGTAACATATCATTACCAAAACATCACTGCCAAAGGTTGCCATTTTAGAGAAAACATACAAATGGCCCAATAATGGGTTTCTTCTTGCATCAATGAAAGCTGGTAAAAGGAACTTTGTTTGTGTCCTTGTTGTCTAATGTACTGGAAGTAGAGTGCCTTCTTGACCTTTGTAATGTCGTTCATATCTCTCAAACATGATACAGCCGGGCTAAGAATTCAAGAAAAAATTGTAGAAATCCATGGTAACAGTGCTGTCTCATCTGGCCAGTCTGGGGACAAATGTCTAGTCTACCACCCATTCACATTGATCTAAATGGGAATAAGGATTCAGGACTTACTCATTCCTTGTGCATGTGGAGCTGGCCCAGCTGGCTGAGTCCGCGGCACTAGTCTCAGGGCAGCCACTGCTTTATCAAGCCCTCCTTTGTGAAAGCTCGGGTTTCAGTACAAGTGGGGTTAATAATATCACCTCAGCCTCACGGCTGTTTACAGAACAAGGAGATGATGTTCATGAATATACTTATACATAAATAATTTGAAAGCAGAGTATTCCGACCTAGAGGAGACTGTGGCTTTTGTCATTCTAAACCATGTATATCAAGCTTCCCTGGTGGCGCGGTGGTTGGGAGTCCGCCTGCCGATGCGGGGGAAGCAGGTTCGTGCCCCGGTCCAGCAGGATCCCGCATGCTGCGGAGCGGCTGGGCCAGTGAGCCAGCCATGGCTGCGGAGCCTGTGCTCGGCAACGGCAACGGGAGAGGCCACAACAGTGAGAGGCCCGCGTACCGCAAGAAAAAAAAAAAGTATGTATATCAAAGCAAAGGGAAGTTCTATTTTTAGGTTGTTGTTTTTTTTTTCTTGCGGTACACCGGCCTCTCACCGTTGTGGCCTCTCACGTTGCGGAGCACACGCTCCGGACGCACAGGCCCAGTAGCCATGGCTCACGGGCCCAGCCGTTCCACAGCATGCTGGATCCTCCCGGACCGGGGCACGAACCCACGTCCCCCGCATCGGCAGGCGGACTCCCAACCACCGCACCACCAGGGAAGCCCCTCATTTTAGTTTTTTAAGGAACCTCCATACTGTTCTCCACAGTGGCTGTATTAATTTACATTCCCACCAACAGTGCAAGAGTGTTCCCTTTTCTCCACACCCTCTCCAGCATTTATTGTTTCTAGATTTTTTGATGATGGCCGTTCTGACAGGTGTGAGATGATACCTCATTGTAGTTTTGATTTGAATTTCTCCAATGATTAATGATGTAGAGCATTCTTCCATGTGTTTGTTGGCAATCTGTATGTCTTCTTTGGAGAAATGTCTATTTAGGTCTTCTGCCCATTTTTGGATTGGGTTGTTTGTTTTTTTGTTATTGAGCTGCTTGAGCTGCTTGTAAATCTTAGAGATTAATCCTTTGTCAGTTGCTTCATTTGCAAATATTTTCTCCCATTCTGAGGGTTTTCTTTTGGTCATGTTTATGGTTTCCTTTGCTGTGCAAAATCTTTGAAGTTTCATTAGGTCCCATTTGTTTATTTTTGTGTTTATTTCCATTTCTCTAGGAGGTGGGTCAAAAAGGATCTTGCTGTGATTTATGTCATAGAGTGTTCTGCCTATGTTTGCCTCTAAGAGTTCGATAGTGTCTGCCCTTACATTTAGGTCTTTAACTCATTTCCAGTTTATTTTTGTGTATGGTGTTAGGGAGTGTTCTAATTTCATTCTTTTACATGTAGCTGTCCAGTTTTCCCAGCACCACTTATTGAAGAGGCTGTCTTTTCTCCACTGTATATTCTTGCCTCCTTTATCAAAGATAGGGTGACCATATGTGCATGGGTTTATCTCTGGGCTTTGTATCCTGTGTGACCCAGCAATCCCACTACTGGGCATATACCCTGAGAAAACCATAATTCAAAAGGAGTCATGTACCAAAATGTTCATTGCAGCTCTATTTACAATAGCCAGGACATGGAAGCAACCTAAGTGTCCATCATCAGATGAATGGATAAAGAAGATATGGCACATATATACAATGGAATATTACTCAGCCATAAAAAGAAACGAAATTGAGCTATTTGTAGCGAGGTGGATGGACCTAGAGTCTGTCATACAGAGTGAAGTAAGTCAGAAAGAGAAAAATAAATACCGTATGCTAACACATATATATGGAATCTAAGAAAAAAAAATGTCATGAAGAATCTAGGGGTAAGATGGGAATAAAGACACAGACCTACTAGAGAATGGACTTGAGGATATGGGGAGGGGGAAGGGTAAGCTGTGACAAAGCGAGAGAGTGGCATGGACATATATACACTACCAAATGTAAAATAGATAGCTAGTGGGAAGCAGCTGCATAGCACAGGGAGATCAGCTCGGTGGTTTGTGACCACCTAGCGGGGTGGAATAGGGAGGGTGGGAGAGAGGGAGACGTAAGAGGGAAGAGATATGGGGATATATGTATATGTATAGCTGATTCACTTTGTTATAAAGCAGAAACTAACACACCATTATAAAGCAATTATACTCCAATAAAGATGTTAAAAAATAAAAATAAATAAAAAACAAATAAATTTATAGGAATTTGAAAAAAAAAGCAAAGGGAAGGTTGATTCCTAAAAATGTAGTGAGCATGTTTCTTTGACTCTCTGGTACCTATTTCCTCTTTTTGGCAACAGCCTGGATTTAGTTCGTCTCCCCTGCCCTCCACTAAGGTCAAGTGTTGGGATGGGGCTCTTCCACTGTCTCTGCAATGGAGTTTGTGCTAAAGGCCTGAGCCAATCTGTGGGTGGTACTTCCCTGGTCAAAAGGACTGGAGGAAGGAAAAAAACTTAAATGTATACGTGTTCATACAAGCTTTTACAAATGTAGGGTTTGAACCCAGTTCATTGATTTGGGTAGGCTTTTCATCTGTTATCCTTATCAGAGAGAACAGGATTTATGATTTCAAGGTTCTAGGCACATCTTCTAAAATTAGTAGCTTACTGTTAGAAACCATGTAATACATTTTGTTTGACAGAATATAGGCATATATACTGCTAACAATATTAAATAACAATCTAGATTGGGGCACCTTTATAAAACTCAATTGCTAAATAATAGCTCTGTGCAAGATATTCAGTTTTATTATTCTGGAATAATCCCAAGGAGAAAGAATCCTGAGGAGATGTTTTAAAATCAAATATGAATGTAATTAATAATATTTTTCAGTGATACTGCTATTTCCTTATTTTTATGTAAAAAGTAGTAGATATCCTACTAAAAATTGTTGTTTTTGTGACTGAATATATTATTTCTTTAATTCTAGAAAGCCAATCAAAGCAACTTTTATAGTCATGAGCAGAATGTGACACAATGCCATTAATTATGCTCCAAAAATTAAGAGTCTATCATTTCACTCACACTAGGTTGAAGTTTGGTTTTGTTCTAATTTTTTTAACCTTTTTGTTGTGAAATATAACATACATACATAAAGCCCATGCAAAGATGTAAAGTTCAATGATTTTTCATAAACCGAACATCTGAGAGCTACATCAAGAATTAGTATGTTGCCTGTGCCCCACACATGCCCCCTCATTCCCCTTCCCAATTACCACTCCTTCATTTTCATAGTCATTATCCTGATTTTTATGGTAAGGGTTTTTTTTTTTTTGGTAACTTTATGCCTAAGTATGCATCCCTAAACCCTATAGTTTATTTTTCCCTGTTTTTAAAATTTTATTTAAATGGAATTATACAGTATATCTTCTTTTGTACCTAGATTTTCATTCAATATTGTCTTTGTGAGATTCATCCATGTTGTTGTGTATAACTCTCGTTTGTTTATTTTTGCTGACGTATTTTCAATATTCCTGAATGACATTTTAACAGTTTCTAGTTTTTGTCTACTACTAAAGTATACAGTATTGCGAAAAACATTCCTATAGTTGCTATAAATATTCTTATATATGTTTTTTGAAATACAGACATGTGTTTTTCTTGGTTATATGTCTGGGGTGGAATTGTTGGGTTTTTAGTAGGTGAAAAGGCAAACTAGGATCTCAAGCCCATGTCTCTATAACTCCAAAACCAATACAAGGCACTCAATTTCTAGTATATACCATATTAAAATAATAGAAATAGAGATTAATAGATTGTATTTTGATAAAGTTGTGTTTTGCCCTTGGCATATCAAAACAACTCACTTTAAATAATAATGCTAAATAACGTCAGTAATTTTCTTCAATATTAGAGAGGGCAAAAGACTTAAACACTGAACAAAACCAGGGAGGTGATTTTCTTGGGTACTGATATCAATCATATCAGAGAAATTTCTGAGGTTTTCACCTCTCCTGTTCTTAAGACATACAAATGCAGTGAGTCAATGTGTGTTTAGCGTTTTATATTTTAAGAAATCAGTACAAGCAAAGTCTTGTAGGTTTACATTTTAAGTAGATATGTCCCTTGGTCTCAGGGTCTTGGACATCTGAACTGAACTAGTTACAAGCCAAATAAAGAGAGTTATGATCCCCCTTCAGGAACTATGTCAAGTTTGCTTGGCTCATGAAATAACTAGTCAGTAAAGACAACTGCTACCTGAGCCCTAATCTCATAGAACTGTCATCTGCAAGTCTTTGGATCCACTATTTTGATATGGGATGCTCTGTAATTTTTTAATGGAATTCAAACTGTTATAATTTCATGCATCTTTTGGAGGGTCACCTTATCCATGCAAGAAACCCAGACTTAAAGTTGCCAGATAAAATACAGGACACCAGTTAAATTAGAATTTCAGAGAAACAATGAACAATCTTTTGGTATAAATATGCAATATTTTTATTTGCTCAATCTGGCAACTCTACCCATGCATAAGCTTTTTCATGCTAATCAGTCTCTACTGTATATACTTTTAACTGTCTCATCATAAACAGTAGGAAATATGAATTAAAAGGTCATGTTCTCCTCACTGTTCTTGATCTAATGGCAAAATAACAGAGACGACTTTGAATATTGTCTCCTTTGACAAGTTCAACATTCATGTTGAAAGATCTTCAAAAATGATATCTAGAATTTACTAATATATAAGCCAGATGTCAGATGGAAGCGTCCATGCCTCTAGGAAATTAATGAACTTGACTTAATCACTGCTATCTCTCCACTCTCCCAATGAAATGGAAAATACAAATTCCTTGCCAAGATTTCAGCACATTCCTGAGGACTTGACTTTCATGCTGGCTTCTTCCCCGGGCTCCTGTCTCCTTGTTTATTAACTCAAATGCTCCCCCATAGAGACCCCAAAATAATACTCAACCTCCCTTCAACTTCTAATAAAAATATCCATGAATGCAAATTTTTCACAAGGAGAGTAAAGTTAACTTTACATAAGATTGCTTTTTATAACAACAATGCAAACAACTTAAATAGTAATATTTTTGTTTGTTTTTTAAATAATAATAGTACTCATGTAATATTCCTGTACCACTGAAACTCCCGACTTCCATGGGGTTTTACTACATTCACCTAGTCCAGGAATCTCACCACCTTACACAACTCAGAACGAAATTTTTTTCTCCCCTTGCCTCATTGACTTCTAAGCCCTCAGAGAGCTTATCTTCTACCATGTGTATTTAAAAATATAAAAATAAAACATGTATTAATATTTATACAAAAAGAAAGTATGTGTTAAAGTTGTTTGCAAACAAAAGCAGTTTTATTTTAAAATAAACTTTGATATTAGCTGTCAAAATACCAACATTTCACCTTCTTATTTTATAAAATTAATATACTTACACTCTTGTATATGGATGTAGGAAGAACAATTTGCTATAATCTTTCTGGATAATAATTTGGAGATAAGCATAAAATGAGTAAAAATGTATACTTCCTGTTATCTAGAATTTCCACTTACAAAAATTCATCCCAAGGAGATAATTATGGGTAGGTATAAAATATTCACTATATGGATATAAACTGCATTATTGTTTGTAATAGTGAAAAATCATAAACAATGTAAATATCCAATGATAGGGGACTGACTAAATTAGTAATTTTCATTCACAAAGTGAAATACTATTAACCTATTAAAATGTCAGGTAGAGTAACATTTAATTATAATATGAGAATATATTCTGATATATTATTAAGTGGAAAAAGAAGTAGGGAGATACACCAGAAATACATCTATACGTGGAACAACGCCTACAGAGCATCTACTGAATGCTGGCAGAAGACCTCAGACCTCCCAAAAGGCAAGAAACCCCCCACGTACCTGGTTAGGGCAGAAGAAAAAAATAAAGAGACAAAAGGATAGGGACGGGTCCTGCACCAGCGGGAGGGAGCTGTGAAGGAGGAAAAGTATCCACACACTAGGAAGCCCCTTCGCGGGCGGAGACTGCGGGTGGCGGAGGGGGGAGCTTTGAAGCCGCGGAGGAGAGCACAGCAACAGGGGTACGGAGGACAAAGCAGAGAGAGTCCAGCGCAGAGGATCAGGGCCAACCGGCACTCACCAGCCGAGAGGCTTGTCTGCTCACCTGCCGGGGCGGGCGGGGCTGGGAGCTGAGGCTCCGGCTTCAGTCGGAGCGCCGGGAGAGGACTGGGGTTGGTGGCGTGAACACAGCCTGCAGGGCGTTAGTGCACCGCGGCTACCCTGGAGGGAGTCCGGGGAAAAGTCTGGACCTGCTGAAGAGGCAAGAGACTTTTTCTTCCCTCTTTATTTCCTGGTGCGCGAGGAGAGGGGATTAAGAACGCTTCTTAAAGGAGCTCCAGAGACGGGCGCGAGCCGCGGCTAAAAGTGCGGACCCCAGAGACAGACATGAGACACTAAGGCTGCTGCTGCCGCCGCCAAGAAGCCTGTGTGCGAGCACAGGTCACTATCCACACCCCTCTTCCGGGGAGACTGTGCAGCCCGCCACTGCCAGGGTCCCGGGATCCAGGAACAACTCCCCCGGGAGAACGCACAGCACGCCTCAGGCTGCTGCAACTTCACGCCGGCCTCTGCCGCGCAGGCCCGCCCTGCATTCCGTGACCCTCCCTACCCCCCCCCCCCCCCCCCCCCGCCTGAGTGAGCCAGAGCCTCGGAATCAGCGGCTCCTTTAACCCTGTCCTGTGTGAGCAAAGAACAGACGCCCTCCTGCGACCTACACGCACAGGCGGGGCCAAATCCAAAGCTGAGCCCCTGGGAGCTGTGAGAACAAAGAAGAGAAAGGGAAATCTCTCCCAGCAGCCTCAGAAGCAGCGGATTAAAGCTCCACAATCAACTTCATGTACCCTGCATCTGTGGAATACATGAATAGACAATGAATCATGCCAAATTAAGGAGCCGTGTGGATGAAAGGCTCTTGGTGCTGCAGCCAGGAGTTAGTGCTGTGCCTCTGAGGTGGGAGAGCCAACTTCAGGACACTGGTCCACAAGAGGCCTCCCAGCTGCACATAATATTAAACGGCGAAAATCTCCCAGAGATCTCCATCTCAACGCCAGCACCCAGCTTCACTCAACGCCCAGCAAGCTACAGTGCTGGACATCCTATGCCAAACAACTAGCAAGACAGGAACACAACCCCACCCATTAGCAGAGAGGCTGCCCAAAATCATAATAAGTCTACAGACACCCCAAAACACACCAACAGACGTGGACCTGCCCACCAGAAAGACAAGATCCAGCCTCATCCACCAGAACACAGGCACTAGTACCCTCCACCAGGAAGCCTACACAACCCACTGAACCAACCTTAGCCACTGGGGACAGACACTAAAACAACAGGAACTACAAACCTTCAGGCTGCAAAAAGGAGACCCCAAACACAGTAAGATAAGCAAAATGAAAAGACAGAAAAACACACAGCAGATGAAGGAGCAAGATAAAAACCCACAAGACCTAACAAATAAAGAGGAAATAGGCAGTCTACCTGAAAAAGAACTCAGAATAATGATAGTAAAGATGATCCAAAATCTTGGAAATAGAATAGACAAAACGCAAGAAACACTTAACAAGGACCTAGAAGAACTAAAGATGAAACAAACAATGATGAACAACACAATAAATGAAATGAAAAATACTCTAGATGGGATCAATAGCAGAATAACTGAGGCAGAAGAACGGATAAGTGACCTGGAAGATAAAATAGTGGAAATAACTACTTCAGAGCAGAATAAAGAAAAGAGAATGAAAAGAACTGAGGACAGTCTCAGAGACCTCTGGGACAACATTAAACACACCAACATTCGAATTATAGGGGTTCCAGAAGAAGAAGAGAAAAAGAAAGGGACTGAGAAAATATTTGAAGAGATTATAGTTGAAAACTTCCCTAATATGGGAAAGGAAATAGTTAATCAAGTCCAGGAAGCACAGAGAGTCCCATACAGGATAAATACAAGGAGAAATACGCCAAGACACATATTAATCAAACTGTCAAAAATTAAATACAAAGAAAGCATATTAAAAGCAGCAAGGGTAAAACAACAAATAACACACAAGGGAATCCCCATAAGGTTAACAGCTGATCTTTCAGCAGAAACTCTGCAAGCCAGAAGGGAGTGGCAGGACATATTGAAAGTGCTGAAGGAGAAAAACCTGCAACCAAGATTACTCTACCCAGCAAGGATCTCAATCAGATTTGATGGAGAAATTAAAACCTTTACAGACAAGCAAAAGCTGAGAGAGTTCAGCACCACCAAACCAGCTTTACAACAACTGCTAAAGGAACTTCTCTAGGCAAGAAACACAAAAGAAGGAAAAGACCTACAATAACGAACCCAAAACAATTAAGAAAATGGGAATGGGAACATACATATCGATAATTACCTTAAATGTAAATGGACTAAATGCTCCCACCGAAAGACACAGATTGGCTGAATGGATACAAAAACAAGACCCATATATTTGCTGTCTACAAGAGACCCACTTCAGACCTAGAGACACATACAGACTAAAAGTAAGGGGATGGAAAAAGGTATTTCATGGAAATGGAAACCAAAAGAAAGCTGGAGTAGCAATTCTCATATCAGACAAAATAGACTTTAAAATAAAGACTATTAGAAGAGACAAAGAAGGACACTACATAATGATCAAGGGACCGATCCAAGAAGAAGATATAACAATTGTAAATATTTATGCACCCAACATAGGAGCACCTCAATACATAAGGCAAATACTAACAGCCTTAAAAGGGGAAATCGACAGTAACACAGTCATAGTAGGGGACTTTAACACCCCACTTTCACCAATGGACAGATCATCCAAAATGAAAATAAATAAAGAAACACAAGCTTTAAATGATACATTAAACAAGATGGACTTAATTGATATTTATAGGACATTCCATCCAAAAACAACAGAATACACATTTTTCTCAAGTGCTCATGGAACATTCTCCAGGATAGATCATATCTTGGGTCACAAATCAAGCCTTGGTAAATTTAAGAAAATTGAAATTGTATCAAGTGTCTTTTCTGACCACAACGCTATGAGACTAGATATCAATTACAGGAGAAGATCTGTAAAAAATACAAACACATGGAGGCTAAACAATACACTACTTAATAACGAAGTGATCACTGCAAGGATTCTTCAATATACGCAAATCAATCAACGTGATACACCATATTAACAAATTGAAGGAGAAAAACCATATGATCATCTCAATAGATGCAGAGAAAGCTTTTGACAAAATTCAACACCCATTTATGATAAAAACCCTGCAGAAAGTAGGCATAGAGGGAACTTTCCTCAACATAATAAAGGCCATATATGACAAACCCACAGCCAACATCATCCTCAATGGCGAAAAACTGAAAGCATTTCCACTAAGATCAGGTTGCCCACTCTCACCATTCTTATTCAACATAGTGTTGGAAGTTTTAGCCACAGCAATCAGAGAAGAAAAGGAAATAAAAGGAATCCAAATCAGAAAAGAAGTAAAGCTGTCACTCTTTGCAGATGACATGATACTATACATAGAGAATCCTAAAGATGCTACCAGAAAACTACTAGAGCTAATCAATGAATTTGGTAAAGTAGCAGGATACAAAATTAATGCACAGAAATCTCTGGCATTCCTATACACTAAGGATGAAAAATCTGAAAGTGAAATCAAGAAAACACTCCCATTTATCATTGCAACAAAAAGAATAAAATATCTAGGAATAAACCTACCTAAGGAGACAAAAGACCTGTATGCAGAAAATTATAAGACACTGATGAAAGAAATTAAAGATGATACAAATAGATGGAGAGATATACCATGTTCTCGGATTGGAAGAATCAACATTGTGAAAATGACTCTACTACCCAAAGCAATCTACAGGTTCAATGCAATCCCTATCAAACTACCACTGGCATTTTTCACAGAACTAGAACAAAAAATTTCACCATTTGTATGGAAACACAAAGGACCCTGAATAGCCAAAGCAATCTTGAGAACGAAAAATGGAGCTGGAGGAATCAGGCTTCCTGACTTCAGACTATACTAGAAAGCTACAGTAATCAAGACAGTATGGTATTGGCACAAAAACAGAAAGATAGATCAATGGAACAGGATAGAAAGCCCAGAGATAAACCCACACATATATGGTCACCTTATCTTTGAAAAAGGAGGCAGGAATGTACAGTGGAGAAAGGACGGCCTCTTCAATAAGTGGTGCTGGGAAAACTGGACAGGTACATGTAAAAGTATGAGATTAGATCACTCCCTAACACCATGCACAAAAATAAGCTCAAAATGGATTAAAGACCTAAATGTAAGGCCAGACACTATCAAACTCTTAGAGGAAAACATAGGCAGGACACTCTATGACATACATCTCAGCAAGATCCTTTTTGACCCACCTCCTAGGGAAATGGAAATAAACACAAAAATAAACAAATGGGACCTCATGAAACTTCAAAGCTTTTGCACAGCAAAGGAAACCATAAACAAGACCAAAAAACAACCCTCAGAATGGGAGAAAATATTTGCAAATGAAGCAACTGACAAAGGATTAATCTCCAAAATTTGTAAGCAGCTCATGCAGCTCAATAACAAAAAAACAAACAACCCAATCCAAAAATGGGCAGAAGACCAAAGAAGATATACAGACTGCCAACAAACACATGAAAGAATGCTCAACATCACTAATCATTAGAGAAATGCAAATCAAAACTACAATGAGATATCATCTCACACCAGTCAGAATGGCCATCATCAAAAAATCTAGAAACAATAAATGCTGGAGAGGGTGTTGAGTAAAGGGAACCCTCTTACACTGTTGGTGGGAATGTAAATTGATACAGCCACTGTGGAAAACAGTGGAGGTTCCTTAAAAAACTACAAACAGAACTACCATATGACCCAGCAATCCCACTACTAGGCATATACCCTGAGAAAACCATAATTCAACAAGAGTCATGTACCAAGATGTTCATTGCAGCTCTATTTACAATAGCCCAGAGATGGAAACAACCTAAATGTCCATAATCAGATGAATGGATAAAGAAGATGTGGCACATATATACAATGGAATATTACTCAGCCATAAAAAGAAATGAAATTGAGCTATTTGTAATGAGGTGGATAGACCTAGAGTCTGTCATACAGAGTGAAGTAAGTCAGAAAGAGAGAGACAAATACCATATGCTAACACATATATATGGAATTTAAGAAAAAAAATGTCATGAAAAACCTAGGGGTGAAACAGGAATAAAGACACAGACTTACTAGAGAATGGCCTTGAAGCTATGGGGAGGGCGAAGGGTGAGCTGTGACAAAGCGAGAGAGAGGCATGGACATATATACACTACCAAACGTAAGGTAGATAGCTAGTGGGAAGCAGCCGCATAGCACAGGGAGATCAGCTCGGTGCTTTGTGACTGCCTGGAGGGGTGGGATAGGGAGGGTGGGAGGGAGGGAGATGCAAGCGGGAAGAGATATGGGAATATATGTATATATATAACTGATTCATTTTGTTGTCAAGCTGAAACTAACATACCATTGTAAAGCAATTATACTCCAATAAAGATGTTAAAATGAAAAAAAAAGAAAAAGAAGTAGGTTTCAAAATACTCATAAAATATAATACCAATTCTTTTTAAATCTCACCTAAAACATACAAGTTATATAGCAAATTAACATTAGTCACCTCTGATTATGAAATAATATTCAATTTATAGTTTCTTCTTAGTGTTTTCCAATATTTTCTAAATTTTTTATAATATATATAGTTCTCTTATAAAAATTAATTAATAATAATTACATTCTGATGAAGAGGCATACGACTTTTTAACATTATTCAATTTTCAGAGGTTTCCATTCCCTGTTTATCTTTAAATAATAATATTAATGTTGTGATCCCCTTTTTTTTCAGAAGAAAAATGCCTATTTTTACTAATGCAAAAAAACTTCAAGTTATTATTAGCACATACACTTTATTTTACATGACATGAATTATTACTGTTGAAGGTTGCGTGTTAAAGCATCAACAAAGCATATGAGTAGACAGGGACTTAGCTTATTGTGAATGAATTATAAAATGTACACTTATTTCCTAAACAAAAAGATGTTATTTAAGAACTCTTCATGGCCAGCTGTCCATAATGGCATTCATTCAACAAAATGTTTTGAGCACCTGCCATGCACCAAGCAAAATTTACACACCAAAAAGATAACAACAGCAAAAGTCAAAGTTCTTTTTCTCACAAAACTTATAAGAGATGACAAGCACTACAAATATATATACATATTATTTACAATGTAAGTTCTATATATTGAGACATATATATCTATACTCACATATATATGTGTGTGAATATATATATACACATAGATATACATTTGACAAGTAAGTGCTATATGGAGAAGTAAAGCAGGAAGCAGGGTGTAGGCGCAGAGTAGGAAGGAGTCTTACTACTTCACATTAGGCTGTCAGGAAAGGCCCCCTCATAAGGTGACACCTGAGCTGAGAACAAAATGCAGATATCAGTGTAGAGAATTTGACAAATGCAAAGGCTCAAAGAAGAGCAAGGAATCCCGCTGAAGTGGAATGAGAAAGGAGGAGACAACTGTATGCATTTTTACAATAAACTCACTGTTTATAGGCTCTGAGTAATTTAAAAGCTACTTTTATTTTCCTTTCAATACCTCTTGGTAAGCAATGTCTATTTCCACTACTCTTCATGACTCCTCTCCTAAAAATGGATAATTGTTTTCTCTTTCTACCCCATTCGGCTCTCATTTACCATACTCAAAAGCGTCTTCTCTTAGTAGCAAAAAGCATGCCCTCACAATCATAATATTTACTTTATATATTTGGTTTATATATTTGGCTTTGAACTGCTTCAGAGTGAATTACCAAAATAAAATTGAGGGAGTTCAATAGGTTATAATACATAAAACAGGAACAGTCATTAGTAAGCATAATGATTTAAAAATACCAGTGTAAAATCACATAAACTCATTAAAAGAATACAACCACTGAAGATGGTAGTGTGGGAAGATGCAGAGTTAGCGTCTCCCCACAATTAGGGCGCCTGCTGGCCGCTGCTGGGGGACTCTTCCCCCAAGGAGATGGGAAGAACCCCAAAGTGAACCAGTAGGGCACAAGGGGACCAAGGGAAGAGGAGAAGTGCAGGCTAGACACAAACTGAAAGTGAAGGAATGGAAAAAGATATGCCATGCAAATGGAAATCAAAAGAAAGCTGGAGTAGCAATATTCATATCAGACAAAATAGACTTTAAAATAAAGACTGTTACAAGAGATAAGGAGGGACACTACATAATGATCAAAGGATCAATCCAAGAAGAAAATATAACAATTATAAACGTTTATGCACCCAACATAGGAGAACCCCAAGACATAAGGCAAATGCTAACAACCATGAAAGGAGAAATCAACAATAACACAATAATAGTAGGGGACTTTAACACCCCATTTACACTAATGAACAGATAATCCAAACAGAAAATAAATAAGGAAACACAAGCTTTAAATGACACAATAGACCAGATAAATCTAATTGATATATATAGAACATTCCACCCAAAAGTGGCAGAATACACTTTCTTCTCAAGTGCACATGGAACATTCTCCAGGATAGATCACATCTTGCGTCACAAATCAAGCCTCAGAAAATTTAAGAAAATTGAAATTGCACCAAGCCTCTTTTCTGACCACACCGGTATGGGATTGGAAATCAGTTACAGGAAAAAAACTGTAAAAACCAGAAACACATGGAGGCTAAACAGTGCACTACTAAATAACCAAGAGATCACTGAAGAAATCAAAGAAGAAATTAAAAAATACATAGAAACAAATGACAACGAAAACACAATGACCCAAAACCTACGGCATGCAGCAAAAGCAGTTCTAAGAGGGAAGTTTATAGCAATTCAATCTCACCTCAAGTAACAAGAAAAATCTCAAATAAACAATCTAACCTCACACCCAAAACAACTAGAGAAAGAAGAACAAAGAAAACCCAAAGTCAGTAGAAGGAAAGAAATCATAAAGATCAGAGCAGAAATAAATGAAATAGAAATGAAGAAAACAATAGCAAAGATCAATAAAACTAAAAGCTGGCTCTTTGAGAAGATGAACAAAATTGATAAACCCTTAGCCAGACTCATCAAGAAGAAAAGGGAGAGGACGCAAATCAATCAAATTAGAAATGAAAAAGGAGAAATCACAACTGACACTGCAGAAACACAAAGGATTATAAGAGACTACTACGAACAACTATCTGTCAATAAAATGGACAACCACAAAGAATGGACAAATTCTTGGAAAGGTACAATTTTCCAAGACTGAACCAGGAAGAAATAGAAAATATAAACAGACCTATCACAAGTAATGAAATTGAAACCATAATTTAAAATCTTCCAACAAACAAAAGTCTGGGACCAGCTGGCTTCACAGGAGAAGTCTATCAAACATTTAGAGAAGAGCTAACACTGATCCTTCTCAAACTCTTCCCAAAAATTGCAGAGGGAGAAGCACTTCCAAATTCATTCTACAAAGCCACCATCACCCTGATACCAAAACCAGAAAAAGATATCACACAGACAAAAAAATTATAGAGCAATATCACTGATGAAAACAGATGCAAAAATCCTCAACAAAATATTAGCAAACAGAATCCAACAGCACATTAAAAGGATCATACACCATGATCAAGTGGGATTTATCCCAGGGATGCAAGGATTCTTCAGTATATGCAAATCAATCAATGTGATACACCACATTAACAAATTAAGGAATAAAAACCAAACGATAATCTCAGTAGATGCAGAAAAAGCTTTTGACAAAATTCAACACTGATTTACGATAAAACATTTCCAGAAAATGGGCATAGAGGGTACCTACCTCGACATAATAAAGGCCATCTATGACAAACCCACAACAAGCATCATACTCAATGGTGAAAAACTGAAAGCATTTCCACTAAGATCAGGAACAAGACAAGGATGTCCACTCTCGCCACTATTATTCAACATATCTTTGGAACTCCTAGCCCCAGCAATCACAGAAGAAAAAGAAATAAAAGGAATACAAATTGGAAAAGAAGAAGTAAAACTGTCACTATTTGCCAATGACATGATACTATACATAGAAAATCCTAAAGATGCCACCAGAATACTACTAGAACTAATCAATGAATTTGGTAAGGTTGCAGGATACAAAATTTATGCACAGAAATCTCTTACATTCCTATACACTAACAATGAAAAATCAGAAAGAGAAATTAAGGAAACATTCCCATTTACCACTGCAACAAAAAGAATAAAATACCTAGGAATAAACCTGCCTAAGGAGGCAAAAGACTTGTACTCAGAAAGCTATAAAACACTAATGAAAGAAATCAAAGATGACATAAACAGATGGAGAAATATACCATGTTCTTCGATTGGAAGAATCAGTATTGGGAAAATGACTCTACTACCCTAAGAAATCTACAGATTCAATGCAATCCCTATCAAACTACCAATGGCATTCTTCACAGAATTAGAACAAAAAATCTTACAGTTCGTATGGAAACACAAAAGACCCTGAATAGCCAAAGCAATCTAGAGAAAGAAAAACGCAATTGGAGGAATCAGGCTCCCTGACTTCAAATTATACCACAAAGCTACAGTAATCAAGACAGTATGGTACTGGCACAAAAACAGAAACATAGGCCAATGGTACAGGATAGAATGCCCAGAGATAAACCTGCACACATATGGAAACCTAATTTATGACAAAGGAGGCAAGAACATACAGTGGAGAAAAGACAACCTCTTCAATAAGTGGTGCTGGGAAAACTGGACAGCTACATGTAAAAGAATGAAATTAGAATACTACCTAACACCATACAAAGAAGTAAACTCCAAGTGGATTAAAGACTTAAATGTAAGACCAGATGATATAAAACTTTTAGAGGAAAACATAGGAAAAACACTCTTTGACATAAACCATAGCAAGATCTTTTTTGACCCACTGCCTAGAGTAACAGAAATAAAAACAAAAATAAACAAATGGGACTTAATTAAACTTAAAAGTTTTTGCACAGCAAAGGAAACCATAAACAACACAAAAAGACAACCCTCAGAATGGGAGAAAATATTTGCAAATGCAACAACAAACAAAGGACTAATCTCCAAAATATACAAACAGTTCATGGAGCTCAATATCGTAAAAACAAACAATCCAGTTAAAAAATGTGTGGAAGACCTAAATAGACATTTCACCAAGGAAGACATACAGATGGCCAAGAGGCACATGAAAATATATTCAACATCACTAATTATTAGAGGAATGCAAATCAAAACTACAATGAGGTATCACCTCACACCGGTCAGAATGGCAATTATCAAAAAAGCTAGAAACAATAAATGTTGGAAAGGGTGTGCTGAAAAGGGAACCCTCTTACACTGTTGGTGGGAATGTAAATTGATACAACTACTATGGAAAACAGTATGGAGGTTCCTTAAAAAACTAAAAATAGAACTACCATATGATCCAGCACTCCCACTACTGGGCATATACCCTGAGTAAACCATAATTCAAAAAGAGACATGCACCACAATGTTCATTGCAGCACTATTTACAATAGCCAGGACCTGGAAGCAACCTAAGTGTTCATCAGCAGATGAATGGATAAAGAAGATGTGGCACATATATACAATGGAATATTAGCCATAAAAAGAAGCGAAACTGAGTTATTTGTAGTGAGGTGCATGGACCTAGGGTCTGTCATACAGAGTGAAGTAAGTCAGAAAGAGAAAAACAAATACCGTATGCTAACACATATATATGGAATATAAAAAAAAAATGGCACTGATGAACCTGGTTGCAGGGCAGGAATAAAGAGGTAGACATACAGAATGGAGTTGATGACATGGGGTGGGAGGGCGAAGCTGGGGTGAAGTGCGAGTAGCATTGACATATATACATTACCGAAAGTAAAATAGTTGGCTGGTGGGAAGCAGCAGCATAACACAGGGTGATCAGCTCAATGCTTTGCAATGACCTAGAGGGGTGGGATAGGGAGGATGGGAGGGAGGCTCAAGAGGGAGGGGATATGGGGACATGTATATGCATATGGCTGATTAGCTTTGTTGTGCAACAGAAACTAACATGGTATTGTGAAGTAATTATACTCCAATAAAGATCTATTAAAACAGAAAAAAGGAATACAACCACTAATCTGGAAGCCAAAAGCAGAATTCACTCTTTTTCTAAAGGTTATCTTGCAGAGAAAATTCATTAAGACTGGGAGAAGATAGGGTATTCTTCAGTAGAGGTGCCAAGTCCTTGACAAAAAGATTCTGCTTTCTGTTCTCCTGAAACTCCACAACATGAAAGCAATATACAAGGAACTTGGCTTCTCAGTTACAAATGTTTGGTCAATTGCTGTACATCACAAAGTAGAGCTCTTCTCAATTCCTAGAAATTTCCAGTGAGCCAGACCCCACCTGTTTCCTTGCTCCTTATTTTGAACTCCAAAACTTCTCTCAGGCTGAGTCAACATCCAATTATGACTCTTTGTGACTAAGTATAACTTTGCCCACTGAAATTGAAAAATGACCTGATGATCTATTAGCCATTTATGGTCACTTTTTGAAGTGTGGCATCTGTGCCCAGATAGTTGGTTATCCTCAGAATAGCTTTCCTATAATGAATTATTTTGAATGATATTTCACCATTACATACAGTTTTATGTGCACTCATTATGAGTGGATTGTAAGGGTGTGTTCATCTGTATTTCCCCATCAGGAAAGCAAGAAAATTAAGCTATCATTTGGGTTCACCAGTTCAGTCCTCTTAGCCAAAGGGGTTCTTTAAAGTTTGGATTTTGTAAAAAACAACAAAATGATTCATTTAAAAGGACTGAACCTACACTATGGAATCAACCATAGACAAATTATTAACTATTTATCTGAAGGAAAAAAAGCAAGACATGATTCTGGATATAAGTACAGATGGGGAACTTCGGTGGGTAACTGCTGAGTGAACTCTGCTCTAGGTTTTGGTATAAGCCTTCATGGGTGTGGCAGAGGGTCACATGTCTGTCCTGTGACTGTGTGGACTCTCTTCATTTTCCTAATTCTGTGTTATATCCTTTTGCATCTTGTGCAGATTAGAACTGTGAAAACTTCAATTCTTTCTTTTGGACTTCGCAAAGATGCCCTCTGAAACTTCTGTTAACACTTTCTACACCTGTAGTTGTAGAAGTTTCCTTAGTGTTCAGAGAAAAGAGACATCTTCTGGACTAAACTGCTGTGTGGAATACTCTTCTCCATTTCCCAAGAGACATTTGTTTTATAATTCTTACTGGCCACCTGGCGGTATGCTTAGAATAAAAAGCAAATCCCTTTGGTCAGATTACAACTTTAGTAGAGTCTTGCACTTAGCTATTTCATTCCTTACTAAGTGAGAGCCACAAAAGCATGGCTGAACTGTCTAGAGATGGGTCTACACAAAGATTAATGAAACAATGACTTGTCAATGATTCAAGTTTGGGACTCTGAGCAAGTATGCCTTGCTGACTCCTCATGACCCAAAGCGTACTGCCACATTAATTCACAATCTAGCCGAGATTCCTATGTTACCTTCATTGTGCTTTATTTATTGAGTTAACTAAAATGTGAGTGCCTACAGTTCAGTGAGCCCCCTATTTAGGTTTTGAAAAGGACGGACATGGGTTCTGGCCTCATAAAGCTTATGATCTATCTTATGTGTTCATGACATTTTCTTGTGTTATTTAGACATGTAGACGAAAAACAGAATTTTGAAAGCTACAACAAAATGAGAAGGTAATGAATGCCCTAAGATTTTCTTAGAGATACTACAGTTTTATTGATAAAACAGTTTATATGAGATTCTTTTCAGGTTCTAGGTATGTGTCCAAATGTCTAGGATATTATTTACTTGAAATATACCAGTATTTTACTTGTATCTGCCTGGTGAAATGAAGTCTGTTTTTTATACCTCCAAATAAGTCTTGCAGAATATTTTTCAGTTTAAATAGTTCATGATGTCAGCATGTTGGAAGTTTAAATTTACACAATTAGGAGTCTTTCTAACGGGGCTCAATAGGACATGTATTCAAGCAGAATTTTGCCAACTTTAACCTTGAGCTTTATAGTAAAAGTTAACTATATGTATTTAATGCGAGAGAATGTGAACTGGGAATACATTATTCCATACGTTATATATTTATGAGGTCTGCTTATCCAGAGCTCACAGCCCAATTACGACTCTAGCCAGAGACCTTGTTTTTGGATTCATGTTTTCTCCTGGTGTACAGCTGTAAACCACAAATGAAGTTTCTAATGTTAGACAAGGTGTATCCATTAGTTCCCCTAAAAAGCCCTAACCACCGGAGCTCATTGATTTTTAGTTTCATATATCTTTAATGAGGAGATTAAATACTTGTTTAGGAAGCAGAGCCTAGCTTAAGTGGTGTTTGTTCCCTCAGCATGTACAGTTGAAGACCTCCATAATCTCTCCCATAGGTCATGCCATGACAAGTCTTTTTACCCTAAAACATAAACTTAAAGTACTTCTGTAATTGTGTAAAATGAGCATATCATAATCATTTTAGAAGAATTCAAAATTAATAAACCACAGGAGAGGCAGCAAATATTTCTAAGTGTCTGATATCTGAGCATATCTTCTAGGCTATCTATTATTAATTCTCCATAAATGCCTAGCAAAACACCAAGTCCAGTTCTCAAGTGAGGATAAAATATCTCGGTCATGAATTGGTCAAGACTGATGTTAACTACGGGGTTGGCTGCTGTTGACTTGGGGTAAGAGAAATTCTTAACTCAAGGCCAAAAGTATGTTACCTACTTCTCCTGGGTCAAAAATAATTAAACACTGGTCAGTGCTTAGAATATTCCTTAAGCATATAATAACTATAAAGTAACTGCAGTGAGAGATTATAACAATTCACTACTGGCGAACTAAACAGAAGTGTGAACAGAATAAAGAGTATCAAGCCACATTGCCCAGCTGATTATGCATTGTAACACTAAGTATAATATGCTGCCAGTCCTTTAAAATAGGATCAAGCAGAGCAATATTAGCATTTTCTGCATGCAGAGCCTTTTGTGTGTGGTAAGCAAACCATACTCTAAGAGATGTGCTGCAGGTCCCTAGGTAATCTAACCAGACAGTGGGAAGAGAAGATCAATTGATTGCTCACTCTACTTTAAAGGAAGCAAAGTTTTCTCTTTCAGGGAAGAACAGAGAGAAGGTGGTAATGGGGGAGTGAGGGGCGTATGGAGAAAATGGAAGAATCATGATCATCCAGTGAAGACTAAATTAGTTGAAATGTACCTGGCTCCCTTAGAAAATGTTTTATCACACCTTTAACAATGTTGTGATTGGTTCTGCATAATACTGAAGCAATTACTCATAATTTCTGAGTACAAAATTGTTCTTATTTTAGTAATCTATATAGTTCTAAAATGGGTCACTTAAAAAGTTTATTTAGAGACTATAGTACCAAGATAAGAATGTGATAGGAGGTGCAAAAAGTAATAATTCTCAGTCTGGGAGGGGAGATAATATTCGTAACAAATACAGAGAAAGGTAATATCCCCAATATGAGGAACTTTAAAAAAAATCACTAAGAATAACACAAACATCCCCCAAGAAAAGTAGGCAAATGACAGGATTATGAGCAAAGAACATGAAAAAAGTCTAAAGCTAATAAGCATATTTTAAAACATTAAACCTCTCATACTTTTATAGAGCATTTCTAAAAAAACTACTTGACAATATATATCAGAATTCTTAAAATATTCAGAACTTTTGGCTGAATAATTCCAGCTGTAGCAATTCATCCAAATAATATAATTAGAATTATTTCTACCTATAGAGAAATTATATACCAAGAGGTTGGGGAAATTCTAAATGTCTAACAGAAAAAGGAATACTGAAATAAACTATGGTGTATTCATTTAATGAAATATTCTTCAGCCACTAAAATTACATTGAGTAACAATTTTAATGATATGAGAAGATGCTCATGATATAACCTATGCAAAGAAAGCACTTATTTATAGAATGATTATAATTATGGAAAAATATACATAGAAAAAAAGAGAAGGAAATATCTCAATATTTTAACAGTGGTAATATCAACATTGTGGAAATTTATCTGTAATTTTTTTCTTTATAACATCCTTTTTTTCCCTAAGTTTTCTAAAATAAGCATGTGCTACTTCTAATCTGTTTTTAAGAAAAAAATAACAGCAACCAAAATGTCTAAGAAATACATTAATCCTCTAAGGAGAGCAGAAACACAGTTAAATCTGACAAGTGTCTGACAATATCCCAAGAATGTTTGTGAAATCAAAGTATTACTTTAGCTAAAATAAATCATTGAGCTACTAGGAGAGTCTGGATGTACAAAAATAAAATATTCCTACACCATGAAGATTTTGTTCATGTTCATAAAAATTTTCTACATGTAATAGATTAAATACCCTCCACATTAATTCCTGCTCATCCCAGAAATCATTTTCAGTGGACACAATAACTCAAGAGAACTTTTTTCCTTTGATACACATAGATAGGCTAAATCTGTTATCGTGTATAGTGAATCAATGTGCCACAGTTTGGCATAAAAGAACTACTAGGCATCACCCATTACAAGTCATCTATTTATTTTCAAATACAATGTTTGGGTTATGTTTGAAGGAGATATATGTTCACCATGTTTCCTAAGGGGAAGTCCTCAAAAGGAGATCTGAAACGAACTGGCTGCATAGCTAGTGCAACAACCCAGGTTCAAAATTCTCCACTTCTAACAGGCGTGACTGATCCAGAGGTAGGGACTGTGCAGTGGTTCAACGTTCATGTTTAATCTTTGCACAGGTTTCAAGTAGCCTTAATTTTGTCCTCATTTTCTTCTGTCTCCTCATTGAGCTAATAACACTTTAGAAGATGACTCAGAAAATTATCTTTTGCATGCCCTACAGGCATAACAAAAATGTCCTTTTCTACTGAGACCTGACCCCTAATATTTTTTTAGGCAAGACCTTGAGAGAGGTAGAAAATTGAGAGGGTGAAGAGGAAAATCTTCAAAAGCAGCATGCCTCTAAATTGATACCATGTAAACCTCTCCTAGCATCAGGAAACCACTGCTGGGGGTAAATGAAATGAATTCACTGGGGCATCTAATCCTATTCCTGGAACATTTAAAGGAGTTAAATGCACTGGCGAGCAAACAAACTTCAAAGCAATCATTACACCCCAGACACTGTTGCTTGTGTGGCTGAAATCTTTATGAGATTAGCCCCCCACAGGGAGAGAAGTTAAACACAGCCAGAACCACTTTGAATCTGTCGGGAGGATACCCATTTACCGGCTGAGAATCAGGGCAAATGCACCTAATTCCCAGTGTAGCTCTGCCCCAGACCCAGACGTCACCCACTGAGCCTAATACTTAACTCCACTCTCTGCAGCCTTGGTTTCTCAGCTTGGAAACCATATCAGCACTGACAACACTGGACCAGCATAAAAATGGAAAGTTCTTGTCTTTGCTGGACAAGAATTGAATGCTGGATGGCGTATATTGAACCAATATTATAAAAAAGCCTAAGAGATTTTAGTGGTTTTTTTGTTTTTTTCAAGTATATAAAAAATGATGAGCAAAGACAGAAACCGTATTGTTAAGGTTTTTTTTCTGTCAACTTTTACTCAAGTCAAATATTCCCCCAATTTATCTTCCTTATCCCAAATCTTAAATTTATAATGCAAATATATCTCATTTGTTAACCAATTTATGACTAAAACATCTGTTATTCTTAAACTAGAAAGGTGATTTTTATTTGAGAAGGGCTTGAAAAACAGCAATATTAATTCATTCAACCAACGTTGACTTGCCTACTATAATACACAAGCAAAACTGATATTAATTGCTGTGAAGACCTAAACTGAATGGAATCATTCCATCATGGGGCTCCAGTTCAATGGTGGGTATGATAAGGTAGTCAAATCTGAGGATTCCAGGTGTGTGTTCTAGGTACACAAAAGAAGAACTAGTAGATGGTGATGGAAACTTGACTACATTTTCTTACCCTGATCTTTTCATTCCCCTGGTTCTTAATTTCTGAAATTCCACATCTCCTGGATAAGTTTGTGTATCATTTTTCAGACTCAAATTTCTGAGATTAAAATTATTTCTATTTGACTTGTCTTTGTCAACTCACATTGAAAAATTTATGAGAACATAAATCAGTTTTTATTTATTCCCTGGCCTGATGCTTCCAAATTAATTTGGTTCCCTCTGAACATCATGGCCAAGATGGTTCTCCATATCCTTAAAGAGATTGTTCCTCTTGAGAACAATGCTGGCACATCCTGGGTTCAGCTCTGTGGGGAAGCAGAGTGGCCTATTCAGGTATATGTATTTGTTGCTCCTTAATTTCATGAGAGTATTTAATCCCGTTACCAGGGGCACCACAGTTGAAGCATACGGCTCAGCCAGCTAACCAGCTAACCAGTTACCTGGACCAGGTACTCAAAAATCTCAAGCTTGGGGCTTCCCTGGTGGCGCAGTGGTTGAGAGTCCGCCTGCCGATGCAGGGGACACGGGTTCGTGCCCCGGTCCGGGAAGATCCCACATGCCGCGGAGCAGCTGGGCCCGTGAGCCATGGCCGCTGGGCCTGCGCGTCCGGAGCCTGTGCTCTGCAACGGGAGAGGCCACAACAGTGAGAGGCCCGCGTACCGCAAAAAAAAGAAAAAAAAAATCTCAAGCTTAATGAAAAAGAGAAAAGAAAAACGAGAGAGAGAGAGAGAGAGCGCGCAGCAGAGAGACAGAGAGAAAGAGAAAGAGAGGGAGAGGGAGAGACAGGTCGGAAATAACCTTAAGAGGATGCAGAGCCCATCCAGTCCTTAGTACATTTTAAAATCTATTTTTCATTATGCCATTCCAGCAGGAAGCATCACCCCTCAAGCACATTTTATTAGTTCCCCAAAGATTTATTAGTTTGTTGCTTTGGGGTATAATTCTATCAGGCTATGTAGCAGAAAATTATAAGTAAGCTCACTGTGAAAGTACTGTAAGGATATTGTCTCCCATGTTCCAGGTCTCTCTCTGGGAATCCACAAGAGAAATTTATCCCTGGGCCTAGAATGGGGAAAAAAAATTAGAATATTCATGAGCAATGACCTGGTTTGTTTTTTTTATCTCACTAAACACTGTGAATTATAAAGCTGATTGAGTTTCCTTTAAGTTGGCTGCTCAAAACTTCAGAGCCACATCCATGGCCCAATTCACTCAAGAATAAAAAACTCGGAACATTTGATGCATACACTACTCGCAATTCCAATTTGTTATCTTTCTAATATTCTTCTCCTTTACTCTACTCCTTCAACTATTTTAAATGTTGATTCTCTTTTGTTGGATCGGGTGTATCTTGTTAAATAACATTAAATCTTGTGTTGAGTAGAATATTTATACAAAATAAAACCAATAATTAAATATCACCATTCTCAGAGATGGCCCTTTCCCTCTCATCCTTGGAAGACTCCAGCTTTTGTTTCCTATCTGACAATGATACTAATATTTGCCAATCCAGCAGAAAGTTTTATACAAATGAACTGGTGTAATAGGATGTTAACCTACAATAAGAGTTTGTCACATCACAGTCACAATATAGGAGATCTGCCATTGATTTTTCAGTAAACATGGCAAATAGTGAAAAATATAGTGTGTGTTCCTCAGCACTAAATTTTTCAGTGACCATTTTTCTTTTCTGTTGTTTTCTATTCTGCTGTCTTCAGGTGATATTTAACAAAATGCTCTCTTTTCTCAGTATATGAGTTTGTACTGACGTGGCTAATAGGGCCCATACTGAAGTTGTCATCTGTTTTGCCATGAATGCATTTGTAAAGCTTGCCTTCATTTTTGAGTAAAGCATGAAAAGTAAATCAAATAGAGAAAAATATATATTGTGTCATGGAATTAAAGAGCAAGCATGGACCAAGCCTCCCCCAGTTCATTTAGGTTATTCAAATCTTTATAAGCCAAAGGATAGCTTCTTGACATCTCAAAAAGCAAACCTCAGAATATGGTTAAAATGCATGGCAATTACTGGAGAGTTCTTTCCGTTTAGTCTAAGTTGTTCCTTCTGGAACTCAGGTACCTTTGCTTATTATTCTGTTCTCCTTTAACACACACACACACACACACAAAATCATTATTTCTAATTTGAACCATTTGGAAGGTCAGGTGTGATGAGGTCAGGATGTAATTAGAGAAGGCCTACCCTCTCTCATAGAAGATGACAATTGCTTCGAAAAATTATTATAATCCACTGGTTCTCTGACGTGTAAAAGCTCAGGAACCTGATTTTGTCAGCAAGGGGAGAATTACTGGTCATGGGAAGATGTAATCAACAAAGTTCCCTGAGATTAACACATAAAACTGACTTCTCGGTGGCATGACTAATTTCTCTAACTAACATCATCTCTCTGTTCCTATGTACACAGGGCATCAGAAAATGGGAATACAGGGAATCTATTCTTCGTTTAGTTGTTCCACAGATGTTGAACATCAAGGATGTAAAGAAACATAAGCTACCAAGACAATAAGATGTATTCCCTGACCTTCACAAATGTGTAGTCTACTAGGTAGACATAGGCATATAACCACAAATTTAATAATGATAGGGGCTATATTTGAAAGTCTATACTGTGAATGTTTAAAGACATTACATCAAGTCAGGCTCTGTAATAGGAAAATGCGAGCTCGTGGAAGAGGAATATTTAAAATCTGCTGCCCAAAACTCCCTCTTCTATAGACAGTGATTGATTGGATCTGATCCTTTGTATGATTATTTTACAGTTTACCCATCAGAGAGGAATCTTCTTTCCCTGGCAATTTTTTCACCTTTATCTACATACATACTCCCACCATGTAAAGCAGACAGTTTTAAAGCCACAGTTGTTCATCTCCTCTTGCTTGATATAATTAAAAAATAAAAATCTTTAATGACTCTCTATTGTCTAGAGAATAAAATCCAAATTATCAATGTTGGGATATCACGGGAGGCCTGTGTTTCCCATCTTATGTTCTTTATCTCCTTTCTGCTTACTTTATACTTTTGCTAAGTAAACTGTATACTTTATTCAGTCAATCAGTCTGTAAATATGTATTAAACACCTACTGTGTGGCAAGTACTGTACTTATGATGGTAAACAGGAGAGAAGCCAAGAGACCATGCTTGTTCCCTCAGCCTCCACGGTGATTCCTGTTCCATTTGATTGTTTAAAAGTTACTTAGTATTCAATGTGTAGCTCAAATTTCACTTCCTGCATTATATTGCCTGGAATCTACCCAGTTGAAAAAAATCGTAGCCTGTTACATATTCCAATCCTCAATCCCACTTACTTTCTTGTAACACTTAATTACCTTCTAGTTATTTTTGCCTTCACCTTTCTACTACTATGTAAGTCTCCTGAGAGCAGGATTTGTATAAGATTCATCTTGATTTCCTCCCAGCATTTTAAACCTAGTAGTTGCACATAGAAGAAACGAACAGAACCAATTTCCTTCAGCATTTCTGGAGTTGCAAACCTAAAAATACAATGATTCAAAAAGACCTCATCACTAAGCTTTGGGCCATCTATGGCTAGAGCAGAATGTTTTAATTTGTCCCCCAAAATTAACTTTGCCACTGTTGAAATATGCCATGTCATTTTGGTTTGTATTTGTATATTAAAATAAATGAAAAGGTATTCTTGTTACTTGTTTTACAGCTCCTATTACAGAAAAGAAAATTTCTCTCTTTTTAATACCTGATATACAAATATGTTAGTAGATCATTTCCTCTCAAAAGCCACAGTGATTTTCATGGTCCTTTTCAGTAAATCATGCTAAGTATGCATCTCATAGGAAATGTATCTTTGAACAGATTGGGTGCTCGGTTGGCTATTGGCTTTAAAAGGGTCCCAAGATATTCATTTCTGGATAGCTTTACACCTAAAGAAATTAAAATAGAGTGTCTTAGTTTCAAGCTGACCCAAGAGAAGAAGAAAACATGACCCCTAAGGAATTGTCATTTAGGCATTTATGACCAGATCAGTGTAAATTTTACTTTAGCACCTGCTGTTCTCTTTATGTCAGCATCTTGGAAATGACAAGGCCATGCGGCTCTGTGCCCACCTCGGAAATGTGTGCCTTAAATCCACCAGAAAACCCGTATCAATGAAAGAGCCAGGACAGCACCTCCTCCTGAACACTTTTTCTAATTCCTTTATTTTCCTAGAGGTAAAACCTACTGCTTCAGACTAACTCTGTTTTCTGTGACTTCTTATAGCCTGGTTGCCCTCTTGCTTTCCTAAATTTTATATTTGATACCCTTGCTTACAAAGAATTACTTCTTTTCTTTTGTCAGATAAGCTACAAACTTGTCCTTTTAAATAAAGATTTCCAAGTCTTTCTTGCTCCGGTCCACAGGATCTGATTAATTTCACCCATTTTCTAAGTGTTCTCCCTCAAATTAGTTTGGCAAATATGATATTCATGAGAACATTCTTGGGCTGTATGTCATTTGGGCTTGAACCCCAGTTAAATGGTAAATACTAGAAAATATGGGACATCTATATTTTATATTCTCATTGACTAACTGCAGGCATGTTTTAAAATGTCCAAATGATGATTTTAATCCCACGAAGAATGTAACTTGTCCAGTTTACTTAGGAAAAAAATTGGTTATCTTCCAAAAACCTTAACCAACGATGAAGTTCATAGATGCTGGCATTACCCACCTAGAAAAGAGAAAGAGGTAGCCTTTAAAATGAAAAAGAACTTCTCTTTTTCTCTCTTTTTAAAAACATTTTATTATGAGAGGCATTTCAGGAAGAGTGACTTTAAATATCAACTTAGCCCTTCTTGCTGAATTACGTAATACGGAAAGTAAAGAGAACTGACCTGTCAGGGGGGAAAAAGTTAAATTCAGTGAGAATAGAGTTTTTGGAAAGAGTAACTCTAGTTCTAACAGGACTTTATTCCAAGAATTTGAATACTTAAAAGACTAGACACCTGCATCCACAAAGAGTAGTTGCTAATTATCTGGTGAGTTGAACAGTTAGTTATCTGATGAATTTACCCAATTGGGGGGAAAAAAAAATTCTAGCCTCAAACTCCTACTTTCTCTTCAACTGTAGATTACTTTTACCTGAAATATCTGACTAATTCATTCAGTTTTGCACTTCATTTTGCCTGTGTGGACAGAGGGTGAATGTCGCATTCTGATCCAATTCTCAGAAGTAGGGAGGCATTGGGAGGGCATCGTTTACGTTAGAGTTTTTCAGAATGACATTATAGTTCAGTGAATGAATATAGAATTAGACGAACTTGCACATTCAAACAATTTTTTTTTTTTTTTTGTGGTATGCGGGCCTCTCACTGTTGTGGCCTTTCCCGCTGCGGAGCACAGGCTCTGGACGCACGGGCTCAGCGGCCATGGCTCACAGGCCCAGCTGCTCCGGGGCATGTGGGATCTTCCCGGACCGGGGTACGAACCCGTGTCCCCTGCATCGGCAGGCGGACTCTCAACCACTGCGCCACCAGGGAAGCCCTCAAACAATTTTTGATTACTTAGGAAAACAGAGGTAATACCCTGGCATGGGTTACCCTAAACCACAGACATTTGACAGAGAATCAAATTAGGCACCAACTCAACTGTTATGAAAATTTCCATTTAAAAGGAGAGTTGTGTTGAATATATTTGTGCGCCAGCTCTGACACTTCTGTAAATGATTTTAACATCTCAAAGCCGAGATGAAAGTATTATAATTGCTGAGAAATAGAAATATCACCAGCAAACATAAGAGGATCCTTTTATTACTCTTAGTAGTAGAGAAATAGGTCCAAACATTTCAGTGTTGGTGAGACTGATGCAAGACCATAAATCAACATGTGAAAGCAACGACTACAAATTCCTCTCTTCTTGCTTCCTTTGCTCAACCCAGATGTAAATTCAAATTATAGAACAGTAAAATAGTTAAAGGAGTATTAACGAAGTCAAGCGGCAGAAAACTGAGCCAAGAAATAAACCAGATAATTCATTTCTGAATAAACAGAAAATTTTCAAGAAGTTTTTTAGGAAAAATTCATGATACACAGGAAGAAAAGAAACCCCAAACCTTTAAATAGTCATTGTTTTTAACTCCAAGCTAGTGTGTAATTTCCCCCATGAAATTCAATAAAGCACAGTAAGCCTTTCAAAACCTTTAATAATCCTATAAATACAGGGTTAAAATAATTTATAAAGCAGTGGGAATCCTTTTCAAGGATAGCCATTTATATCAACAACCACCACAAAAAAGATATTGCTGTTGCTTTGCACTTCAGTGGCCTTACTTTGTTTGGACTACAATGTACAGAGAACCAAAAAAATCTTTTATGATGTGGATGTTAAAATGGTGTGTTGACTCACCTGGGGCCAAACCACTGTCTGAAATAACCCAACCAACAGTCAAATTTCTGCCTCAGAAAATTAAAAATTATATATTACTATAGACCTTTGGTATGTAAAGAGCTATAGCATCAGCTAGTAAAGAAAAAGGCAAATACCACTCCACAGCAAAGTTAATCTCACCTCAAACCAGCCAAGCTGCATTAGATAAATGCCTACATATTTAGCTGGGGGCTATGAACATCATGTTATTCTCCAGCAAAAACACCCACAGTATATTCTAACATTCCACCCCATCCACACATTAACCATAAAAAATATCAAAGAGATTATATACAGTCTGTTGTTTGGCAGGACCTAGCAAATTCTCTCTACTTTTAAGTATAAGCAAAGCAAACAATAAACTAGCTAAGGATTATATTTTTAAAAATCTATAACATAAAAGAAAGGAAATACTGATCTAATGAGATGGAGGGAATGAAATCTACAAAAATTATTTTTAAAATAAAATAAATAAGAAAAATTAAGAGTATATTCATTTCAGAATGCATTACTTTGTGTTCTCAATAAAATATCAGAAAATATAAACTTTATCAAACCAGATAAGATGAAAGAGAGTGTTATTAGAAGATAAAGTACACAGGAAACCAGCTGCATTAGGAATGAAGATTGTGCCATCATTTCAGTTTTCCTTCACTTCTATCATTCACATTAAAAAAAAAAAAATAAAAAGATGAAAACAACAATCTCTATCCTTATAAAACCAGGACAGAGTCACAACCCCAGGCCTCAGGTTATAAAAAACAGCTGCCAAATATATTGAATTTAGGATGAAATTAAAGAAGGTTCTTGGGAGCATGCACAAAATTCTACAGTTTTCTTAGGATACAGTGTTTCTTTAAGGTTCTAGATGCCAAATCAATGAAAGGTCCAAGGCCCAACCAGCTATCTTTTAATTAGAATAGATCTGATGGTGTGGGCAAAACAAGTTTGTCCAAACAATGCTTTTTCACACCATAAATTATATAGTGAAAGCAAGGCAAAAGGGAAAGCCTTCAGATAAGCCATCTACCTGCTTCCTCCTAAGATGGCTTATCTGAGCCTAATATTAGGCTCAGTTTTAAAAAATATTTTAATATATATAAAATTTTTTTATTTATATATTTATTTATATATTTTTATATTTTAAAACATTTTTTAAAAATAGTTTATACATCACTCCTATCTTACAGGACAGATTTCTACTCCTCATCAGAGTAGAAGGTTCATGGTGAATTTTCACTTCGTTTCATGATTTAGCCTATATTTCTCTCATTTTCATTAGCTGCTTCCAAGTTGACCTGCTCCTTTTCTTACCATCAAGGTAAAAGATGCCATCAACTTGGAGGTAGCTAATGAAAATGAGAGAAATATAGGCTAAATCATGAAATGAAGTGAATTAAAATTATGAAATTCACCAAAAATCAACATATAAGCCAAAAGTAATTTTAATATAAATAACAACAGGATTATTGGATGGAAAAGGGGTGCTTGGTAGCAGTCAAAAAAATTTGGTGGGGCTCAGGGAGAGCATCTAAGCAGAGTATGCATACAAGATATAGAACATATATTAAAGCTACAGAAATTAAAACAGATACTTATCTAGCCTTACCCCAAGATTTTTTTTTTTTGGTCACATTGCGTGGCTTGTGGGATCTTAGTTCCCCAACTAGGGATCGAACCCGGGCCCTCGGCAGTGAGAGCTCGGAGCCCTAACCACTGGACTGCCAGCGAATGCCCCAAGATTATTTTTTTAAATAATATTCTAGTACTGTTACAGTTCCATGTTTTTACTTGTGTAATTTGATTCCATCTGAACTATGTAGCAGATCTATTGAAATATATAGCAGATCTATTGAAGAGACTAGAGAGTTGAGAAATAGAAATACATTATTCAATATTAGTTTATAATTAATATGATATTTTAAATCAGAGCAGTGGAGGAAGAGTAATTACATAATAAATGATATTGAAAGGTCCAGTTTATCATTACAAAAAACATACAATCTATATCTAACTCTTTACGCTAATATAAATTTCAGATGGAATCAAGTAATACAAGTAAAAAATCAAACTGTAGCATACTAGAACATTATGGTTTTTTATTTTTATTTTTATTTTTTTGCGGTACGCAGGCCTCTCACTGTTGTGGCCTCTCTCGTTGCGGAGCACAGGCTCCGGACGCGCAGGCTCAGGAGCCATGCCTCACAGGCCCAGCCACTCCGCGGCATGTGGGATCCTCCCGGACCGGGGCACGAACCCGTGTCCCCTGCATCGGCAGGTGGACTCTCAACCACTGCACCACCAGGGAAGCCCTAGAACATTATTTTTAAAAAATAGTCTTGGGATAAGACTGCTTTAAGCAAGTCACAAAGCTTAGGAAACATACCAAATATTACCACATTTTATTTGATGAAAAAATTAATATAATAAGCTCTTACACATTAATAAGAAAAATGTGAACATAATGGACATGAACCAAAAAAAATGAATTAGAAATTTATGAAAATTGCTCAAACTCTCTTCCTTAAAATTAAGGAAATAAATAAAACTGGATAGTGTTTTCCAAATTCATTTTAGGAAAAGAAAGTATGTTTAATAATATACAATGCTGGCAAATAACAGGGAAAAAAGGCTCGTTCAAAGGCCATTGCCAGAAATGAAAATTGTCATAAATTCGTAGGAGGGCAACTATCACCATCTATATAAATTTAAACTACATATTAGCTTTTGACGCATCAATTCACTTCTAGAAATCATTTTATAGTTATCATCTGTGGAAAGTGAAAACCCCATGTACAAGGATGTTCATTGCAGCACTGTTTATAACAGCAAAAGACTAGACACAATCCAAATGTTCATTCTTAAGGAATGACTAAATAATTATAAATGATTAAAAATAGTAGTATATAGTATTCAAAAAGAATGTGGCAGATTTATATATGTGAAGGTTACATTATGCTAATATACCATACCCTTAGTACTATATGAAAGTTTTACCACATGCAAGTATTATTTTTAGTTTTTTAAAATATTAATTAAAATGTGCAAATGAAAAAAAAATGTGCAAATGAAAATAGCTGGGTTACATATAAACATATCCAGGGGGAAAAAAAAGAATCCAATGGTAAGATTAGCATTCACATATGAGACAGGAAAGGGAGAGGAATAGGTCAAAGAGAGGAATATGATAAAGGACAGTAGCAGAGATACACTCAATTACATGTTGTCCCTTAAGGCAGTGGCAGGGAGGCAACAGACACAAACATAATATAATGTTAGAAATTATAATTTATTATTTCATCAAATCTCAGATTCCATTTGAGTCTAAATCATACTGTTATTTTCAAGTGTACTGCAAAAGAAAAAATGCTGCCAATTATACTATGATATAATCCTTTCTAATCATTGATTGTAATGTGTATCCCAATTTCTGAGACACTGAAACTATTTTAAAAAGTACATCTTATAATTGATGAAATATTGTATATGAAAAAATAGCCAGTACCTGGAAATATCTTGGCAGCACTTTTGAATTTCAAGGGTAAATACAAAATTCTCTCAGTGAACAGGAAAGAAAAAAATTATAAAGAAATAAAAATTAGACCAACCTTAGCTTTCCTCTTAATATTGTGTGCCAAGAAGATACTGGATTAATCTTGAGAGTTTTGAGTAGGAAAGGATGAGATCCAAGAATTCCATGGTCTGCCAACATATTTCTTCTTGTACAAAAGCAATGAAAAAATATTCTCAAATAGAAGGCTATTACTATGTTCCAGAAAAACTTACTCAATAAACATGCTCCTGACGATCACACAGTGAATCGAAGAAACAGAAGTCAGAGTATAAAGGACTATAGTGATTATTAATTTCACTAAATCAGAACTAGATTTACAAATTCATCAAACAAAAATTAAATGTAAAATAAGTAATTTTGAAAGATTTCATATATAATGCCAGGAATAGTTATATAGTAATTAATAATAATTTCAAAATAATCTGAACCTCTTACATCAGATTATATCAGCAACATAGTATTGGGGAAGCAGGAAAAAACAAGCTACATTCACTACCTTAAGTAAGAAAAATTGTCCAATATCACTTGTTTCACAGTCTTAAAAATTAATTTTCATACTTAAAATTATAAAGTAGGAAACAAGTTGACCCACAATGTCATAAAATATATGTTAACATTTTAAAATAAATAATTAAAATAATAAATGCATAAAGATTTATATTTTCAGACAATACAGACAAGTAGAAGATGGAAAGTAAACCTTATTACCTGCTTGACACACGAACACACACACACACACACCCCTTAAAAAACATTGGGCTTCCCTGGTGGCACAGTGGTTAAGAATTCGCCTGCCAATGCAGGGAACACAGATTCGAGCCCTGGTCTGGGAAGATCCCACATGCCAGGGAGCAACTAAGCCCGTGTGCCACAACTACTTAGCCTGTGCTCTAGAGCCCATGAGCCACAACTTCTGAGCCTGCGTGCTGCAACTAATGAAGCCCACACATCTAGAGCCCATGCTCCACAACAAGAGAAGCCACCATAATGAGAAGCCTGAGCACCACAACAAAGAGTAGCCCCTGCTTGCTGCAACTAGAGAAAGCCCACGTGCAGCAACGAAGACCCAATGGCAGCCAAAATAAATAAATAAATAAAATAGAATAAAATAAATAAAAAATGTTTATACTAAAGGGATATAGAAGGCTAATATATAACATAATATATATTATCTATACGGGTACATCAGATTTTACTGCTCAAAAGTTGTTTCTGCTTACTCAGCACCTTTTGTGCCCCCTTCTGGTAACACATTTGCTTTTCCCAGTGGACAACCAATTCCATGTGGTCTCGGGGGAATGGGAAAGCTAGCCTTGCCTCCTTCCATGTCACAGGAATGAACATAAGACATGAAACTTTCCTCCATGAAACTTAAGACTGCTGAAACAGAAGACTCTCTCCTCACCTGAAATTGTGAGCAATTAAGACCTGAAGAAGCCTGGAGATGTTGGTCATCTTTTCTGCCATTTGTCAAGATCTTTTCTCTATTATTTAGATTTAGCTAACTGCTAACAAACAGGCCCAAAAACCAATAACAGCCCAAACACAATAGAAGTTTATTGGTTGCTCACATAAAAGTTGAAGATGGGGGCTACCCTGGTGGCGCAGTGGTTGAGAGTCCGCCTGCCAATGCAGGGGACACAGGTTTGTGCCCCGGTCTGGGAAGATCCCACATGCCGCGTGCGGAGCGGCTAGGCCCATGAGTCATGGCCGCTGAGCCTGCGCGTCCGGAGCCTGTGCTCCGCAGCGGGAGAGGCCACAACAGTGAGAGGCCCGCGTACCGCAAAAAAAAAAAAAAAAAAAAAGTTGAAGACGGTTCCAGTGTGGAGAGGGATGGTGGGGAGAAGTCTGATACAAACAGCAATTCAGGGACCCAGGTTGTCAAAGGTCTTGCTGCCTTCAGCAACAGGCTTTCAGGGATACCTGGGCATGGAGGATGACGTACAGAAGGTTTGGGGGATGCAGGCCTAGAAGTGGCTTCCATCATTTCTGTTCACATTCTATTGAGTAGAACTCAGTCATATGGCCACACCAAGCTGCAAGGAAGGCTGAGAAACACAGTCCAGCTATATGACCAGGTTTTGGTGAGCACCCAACAGCCTCTGCCACGGTCTTCCTTTCAGCAGATACTGCTTCCTGCTAAAGTCCAGGATTCCTCCATGTCGCACAGACCTTTCTCAAGGTCAGGTAACCCTTAACTCCAGCCCAACATTTAAAGGTAAAGCAAGAATAAGATGACCGTAATGTAAGAATGTAGCTGGAATTGTCTGCATACATGGTTGATGAACCTTGGCTTTGTTTTAAATTCTCCAAATTTGTTAAATGTCCTATGTCTCCTTAGTTAGGATGTATTCTCTCACACCACTCCTAAGAGGTTATCCTTGAGTTTTAAATCATCTCCTCAGTTCAATTCAAAGTCCTGAAGCCAAGAACTCAGTATTTCAAGAATTTTTAAATGAGCAATATTAAATAGTTATATATTTTGGCCCATATACTAGGGACTTACGGTAGGAACTTCCTGGGGCTTCTTAATACAGCTCTCCCTACATTTTCCCTTTTTTTCAGAGATCTTTGTATCATTGATTTTAACTCTTGCCTACCAGTAATGCTGAGCCTCCTTTTGGAGGAGGAGAATGAACTCTGAGATTATGAATTTTTCACATCAGTGTTGCATTTTCTCCTGGTCAAAATAAATCAATATGGGGAAATCCTAAATTTTTCCTTCTTCTGCTATGATCTTTTGCTCCTAAGTAATAGTTTTGCAGGGGAGAAAAAATAATTTTCCCTCTACCCTTCTGAGTTATTGGCTGAGACCCCCTATAATAAAAGAGAGATTAACAAGAGAACAAACAGAAGTTTATTAACATATATACCTCATATTACATGGGAGATACCAGGAAAACTGAGTAAAACTCCCTGAAATAGCCTGAGCCACCATCTTAAATACTATCTTCAGCTAAAGACAAAAAAAGATGTTGGAGTGGGGGACAGGCAATTCACAAAAGGTGTGAAGAGGAAAGGTCTGAGATGCAATGTCATGTAGTTAATTAAAACTATGCTTTCAAAGACTATTTAATAATGTGAAAAAAAGACATAATGCTATTGTGATAGCATGATCCCAGTCATTAAGCCATATGAACGCCTGGAAGAAAATAAAACTAATATTAAACATGGTTGCCTTTTAGTTTTAGAATTATTGATGGTTTTCATTTTTACTTTACTTACATTTCTCAAATTTTCTATACGTTATAACATACCTTAAAAATAAAAATAAATGAATACTGGGCTTCCCTCGTGGTGCAGTGGTTAAGAATCTGCCTGCCAATGCAGGGGACACGGGTTCAAGCCCTGGTCCAGGAAGATCCCACATGCTGCGGAGCAACTAAGCCCATGTGCCACAACTACTGAGCCTACATGTCACAACTACGGAAGCCTGCACATCTAGAGCCTGTGCTTCACAATAAAAGAAGCCACCACAATGAGAAGCCTGCACACTGCAACGAAGAGCAGCCCCTGCTCGCCGCAACTAGAGAAAGCCCACGCACAGAAACAAAGACCCAACGCAGACAAAAATAAATAAATAAAATTTAAAAATAATAATAATAAAATAAATGAATACCAACCATTGCTCAGTTCCCTCAGGTCTAAAAAAGTTATCATTACTTAATTAATTCATTCTGCATAATTCTCAGAAAAGAAATGAAATAAAATTAATCAGTTCATCTGTGGATAGACTGTGTTATTTCTAGTGCCCAGAGGATTTTCCTGAGCTCTGTTTACACTTGTGTTATGGGGAAGCGAAGAGGGAAAGAAAACGCAGCATGAGAACAGTGTGAGGCATGTTCAAATCCATTGCTCACAGCAGGGAAAAACAATTGCTTCCTCTCCTGTTTCCAGTGACCTAGTGTGTGTGCAGGTCACAGTGTCAGAAAAAGTATCCAAAATTGCCTTCAACGTGGCTTCCCTGTTATTTTTATGTTAGTAAATGCCTAGTCCAAAGGACCTTCTGATAAAACTCAAGGCCTTGTACTGCCCTGGTTGTCTTGGGCTAAGACGACTTCAAATAGACATCTGCTTATTTTATGAGAAATGCAGGTTCATAATAAGAGTCTATGGACACCTACAACTACCCTAAGCCCTCAGAATGATTGCGTCATTAATTTCTAAGTGCATTACTAAACTCTTTAAAATAATTCTCTGATTTTCAAACCCTGTAGACTGGGAGAACTCTCTTTTAAATACCTACGGCTTCTTTGCAAGGAAAATAATTTGCATATTCTTCTTCCCAGATTGATTGTTTACTGCTTCTATCAACTCCAATCATCAAAGATTTCAGTGTAGGTGCTGAGAACAAAGATGGAAATAGGTGAATTTAAATGCTTGTTTATAAAGATGTTTGAAGGGCTTAATTTTTATCTGGCCACTCAAATAGGATTAAAGGGATTAACTTGAATAATAAAGGCACATTATAAATACGTATGTTGTCTCTAATAGGTTCAGATATGAATATAAGCTATGTCAAATTATTACAGAATAGCCTATGATTACATTATTTTTAAATAATGAAAAGAAAACCCATGAGTTATTAGTAAAAGAGATGACTTTGGAATAAGGAAAACTCATTCAGCAAATATAATACATTGCAAGACACATTTCCTATTTATATGTACAGTTAATAATATCTATTATGCAGTCGTAGTCCTAGAAGCCTGTGTTTGTTGAGAGAAATACTTTAAAACAGAAGCTTAAGTACATAGTACTCAAGTTTCTCTGGCAACCTCAAAAGGGAGAAACTCATTTGTGCTTTAATGAACATTTTGAAAGGGAAAAGTAAGTTCTCAAGTTCAGAACTCTACAAGTTAGAGAAAGGAGAATACAGAAGGAAGAAAATGTTAGATCACATTTGTTTTTTCAGTATATGAAAAAAGAAGCAGCTGTAACGGGAGAAAACTGATGATAGAGAGATAGATAGACATAGATATAGATAGATACAGAGATACATAGATATAGACTACAAAAGCCTTGGGTTTTTATTCCAGAGTTTTGCCTCTGAGAATTACTCAGGCACATTACAAATGGAAATATTTACTCTCAAGGGAAAGAATCCCCTTCACCTCTCTTTAGCCAGATTACTCCCTAAACACTAGAACTATCACATTTTGAAGAAAATCACTGAAGAAACTTAGTGACCCATTCTAAGGAGCCAGTGGGTAATAACAGCTTTCGCAAAATGGTTTTGATCTGACTCACGATTCTAACCAAAAATTCCACAAATTAGTATTAAAAATGATTATCAATTTGTGGGCTATAGGAGATATAAACCTGGTATTGTCCAATTTAATTTGGAGTTCTTAGAAGTGGACAGATAGGTTTAATCCTCTGGGACAATGCATTTTATAAGGTAAAGAGATGTCAGACACCAAATTCCCTCATTTAAGAAAATAAATGCAAAGATGCTGACAGCTCATAAATGGCAGCCAAGCTCTAACCTCCAGTCTCTGGATCCATTAGTGTTCCACTAACTAGTGTCTTTATCTAACAAAGAAATCAACAAATTTTTGAAGAAGGAGTATTTATCTTAAGGACAATTTGCTAGAACTTACCAGAACTGTGATCAAGGCCAGCTTTAGGCAAATCTGAGAACAAAATCAAAATTGGTCTTTGCTTTTTCCCCCTGTGGGGCCCCCTGCCTGTATGTATTATCCCTTGTCCCAGTGAGAACCCCTTATGTCAACCCACAGCACTCTCATGCCACACCTACACCCACCAGTACCTGTTTTCTCCCTCCTTACCTCTTCATTTTTAATAAATTAACTTGCACAATGCTGTTAGTAATCAATTACATTTTACCTTAGTGAAGAGTATTCTCTTTTTAAACTTGGACTCTTGAAAGCACAGTATCAAATAAATGACTCCTTCCTTTCATCTCCTTTTTCTTCATTCTTTCTTTTTTGTTTTCAACCAGGGATGAAACCAAAAGCGTCTACTCACTTCTGTCACATACCAAACAAGAAAACTAGGTGACTCTTGTTTGCTTCTTATGTTTAACGTAGAATAGTTTTCAGCTACTGACAGTGTCTTTGGTTACTTTGATGAAACTACATTTATGAGAATGGTCTACAGACCAACTGCCAATACCTGCCCCCAAATCTCCGGGATGCTAAAATCATCAGCAACTTTCTGACTATGCCTCAATATCACAATACCTAAAATAAAATGGGAACCATAGGTTCACTTTCTTCCTTTCCCAGCATTTTGCCTAATTCTTCTACCTCCTTAGCACATGCTGATTTATATATTTCTCTTAAAGTGATGACACCTCCTGCCCCTTTCTCCCAGGAAATGGCTCTTGAAGTCACTGATTAAAATGGAATACAAGGTAAGATGGAACATGACTGTTACAGTCATTGTGGTTCTGAATTCCTGGTATGATTTTCATACATGATGCTACACTTGAAGACACCAGGTATACCTCCATTATTGCAGCAGACATCAAAAGGAAAACCAGATCATCGTTTAACACTATGGCATTCGACTTTCAATTTCACATTTTGGGCTCTCATGGTTGCCTTATTTAAAGCCCTTCTCTTTGCCAACACTTCTTTTGAACTCTGAGAGATACATCCATCACGATGTGAGACTGGATCTGCAGCTCGAGGTACTAGAATAATAATCAGAGGTGTATGTATAAACTGAAAGCCTCTGCATTTCTCCAAAACATCCCCTGTTGTAGGAATGCTAAAATAATGCTAATGCAAGAAAAGATATTCCAGTGTCATTTCAGATTTCAGGCATTGCACATTTGTACCCATGATTATGTCAAAATATACACATAAGCATCATTTGAGAGAGAATTTATTATAAAAGAAAATATAAAAAAGCCAAAGCTAGCCTGACCTTGTTTTATTTATTTTTTTAAAATCAGTGCTTGAACCAGAGTTGAATAAATTTGTCCAGCTTAACAAGAAATTGTGCTAGTCTGAGCATAAAAAATAAAACTGGTAAGCCTACTCATGTGGAGTCAAAAGAAGAGAACATAAAAGAAACATAAAACATCTCCCTTCTGGCATAAAAAAATGCATTGATTTTTTTAAAAAAGCAAATCTACTTTTAAATAATATTATGTTTTATGTAAAAAATAAAACATTGAAAGCTTCAGAAGCAAAGAGATTCACATTTAATGCTGGGGATACCTACCTAATGCTGGAGAAAAAAGGGAAAAGTATAAGAACTGATATTCGTAGAGGTTTTTTAGGTCTGGGGGTCAGATACATCCAGACATGAATGTAAGAGACAAGAATTGATGAATGTTTATCCTTTCAGGTTTTTTATAGCCTTGTGAATTTTGCTCACTTCTCTTACGCCTAGACTTGTGTGCCGAGGAAAAAAATCAACTTTTTTCAGTGATTCACCAAATCATTTATTTTAAACCAAGTAGAAGCAATTGATTTCAATTTTGCTTTGTGTACCCAAAGATCAATAGGACTAAGGTAGCATTTCTACTTAGCTTTTTCTCTGCTTTTGAAATGCAGTATTCAATGAATTCAGTATTCCCAGTCTCCTTCTACCAGAACTGAACAACATAGGCATAAATTGATTCTCCTTTGCTATTTTTTGTTTCTTTTTATGTCTGTTTGTCTACTACAGCTAGTAGATGCTCTTTGGCCCATACTTCTAGAGGTATGGCATAAAGCTATATGGGTATAACAGCTCAAAAATGGCTAAGAAATTAGTTACAAAAACTTGCTAATTTCAGGAAAGGACTTCTAGTTAGTTAATTCATAGCCTTTCCTTAGAATGTACTTGGTGAGACATTATGGTAAAGATGAGATACTCATAACCTCCAAGACTTCATTTATTTCTAAACGGTCCTCTAAGGCATACATCTGAGATGTAAAGGCTCAAAATCTGTAAGTGGGAAGTTCATTAAGCAAAAGTGAGGTGAAACTGGAGGGGAAATCCTCAGTCTAATTTTCTCCATCTCTGGCCCTCTTTAAGCTCAGCTGGACGTATTCTTCCTTTTCAGAAGAAAGAAAAAATAGCCAACAGGTAAAAAGATCAGACTGTAGTTTCCAATATTCAGCCTAGTGGGAATTTTTTGCTTTAAGTTATAAATTCCAGAAAATAGGAGTTTTTAAGGGAAACGGTGACAGAAACTTAATTATGCCATTGCAAAGGGCAATGCTGCAATAAAAAGGAACTGCCCCTAAGATGAAATGCTTAATCTCTGAGTGAAATCTGGCCTAATCACTCAAAAGGAAGTGGTGCAATAACTCAGGTCCTCACTGACAACAGAATGTTGTGTGTATTTTATGAAATTCACTGTCATCTTCCATTCCTTCCTTTCTGACGAAGCCTCACTTCACTCTGGACCAAGTGGAAAAGAAAGGTCATAAAGAACCAAGCAATGTCAAGTTACTTTTTGGCAAAATCTGTTTTCCAACATATGTATCAAAGAAACAGTGAAGCTGGAAAGGACGAAGAGGGGTTATCTGGTCCAGTCTTTCTGTGTCTGCAGATAAATCCTAAATCACCTAAGACAGAGTGGGAAGGTAACCCACTGCTCACTTCTCCAGCTGAAGGAGGGAGAATTCATATCCTTCCTTAAAACCTCTGTGCTAGCTTTAAAGTTAAGAAGTTTGTTATGTAAAACTCAATTCTTATTTGCAACAAATTTGACCTCCTTAGCCTCACACCACTGTCTGTAAACATGAAGTGTCCTCTATAAACATACTTCGAACACTTGGAGGAATCTATAAAGCCAATCCTTAGCTTTCTCTATCTGTCGAACAATTCAAAGTCTCCTAGTATTTTTTGGCACAGTGAAGGGTCAATTTCCCAATCTTTTTGTTTTAGTTTGTTTTTATTTTTCCCTGAAATCTTCTTGGTATTTCCACATTTCTCTTACTATGCATATTCATCATTATAACCCAAACAGCTTACACAGTGCCTAGTCCATAGCAGGCATCTAGTAATAGTTTTTGAGTAAATAAATATCAGGGGCTACGTGATAGATGCTCCAGTATGCGTTAAACAACAAACCAATTAAGAACAACAAGAAAAAGGATTTTGGGGGTTTGTTTGCATTCCAAATAGCCACCTCTCCAGCTTCAGTTTCCTTAATTTAATCTGTCTAAAATACAATTAATTCACTGTCTTTCTTGGTTTAAATGTTACACTGATACATGCAAACTATGCACCTGTCTGGCAGCAGGGTTATGACACGAAGTCACATCTTATATCCAACAAAGCAATATTTTCAGAAAGCATGTAAATTAGCAATGGTCATTGTTTTACTCATAGGAGAGCAAAGCTGAACAGACGTAAAGCAATGCATTCATAGATGCATATGGTATGCATCCCATTCTTACTTAAATCTGGGTCCTGCACTCTGAATATCTGCAGCAGTTTGCTAGGACTCCAAAGTCATGGCTGGGATAGTTCTGGCTATTCAGCTCCACACACCTATTGATACCAAAGAGTCACTTAAGAAACTCCTGCAAGACAAGACATAACCCACCATGTTTCAGATTCATACTGGAAAAGAAATAGAGGAAACAGGAAACAGAGAGGAAGTCGGGGACACTGTACTGAACTAAGACTTGCTCCTCATGGCTGTTTTCCCATTTCCTTCCCATAGATAAAAAGAGTCTCCTGGATTTCTATTGTCTTGTAAAGGAAAAGCACTTTCTGAGCCCACAGTGTGCTTTCTAACCAAGCACCAGAACTGACCAAGCTTCTCAGGATTTCTCCAGAAGAAAACCTGCCAGTGCTCTCAACAGAGGTAGTTATCCCTCTGGCTAGCGTTTGGGGAAACAAGAATATATTAGGATCATCTATGGTCTGTCACCTATGGGTGAAACTTACAAATGAAAACAAAATTCTTTTTCTGTATGAATCTGAGACATTGAATAATTCAGGAAGGAAAAACACCAAGAAGGTAAACCTCAGTCAGTTGACTACATGATTACGCACATCAACATGGCATTTTGCCTAATTTTACAGTTAGGAACGTTAGTTTTTATGCTCATGTGACTCGTATAGGATTTTACTTAGATATATTTTTATTTGTTATATTTTGAATTTCCTTTCGCATCCTTCTCTGGAAACAGTGAAAGCGTAGTTTATTTTCAAATCCTAGCCAAGCACTGGCACCAGGAAGGAAAGAATAAAGGAAGGGAGGAAGGGAGGGAAGGAGGGAGGGAGAGAAGGAGGGAGGGAGGGAGGAAGAAAAGATCTTTTTAAACGTTTAAATTTTTTAAATTTTTAGAGAAACTATAAGTAAGTAGTCTTCTGCTTGATTCTTTTATATAGTAAAGTGTTTATGCCTGGAACAAATTAAAGAATGTTTAAAATGTTCAAATGCAGATAAGATTTCTGGAGGAAAAACTAGAGTTTCCATAATTATTATAAGCTAGATCCAGGATAAAATATGCCCAGCTACTACTAAGGTGATCAAATTTCCAAACTAGATACAGAGGTAGAGCTACAGAAACGCATATACGTACATACACATCAATCTGTGTTTATGTATGAAACATTTACAGCAGATGTATATTTTGATTTACACCTTTGTTGGCAAAGCTTACACCCAAAATACTGGATTCATCTCTGGTCATGAAAATTCCAAAATTTGTGCACTTTTTATGCACTTTGTACATAAACTTAAGATTGCATGAGACAGACTTATAGAGATATAATACTGTATTCTGAGATAGAATCTTTCCATTTTGATCTAAAGTCTATCAGCATTATGGCCACAGATAAGAACAGAGGCTTTACAACAGAGAATCTCAATGATTATTATATTTTACATTTTTGTCATGAAAGTTAATGATCATTTGGGGAAAATAGTTACATTTGCAAATAATACGATACTAAAGCAGTTATGTAGTTTAACAGAAAGCATACATACTACTAAAAAGGCTTACTTTAAATAAAAGTGAAGAGTTGACTGCACTACCAGACTTGATTATAGCAACACAAGAATCCTTAGGATCAAACATGAAATGTGAGTTGGCTGTTGATAAGATCATGTTCAGAAGCTTGACATTTTGTAGATCAGCCACCTGCCATTCATGCTTCCCCACACCCTGTTCAAACTTGCTCGAAAGAATCTCATATACTTTAATCCTCACAACCTTGAAAAATGATCAGTGTGCCACAGGCATTAAACCTGTAAACTTTTTTTAACCTCTCCATTAAATACCAGGAATCTTAGTCTGATTCTGGCAAGTGACCTGGGTAAAGGTTTTGATGCCCATGTGAGGCACACACGTTTTTGGGTTCCATTGCTAGTGCTTACTCGCTGTTGATAAATGCCAAATGCATCTGGGGAAAGAGTTTTGAAAACAATTCGACAGTATGAAAAGTTCCAACAATAAAACAGAACTCTTTACATTGCAAAGCCAAACAAATAAGTTGGGCAAGTGTAATTGAATAAACCCTGAGCTTCAATGCAGATGGCTGTTTTTACTGTGTATGCCTGGATCTGCTGAAAGTTCTTTAGTTCCAGTGTGTGTGTGTGTGTGTGTGTGTGTGTGTGTGTGTAAAAGTTCTTTAGTTCCAGTGTGTGTGTGTGTGTGTGTAAAAGTTCTTTAGTTCCAGTGTGTGTGTGTGTGTGTGTGTGTGTGTGTGTGTGTGTGTGTGTGTGTGTGTGTGTGTACAGGGCATTTTTTAATATGAGATTTGGCGTATTGCATGTGGCAGGCTGTTGAAAAATGAATAAAGACAGGAGGAAAAAGGCAATGTACATCCCACTGGTAACGAAGGCAAGCCAGGTTGCTGACTGCCCACGTGCCAGTTCTCTAGGATTGCCCACGGGCTCCCAAGATCATTTCCTTGCCCCCAGATTTTCATGTTGAATTATCACTCACGATCTCTAAATAAACATGCCTCTTATTTTATTTAAGACACGTTGGGCACTTGTATTTGACTTCCTGCTAAGCAATACAATATTTAGTGTATGTACACAAATGGGAAGAAATGAACAATGGACATATAAGCATAATTTCAAAATTTTTTTTCTATTTTTGCCAAGAGATATCTTTGCCCTAAGCTTTCAAGAGTCAGACATCAAGTGTAAAGCATTTGTTCTGCGCTGATTTTGCCTGAGAAACTCTGACCACAGAGGTCTACAAGGATCCATCAGGAGCTTTAGGCTATAGCCTCATGGCTTTGGCCTGAGGCAAGGCTGGGGGCGAAGAACTTTTCATGTGGGGGGTAAAGAATAAAGTAAGAATGCATCATGTCTGGATTCTTACAGTTGCTCTAACTGGTACCCAGAAGCCTCTCCCTCTAAGATATGGCTTGTCTGTGCCTGTGCTGCTGTTCAAATAGACACAACAAGCAGCATCATAACTTACTTGTAACCTACTCAGGAGAAATTCGGATTTGTCTACAATGGCCAAAAGGAATACAGGTTGAGAAGAACAAAAACGTTTTCTCTTAATACAACAGCCAAAAGGAATATAGCTTGAGATGAACAAAAATACTTACTTTCTCCTTAATATGTGGATGCTTTCTTAGTTCAAATGATCACCTCTATTTTTATGGGGTCACTAAATTTTTTTTATTTTAAATGTTTGGCCATGAGACAATGCTTTATAAAAATATAGTAATCATTTTTTAAAATAGAAGATATGCACATTTAGATAATAAAGTCTTGTCTGCTTTTATATCTTTAGCTCCATCAGGAACTGTAAAAAGAATCTGCTAGGCTGCTTATTTGTTAAGTGCTTCTTAACTCATCTCTGACCCAAAGGATGCTCTTGCCAGAATTCAGGCCTATTAATAATTAATAGAGTTTTCAACTTTTGATCTCCAGCCACAACATTTTTTTAGGCTCCAATTATGACTCTAAACACCTGCAAAACAGAGGGATAGGGCATCTGACAAAGTTCCAGAAAATGCTGTGAGTTATAGAAGTGGTGATAGTAGTCTGTTTCCTGTGCTGTCTTCTAGGTTTCTGCCCCTCTGAGTTCCCTTGCCCCATTCCCTAAGGGAATAGTGGCTTTAATAAAAAATGGTGTGAGAGGATGAAAGCATATTTAGTACAATGATCTCTCAAGTATGATCTTTTCAGTAAAATTATGTGCTCCATTTTAAAGCCCACTTTTTTGGAAGGAAAAACAAATTCCTAGAAAGCAATAGCTGAGAAATGTTCTATTATCCCTGCAAACAGCGTCAAGGGTAGGCTAGGGAACCAGCTCTCAGCAAACCTGAATCTGAAGGTTAAAACACATGGGTATCCCATAAAACTTTATTATTGAAAATATTTTTTTTCTAGAAACTTCAGGTGTTCTATGCGATTATATCAAGTGCTACTAGATTCATTATAAATTAAAGGTAGGCTTTAAACAGTCCAGTCGTTGAAAGTATGCCTCCGACAGACAGGGAGATATATACAGCCTAAAAGAGTGACAGTACTGGCCCAATAATGGCCTATTAACTATACCTCTATACCTGAAGAGTTGCTCTGCCTCAATGCTGTTAATCTGGAGGAATTAATGTGGTTAATCTTAGGAGTTTAAGTCCCTAGTTCCAGATCTAAATACAACAGACAGTTCTGACTCCCTTTCAGCCTACCCACATATTCAGCTCAAATACAATTAGGCCACTTTGCCATTACCAATCCCATAGGTTAAAAATAGTACACTGGGCAGGTCAAGCGTGGAACGGGGGAGTCATTTACATGTTTCACTAAAATGATTATTAAATATTCTCATGGGAGGTTGCTTTTCTCCTAATTCCAACTTTGACATATCATTGTAAAGTGGGATAGGAAGTGGGCTTGGAACTGAAGGGAAGAATTCATTTAGGATCTTCCAATGATCCTCTGAAATTTTTCCCAAAATTTAATTATAAAAATTTCCAAACATACAAGAAAGTTGAAAGAATTGTATAGTAATCACCCATATAGCCAATACTGATACTCCACAGTTAACATTTTGCTATTTTGATGTATTACATATCTATCCATCAATCCGTCCTTCTATTTATCTATCAATTCATGTTTTGCTGTAATTCAAAGCTAGTTGCAGACATCAGTATATATCACCTCTAAACATTTCAGCATGCATATTATTAATCAGAGTTTAATACATGATTAACATTTTTTATTTTAGGTAAAATTTACATCCCATGAATTACATAAATCTTAAGTGTGCCATTTTTGAGTTTTGAAAAGTCATATACTTGGATAACTAAAATTCCTATCAAAATACACAAAATGTAACTCTAGAAAATTCCTTCATGTCCCTTCTAAGTCAATCTCCGCTGCAAACAGCTCCAGAGGCAATTACTATAGTGGTTATTTTCACAATATATTTGTTTTGCTTGTTCTTAAAATCATATGAACTAATTACATGATATGTACTCTTTGTATAAAGCTTCCTTTATACAGCATAATGTTTTTAAGAAGAATTTATCCATGTTGGTGGTTTAATCAGTTGTCTGTTCTTTTTATTGCTGAATATCTTCCCATTGCACAAATATACCACGGTTCATTTTTCTATCCTCTTGTCGATGTATACTGGACTGTTTCCAATTTTTTGCTACTATGAATAAAGCTATAATAAGCATTTTTGTACAAGGATTTTGTTGATCTAGGCTTTCATTTATCTAGGGAGAATATCTAGGAATGGAATTTCTGGGTCAAAGAGTAGCCATATATTTCACTTTATATTAAGTTACTAGAGATTTTTCCAAAGTGGTTATACCATTTTTACTCCCACCAAATGTATGAGAGCACTACTTTCTCCTCTTTATTTTCAAACAATCTGGTGGGGATATAATGGGATCTCATTTTGGTTTCATTTGCACTTTCCTGATGACTAACGATATTGAGCACTTTTTCATGTACTTATGGGTCTTTCATATACCTTCCTTGGGGGAGCATCTATCCAAGTCTTTTGCCTGTTTTTATCTGGGTTGGTTGCATTTTTATTCTTGAGTTTTAGGAGCTATTCTATATATATTCCAGATAGAAATTCTTCACCAGTCATATTTTTTTGCAAATACTTTCTCCCAGTCTTTGGCTTGCCTATGTGTTTTCCTAATGATGACTTCTGATGAACGGAAGTTTTAATTTTGAAGAAGTCTAACATTTTTTAAACGATTATTGTTTTTTGTGCTTGCAGAGATTTGCCTATCAGTAAGACACAAGTTTTCATTTAATGTTTTATTTTTTGAGTTTTTATGTTTAAGTCTATGATCCACCTCAAATAATTTACTGTTATGTGTGGTGAGAGATAGAGATTACTCTCTTGCTGTGTCTGTCTCTCTGTCCCCTCGCACTCACTCGATAGAAAGATATGAAAGACAGATAGAGAGATACATACATATATACACACACACATAGACAGATAATCCTGGAACACCTGTATATCATTGTTCAGGGTCATTTGTTGTAAAGGTTATCATTTCCCCACATATAGTCTTAGCCCCTTTGTTAAAAATCAATTGACCAATTAACCATATATATGTGAGGTTTTTTTTCCTGGACTTTCTATTTTGTTCCATTGACCTATATGTGTACCCTTTCACCAACACCATACTGTCTTGATTAATATCACTTTATAGACAGTCTAGAAATAAAATAAATATCCCAACTTTGTTTTTTTAAATTGTTTTCTTATTATAAGTCCTTTAAGTTGAACTTCCATATATTTTAGAAGAGAGAAAGATTGCAGGGTTTACTTTCTTGGCTACTGTATGCTGGGCTGCACTTTGACAGTGATGCTCTCCTCTTCTCAAAGCCATAGTTCCTTTTTCTTCAGCTATTTCTTATAGCTACAGCTACATTCATTCTGGATTATGGGCAGTCCTCCAGCTCTTGCCCCTTCAGGCCAATGTGTGGTAATAGTTCAGCGCTGTTGTTGTATTTCACCTTCTCTTGTTGATTATTCTTAATTCTGTCCATGCTTTTATAAATTGTCCTGTCATTCAATATTCAATATAGTTCTTCAGTCACTATATTTAGGTATGCCAACTCTTCACAAAACTAACTCCTTTCATCTTTCTAGCCTCAACTTAAATATCACTTCCTTAGAGGTGACCAACCACTCCATTGAAGTAGGTCCAACTCCTCTCACACTTAACCACATTCCTACGCTTCTGCATCACAGTATTTTGTCCAATTTCTTCATAACTTATCAGAATTCCTTATTATTTATCTGCTTACTTTATATTGTCAGTTTAATAATCAAGATAGTGAATTCTATGAGGGCATAGATTATATCTATTTCATTCATCACTATATAACCAGTGAATAGCAGAGTGCTTAGCAAATATAAGCCAATCAAATAAATGCTTATTGAATTGGCAGTACCTTAAAAAAGATTTGGCAAGATTTTCTGCTGATAGGTTCCACTGAATTTTTATAATATTAATTAAAGGCATCACTATCAACAATGTAGAAGAAGAAAAAGTACACAACAGTTATCTTACTTCAAGGGACAACAGATTAGTAGGGAAGATGAAATGCATTACGAAGGATACAAAATCCTTTAAGAATTTTCAGATAACAAAAACGCAGCTCCGTAAAATTCAAGAAATATTGGTACCACTAAAAAAAATCTGGCAAATAAATACTTTTAAAAATAAAGTTAGGTTTTAAAAAATGTATAAACACTAGCAAATGATTTTTTCCTACTTTGAGATTTATTTTTCTGTAAGAAGAGTAATTCTTTCCTAAGTGATTCTGCGTGTTTAGAAAAATGCTTAGAATTCCTTAGGGAATTTAGGAGGAGACTAGGATGCCTTTTGAAGCTGCCATTATGCCCTCAAAAAGAAATTGAGACTGTACTTCTCATCTGAGGCCTTTGAAGAAAAGCTGCCCTCCCTAAGACCTCCCCTCTGGACTTTAATCATCTCCTAGTAGGTCTTTTTACCTCCAGTTCTTTTTCAAATTTTATTAATTATGCATTCCACTGCTTAATTAATCTTCTTAAAATACAATATTCTTCATGTTTTCCTGTGAAAGAATCTGAAATTGTTTTTACTGCCTCTTGGATCAAATCTGATTCCAAATTATTTAGCAGATAATTAAGGTCTTCAACCAAGTGGTAAAACCAGCTTCTTCACTTTCCCATCACGACCAAGGTCAAACAAAGCAGTATCATGCACTGTATACACTGTACACATTCTGTCACTGTCCTTTTCATACACCATTCCATCAAACCCTGCCCTACCCATCTCTGCCAAGTGACCTTTTCTTTCCTTTTCTTCTAAATGAATTCTTGGAATTTATTCCAGGTCATAGCTCTCATAATTCAAGAAGAATTTTTTGATTACCCCAATTCACAATGATCTTTTAATTACTTCGATTTCCTGTAATAATTATCAATAAATATGTATTGAGTGTCTATCACATGAAGGACACCTACAGTAGACCCTATACAAAGAGGCAGAAGATCCAATGCTCAAACTCAGGGAGATTTACGTTTATCTAGAAAGTTAAATAAATAATGCAAAGAGACAAAAAGTGTCCTCAGAGGTAACAACCCAAACATGCAGTTCCTTAAAATCTTAGAATTGTTTTCAAGAACTTTTATATTATCTTTCTTCCCAATAGATAAATTCTCAAATGTCAGAAATCACATCTTTTTTGTTTGAGGTTAAAAGAAAATGTATTGAATTAAATAATAGCTAATACTATATGTTTACTATGTGACAGATGCCATTCTAAATCCTCTACATGTATTAACTCATTTAAACTATCAGAAAGGATGCTACTACTATTTGACAGATAAGAAAATGGAAATCCAGTAAGATTAAACAACTTGCCCTGGATCAAACAGCTAATTAGTGGCAAAGTTGCAATTTAGACCTAGGTTTTCCACCTCCAGAGGCTATACTCTTTACATGGTGCTTTACTAGGTAGATTCCATGTCTATATCACATATGCCATGGAACCATGCTGTTAAAATAAAGAAGGCTATACTCTGTAAGCAGGAAATCTGCCTGGGGACAATGGAGAGACTTCTGACACCTAAGAGCAAAACAGAGCTGAAATTGAAGCTCAGAAGTTCTCCAACCTCAGTCAAGCATTCTGTGCTTGGTAATCATGTAGTTTCCACCTTCCTTGCCAATTCTTTCCCCATAACTCTGCATGGAGTCCTGATGTGTCATGCCCATTTTCATAGAACCTTCTGCTCAAGGAGACGCCTAGTAGGGAAACCCATCAGAGGAAACCAATTCCATCAACTATGCTCATCAACAAATAAACTCTGAGTTTGTTTGAAAAAGCAATGTGTCCAGATAAAAAATAATAATAAAGTTTCCCAGGTTTCCTGGAAACAATGAATGGCTATGAGGCATAGGTTCAACCAAAGAGATATAAGCAAAAGTATATTGGAGATATATGTACCTATGTGACTCCCAGAAAAAGCTGCTGCCTTCCTTACAAAAATAAACTGATTCAGATAGCACAGGAATTTTTGCCCTTTGTCCTTCCCCTTCTTCTTGCCTGGAATGAAGGCATAATTCCCACTGGTACAGCAGCCATCCTGCAACCATGAAGCCAAATATCACACTCAGATTCACAAAATGAGAAAAAGAAAAAACTGCTTCCTGAGTTCCTTACCATCTCTATTAGGTGAGAAAAATTAATCCCTTATTTGGTTAAGCCACTGTGTTCAGGTTTCTGTTTACCTGCAGCTTAATGCAATCCTAAATGATAATTTGATTCATAGGAACAAGTTCTCTCAGTTTCTGACAAAAAAGTAATTTTAAAGGTACTGATAAAACCCCTCTACTATATTCATTCACTATGTGTAAACTTTTTTTCTAAAGAAAACTAATAAAACTTCTATTTGATATTTTTTCCCAAAAGGAACAAATGTTTTGTTACCATTACTATCAAAGTAAAATGGAAGACCATTAAATGGAGCTTCCCACCATACCTGAGCCAGTAATTTTGAAGTTCAATACACTTTTACGTTAGGACAGAAAGTTCACATCAGTAATAGGGTGATTCATCTTTTCTTAATCAATGAACCATTAATCTTCATTAGTATACTCAGGTCAGTTTAAATGTGCAGTGAGATGCTGGATATTAGCAACGAAGCCTCAAACACAATGGAAGTCATTAAAATTACATTACATCTGGCATTCTTGATGAGGCAAAGCTGGCACCAATTCCACAGTAATCATAAGTACTGAGGCTCATGGCTGAGTCATCTGGAGAATGTGGACAAATGTGTTAATTCAAGTATCATCATTTGTCCCCAAGGCCAAAGTACAAACTGCCTGCAACTCTGAGGGTCTGAGGATTGTTCCCTTAGTGATCCTTAAATGTGTCACATTTTTGCCTCACTCACCTTTGCTCGTACTTCAAGGTCCACTTGGTTCTGATCTCTGAACTCTGAGGTACAGTCTTCGAATACTCCAGCCTGTACAGGTATTCCTATTAATCTAGTTATCTTCTGCCTCTCACTTGGGGACATTATTATAACATCAGCAGCATTCTCATCACAGCCCATGCTTAGTGTGTATGAGGCTCTCTCCTAGGAAATTGATGTCTATCATTTCAAACATAAGGTTAATCATCTTCTTTCCACTTTACAGATATGAAAACTCAAGTTCTGACTCAATAATTAGCCCAAAGTCACACAGAGGCAAGCTAAGCTTGTCTGCCTCCAGAATGAGTCCATTATACCCCTGCCTTTCAATTAATTATATTCTGTCTTCTTTGTTGTATTTGCCTCTTGCCAGCACACCATTCTGCCAGTTCCCTGAGGAACTGATTTTGCCATATATTTTTAAGTGTCCCTTAAACCCCAACACATGCTGGACACAGTCTGGTAATGTTTTAGTGAATGCAGTGGATTTGACTCTAGTCCAATCCTACTAACTCTTGGTGTCTTGTATCAACTTACTTGATGCAAGAATTATCTGTAGACTCAGAAAATGATTTTTAAGACTGCATGGTTGGATTTGGTAGATAGCAACTCTCATGAGCTGTTTATCCCTCTAATCATAAGCATAAATAGAAGAGGGGCCTGGGTAAGGCCTTGAAAAGACCAAGTTGACTCATCAGATATATGTCTCTATCAGTCTTTTGAAACAGGCAGTCTTTTTTTTTTTTTAAGACTTCAATTTAATTAGAATTCCTTCTCCCATTGAGATAACATCTTCAATTGATTTAATCCCTTCTTGTACATTCCTTGCATCCTGAGAGGTAGTAATGGTTTTCATTTTACATTCTGGTCTTAAAGCATGATAAACAGCTAGTGTCAGTGTTACTTCCCCCGACCACTGGCTGCAGCAGTGGGGGTAGGAGAAGGTCAGGGAGCTGGCCTCCAGTCATCTGTAATTTTCCTCACCCTTACTCTCTACTGCTTCATCCCTTTTTTCCTTTGGTTTGATTCACCCTTTTGCTCTCAGAGATTGGATGACTATAGTTAAAATTTTTTAATCCTTTCATATTTTACAGATTGTATTTATTATAGGCATTTATGAAATAGCAAGCATCTTCTTAAAATGCAATTCAATAACGCTTTTTACATTATAGGTCTTTAAGTACATCTGTTTTGTTTATTATGAAAAATAGCTAGAAGAGAAAGTTGGTTCTATAATTTTCCCTCCTAATTGTTATTGAAGACTACAAGTCTGAAAAAATAAATAACTACAATACAGCCAAGAAAAAAAACTACAGAATTTAAATAAAAATATATCCAACATGGTATTTCACAGAGTAATACAAGTCATATGCATAGATATCAGTAAATGATCCATACAATAATTAGCATGTCATGACTGTCTTGGAAGACTAAATCTCCTGACTGGGGATACACTTGGCCACGAAGTGTTAATGTCTGTAAATGACCTTTTAAATATGACTTTTATTGTATCTGATATGGTTACACAACTCTGACTAGTTCTAAACTTTTCTCTTTTGAGTTTATTTCCAAGGGCAAATGTTTCCATTGGGGTAACTGTAGGATATTTTTCTCTAGGCAGTCATTATGCCAGGAGGAATTTTGTTTTCTCTTCATGTAAAACTAAACTATTTCACTGCTTCCATTTTTCTTATGTATCCAAATTTTAAACTAATTTGCCAGCAAAAAGCTAGATATGGCACAAAAAACTGCATGATTTTATTAATTTATTTACATCAGAAAAAAACAGGCAGGCACAGTGATAACATCTCATACTGGTTACACTGACCTGCATGAAAACAAACCACTGAAATCCAAATTCTTGCCTCTACTTATCTCTTTAATAAATCAAGTTGCTAAATGCAATTTAATACAAAACTATATGTTTTACAGTGCTCTAATTTATAACATTTTAATATTTTCTTATACATAAAATACAAACTAGGCAGACAAATAATATACTGTTGATAAGCTAGTTTACATAAATAATTATTCTGTTTACCTCTATCTAAAAGAGTAGCGGCTTTTGACTCAAACACCCTTAGGTCCAATTTATAAGTTGTATGAACTTAACCCAGTCATTTAGTCTTTTGGGGCCTCAGTTTATCTGTAAAAAGGGAATAATAATATCCACATCAAAAAACAATTATCTTCAGTGGCCAATAAGGTTAGATAACATTCTGAGAGGCAGTCCAAGACAGTAATTAAGAGTATAGAAACTGACCCAGGCAACTTACTTCATGTCTTTGTTTCTCAGTTTCTTTATCTGTGCAATGGAGATAACAGTAGTTATGGGGTGAGGTGTTAATATATGGAAAGTATTTAAAATAATGCTGGATTCCAGTAAGTTGACACAAGAATCAGTATTATTGTTACTAATTCATGTGAAAATACTTAGCATAGACCATGGGACATAGAAGTTTTGCTTTCCTCTTATGCTGTCATTAACATCCTTTTTTGCCATTTACTTATTATTGCCCAACAGTGGCAGCTACAGAATGTCTTTGTAGGAGTTTCTGTAGGTGGGGGAAATGCGGTAGGAAAAACAGCTGTGAGATTTGTCTTGAAGCAATGTTTGCACAGTGGTTTAAATAAGGTCAAGAAATATTTATTTTCCATAGAAAACGATTGGGAAACGCTACAGATGGGGCTAACACCCCTCAGCACTGTGGGTCACACAGGTATTTCCAAGTAGCAGAAGAACCACTGCTGTAATGAATTCTCAGTTAATCAACCCAGCATTTTCAGCATAACCAGATGAGAACATCTGTAGGGTAATGCAATCCACTACTCAGTACAAGACAATAATGGAAACCAAAAGTGAATGAATTGACTGAGGTTTCGTCCATTAACTGATCCAGATAAGTTCATTCTACCTAAGAAGTATATGAAAATGGCAATATCTTCATTTATTATTAATGTCAAGTTTCAAAGTATTTGAATCTATAGAAAAATTCTTATCCCAATCTGAATCATCCTGATTTACCTTTATATGAGCCTACTTAACCCTTTGAACAGAGTGCATCACCCACCCAGTAATACTAATACATATACACATTCACACACATGTGCACGCATACCACACTTCCATTGCCATTCTCCAGAAAGTGTAAACCTCTTTGGGAAACATTACTTTGTAATTATTTGCCTGTTCCCTCATTCAACAAAATTTTACAGCAAATCATAAAATCATACTAGGCACGAGAGAGGAAAAGCCATAAAGTCTGGACTTACACTCTAGTGGGGAGAGCGACAAGTAAACAAATGTTAAGGACAACACGGGATCAGTGAGGTTAGGTTATAAAAAATTGATATCTTGAATTTAAATTGGTATAAAGCAATGATGTTTTTATTTACAGACACACACACACACACACACACACACACACAGTTTCTCCACTACAAAAACTTACACCAACTCAGTAGTAATGAGCACACCTAGTACTCAGTATTGCTCTCCTAATACCATTTCCTAAAAAAGGAAAAAGAAATCCTTTAAGAAATTGCCAATTCCAGATGTGGAAGAGGAAATATACAGGATTATCCTGGCACAAGCAAGAAGGCTTTCAAAGATACTCAGGAATGCACTTGAATAAGCTCTCCTTTGTCAAAGATAGACCAACTGAGCATCAATAAATATTATATCTGCAATATATTGAAAGACATTAAATATGTTTAAAACCAGGCATTCTTGATAATACTTACACAAAAATTGATCATTTCTGGAGCATGCTAGGGTACCGATTCATTATTTTAAAAACCGGTAAGTAAAGGGAAAAAAATAAATAATTGAATTTGTCTTTCCTACATGAGCTGTACTTTAAAGTAACTAAATCTGTGACCGGCAGAAATTTTTTTTTTAGATGTATTAAGATAATAAATTAAGAAGAAATAATCAATTAAGGTTAAGTAGAGAGTATATAGACAAAACAATAGTTGCCATAAATGGATAATTGTTAAAACTGGGAGGTAGCGCATAAGCATTACAGTATTATACTATTCAGTTCCTTTTGTATGTGTTGAAACTTGTAATATGAAGTGAAGTATGTTCTGATTACTGTAACTTTAGAGTAAGTCATCAAGTAATGTAGTGTTAAGTCTTCCAAATGCATTTTTCTGTTTCAGGATTGTATTGGCTATTCTTGTTTGGTTCCATACATAGTTTAAAATCATCTAAGCTATTTCTACAAGACAGGGATTTTTTCATTGCATTGAATCTATTGATCAGTTTGGGGACATCTGGCATTTTAGCACTACTGGGTCTTCCTATCCATTTATTTAGTCTTCTGTGAGTTCTTTCAACAATGTTTTATTCTTTTGGGTGCAGAGTTCTTGCACATTTTCTGTTATATTTATTCATAAATATTTTATCTTATTTTTGCTATTTTAAACTGTATTTTTAAATTTTACTTTGAATTGTTTGCTACAAATATGTAAAACTACTATTGATATTTGTATATTGACCTTGTATCCTGAAACTTTGACTTACCAACTTTGCAGTTACTACTAGTAGTTGCTTTGTAAATTCCTTAGGATTTTATATGTAGATTCTCATATATGCACAATTTTACACAGTGTGCAAATACAGACTGTTTTGCTCTTTTTTTTAAATTTTATTTATTTTATTTTTGGCTGCATTGGGTCTTTGTTGCTGCGCGCAGGCTTTTCTCTAGTTGTGGCGAGCAGGGGCTACTCTTCCTTGCGGTGCGCGGGCTTCTCACTGTGGTGGCTTCTCTTGTTGCAGAGCACGGGCTGTAGGTGCACAGGCTTCTGTAGTTGCGGCACACGAGCTTAGTTGCTCGTGTGGTTGTGGTTCGCGGGCTCTAGAGCACAGGCTTAGTAGTTGTGGCACACGAGCTTAGTTGCTCTGCGGCATGTGGGATCTTCCCGGACCAGGGCTTGAACATGTGTCCCCTGAATTGGCAGGCGGATTCTCAACCACTATGCCACCAGGGAAGCCCTGTTTTGCTTTTTCTTTTCTAATTTTTATTTCTTTAATTGCTTTGGCTCAACTTATTGCAAGTAAAATATTAAATACAAGTGATGGGAGCAGGTATCCTTGCCTTTCTCCAGTCTTAGTGGGAAAATGTTCAGTCATGCAGCGTTAAGAATGGTGTTAGCTATAGGTTTTACATAAATGCTGTTAGAAAATTGAAGCAATTCCCTCCTATAACTATTTTCTTAGGTTTTTGTTTTGTTTTGTTTTCAGGGAAAGAAGGGCAATGTCTTTGTCAGGTTTTGGTCTCTGGGTTATGCTAGCACCATAAAATGAATTGAAAAGTGTTCCCTCCTCTATCTCCTGAAAGTATTATACTCTTTCTTTAATAGTTGTTTTATGTCTTTTAAAAATATTTGATAAATTTCACCATGGAAGTCATCCAAGTCTGGAGTTTTCTTTGTGGAAAAGATTTTTATTATGAACTTTACTTAATACATTTCTTTTGTGTTTATTTAATAAATTTAGTTCTATTCTGATTTTCTATTTTCCTCTCATGCCAGTTTTGGTATATTATATTTTTTAAGGAATTTGTCTATTTCATCTAAATTGTTGATTTTATTGAAATAATGTTATTCATAATATTCTCTTACTTTCCTTTTAATATCTGGTGCATATATAGCGATGTCCCTTCTTTCAGTCATGATATATATTTATCTCTCTTTTTTTTCTTGAACAGTTTTATTAGGAGTCTATTAATCTATTAATTTTATTACTATTTTCACAGAAGTCACATTGGTTTTGTTCATTTCTTTATTGGTCATCTGTTTTCTATTTCACTGATTTCTGCTTTTCTTTGTTAGTCCCTTCTTTCTACTTACTTTGTTTAATATTCTCTTCTTTATCTAGTTTCTTAAGGTGGAATCTTACATTATTTTAAGACTTTTTTATCTTTTCTAATATGAAACTATATATTCCACTCTGAGCATTGTATCACATAAGTTTTGAGATGTTGAATTATTGTCGAGTTCAAAATATTTTCTAATTTCCATTACAACTTCTTCTATAACCCATTGGTTGCCTAGAAAATTCTGTTTAATGTCCAAATACTTGGAGCATTTCTAAATATGTTAATTCTGTTGATTTCTAATTTTATTCCAGAGGGCATCATCTGTAAGAATTCAATCTTTTAAAATGAGTTGAAAATTATTTTTTTAGCCCATGTATATGGCCTATCTCTGCGAACATTCATGTTTACTTGAAAAGAATGTGTAGTCTGTAGTTGTTAAATCTAGCATTCTATAAATGTCTGTTAGGTCAGATTGGTTGCTAGTGTTATTCAAATCTATATTCTCAATAATTTTTTTGTCTACTTTTTCTGTGTATTACTGAAAAAGGATTGTGAGTTTATTTCTCCTTTTGGTTCTGTCAATTTTTTCTTCATATATTTTGAGGATTTATTATTTGATACATACACATTTCTGATTGTTATGTCTTCCTGGTAAATTGCTTCCTTTCTCATTATGAAATGTCCCTCCTTATCTCTGGCAATCCTCATGCTTTAAATATCTGACTCATATTGACATAGCCACACCACCTTCCCTGTACTTACTCTTCACATGATATATTTTCCATACATTTACTTTCAATTTCTAATGCCTCGTATTAAGCTGTATCTCTTTATACACAGTTAAATCCTACTGTTTTTATCCAGTCAGAAAATCTCTCCATTTTCTTAAGATTATTTAGTCCATTTCCACTGATATAGTTATGATACAGTTGAAGTTAAATGTACCATATTACTATGTCTTTCCTACTTGTCTCATCTGAATTTTGTTCCTCTCCTCTTCTTTCCTTCTTTGATTTCAAACTAATTTTTTCCATATCCCATTTCATCTCTTACTTAGACTTCTCTATAAACTTCTGTATATTACTTTCATTAGTAATACTAGCCTATGGATCAAATATACACCCTTAACTCATCACTATCTACTTAGAATTAGTAACGTATCTCTTCACATAAATAAAATATAGGAAACTAACTTTTAACATTATAATTAACCTAATACCCTTCTGTTCATCCCTTATCATTAGTGTTTCTGTTGCTTTATTTTACTTCCAAATGTGCCCTAACTTCACAATAAAGATTATTATTTTTGCATTAAATAGTCCGTAGTCTTTTAAAAATTTAAGAGAAGAAAAAAATTTATCTTTCATATTTACCCACATATTGCCATTTCTAGTTCTCTTCAGTCCTTCCTGTAGATCTGATTTTCCATTTAGTGTCACTTCTGAAGAATTTTCTTTAGCATATCTTATAGTGCCTATCTGCTGACAAAGAATTTCCTCACATTTTTTAATCTGAAATGCCTTTATTTTGCCTTTATTGTTGAAGAATGCTTTCTTGCATATAGAACTCTGGATTGAGTGGGGTTTTGGTGGGGGAGAGTGGGGAGAGGACCTGTCAAAGTCTTTTTCAACTGTCTTCTGACATCCATGGTTTCTGATCAGAGATCAGCCATGATTTGTGTAATTTTCCTGTATGTAATATCCCTTTTTTTTTTTTTTTTTACTGATTTTAAGATCACTTTTTACTTTAATTTTTAGCATTTCAACTAAGATATGCCTAGGTTTTCTTTGTATATATTTTGCTTGGGGCTCACTGAGCTTCTTAAACCTGTAGTTTATTTTCACCAAATTGTGAAATTCTCAGCCATTATTTCTTTGAATATTTTTTGCCCTATTTTCTCTCTCATTCTCTTGTAGGACTCCTATTATAATCACTTAGACCACTTGGTATTGCCTCACAAGTCACTGAGCTTTTGTTCATTTCAATCTATTTTTGCTCTGTACTTCATTTTGATGATTGCAAATGGTTTCTCTTCAGTTTTGCTCATCATTTTTTCTTTAATGTCCAGTCTACTGCTAAGTTTATCCATATAGTGAATTTTTAATCTTAGATATTATCCTTTTGGGTTCTAGAATTTGTGCATGGTTATTTTTTACAGATTACCTTCTTCTGCTCAATAGTCCAGATGTCAGATGTTGAGGACTATGGTAGTAGGGATGAAGAAGAAACAGATTTAAGAAACAATGTAAATATAAAACCCAGTAAGAGATTAAGAAAACAGAAAGGATAGATATGTAAGGTGAAACATGATAAGATCTTAAATTTTATGGGCATAGATCTTCAATCAAAGTGTTTACCAAGGCACTCTATTTTAAGTAACACAAAATACTTTCTTTGGCTTAAATACAGCATATCCAAACCAATAAATGGTTTGCATAATTCAGTCTAGATCAGTTTGCATGTATTCACAGGCAGCTTGTTTTGAGCTGGCATCCTAGAATTCAGGATATCAGTATGACAATCTCAGGTCCTGGGGTTCTGTTTTTCTTTCAAAGAGTTGATTGATGTTTTTATGAGTATATAAAATAATCAGTTATTAGACTGGTATCCTCCTTCAGACTTATTTCAGGGAAATACTACAATGGACTGCCAGTGAAAAGATGGGAGTAGAGATAACAGTAACAGATAACATTCACTGAACACTTCCATGTGCCTGCAACTGTACAAAAACCTTTATTTAAATAATTTTATTTTACCTTAATAATAACATGTGAAATTAGTACTGTAATTATGTCCATTTTAAGGGGGGGTGGGGAGAATGTGGCATAGTAAGTAATTGGTAGATCTGAAATTCAAGGTGTGGTCATTTGACTCCCAAAGTAACTCCACAGCTCCTTGTTTAACCACTGTGTTAGAAAGCAGAGATTTAGTCCAGAGAGAGCATGGGCAGGAGTCCAAAATAAGTTGCTTGAATCAAAAGTCAGGTTAGTTTACTCATTAAAATGGCAAGCAGCAAAAAATCTGAGCTGAGTAAATGCATTGGGCCTCCATGTGCAGGTCTGAGATTAAAGGGATTAGAATTGGCACATAATTACTAGGGCAAGTAGGGCAGACACTTTTGGTGACACAGCCATTTTCTACCTTTTTATCCCTGGCAGAGTCCCAGTTTGTATGTGTATTTTTCCCAGCAGTCATGTGCTTGGGGAACAGCCTAAGTCAATCATGGTGATTCCACTCTCCTTACCAGTGAATTAGCCATGATTATGTGAGCCAATTCTGTCCAATGAAAAGTAAGTTCTGTCCAGTGAAAGTCTGTTTTGGGATGGGGATGGAGGGATACAAGGAAAATCTTCCTCCTTCACGAAAAGTGACATAGAAGGAAGTTATCACATGTATTCTACCTCTAATGAGGTTGCATGAGCATGCGACGCCTAGAAATGTAGCAGCCATCCTAGGAACATGAATATAGCCTACACACCAAGCCAACATGCCGAGATTGGCAGAGCATAAAGGATGGAAGGAACCCAGCTCCTTGATGACTCCTCTGAGCCATATAATTAATAAACATTGCACTATCTTTACGTGCTATAATAGATTTTCTTCATTATTTAAGCCACCAATAAACACTGTTACTTGATGCTGAAAACATCCTAACTGATATTGAGTCCCTTGTTGGCTTATATCAGGGGTTGACAAATTTTCTCTGTAAAATGGCCAGATAATACTTTCTCCTTTGCAGGCCATATGGTTTCTGTCACAAATACTCAACATTATTGTTATAGCATGAAAGCTGCTATAAACATAATGTAAACGAGTGTGTGGCTGTATTCCAATTAAACGTTATTTATGAAAACAGGGGGCTAGTTCGGTCCATGGACCGTAGTTGGCCAACCTGACTTAGATGAATTCATGTGAACTTAGGTCTGTTGAGATACAATCTTTTTGGCCAGCCCTAGGTTGGACAGATTTGGGGGTACACATAACAGTTTCTGTCACACGACTCTTATTCAGCCAACCGACCCATGAATGCTGCAGAGCACTCAGGACCAGCAGTACTCCATGTATTCAGTCTATAAGAATGTTCTGTCTTCTACTTAGTACTTCCCTTTTAACAAGGGTGAAGATGACTACATATTATTTGATATAGTAGTCATAAAACAATTGCCTTTCCTATATGTTTGCCAAGAGATTAGAGAATAATCTGACATAAATAAATACTTGTTCCTTATATAAATAATAGATAAATAGATTAAAAGACATGGATGAATGAACAAAAAAGTGAGCAGAGATTGAATTGATAAAAGTCTTAAGGTAAAGTTGTGTGATTAAGCAAAAGGAAGAAAATTTAAGGGGAAGGAAAAGCAGAACACATTAACAAATTTGGCAGAGTAAGAGTCTCCAAATATGTCTACGTCTTAATCCCCCAAACCTGTGAATTTGTCCCCTTATGTGGCAAAAGGGACTTTGCAGAAGGGACGAAGTTATGGACTTTGAGCTGGGAAGAGTATCATGTTTTATCCAGGTGGGCCCAATCTAATTGCATGAGTCCTTAAGCAGAAAATCCCTCCCAGCTGCACAAAGAGACATGATGATGGAAGAAGTGTCAAAGAGGTGGGATGCTGCTGGCTTTGAAGGTAAAGGAAGGGGGCCATGAGTCAAGGAATGTGGGCAGCCTCTAGAATCTGGGAAAGGCAAGGAAAGGGACTCTCCCCAGAGCCTCCAGAAAAGACCACCACTCTGCCAACACCTCAGTTTTCACCCACTGAGACCTGTGTTGGACCTCTGACCCACAGAACTATAAGAGAAAAATTTATTTTGTTTTAAGCCACCAAGTTTGTAGTAATTTGTTATAGCAACAGTAGAAACTAATACAACTAATTAACTGTATAATATCTCTAATTCGAAGCAGTTTCTTGGAGATATGCTATTTCTATTTCCATTATTCCTTCTGTATTCTTCTACAACTCTATTCCCTACCCATTGGAGGAGGTCACAGAGAGAACGTGACTGCCAGTTGAGCCAGGAACTGGACCCAGGCAATCAGAGGCTCCTCACCCCTCCCCTGTCCTTGGAACGTGCATTCTGCCCACCATTCCCAAAGTGGCAGCTGTTTTCAAGGATGCATCCTTGAGAGAGCAATGTGTTATTGACACCATCTGGGTGGTATATGTGATTGAACCTTGTTAAGGATGCCATATAAATTTTTAAGGTTCTGGTGGGCAGGTGCAAAGATCTGCTCATCTTGTGGTCGCCCAAGACAAGCTTCATATGTAAGTTCCCTTGCTGATTAAACCTGCTACCTACCAATCTGGAGTGACCTGCCTCTTTCTTTGCTCTCTCCTGGCCCTCTGTGTATAGGGGCCAGATTCAGATTTAACTCAGGGAACGCCCAGGTTTGTGAACCAACACTTCCCCCTCTCACATATATATACTTTAGTTCTACATTTAAACAATATTGTCCTCTATTTTAATAATATCAGGACTAAATTTTTTTTTAAATCCAAACAACATGATGGTTTCATAGTGACAGACCTGACAAGCCAGGCATAAGGCCCAAATAGCCACTATAAAGTGACCAAGAGAGAAGGGCTCTCGTACTGATCCACTGTAATTGGCTAGCATGGATCCCACTTGTGCTACCGGGGATAGAATATGTTTCAGTATCAGTGGATCTGATACTCATAGAGGCATTATGGTAGCCTTCATGTGTAGTTTCCTACCTGTGCTTTACTCGTCTGTGTAAAATTACAGGTGAAACATAATTTTCACTCACCTCTTGCCATTTCTCAAAGATATCATATGTTTTAACTAACAAAAGTATTCCACAAAGAGAAACTGCCAGACCAATGTTAACTAATAATAATAATAAACCTATAAAACCATGTAGGACTCATGTTGCTTCTTTCATGCTCTTGTTCTCTCTCTTCAGCTGCCGTAAACAGAGACTGATACATGGTGCCAGCTTAGTCACTCACACCAAGGGCTCACTCTCCACAAGGACTTAGGTCAGAGTGACTAACTCAAGAGCAGTGGGCTCCCCAGCCTTCACTTTCATGTCTCTATACTCTGGGCAGTCAGGCTGGATCAGGATGGGCACTTCTGAAAATACTGAAGGTTTGGCCATGGTGGCATTCCTCTTTCTGGCCATCTGGGCCGTGTCACTGCTCCATGTATCTATGTATCTTTTAAGCACTGTCCCAAGTCACTGTCCATTACTTGAAGTTGGTTTCAGGGAACACTGTGCACAAAAGACAGATCATTAGCCTCAGCAGAAGACACTGCTTCTCCAAAGCAGTGGCATTCCCAAATAACCTGACTTTGTATGTTGCTAGTTCAACTCTCCTATTCTTCCAGCAAGTTATTTTGCTATAAACTGCCTTGCAGCATGAACAAAAGGCAAATCCTTTGTTGTTGTTTATAACACATATCAAGCCAATTTTTTTGATCTGTAAGATGGACTAGTGGCTAACTTTCACTGCTTACACTGAACACCCGCTAAGGTAACTTTTAAACTTCAGTCTCTTCCCAAGAGTTTGCCTAGTAATAGATAAAATGTAAATTCATAATGTTACCAAATATTAATCAATAATACTCCAGCTTCTAGGGCACCCTCAGGCTTCCCTTACCTATTTCAGTGCCAGTTTTCAGACTGCTTCCCAAGATGCAAAAACAGCAATTTGACACTAGTCAAAGATTTCTTTAAAAGTCATATTAAGGAAGAGAACAGGTTCCTGGCTTTCCCAGGAAAGACAGTATGTGGCATTTACTAGTTTTCTAAGATAAGCTTTGCTTTCAGATTAGAGGTCTTAGGAGGCTTAGACAATAGATTCTAGAATCTGGTCTGGTATGATTTCTCCAGTTTGCAGGTTCTACTAAATTGGTCAGGGAAAGCCCCAGAAGCTCTTTTATTGTGGACTAACATCGAGTCACCTAAATGAAAAAGGAGATTTTTTCTCACAGACTGCACAGCTCAATTCCAGAAAGATGAAGGTTCAGACTATATTGGTGTTTATATTGAATTAAAGAAAACAGGATAGTAATAACCTAGATGTTACTTATTTTCTGGACCTGATGAATTATTGTAAAATTCAACTTTTGTGGCTCCAATAGTTTTTTTGATGTACTAAGCAAAAATAATTTTTTCTCTAAATACCAAAAGATTATAGACAAATTGTCATCAAAAAAAGATGCAAGCTATTGTATTAATACAGAAAACTGTCACTCTTACCCTTATATAATGCTTGGTTACCTAAGTCTTAATTTGAAAAAATAAATAAATAAAAATAATGAGCAGTAACATCAGCTACTTGCTACAAAATACATTCCAGTCCCTTCACAATTGTTAACACATGCAAATAAACGGGCAGTGATTTGGATTCACCCACAGGGCAGCTGCAAAAGATCCCGTAGGTTTGTGTCTCAAGGACTGGGTTTGACAGTTCAATGAGCTTTCCTACCTCAGGTCTCCTAGTAGTAAAAATTCAGATTTAAATTGTACAGAATGGCTCATACAACTCTGGAGGCATTTATGATTAAGATGTATTATATTTATGTTGAATTTATAAAACGCTCTCCATATGTTATTGTCCTTTTGCAACTGTTTAACCCTATATCGCCCTCTACAATAAAAGGTGGCTGATTGCAAGCACAATCAAATTTAACACTGTTTTGGAAAAAAAACTACGTTCTCTTATATAAGACCAACCCTGAATATAAGATCAGCCTTTATACTTCTAATGAGAATGTACCAAAATCATTTATGACAAAGTTTTATATATATATATATATATATATATATATATATATATAAAACTTTTAGGGATATAGATGAAATTGTCAAATATTTACTTATTTCATTTATTAATTTAGTTATACTTTCATACTTAAATTGTCTATATTAAATATGTTACTTGGGACTGTTGCTTCATCTATTTATGCAAAATATCACATATTTTACAAAATTTTTTTTTTTTTTTCGGTATGCGGGCCTCTCACTGTTGTGGCCTCTCCCGTCGCGGAGCACAGGCTCCGGACGCGCAAGCTCAGCGGCCATGGCTCACGGGCCCAGCCGCTCCGCGGCATGTGGGATCTTCCCGGACCGGGGCACGAACCCGTGTCCCCTGCATCGGCAGGTGGACCCTCAACCACTGCGCCACCAGGGAAGCCCACAAAATAATTTTATTTAAACTTTTCACATGCGTCTTTAATTAACATCAGTTTATTGGTCATCACCAGGGCCAGGGCCTGAGTCATCTGACCCAGCTCTCCAGTGAGCTCTCTCCATTTGCTTCTGCCTGGGTCTGTGAGATACAGGCCTATTTCAATCCACATAAAATGCTGATACTCGCTGTTTTATCCAAAACACCTATTCACAACACTGAAACCGATTTTTTCCCCTGTGGGTGTATATTCTTGATTTCCATGCTCAATTGCTGTGATTTATGTAATAATATCCAACACTTGCACTTTTAATGTTTCATGAAATTATTACTAAATCTGTGTTAAATTTCTTTGTCCTCTTTTGGAACAACTGATTGAGGGAGTTTCAGGCTAACATGCGTCTTCCACAAATAATCACTTGTGTCCAAAGTAAAATTACTGAGAAAACACCACAAAAGATGAGAGACTTTGCAAGGACTTGATTATAAAGTCTCTTTCTCTCTCTCTCCCTCCCTCCCTCCCTCCCTCCTTTCATGTGTGTAAAACATCTTATCTTTTTTCTATGTATATATAGTAACATCATCAGTTTTTCAAAACTAATTTACAGTCCTTTAGTATATTCAGTTTTTCTTATGTCCCACTTACTGGTAGGGCATAAATGGCAAGCCAGAATTTTTATCAGGGACTTAATACACTGCACATTCAGGTGAATAAAGAAAAAATACTGCATTCAGCTCTGGATTCAGCTTGTTAACAAGTGGAGAGGACTAATGAAAACCACAGATAATCCTCAAACCTCATTTCAGCCATTAGTTTCAATCTTGTCCCCTGCTCCTTCTTTGACCAGAATTGCTGACAAGGAGTAAAGTGGGGCTGACTAGGACTTCTTGTCCTACATACTTCTGGTGGAGGTGCTAATGAACAGCAGAATGGCCACAAGGCAGCTCACCCAAAGGAGAGAAGAGGCAAGAGAGTCAGGGAGTCCTCCAGCTAAATGATAAACCACTGATAATGCCAGCTTAATCTCCACTTCTGTCACCTATCCAGAGGCAGCAATCCTATCATTCTACTCATAAATACTAAATTATTAGAAAGACTTGGCATAAATGATGGAGTTCAACTATTTTGTATTCAATTATGATTGTTTGCATTGAAAGGTTTAGTTTAATATGAGTCTTCTAGCAGAACGTATAGCAAGGTGCGTATGAATTGTTCATTTACATTACCAATTAACAGCACAGTAGAATGATCTGCTAACCAAAGACATTTTGTTCCTGCTGAAACTGTCTGAGCTGGCATAGATTTAATATCCTATCAAGCTTGCCTTACAATTATTTGGAGGATATGCTGTATCCCATCTGTGTTTATTAAATATATACGGTGCCTACATTACCAGGATTTATAGAAGACATCAAGAGATAAGAATTAAAGACTGTAACATATCCATTCATATTACAGTGCTTCAACATATTTCAGCATAATTATGAAATTTATTAAGCAACTGAGAAAATATAGAGGTACAGATAAAGTTTGACTTTTCTTATTTCAAAATAAATCCAAGTTCCACACAATTCCATTCCTATCCCCGTTAAAGTATTCTTAACCCCAAATTTAAATTTCCTCTAACACAGGATTCCAGGCTTCAAAAACCCTCAAATACACTGAAAAGTTTTCTTTCAATGACCAAGAGCTTGTTGAGAATATGGATAATGCCAGGAGTATGTAAACCCCCAAAACAACATCACTCAGTGAGCTCATGGAAAATCAAAAGTGAAACTGATTAGAAACAGGCAAAGTATAAAAGAAACCAACCAATTTAGTTTCATTACTCAAGCTGAGTGAAATGCAAAACATAAACAATGTAAGGAGATGCACGTCCTTTGTATTTTAGCAATTCTTAAATTTTTAATGATTCTGGGTTTTGTGGTAGCTTGGGAGAAATGTTTTCATGTAAGATTCATCTTGACAAGGATGTCTATAGCAATGGTACTGCTTAGAATAGTCCAATTAAAATTTTCACATTTGGTAAGTTTGCATTATATAAAAACTACACAATGGAATACGGATCATTATCACTTTTCTTTCTTGAAATCAAAGTACTGAATGTTGCTTGGCACCAAAATTGCCCCTCTGACCTCTGAAAAAGCCTAAAACTTCTGAATATCAACCAACTTAATTAAGTCCACATGGGGAAACAGGAACCTTGGGTACTTCTTACTTCTTAAAAGAAAATATATTGATTATAATCCACATATGTTAGCTTCTATTATTTTTATCTTTGTCCAACTATTTTTAACTATGTATTTGTTTTTATTGTCACCCCCTCCAGATTGTACATTGCATAAGTTGAAGGACTATGTCTGTTTTTAATTTTTTTCACTATTATAGACCCAAATGCCTAGATTTCATGGTTAAAATATGGCAGAAAACTAAACTAGTGCTAGCCTTGACTTATCTAAATAGTTGTATCCGTTCCTCACATCTCTTGGCCAAATCAGCCTAGCAGCTGATTCACTAATGATATACTTGATCTCCAACAATGCCATCATTGGCACAATTCCCTTTAGAGTCTAACGCCTCCTTCTCTCTATCACGCAGCCCAGGATTCCTGGAAAGGGGGACCCATGTAGGATAGGCCATGTAAAAAAGTCAGTAATTTTGCATATAAGCCATGCACAAGAGTCAAAGGTGGAGGGGGCCTTTGAGGTAGCTGCCCTCCAAAGCAGTTCCTGGGTATCACGTTACCACTGCCACCAGTTCTCTACAAATAACCTCCCCATTACAAAATAAAACGATAATTGGGGGTAAATCAATTTCACCATCTCATTTCACACATGAGTAATTTAAGTCAGGAAGAAATCTGGAGAACTTTCTTCACAACACTAAAGACCACCCATGACACCCATGACCTGTGAGTCTCAGACCACTGTTCAACTCACAGAGGACATTTCTGGAAAATCTTAATCATTTCTGTCCCTCCTGCCTACAGTTATCCTTTAGCTCAAGGAATTCACAAAACTTCATGGAACTGCTAAAGATCCAGCAGTAATAAGTAACAAAAGTATTTTGATCAGTTAGTGAACAGAAAATTCCACTTAACAGGGTGTTTTAATGATAAATGCTGTGTTCAGACAGTGCTTTAACACACTGTGGGCATGGAATAACTCTTCAACTGTGACTTCCACTCCTCTCTGTCCCCCAGAACCTACTGCCAGGCCAGACACAGCACTGATTGGTGATAAACAGGATTGTAAGAAAGAACAAAAGTTGAAATAGAATGTCTTTGGAGACTGCATCTAGATTTTTTCTCCACTTTATGACTAAATTAGCATACTTTTATCAGATAGCTATGAATAATACAACAAATATATAGTAATTATGGTTTCAAAAATATCTTGCATGTCATATTAAAACTCACAAAGTTCAAGGCTTACCATAAAGATGTTGTCTGAAAAAGAAAAATTAGATGACATAGATAAAAACCGTTTAAAACTTTATGTTGTTACCCTTTGAAACCCTCCTATCTCCTCTTAAAATAGTATTTAATGATACTTAAAGCCAGAGATTTTTGCTTTAACTGCTACTTTATAGGCTGCCTTCGTGTTAAATAGCATACTTTAAGGATGATGTAACAATTGGATTTTGACTCCACTTATGGGGTCAGCCTCAGACTAGAAACTGGTTTTCCTCTGGGGAGGGAGGCTCCAACACGCCTCTTACTTTGTACAGACTTCATTGTAATCTACTTCAAGGAGCCACATTGTCTGGCAAAAGTTGAAGGAAATGTCTGTGTCTGGCTTCATTATCACCCTACCTCCGGTAGGGGTGTTTAAAAAGTGGACTCCCGAAATTGGGGTTGTGGTGATACTTGGGTCACAGCCCACTGATAAAATATCATCAGTTTGCTTCCTCCTTCTTTCTAACCTGGGAGGGTGTCATCTAAGAAGGTTCTGGGGGGAAAATAACACATATGGAGGGAAAGTTGTTGCATAAAGTAGGTCCCAGGCTCTGCAGGGAAATATTGAACTGAATATCAAATGACATGGTGTGGGACAGTGTGGATTAGCACTCTTTGAGGTCCCCAGATTTCAGTCAGTTGGGATAAAGGGTGTCAAGTTAGCACCAGTCAGACCAAAGCAGAGTATAAGATAGAGATGGTAGTTTCTTGGGGAAAAGAAACAGAACGTGTAAAAATTCTCAGGTACAATTTTAATCGTAAAAAAAAGAGAGAAGAAAAAAAAAAACCTTAATATTTACCAGAAAAATGATTTAAAATTCAAGCAACACATATTTGCCAGTGTGCACATGTTTCTCACATGTGGCGAAACAGCAACATATCTGTTCAATAAAACATTCACAATATTAAATTGTGGGGTTTTCCTGTTTTTAATTCAAAGGAATTATGTTAAACTTCTAGGGTTACCAAAACAAAAGACCACAGAATGGGTGGCTTAAACAACAGAAATCTGTTTCTCACAGTTCTGGAGGCTGGAAGTCCAAGATCAAGGCACTGGCAGATTTGGTTTCTCCTAAGCCCTCTCTCCTTGGTTAGTAGGTTGCTGCCTTCCCACTATGGCCTTACATGGCCTCTTCTCTGTGCTCAAGCCCCTGGTGTCTCTTCCTCTTCTTATAAGGACACCAGTTATATTGGATTAGGACCCCACCCTAACTGCCTCATTTTAACTTAATCACATCTTTAAAGACCTTATCTCCAAAAAGGGTTACATTCTGAGGTTCTGGAAGTTGAGATTTCAACACACAATTTTTTTGGGGGGGGTGTGGGGGTGTGGGGGACACAGTTCAGTGCATAACAAAAACGTTTAGGACAAAGTATAAATTCCAGCTTTAAACTAAGATCCTCTTTCATAGTTACCCAGGACACTAAAATGGATTAGTTTTTAACATTCATTCAGCAAATGTTTATTAAGCATCTACTATTCAAAAGGCATGCCAACCAGGTTCTATGCTGGATATAAAATGAGTAACAACAAACAGTCCCTTGTTATGTAAATGTTTATAACCTATTATAACTAGGGGACACCTATCCCAAACACATGAAGTTCTGTGATCAGCCTAATGAGCCTGTGTCATATTCATCAAAGGCTTTCTCCAGGTCATAAATGCTGCTCAAATATTAGGAAGAAAGAATAGTTTTCCAATTAAGTATTTTGTAGTTCATAAAAGAAACTCTTTATGAACTATAAAAGTAGCTCACTCTTTTAGGAAACTTTGCCCTATTTCACCATTTTGCCTAGAGTTGAATATTTATTCATACATTTATGTATTCTTTTTGTCCAACATTTATTGCATGACTACTGTGTTCCAGGCACTGGACTTTTTATTGATGCCGATGCTGTAAGTAACAATTAAATAAAATCCAAATACAGAGTAGCGTCACCGCCCTAAAAATCCTCTGTGCTCTGCCTATTCATCCCTCTCTCCCCGCAACCCCTGATCCTTTTACTATCTCCACAGTTTTGTCATTTTCCAGAATGTCATGTAATTGGAATCATACTGTATCTAGCTTTTATAGATTACCCTCTTTAACTTAGTAATATGCATTTAAGTTTCCTCTTTTTTTTTTTTTTTCCATTGCTTAATGGCCCATTTCTTTTTATCACTGAATAATAGTCCATTGTCTGGATGTACCACAGAATCTTTATCTACTAAAGATAGTTAGTACTATCTAACTACTAAAGGACATCTTGGTTGCTTCCAAGTTTGGGCAATTATTAATAAAGCTGCTATAAACATCTCTGTGCAGGTTTTTGTGCAAATATAAGTTCAATTCTCCTGGGTAAATACCAAGGAGTCCGAATGATGGATCATACAGTAAGAGTATATTTAATTTTGTAAGAAATTACCAAATTATCTCCCAAAGTGGCTTACCATTTTGCATTCCCACCAGCAATATATGAGAGTCCCTGTGGTTCCACATCCTCACCAGCATCTGGCGTTATTAGTGTTTTGGATTTGGGCCATTCTAATAGGTGTGTAAAGGTATTTTATTGTTGTTTTAATCTGCAATTCCCTAATGACATATGATGTTGAGCATCTTTTTATATGCTTTTTGTCTATGTGTATATCTTCTTTGGTGAAGTGTCTCTTCAGGTATTTTGCCCATTTTTAAATCAGGTTGTTCATTTTCTTATTGCTGAGTTTTAGTGTTCTTTGTATATTTTTAGATAACAGTTCTTTAACACCTATGTCTTTTGCAAATATTTTCTCCCAGTCTGTGGCTTGTCTTCTTATTCCCTTGACAGCATCTTTTGCAGGACAGAAGTTTTTAATTTTAATGAAGTTCAGCTTATCAATTATTTCTTTCATGAATTGTGTCTATATATATCTAAAAACTTGCACCATGCCCAGTGTCATCTACATTTTCCCCTATTATCTTCTAGGAGTTTTATAGTTTTGCATTTTACTCTTAGATCTATAAACCATTTTGAGTTAATTTTCTGAAGGGTGTAAGATCTGTATTTAGATTATTTTTTTGCATGTGGATATCCAGTTGTTCCAGTGCCATTTGTTGAAAAGACTGTCTTTGCTCCATTGTATTGCCTTTACTCTTTCGTCAGATCAGTTTACTACATTTGTGTGAGTCTGTTTCTGGGCTTTCTTTTCTGCTCCATTGATTTGTCTATTTTTTTCATCAGTACCATACTCTCTTGATTACTGTAGCTTTACAGCAAGTATTGGAGTTGAGCAGTGTCAGTTCTCTGACTTTGTTCATCTTCAATATTTTGTTGGCTATTCTGGGCCTTTTGACTCTCAGTACAAACTTTAGAATCAGTTTGTCAATATCCACAAAATAACTTGCTAGGATTTTTATTGGGATTGCATTGAATCTATACATCAAGTTTGGAAGAACTGATATTTTGACAATACTGAGTCTTCCTGTCCATGAACGTGGAATATCTCTCTATTTACTTAGTTCTTTGGTTGCTTTCATCACAGTTTTATAGTTTTTCTCATATAGATCTTACACATGTTTTGTTAAGTTTATGTTATTTTTTGGATTGACAATGCAAATGGTATTGGGTTTTTATCTTCCAATTCCACTTGTTTATCATTGGTATATAGAAACTCCAGAGATTTCCTGGCGTTTTCTCTCAGTCCCCTAGCCCTGTCCCCTGGCATATGGGCTCACATGTCTGTGTTTTATGAAATGGAGGAGAATCTTATTCTGTTCTGACCCTTATCAACTACATGAAACTTTATACTACAAAAAAGACACAGTACACAGGGAAAGTGTAAAAACCATTATAAACCTTGGTGAGTTTCTAATATATAAAACTTCTGTATTTTAGCAGAGGTTAGAAAGATTGATGCAAGTGTGTTGCTGTCACTTATTCATTTTCAAAATACTGTCTGCTCTCAAAAATAAATAAATCAATGTATACAAGCTTTCAACACAATGTTTCATTGTGTGATTTGTTAAGTCTTGGGAAGGACTTGAATGTGAAATGATGGCAAAAACAACTTATTTCTGTTGCTTATAATTTAAGCTCTCATTCACTATGAAAATATAAATATTTTCAGAAAGAGGAGGACATCAAGGCAGGGACAAGCCAGCTACAAACTGGTCACAGCATTTTTTAAAGATACCTTTAAAAGCTATCAGAGACACTTCTCCTTCCAAAAAGATGGAATAGAGATCATTTCCCCTATTTCTTCTGTTGCTTACAACTAAAACCTTTAGACAACATATTTCTAAAAGAAGAAGGAGACAGACTTGTAAGGGATGTAGGACTCAAGAAACAACATATTAGTTAGTTACCTGAGTTTTTCTTTGGCCTCATATATCTGATTCTAGGAGCTAAAGAAGCTGGAAAGCTGCAAATGTCAACTGGCCCAAACAAACAAACAAAAAATCTCCAACAAAGCCTGCTCTCTCCAGAAAAAGGACCAGGAATGGGGAAGCCTAGCAAGATAGAAAATTTTCACAAATGTTTTACTCCAGCCCAACACCACGGGAAAAAACTGTGGCCTCACCCCTAACCACACTGGCAAAGACTGAGTGGGCAGCCTAGACTTCTACCCTGCCAGGCTGCCACCACCTGCCAGGATGGTATCAGAGAAGATCATGTAAAGAGTCAGACTTTTATCATCACTGAACAGATATGAGGCCCGCCCAATGGATATCATGTGGGCACCCAGAAACTACACCCACCCCCATCCAGCGGTAAAGAACTGCATATCCCCCACCCTTCTGAAGTAGAGCCAGAGGAAGTTTAGTGAAGAATAAGGACTTTTACACCAAACAGCTGTAACAAGACCACTTCCCAGTGGTATCAGTGGAGGACTAATTAGTGAGGAGCTGGAAATCTCACTCCTACCCCGCAATAATGAGGAGCCTCTCCCCAACTTGTGTGTCAACAGAAGCTGAGTGAGGAACATGGACTTCTGTTCCCATTTGCCAGTAGCAGGGCAAAACTTACACTTTCTATGTCATAGTGGAAATTAAAGAAGCAAACTAAAACAGAAGGTGTAAATCAGATTCACAGTGTTATAACATACTATCCAAAATATCCAGGTTTAATAATTTTTTTGTTTGTTTGTTTTTTGTTTTTGTGGTACGCGGGCCTCTCACTGTTGTGGCCTCTCCCGTTGCAGAGCACAGTCTCCAGACACGCAGGCTCAGTGGCCATGGCTCACGGGCCCAGCCACTCTGCGGAATGTGGGATCTTCCTGAACCGAGGCACGAACCTGTGTCCCTTGCATCAGCAGGCGGACTCCCAACCACTGTGCCACCAGGGAAGCCCAATAATTTTTAAAAATCAGTTACTAAGCAGCAGAAAAAATCAACTTCAGTAAAAAAAGACAATCAATAGTTGCAAACACAGAGATGACAGAAATATTAAAATTATCTGAGAAAAATGTTTGTCAGCCATCATAAAAATGCTTCAAAAAGAAATTAAAACACACTTGAAACAAATGAAAAAAAGAGAAAGCCTCAGCAAAGAAATAGAAACTCTCAGCAAAGGATATAAAATATAAACGAGAGCCAAATTAAAATGTTGAAACCAAAAAAAAAAAAAATTAAAATTAAAAACTCAGTGAATGGGCTTAACAGCAGAATAGAAGGGACAGAGGAAAGAATCAGTGAACTTGAAAGTAGAATGATAGATATTACCCAATCTGAACAATAGAGAAAAAAATAGACTGAAGAAAATTAACTGAGCCGAAGCTACCTGTGGGACTATCACAAAAGATCTAACATTTTTGTCATTAGATCATAAAAAAGAGAGAATACAGAGGGCAGGCTGAAAAAGTATTTAAAGAAATAATGGCTGAAAGCTTCCTAAATTTTGCAAAACACATCAACCTGGAGATTCACAAAGCTGAGCAAACCCCAAACAGGAGATAAGCAAAGCAATACATGCCAAGACATATTGTGGTGAAACTCTGAAAACTAAAAACAAAAAAAAGTCTTGAGAGCAGCAAGAGAGAAACAACATTTTACCTATGGGACAAAACCATTTTAATGGGAACAGATTTCTCATCTGAAGCTATGGAAGTCATAAGGAATTGGCATGATGTTTATGAAAGAAAAAGAGTCTCAATCCATAATTCTATATCTGAATAAATTATCTTTCAGGATTAAAGAGGAAAAAAGCCATTCTCAGGCAAAAGAAAACTAAGAGAATTTGTCATCAGTACATTACCTTAAAAGATTGGCTAAAGAAAAGGAAATGATAAAAGAAGGAATCATGAAATATCAAAAAAAGAAGAAAGAACAATAAAAAGAGTAAATATATAGATAAATACATTTTCCTTCTCCTGAAGGAAATTCTAAATTATTCTTGATGGTTGAAGTAAAAAATTATAATCATATATGATATGGTTCTAAATGTATGTAGAAAAATATTTAAGGCAATTATATTATTAACGAAGAAGAGTAAAGAGACATAAAGGGAAGTAAGTTTCTACATGTTACTCAAACTGGTAAAATGTTGATACAAGTAGACTGTGATGAGTTATGTATATACAATATAATACCCAGAGCAACTGCTAAAAGAGCTATACCAAGAGATATTCTTAAAATACTATAGATAAATAAAAAAGAAATTCTAAAAAATGTTTAAGTGACCCACAGAAAGGCAAGAAATAAAAAAGAGAAACAAAATACAGAAATAACAGACCAAAAACAAAAAATAAGATATCTGACTTAAGCTCTAACACATCAAAAATTAAAGTAAATATATATGACCCAAGTTTTAAAAACAGAGATTTTCATAATATATTATTAAAATTACCCAACTATATACTGTGTACAAGAGATGCACTTCAACTACAATGCTGTAGGCAGGTTGAAAGTTTAGGGATGGAAAAAAGATAGGTCATACAAATATTAATCAAAAGAAAGCAAGTGAGGCTATATTAATATCAGATAAAGTAGACTTCAGAGGAAAGAAAATTAGCACAGACATAGAAGGACATTACATAATAATAAGAATCAATTCACCAAGAAGACATAACAATTCTAAAATACAAGCACCAAATAACAGCTACAAAATATGTGAAGCAAAACTTATAGAACTGTAAAGAAAAATAGACAAATCTATAGTTATAGTTAGAAATTTCCCCACTCTTCTCTCAACAATTGATAAAATAACCTTCTGACACACACACACAAATATATACACACTTACATACACACAAACAGATCCAGGCACAGGCATGCAAAGCCTGGTAAAGTCTAAGGTCAGGATAGGAGAAATAAGAGGAACCCTTCTGGCACTTTGACTCTTACAATGAATGCAAGCAGTGATCTCCTATGGCTGGAAGAGAGGTTAAAAAGCTCAAAAAGTTTCCCCATCTGATGTGTAGGTGTGTGAGACCTGCTAAAGAATAAGGGCAATGCAGGAGAACAAAGGAATATCCTTCAGGGACTCAAATCCAAAGCTCTGATAAAAGGAGTATATTGAACTTGCCCTCAAATCATTTGAAGACTGCTAAACTAAATCTAACTAAAAAACAATGTGGCCCAAACTCTACTCAAATAAAAATATATTGGCAGTGCTTGCATGACAGAAGAGGCTAACCCTTCTCTTGGCACAAATATTTATTCCATGCCTACATCTATCTTACACAGATATACAGCATTCAGTCAAAAACTTAACCATGCAAAGAAACAAAAAAATGTGACCCATCATTAAGAAAAGAAACAGTCAAAAGAATCAGACTCAGGGCTTCCCTGGTGGCGCAGTGGTTGAGAGTCCGCCTGCCAACGCAGGGGACGCGGGTTCGTGCCCTGGTCCGGGAAGATCCCACGTGCCACGGAGCGGCTGGGCCCGTGAGCCATGGCCGCTGGGCCTGCACATCCGGAGCCTGTGCTTCGCAATGGGAGAGGCCACAGCAGTGAGAGGCCCGTGTACTGCAAAAAAAAAAAAAAAAAGGATCAGACTCAGATATGGCCCAGATGTTAGAAAAATCAGAAAGAGATTTTTAAATAAATACGATAAATATGTTAAAGGAATTATGAGTGAATGGCACAAGTGAGCAAACAGAAAATTTCATCAGTGAGATGTAAACTATATAAAAGATCCAAGTGAAAATTCTAGAACTAAAAAAGATATTAACAGAGCCTATCAGAATTATTTTCATTCATTCTTATCAACAGACAAGACACAGAGGAGGAAAAAAATAAGTGAACCTAAAGTCATTCTCATAAAAATTATTCAAACTGCAAAGCAAAGAGAAAGAAAATGAAAAAGATACAGCATCTGAAATCTGTGGAACAATATCAAATGAGCTGATGTATGCATAATTGGAATTCCATATAAAGAAGAGAGAGAAAATGAGGCAAAAAAATATGTGAAGAGATAATAATTGAGAATATTGCAAAATTGATAAAAACTATCACCCACAATTGCAAGAAGCACAGTTCCTGTATTTACCCAAAGCAGGATTAATACAAAGAAAACCGTACCTATACACATCATAGTCAAAGTGCTGAAAGCCAAATATAATCTTGAAAGCAGCCTGAGGGGGGAAAAAAATCACACTTTATGCACCAATGAACAACAGTAAGAATGAAGTATGACTATTCGTCAGAAACAATGGAGAACAGGAGCAAATGGAATGACATTTTTAAGTTCAGAAAGAGAAAACTGTCAAGCTAAATTCTATATCCAGTGAAAATATCCTTTATGAAAGAAGAAAAAGAAATTTTCAGACAGACAAAGGCTGAAAGAATTCATCCTTAGCTAACTTGCACTACAGGAAATGCTAAAGGAAATTCTTTAGTCTGAAGGGAAATACTAGAGAAAAACTCACTCTGCATGAAGAAACAAAGAACACTAGAAGAGACACATATATAGATAAATATAAAGGATTTTTCAACTTACTCTGATATATATATATATAAAATATAAAATATTTTACATATAAAAATGTAAAAATATTTTAAATCCTATAAAATTATTCCTATTATATATAAAATATAAAGTGTATTTTTAAATTCTAATATATCTATGCCTTTATCAGAAACAGAGAGAGAGAGAGATAAAACTTAAAAAAAGTCTATTGACTGTTAAAGCCAAAATTATATCAGTGCATTATGGGGTTTATAGCCTATGTCAAAATAAAACATAATGATAACAGGAGCACAATGTGCAGATATGACCAGTAATTGGAAGTATATAAGTTTGAGGTTCTTGCACTGATTATAAAGAAATAGAATTTTTTTTTAATGTAGGCTATGAAAAGTTAAAGAAGAATATTTTAATCTCTACAGCAGTCACTAAAAAATAATACCAAGAGGCATAACCTAAAAGTAGAGAACATCTAATGGAATATTAAATATACTCATTTCATTCAAAAGCAGGCAGGAAAGGAGAAATAGATTATCAAAAAGCAGATAGGACAGAAAGAAAACAAACATCAAGATAGTAAATCTAAATACAAACATATCAATAATTACATTGAAAGTAAATGGTCTAATTACTGCAATTAAAAGGCAAAGATTGTCAGACTGGAAAAAAACAAAAACAAAGCTTAACTACATGCTGTTTACCAGAATATGGTTAAAAGATTAAGACACAGACAGATTGAAAGTGAAAGGGTGAAAAAAGTATATCATATAAACATTAAGCATAAGAAAGTTAACATGGTAGACTTGTGTCAGCCAAAGTAGACTTTGAGAAGAAAAGTACTATGAGATAAAGAAGAAAGTTTAATAATAAAAACACCAATTCAACAAGATGTCATAACAATCTTAAATGTCTGTGAGCCTAATAACTAAGTTCCCAAATATATGAATCAAAAATGAAATAAATAAAGAAATAGACAGATGCACAGTTGGAGATATAATACCCCTCTCTTGACATTTGACAGAATAAGTAGATAAATTAGAAAGGATATAGAAGATTGGAACAACAATATCAACAACTTGGTCTGATATGCTTTTATAGAACACTATAACCCACAATAATGAAACACATTCTTCCCAAGTGCAATGGACCATTCACCAAGAGAGACCGTAGCTGAGCCATTAAGCAAGTCTTACTGAACTGCAAAGGATCAAAATGATAGAGCACGTTCTATGATCAGAACAGTATTCAATTAGAATTCAGTAACAATAAGATATCTAGAAAATCTCCAAATATTTCAAAATTCAACAACAGACTTCTCAATAACACAAGGATCAAAGAAGAAATCTCAAGGGAAATTAGAAGCCCACTAAGCCTCAGCCACCTTTCCATCTTCACGGGAATGAGATTATCAGATCACTTCAGAGAGAAAGTTTTAATTAGTGGAACAAAAAGGAAGACTTGGAGGAGATGCACCTAAGAAGAAAAAGATCACTGAACATAGAATTAGAGGACCTAATACTGTTACCTACTGGATGTGGAACTTTTTGAAACCTCTTAGAGAATGCATTTGTTCATCTGAAAATGGGAATAATAACGCTGCATGTCACATCTTTGTGAAGTTTAAGTGTAATGCTTGCAAACACATCTACCATGTTAAGTGCTTGGTCTATCCTTTGGATGCTCAACAAACACTGGTTGGATGAAAAAGTAGTTTGGAGCAATGAAACACAAACTCCATACATCTGTCTAGAACCCAACCTAGCAAGAAAGAGAAAAAAATATATTAGTTACATATGTGGATTTCAAGTCATATCTAGCCCATATGAGAATTCTTTAAAGATGACTGAAAGGACAAAAGTTTTTTAAAGATATCTCTTTGGAGGGAACTAGGAGTTGAGGAAAGAGTGCGTGTGTTCATATTCTTTCACTCTCTCTCTTAACTGAACCAATGCATTCCAGCTTCTTAAACAAACAGTATTTCCACTTCATTGCTATTTACAGCCATAGCCTAAAGCACAAAGATCAGACTTAGCGTCTGATTAAACTAAGTTTTATAAAGAATGACAAAATAATTGGTAAAAACATTTCAGCTTGGGTATGTAAAACAGAAAAAACAAAGTAGCAAACGTTCAAAGCACAATGGGTTTGGGGGAACAACACTGTCTTTTCTCTTTGGCATTTCCCTAGGATTCCTATCTTGGCTGGGTGACAAAAACCTGTCCATCAGCTGCAAGTCTGAGCCTATCAGCCTTACAAATCAGAGTTAATAAAAGTCAATCAGTGATGGTTTAACTTGCTTGCTTCTGCCTGAAGCAGGATTGAGCCCCAGTGTCTGTCATCCACTTAGAAACACTTTCTATTGCCGCCCATAAATTCTAAAAATTTACTTATCTATATTTCTACAGATAGGAAAAAGTGATTTCTATAAATATGTACCAGGCTAACACAGGTGCATATGAACCCCCTACAGGTAAATGTCCAGATATAAACTTAATCCTCCACAGATACAGATACATAGAAAGACGCAGTTTTCTTGAACCAAAACAAAGAAAAGAACCCCACAGCCTCTTTACTTTAGCGTTTTACCCTGTAATACGTCTTTCAGTATGAAAGGCATATGTCATAATTGCCTTTACATGTATGTTGGCTTGTGACTTTTTCAATAAATCAAATATGTATTGATATAGTCATTGGCCAAATCCTTATGGCAACCACCACCAATATTATGATATTGGGTCTAAAATTCACAAACTAGTAGAGTTGATGTTTGCTCCTGTCAGATCCAAGTCTTTGTCTACACCAACAATAGCAGAATTTTCTGCCTCTACTAGGAGCTATCTATTCTACAGCCAAAGATGTGCATACCCAGGTAACTCTCAGAGGGACCCAGTAAGAGAGAGCCAGGAGAATACAAGGATCTATGAGAGGCTGTTAGGACAAATATTAATCAGAGACAAGTTCTCTTCTAACCATAAATCCCATAGTTTTTGAGACAAATTTAAAATTCAGAGGTCATGTCAAACATAATCAAGGTACAATACGACGTGCTCATTCATTCATTCAACAAATATTTGCTGAATGACAACTGTGTGCCCTTTATGTCTACGCTTTTAACAGAAGTATAATGTGAGCCACATATGTAATTTTAAATTTTCTAATAGTCACATTTTTAAAAGTAAAAAGAAATGAGTAAAATTAATTTTAATATATTTTATTTAATCCAATGTATCCATGTATTATCATGTCAACATGCAATCCATATAAATATTTACTAAAGAGACAGTTTACATCACAGTTCACACCAGCCACATTTCAAGTGCTCATAGTCTCATGTAGCTACTGGCTACCATATTGAACAGAACAGTTCTAAACGCTATGGGTATAGTGGTGAACAAAACAAAATACTTACCCTTGTAGAGATTAGTCCTTGTGGGGAAGACAGTAAGCAAATAAATATAAAATGTCAGGTTGTTAACATGGCCTAAAAGGCCATATGTGACCTGGCCCCAGCCAGCTCTCCAAATTCATCATCATCATCACCATCTCTCACTGCTCCCCTGCACTCACTGGGCTACAGCCTCAGTGCCCACCTACCAGTCTGTGAATAAGCCTGCCAAGCACATACCACCTGAGGGTATTTCCATTCACCTGGAACATTCTTCCCCAAGACATTAAAGTACTTTGAAAACTTTAAAGAATAATGTACATAATAATAAACAGCTATAGAGTGCTTACTCTATACATTACATACATTTTTCTCAATTAATAAACTCCACAACAAAATAATGAGATAGAAACTGTTTTATGTACATTTTATAGATTAAGAAACTGTACTTTACACTTGTTATGCATATATAATTTAACCAATCTCTCTTTGTTCAATTTTTTTTTCATTTTTAAACTTTCATGCTTAGTGAATATTGCCTTAGGATTCATTCTTAGAGGTAGAATTGCTGGGCCAAAAACTAGGGGCACTTTTAGGCTTTTAGGATAGATTGTTAAATTACTTTCCAAAAAATCATACCAATTAAAGTCTCACCAGCATAAGCAACAGCCTATCTCTCATCTCTCTGCTGGTCTTCAATTTAGTGTGTTTTTATTTTTTTCAATCTTTACTCGTTTAATATGAGAAAAATAGCTTCTCAATGATGTTTTAAACTTTTTCATTTATTTGTTTGTGAGGATAAATATTTTTCATGTTTGTCGAAAATTTTTATTTCTCCTTATTTAATTCTCCTTGTGCCTACTGTTATTTTTCTTTCACATGTTTATCTTTTTTTCATTGCTAATAAGCACATGCTAAACAGGGATATTAACTCTTTATTTTTTTTATGATGCAAATGTCTTCTCCTGTTTTCCCCTTTGTCTTTTCATTCTGTTTTACTCCTGTTCATTTTTTTTTTTTCTTCATGATAGTTACTTTTGTTGGCATGCCTTAAAAATTCTTCCCCCCAAATTTTGGAAATGCTTCTCCATCCTCTTCTTTCTAGCTGCCCTAACTGAGCAGCCTATGGAACCATCATCTGAGACACTCTCCACTCCAGTGTATCACAGAAGAATGGTTTATCTGCCTGCGTTCCCATTCTCCCCTTTTTTCAATCCTCCCTTCTTAGCTGCCCAGAGAGTTCATGGAAACTTTGCACTGGAGCAACCCCATGCCCCATGTCCCTTTAGGATCTAGCTTCCGCCATCTTTCAGCAAAGCATTGATCTTATGCACTCACTTTATATCGTATTTTTGACAAATATCTGACAGACTTTTAGGGAAGTAATAGAAATGGAGACAGGCCTTAACTGGAGGAGAGAGAGCACTAAATTAGATCAGATCCCTGCATGCTAATTCTGGTTCTGCTATTAACTACATAGTTCTTACACTTAAGTTCTCTGGATCCACTATTTCTTATAAGATAAAAGGGTTGGCACAATGACTGTCAGCTGCACTGCATTCAAAGGCCAACATTTCTCATTGAACACTATGATATGAGTCCTCCTTTTCATCTGGCTTTGGAAGAAACATATTCCAAAGTACAGAAGAGATAATCTAATTAAATAGCCTGCATAATGAGAGTTCCTGGCATAAATAATTCTGAATGAGGCTCAGTGGTCTAACTTTCTGCTTCTTAAGGCCATTTACTGTATGATAATACAGGGAAAATCAACTTCTCAATAGGCTAAGGAATGTTATTTATCAGTGAAGAGAAATAATCAAGGCTTGAAGATTCTGTACATGGTTATCAATTCAAACAGGAAATTACTTCTAATTCAGAAATATCACAAGTAATAGAGAGTTGACTTTTTACCTGAATTAGAAATAACAAACTTTATTGGGCTTGGAATCATCAGTAAAATATTAAGCTTCTCTTTCATATCCTACCCAATGAATAATGAACTGCTTCACTGGACTTGAACTTGTTTAGGACGTGAATTTATTGGACCATCTTCTGAGGGTAGAATTCCAGACCAGAATTATACGTTAATAACTGAATACAAAAGTTGGCCTTCTTTGTCTAGTGTAGAACTGCCACCTCTTCTAAAACACAGAACAGATTTTTCGGTTCGTTTTGCAGAAATGGCTTTCATGGGATTTGACAACACAAGAGTCATTCATTAATCTAATTGTCCTCTGCCATGAAATTATGCTTAATGTTAGTAATGTGGAGACAGTAATATTATAAAATATGAACTACTAAAGTAGCCTAGAATATGCTGGCAATTTCCAACCACTTGATGGATTAATGCCCAATTCTGGTAAATTTTAGATTCTGATTGATGAAGCCATTTAAAAGCAAATGTAATTAAGTTTAAACTTTATTTACCATTAAATTCCATATCTTTAAACCCTAAATATAATAACAAGTATGGATGAGAAATTCTTATCAGAAATGACCATCTTTAAAATAATCACTCACTGAAATTATTGCAGCATTTATCAGAATCCAATCCTAGTTCATATTTTCTCCTGTACTGTTGTCTACCTAATATTATCTTGGTAGTATCAATTATAAGAGAATTCATCCACATACATCCACATGCATACATACATACATACATTTTCACTTACTCTTTTTTTACCATTTTTAGAAACTGCTATCATCAGAGAGAATCTAAAGTCATATTTTCTCAACATACATTTCCCCTGTGGGGAAAATATACATTTTCCTAATTTACTAAATAAGTTTGATAAAACCTAGGTGTTTTGGCCTTGAACACTTAAAAATTTTGAGCTGTTTAAACATCATTCATCTTAACCTATAAAATTTAAACTTCTGTGTGTTTGAGGTGTCAGACATTTCTGACAAAGGACTCAGCCTAAAGAATTATACCTGTAGGTCTTTTCCCCCGATCTTTAGCTTTTTTAGAAGTGAGCCCACAGAATATCTTGATGCCAGTTATACTAAGACTTAGTCTCAAATCAAATAAAGAGCAACGTTTGTTTCTATGGTGAAAAAATGGGGAGAAAGTATTTGTGCAGTGTTCATTGCTCCTACAGATTTCCCTCAGTGGACAAGTGCTCCCTGTGTTTCACAGGATGATTCCACCAATAGCACTGGCCAGTCCAGCCCCTTAACATTGCCTCCAGTGATAAACGAACCACAAAGTCAAAAAGTATTAGCTGAAAAGATTTCTAGGACAGGATTCTCATCACGCTCTTCCCTCCTCTGAAAGTTATTCTACTTACAAATTGATTTACTGGGAAAATGACACCTAGTTGTTACATGTACAATTCAGAGCATCTGAAATCACTGTGCCTTGGTTTATCTTTCAAATCCTGCCATTACCTCATCTTAAAGGATTACTGCAAAATAATAGGTCTTGGAAAGGTCCTCAAAATCCAGCAAAGCCTAAATAGAATAAAACCCATCTGGTGGAGAGCTATTCCCCAAGGGTGGACAAACACACAAGGGCAGTAATGAACACAGTTGCAGAGTTCCCTTTGTATGCATATTGCTCTCCGGGAAAAGGCAGGCTCACTCAGCAAAAGCCTACCATTTGTTATTTTGTTGTCTTCACTCTCTCCTTGCCACCTAAAGAGCAACTAAACATGATTATAATGACCATAATATATTATTAGAGCTCACATCTATTTAGTGCTGAGTTAAGCAATTTACATCGGTTTCCTGATGATTCCTCACTACAACTCTATGAAGTTACAGATGAGAAAACGAGAGTTTAGTCTAAGGTCATGCTATTAGGAGGAGAAAGAACCAGAAGTCAAGCCAAGATTATTTGGCTCCAGAGGCTCAACTAGGAAATACAAGAGGAAAAAAAAAAAAAGCCTTTCAAAACTATTTTCCTGTCCACAGATGTTTACAAAGAACCTCTCAACCTATCCCGAAAAAAAATTTCCCTATTACTTTTAAAACTGCAAATTATCATTTGATCTCTGAGAAAGTATGGTAAATGGAAGTAGACAGTCAAACATGAAAATGATGATAATAATGTCAACTTCACTGCACACCTATTAGGTACCAGCTACTGTGCTAAATGCTTTCCATTCACTAGTTTAATAAATCTTCTCAGCAGTCCTTAAGCTAGGTACTGATATTATCTCCATTTTACAGATGAAGAAACTGAGGCCTGGATATGTTTCAGAGAAACTCATACATGTTAAAAATATTAATAATTTAGTATCTAAAGATAGAACTTGGCCTTTGTAAAAAAAAATTAAAAGGCACAATTATTTAAGATCTAACTTCTTCTGGTTATGTTTTATTTTATCAATCTGATGTTCCAACTATGAAGTCTGAAAATATTTCAAACAACTTGTTCCCATTGTGAGTGATCTAAGGAAGGAAGGAGGGAAGGAATAAATATCCCTCCCTCTCTCCTACCCTCCAGTCTCTTACAGTGCTCCTCATTAGCAAAACCAACCCAAAGCCACGGGCCAGGGGAGTGTGGTTAATGCAGCCCCAGAGCAGCAAATATAGGTGGAGGATGGATTAGACGGAGGAGGGTTGGGCAAACTGAGAATAACCAGCATAGCCATTCTGTCTCCTAACTGGAAATGGTATTCAATAAGACGCATGTGATTTGGTGCCTAACGTCCACCTAGAGATAGCAGAAGTGATATGGGAAAATTTCCATTGCTTGATCGGCAAAAAAGTAAAGTAATAATAATGCCAATGTATAATTTTTAGAGTGCCCTATAAAGTATGTATACATACATAGAGCTAAATATTAAAAACGTAGAATGAATCCTGATGTTAGATCCCATCCCCTTTGCCTAGAGAATAACCCTTTATCAGCATAGCTGAGGGAATAGTTCTGAACGCTTTTCTGTGTCATCCACGTGGATTTGTGCTGCTGTGTTTGGGAAGACCAGCATTCTAAATTTGGGATTAACCACAGTTGGTGGTATGATTTCTTAAGCACATTTAATTTCTTGTTACTTCTCTTTGTTAATGCTTACTTTATTTTTTCTATAATAAATTCTTAGATGCAGGCTCCATGTCTACCTAAGTACAGGAGTATAGCTGTCATCGTGCTCCATAGTCTCTTCAGTCCCCAATAAATGGTATTTGATTTTAAATCATCAAGAAACATGAAAAAAGGTTTTTTTGAAATGATTTGGTCATCTTTATGAAAATTTGAGATTGAAGGGATTGAGAATGCAGCTTCGTTATAACCATTTGGTCAAAGTGTTGTTTTTGAGTCTGAAGTAGGTGAAAAATTGTCATATATCTCCACTCCAGCTGACTATAAAGAGCTAGCCACTTTTTTAAAAATATATGGTTTGCCAGAGTCTAGCCCTCCATGTTGTCTTGACTACACATATCTTTTGAGACAGGTATCCAAAGTCAAGTTTGAAACAGAGGTAAGAGATAATATTGGGCTGTTCCTACCTTCATTGGGATTATGTTGGTTACACATTTCTACTTTATTTTCAATGGGGAGACTACATAGAAGCCAGAGAACAGTGGCCTCAGTCTGATTTTTAGTAAGAAAATTATTCTTAATCATTCTGGAACAGAACGTTTGGAGCAGCAGAGATTCTGATATACTAGTGGTAGAAATATAAACTGGTAATTTGGCAATAGCTAGTAAAGCTGAAGATGTGCACACTCTGTGACCCAGAAATCCTGATTTTTTGGTATGGGTCCTAGAGAAGATCTCATACTTGTGAACAAAGACATGTGGCTGAGATTTAAATGTATTCATACTATGAAATACTATGCCACAGTTAAAATGAATAACTTAAATCTACATGTATCAACATTGGTAAATGCAAAACAAATAATGTAGATGAAATAAGCAAGTTGCAAAAGGATGCATAAGATATAAAACCATCTTCAAGAGGTTTGAAAACCTAGGGCTTCCCCGGTGGCGCAGTGGTTGAGGGTCCGCCTGCCGATGCAGGGGACGCAGGTTCGTGCCCCGGTCCGGGAAGATCCCACATGCCGCGGAGCGGCTGGGCCCGTGAGCCATGGCCGCTGAGCCTGCGCGTCCAGAGCCTGTGCTCCGCGGGGGGGAAGGGCCACAGCAGTGAGAAGCCCCCGTAGCGCAAAAAAAAAAAAAAAAAGGTTTAAAAACCTGTAAGATACCATATGTGTTGTTCATAGTTGCAAAAATAGCAAAAATAAAGTATTTACATGCATAAATTCATGATAGCCATTCCCTTTGAGGAAAGAGAATGGAAAGGGATACATAGGAGTCCACGTCTGTATTTATAAGATTTACTTCTTTAAAACACACATACACACACACGTACATCTGAAGCACAAGGTTAAGATTTGATAAAGTTGTGTTGTGGGTCCATGGATTTTTATTATATTATTCTCTATACTTGCCTGCATGTTTGAAATATTTCATTATAAAATATACATTTTTAAATCATCCAAGCACAAGAATATTTCTCAGAGGGATCACCAAAGCAAGGAAAAATAAAACATCCCACTCAACTTCTTTCCCCTATAAGAAGCCATGAATTATGGAGCCAAGAATGCCTTGTATTTATGAGAGGGATCTTTCTAAAGGATGCCTCACATTTATAAGTGAGTATCCGTGTAAAGATCACTGCTTTTTCATTCTGAATTCCAGACAAGGATATCCCACATTGAATTTGGTATAAGCTCATGATCCCCAAAGTATTAAGGCTAGCTCTGCTTAACATTTTATTTCTTAGCAGAACACTTCAGGAATTCAGAGAAAGGATCACCCAGCTAGATCAGGGTGTTACCCTGCCCTTGGAGCATAGGGGAGATAAGATAACTGCAGAAATGAATGATGGAATGAACTGAGCCCTCAGTGTGCTATGTTGTTTATCAAACTCGTTAAGACCACAGCCATCAGAACATGTGTGTGCATTTTTCCCTTAAAACATCTTTTGAGTGGTAGTTGTGTGAAACAATGATCTGTTGAATTTAATTCACAGATCAAAGAGGGAGGAAATTAACCAACACAGTAAATTGATTATTTCATGGGTGACATAACCAAGGCAATGATTTATCTTAATAAAGAGCAACTTCCCTCTAGTCCTTAACTGAATTCCAGCCAATGCAATAATACTCGGCTGTTAATGACTTTGATGTTGATGTGGAAAAGTGAATGACTGCATAATCACTGAAATGGGACCTCATCACAGTTGGAAACGTTTAAGCCAAATCATTTTGGACTGTGAAAAGAGCCCTGAGTGGTGGAGATTGGCTGGGTCCCAGCTCTTCAGTCTTAACTAAACAGGGCCTGAAAACTTTATCATGTTGCACTGCTCTGGGCTGGACCATAACTCTGACAGCTCACAGGGACTGGAGTTTAATGTATATGTCTGTGGCCTCACAGAGGAAGAAAGAATTCCAGGGCTTATAGCACCGATAATAAATACATGTCTATCAGCATTCAGCTGAAAGTGTAATTAGTTAAATCCGTCTTTGGGAGAGGGAATAGAAGAAAGGAAACAGAAGTCTGCTTAAAAAAAATTGAACCAAAAGCTTATTTTTATACCCCATGTTACTAAATATGGCTTAAGAGCTTGCAAGACAGCATTAGTCATAGATGGTGGCCTCCACCTCCTCCCCTCCTCCACTCCCCATCTCTAAATAATAAAATGAACTAAAATTAGAGCTGCTTTCACATTTGTTCACTTGTTTATTATTATTGAATTACAGCTGAGAAGTCTATAAGGAAAGGGAGCATCCTTGGGAACATAAGTGACTCCCCGATACCCACATTTTTGACTTCCAAATGGGGAAAAGGAAAACAACTTCCATCTCAGTGCAGTCACCATCAGCCAACCCAATAGATTTCCTCTTGTGCTAATCAGATCCTGGATAACATCAGCTTCCTAGAGTTAAATTATTACATCCATGTATTATAATGCCAGTCTTTAGCAAGTCCCTCCAATACTCCCCCTTTTTCTCCCCATCCCCTTGTCTCCACCCATCCACCCTCCTCACCACCTCCCAATGTCCTCAGATGCTCCTAAGCAGAAGTTCCAGGGAATTGTTCAAGACAGCCAAGACCAAGCTCTGCAGCCAGAGCTTGGTGACCCAGTGTTACAAGAAATACAGCCACAGGTAGCGCTGGAGGAGTGCCAGGCACTTGACTGTTTAAACCCTGCAGAGTCCCCAGGCTCAAGAAACTCAAGATGCCACATTCTGATCATGTAAAAAAAAAAAAAAAAAAATCTTTGTTTAGAGGCAAGAATTGTTAAACTGCTCATCCAGTCCTGCAGCTGAGGTTGACTCAGAGTGCAGAGCTGGAAAATGCCCGGGTGGCAGGATTAGAAACTCATTTGTGCGGTTTGTGTGGCCTTGCCAGGAGCCTCCTCTTTTCCTCTCCTCTCTCTTTTAATCCAAACCTTGATCAGTTTATTACTTTAAAGGCACCCTTTTCCTGCTGGGAAGCTGGCCTGGCTGTGTCCCGGCAGATTTTCTCCAGGGCATTGATGACCCTCGAGGTTTCATTCCTGTTCAGCCATCTACTTATGTGAGATCATCTGGGAAACTTTCAAATAGTCTGTATCTTTTTCTTTGTCTCCCTCTCTCTTTTTTAAAAATTTTGCCCTCCCCAAGCTGTCCTACCTCATGCACACACAATTCTTTTGTTTTATCCCCTCTCTTCAAGTTCAATCTGAAGCCAAGTGCTTTTGATTTTTAGTTGTGTTTTGCAAGCCTGGACTTTCAGGAATATATGTTATGAAAGCAGGGAAAGAAAAGACTTTCTTGTCATCAAAACCATAATAATTATGTGTCAAAGATAATTACTGCTTGGTGTGTAATACATCTAATACCAAATGACAGAGAAAGTAGTCTACCGGCAGACGAGGGTAACTGCCGGCTGGCTGAAATCTGATATAAAATTAACCACCGGGCTCAAGCTCTCTGCCCACTGGAATTTTACCAAAGGCCAACTCTACCCCCAAAAAGAAATTTGTAGCAATGGCTAGTTTATTTGTATTTGCTGCTGAGGTACTTTTTTTAAAGTGCGTATATCTGCATACATATAAAATATTAGTTGGGTCTCTCATAAGGATACCAGACTACATTTCAAGTGCCTGCATTGCTGTTTTAGGAGTAAAATTATTAACAAAATAGCTAAGGAGCACAAGCAAACTCTGGGCAAGAAGACTGAAAGCTGTCAGAGATATGCTAGTAGTTTTGCCCTATAACACCTAGATTTAGAATCTAAATTTTATCTGGAAAACCAAAAATTAAAAGCAAAGCACTAAAGGTGTTTAGAAGATGAACTACACGACCACGGGAACAAAGGGAGGTGAAGAGAAGTCTGGAGATGCTACTCAAGTAAAATGTGATGTTGTTTGAGAAATTTCCCTACATTAGGCTGGGAGTGATGTAGAGTAAGAATATTAAGATTGGCAAGCACGAGAATTCTGCTCAAAAGCTCCTTCTGCACAACTTTATAACTGAGGATGAAGCCCGGCTTCTTGTGGCTCCATGATCCCTCTGCCCCATTTCACCATGAACAAAATCAGCTGTGCCAGGGAAAAGCTGGCTTGAGCCCAGCAAAGGCAAATGCTGGTTGCCAGCAGGCAGGGCGGCATGGTTTACGCATCACTTGGTGTACATCTGAATCTTACCCATTTCATCAGCAGCAAAAACTGTCTCCGTGACAGCAGGAGAGGCCAGAAAGTTAGATAAAGGACTGAGTGCTTGGAAACTCTTCCCTGATTAGCTAAAACCACTCATCAGCTTGCAGACCTCCACCAGTCTGCTCACTCTCATGCAATAAACAGGCTTGGGTCCAGTTTGTACACAGAGGCGCAAGCATGGAAGTCTTCAGAGAACTTCAGTGACCCTCTGACGTTCCAAGGTGACTGGTGGCCACCTATCCTCTCTGTTAGAACTAAGCCTGAATCTAGCACAGCCTCATCTCTGCAGTCTTAAAAATGAACCTTAAGGGGGCTTATTGAGTTCATACTCATCCCCATCAAAATTCCTGCAACTGCTTTATTGGAACATCATTTTGATCTATTGCTAAACTGCTCTTGTACCGTTTTGGCTGTTCTGCATCAACTACACAGGAATCCCTCATTCTTTGTGGGTTAACTTTGGGGGGTAACTTTTCAACATTCCTGAAAAGTACTGAGGTTGGCAAAACTACATTTGGCAAGATCAAGAATCAGAAAATAATTAAAATGGTACTAAGGACATATACCTAATAATAATGTATAAAATTTCTAGAAGGCATCTGATTTCAGAAAACTAGAATAATTAACATTAGAAATCTTCTCTGGTTGGTAATCATTTATTTGTTTAGGAAATATTGTTTCATTATCATGACTGGCTGAGGCAGAATCTCTTGCAAATTTTTTGCAACTCAAACTGCACCAGCTCAAAAAAAATTTTTTTTACCTATTCCTCACTGGATTAAAATTCAATGTCCTTTGCACTTAGGTCCTTCCTTTTGATTTTGCTCCCTCTGTGAAATTCTGAGATAACTGTCTATCCTTTTCCTAAGCATTAGCTTGCTTAAGTGTATATATTCCTCCTCAGTTTGAGGGGATAGAGCATAAAGAATTTCCCTCTACACCATCCTATAGACCCTAACATATGGTCTGCTGCAGGGGTGATGGGACAGAGATGAACTGATTTGAACTGTGCATAAGGAAAAAGATCGATTTTTTAAAAAAATATTTACTATACAAGTACAAAACTGTGCTGATCTCAAATCAAGAGCTAGTGAAGCTCAAATTTACTTTCCCTTCTCATCTCTAAGATTTTGATATAGAAACTAAAGCTGTCTTCCAACTTGGCTGTTCACAAGAGAAACTGGTGACGATGAAAACTGAAGTGCTGAGACATGAAAAGAGTGACACAAAGTGTTCTCAAGAAATAAGGAAAGTATTCATATTGTGGCTTCTATGTTAGTGTTTCAGAATTTTTTTCACAAAATATTAAAAAGTGTATTTCCACTATGGTTTTCTCAATACAAACTACTGTCTTGAGTCCACCTTGCTTTTCTGAAGACTATTGTTTGAAATGGTTTAGATTTTTTTAAACTCCTGACCTAAAGATATTATAATTTCCAGCTAAAGAAAAAGTAAAATAGCCTTTTGAATATACATATGTATACATATAAACATATTTATATTACATGAATATTAAAAAATCAGTCCCAATGACATTCTTAGTAAGCCATAATGTAACAGAATTTGTGGTAAAGCTTAAGATGGAAAGTAAAGGCAAATATAGACTCTATAATCCCGAAACACATACAAATAAAGACAAATAGAAAAGAAGTGAAATGGCATTCACAGAATAAGTTCTTGACATTTTTATCATATGGATTATTTAACATCTTAAATAAAAAGTAGCCATATACATATATATATACATATATATACATATATATGTATGTATATCCGTATATAGTCAGCAAGATAAAGCTTCTCTAAGCTACATCTCTGTGAGCCACTAAGGGTAGATTTCTTTCTGGCACTCAAAATAATATTTAAAAACCTGTCTCAACCATACATTTATTTATAATCTGGTTTCCGATATACCAAGTTACTAGATGTCCGTTCTTAATTTGCCAAGCATAAGGTATTATCTCTATTGGAAAGCCATGGCATACTCTAATGTTCCAGCACACTCCACCTACATTGAATTTTGATCCTGGACAGGCTTTGGTGATTCATCATTCCTGGCATCCACTTCCTTGAGACATCTGATTGGATTGAAATGATGTAAAGAGAAAGGCAACATATACAAACCAGGGAAATTCACCAAAAATTACAACTGGATTTCTCTTATTCTTGCTATTACTGAAGAAAAGTTTTAAAATGAAATGTATTTATCTTCAGCTACACACAAAAAATAAATAACCTTGGAAAATTGTTAAAGAAAAGCTAGCAAACAAGGGACAAATAACAAATGGTTAAGATGCTTGTTTTTACAAATCCAGTATCACAGCATACAACAGACAGGCATATAGATTCTCAAAACATGCTAGCCATGATATTGCAATAGCAATGGCCCCTAGAAGAAAAGCGAGAAAATGACTAAGGCTGCTGTGAATTGCTTTGTCCAGTGCGATGAATGTGTGGGAAATATTTCTGGGTGGCCCTGAAATGTGATCTGGGCCACTCATTACTCAAGTGTGCCTTATTAATCCCTCTTTGATATAAACGTTGTGTATCTGGTTTACCTGCATTTAACTGTCTCATGAGTCACAGCTAACCCTAACAGCTTTCTAAATTTTTTAATTATTTTCTAGGAGTAAGGGCTGCAATGATTCCATCTAGTAGATACTGCTATTAGTTCTACTATCCAGCTGGTGGAATATAAAAATTACCTAAGGGTCAAAAGAAGCTTTAAATGTTAACAAAATCCTCTGGATTTTGTGTAAGGAAGCTAGCACAGAGTACCTACTCATATGCTATATCTTTACTACCACGCTTCCTCTTTGTTTGGAAATGCTTTTGTTTAGAGTGATGTTAAATATCATCTAACCAGACAGTGACAGGAGCATTGATCTGCTTAACCTTGCAATGAACTGAACATTGTTCATCCATTCCCACAGCCAAAACCTGGGCCAAATGGGCGAATGGCCCTGACAGGGAAAAGTGGGAGCTTCCCTGATTAATAGCTAAAATGCAGAGTATTTGCAAAAGAAATTAGAAGAATGCATTATCTGGAGACATTTCCTGCCACCAAATCACCCCCACTTAGGTCGATGACTGAGAAATCCCAGAAGGCGTTCTCCTCTGAATGTGGCCTACGTCAATGGCACATTTCTGAATTGTCAGGCTGAAAGCCCATCAATAGTCATAAAGAGAAGGATGTGTCTTCATTGGGGGGTGTGTTGATGGATCTGATCCAGAACATGAGAGGTGATTCCTGGGTTAGTTGGATGTTGGACATATTTGGGTCTGGTGACGGTGCTTCTGATTTTAAATCAAAACCATTCTCCCCGCTTCATTCAGTACATTACATAATATGAGTAGGGCTGTCTATATGCATAATTATCACCGCTCATGAGAAACAGGCCCAAAAGAATTCTCTGACCTTGTGCTGATAAATTGTTCTGAAGGAACAAGGGGCTCAGAACTGCCAGTCTCAGTTACAGAGTCTGAAAAATTAAGTTGGACTGAAGGGAAATCAAGCTTCTGCATGGCACATTTCTCAGTAGACTGATACTCTAATCTACTGAAGTCTGCTCCTCAGGACCCCAGTTCAAGCCCTACCTCTGCTCGTCGGTCAGCACATCATTCCTGGCACTAAACAACATGCTTTGTAATTTCCAACCTGACTGGAATTAGCTCCTGAGAGGAGCGAGGCAGGGGGCGGGGGGTGTGAGGGGGAAGGAAGTTAGAAAGAAATGGTTCAAAAAGTACTCTTTCTAAATCAGAAACATCTGGTAGAGTTATAAATGGTTTTAAGTACACACCAGCAACAAGGGGGTCCACGTAGCAGAAGTAGAAAGGAACGAAGCAGCCCCTCACTGAAAGTTCCCAGGTAACCGAAACAAAAAATATCACCATATATTAGAGCAAACTTTTGAACCTGCTTGGTGGCTGACACTCTAGGATTTTGAATTTGGTTCCTATTACAAAGAACCACATAATATTAAGGATCTCCAAGTGCCGTTCTGAATGCCTGAAGGGCCAGGGCATGTCTTAGCCGCTTTATACTATTTGTCATCCATTAATCTCATTGAAGACCCTTCTTACTGTAATCCCTAAGGGGGCTTTTCTAGAAAAAGCAAGAAAAAAGAGGGATGCTTCTCACCCTCAGCTCTGATAAAATTCACACTCTGACTTACAGGATCTTTCTAAAGACACGAAAAATATGATGCAGAAAGGAGCTTCTACCTCTCTGGTGTCTATGTGTGTGTCAGTGTGTACTTTAGAAAGATCTTAACATTGGACATTCTAGAAGGAAATTATAAACTACTTGTCTTCTGTGTGAAGCCCTCCCAAACCTGCCTTGAGAAACCAAATTAAAAATCTTTAATTAAAAAGCGGCAGTGTGAGTTTTAAAGCAGTGTTGTCACAAGCACAGAAATTCTTTAGTCATACTTTAATAAAGTCAGTCTCACCACACACAAAAAATAAACCTCTCTTCCTAATTCATGTTTTAATAAAAATTCAGAGATTGCCAGAGTTCAGCTAACACATAACCAACCGTGTTGTAGGTGTTTGCCTAAAAGAGGAGTACGTTCAAAGAAATAACCAGGTACCTCAAAAGCAATTGGAAGTTTAGGGGTAAAAATTAGCCAGGACTTCGTCACAATTTGCATTATTGTAACAAATGTAGAGTTACGAGGGAGTGGAGAATAGGACCTACAGAAAACAGAAAGAAACTTTCTTTTAATCCAACCCTGGAAGTCTGAATAAGGTGAGTATTGCTTCGTTATAAACTATCTGGAGGAAGGAGTGGGGGCGGGTGGTAGGGGAGTAACAGTGAAATAAAGAATTTCTTTAAAAGAAAACATCAAATTGCAACCACATCAATCATTCCCTGATTTTAAAAAAATAAATGAGTGCTTTTCTCCACAGTTGGAAATTTCATTACTTCTGTATGTTCTCCTCTTTGTTTATAAGCTGACTAAGAACTCCTGGAAGTTTTGCTTTCGTTTGGGAAGAGGGGTCAGATTTTTGATGGCCCCAAATGTACCCCAGGGATTCTGCCCCAAGACTAAAGTTTAACTTTATTTTTCCTTCTCTTCTTGGTTTTTTCTTGAGGGGGAACAATAAATATATCTTTCAAATATACCATTATAAAACAGGCTCCCCGCCATGCTACAGTACCAAAGAGTCACTCACATTATGGGATCCTAATGAAACACAGATCTTTCCAACTCACATCTAAAATGTCATTTTGCACATGACTATTTTATGGCATAAAATGCAGTGGTCAAGCAGGCAAATGAGTCATTATACTAAATTAAAAGACAGAAAAAATGAGAATGCTTTTTACTTTGCAAAAAATTATAAATTAATAATTGGCTGTTCCCTTTGAAAATGCAGGGTTTCAGAAGCCATAAAGAAAGTCCAGAGATGAGCGAGAACAAAAATGATTAATGAAAATGGTACTAGCTTTTGTAAAAGAATAGATGAAAATTCTGGAATTAATTATCTCTGAAAAGAATACAGTTAGGAAAGCACAACTTGGAAATGACTTTATAGCAAATAAGTTCTTCCTACAGAGCCCAGAGTGGAGGCAGAGAAAGAAAAATAAATGGGATAATAAATGATGCAGACAAACACTGGCCAAGTATCTTTCCAGTGATATCAAAACACATTTGGTAAAATCTGCAGGCTCTTAAAATCTTACTTTAAGATACAGGTGGAAAATCAAGAGACCTAAAAGTAATTTTCCTTTATATCAGATGACCTGCTGGTACTGTATTTTTCTAAGAATATTTAAGGTTGATGCTGACCTTTAAAGTACTATTCTAGTACCCCATTATGACACTCAATTCAGAAATACATTCAGATAAAGCAAATAGACCCTTTTTAGCTAATGTAAAAGATGTACGTGTCCTAAATCGAATTCTGCTCTCAAGGAAACTCCATGTAATTAAATGTGCTTTACTTGTGTCTTACCAGATTATGTGGTTTGATTGTAGAGGGAACTTGAGAATTAAAACAAAGCAAAACAAAACAGTAACTTCACCACTGAGGGATTTCTTGTTCACTTTTTCATTTCTGGGAATTTCATAGGAGATGCCAGTGTAGTGGAGGCAGAAAGGCAAATAGCTTTAATTCTCCTGAATGATATCACCCTTGAACTCGCGTCCTCTGTTTTATTCTCTAGGACTTTGCTCATCATTTGCTTCCTGGAGTTGTTCTCCTTCCTGCCCCAGTCTATGCAAAGCACGGAGCTCTGCTTCATCACATCTATTGCATGTGATAAAATGTTATTATAGGTTTGCACAGAATGGAGAAGTACAGCACAGATTAATAAGCAATTTAAATTTTTTCTGCCAATCCTCCCAGTGGAATTTCTGACCAGCCAACGTCCTCTTTAACCCCATTGCTGCCTTGTGTCACTAAAGCCCTTTCCTACATCACCCTTCCATGATCCATAATCTCCAATTTCTTGGCAGCTTTGTTACTAGTGCAATGTAATGGGTCAGATATTTTGGAAAGACCTCGCAAACTAAGTTTCCCTGATATTTAGGCCATTCTTTTCCTCTTTTCCATTCCTATCCTTGAATAATACTTAGCAAAAAGGCTGAAGTTCAGAAAAAAGGAGACTAGGATATAGAAGAAGTTTCAGTTACAAAGTAAGAGGGAATATCAATTTACATTCCCACCAACAATGTATGAGGGTTCCCTTTTCTTGATACAGCCACTATGGAGAACAGCATGGAGGTTCCTTAAAAAGCTAGAAATAGAGCTACCATATGACCCAGAAATTCCACTACTGGGCATATACCCAGAGAAAGCCATAATTCAAAAAGACACATGCACCCCAATGTTCATTGCAGCACTATTTACAATAGCCAGGACATGGAAGCAACCTAAATGTCCATTAACAGAGGAATGGATAAGGAAGATGTGGTACATATATACAATAGAATATTACTCAGCCATAAAAAGGAATGAAATTGGGTCATTTGAGAGACATGGATGGACCTAGAGACTGTCATACAGAGTGAAGTAAGTCAGAAACAGAAAAAAAAAATCGTATATTAACACATATATGTGGAATCTAGAAAAAAAATGGTATAGATGATCTTATTAACAAAGCAGAAAGAGACACAGACATAGAGAACAAACGTATGGATACCAAGGGGGAAAGGGGAGTGGGATTAATTGGGAGATTGGGATTGACATATATACACTCTTGATACTATGTATAAAACAGATAACTATTGAGAACCTACTGTATAGCACAGGGAACTCTACTCAGTGCTCTGTGGTGACCTAAATGGGAAGGAAATTCAAAAAAGAGGGGATATATGTATACGTATAGCTGATTCACTTTGCTCTACAGTAGAGACTAACACAATATTGTGAAGCAACTATACTCCAATAAATTTTTTTTTAAAGGCTGGAAACAGACAAACAAAGAAAAACAAAGTAAGAGGAAGTATTTTTTTAAAAATCTTGCCTCATTCAGCCTTGGAGGGTTCTGAGAAGAAAAAGGAGGAGGGAGCACGAGAAGTTAGGGTTGAGAAAAGTGAATTCCCTTCTCTGAATTGAGTCTGGAAAGAGGACATTATATCAGATAAATTGAGGTGAATATCAGCCTGAAGGACTCTAGGAGGAAACTGGTTCACAGGTAACCCCATTCCAGGCACACCAATGAGGTGGCCATAGAAAAGTTAATTTGACAGTGATAGAACAGAAATTAGGCAGAAGAGTTGCCTGAGTGTAGTTTTCCTGAACCATTTTTGTTAATATGCTATGTATGGATGGGACCTAGAAGTCTCTAGAAGAAGGAACTCAGAGAACATCTGAGTTGAGAGCCAGCAAGATTCTCAGTGAGGCTCATCATGGGAGTTGGCTGCTGCAGAGTGAGTCCAGGCAGAGACTCAGAGGGGAACTGTGTGAGGCTGCAATGAGGGCCACAGCAGCCAGGATGCATCACTGGGCCTTTTTTTTTTTTTTTAATATCTTTATTGGAGTATAATTGCTTTACAATGTTGTGTTAGTTTCTGCTGTACAACAAAGTGAATCAGCTATATGTATATACATATATCCCCATATCCCCTCCCTCTTGAGCCTCCCTCCCACCCTCCCTATCCCACCCCTCTAGCTGACATTGACTTTTAACATTGTAATGTTGCAATATCTTCTGTAGAAATCAGTGGCTTTAAGTTTTCATTTAATCTTTCACCTAGACAGAAGTTTGCAAAATAAAAGCTAGGTATGTGACTTGAACTTTTTTTGAATTTCATTTTATTTTTTCATATAACAGGTTCTTATTAGTTATCTATTTTATACATATTAGTATATATATGTCAGTCCCAATCTCCCAACTCATCCCAACACCACCACCACCCCGCTTTCCCCCCTTGGTGTCCATAGGTTTGTTCTCTGCATCTGTGTCTCTATTTCTGTCTTGCAAACAGGTTCAGCTGTACCATTTTTCTAGATTCCACATATATGCATTAATATACGATATTTGTTTTTCTCTTTCTGACTCACTTCACTCTGTATGACAGTCTCTAGGTCCATCCACGTCTCTACAAATGACCCAATTTCGTTCCTTTTTATGGCTGAGAAATATTCCATTGTATATATGTACCACACCTTCTTTACCCATTCGTCTGTCAATGGGCATTTAGGTTGACTCCATCACCTGGCTACTGTAAACAGTGCTTCAATGAACATTGGGGTACAAGACTCTTTTTGAATTATGGTTTTCTCTGGGAATATGCCCAGTAGTGGGATTGCTGGGTCATATGGTAATTCTATTTTGATTTTTTTAAGGAACCTCCATACTGTTCTCCATAGTGGCCATACCAATTCACATTCCCACCAATAGTGCAAGAGGGTTCCCTTTTCTCCACACCCTCTCCAGCATTTATTGTTTGTAGAATTTTTGATGATGGCCATTCTGATTGGTGTGAGGTGATACCTCATTGTAGTTTTGATTTGCATTTCTCTAATAATTAGTGATGTTGAGCAGCTTTTCATGTGCCTCTTGGCCATCTGTATGTCTTCTTTGGAGACATGTCTATTTAGGTCTTCTGCCCATTTTTGGATTGGGTTGTTTGTTTCTTGAATACTGAGCTGCATGAGCTGTTTATATATTTTGGAGATTAATCCTTTGTCCATTTATTCGTTTGCAAATATTTTCTCCCACTCCGAGGGTTTGTCTTTTCATCTTGTTTATGGTTTCCTTTGCTGTGCAAAAGCTCTTAAGTTTCATTAGGTTCCATTTGTTTATTTTTGTTTTTATTTCCATTTCTCTAGGAGGTGGGTCAGAAAAGATCTTGCTGTGATTTATGTCAAAGAGGCATCACTGGGCCTTTAACAACAGAGCCCCAGACCGGCAGACCTGTGGACCATCACTTTATCCAAGACAGCCAGCTGGGCAAGCACAAAGGGACATTTTCACAGAAACCAGAGGAACTGGCGGACTTCATGGGTCCAAGGACCCCTTTCCCTCGAGAATGTGTTAGGCCATCTCATACACTCAGATCCCATCTTGGGAAAGAGGAGGAAAGGGAAGTGAAAGACTGTGCACTTACCCAAATGAGACTGAAATGACCAGATTAGACTAAATTTACCCCCCGGCATCCATTCCCCTAGCCGAGAAGAGCATGGGACCTATATATCTCTCCATAGATCCATCTAGTATAAATAAGTTTTTCCACATTTTTACCATTAATTATATGGAGAATTTTGACCTCCTACTTCGTTGTATTAACAATTCCACCTTAAGAGCTTCTTAAAACTGTGAAAACCCTCTGAGGTAAATGCTGTCCCTCCCCTTCCCAATAATGCTGAAGCAGGGCAGATATTTGTTATTTGTCTTTCTCCTTCCTTCCTCTTTCTCTCCCTCTGTCCTTTCCTTCCTCCCTTCCTTTTTTTCTCTGTCCCTCTTTCTCTGCTTTTTTTTCTTAAGCTATTTCTTTGCTTTTTATACAAGATAGTTTTATCATTAAGGCAGCATTTTGGTATTTTCCAGCCTTGTAAAGAGGATCTGCGGCAAAACTAGCGAATATCTTGAATTCCTTGCTCACCGTGAAGCATACTGCCCTATTCATTATTTAGTAGGTAAAAAATACTTTGTCTTTTCTCAAGGTATTTCATTAGTTATTTTTAATATACAATGGGAATTTCAAAGACAGAAACAAATGAGTAATTAAGGAGGCCCTTCTGTTTGTTTTGTTAAAGCTAGTATATAAGATTTCTCTATTCTACAACATTAATATGCAAACAACCTACTGAATTCTAAGGGGATAAAGGATACAATGACCCATTCCTACGAACACTGATGTCAGAGAACCAAGTCTAAAACCCACAAGTTGATGTTTTTATCTTTATAATTTTAAGATATCACAATAGGATAATCAAACTTAAATATCGTCAGAGTAATCCTGGCTGTCTTTGCCTTCTCTTTCCACATTATTGCTCCTGCACTTTTAGGACTGTAAAGGCCTCAATATTTCCTTTTCACTCTGTCTCATTAGGAAAAAGCTCACCTGTTCTTGCTGCCTCTGGCACAATAAAACTTCTGTTTGCAAAATATTGGCAACTCAGCTAGACAAAGCTAGCATTATGTTCCTTAAATATCAATGCTTTTTGAAGGAAATTAGCTTCTGGTTTTGTGGGGTTTTTTTCACAACTAACCTTGTATTTACATCGCACGTTTCCCTCAATGACTTAAAGTGATTTACAGGTGTTAACTGATTCATGCCAAGAAAGGAGGTGATGGACGATGCGATAGTTTAGTCCCAATGTTAGAAATAAAGGTACAGGGAGATCATCACTCGCATGAAGTCAGAAAAGTGGGAAAATAAAAATCTGACAATTGAAGCACACTTTGGCCTCATTCACTCACTCACCAAAGAGAAGTACAGTATGAAGAACATATCAGGAGTCAAAGGTGTAAGATAAGCCAGCTTTACTGGATCTCATTTTCCTATCTTTAAAAACTATAGTGCTTCATATATACAATGGAATATTACTCAGCCATAAAAAGAAACGAAACTGAGCTATTTGTAATGAGGTGGATAGACCTAGAGTCTGTCATACAGAGTGAAGTCAGTCAGAAAGAGAAAAACAAATACCGTATGCTAACACATATATATATGGAATCTAAAATACAAACAAACAAAAAATGGTCATGAAGAACCTAGGGGCAAGACGGGAATAAAGATGCAGACCTACTAGAGAATGGACTTGAGGATACCGGGAGGGGGAAGGGTAAGCTTTGACAAAGTGAGAGAGAGGCATGGACATATATATACTACCAAATGTAAAACAGATAGCTAGTGGGAAGCAGCCACATAGCACAGGGAGATCAGCTCGGTGATCTGTGACCACCTAGAGGGGTGGGATAGGGAGGGTGGGAGGGAGGGAGATGCAAGAGGGAGGAGATATGGGGATATATGTATAACTGATTCACTTTGTTATAAAGCAGAAACTAACACACCATTGTAAAGCAATCATACTCCAATAAAGATGTTAAAAAAAATATATATATATATATGTATATATATATATAGTGCTTGATTGTTGAGCTTGGAAGCCCATTAAACTCAAAACTGATCATTGCGTTTATTTAGCTATGCACACGTGTGACTGCACATGCACATATATTTGCTTAATTCCATTAAGATGAAATTCTACCCTCAATTTTTGTTTTAAAGAAAAAGTCATTTGGTCACATTAAGAATAGGCAAAACCACATTATTTCATTCATTTCCAGAGAGAAATATATCAAGAAGGCGAATATCTATACTTTGTACAGGCGCAATTTCCTTCACATTTCTTTCTGTTCCACTCCTGCTTCCCCAACACACAAACATTGGCAATATTTATTTCCTGCTAAAGTACTAATGTAATAGGCCTAATATTTCACAATTTTGACCATTAGTTGTGTTCCCATAGTTGAAATTCTGATCACTTGTCATTTTTAAAATGCCCTCTCATATGCCCATTCTTTATCAAGAAAAAAATGTGAAATTTGAGAATTTTAATGGCAGAATTTGTTGTTTTTACTTTTTACTGCTTTTGGTCCTTTATTTGGTTCCTGAATGGATCTGTGTGTATGGTTACGCAACCCGCACTATTTCCTCATCCCTCCTAGTCTTTCTCACTTGGTTCTACACTGAGTGAACTTGTGCCTACCACTGACATCCAGATAACATGATACTCTACTCTGCTATTCAACTTTGACCACTTCCCTTTTCACCTTGCACCATAGCACTACCATTGAGAGATGAAAGAAGCAAGTAATGATAGAAAATAACAAAAGGTTTTTTTCCTTATCACAGGATTGAGAAATCTACTGGACTCATATCCTTCCTGGGGCCATATTAAAAATGATGAAAACGTGTTGCGTTTGGTACAGATGTCAAAATTTTCCAAGGGCACAGAATTAATTCAATTCTGTACTTCCCACACACTTCCACAAACTTTTTTAATTAGAATGAACTTGGTTTTTTTTTTGTATGCCCAAGAACATTTGGGTTATCATTTACAATCAAGGGGAAAATGAATCAGAGTGATAGATCATATGGAGTTGCTTTTAACCACAATATGGTAACTGGAACCAGAAACAGTGGACAAGTTATTTTTTAATTGTTTGGTTTTGGTTTTGGTTTTTAATCTTTTCCATCTCAACAGCCTTACACTATACCAAAATGAGATCACAATCTTGATCAACTTGTGATTTAAGAAGAATACTGAGAGAATCTAAATATAGTGAAAAACAAATGACTGTCACTGATATCCAGGATAAAATATTTCAACCTTGTTTTTTAGAGGATGGGGTTATTTTACATATCCTAAATTAACCTCAACAGGAAAACTGCCTTATTTTGGGTAAATCAGGAAAACAGAATGAAATTTATGAATAGCAAGAATACGTAGTCATTCAAGACAATGGACTTTCTTTTTTGAGGAGTTTTTTTTTTAACATCTATTTGAATCGATTAGTGGGAAACAGAGTAGAACAAAGCCTAGATTTGGGGATTCCTCTTTCCCAAGCAGATATATTCTTCCTGTTAGCAGGGTCAATGTGGAGAAGATAAATAGCAGTGAGAAAATAATTCTTTTTTAAAGGATCATATGCATTATAAAAAGATGATTTGTCAAATAGAAATCCATTAGTAATTTTTCTTTCCAGAATGATATAACTTTGAAAAATGAAGATTATTAAATACGGAAAGTAACCTAACTCACAATAAATTCATTCTCATCATTACTGATAATGATAATCACTCACAAAACATATCCTGAGGTCCTTTGCATATTCATTCATTAACCAAGCTGGCAAATCATCACTTTGACACATGGGTTATCCATGACTATCAGGCACATAGCTCTGTAAGTTATCCAGCCAGGGACCCCTACTTTATCTAAAGAGTAAGACATTGGTCAAAATTTTTTTTTCAAACTTTTATTGAAAAGCCGAGGGTGTGCTGTATCCCTTATCAGAAAAGACGCTTCTCATATGAGTGGAGGCTGTGGACACCACCTTCCACCTGAGCTGAGGATGTTCCCTCCTCAAACTTGAGCTCTCCAGAATACATCATGGCTTGGACTTCGGTTGAACTCTTGGCACCAATGTCCTGGCAGGAGTGCTAGATGCCGGCAATCAGGTAGGGAACAAATCTGTGCATGGATCCTTTATCCTGCACAGCCCCAGACAGCCCCTGGGCCACCTTGATTTTGTCAGCTTCACTGAAGTATCGGTTCTGGCTGCTGAGATGCTTGTCCATGGCATCGAGAGAACCCATACCATGATATTTCTTTAGCTGGATCCCATCAGAGAAGAAAACTCGCCAGGGGCTTCAGTGGTAACAGCCAGGAGGGAGCCCATCATAACTGTGGAGACCCCAAGGGCCAAAGCTTTGGCAATATGGCCCACATTTTGGATCCCTCCATCAGCAATGACAGGGACATCAAAGCACCGTGCATATTCTCACACGTTGTACGCTGCTGTTGATTGGGGCCGCCCACAGGCCAGCACTTCTTGAGTGATGCAGATGGAGCCACTGCCCATTCCCACCCTCAGGCATCTACACCAGCATCAGTGAGGTTCTTGGCCTGAGCAGCTGTGACCACATTGCCTCCAATGACTTGGAGACTGGGGTATTTCTCTTTGATGTATTTGATCATGTTGATCTGGAAGACGGAGTTTCCCTGGGAAGAGTCCAAAACCATCACGTCCACACCAGCCTGGACTAGCAAGTCCAGCTGATACTTGTCATCCTCATGAGTGCCGATGGCTGCTCCACACAGCAGTTGCTTCTTGGCATCTTTCGAGGCCAGTGGGTAATCTCGGTTTTTCTTCAGGTCTGTCTGGGCAATGATGGCAACCAGCTTATCATCTTCATTCACAGTGGGTAACTTTCCCTTCTCGCTGTGCTGCAGAATTTCATTTGCTTCCTTCAATGTGATGCCTGCAGGGGCTACCACCAAGTCTTCCCTCTTCAACAAGATCACTCCCAAAAACCGGTCATGCCCCTCCTCCTTGAGAAAATCAATGTCCCTTAAGGAGATGATGCCCACCAGGTGGCTCCCTATCCGGCCTGTGTCAGTGATGGGGATACCACAGAAGCCATGCCGGGCCTTGGCTTCAAAGACATCCCACACTCGATCCTTGGGACTGAGGACCACAGGGTCCATGATGAATCCCTGCTCGTATTTCTTCACTTCACGAACTTCATTGGCCTGGAATTCTGATGTACAGTTGTAGTGGGTGAAGCCAATACCACCTGTAAGCGCCATTACTATGGCCATCCCAGCCTCTGTGACTGTGTCCATGGGTGAGGAAACCAGTGGGGTCTTCAGAGTGATATTTTTAGTCAGCGCAGAGGTCAGGTCCACTTGGTCTTCAGTGAAGTCGACGTACCCGGGGAGAATGAGAAAGTCGCTGTAGGTGAGACTGTCCGTGCAGTTGAACAGCTGCTGTGCAGTGAGTCTATCGTCTGGCATGTAGGATGTGCCGCCGCTCTCAGGTAGTCGGCCATGGCTGGCACAGGGCAAGGCCGAGCGTCTCCGAGGACCATGCCGCAGAGCCAAAATTTTTATATACTGGTAATTTGGGGGGAAAGCTTAAATCACCATTATAACTTCTAGTCATGTAATTCTAAATGACTTAGACTGAATTTCTTATAATGTGTGTTAAGCTAAAAAGAAAAAGTACTTTTGATTATTTAGAAATTTCAAAATTCTGAAATCTGTGAAACACAGTTCTTACAGCAATGATTCATCAACTAAGAAATCATATAAATGGGGCTGTCTATTATTGCAAGAGTCAACACATTTTTACTGACATGCATGTCTTCTTAAATAGCCTAAAGTTCTTTTCTATTATGTTAAACGACCAGTATCCTCCAGATCTGGACTAGACAAACCAAGGTACACATTATTGAAAGTCTTGCCATGAGTCATTTGGCAATTATCTGAGAATAATTACCCTTGGAATCCTGACTCACAAATAATTTAGCTATTCAGCCCACCTTCTTTGTGCAAAAGCTTAGTGTGAAATGGGAACCAAGGAAATAAAATAAACGTCTGTTTCCAATATTCAGAACATCTGCATGAGTAAAAATTATTCAAAAAGATACCATGAATTTTTTAAATGAAATGCAGCATGTAAAAATTAAGCACTTGATCTTTTCCTTTATATTTCATTAAAAAATTCTAACTAGACTATCACCAGCTGTACATTTTACTACATTTTATATTATGGCAGGCAGTCAAAGCAATACCGCATTCTTTCTCATCTGAATTCCACATAAAAATTAATTTAAAAAAAAAGGAAAAAAACAGAGCATGTCTTTTGTCAGATGCAACAAAGAGTTAAGGATGTCATACAAACCGAGAAGAGACAATGAAAATGATCCAAAAACAAACTTGATTCCAAATAGAAAGTCTGAGATAAAAGAAAAGTGATATTGTTTGATTTCTTGTTAATTCAGACTTCCTAAAAGAAATGGGAATTTGGATAAGAAATTTTGTTTAGCTTTGGAGAAAGGATGCACATAATTTATAAGTAAAACCTGAGGAAATGGAGAAAGTCATCTTACTGGTTATTTTTTGTCCTGTAGCCTGACGATTCATAAACCAAGCAAGAAGAATATGCAAGTTATAAATCAGGAATCAACCAATACCAATCAAGTTTCCATATTTTTAAGAGAAACAAAGAATAATTAGGGAAAACATTCGTAAGACAAGCAAGAATTATTGTCTTGGGCTTCTCTGGTGGCGCAGTGGTTGAGAGCCCGCCTGCTGATGCAGGGGACACGGGTTCGTGCCCCGGTCTGGGAAGATCCCACATGCCGCGGAGCGGCTGGGCCCGTGAGCCATGGCTGCTGAGCCTGCGCGTCTGGAGCCTGTGCTCCACAACAAGAGAGGCCACAACAGTGAGAGGCCCGCGTACCGCAAAAAAAAAAAAAAAAAAAAGAATTATTGTCTTAAATAGGCAGATCAAACAATATCACTTAGGTTTCGGTTGGCATTTCCAATTGCTTTATGTAAATTGATTAGTCCAAGGATTTGAAAAGTTTTCCTCTTTAATTTAAAAATATTCATTCTGTTAACAAGTAAGCAAAACAAACATGGCTCACACCCTTAGCTTCATCTGTAAAATGAAAAATAGCATTGAGATAGCATCTCAATAAATGTTGTTCCCTTCCCCATTACCTCTCTATCTCACATTAATGGAAAGTCACAGGCCATACAGAATGAATACCAGATAGATAAGATCGTTTAGGTTAAGTGACAACATGTGTCTTTTGCTTGGCTTTTGGAAAATGTTGATTGCCTCTAACAACAATATTGCCTGTAATCCTCATCATATAATAAGAAATGAAAATAAGATATTATTATATTTTTCTCTTTTGAAAAAAATGTCATTGAATTTTTAAGATAGATGTATCATATTCTTAGATGATAAAGTTTTTTTTTAGAAATGCTATACATTTCTCTTACATTAGAAACACTAAACATTACTAAGATGTACAAATTCAAGTATACTGTATATGTTCATTTTAAGACTTATATCCATGCTGTAGATCACGAAAATAAATTGAATGTTCTATAATATTTGTCTTTTAAACCAAAACCCAGGGTGGAGAGAGATGGGAAATAATAACACGGATTTACTTTTTTAATACTTAGCCACGGCTGATCTCATATTTGTAAAGGAAAGTAAAATTATGATGTTAATATTGTAGAACTGACAACACACTTAAAAGAATGTAACTCTACACTGTTTTCTATTGCCTATGAAATCCTAAGAAAACAGAATTTTATCAACAGAATTATTGCTAGGAAAATTATAATAATAACTGGCAGTATTTTCATTATTTTTTCTATTTACTAGGAAAAAAGTAGAAAAAGGATGAAGCATGTGATGCCTTTACGTAATATCGCACTACCTCACCTTAGCATATGGCTACATAAGGATTGAAAAAATTGCATGGATTTTGTTTTGAATTTCATTTAAATTAGAATTTTCTCACATGTTCAATCTTATGAAATTTGCTAACATTTGATCTTCTCTTCAGTAATCAATCTTTTGTTTTCCTTTTTTGTTGTTCTTGTTATGACTTTTTTCCCACTTCTACTATAATCTTCCTGAAAAAATGTTATTAATATTTGGGCCTTTAAGAATAAACAGTGTCAATGAAAAAAAATCTAATATCCCTATATAATTTATACTATAACTTCTCATTACTCTCCACAGAAGGGTAAAAACATTTTCATGAAAAAAAAAGCTATTTTAGTGACCTTTTGTCCCTCCCTAAGAGGAAGAAGTCTGACAGGTAGATATATGGAGAGTTTGTTATTGTAAATTCCAGATCTTGTGATTATCTCTGACTCAACTTCTGGGGTTTTATCTGGAATTCCTGTGAAGGGTCAACAAGTGTATTACTGCCTGTCTTCACCTTCTTGTGACCTTAATTTTAAAACTACACCTTATAGGACTCAGAAAGCAGATTATCGTGCTGTATTTCAGCAGATAGACTTTGGAATGGGACGCATCAGAAAATATATCATTATCTCAAGCAACCAGAAATCTACAACTTTTTAATATATTTATGTATATCTACTTTTGTTTATCTTTAATTGTAGAGTTTAAGGAAAAAATTTTAGGAACTTTTTGACTCCAATACCTTTTCAGAGCCAAACATCCCACTGCATTATTTCTTCTGGGGGAAAATTTTTTTATAGTATTTCTATAATTAAATGATATCTAATATAGATAGATGTAGATGTATTTACATAAATACATTTTAATAGATAAACCATGATGAATATTCATATTAAAATTTTGGAAAATAGACAAATGTAGATAAAGCAACACATTTTGATGATATAACTTGTCCACATATACTAGAAAACTGAAATGAGCCATTTCTGAGTAAATTTTAAGTATAAACTTTAAGTTCACTGGTTCCAAGCCTCCAATTATTGCTCCAGAAACCTGGAGCAGTGGTTAAGAATAACAGAACTATTACTATTACGGGATGGTGAAAATAGGTTTACTAAAATGAACACATAACATAGGTAACAAATGGTGGAAACAAATGTACAAGAAGAAAGGAAATTAAAGATGAATATATAGAAAATCTCCTGGAAAGGAGATACTGCAGTGTAATGCTTAAAGACTATGATTTTGACGTTGCCTAATGGGTTTCAGACCACTTGCTAGATGTGAGATGTGTGATCTTAGGCAGGTCATTTAACCTCTCTAAACGCATTTTTCCATCAGTGAAAAGAATATAAAATTGTGCCTATCTTATAGGTCTGACATGAGGATAAAAAGTTACACATTTTGTACAGTACCTGGCATATAAGCCTTTGTTGTTATGAAAATGTACACTGTAAATTTAACAAAATAATTGGATGATAAACAAAACCATCCAAAATTATAGATGATCCAAAATGTTACTATAGTCTAAAATGTAAGGTCCCAATTAATCTCAAATGCAGTTATGGGATAAAATTAAATTCTTATTATTAGAAAAGGAAAAGAATTTCAATAAAGAACCAAGCTATGAATTTGGTTTATTGTCTGAAACAGAATAATACATGGAAATCATGAGCTATGGGTGCAACCGTCTTTTGTGTTATGCTTTATCCCTGTGACATTGTTAAAGACTTTCAACAAATCAAAAGTTGAGAACATTTGAATACTAAAAGCACAAAAAATACCCCTAAGAATAATGATTATGTGAGATTAAGAAATCTAGCACATTCATCTTTTCAACAGCAATTTTTCAGTTTCTTTTAATTTGATAAAAATTTCTGCCATCTTAAACATTTTTCCCTGCAATCATTTAAAGACAAACAAAACTCAGAAGTAAAAATCTATGAGACCATTTCCACTTATTATCACATATAAAATGTGAACCGGAGCTTTTCCTTTTCATCAACTTTGAATGGCAAATTTTGTCAAGCTACGTTTAAATATCCCATCATGATTCCAATTCTTTCTGCACACATACCTTTCCAGTCATTTTGTTTCAAATGATTGTTAATACCCTGAAGTCCTAAAAAAAGTTCAGTCAGTATAGTCAAACTGGATATGTACTTAGAAATAATGACAGAGAGCTCATGGCAATGTGTATTTTACACACTGAACTTGTCTCCTGGTCAGTTATGCCGGGTCTGAAATTAAATATTCTTGACCTATTTCTGTGATCTCTCTTACATTGTTGTCCTAAACTATTTATTATCTAAACATTATAATTTTATATGTTTATTCCATTTCTCACATATTTATAGCCAAATCTTTTTTAGATATCTTGATGAAGTAACCTCACCATCTACCTATATATTTACTAGATAAAATAACAGTAAAAATATTTTTTGAGATCTCTGATTCTCTTGGTACCACTGATAATTTAGCATATTGCCCTATCAACAGACAATAGAATCCTGATTATCTATTAATTAAGGCATATTTTCTATGACAGCTAGGGCCTAACTAAGCCCAATATCTTTGTTTTGCCTTTTCAGTTCCTGCTTGATTGATTAGTTCATTTACGTACCCCAGTGTTCCAATAAGACATTATATATAGGCTTCAAAATATCAAATAGATCATGATTTCTACATTTCTTTTATTTTAATTGAATTTTATTATTAAATATTCATAAAGAGGAGCATATTTAACATATATGGCTAGCTCAAAGAGTAGTAATAAAATGTATACCTGTTTTCCCATTAACCAATTTATGTAGTTGGAGCCTTGTATTTTCTAAAGCTTCATATTTTGTCATCTTTGCTTGCAATTCCCCCCATCAGAGATAACCAATAAATTTTGTATTATTCATTATCTCTTTTCTCTATGGACTTTGCCACATTTATCTATATACTTATACAACATGTTCCTTTTGGCCCAAATTTGAACTAAACATGAAATCATATTGAAGAAACTCTGCTGTGACATGATTTGACACTTGACATTAAGTTTTGAGATATATATCAAATTTTATTTATGCACTGCTGACAAATTTTATTTATGCACTGCTGACAAATGTGTTGAGGGTTATGTTCTAGTCTGAGCCTCCTATCACAATACAAGAGAGACTTGAGGAGACCTATTGCTGGGTCATAGGGTATATTTTAAACTTTACTTGGAAAAGGCAAATTGTTTTCTAGAATACACCAATTTATAACTCCCACAGCAGTGCGTTAGAGTTCCTATTGTTCCTCATGTCTGAAAATATGTGATCTTATCGGCTTTTAAATTTATGTCTGGTAGGTATATCATTGGACCTTTAATATTTTCCTGAGAACTAATAAACTTAAGCATCTTTTCATATATTTATTAAAATTTGTGTTTCCCTTCTAAGAAATAACTGTTCATAACTTTTTCACATCTTTTTCACTGGATTGTTGGTTTATGTATTACCTTTTGATTCATGGGAATATACATGGCATATATATGTTAATGTGTTTTTTACTTTTTCAATGAACATAAGTTCTTAATTTTAATGTAGATGAAAACTATCAACTTTTTGACATTGTTTTGAGCTTTTTTAATATTAAGAAAGTATCCTCTACTTCAAGTGCATAAAGATATTCTCTATCATTGATGCTAAGGTTTGAAGACCTGGTTTTCAGAGTTAAGTTTTTGTCCATCTAGAATTGACTTCTGTGGATGCTGTGAGCTCTAGATCTAATGTTCCTGAATTTAATAAGCCACCCTTTCCCAATGCCAACTTTCACCTGTATCAAATGTTAATATATACACCAGTTTATTTCTGGGTTCTCTGATTCGTCAATATAGTTTTCCATCTCTGCACAAATACCAAATTGTCTTATTACAGGTTTATTTTGTCTTGATATGTCCTAGAGCTTAGGTTTAACAAGCCAGATACATTGCTCAGAGACAGGAGGCAAAATGTTGTTACCCTCTTTATTTCCAGAGATGTTTGTACCTTATAATTTATTTCATCCTCTTTCAGTACAACTATACACACTTTGTTTTGTATAGAATGTGCTTGGTATATCTTTCTTTGTACCTTTTACTTTGAACCTTTCTTTGTTTTTATATTTTACTTGTGTCTCTTATTTAGAACATATAGCCAGATTTTCTTTGTATTTCCATTTTGATAATCTTTTATTTTACTGAAGAATTTAGTCTATTTACATTTATTGTGTTGTCGACATGAAATATTTGGAATTATTTCTATCAACTTTTTTCTATGTTTCTTATTACATTTTCCTCTACTAGTTTCACAGCTCAGTCTTTAATTCCTATTCATTTAGTGGTTACCCCAGATATTTAATTTATGTTACTTAAAAGGTTCTAAGGTTAATAGTATCACTAATTTGAACAATAATAGCATATAAGTTGGAAGGGAGCTAATTAGAATAAAGCAAGCCTAGGTCCTTGTATTATTTGAAGAGAAAGTTACATCTGGAGAACTTTATACCAGAAACACTTTATACTTAATTTTTTGCTTTTTTGTGGGACCACATAGATAATATGGCTTGGGGCCTCAAACCAACAATAGGAAAGAATTCTTAGGAATTCTCATGGGAGACTTCCTCCATTCACCCAGAGCCGAAGTATCCTCACAATGCCACTCTGCAGAGCAGCTTTATATTGACATGGTTTATTTTTCATTATTTGCTTTTTGTTATTGTTACTGTGGTTTATCCACTGAACAGATCACCTTTGCAAGAATATCAGATATGATCTCCTTATTTTTGTAAACCCATCATTTTGTCTCCCACCTCTGAGCAGTGCATCGGCCTGTTAAACCTGAAGTTCTAGGCCAAAGCTTCTCAAATTACCTGAGGTGAAGAAGCATGTTTTATTGTTTTTGTTTTTTTAATTTACAATGCTTTGCAAGCAAGCCCTAGATTCAGCCTCTTTTCAAAGGTTCATTTTATTGAAGAATGGGTTCCAGTGGAACTTAGAAACCAAGATCTGGACACTGGATAGCTTGTTTCTACTGGGGTGTCACTGCTTCTAGACCATCCCAGCAAAGAGAGCTATGAAATATGTGTATATTAACCCATGTACATGAACATATCTGTAATTATTTATGTTCATATATTGATATATTAAGCTGAAGATAAGTTTGTACTGCCTCTGCTTGAATTCTATATGACAGGGCATATATTTAAGCTTTAAAAATGGTATTTTCCTTATCCACAGAATAAAATTAATTTAAAAAATATCACCTGGAAACACTAGCTTTTAGAAGCTTTTTGCAAGACGTATATTGATATTTTAAAATAATAAAACTGAGGTCAAGGCTGGAGGTGCCTTCAAGATGGCAGAGGAGTAAGACGTGAGATCACCTTCCTCCCCACAAATACATCAAAACTACATCTACATGTGGAACAGCTCCTACAGAACACCTACTGAATGCTGGCAGAAGACCTCAGACTTCCCAAAGGACAAGAAAATCCACACATACCTGGGTAGGGCAAAAGAAAAAAGGAAAAACAGAGACAAAAGAATAGGGATGAAACCTGCACCTCTGGGAGGGTGCTGTGAAGGAAGAAAAGCTTCCACACACTAGGAAGCCCCTTCACTGAAGGAGAAGGGGGGTGGGCAGGGGGGGAAGCTTCAGAGCCACAGAGGAGAACACAGCAAGAGGGATGCAGAGGGCAAAGCGGAGAGATTCCTGCATAGAGGATCGGTGCCGACCAGCACTCACCAGCCTGAGAGTGTTGTCTGCTCACCTGCTGGGGTGGGTCGGGGCTGGGAGCTGAGGCTCAGGCTTTGGAGGTCAGATCCCAGGGAGAGGACTGGGGTTGGCTGAGTGAACACAGCCTGAAGGGAGCTAGTGCACCACAACTAGCAGGGAGGGAGTCCGGGGAAAAGTCTGGAACTGCCTAAGAGGCAAGAGACCATTGTTTTGGGGTGCACAAGGAGAGGAGATTCAGAACACCACCTAAATGAGCTCCAGAGACGGGCACGAGCCGCGGCTATCAGCGCAGACACCAGAGACGGGGATGAGACTCTAAGGCTGCTACTGCAGTCACAAAGAATCCTGTGTGCAAGCACAGGTCACTATCCACACCACCCCTCCCAGAAGCCTGTGCACCCTGCCACTACCAGGGTCCCATGATCCAGGGACAACTTCCCCAGGAGAGCACACGGCACATCTCAGGCTGTTGCAACATCACACCGGACTCTGCTGCCACAGGCTCGCCCTGCATTCCATACCCCTCCCTCCCCATGGCCTGAGTGAGCCAGAGCCCCCTAATCAGCTGCTACTTTAACCCCATCCAGTCTGGGCGGGGAACAGATGCCATCAACCTACACACAAGGGCAGGGCCAAATCTAAAGCTGAACCCCAGGAGCTATGCCAACAAAGAAGAGAAAGGGAAATCTCTCCTAGCAGCCTCAGGAACAGCAGATTAAATCTTCACAGTCAACTTGATGTACCCTGCATCTCTGGAATAGACTTTGGGAGCAACTGTAGATTTGGGGTTTGCTTTCTGCAACTAATTTTTCTGGTTTTATGTTTATGTTAGTTTAGTATTTAGAGTTTATTATCATTGGTAGATTTGTTTAATGATTTGGTTACTCTCTTCCTTTTTTTTATATATACAGACATATATTTCTTTTTTTGTGAGTGTGTATGTGTATGCTTCTTTGTGTGATTTTGTCTGTATAGCTTTACTTTTGTCATTTGTCCTAGGGTTCTGTCTGTCCGTTTTTTGTTTGTATTTATAGTATAGTTTCTAGTGCTTCTTATCATTGGTGGATTTGTTTTTTGGTTTCGTTGCTCTCTTTCTTTCTTTTCTTTATTACCTTTTATTTTTTTTTTATTTTAATAACTTTATTTTATTTTTCTTCTTTCAATTTTTCTACCTTTTCTTCTGAGCCATGTGGCTGACAGGGTCTTGGTGCTCTGGCCAGGTGTCAGGCCTGATCCTCTGAGGTGGGAGACCTGAGATCAGGACATTGGTTCACCAGAGACCTCCTAGCTCCACATAATATCAAACAGCGAAAGCTCTCACAGAGATCTCCATCTCAACACTAAGACTCAGCTCCACTCAACGACGAGCAGTCTACAGTGCTGGACACCCCATGTCAAACAACTAGAAAGACAGGAACACAACCTCACCCATTAGCAGATAGGAGCACCTAAAATCATAATAAGGTCACAGACACCCCAAAACACACCACTGGACGTGGTCCTCTCCACCAGAAAGACAAGATCCAGCCTCATCCACCAAAACACAGGTACCAGTCCCCTCCGCCAGGAAGCCAACACAACCCACCAAAACAACCTTACCCACTGGAGGCAGACACCAAAAACAAAGGGAACTACAAACTGGCAGCATGCAAAAGGGAAACACCAAACACAGAAAGGTAAGCAAAATGAGAAGACAGAGAAATACATAACATGAAGGAGCAAGGTAAAAAACCACCAAACAAAAACCAGACCAAACAAATGAAGAGGAAATAGGCAGTCTACCTGAAAAAGAATTCAGAGTAATGATAGTAAAGATGATTCAACTTCTTGGGAACAGAATGGAGAAAATACAAGAAACGTTTAACAAGGACCTAGAAGAACTAAAGAGCAAACAAACAATGATGAAAAACACAATAAATGAAATTAAAAATTCTCTAGAAGGAATCAATAGCAGAATAACTGAGGCAGAAAAACAGATAAATGACCTGGAAGATAGAATAGTGGAAATAACTACCGCAGAGCAGAATAAAGAAAAAAGAATGAAAAGAATTGAGGACACTCTCAGAGACCTCTGGGACAACACTTAACACACCAATATTCGAATTATAGGGCTCCCACGAGAAGAAGAGAAAAAGAAAGGGACTGAGAAAATATTTGAAGAGATTATAGTTGAAAACTTCCCTAATATGGGAAAGGAAATATCAATCAAATCCAGGAAGCACAGAGAGTCCCATACAGGATAAATCCAAGGAGAAACATGCCAAGACACATATTAATCAAGCTATCAAAAATTAAATACAAAGAAAAAATATTAAAAGCAGGAAGGGAAAAGCAAAAAATAACATACAAGGGAATGCCCATAAGGTTAACAGCTGATCTTTCAGCAGAAACTCTGCAAGCCAGAGGGAGTGTCAGGACATATTTACAGTGATGAAAGGGAAAAACCTACAAGCAACATTACTCTACCAGCAAGCATCTCATTCAGACTTGACGGAGAAATTAAAATCTTTACAGACAAGCCAAAGCTGAGAATTCAGCACCACCAAACCAGCTTTACAACAAATGCTAAAGGAACCTGTCTAGGCAGGAAACACAAGAGAAGGAAAAGACCTTCAAAAAAAACCAAAAACAATTAAGAAAATGGTAATAGGAAAATAGATATTGATAACTACCTTCAATGTAAATGGATTAAATGCTCGAACCAAAACATACACCAGCTGAATGGATACAAAAACAAGACCAGTATATATGCTGTCTACAAGAGACCCACTTCAGACCTAAGGAAACATACAGACTGAAAGTGAGGGGATGAAAACAATATTCCATGCAAATGGAAATCAAAAGAAAGCTGGAGTAGCAATTCTCATACCAGATAAAATAGACTTTAAAATAAAGACTATTACAAGAGACGAAGAAGGACACTACATAATGATCAAGGGATCAATGCAAGAAGAAGATACAACCATTGTAAATATTTATGCACCCAACATAGGAGGGCCTCAATACATAAGGCAAATGCTAACAGGGATAAAAGGGGAAATTGACAGTAACAGAATCATAGTAGGGGACTTTAACATCCCACTTTCACCAAAGGACAGATCATCCAAAAGGAAAATAAATAAGGAAACACAAGCTTTAAATGACACATTAGACCAAATGGGATTAATTGATATTTATATGACATTCCATCGAAAAACAACACAATACACTTTCTTCTCAAGTGCTCATGAAACATTCTCCAGGATAAATCATATCTTAGGTCACAAATCAAGCCTCAGTAAATTTAAGAAAATTCAAATGGTATCAAGTATCTTTTCCAACCACAGTGCTATAAGACTAGATATCAATTACAGGAAAAAATCTGTAAAAAATACAAACACATGGAGGGTAAACAATACACTACTAAATAACCAAGAGATCACTGAAGAAATCAAAGAGGAAATGAAAAAAAACCTAGAAACAAATGACAATGAAAACACATCAACCCAAAACCTATGGGAGGCAGCATAAGCAGTTCAAAGAGGGAAGTTTATAGCAATGCAAACTTACCTCAAGAAACAAGAAACATCTCAAATAAACAACCTAATCTTACACCTAAAGCAATTAGAGAAAGAAACACACAAAAAGCCCAAAGTAGGCAGAAGGAAAGAAATCATAAAGATCAGATCAGAAATAAATGAAAAAGAAATGAAGGAAACAATAGCAAAAGATCAATAAAACTAAAGGCTGGTTCTTTGAGAAGATAAAATTAATAAACCATTAGCCAGACTCATTAAGAAAGAAAGGGTGAAAAGTCAAATCAATAGATTTAGAAATGAAAAGGAGAAGTAACAACTGACACAGCAGAAATACAAAGGATCATGAGAGATTACTACAAGCAACTATACGACAATAAAAAGGAAAACCTGGAAGAGATGGATAAATTCTTAGAAAAGCACAACCTTCCAAGACTGACCCAGGAAGAAATAGAAAATATGAACAGACCAATCACAAGCACTGAAATTGAAACTGTGATTAAAAATCTTCCAACAAACAAAAGCCCAGGACCAGATGGCTTCACAGGCGAATTCTATCAAACATTTAGAGAAGAGCTAACACCTATCCTTCTAAAACTCTTCCAAAATATAGCAGAGGGAGGAACACTCCCAAACTCATTCTGCGAGGCCACCATCACCCTGATACCAAAACCAGACAAGGATGTCACAAAGAAAGAAAACTACAGGCCAACATCACTGATGAACATAGATGCAAAAATCCTCAACCAAATACTAGCAAACAGAATCCAACAGCACATTAAAAGGATCATACACCATGATCAAGTGGGGTTTATCCCAGGAATGCAAGGATTCTTCAATATATGCAAATCTATCAATGTGATAAACCATATGAAAAAAGTGAAGGAGAAAAACCATATGATCATCTCAATAGATGCAGAAAAAGCTTTCAACAAAATTCAACACCCATTTATGATAAAAAACCCTCTAGAAAGTAGGCAGAGAAGGAACTTACCTCAACATAATAAAGGCCATATAGGACAAACCCACAGCCAGTATCGTTCTCAATGGTGAAAAACTGAAACCTGGGCTTCCCTGGTGGCGCAGTGGTTGAGGGTCCGCCTGCCGATGCAGGGGACACGGGTTTGTGCCTCGGTCTGGGAGGATCCCACATGCCACGGAGCGGCTGGGCCCGTGAGCCATGGCCACTAAGCCTGCACGTCCGGAGCCTGTGCTCCGCAACGGGAGAGGCCACAACAGTGAGAGGCCCGCATACTGCAAAAAAAACAAAAACAAAAACAAACCCTGAAACCATTTCCTCTAAGATCAGGAACAAGACAAGGTTGTCCACTCTCACCACTATTATTCAACATAGTTTTGGAAGTTTTAGCCACAGCAAACAGAAACGAAAAAGAAATAAAGGGAATCCAAATCGGAAAAGAAGAAGTAAAGCTGTCACTGTTTGCAGATGACATGATACTATACATAGAGAATCATAAAGATGCTACCAGAAAACTACTAGAGCTAATCAATGAATTTGGTAAGTTGCAGGATACAAAATGAATGGACAGAAATCTCTTGCATTCCTATACACTAATGACGAAAAATCTGTAAGAGAAAATAAGGAAACACTCCCATTTACCACTGCAATAAAAACAATAAAATACCTAGGAATAAACCTACCTAAGGAGACAAAAGTCCTGTATGCAGAAAACTATAAGACACTGATGAAAGAAGTTAAAGATGATACAAACAGATGGAGACATATACCATGTTCTTGGATTGGAATAATTAACATTGTAAAAATGACTCTACAACCCAAAGCAATCTACACATTCAGTGCAATCCCTATGAAACTACCAGTGGCTTTTTTCACAGAACTAGAACAAAAAATTTCACAATTTGTATGGCAACACAAAATACCCTGAATAGCCAAAGCAATCTTGAGAAAGAAAAACAGAGCTAGAGGTATAAGGCCTCTGAACTTCAGACTATACTACAAAGCTACAGTAATCAAGACAATATGGTACTGGCACAAAAACAGAAATATACATCAATGGAACAGGATAGAAAGCCCAGAGATAAACCCACATACATATGGTCTCCTTATCTTTGATAAAGGAGACAAGAATATACAATGGATAAAAGACAGCCTCTACAATAAGTGGTGCTGGGAAAACTGGATAGCTACATGTAAAAGAATGGAATTAGAACACTCCCTAACAGCATACACAAAAATAAACTCAAAATGGCTTAAAGATCTAAATGTAAGGCCAGACACTATCAAACTCCTAGAGGAAAATACAGGCAGAACACTCTATGACATAAATTACAGCAATATCCTTTTTGACGCACCTCCTAGAGAAATGGAAATGAAAACAAAAATAAACTAATGGGACCTAATGAAACGTAAAAGCTTTTGCACAGCAAAGGAAACCATAAACAAGACGAAAAGACAACCCTCAGAATGGGAGAAAATATCTGCAAACGAATCAACTGACAAAGGATTAACCTCCAAAATATACAAGCAGCCCTTGCAGCTCAATGTCAGAAAAACCAACAACCCAATCCAAAAATGGGCAGAAGACATAAATACACATTTCTCCAAAGAAGATATACAGATTGCCAACAATCACATGAAAGAATGCTCAGCATTACTAATCATTAGAGAAATGCAAATCAAAACTACAATGAGGTATCACCTCACAGCAGTCAGAATGGCCATCATCAAAACATCTACAAACAGTAAGTGCTGGAGAGGGTGTGGAGAAAAGGGAACCCTCTTGCACTGTTGGTGGGAACATAAATTGATACAGCCACTATGGAGAACAATATGGAGGTTCCTTTAGAAACTAAAAATAGAACTACCATAAGACCCAGCAATCCCACCACCTGGCATATACCCTGAGAAAACCATAATTCAAAAAGAGTCATGTACCAAAATGTTCATTGCAGCACTATTTACAATATCCAGGAAATGGAAGCAACCTAAGTGTCCATCAACAGATGAATGGATAAAGAAGATGTGGCACATATATACGATGGAGTATTACTCAGCCATAAAAATAAATGAAATTGAGTTATTTGTAGTGAGGTGGATGGACCTAGAGACTGTCATACAAAGTGAAGAAAGCCAGAAAGAGAAAAACAAATACCGTATGCTAACACATATATATGGAATCTAAAAAAAAAAAAAGGTTCTGAAGAAACTAGGGGCAGGACAGGAATAAAGACTCAGATGTAGAGAATGGACTTGAGGACACAGGGAGGGGGAAGGGTAAGCTGGGACGAAGTGAGAGAGTAACACTGACATATATACACTACCAAATGTAAAATAGATAGCTAGTGGGAAGCAGCCGCATAGCACAGGGAGATCAGCTCGGTGCTTTGTGTCCACCCAGAGGGGTGGGAGGGAGATGCAAAAGGGAGGAGATATGGGGATATACGTATGCATATAGCTGATTCACTCTGTCATACAGCAGAAACTAACACACCATTGTAAAGCAATTATACTCTAATAAAGATGTTTAAAAAATAAATAAATAAAATAATAAAACTACATAGCCTTCAAAAAAAATTATATATGTTTCTAAACACATAATCTCTTTCAAAGACACCATTCCAAACCACAAGATATTATATACAAATGAAATTTCTAAGCTTCCTGTGCTTCATAATGCCAAAAATGGGAGTCCCATATTTCTTTTTCTATTCTTGAAAAATTATTTTATATGACTCTACTATATTCTTAAGTTAACCTTAGAAACTACTTCTTTTCTGAAAATATTGTGCTGCTGACATCCAAACTTAAACTCATTTCTATATTATTTTCATAATAAAATAACTAGTTACTCTAAAGTTTGCTATTTATAAAGATTAATATTTTCTTCATCAATGCACATGATAGAGGTGAAGCTTTTATCTTCAAGACAATATTTTTCCATATGATAGCTTTATATTCACATATACACATAGAATCAGGTTTATAAATTTAATTGTGTTGAAAAAGTATATTAACTACTTACCTGTACCTAAACTGCCTTAAATTTAACTTATACTATTTTATGTACTATTTGCTGTCAAGATTGTTTTCTACCTAATAATTAAACAGAAGGGGGCAAATATGGCATAGACATACAAGATTTGTGATAAATAAAAATAAAACCAGGCAGGATGAACCCTGCATTCTAACTTATATACACTCAATAACTGTTATATACCAAGTATGATTCCAGTATCATATATGAGAATTTACTATATTGGGCATGGTGCTACGAAACACAAATCCAAACAAGAAATAATTTTTTCTGACATTGCACTTCATTGAAGAAATTAAAGAGTTATTATGTCATGACTGCTGACAAAAGTTCAAAAATTAATAGAAAAATTAACCTGTGAAACATGGTATCTGACAGCTAATACTGAACCTGTACTGTGAAAGGTTAAAGATTTTTAAGATTATTGCTGATAATGGAAGAAAGCAAAACAAGCAGAGACCCTGAGTTACAGCTTTAAATATATAATGCGAAAATAAATCTCTGATTTGAAAGAATGATTTGCTAACCCATTTCCATCCTGTGAAGAATATATAACCTTCTCAAACATTTTTAAACATATTTGTGTTTGTTATGCATTAATATTCTGGATATTTTGAAAATTATGCAATCATTATCTAACACAGGAATGAAAACAATAATAAGACCTTAGCCAAAGGAACTCATGGCTAATGCGGGTAGAGGTAGTGCACATTTTTCCTTCTAAATTTTATATTTAACCTAATGTTTTCAAAATCATTTGTAAGAATGATTGAAAAAAAATTACTTGCTAATGCTGTCCTTCCACTACCACCCCTTCATAAATGTCATAAATTACAATTTTTCATTAGACTAGAACAATAAATACATTTCTACCAAAACATGTTTATTTTCATTATATTCCCATAACCATTATAACAGAATTTTAATGCATTTTAATGAATAAATGGGAATGAAAATTTATCAGTGCCTAAAACCTCAGATTTTTTTAAACTACTAAATGATCATGATATTCTAAATACACAATTCTACATTGTTAATATCTATTGAAATAGAATTTATAGATGAGTAATCAAGCCATAAAGCACCTGTACTTTCATCTAACAGGACATGGAAAACAGCATTGTAATATTTCCAAGAAAAGTGATACTCTGTAAAAATCTTGTAATAATTAGCAAAGATACCTCAGCTCCTTTTGCTTAAATATTTTGATAACTATAGATGTTCCATTCAAAAATTATTCACATAAACTTCTAACAGTATATATTCAGTAACACAGGCTTAGTACAGATACCAATATTTTTCTCATAAAACTTCATTTAACAACTGAATGTACAACTGCCATGTTTTCATTCTACATATACTTATGAAAGAAGCATTCCTCAGTGATACATCATGTTACAAAATATGCAAGAAATAGCAAATCATTCCTTCAAATCAGAGATTTATTTTCACATCATATATCGGTTAAAATTTTTTAATAATTCAAAGACTATAAGTTAAGGTAATAACTGAAAATATTATACTCAAGAATTATTAGGTACAATAGTTAAGAACCCCCTACTCAGTTATTTTATACTAAAATTTTTGTGTGTATTAATCCAGAATAGAACCTGTAGAAAATATCTAATATTAGTCATTTGTATTCTTTATACACAAATGGATTTAAGTTGTTCAGAATGTTGTCTCTGATTGAGCTGTACCTAAATTTTGAAAAAAGAAACTTCTAGAAAGTTGCTTTTAATAAAAATAGATAAATTATTAAAGTTGACTTTATCACTTTCAAATAACCTTGGAGTATGTATTTAAATAAAGCAATTATTATTGGACACTTTCTATGGGTTCAACAATTTAAATTCTATACTTCGTTTAGCACATCTTATTTCACCTCTTCTACTTCTGCAACCAGAATTATGTCTTCTCACTGGAAAAATATCCTGAGTATCATTCCCCAAAAGAGAATTATAGAATATAGTGAAACAGTATCTTTCCCAAATGTGAATTAATTATTTTATATGGCTAACACTACATGAATTTCTCTCTGTATAAAGCCTTTCATTTAGATCATTGTATTCACAATTGTAGCTCAATTTCAAAAAAAAAGTCCTCTGTTTAAAAAGAGAAATAATGACAAACACCTGCTGAAGAGAAAAAATTGTATAAAAATAATTAGGCATGTTTTCATAGCTATTTTGGCTTTGCAGAAGGTAGCAAAATCTTTTTCATGCTACTGAAATCTCTTATTTTCTTACTATCTTCCAGTGTCACTACATATTATAGGATCCAAATTGTGACATCAGAAAAATTAAACTCAGGACATTTGTGCATTCTGCATTCAAGCATACACTAGCAATGTAGCGATTTGACCTTTGAAAGAGGACAATTCATGTGCGCATATCTCATGCCTGTCTGCCTTCCATATACTTAGCAAGATGATGATTGCTCCCAGCTATGTTGATATACTTCTATCCACTTGATTGGCTGTGGATAGGAGGCAAATGATCTATCTGTTAAGAGGTGATCTTCTTTGTAGATGTCTCACCTAATCAGAGTAGAATATTTGTAAACATAAGCAGGTCTGCTACTTCATCTAGTCCCACTACAACCTGCATAGGTTTCACTTGCCTTATATAAAAGGTCACTGCAAATACTACTGTGAAATGGCCCAGGGAATGAGTTCCTTCAACAAGCTACCTGTGGCAATGCACAGTAGGAAACCCTTTCTGAGAAATATATTGCACCTCTTCAAAGAAAATCCAACTATAATGTTGGTTTAATTTTCCTCGGGGAAAGGAATACTTTCCATTACATACTAGATTAAACGATATAAAATTGCCAACATGCAAACATTTTTGATCGATGCGAATGCTGATTTCTTATGTTTCAACCTAATATATCTTATAATGTAATATAAAATTTAGGGGAGATTTGTCATCTCTATTTTTCTTTCAGATTTATGTATTATTAAAAACAGAAATTTCTCTTTGGTGGCCTATACCTCTGCCTTAATTTCCAGAAACGTTAAAAAACGACCAGTGTAGCAGAACTCCTGTAGCATTTTCTGTCAGTACTGGTGGTTTTTCAAGGTATGATACATGACTCACTCAGGTAAGGAGAATTTTGTGGTACACTGATAAACATGAGAGCTACTAGAAAATTCATAGCTAGCATTTTAAACTAGCATGCTTTAATGAGTAGTACTTCTTAAAATCATTTAATTTATTTAAGTCTTAAAAAGTGAGTCATTGAAAAAAATTAAGTAGACAAATGGTACTCATATGGATGACAAAAATGTGAAAAGCATTGACCTACACAACTACAATTTTCCATATATTACCACATAGTATACTGCTGATATCCCAAGCTTCTCCAGAGAAGACAAAAGAACTTATATTTGAATGTACCATATGAATTATCATTTTTGTTGATAAAAAACAGACTAAGGGGCTTCCCTGGTGGCGCAGTGGTTGAGAGTCCGCCTGCCGATGCAGGCGACACGGGTTCGTGCCCTGGTCCGGGAAGATCCCACATACCGCGGAGGGGAAGATCCCACATGTCGCGGAGTGGCTGGGCCCGTGAGCCACGGCCGCTGAGCCTGCGTGTCCGGAGCCTGTGGCTCCACAACGGGAGAGGCCACAACAGTGAGAGGCCCGCGTACCACCAAAAAAAAAAAAAAAAAAAAAAACCAGACTAATATTATCAATTTCATGTGGTTTGACCTAGGTGTAGCTCTTCCACCACACAGCATTCAATGACTAAAAGGTATTAAGTAAAAATTAAATTTTGATTGAATGACTGAATTAACACAAAGACTTTGAGTTTTTCATGTCTCAATATGAATACAAAATATACCAACAAGTTTAAGAAAACTTGCCTGTAAACAAATGTCAGTTGAAACATAAGGATAGAAGTCAACATGTTTAACTCGTGTAAATATTAGAGATGCATGGATTCTTTTTACACAACACTCTTCTCTGATAGCAACACAAAAATAAATGATTATGCCTCCTAAGAGCTCACACCTTTGTTGGTCTACATCCAAATTGGATCAAGATCAAGGATAAATTCATTTCTCCATTTCCTCCAAAGATACGGAGTCTAACAAATTAAGAAAAAAAGACAAACTCAGACAGCCTATATGTCCATCCCACTAGAATAACATATAATTAGAAGCAAACATTCAAAATCCAACAAACAACTTAAGAGGACTAAATCAAGCATATTTACCCCCCAAAATGTTCCTCTCTGGACACTGAGCACATAATAATGCAATGATGTAAAATATTTACTTTGGCAAACTAACTTTAAAAATTAGCTTTGTAGGGCTTCCCTGGTGGCGCAGTGGTTGAGAGTCCGCCTGCCGATGCAGGGGACATGGGTTCATGCCCCGGTCCGGGAGATCCCACATGCCGCGGAGCGGCTGGGCCCGTGAGCCATGGCCGCTGAGCCTGCGCGTCCGGAGCCTGTGCTCCGCAGCGGGAGAGGCCACAACAGTGAGAGGCCCGCGTACCGCAAAAAGAAAATAAATAAAAATTAGCTTTGTAAACATCATCAGAACTCAAATATCCCAACCTGCCTTAGCAGATCTCTCATTAGTTCTTTGAGAAAAGAACAGAAAGACTATGTATTAGTAATCTCCCCCAAAAGCAATTAGAAATCTATAATTCTTTGAACACTACTTGTATTGTTACCAGGTATAGGGATGCAGGCCAGAGGGAATGTCGAAGGATGACCAGAGTCAGCAACAGGTAAATAACCTTTAACACACTTTTCACTATTGTATGGTATCCACCCTTGTTTACTCCACTCAATCATACTCCTCTAGCATAGAATTTCTAGCTATGATAACAGTGACATAAAGAACTTAGGAAAAGGCACCCTTATTTAGAAATGTATGTAGGCCAACAATATAGAAACACGCTCTATAAATAGATGTAAATGTTCTTGTGAATTCTGTATACAAAAAGGGTGGTTTAGTTTAGAAAAACATTACAAGTTTGAATTAAATTGCAAAGGAAGAATACTTGCATTTTTATGCCTTTGAGGATATTTCATTTCAAATCTAATGTGTGAATTTATTAACCAATGCTAGTGCAATAAAATCCAGGAAGCTCAAAATAATTAGGGTTACCAGGTAAAACACAGGATTCCCAGTTAAGTTTGAATTTCACGTAAATAATAAATAATTTTTTAGTATAAGTAGGTCTCAAATATTCCATGGAAGCACTTATATTAAAATATTATTCATAGTTTATCTAAAATTTAAATGTAGCTGGGCACCCGGTACTTTTATTTCCTAAATCTGGCAACCCTAAAAATAATGGATATGGAAAAGAAAAATAAAAGAAAACAAGTCTTTTTATTGAACAATCTAAAGAACAAAAGAGCATTCCTGGGTTGGTGGAGGTGGTCAAAGGGTCAGAAGTTTTGATTGTTCCCAAAACTAATATCTCCAAAGCTTCTTCCAGTAGGTCTCCCCTGACTTCACCATGTCTACAAGTTGTTGGTTCTGTCATCTCTTCCCAGGTATTGTCTTTAGTATTGGCTATAGATTGCATTGGTTCCTTCTCAGATGTAGAAAATCATCAAGAGTTTGCTTTTATCACTTAGATTTAAAATTATGTACAGATTTCTATATTTACATGAAGCCAATGAAGACCATCATTAAAAAGTAATACAGCCAAACAAAGTAATTAATTATAAGGTTAGAAGATAATATACTTTTGCTAATTACTCACACCTTGGTGCCTATTTTTTCACAGCAGCCAACAACTGCATGTTTTTAATCCCCATAATAACAATAATGGCATACATCGTTAACCCTATTTTATTCTTTTAAAAAATTTTTTATAATACCAATAACAAAGATCATTAACCTCTATTCTGTTTAACATCTAATCAGCCATTTTAGTTAAATAAATATCATAGAAAACACTAAATATCACTTTGCTAAGCTACACTGGCTCTCAGGAGGGGAATTCTTCCTAATGCATTATATTAACATCAGTGTACTCCACAAGTGTCAAACCATGAATGGTAACAAGGAAACAGATAAACAATAATTTATGACTTTAATCAAATTAGTTCCAACCTGTCTTTTTCAAAGTAGTTTTAAATCTTTTTTGTATAATTGCATTGTGTTTATGAAGTTATTTTCTGAGGCTATTTATAGAATAGAGCTGTCCCATTACTGAGATACTGTAAGACAACAGCTCATAAGCATGCCAAGAGAGTGAGACCCAATGTGTTTTGGAAGGGAATTTCTGAGAACAACTGCTCTCTGAAGTGTGGAAACCTGTACAGTATTGCTGGCCTTGGTAATAGTTACTCTGAATCAAGCCTCTTATTAAGGGCAATATACCTGCCTGCCATAACATTTCTATGGGTTTATGACCTAAGTAACAATTTCACACAGTCAGTGACATCAAAAGAACCAAAATGGTAAACAAGACTCCTACATAAAATATTTAGCAAAGCCTTGTCCCAGATCCCAAATAAATGGTCATTTCTCTACATATGAGTCCTTATTAGCTCCTTATGAGAATAAGTACTTAGGCAGTCCCGCACTACTCAGTCGGCCTGCCCTATCAGGCTTGGTTTAGGAGACAGGTGAAAGAAAGATGGGTCAGAACTACAGATAAGGTATAATATATATAATTTTAACAGTGTTACCCCAACCCTTTTCTCCTTTATAATACTGAGAGAGAGAGAGAGAGAGAATCTTAGCAGAGGCTTTTAGGGGAAACTAGTACTTACTTGATAAATGGCAGTACTTGTAAAATACCTCTGTGCCTCTCCCTAATTTCTGGGCCCAAGATTACAGATTTGCCTATCTTTTGAAAAGCAAAAAAATGACATTATGCCACACTGATTAACAGCTAGAAATAAAAATGTGCTATTCTTTCCCAACATACATTTTAGCACCCGGTCTAATTTCCTATCATGCACACCCCAGAATACAATTTTGGTGGTTTTCTATCACATACACTACATTATATATTTCTCAAAAATCATTCAGTTCCATCCATGATGCTTTTGTCTAATATATCTCTCAATCAGACAGAGGACAGTAACTAAGAAAAGAAAGGAGCTTCTATTGGAGCAGGAAGAGAACGGTGTTAAGTGGACTCTTCCTAGCTGGCTCTGATATCTCATATGCACCATGGGATGTACATATAAACAGTAATATGGCTTTATCCACCCTCCATTGTTTGACTCAGCATTAGTTAATCCTCTTTCAAATACTGTGTTTGGCTTCTGAATGCCATAGGCACAATATAGAAAACACAGGGGTCAGAAAACAGAAATTCAAAAATGGTTTGGACAAAAACATGGCTTAGGAGAAGTTAGAAGAATTAGGGTTAGTTCTTCCCCAAAATAATAAGCTAAAAGAAAACCTAGCAATTACTTGATTTCTGTTCTTTTCCCTGAGTACATTGAAACCTTTGCTTTATTTTCTGAAGGAAAAGGAACATGACTTAATAATCAGAGAAGAGGCTCACTTCTCTTTGATTGACTTATTCTTTGACAAATTCACAGAGCCCATTCCACAGCCAGCATCAATGTCTCTGTTCCGCTCTTCCCTAGATGTATCAGAGAGGTGGCCTGGTGAATAGGATGCACACTGGATAGGACACTAAGTGGGACACAGGATTTGGGAACACCAGGTTGTAGCAGACTGCCACAGTTCTGCTCTCTCCTTTTTGGACATGTATTGCTTCCTTAATGCCAGTAACTAAATGGTGTTTATTTTTCCTGAACCTAACTTCTCCACTGAAAATTATAATCTGTATTATACTACTTCCATTCCTACTGTCCTATATTTATTTAGGAGTTCCTCTACTTTATGGCCATTCTGGTAGAATACGGTAGAATGCTTTGAGCAATCTTTGATAAGGTACTCAATAAATGCAGGTATCTTAACTAGCCACAGACCTGGATATGTACAAAACTGAGTAGTGAGGGCAGAAACACTTTGAATTTTCTGTACAATGATGTCAGGAAAAAGAGAAAGCCTTTCTGCATTTTCCTATGCCTTATTTTGGCTAAAAATCCTGGTTGCCTAGCTCCCAGTGCAAAACACTTGATTTAAGACACTAAATGAGCTACACTGTCATGTAAGATTTGTTGACATTTCACACTGTCTTTCAAATAATTTATAACTAGTACACAGTTCAAGGAAACAAATAATGATTACAATTTATATTCATCATAAATTAAAAAGTGATTCCTTTAGTTGTAGCACATTAGAATATCAGAACACAGTAACTATTTGTATTTTAAAATATGAAGCATCAATGCCAAGAAATATCTTTACATAACTCTTGAGTTTGATAGGATGGGCTTTGGTCTAAGAAGGAATACATTGTAAGTAAAAAATATCACTACATGGACATATATGATTAAATATTAGATACGTTTATCACAGTAAGTGTTTTGAATGGACAAACTTATAAATATATTCTTGCTTCTTATTCAAAGAAAAGTATTATTACTATACTGTTATTATCATGGTGAGTTCTAATACGACTGATCAGTAATAATAAAAATGAACAAGTTTAAGATTTGTACTAGTCACCCTGCCCCTGACGGCTAGTATTTTGATTTCCAAAAAAATTGAATCAGTTTTCATCTCAAACAAAATGTTATGTACTGGAGTCAAAAACAGAGGTGATAACTGATGAATTCATCATAAATTTCTAGACCGTCTTGAATCTTCCATCATTAGTCAAGACTCATCCCATAAACCATACCTTCAAACTTTTCCAGAAACCTGCTCTAAGATGACTCTGCTTGTTAAAGTATAAGCTAAATTCCGCCTTAGAGAAGGTAAATATTCTCCTTAATATTTTTTAAAAAGAACACAAATAGGCACAGTGGTTAGGGATCCGCCTGCCAATGCAGGGGACACAGGTTCGAGCCCTGGTCCGGGAAGATCCCACATGCCGCGGAGCAACTAAGCCCGTGCACAACTACTGAGCCTGCGCTCTAGAGCCCTTGAGCCACAACTACTGAAGCCCATGGTCCTAGAGCCTGTGCTCCGCAACAAGAGAAGCCACCACAACGAGAAGCCCACACACCGCAACGAAGAGTAGCCCCCGCTCACCGCAACTAGAGAAAGCCTGCGCGCAGCAATGAAGAACCAATGCAGCCAAAAATAAATAAATAAACTTATTATAAAAAAGAACACAAATAGGCTTTACTCTCCTATCCATATCAGTAAAACCCATATGACATTTCTGCTTTTATAGGTTTAAAAAATGGTCAAATATTAACAATTTCATATAGTTCAGCATAATGTTTTCCAGACAGGTTCAATGTTCCTTATAAAAGTCATTTGTGAGACAAGTATTTTGAAGTCAAATTTTCCTGGATTCCTTCATTAGGTTTAAAATAGAAAGTGCTACTGTTAGGCTATTTTCCAACTGTAGAAGTTGTATATTCCAGGCTATAAAATTTTCTGAGACATTATTTGATACCTAAACTCAACATTTCACTGAACATATTCTTCTGGTAGCAGTTGTAAGAATCTAAGGAGATTTGTAAAACTATAAAAGCAATACCACTATTCTAAGTTCTTTTTTTGCTTTTGGAAAACATTATTTATTTTGGAATATATTGTTATTTGCTTTGGAAATGTTTTTATGTTAATTACCATGGGTTTGTTGTTATTTTTAAATGATTTAATGAATAAATATGTTTTAACTTCTCAGTTGTAATATCTAATGTAGTAAATATCAATAGATATAACCTGCAAAAGTCAAAGCTCTGTGGAGTTTTCAATAATTTTTAAGAGTGTAAAATGTCACTGGGACAAAAAGTTTGAGAATCACTGGGTTAATTAAAGAGATAAATCAGAAAAAGAGAAGGGAAACAACAGACATAAGGCATTTTATAAATCACACCATTCATTCAGTGCTAAGGGAACCTAGCCTAGACCTGCTTCCAATAAGAGAGTACCTGACTGACAAAATATCTGGGGGCCTCATCTCATTTCTCACTTGGGGTGGGGTTAGGAGGGGATTCAGGGCTGAGCACAGAGATTTCCATGGGCATATTTCTAAGCCTAATCCCATGAAATTTTTTACTGCTCACAGATGCTACAGAGAAACCTCTGGGCAAGAACAATCCTATCCATTAATACAGCACAGCAACAGGTATTTTCTTGCATGACTCATTGATTTTAGATATAATTTGAAGGGTCATCGGATTCTTTTTCCTTATCATAACAATCTTGAGAGATTAAGAAAAACAGAGGTGTTTTACTCTCACTTTACAGGTGGGGAAACAAAGCCGGGTTTCAGCGTTTTACCCTAAGGCACACAGGCTGTGTTGGAGCATGTTGTGGAATTTAACGCACCTGCTTCTAAGCACAGAACTTTATCCACCTAGGTCCCTGTCTTTAAAACAGATTTTTAGCACCAGAAATTTTTTAAAGTGAAATCGTACTCAGGAGCCCCATAAAAGAGCACAAGAAAAAGAACTGTCGCAGGTGCAGAAGGAGCTGGAGATCTAGATTCCCACCCATTTTGCTTCCCTTCAGCCAGTTTTCTTCCTTTGCTCTCTCCATCTCTTGCCCTCTCTCCTCTTGGGACACCAGTCTGTCCAAGACCTTCTCTTGGTTATTTTTCCCCTTTATACCAAGATCCTGCTTCTGTTACCCTGCCTTTCTAGGCTCCTATTAAGTATGCTTACTGTATTTCTTTAAATACACATATTCTTGTAAAATAGGTCCTGTTTTTTGTGCGTATGTGTTTAAACTACACAAATGGCATTATGCTGTAAATCACATAAATCACGTTCTCCTTCTTATTTTTGTCCTATTAACATTCTTCTACTCAGATTTTTAATCTCTACATCTAGCTTATTTTTTATGCACATATGGTTCTATCACATGTATTAACATGCCATTTTTACTTATCCATTCTCCTACTGATGAATCCAACATTCATTCCATCAAAGAAAAGTGAAGATTTTTTGACATATCACCTTGGGGTCAAGGGGGGAGAGTTTCTCTGGGATAGTCACTGGGTTGTTAGGTGTACCCAGCACAATCTTACCAAATGCTACAAAACTGCCCTGCAGAATGGCCCTCCCACCACAGATCACGAGAGTTGCTCTCTACACGTTAAAACTTGCTGCTTTCCTTTTCTAATATCCCATATGCTGTTGAGTATCAGGTGTCATCTCAGTTTTGTTCTAATTAACATTTCTCTGATAACAATTGATATTGAGCATTTCTTCAAACGTGTTAAATTTCTGAGTTTTCTTGTCTGTGAAATTGTGTACACCTTCTGTTCCTTTTGCTATGAATTTTATGTCTTTTTCTTGGGGATTTCCAGTTTTCTTTTCTATTGTAGGTATGAATTCCTTGCAGGTTTTAGATGTTTCAAACATCTTTGCCCAATATGTGAACTTCGTTTATTGTATCCTTCATTCAGCAGGAATCCTTCATTTTGATATTGTCACATTTCTCTCTCCCTATTTTTTTCTTTTTTAATTTTTGGCTTCTTATTTTTCAGTCTTATATGAAAAATTATTTTTGTTAATCCCTAAGTCACAAAGATATCCTCCAACATTTTATTCTTTGTTTTATGGCTTAACCTTCACATTTAGATCTTTAATTTATTTGGTGTCCACCTATGTATATAGTATTATTAGGAATCCAGCTTTAGTTTTCTGCATTTAATGAACTAATTTCCTGAACACCTGCTGTCTATCCTTTCCTTGTGGTGCCTTATTTATCATATATCATATACTTTAATCCAATCACTGCTTCTATGTTTCATTAGTAAATTTTATCCATTTACTGTTATATTAGAATGTTTTTCTCCATTTCATATTTTTAGTCATTCTATATTTTTTTAATTTTTATTTCTTCTTTCTATTAGCAAGTACAAAATTTCTTCCAGCCTTAAAATCAGATATTCACTTTCTCTTCTTCTGTTCATTGCTCATTCATATTATGTTTATCTGTCTCTAATAATTTCTTAGACACATCTATACTTCACCTCGCTCCCCTAAAATAGACACATTCTTGGTCTCCTCCTTCATTTCCATTCCAAAATAGCATGTCTAGATTTTTAATTCTGTATTGTTCAGATATTATTTTGTCTGCTTCATTTGTCATGCTTTTTCTTAAAAAAAGATAAAACTAGCACTTAGTAAGATATTCACTCACCTTCTTACTTTCCACTTATTGCTACCTCCTGTATTTATTTCTCATTTGTATTAGGAGTACAACCTCTCTACTACATTCACAAAGAATGTCTTTGTGTGATACATTTTCTGATTGCTTGTACACATGAGAATATATTTATTATACATTTACATTTAAATGAGAGCTTAACTAGATATTTTTTAAAATCCAGTTTTCAAATAATTTAACTTCAATATTTTAAAATAAGGGCTCCTTTGCCTTTGTGTCCCTTTATTTAGCTTCTTCTATTTGTTGCCACTGAAGGCCTAACGAACTCATAGAAACACAGGAGGAAATAAAAGATGGGTAGGCTGGGGTGGAGGGGAGAGCACACAGAGTGTAAGGAATACAGACTTCAGAGTCACGGGGACATGGATTTGGTTTCAACATAGAGCATTACCAGGAGAGAACAACAACAACAAAAAATCCATGAACTAGGGCAGCGACCAGGGTTTGTTAACTCAAGAAAAATAAATCCCCCAGTTTTTCAATGTTATCATAATCCATGAACTTCCTCACTATATTCAAGAGTTGTATCCAAGAACCCACCTGAATTTCAGGAGCTGATGGCCAGATGCAGGTGTTTCACATGGCTTATTATACCTAGGGATTTTGTGGCAAGAAGCTGAAAAAATATACATACAAAAATTGAGGAAGGTTTCTCTGTAAGTTCATTATTTAGTAAATATAAATTTTGATGCTTTGCTGCACAGTACATAAATGTTGATACCAGATTTTCACTGAAGAGTATACCTTTATCATTATAAGATACTATGTGTGTGACTCAATGTGGTCTGATATTATTATACCACCTCCTGGTTTGTTTTTGCTTTGCATTCGCCTCTTACATCTTTGCTTGTCCTTTTCCTTTCAACCTGTCTCAGTCATTTTGATATAGGTGTGTCTTTCATACATCTAATTATGTCAGAAAACAAGGAATCCTTGAATACAGTGATGAACACACTAAACAGATGCCCACCCTCATTGAGCCTATGTTCTCCAGGGAGAGCAGACACGAAGGCAAACACCTCCCACCCAGAAACTAGCACAGTGCCTGGCACATAAGAAGGCAGGAATAAATATATATTGCTTGAAAGAACTTATTTTTTAAAAAAATAATTACTAAGGAATTGAAATTTATGTCCACACAAAAACCTGCACATGGATATTTATGGCAACTTTATTCATAATTGCCAAAACTTGGAAGCAACCAAGATGTCCTTCAGAAGGTAAACAGAAAAATAAACTGTGGTACATTCAGACAATAGAATATTATTCAGCACTAAACAGAAATGAGCTATCAAGCCATGAAAAAACACAGAGCAAATTTAAATGCACATTAAGTAAAAGAAGTCAATCTGAAAAATCTACACAGTGTATGATTCCAAATATATGACATCCTGGAAATGACAGAACTATGGAGACAGTAAAAAGATTCGTGACTGCAGGTGGGGAGGGATGAACAGGCAGAGCACAGAGGATTTTTAAAGCAGTGTGAATACTCTGTATGATACTATATTGGTGGATACATGCCATATATACTTTTCTATAGAATGTACAACATGCAGAGTGAACCATAATATAAAGTATGAACTTTGGGGGATAATGATGCGTCACTGTAATTTCCCTGATTGTAACAAATGTACCACCATGGTGCTAGATATTGATAGTGGGGTAGGCTGTGAATGTGTGTGGGCAGGAGTTCGTGAGAACTGTCTGCACCTTCTCCCCAGTTTTGCTGTAAACCTGAGACTGCTCTAAAAAAATAAAGTCTTAAATTAAAAAAAGGAATTACTTAATCAAAACACTGCTAAATTCTTTGAGGGAGAATTATACAGAGCTAAAGGAACATTTAAAATAAAGACTTAATCTAGGGACCAGAAAGCTCCCCGATAAGTGACTCTTTAGCTCAAGGACGCCAGACAATAAAGAAGGGGAAGAGTATTCTAGAAAGAGGGAGCAGAATTTTTTTTCTATTTTCATTCAGCCATATTTTCTAGTTTTGTATAGAGAATAACATTTATAAAGCCAGTAAACATATAAAGTGGAACAAGTGTTACAAATAAAATTTTCTAGCTACTATAAGGGCCTATGATAAACAAAACAAGGAAAGGGTAGGCAATCAGGAAAGGCTCCCCCAAAAGTGCCATTTAATGGATTGTTATATAAATATAAAATGAATAAATAGAGCTTTATGAATAAATTAGAAGATCTTTTCATATCTAAAATGAGATTTCCATTTTCAGAGTTGCTATGAAAATTAAAGAATAGTTAAATTAAGCTGCTTTAAATCTAGTTTCAAACAAGGCAATAAATAATCACATAAAAAAACAAGTAAGGCTCCTAGTACAATGCCTACTACACATTAGGAATTCAGTAACTTGTTGTTGTGGTTATTATTATTTTAAGTAGATAAGTAAAAATATACTTTTCTTTGGTAAAATGCCATAATACCTATCTTATGGGATTCTTTTGAGAATTAAATTAAATTAGAAAATGTGTATAAAGCATATATATTACTGTTTAGAATTTCATAGGTATCAAAATTATCATGTTTCACAGATAAACATATATAAATGGCTGTTAGGTAGGTATATAGATAGTCACAGATGCTGTTAGCATAAAGAAATTAAATATGATGGAGAAATGAGTCGACATGTACTTGGGAAGGCACGGTGTCTCTGGCAAAGTTTCCAGAAGAAACCAGGATCCATAGAAAGGAGAAGAAATAGAATGAATAAGGAAAGAGGATCTATAGTGCTCACAGCAAGGACTCCCCAGGGGACAGGGACACTGCCACTCAAACAGAGCCTCAGAACTTCTTACCACTCAAAAACTGAAAATCAAGAGATTTCATAATTCTGTAATGAAGTCAGGGAAGTAATAGAAATAAAGTAAATTTCAGTTACCTATCATTTTACTCCTGGACTGAGAGAGATCTCAAATTCATAAAGAAGAGCAAAACTGCCCATTTTATACAGCAACTGCAAACGCTGATAGCATCTCCCATCACGGTTTATGAAAGCAACTCTGGGTGTCTTGTATTAGACATTTTACACTGGAAAAATGAGGCAACATATCTATACCTTCTTAGGTTAGCCATTAATAGCAAGAGGAATAGAACTCAAAATACAGCTCAAAAATTATGACTTTGAAGGCTGACAGTTGAAGTATGAGACATCAGACCTACTGAACGCTGGCAGAAGACCTCAGACCTCCCAAAAGGCAAGAAACTCCCCACGTACTTAGGTAGGGCAAAAGAAAAAAGAATAAACAGAGAAAAGGATAGGGACGGGACCTGCACCAGTGGGAGGGAGCTGTGAAGGTGGAAGGTTTCCACACACTAGGAAGCCCTTTCGCGGGTGGAGACTGCGGGTGGTGGAGGGGGAAAGTTTCGGAGCCGCGGAGGAGAGCACAGCAACAGGGATGCGGAGGGCAAAGCGGAGAGATTCCCGCACACAGGGTCAGGGCCGATCGGCACTCACCAGTCCCAGAGGCTTGTCTGCTCACCCACCAGGGTGGGCGGGCCTGGGAGTTGAGGCTCAGGCTTCAGTCGGAGCGCCGGAAGAGGACTGGGGTTGGCGGCGTGAACACAGCCTGCAGGGGGTTAGTCCGCCACTGCTAGCCAGGAGGGAGTCCGGGGAAAAGTCTGGAGCTGCCGAAGAGGCAAGACACTTTTTTTTCCCTCTTTGTTTTCTGGTGCGTGAGGAGAGGGGATTAAGAGCGCTGCTTAAAGGAGTTCCAGAGACAGCCGCGAGCCACAGCTAAAAGCGCGGACACCAGAGACGGGCATGAGATGCTAAGGCTGCTGCTGTCGCCACCAAGAAGCCTGTGTGCGAGCACAGGTCACTATCCACACCCCCCTTCCGGGGAGCCTCTGCAGCCCGCCACTGCCAGGGTCCCGGGATCCAGGGACAACTTCCCCGGGAGAACGCACGGCACGCCTCAGGCTGGTGCAACGTCACGCCAGCCTCTGCGGCCACAGGCTCACCCCGCACTCCGTAAACCTCCCTTCCCCCGGCCTGAGTGAGCCAGAGCCCCCGAATCAGCGGCTCCTTTAACCCCGTCCTGTCTGAGCAAAGAACAGACGCCCTCCAGCGACCTACACGCAGAGGCGGGGCCAAATCCACAGCTGAGCCCCTGGGAGCTGTGAGAAAAAAGAAGAGAAAGGGAAATCTCTCCCAGCAGCCTCAGAAGCAGGGGATTAAAACTCCACAATCAACTTGATGTACCCTGCATCTGTGGAATACATGAATAGACAACGAATCATCCCGAATTAAGGAGGTGGACTTTGAGAGCAAGATTTATGATTTTTTCCCCTTTTCCTCTTTTTGCGAGTGTGTATGTGTATGCTTCTGTGTGAGATTTTGTCTGTATAGCTTTGTTTCCACCATTTGTCCTAGGGTTCTATCTGTCCGTTTTTGTTTGTTTTCAATTTTTTTCATTTTTTTCTCTTAATAATTATTTTTTTATTTAATAACTTTATTATATTTTATCTTACTTTATTTTATTTTACTCTATTTTATTTTCTTTCTTTTTTTCCTTCCTTCCCTCCTTCCTCCCTCCCTCCCTCCTTTCTTCCTGCCTTCCTTTCTTTCTTTCTTCTACTAATTCTTTCATTCTACTTTTTCTCCCTTTTATTCTGAGCCTTGCGGATGAAAGGATCTTGGTGCTCCAGCCAGGAGTCAGTGCTGTGCCTCTGAGGTGGGAGAGCCGAGTTCAGGACACTGGTCCACAAGAGACCACCCAGCTCCACATATCAAATAGCGAAAATCTCCCAGAGAGCTCCATCTCAACACCAGTACCCAGCTTCACTCAACGACCAGCAAGCTACAATGTTGGACATCCTATGCCAAACAACTAGCAAGACAGGAACACACCCCACCCATTAGCAGAGAGGCTGCCTAAAGTCATAAGTCCACAGACACCCGAAAAAACACCACCAGACGTGGACCTGCCCACCAGAAAGACAAGATGCAGCCTCATCCACCAGAACACAGGCACTACTCCCCTCCACCAGGAAGCCTACACAACCCACTGAACCAACCTTAGCCACTGGGGACAGACGCCAAAAACAACGGGAACTATGAACCTGCAGCCTGCAAAAAGGAGACCCCAAACACAGTAAGATAAGCAAACTGAGAAGACAGAAAAACACACAGCAGATGAAGGAGCAAGATAAAAACCACAAGACCTAACAAATGAAGAGCAAATAGGCAGTCTACCTGAAAAAGAATTCAGAATAATGATAGAAAAGATGATCCAAAATCTTGGAAATAGAATAGACAAAATGTAAGAAACATTTACCATGGACCTAGAAGAACTAAAGATGAAACAAACAACGATGAACAACACAATAAATGAAATGAAAAATACTCTAGATGGGATCAATAGCAGAATAACTGAGGCAGAAGAATGGATAAGTGACCTGGAAGATAAAATAGTGGAAATAACTACTACAGAGCAGAATAAAGAAAAAAGAATGAAAAGAACTGAGGACACTCTCAGAGACCTCTCGGACAACATTAAACGCAACAACATTCGAATTACAGGGGTTCCAGAAGAAGAAGAGAAAAAGAAAGGGACTGAGAAAATATTTGAAGAGATTACAGTTGAAAACTTCCCTAATATGGGAAAGGAAATAGTTAATCAAGTCCAGGAAGCACAGAGAGTCCCATACAGGATAAATCCAAGGAGAAATACACCAAGACACATATTAATCAAACTGTCAAAAATTAAATACAAAGAAAACATATTAAAGGCAGCAAGGGAAAAACAACAAATAACACACAAGGGAATCCCCATAAGGTTAACAGCTGATCTTTCAGCAGAAACTCATCAAGCAAGAAGGGACTGGCAGGACATATTTAAAGTGTTGAAGGAGAAAAACCTGCAACCAAGATTACTCTACCCAGCAAGGATCTCATTCAGATTTGATGGAGAAATTAAAACCTTTACAGACAAGCAAAAGCTGAGAGAGTTCAGCACCATAAAACCAGCTTTACAACAACTGCTAAAGGAACTAGGCAAGAAACACAAGAGAAGGAAAAGACCTACAATAACGAACCCAAAACAATTAAGAAAATGGGAATAGGAACATAAATATCGATAATTACCTTAAATGTAAATGGACTAAATGCTCCCACCAAAAGACACAGATTGGCTGAATGGATACAAAAACAAGACCCATATATTTGCTGTCTACAAGAGACCCACTTCAGACCTAGAGACACATACAGACTGAAAGTAAGGGGATGGAAAAAGATATTTCATGCAAATGGAAACCAAAAGAGGGCTGGAGTAGCAATTCTCATATAAGACAAAATAGACTTTAAAATAAAGACTATTAGAAGAGACAAAGAAGGACACTACATAATGATCAAGGGATCGATCCAAGAAGAAGATATAACAATTGCAAATATTTATGCACACAACATAGGAGCACCTCAATACATAAGGCAAATAAACAGCTGTAAAAGGGGAAATCGACAGTAACACATTCATAGTAGGGGACTTTAACACCCCACTTTCACCAATGGACAGAACATCCAAAATGAAAATAAATAAGGAAACACAAGCTTTAAATGATACATTAAACAAGATGGACTTAATATTTATAGGACATTCCATCCAAAAACAACAGAATACAGAATTTTTCTCAAGTGCTCATGGAACATTCTCCAGGATAGATCATACCTTGGGTCACAAATCAAGCCTTGGTAAATTTAAGAAAATTGAAATTGTATCAAGTATCTTTTCTGACCACAACGCTATGAGACTAGATATCAATTACAGGAAAAGATCTGTAAGGCTAAACAATACACTACTTAAAAACGAAGTGATCACTGAAGAAATCAAAGAGGAAATTAAAAAATACCTAGAAACAAATGACAATGGAGACACGACGACCCAAAACCTATGGGATACAGCAAAAGCATTTCTAAGAGGGAAGTTTATAGCAATACAATCCTACCTTAAGAAACAGGAAACATCTCGAATAAACAACCTAACCTTGTACCTAAAGCAATTAGAGAGAGAAGAACAAAAAACCCCCAAACTTAGCAAAAGGAAAGAAATCATAAAAATCAGATCAGAAATAAATAAAAAAGAAATGAAGGAAACGATAGCAAAGATCAATAAAACTAAAAGATGGTTCTTTGAGAAGATAAACAAAATTGATAAACCATTATCCAGACTCATCAAGAAAAAAAGGGAGAAGACTCAAATCAATAGAATTAGAAATGAAAAAGGAGAAGTAAAACTGACACTGCAGAAATACAAAAGATCATGAGAGAGTACTACAAGCAACTCTATGCCAATGAAATGGACAACCTGGAAGAAATGGACAAATTCTTAGAAATGCACAACCTGCCAAGACTGAATCAGGAAGAAAAAGAAAATATGAACAGGCCAATCACAAGCACTGAAATTGAAACTGTGATTAAAACTCTTCCAACAAACAAAAGCCCAGGACCAGATCGCTTCATAGGCGAATTCTATCATTCATTTAGAGAAGAGCTAACACCTATCCTTCTCAAAGTCTTCCAAAATATAGCAGAGGCAGGAACACTCCCAAACTCATTCTATGAGGCCACCATCACCCTGATACCAAAACCAGACAAGGATGTCACAAAGAAAGAAAACTGCAGGCCAATATCACTGATGAACATAGATGCAAAAATCCTCAACAAAATACCAGCAAACAGAATCAAACAGCACATTAAACGGATCATACACCATGATCAAGTTAGCTTTATTTCAGGAATGCAAGGATTCTTTAATACACATAAATCAATCAATGTGATATACCATATTAGCCAATTGAATGAGAAAAACCATACGATCATCTCAGTAGATGCAGAGAAAGCATTCGACAAAATTCAACACCCATTTATGATAAAAACCCTGCAGAAAGTAGGCATAGAGGGAACTTTCCACAACATAATAAAGGCCATATATGACAAAACCACAGCCAACATCATCCTCAATGGTGAAAAACTGAAAGCATTTCCACTAAGATCAGGAACAAGACAAGGTTGCCCACTCTCACCACTCTTATTCAACATAGTTTTGGAAGTTTTAGCCACAGCAATCAGAGAAGAAAAGGAAATAAAAGGAATCCAAATCGGAAAAGAAGTAAAGCTGTCACTGTTTGCAGATGACATGATACTATACATAGAGAATCCTAAACATGCTACCAGGAAACTACTAGAGCTAATCAATGAATTTGGTAAAGTAGCAGGATACAAAATTAATGCACAGAAATCTCTGGCATTCCTATACACTAATGATGAAAACTCTGAAAGTGAAATCAAGAAAACACTCCCATTTACCACTGCAACAAAAAGAATAAAATATCTAGGAATAAACCTACCTAAGGAGACAAGAGACCTATATGCAGAAAATTATAAGACACTGATGAAAGAAATTAAAGATGATACAAATAGATGGAGAGATATACCATGTCCTTGGATTGGAAGAATCAACACTGTGAAAATGACTCTACAACCCAAAGCAATCTACAGATTCAATGCAATCCCTATCAAACTACCACTGGCATTTTTCACAGAACTAGAACAAAAAATTTCACAATTTGTATGGAAACACAAAAGACCCTGAATAGCCAAAGCAATCTTGAGAACGAAAACGGAGCTGGAGGAATCAGTCTCCCTGACTTCAGACTATACTACAAAGCTACAGTAATCAAGACAGTATGGTACTGGCACAAAAACAGAAAGATAGATCAATGGAACAGGATAGAAGGCCCAGAGATAAACCCACGCACATATGGTCACCTTATCTTTAATAAAGGAGGCAGGAATGTACAGTGGAGAAAGGACAGCCTCTTCAATAAGTGGTGCTGGGAAAACTGGACAGGTACATGTAAAAGTATGAGATTAGATCACTCCCTAACAGCATACACAAAAATAAACTCAAAATGGATTAAAGACCTAAATGTAAGGCCAGAAACTATCAAACTCTTAGAGAAAAACATAGGCAGAACACTCTATGACATAAATCACAGCAAGATCCTTTTTGACCCACCTCCTAGAGAAATAAAAATACAAACAAAAATAAACTAATGGGACCTCATAAAACTTCAAAGCTTTTGCACAGCAAAGGAAACCATAAACAAGACCAAAAGACAAACCTCAGAATGGGAGAAAATATTTGCAAATGAAGCAACTGACAAAGGATTAATGTCCAAAATTTATAAGCAGCTCATGTAGCTCAATAACAGAAAAACAAACAACCCAATCCAAAAATGGGCAGAAGACCTAAATAGACATTTCTCCAAAGAAGATATACAGACTGCCAACAAACACATGAAAGAACGCTCAACATCATTAATCATTAGAGAAATGCAAATCAAAACTACAATGAGATATCATCTCACACCAGTCAGAATGGCCATCAACAAAAAATCTAGAAAAAATAAATGCTGGAGAGGGTGTGGAGAAAAGGGAACCCTCTTGCACTGCTGGTCGGAATGTGAATTGGTACAGCCACTATAGAGAACAGTATGGAGGTTCCTTAAAAAACTACAAATAGAACTACCATATGACCCAGCAATCCCACTACTGGGCATATACCCTGAGAAAACCATAATTCAAAAAGAGTCATGTACCAAAATGTTCATTGCAGCTCTATTTACAATAGCCAGGACATGGAAACAACCTAAGTGTCCATCATCAGATGAATGGATAAAGAAGATGTGGCACATATATACAATGGAATATTACTCAGCCATAAAAAGAAACGAAATTGAGCTATTTGTAATGAGGTGGATAGACCCAGAGTCTGTCATACAGAGTGAAGTAAGTCAGAAAGAAAAAGACAAATACCGTATGCTAACACATATATATGGAATTTAAGAAAAAAAATGTCATGAAGAACCTAAGGGTAAAGCAGGAATAAAGACGCAGACCTCCTAGAGAACGGACTTGAGGTTATGGGGAGGGGGAAGGGTGAGCTGTGACAGGGCGAGAGAGAGTCATGGGCATATACACACTAACAAACGTAGTAAGGTAGATAGTTAGTGGGAAGCAGCCGCATGGCACAGGGATATTGGCTCGGTGCTTTGTGACAGCCTGGAGGGGTGGGATAGGGAGGGTGGGAGGGAGGGAGACGCAAGAGGGAAGACATATGGGAACATATGTTTATGTATGACTGATTCACTTTGTTATAAAGCAGAAACTAACACACCATTGTAAAGCAATTATACCCCAATAAAGATGTTAAAAAAAAAAAAGAAGATGTGGCACATGTGTACAATGGAATATTACTCAGCCATAAAAAGAAACGAAATTGAGCTATTTGTAATGAGGTGGATAGACCCAGAGTCTGTCATACAGAGTGAAGTAAGTCAGAAAGAGAAAGGCAAATACCATGTGCTAACACATATATATGGAATTTAAGAAAAAAAGTGTCATGAAGAACCTAGGGTTAAGACAGGAATAAAGACACAGACCTAATAGAGAATGGACTTTAGGATATGGGGAGGGGGAAGGGTAAGCTGTGACAAAGCGAGAGAGAGGCATGGACATTTATACACTACCAAACGTAAGGTAGATAGCTAGTGGGAAGCAGCCGCATAGCACAGGGAGATCAGCTTGGTGCTTTGTGACCGCCTGGAGGGGTGGGATAGGGAGGGTGGGAGGGAGGGAGACGCAAGAGGGAAGAGATATGGGAACATATGTATATGTATAACTGATTCACTTTGTTATAAAGCAGAAACTAACACACCATTGTAAAGCAATTATACTCCAATAAAGATGTAAAAAAAAAAAAAAAAAGTTTGAGACATCAAAGAGGAGAACAATGAAAAAATAATTAAGCTACTGGCCTTAAAGTCTTCTTAGTATTTCTTATGAAGATAAAGAGAATAGAGAAAAAACATAAAGAATAGTCTGTAATGCAAGCCCCTTGATAGATTTACTGGTGGGTTGGGGAAAGGGTGAGCCTAGAAAAAAGAAATAAATGGCATTTCTCAATAGAAGAGGTGGTGAGCATCTAAGCTAAATGTTCCTCTAATCATTTCTTTTTGAAAAGGTAGATCAGATGGGTTTACAGAAGTTAGCAATTAATACACTCAAATGCACAAACATCATGGAATAATGAATAAACTTCTGAGTAGGAGTGTCTATTTTTGTTGCAATGTCTTTATGGGAGAATGCCAGAGATAAAGTGAAACGGGTCAGACACCATAAGCCTCTTAAAATGATCACTTAGGGTTTGCTGCACACATATACTGTGGAAATAAAATGCTTCTTGGATTTTATTGGTTCAATCTATCTAGGATCATAAGTATGTAATCAGGTATGTTTCAGGATATTACATTTTAAAATAGCATTCTTATTTTATTTGCCTAATCTCTTATTGCCCTTCAAATCAGTGATTTGTGCCCTTGACTTGGGCAATACATAATCTCATGTTTTCCTCCTGGATTCTGTAAACAGTATAACAAAGGAAACAGTTTGGTACCATCAACTAAATATTAACTGAACATTTCAAAAGTAAAGAGTTTTCTTCAATGCTATACTGATTACCTGACACAATCCTTCCCTGGATGTAGCATATATTCTAAAAGCAAGAGCACATCCAAATTCAAAATAAGTTCTGTTAGAATAGACTGCTAAGGCAATTATCAAGATGATTCAGGATAAATTCCACTTTCACCCAAGCCTGAACATTATGCTCAGATGTAAAGACATTCTTATCCTAAACCAGGTACAATATTGTCCCAGTTCTCCATTTTACCAAAGCACCAGAAACATGGTAAAAAATGAAACAGAAAAGTGAATAAAAGAATATGCATATATTTCATATGATGTAAAAAGGGTTGCTTGAATGTGATTACAGGATCCAGTTAAAGAGAAAAAATTGTCATAAATCCCCAGTGTTTGCTTATATTGCATTTTATGATAATATTACTTACATTTTCATGATACAAAAAATTTCACACATGGAACAAATATTTGGGAGGTGCCTACATTATGCTAGGGCCCGAAATCGTAACATTATATATACCAAAAAAAAAAGTAAAATTCAGTTTTTATCCTTGACAAATGTATCACTGAGAAGTTGCATCCAGCTCCTAATAACAGAGGTGTACCTAAATTGGGTGATTAGCCCAGGGATTGTATGGTGGCTTCTGAAGTCACCAGGTTCTTGGGCTTCTTGGATCTTTTCCCATCACTATCTTTTTCCCTCAGAGTCACAATCTGGCTGCTAAAGCTCCAGCAATAAGACACTGGCAAAAAGACCACCCCCCTCCCCATTTAAGGAACTTTCCTCTCTGCCCCCTACAACAACTACAGCTTACATCTCATTGGAGAGAACTTAGAAACATGGTCACACGCAGCTTCAAGGAAACCTAAGAATCTTTTTATTAAGAAGAGGAGGAAAGATATTGAGTAGGCAATGAAAAGTCTCTTTCATAATTAACAAAAACATAATTAATAATACAACGTGAGAAATATGTTAGTACTAGCTTTTTAGTATAAATTTTATGAGTGGTTGAATGAGTATAAAGACCCTAGGTAGAATAATTAACATATGTCTGAAGTAATCAAGGAGCCAGTTACATCTGGGGTATGTGAAGAAAATTAGTGTGGGTGAAGAGTAGAACGCTTGGGGAAAGTGATAGGTGAGGCTAAGGCTGGGCATCCTGTTACTGACAGTATAGCACAGAGGTTAAAGCTCAACTCTGGTGTCAAATTGCCTGGATGACCTTCAGAAAGTTAGTTAACCACTTTTTGTCTCATGTATGAAATGAGAATAATAACTGTATCTACCTTATATGAGTATTAAAAGAGATAAAAGTGGAGAAACCCTCAGAAAACATACTAAAATACAGTAATTGTTCAATAAATAGGATCTATTGCTAGTAGAGTGTGAATGGTCTCGCATGTCTTTGCATAAGGAATGACAATCGCACTAACTAGGGATTTTGACCCACCAAGAGACCTGGCATAGGAAGAAAATTTTGTCTGGTATAGTAAGATTTTAACTGTTGTCAAGGAGGTTAAGAGGACATTTCAACTGACATGAGATTCTGAAGTAAGTCAAGGAGATGGGCTATATTTTAGACTCTTGATAATATTGCCTAATTGCTTGTTAGAATACTAGCAATTTCGACTACCACCAAGATATGAGATATACCTCACAGAAAGTTAACAAATGTGTTCATCTTTTCCTTTAAATTTTTACCAATTTATTAAGTGAAATGGCGTGTTTTATTATTTCTTTAATGTGAAATTCTTTTTTAAGGTTGAATATTTTTCATAAGAATATTAGCATTGTATTTCCTATGTATTTATTTATATCCTTTTCTACCTATATATTAAAAGCAATGGCCCTTCTACTGTTTCTGTAACTTCTTTATATATAAATGTTTTTAACCATTTACATACCCTATTAGTTTACAAGATTTTAAAGGGAAGGGTCAAAGGAAGACCTCTCCTGCTTTAATTGATATACCAAAAAAGAGACAGAAGACTGCAGACATCCCAAGGGGTATGGTTTTGTGGAAAAAGTCATCTAAACCCTCCTCCCAAAAATCAATGATATTTTTAGTAAATTCTACCGAGTTCAAAAATATTTTGAAGAGTATATTTCCTATGGAGAGTATATGAACAATCACTGAGTCCTCCTCTGAAGTCAGTGAGGAGTAAAATCAGAATTTTCTCAAGGGGAAAACCAACCATAGGTTACCCTTATTAAGGTTATTCTCGTGTATTTCATATAATTGATGTCATTATGAATTGAAATATTTTTCCATTATGGTTTCTAAGTGGTTGTTTCTGGCATGTAGGAAGGCAGTTTTATATAATTTTAATGGATTCTTAGAAATCCTGAGTTTTTCAGTTGATTGTCTTGAGTACTAATGATTTTAGTGATTATAATTTTTGATTATACTATCAATCAATTTTGATTATACAAACAATCAATATTGTTTAGAATATTGGAATACTGTTTAGATATATAAAGATCAAGGAAAGAATAGTATTTTACCAAGATATTCATAAATTATTATACCAGACATTTAATTCTGTTATTCTCCTTGAAATAATAATGTCATGTCAACTTAGAGTTAAAACGAGGCTTTGGAGAGCTGTAGTTATTACTCTGGTCACATATCTTCATAACATTTACTCACAAATTTTATTAAATATGTTAACTATATAAAATATATGCAGATTATGTAATTTTAAAAAACTCCTGCAAACAAAAGTCCAGGACCAGGTGGCTTCACTGAGGAATTCTACCAATCATACAAAGAAGAACTATACTGATCCTTCTCAAACTATTCCAAAACTTGAAGAGGAGGGAACACAACCACTGTCATTCTATGAAGCCACCATCAACCTGATACCAAAACCAGACAAAGACACTACCAAAAAATAAAATTACAGGCTAATATCTTTGATGAATATAGATGCAAAAATCCTCAACAAAATATTAGCAAACTGAATTCAACAACACACAAAAAGAAACATACACCATGATCAGACTGGATTCACCCCAAGATAATAAGGATGTTTCAACATACACAAATCAATCAACGTGATACACCACATCAACAAAAGAAAAGACAAAAACCTCATAATCATCTCAATAGATGCAGAAAAGGCATTTGATAAAATCCAACATTCATTCATGATTAAAATTCATACCAAAGTGGGTACAGAGGGAACATATCTCAGCATAATAAAAGCTATTTATGACAAACCCATAGCCAACATAATACTCAATGGTGAAAAGCTAAAAGCCTTCCCGCTAAATTCTAGAACAAGACAAGGATGCCCACTTTCAACACTTCTATTCAAAATGTATTGGAAGTCCTAGCCACAGCAATCAGACAAGGAAAAGAAATGAAAGGTATCCAAATTGGGAGGGAAGTGGTAAAATTGTTATTATATGCAGATGGCACAATACTATATATAGAAAACCCTAAAGACTCCACACAATAACCACTAGAACTGATAAATGAATTCAGCAATTTAGCAGGATATGAAAAAACATACAGAAATATGTTGCATTTCTTTACACTAACAATGAACTATCAGAAAGGGAAAGTAAAAAAAAAAAAAAAAAAAAAAAAATATATATATATATATATATATATATATATATATCTCCCCTTCAAAATCACATCTAAAATAAAGTAAGGGCTTCCCTGGTGGCGCAGTGGTTGAGAGTCCGCCTGCCGATGCAGGGGACACGGGTTCGTGCCCCGGTCTGGGAAGATCCCACATGCCGCAGAGCGGCTGGGCTCGTGAGCCATGGCTACTGAGCCTGCGCGTCCGGAGCCTGTGCTCCGCAACGGGAGAGGCCACAACAGTGAGAGGCCCGCGTACGGCAAAAAAAAAAATAAATAAATAAAATAAAATAAAATAAAATAAAGTAAAATACTTAGGAATAAACTTGACCAAGGAAGTGAAAGACTTATATGCTAAGAACTATAAAACATTGATAATGGAAGTTAAAGATAATTCAAAGAAATGGAAAGATATCCCATGCCCTTGGATTTGAAGAATTAATACTGTTAAAATGGCCATACTACCCAAAGCAATTTACAGATTTAATGCAATCCCTATCAAATTACCCATGACATTTTTCACAGAACTAGAACAAATAATCCTAAAATTTATATGGAACCACAAAAGACCAAGAATTGCCAAAGCAATCCTGAGGAAAAAGAACAAAGCAGGGGAGGCATAACCCTTCCAGGCTTCAGACAATACTACAAAGCTACAGTAATCAAAACAGTGTGGTATTGGCACAAAAACAGACATATGGATCAATGGAACAGAATAGAGAGCCCAGAAATAAACCCACACACCTACGGTCAATTAATCTTCGATAAAGGAAGTCAGAATATACAATGGAGAAAAAGTCTCTTCAGCAGGTGGTGTTGGAAAAGCTGGACAGCTGCATGTAAATCAATGAAGTTAGAACACTCTCTCTCTCACACCATACACAAAATTAAACTCAAAATGACCTAAAGACTTAAAGGTAAGACATGACACCATAAAACTCCTAGAAGAGAACATAGTCAAAACATTCTCTGACATAAATCATAGCAATATTTTCTTAGGTCACTCTCCCAAGGCAATAGAAATAAAGAAAAGATAAACAAATAGGACCTAATCAAACTTATATGTTTTTGCACAGCAAAGGAAACCATAGACAAAATGAAAAGACAACATATGGACTGGGAGAAAATGTTTGCAAATGATGCAACCAACAAGGGTTTAATTTCCAAAATATACAAACAGCTCATATAACTCAGTAACAAAAAAACAAACAACTGAATCAAAAATGGACAGAAGACCTAAATAGACATTTCTCCAAATAAGACATACAGATGGCCAACAGGCACATGAAAAATGCTCAACATCACGAATTATTAAAGAAATGCAAGTCAAAACTACAATGAAGTATCACCTCACACCAGTCAGAATGGCCATCACCAAAAAGTCTACACATAATAAATGCTGGAGAGGGTGAGGAGAAAAGGGAACTGTTGGTGGGAATGTAAATTGGTGCAGCCACTATGGAAAACAATACGGAGGTTCCTTAAAAAACTGAAAATAGAGTTACCATATGATTCAGCAATCCCACTCCTGGGCCTATAGCCAGTGAAAACTATAATTCAAAAAGATACATGCTCCCTAATGTTCACAGCAGCACTATTTACAATAGCCAAAATATGGAAGCAATCTAAATGTCCACTGACAGATGAATGGATAAAAAACATGTGGTAGATATACACAACAGAATATTATTCAGCCATAAAAAAGAATGAAATAGTACCATTTGCAGCAACATAGATGGACCTAGAGATTATCATACTAAGTGAAGTAAGTTGATCAAAGACAAATATCATATGATATCACTTACATGTAGAATCTAAAAAAATGGTACCAATGAACTTATTTACAAAACGGAGACAGACTCACAGACAAAGAAACTATGGCTACCAAAGGGGAAACAGGGGAGGGATCAATCAGGAGTTTGGGATTAGCAGATACAAACTACTATATATAAAATAGATAAACAACAAGGACCTACTGTTATGCACAGGAAAATATATTCAATATCTTGAAGTAAACTATAATGGAAAAGAATATGAAAAAGAATATACATAGATACGTATATACAACTGAATCACTTTGCCATACACTTGAAACTAACACAACATTGTAAATCAACTATAGTTCAATTTTTTAAAAAGAGTAAAATGTATGCAGATTTAAAAAGTTGTTTGGTGAGGCTAAGATACCAAACTCAGGAATTAAAGGAAAAACAACTTTCCCTACTCACAACACTTCTGATGTCAAATGTGTAAGGGTTTTTTTCCCTTATATTAAACAATTCTGATACTAACTGCACAGAGTTAGCATAGGCTCAGTTTACAAGACTTTCCCCCACTTCAGATGATAAACACAATCCCAGGTTATCACATGTACTTCTGACTGACCAGCTCTAAACTTGGAGATCTCCTGAGCTCCTCCTTGGGTTTGATAATTTGATAGAATGGCTCAGAGAACTCAGGAAAGCACTTGACTTACTATTACTCACTTATTATAAAGAATATAACACAGGGAGAGTCAAATGGAAGAGATGCATAGGGCAAGGTGTATGGGAAGGGAATGGAGTTTCCATACCTTCTCTGGGCACAGAACCTTCTGGCATCTCTATATGTTCACAAACTCAGAGCTCTCTGAACCTCTTCAGTTATGGTTTTTATGGCATCTTCATTACATAGGCATAATTAATTAAATCTCTGGATACTAGTAATTAACCCAACCTCCAGCCCCTCTCTCTTCTCTGGAGGTGGGGCTGGGGGTTGAAAGTTTCAACCCTCTAATCACATGGTTTGTTCCCCCCTGGCAACCAGCATCATCCTTAGAGGTGTTCCAAAAGTTACCTCATTAACATACACACAGGTGCAGTTGAAAGGGGCTTGATATGAATAACAGAAGCAGCTCCTTTCAGTTTTAGGCTCCAAAGGCAGTTTCAGGAGCCAGGGACAAAAACTAAATATTATAAGGAAAGATGCTCCTATTGCTCTTATCACTTAGGAAATTACAAAGATTTTAAGAGCTCTGGCTGAGAGCCCAGGATCAAGACCAAATATATATTTCTTAACATATCACAATATTACAGGAATGAAATGTAAAGATAAGTTGAGCCTTAAGCAATATGCATTGTTCTGACCCAACAGAATTCCCACCCCTAGAAAGAGGGAAATAAAAACAGGAAAAGAGCAAAATTTATCAGAAATATGATTTGGCCAAAAAGAATAAGAATATGTAGACATTGACACGTTGTGATTAAAAATACTTAAATTATTTGAAAGAACTGTCTCTATTCATTATTTTGTTTGTTTTAAAGGACTTTTCTTAATAAGGAAAAAAGACAGAAAACTAAGCAATATGTGCAATTCTAAGCATGTGTTTATATGTTAACAGAGGTTATCTCTAGATTAGAGATTCACAGGTAATGGGCTTTCTTTTCTTTTGTTCATTTAACTTTTTCAAACTTTTGACAATAAATATCTACAGCTTTTGACATCAGAAAAATAAACTGAAAGTGTTAAAAAGCAAAATTCAACTGAGTAAATTTGAAGACTGTATTAGTTTTATTGGGCAAGAGATTCATGAATTGGGCAGCATCCTATCCAGCAACTACGAGGGTGCTCTGAGGGGTTATACAGACGGAAGGTTCTTAGAGGAAGAAGGGTAGGGCAAGGGAGCGCTTAGCAAAACAGGACATCCTTTAGGGCGGAAGGAAATGCAACAGTTTTATTAAACAGATTGCTGCTTCTTCCTCTAGGGGATTGAGAGGACCCACATGACAGATTACTTTTCTGGTACTTGATCAGAAAATTCCAGACCATTCCACTGTGATTACATTTCTGGGAGAGGTTAAAACTGCAGTTAGGTCAGGTATTAAATCTGGGTTTGGTATCGTGGGCTTTTAGCACAAGTGACACTATTTTCTTTTTAACAAAAGGAAACCAACCATGATGCCCCATTTCACTTTCTATAAATCCATATTACAGAAAGAATTTTGGATAGATTTAATGTATGTTAGACCATCTAGGTGAGAATTTCTTATCAGAGAAGCGCCACACATTTTGATAAAACATGAACATCATTATTACAATTGCATAAATACTTTTAAATGAGTCAAAAAGGCCATCATCAAAAAATCTAGAAACAATAAATGCTGGAGAGGGTGTGGAGAAAAGGGAACCCTCTTGAATTGTTGGTGGGAATGTAAATTGATACAGCCACGGTGGAGAACAGTATGGAGGTTCCTTAAAAAACTACAAATAGAACTACCATATGACCCAGCAATCCCACTACTGGGCATATACCCTGAGAAAACCATAATTCAAAAAGAGTCATGTACCAAAATGTTCATTGCAGCTCTATTTACAATAGCCAGGACATGGAAGCAACCTAAGTGTCCATCATCAGATGAATGGATAAAGAAGATGTGGCACATATATACAATGGAATATTACTCAGCCATAAAAAGAAACGAAATTGAGCTATTTGTAATGAGGTGGATAGACCCAGAGTCTGTCATACAGAGCAAAGTAAGTCAGAAAGAGAAAGGCAAATACCGTATGCTAACACATATATATGGAATTTAAGAAAAAAAAATGTCATGAAGAACCTAGGGGTAAGACAGGAATAAAGACACAGACCTACTAGAGAATGGACTTGAGGATATGGGGAGGGTGAAGGGTAGGCTGTGACAAAGCGAGAGAGAGGCACGGACATATATACACTACCAAACATAAGGTAGATAGCTAGTGGGAAGCAGCCGCATAGCACAGGGAGATCAGCTTGGTGCTTTGTGACCGCCTGGAGGGGTGGGATAGGGAGGATGGGAGGGAGGGAGACGCAAGAGGGAAGAGATATGGGAACATATGTATAACTGATTCACTTTGTTATAAAGCAGAAACTAACACACCATTGTAAAGCAATTATACTCCAACAAAAAAATAAAAAATTTTTAAAAATTAAAAAAATAAATAAATGAGTCAAAAAACTTGAGAAAATGGGATTCCTCATGAGAAAATCTTCGTGTTCTTTATTGCCCTGGCTCAGACAAAATGTTCACCAGAGTTGCTTTTCTTGCAGTTTTCTGGACAATTTGTTGACAGTTCAAGATGGGACCAAGAAGAATGGAGTTAAATGAAGAGAATAACAGACATTATGTGTGTGTGTGTCTGTGTGTCTGTGTGTTCAGGTGTGGGTCATCTTTTGCTTCATTTCAAATCTGTTTCTTATCTAAATTAAATTCCTTCTTGGGATTTTATTTAAGAATATCTCCAATATTCTGGCTCTGTGCCTGTATTTTTGTATACAGCTTAAAGATTTGTTTGAGTGTCTCCATTTTCCTAGCAGGAAAGTGGTACATGACTTCAAAGTAAATAGAAAACTTTACTTATTGATACTCAGTTATCCAAGTATTTTTTTAAAATAACTTTTCTCTCTTTATCCATCATTTCATGAACCTGAGATACAACTTCTAGAACATTCTCATTCTAGTCTCTTTGTTTTAAAATACAGAATTTCAAATTATATGGGTTAATCAAACAAAAGACGAAAAATCAAATAAAGGAGGAAACCTCATTAATTCCATTACTACTTTGTTTATCTGCCCCTAACTTTGGTAACATCCTGGATTCAGACATAGAAAGTCAATGCCTTCTGGCATCTATTTTAGAAGGTTGGTTTGCTTGTGCAGGGGATATTTGTATGTGCAATTGTGGTGGTAAGTTATTTTCATATACAGTCACTGCATTGAACTGAAAGGGACTGAGCATTGAACTCAAATTTTGTGGAAAACAAGACCGTAGTGTAATTTGAAAATAAACATTAGGAGATTGGTTCAAGATGGCGGAGTAGAAGGATGTGTGCTCGCTCCCTCTTACAAGACCACTAGAATCAAAACTGCTGAACAGTCATTGGCAGGAAGACACTGGAACTCACCAAAAAAAGATACCCCACATCCAAAGACAAAGGAGAAGCTGCAATGAGATGGTAGGAGGGGTGCAATCACAATAAAATCAAATACCATAATCGCTGTGTGGGTGACTCACAAACTGAAGAACAATTATACCACAGAACTCCACTCACTGGAGTGAAGGCTCTGAGCCCCATGTCAGGCTTCCCAACCTGGGGGTCCAGCAATGAGAGGAGGACTTCCCAGAAAAATCAGACTTTGAAGGCTAGTGGGATTTGATTGCAGGACTTCAACAGGATTGGGGGAAATAGAGACTCCACTCTTGGAGGGCACACACAAAATAGTGTGCACATCAGGACCCAGGGGGAAGGAGCAGTGACCCCATAGGAGACTGAACCCGACCTACCTGCTAGTGTTGGAGGGTCTCCTGCAGAGGCAGGGTGTGGCTGTGGCTCACTGTGGAGACAGAGACACTGGCTGCAAAAGTTCTGGGAAGTACTCCTTGGCATGAGCCCTCCCAGAGTCCATCCACTATTAGCCCCACAAAAGAGCCTGTAGCTTCCAGTGCTGGGTCACCTCAGGCTAAACCACCAACAGGGAGGGAATTCAGCGCCACCCATTAGCAGGCAAGCAAATTGAACTTTTACTGAGCTCTGCCCACCACAGCAAAACCCAGCTCTATCCACCACCAGTCCCTCCCACCAGAAAGCTTGCACAAGCCCCTTAGATAGCCTCATCCACCAGAGGGCAGACAGCAGAAGCAAGAAGTACAATCCTGCAGGCTTCAGAATGAAAACCACAATCATAGAAAGTCAGACAAAATAAAAAGAAAGAGGATTATGTCCCAGACAAAGGAACAGGGTAAAACCCCAGAAAAACAATTAAATGAAGTGGAGACAGGCAACCTTTCAGAAAAAGAATTCACAATAATGATAGTGAAAATGATCCAGGACCTCAGAAAAAGAAGGGAAGCAAAGATCGACAAGATGCAAGAAATGTTTAACAAAGACCTAGAAGAATTAAAGAACAAACAGAGATGAACAATACAATAACTGAAATGAAAAATACACCAGAAGGAATCAAGAGCAGAATAACTGAGGCAGAAGAATGGATAAGTGATTTGGAAGACAGAATGGTGGAATGCACTGCCATGAAACAGAATAAAGAAAAAAAGAATGAAAAGAAATGAAGACAGTCTAAGAGACCTCTGGGACAATATTAAACGCACCAACATTTGCATTATAGGGGTCCCAGAAGGGGAAGAGAGAGAGAAAGAACCCGAGAAAATATTTGAAGAGATTATAGCTGAAAACTTCCCTAACATGGGAAAGGAAATAGCCACCCAAGTCCAGGAAGCTCAGAGAGTCGCACATAGGGTTAACCTAACGAGAAACACAATGATACACATAGTAATCAAATTGACAAAAATTAAAGACAAAGAAAAATTAAAAGCAACAAGGGAAAAACAACAAAAAATATACAAGGGAACTCCCATAAGGTTAACAGCTGATTTCTCAGCAGAAACTCTACAAGCCAGAAGGGAGTCACATGATATATTTAAAGTGATGAAAGGGAAGAAGCTACAACCCAGATTACTCTACCCAGCAAGGATTTCATTCAGATTTGACGGAGAAATGAAAAGTTTTACAGACAAGCAAAAGCTAAGAGGATTCAGCACCACCAAACCAGCCCTCCAACAAAGGCTAAAGGAACTTCTCTAAGTGGGAAACACAAGAGAAAAAAGGACCCACAAAAACAAACCCAAAACAATTAAGAAAATGGTAATAAGAACATACATATTGATAATTACCTTAAATGTGAATGGATTAAATGCTCCAACCAAAAGACACAAACTCACTGGATGGATACAAAAACAAGATCCATAAATATGCTGTCTACAAGAGACCCACTTCAGACCTAGGGACACATACAGACTGAAAGTGAGGGGATGGAAAGAGATATTCCATGCAAATGGAAATCAAAAGAAATCTGGAGTAGCAATACTCATATGAGATAAAATAGACGTTAAAATAAAGAATGCTACAAGAGACAAGGAAGGACACTACATAATGATCAAGGGATCAACCCAAGAAGAAGATATAACAATTATAAATATATATGCACCCAACACAGGATCACCTCAATACATAAGGCAAATTCTTAAGAGCTAAAAAAGAGGAAATCAACAGTAACAAAAGTTGTGGGGGACTTTAATACCACACTTACACCAGTGGACAGATCAACCAGAGAGAAAATTAATAAGGACACAAAAGCTTTAAATGACAAAATAGACCAGATATATTTATTTAATATTTTTAGGACATTCCATCTGAAAACAGCAGATTACATTTTCTTCTCAAGTGCACACAGAACATTCTCCAGGATAGATCACATCTTGGGTCACAAATCAAGCCTTGGTAAAAATTAAGAAATTTGAAATCGTATCAAGCATCTTTTCCGACCACAATGCTATGAGATTAGAAATAAATTACAGGGAAAAAAACATAGAAAACACAAACAAATGGAGGCTAAACAATACATTACTAAATAACCAAGAGATCACTGAAGAAATCAAAGAGGAAATCAAAAAATACCTAGAGAAAAATGACTATGAAAACACGATGATCCAAAACCTATGGGATGCAGCAAAAGCAGTTCTAAGATGGAAGTTTATAGCAATAGAATCCTACCTCAAAAAACAAGAAAAATCTCAAATAAACAATCTAACCTTACACCTAAAGGAACTAGAAAAAGAAGAACAAACAAAACCCAAAGTTAGTAGAAGGAAAGAAATCATAAAGATCAGAGCAGATATAAATGAAATAGAAACCACAAAAAAAAAATAGTAAAGATCAATAAAACTAAAAGCTGGTTCTTTGAGAAGAAAAACAAAATTGATAAACCTTTAGCCAGACTCATCAAGAAAAAGAGTGAGAGAACTCAAATCAATAAAATTAGAAATGAAAAAGGAGAAGTTACAACAGACAATGCAGAAATACAAAGCATCCTAAGAGACCACTACAAGCAACTCTATGCCAATAAAATGGACAACCTGGAAGAAATGGACAAATCCTTAGAAAGGCACAGTCTCCCAAGACTGAACCAGGAAGAAATAGAAAATATGAACAGACAAATCACAAGTAATGTAATTGAAACTGTGATTTAAAATCTTCCAGAAAACAAAAGTTCAGGACCAGACAGCTTCACAGGTAAATTCTATCAATCATTTAGAGAAGAGCTAACACCCATCCTTCTCAAACTCTTCCAAAAAACTGCAGAGGAAGGAACATTCCCAAACTCATTCTATGAGGCCAACATCACACTGATACCAAAACCAGACAAAGATACTACAAAAAAAGAAAATTTTCTTATGATGAATTTTTATGCTGATGAATATAGATGCAAAAATCCTCAACAAAATACTAGAAAACAGAATCTAACAACACATTGAAAGGGTCATACACCATGATCAAGTGGGATTTATCCCAGGGATGCAAGGATTCTTCAGTATATGCAAATCAATCAATGTGATACACCACATTAACAAATTGAAGAATAAAAACCAAAATGCAATCTCAATAGATGCAGAAAAAGCTTTTGAAAAAATTCAACACCCATTTATGATAAAAACTCTCCAGAACGTGGGTATAGAAGGAACCTACCTCAACATAATAAAGGCCATATTTGACAAACCCACAGCAAACATCATTCTCAATGGTGAAAAACTGAAGCATTTCCTCTAAGATCAGGAACAAGACAAGCACGTCCACTCTCACCACTATTATTCAAAATAGTTTTGGAAGTCATAGCTGCAGCAATCAAAGAAGAAATAGAAATAAAAGGAATACAAATTAGAAAAGAAGTAAAACTGTCACTGTTTGCAGATGACATGATACTATACATAGATAATCCTAAAGCTGCCACCAGAAAACTATTAGAGTAATCAATGAATTTTCTAAAGTTGCAGGATACAAAATTAATGCACAGAAATCTCTTGCATTCCTATACACTAACAACAAAAGATCAGAAAGAAATTAAGGAAACAATCCCATTCACCTTTGCAACAAAAAGAATAAAATACCTAGGAATAAATCTACATAAGGAGGTAAAAGACCTGTACTCGGAAAACAATAAGACACTGATTAAAGAAATCAAAGATGACACAAACAGATGAAGAGATATACAATGTTCCTGGATTGGAAGAATGAATACTGTGAAAATGACTATACTACCCAAAGCAATCTACAGATTCAATGCAATCCCTATCAAATTACCAATGGCATTTTTTACAGAACTAGAACAAAAAAATCTTTAAATTTGTATGGAAACACAAAAGACCCTGAATAGCCAAAGCAATATTGAGAAAGAAAAATGGAGCTGGAGGAATCAGGCTCCCTGACTTCTGACTATACTACAAAGCTACAGTAATCAAGACTGTATGTACTTGCACAAAAACAAATATATAGATCAATGGAACTAGATAGAAACCCCAGAGGTAAACCCCCCTCACCTATGGTCAACTAATCTATGACAAAGGAGTAAAACACATACAATGGAGGAAAGACAGTCTCTTCAATAAGGGGTGCTGGGAAAACTGGACAGCTACATGTAAAAGAATGAAATTAGAACACTCCTTAACACCATACACAAACATAAACTCAAAATAGATTAAAGACTTAAATGTAAGACCAGACACTATAAAACTCTTAGAGGAAAACATAGGAAGAAGACTCTTTGACATAAATCACAGCAAGATCTTTTTTGACCCACCTCCTAGAGTAATGGAAATAAAAACAAAAATAAACAAATGTTACCTAATGAAACGTAAAAGCTTTTGTACAGAAAAGGAAACTATAAACAAGATGAAAAGACAGCCCTCAGAATGGGAGAAAATATTTGCAAATGAATCAGCCGACAAAGGATTAATTTCCAAAATATATAAACAGCTCATGCAGCTCAATATTAAAAGAAGAAACAACCCTATCAAAAAATGGGCAGAAGACCTAAATAGACATTTCTCCAAAGAAGACATACAGATGGCCAAGAAACACATGAAAAGCTGCTCAACATCTCTAACTATTAGAGAAATGCAAATCAAAACTACAGTGAGGTATCACCTCACACTGGTTAGAATGGGCATCATCAGAAAATCTACAAACAACAAATGCTGGAGAGGGTATGGAGAAAAGGGAACCCTCTTGCACTGTTGGTGGGAATGTAAATTGATACAGCCACTATGGAGAACACTATGGCGGTTCCTTAAAAAACTAAAAATAGAATTACCATATGACCCAGCAATCCCACTGCTGGGCATATACCCAGAGAAAACCATAATTCAAATAGACACCTGCACCCCATTGTTCATTGCAGCACTATTTACAATAGCCAGGTCATGGAAGCAACCTAAATGCCCATTGACAGATGAATGGATAAAGAATATGTGGTACATAAATACGAGGAATATTTCTCAGCCATAAAAAGGAACGAAATTGGGTCATTTTTAGAGACATGGATGGATTTAGAGACTGTCATACAGAGTGAAGTGAGTCAGAAAGAGAAAAATAAATATCGTATAGTAACACATATAGTGGAATCCAGAAAAATGGTACAGATGAACTGGTTCGCAAGGCAAAAACAGAGACACAGATGCCAAGAACAAACGTATGGACACCAAGGGGGGAAAGAGGGGGCGTGGGGAGTTGGTGGTGGTGGTGGGATGAATTGGGAGATTGGGATTGACATATATACACTAATATGTATAAAATAGATAACTAATAAGAACATGCTGTATAAAAAAAATTAAAATTAAGAAAAAGAAACATTAGCCTTACACGTGTTAAATTAATTAAACAAGGCAGTCATTAGACTGCGGTGGTTCTAATACCTTAGCAGTCTGCTTAAGCAAACCAAAACCTAAGCCTAAATTCCTCACGGTTAAAAAATCAAAACCTAAGGGTAACCAATCACAAAAGCCAACTCAGCTTTTTCATATAAGGCAAATGATTAAGTCACAGCCATCAAATAATTTCCACACTTTGCTTCCACCTTTTCCAGCAGCGGCACACTCCTAAACACTTGAGTTTGGTGCTGGCACTTGGAATCAATTTTTGCTTAAACTCTTAATTTTTAAAATATGCCTCAGTTCATCATTTAACACAGGTGAAAGTCAACTTTAAACATTCATATTGACTACAACATGAATTAATATGGAATTTTTTGGAAGGATGAACACAATCAAATCTTTATTTTTATAACTGTATAAATGTGATTCAAATGTGTCCACCAATAGTTTTTCAAAAATAAACCACTATAAATAAGCAAACTATATCTGCTCATTGATATGGAGATGGATACCCTAGGTCTCTCATTGGGCTTAATTAAGGGCCACTCACATTTTTAGTATAAAGTGTAGCATGATGTTAAGCCGTTTCATCTTTCACACATACATGTTGTACTTCTGGCTGACAATGCCAAAAAAAGTGAAATGCATCACCAATTTGCATGTCATCTTATCTTAGGGTCATACTAATTTGTGTATCAGTCCAAATTTAGTATATGTGTTGCCAAAGCAAGCTCAATATTGGCACTTTTAATAAAAGTGAACTTTGAAATACTTTAAAATAATGCTACTTTATTATTTTGAGTGACTCAGTGGTTAAAGTTTCCTTTCTCCAGAGCACATTTTGCATATTTCCTCTCTTTTCTCCACATAAACACTCAATTATCTGGAACACTTTGAGTAAATTGCTGGGGAGTCGGTTTTTGCCCCTCCACCCGATAAGCACTGCATATCAAAGGTCTGGAGCTGAAATTTCTGAACCACAGATATGAAATGGCCATATTGACAATTATTCAATCCTTAGAGAGACAAAGACCCAGTGTTCTATCCTTATTGGGCAAAATTACTGTCCATGTTCAGCTGATGGGAATTCATTTGTCCCAAAGCCAAAAGGTCTCTGAACTCATTCAGGACATAAAAACAAATTATAATAGTTTTAAGGCAGTGGAATTTCGAGTTAGGATAAAGTAATGTTTTGAGTTTTTCTGCATCTTAGAATGTACACATCCTGGTTTAAGATTCAGACCAATAATTATGGTTGACCAGTAGGCTTTTTAGCTGACAAATGACTGGCTGACTTGGAAATCTGTTCTGAAAGCCTCCAGAGAGCAACATGCTCATATCCCTGAGCTTCCAGCTCCTGGATTTTTCACATAGTTTTTACAAAAGGTGTATCAAAGCTTTGTGTAATGAAATCTTTCAGAGCAGCCAAAAAAATATAACTTCCCCACCTGGATTCAGTTGTGAGTTAGAGCACATTTAATTTCAAGTCAATAGATTCCCTGCACATCAGCCCTTAAGGGATTAAAAGACAATTCTAGTTTTGTTGCCCTAAATGTACTGTTATTGTTATCAATTCATACAGCCTTGAAATAAGTTTTCAATAAATCTAAGATTAACTATTATTTTCTCACCTATAAATAAAATATAATCATCTTAAAAATCAATGAAGGGAAAACCATCATATCCATTAACCTGGCTCAGAATCCCTCTAGGCCCTTGCTATGAATCACAGTGCTGTGGATTTTTCATTTTATTGAGCTATAGCTCTTTATATGGCAACCAGCAGGCAAAAGAAAAAATATCATATCTAAAAATCAAAGACTACAGTTTTTTGTTCTGGAAACCACTGAGGCAGGGGCTGAATATTCTTTTCTGCCTGCGGTTAATTTTTTTTCCACTTTAATTTGCAATTGGATGCAATAAAAGAAAAAAATAAAATAAAATAAGGACATTGCCTCAAGCAGCTAGTGGCTTTATTACCATCTCTACTGCCAGTCTCCACTTTTTATCACTTCCAAATCCTTTGTTTTTAAAGTCACCTGCACAACCCTGCAATGTTATAAACACCTTTAGTTGTCTTCACCAACTGTCATTTCATACCATCTGCTGTTACAATCTCAAAAGCAGTAATGCATGGGGGTCAAGGCCACTTTCTCTCAGGAAACTAAAAAAAACAGAGCCAAGTCATTTAGTGTTTTTTTTTTTTCTTTCCCCTGTCAGCTTTACTACACCCTGGAGTGGACATTTTCCTTTCCTTTCAGCTGTGAATGTTCCTCAAAATACGTGAACTTCACAATAAGGTAACTATACAAAAACAAGGTTTTATAGACAACCCATTATCAACTAGCAGAAGGGGGTGATTAGTCATCTGCTCCACTTGAAATAGATCCAAAAACTTAAAGCCAGTACTGCAAAGAGAAATGCATTCATCTCAAGAATCTAGAACTAGAGCAATGTGAGGGTCATCTGCAGCAACCTTTTGAAAGGCTGTTAGTAATCTCAAAAGCTGAGCAACGAGGAGTTGACCAGCTCTCCCACTGCCCAAGATACAGTATTTTCCCCACCCCCACAGCACCTCACCTTAGATGATCCACAGTTTTGACCTATCTTTGGAATAGAGTCATAAAGACCACCTTTTGTTTCTGCTTTTGCTGGCTACTAAAAATGATCTATTCAATTAATCTACTTCAACCACTTTGTCCAGTTAGATTCTCTAAAGTCATAACCCTTTCTTAAAATGAAAGGAGTATTTATCAGCATGTTCCCCTCTCTTTACTTCAAGTCATTACAAATTCACGTAAGATTTTTCAACATGTGAGAGGCCTAGTTTGCCCTCAAGACAGTTCACATGCAACTCCAAGTTTTCCCCACGTAAATAAAATATAATCACCTTAAAAATCAATATAAGAAAACAATCAGAACCATTAACCTATCTCAAAATCCCTTCAGCCACTTGTATGAACCACACAGTGCTGACTCTTTCATTTTACTGAACTGTATAATTCTTTGTATGGCAACCAGCAAGGGAAGAAAAATCAAAGACTCGCGTGTTGTGTTCTGGAAATCGAAGAGAAGTGAGAATGTGAAAATAGATTTTGACCTTTTTTGATTGTATAAAAAAAATAAATTTTGGAGACCCGGGAAACAATGGTTTTGAGCTACTGGAAAGACATTAGCTTGGTTTGGACTCTGACTTTGACAATGCTTCATCATGAGCAAGTTATAAACCTGGGCATCAGTTTTGAAAATTGTCAGAAACTTTTCTTTAAGATTTAAAAAAAAAAAAAAAGGAAGAGAAAGAAAAGACTGGTTTTAAAAGTGGAAGTGTGTGTCAAATGCAATGAAAAGACAAGACTGATTCAGGCTCAGACCTGTAAAAGATGAGCTGAAATGTAAATACTCATATGAACTTGGTCACTGTCACTGCTTATTGGTTACCTATTCTCTCCTTTCTCACTGAAATTTCTTTGTAAGGTTCAATAATGAGGAGAAATCAGAAACTGTAACTGGACTTTAAACATTTAATTTTATCGATGTTTGTAGAATCTCATAATACATTATAATATATCTCATTGAGACTTTAAGAAAATATCCCTTCTTCCTTAACAATCCCCCATCCCTTTGAAAAACTGAAATTCCTCTTCAATTAATGCAAGGATAAAGTAAATAATTTTCTAGTAGTGTATCTAACAAGCCATGAACATGTTAAAAATATAAATAAGGACATTATTATGAAAACCACATAATAGGGCTTCCTTGGCGGCGCAGTGGTTGAGAGTCCGCCTGCCGATGCAGGGGACACAGGTTCGTGCCCCAGTCCGGGAAGATCCCACATGCCGTGGAGCGGCTGGGCCCGTGAGCCATGGCCGCTGAGCCTGCGCGTCCAGAGCCTATGCTCCACAACGGGAGAGGCCACAACAGTGAGAGGCCCGCGTACCACCAAAAAAAAAAAAAAAAAAACACATAATAACTCTGTATAGGATGGGAAAAGGTATAACTGGGTAGTCAGTCATTATGAAAACTGACTAAAAAGCCAGTTTTTGGTAGAACTTTGAGAAAACAATCTCGTATTTTTAATGTTTGAGCAAAACAGAATTTAAATTATCGTTTTGCTCAATATCCCTAAACCCAACATAATAGCTAAACATTTATAGAAAGAAAACTATACCTGATTTCCTCAGGAAAAATGCAATAAGAAAATAATAGAATCTAAAATATAAATGCTATTTTCATAACTAAATGCATAAAAATCAAATTAATTTTGAAGTTTTAAATTACATCTTATGCCAGAAAATTAAAAGTATTACACAAAAGAGAGTAGAAGACATAGCATTCTTTACCAGCACCTAACATATGGCCAAGTACCCAGCCCATTTGATTTACTGAGATGGCTGGCTTTATTCCTTTAATCTTATTTTCTTTTCAGTGTTTATCTTAATTTAATATTGTTTCTTCTGTTTCCCTTTCTTACATTTTACTGGCTTGTCCACATTTCTCTTCATTCTCCCTCTCACCCTCCCTCCCAGGTATTTTGGAAATAAAATTCTGTTCATTGATATCTCTAGTGATTATAGTCCCATCACAAATAAAGATAATTTATAATATATATGCTATTAATGTATCAACATTAAATAATATTTGTGCTTCCCACCAATAGGCTTGCTTAATCACTGCTTCCTCTCCTCTTTTCCCTGCCATCGAAAGAGATTATCAGGATCTCTTATTCCCCAATTTTCCACCTTTCCCCCATTCTCAGGGACCATTAGAATGTTTCTCCCTGCCACAGAATTTTACTTAGTCTATAATTTTTAATTTCAAGCTATGATTATTTTATCCTTTTCAGTGTTTCTCTTTTGTTTAACTAATCCTCACTTTATATAATAAATTCTCACTTAATTTTTAATCACCTACTGAGGCTTAATTATTGTAAGATTTCTTATCACTCTATCCTCCCCTCCTTATCTCCCACTGTCTTGAGACAGATGATCTGACCTCTGGCAAAATACTGGAATCCTTCCTCAAGGATTTTCTTCAAATAGGTGCCTGAGTGGTATATTCTCAAATGCTTTAAATTTGTCTTGCCCTGCCAGATAAATGATCTTGGATAGGTAAAGAGTCTCTGGTTAGCAGTTCTTTTTTCTGTTTTCTTTAAAAAAACAAAAACAAAACCAACAAAAACCTGCCTTTTCTTTATAAAGAATGATAAGATGTTTATTTTAGACTGATTCTCATTTTTTTCCTTTATAATTTATTCTTAAAAATTCACCAGGATTAAAAAAAAAATTCACCAGGATATATTTAGTTGTAAATTTGTTTGTTTTCCTTAATTCTCTTTGGGACTGAATGAGCCCTTTCAATCTAAAGATTCAGGTCTTTTTTTAGCTCAAGGACATTTTCTTCAATTATGTGTTGAATTGTGTTGTATTTTTGTCATATTTTTACTGTGATTATGCTGTCTAACCTATAACCCCAAAATTGTACTGAGTTACAACAAGCCTGCTCCCAGGTCCGTAGTTTGGCTACAGGTCAGCTGGTCTTGACTGGGCTCAGCTGGGCTGGTTAGTCCAGACCCTCAACCTTGTGTAGGGCTCAGATCAATTCCACATGTCTTTGCCCAGGACAGTATCTTAAGGAACCAGAGCTCTAGGGCATGTACTTCTCATGGTGGAGAAAAGTAGACACTTCAGAGAGCTGGCAGAAATTTGGCTGACTTCTGCAGGTCTCAGCTCAGAAACTGACATACTGTCCATGTGGCCAAGACCAGAGTCAGTGGGGCAGGAAATACATTCTGCCATGAAGGGGTGAAGTGAAGAGTCTTTTTGAACAATAACCTAATCTTCCACCTATTGCTTTTTCACATATTCTATTTTCTCTTTCTAGAAGTCCTGTTATTCACATTATATTTCCTGAATATTGCCTGGTCCCTGCAGTCATGTTCCCCTGTGTTTTTGCTGTGTTGTATAAGTTATTTCTTTCCCTTGATCTCCCCGAACACTAATTCTATTCTCAGCAAACATTATACTCTTTTTCAGTTCAACTATTAAAATTTTTTCATTTGGAAATCAGTTATGGATTGAATGTTAATGTTCCCCCCAAATTTACATGTTGAAGCCATAACCCCAATGTGGTGGTAGTAGCAAGAGAGGCCTTTGGGAGGTAATTAGGTTTAAATGAAGTCATAAGGGTGGAGCCTCCAGGATGGGATTAGTGCCCTTATAAGAAGAGACACCAGACCTTCTTCTCTCCACCATGTGAGAATACAAGAGAAGGCAGCTGTCTGCAAGACAGGAACAGGGCCCTGAACAAGAACTGAATCTGCTGACACCCTGATCTTAGATTTCCCAGACTCCAGAACTGTGAGAACTAAATGTCTGTTATTTAAGTTACCCATACTCTGGTATTTTGTTATAGCAGCCCAAGCTGATTTAGTCAGTTCTCAAAAATCCTTTTTATACTCTAAATGTATCTCTTTGAGAGTCATTACTTTTTGCTTAATTTCTCTTCCAACTTTTCATTACTTCTGATTTGATAGAACCCTTTCTATCCTAGCTATTCAATTTGGTCTTCTTTCCTCAAGTGACTTAGTCTCCCCAAATTAGTTGTGCTCCTTCTTCGTTTCTACAGGATTGTGTTTTCTCTCAATGTTACTGCAGGTCAGCCTCTTTGTCTCTCTCGGGGAGTGGCAATCAGACTCATGGTAGAAGGCACAGAAGTTTCTGTTTTTATGAGCTAGCATCAGAGCAGCATAAACTGGCAAAATGACATCCTTCTGCTGATACTTGGCAGAAGGCATACTCCCCACCTCTCCCAAGTCCCTCTTGGAGTCATCATATAGCTGCAAGACCTGGAGATGCTTCAACACACTGCTGTTATCCTCCTTCAAGGGTCCCCAGTTAGCAGATCTAGCCGCCCCTTCTGGCCAAACGCAGTGAGCCAATAGGTGTGCCCCTTTCTGAGGAACCTTGAAATGTAGGCTCTTACCCTAGATCCTGAACAAAGGCAAGCCCTCACTTCCTACACTGGTCCCAAGTGTTTTCTCAGTGATGCCAGCAATTCTCACTAACCAATATGGTAGCCACTGACTACATGTGACTATCAAGCACTTGAAATATGGCTAGACTGAATTGAGATGCCCCATAAGTGTAAAACATGAGCAAGTTTTGAAAGATTAGTACAAAAAAGATAAAATATCTTATTAATATTTTTACATTGGTTACATGTTGAAATGATAACATTTTGCATATGAGTTAAATGTGTTATTAAAATTAATTTCTTTTTCCTTTTTTTTTTTAACGTGATTACTAGAAAGTTTTACATTATATATAAGACTCGTAACATGGCTCACTTTATTTTTCAGTTGGACAGTGCTGCCATGGGGATGGAGGCTCTGTTCTGGTCAATCTCCTCTAGGAGGTTTAGGGATAGATATTTTAATTTTCACATTCAGTGACTCAGAGTCACAACTGAATTTTGACATTACCCAACCTATTAACTTAGGTACCACCAGCATAAGGGAATAAAGAGGCAAGGGATGTCAGAGCAGCTTCTTCTCAATGGCCTTGTCTTTTTTTTTTTTTTTAACATCTTTATTGGAGTATAATTGCTTTACAATGGTGTGTTAGTTTCTGCTTTATAACAAACTGAATCAGCTATACATACACATATATCCCCATATCTCCTCCCTCTTGCATCTTCCTCCCACCCTCCCTATCCCACCCCTCTAGGTGGTTACAAAGCACCGAGCTGATCTCCCTGTGCTATGTGGCTGCTTCTCACTAGCTATCTATTTTACTTTTGGTAGTGTATATATGTCCATGCCCCTCTCTTTGTCACAGCTTACCCTTCCCACTCCCCGTGTCCTCAAGTCTATTCTCTACATCTGTGTCTTTATTCCTGTCCTGCCCCGAGGTTCTTCAGAACCATTTTTGTTTTGTTTTGTTTTTAGATTCCATATATATGTATTGGCATATGGTATTTGTTTTTCTCTTTCTGACTGACTTCACTCTGTATGACAGACTCTAGGTCCATCCACCTCACTACAAATATCTCAATTTTGTTTCTTTTTATGGCTGAGTAATATTCCTCAATGGCCTTGTCTTAAAAGAATAAACCTCATTTTTGTCCATGAACTTTATTCTTCAAATTATTTATGATTTTTATTTTCTCAAATGGACATTTCACCTTGAAAAACAAGAGTAATCCCTAGGAAAATGATGTAAATTGAGAAATTCAGCTTTCAAAATATTTCTAATTAAGATATCTGAAAGATTTTCAACATTCAAACACATTTGAAGTGTTAATAACAAATTTCTTTAAACATTCAGAATATCCAGTCTTCATTTGCACAGACTTTTGAAGGCATTTAACATATCTGAGATTTATATTATGAAATCTATATCCAGTTGTGGTTACAAATGTACTCCTAATAACTGGAATGTTTGACTAGTTCATACCAGACCAGAGAATTCCTAAATTTTAGAAGATTGAACAATGGGCATTACATTGTACGGCCTTAAATCATCAATAGAGAAAAATAAAATAACCAGAGTCAGTTGGTTTTAATTTTGTTTCTAATCACTTGAGTCTTCCAAATTTATTGAGCCATTAGTGTTTATATAGTTCAATCATCTGTAAGCTTTTATTCATGGCATAGCATGCAAAACCCACAACCACACTTACAGGTTAAGCACACAGACTTAACAGAGGATGTTTAAGCAAAAGATGTTGGTCATCATATCTCCCTATCACAGCCTTCTTTTGCCAGCACTCAAGCACTTGGTGATGTTTTCAAGCTATGGGAGTCTCTTCCCCTCTCGTCCTGCAAGGTTCTTTCTCAGCCTTACCTCTCCTGAAAGGACGTTGTCCCCTAAAACTTGATCCTTCTTACTATCCCTCAAAAAGTTTGCTACCTCTTTGCCCCAAAACCCACGTCTATTGTCTAGGTTAATACGATGGGGTAATGTCAAAATATAAATGTGACTCTGAGTCACTGGCTGTGAAAATTAAAATATCTATGACTTATATGACACATTCTATAGACAAGAACTGCAATTTGAGGCAACTTCATATATTATTTCATATCATTGTCAAGACTTAGCTTAGTCATCAACTAAAATTTTAAGGACTTTCTGTTTAACAAAAATTTTTAATAAGAACTGTGAGAAAAATAAAAATTATAAGCTACAATCAACTCAAGAAAAATTTACTTGGGCAAATTTAAAATAATAAGAACTTTGAACTTCTAAGCACATTGTTAAACACACTCTTTTACTCAGATATTTAGCAGACTCTAAAATCCTAAACTACAGGTTTACCAGAGATTTCTTAATATTTCTTATCTATTTATTATTTATTTTAGAAATTTATTAGAACTTACTTTAACTTACAACCCAGTAATAGAGAGAAGGCTTAAGCTTTGCCTCATAAGCTAACAAGGTTATGACATCCAGCAACATCTACCATATTTCTCTTTGATCCCCAATTTCCATACTGACCTATTAACTAGCCCTACAGTACTAAAATCCAAGTTCTGGTATTGCTAAGATATTATTTTTCTGTAGGGGGAAATGTGACGAAGCTTTCAGCATCCGTCTCCTACAACTAGACATTCTATTTTACCACATGCTCCAATTATGGGTTCAAATCCTAGCTCTGCAATTTTCCAGCTGTGTGGCATCGGCCAAGTTACTTAAGAACTCTCTGAGCTTCAGTTTTCTCATCTTCATAGCAGAGATAATCCCTGTTATAGATTGCTGTGAGAATTAAATGAGTGTGTGAATCATGTAGAACACTGCCTGCCAACAAAATACGTATGCAATTAAAGTTAGTTAATGAACTGGTTCTCAATGTTGGATGCACATTCAAAGTTACAAGGGAGCTATTTAAAAACACTGATGCCTGCACCCCTACCCAGACCAATGAAATTAGATTTGGGGAGTAGGGCCCAAGGTTTTGTATTTGGTAGGGCTCTAAAGCCAGAACATCCTTTAAAATAATAAGAATGAGAATAGTTATTCTTTGAGTGCTAATTATGTGTCAGGCTCTTCCTTAATCACTTTACTTACACACAGGAAATGGGGTGATGCATGTGATGTAGTTCTATAAGTAGTCATAAATGTGACCTTCTTCATGAATGAGCCCAATCAAGATTAAGCTGGTGAGGTGCACTATTTCACAAGGTGTTCTCAGGAATTTGGTCCATTAAAGCTTGGAGCCAGGAGTTCCAAGAGGAGAAAGTAAAACTCACAATCCACATTTCATACGTGGGCCTGAGAGTCTAGTCTCCTTTGTGGAGCTTTCCTAGCTATCACAGTTCGTGGCTGAAAAGTTTAAACTGGGGGCATGGGAGAAGAGAGGAAGAGACTGTTCACTGAATGAAGAACCAGCCTACTCCTTGACTTTGTTTCCCAAACTGCCCACACTTGCCCCTTTTCCATACTGGATGGATTTGTAACATAAATTATATACATTATATATTAAGGGTACTACAAAGTAGACATAAAAGCCCAACAGTTACCCCCTGCTATTGGTTCTTGCATAGATATTAGTGTGGATACTTTAAGAAGAAATATTAATTTAAAAATTAACTTACAAACACAACTAAAAAATTAATTTCTTGTAAAAAATTAATATATGCTATGATATAGTAGAAAATGTATTCTAATATTTATGATATATTATAAGTGAAAAAAGCAAGATATAAAATAATATGAACATTATGATCCTGTTTCTGCAAAAATTATTATTTTCTATTAATATTGTATACAGATATAGTCATGTATATTCATACCAAAATATTATCAGCCAAGCATACATATTACAACTATACCATTAACATCATTTTTAATAATAATTCAAGAATAATTTTAAGTTCTTTAAATAAAGTATGATACTGAAATGACCTTTCCATGATATAAAATGACCAAAAACAAGTCTATCATAATTTTTCCAAAAGACTTCAGGACAAAAATGTTCATCATATTTTGAAAGCTTCTTTATCTGCATAAAAGCTTGCTATGTCATATTTCGACATTCTATTGAACTTCTATTAAAAATATATGTAATCCAGATGTTCCTTGATTTCAAAAAACAATTTTTCTTAAATCTGAACTTATTTCCATTAAAAGAGGCTCTTCTTTTTAACAAAAAAAAAGAGAAATGCTCTTTTAAAACACGAATTCCTGTGTAAATTTACTTTATTAAAATTATGTTTCAACTCATCAGATGTTCTGATAATATAAATTATATTAGGTGTCCATATTATTTGCTTGTAAAATATAGTGACTAGATTTATGTACAATAATTTGGGAGGAGGTCATTTCCCCAATGCCCTAAGAGTGAAAGTCCACCTGTGCTTTTTCTACTGATGGAGGAAAAGGAATGTTATTCAAGGCAATGCCTCCTCCATCATCCCTCAGATCTCAAAAGTTGTAATATCTTATGCAGAATTTTTAGATGGCAACTTTAACTGTGGATCCAACTTCTAAATATCTCTTTCCTAATGAATTAATGTAGTTTTAATTCTTTCAAACTTTTTTTACTAAATATGAAAAATGTTAAAATGGAAAATTAAAAGAAATAACATTTTTTCTTAATATTTGCAATGAATTTTAGAAAGCTCACTCCAGTAGACTTGATGTTGGTGACATAGGCAATAGGGAGATAATTCAGGAGTCTGTTAAAATAGCTCATGCCAGACATGATAAAATCCTGAACTCCAGCAAGAGCTGAGAAACTGAGGGGAGGTAGGAGAAGATGGAGAATATGACAGACACCCAATAGCTACTTTCTTACATTCCTTCCTTCCTGCCTCAGCCCACTTCTAACTGCAGAGGCCCAGAGGGCCAGATAGACAAAGAGCCTGGGTGCTGTAACCCAATTCTGCCCAAGGGACCTGAGGGAGAGCTAATGGTGGATGTGTGTGTGTACGTATGTATGTATTGGGTGGCGGGTAGAGGGAAACTCCTAGGAAAGATTTTTCCACCCCGATAAAGATATTGAGGATTTCAAGAAATAACTTTATCCTTTTGGCCTCTGGATAATATTATGTGGAAGAGTGATGCTTACTGCTGCCCTACTATATGCAGCCCAGAGAGGAAGGCCAAAGACATTGCAGAAAAGATATCCTAGAGCTCTGATAGCTCTAGACTACCTAGACTGCTGAACTAGAGCTGTAGATAGCTTAACTCCAGTATCTTTGTCATGTGAAATTCCAAAGTCCTTGATGTTTAAACAACTTTTAGTCAGGTTGCTGTTATTATAAACACAACACAGTGTATGGATTAAACACAATATTCAGTAGGTGGGATCTACAGTACTTGATCAATGACAGATTATAGATGATGAGGAAAAGAAAGAAGTTATAGGATGACTCCCAGGAAATCTAGGTTGAAGGGCTTAGGGTAATATGATTTACAAAATAGAGGAATGGAAATACAGAAAAAGTAAAGATGGCAGGAGAGTGGGGACGAATTAATAAAATGTGGGACATGTTGGGACACGTTAACATTTGTGTTTCTCTGGGACATTCAGTTGACTGCATAGTATGTGGTGGGTTATAGTCCTAGAGCTCAAACATTAAACGAATGGAAGAAATAGAGTAGATAATATTTGATATTTGTTGGGCTCTAAGCTATTTATCTAAATTTCTAGCATGCATTTCTTGCTTAATTCTGCCTCATATATCTAAATGCCTAAAGTAAGTCACTTAAGGAATTTCATAGCTACCTTAAATTAAACTCAACATGACCCCACCTGAACATCTAATATCCCCCTCTTCCCCTGCTCTCTTTCCATTCTTGTATGTAATATATAAGATTATGACAAGAACGCATATTCTCTGAAAAGGCCAATGGGTCAAGAAACACAGTGGTTTTAAAAGCAGTCAGAGGAAGAAGTTCTCATGAAGAAACCAAGCAAGAAGAGCAAGAAAGATTGGAATTGACTCAGAAATATTTAGTAGGAGCAAAAGAATACAGTTTTATAGAGGACATGGTCAATAGTGTAAAATGCCACCCACAATGAAATACGGGCTTATAAACCAATGTCCAAAAAGGGTCAGCCACTTGCCCATAACGGAGACATTCAGTCATCAAAAGCCATTAACATAAGGATATTATTCATAGAAAACTACTTTCTAATATTAACACTACAAATACACTGTATAATTGCACATTTAGTGTTTTAGATACATTAACTGGAAAGGTTAGAGATGATTTTTAAGTAAAAGTGTGAAATTAGAACTCAGAATCTCTTTTCCTAAGTATCCAAAAAAGTTACAAATCGTAGTTTAAAGGTGTGTGGGGGCATTGACCAGCAGCAGCAACTAAATATAAAAGGGGTACAGTTATAAAATCACTAAAAGGAGACCTTCAAGATGGCAGAAGAGTAAGACATGGAGATCACCTTACTCCCCCAAAACACATCAGAAACACATCTACACATGGAACAACACCTACTGAACGCTGGCAGAAGACCTCAGACCTCCCCAAAGGCAAGAAACTCCCCCACGTAACTGGGTAGAGCAAAAGAAAAAAGAAAAAAACAGAGACAAAAGAATAGGGACAGGAACTGAACCACTGGGAGGGAGCTGTGAAGGAGGAAAAGTTTCCACACACTAGGAAAGCCCTTCACTGGCGGAGATGGCGGGTGGCTGGGAGGAAGCTTCAGAGCCACAGAGGAGAGTGCAGCAACAGGGGTGCAGAGGGCAAAGACGAAAGATTCCCGCACAGAGGATTGGTACCGACCAGCAATCACTAGCCCAAGAGGCTTCTCTGCTCACCCACAGGGGCGGGTTGCAGCTGGGAACTGAGGCTCCAGGCTTCGAAGGTCAGATCCCAAGGAGAGGACTGGTGTTGGCTGCATGAACACAGCCTGAAGGGGGCTAGTGCACCACAGCTAGCTGGGAGGGAGTTGGGGAAATAGTCTGGAACTGCCTGAGAGGCAAGAGACCATTGTTTCGCGGTGCGCGAGGAGAAGGAATTCAGAGCACCACCTAAATGAGCTCCAGAGACGGGCATGAGCTGCAGCTATCAGTGCAGACACCAGAGACAGGCATGAAACGCTAAGGCTGCTGCTGCAGCCACCAAGAAGCCTGTGTGCAAGCACAGGTCACTATCCACACCTCCCCTCCCGGAAGCCTATGCAGCCCACCTCTGCCAGGGTCCCGTGATCCGTGGACAACTTCCCCAGGAGAATGCACGCTGGCCTCTGCCGCCGCAGGCTCGCCTCACATTACGTACCGTTTCCTGCCCCCCACCTGAGTGAGCCAGAGCCCCCAAAGCAGCTGCTCCTTTAACCCCGTCCTGTCTGAGCGAAGAACAGATGCCGTCCACCAACCTACACACAGAGGCAGGGCCAAATCCAAAGCTGAGCCCCGGGAGCTGTGTGAACAAAGAAGAGAAAGGGAAATCTCTCCCAGCAGCCTCAGTAGCAGACGTTTAAATCTCCACAATCAACTTGATGTTTCGGGCATCTGTGGAATACATGACTAGACAACGAATCATCCCAAATTAAGGGGGTGGACATTGGGAGCAACGATATACGTATTTTTTTCCTTTTTCTCTTTTTGTGAGTTTGTATGTGTATGCTTCCGTGTGTGATTTTGTCTGTATAGCTTTGCTTTTAACATTTCTCCTAGGGTTCTGTCTGTCCGTTTTTTTGTTTGTTTGTTTAGTATAGTTTTTAGCGCTTGTTATCAGTGGTAGATGTGTTTCTTGGTTTGGTTGCTCTCCTCTTTCTTTTTTTTTCTTACTTTTAAATTTTTTTTATTCTTAATAATTATTTTTTATTTTAATAACTTTATTTTATTATATTTATTTACATTTTTTCTTTCTTTATTTCTCCCTTTTATTCTGAGCCGTGTGGACAACAGGGTCTTGGTGCCCCAGCCAGGTGTCAGGCCTGTGCCTCTGAGGTGGGAGAGCCGAGTTCAGGACATTGGTCCACCGGAGACCTCCCAGCTCCACGTAATATCAAATGGCGAAAATCTCCCAGATATCTCCATCTCAATGCCAAGACCCAGCTCCACTCAACGACCAGCAAGCTACAGTGCTGGACAGCCTATGCCAAACAACTAGCAAGACAGGAACACAAACCCACCCATTAGCAGAAAGGCTACCTAAAATCATACGAAGGTCACAGACACCCCACAACACACCACAGGACGAGGACCTGCTCACCAGAAAGACAAGATCCAGCCTCATCCACTGTAACACAGGCACTAGTCTCCTCCAACAGGAAGCAGACAAAACCCACTGAACCAACCTTAGCCACTAGAGGCAGACACCAAAAACAACGAGAACTACGAACATGCAGCCAGCAAAAAGTAGACTCCAAACACAGAAAGGTAAGCAAAATGAGAAGACAAAGAAACATACAGCAGATGAAGGAGCAAGGTAAAAACCCACTGGACCAAACAAATGAAGAGGAAATAGGCAGTCTACTTGAAAAAGAACTCAGAGTAATAATAGTAAACATGATTGAAAATCTTGGAAATAGAATGGAGAAAAGACAAGAAACGTTTATCAAGGAACTAGAAGAACTAAAGAGCAAACAAACAGTGATGAACAACACAATAAATGAAATTAAAAATTCTCTAGAAGGAAACAATAGCAGAATAACTGAGGCAGAAGAATGGATAAGTGACCTGGAAGATAAAATAATGGAAATAACTACTGCAGAGCAGAATAAAGATAAAAGAATGAAAAGAATTGAGGACCGCCTCAGAGACCTCCGGGACAACATTAAACACAACAACATTCGAACTATAGGGGTCCCAGAAGAAGAAGAGAAAAAGAAAGGGGCTGAGAAAATATTTGAAGAGATTATAATTGAAAATTTCCCTAATATGGGAAAGGAAAAAGTTACTCAAGGAAGCATAGAGAGTCCCATACAGGATAAATCCAAGGAGAAACACCCCAAGACACATATTAATCAAGCTATCAAAAATTAAATACAAAGAAAAAATATTAAAAGCAGCAAGGGAAGAGCAAAAACTAACATACAAGGGAATCCCCAGAAGGATAAAGGCTGATCTTTCCAGAAAATCTGCAAGCCAGAAGGGAGTGGCAGAACATATTTAAAGTGATGAAAGGGAAAAACCTACAACCAAGATTACCATACCCAGCAAGGATCTCATTCAGATTCGACAGAGAAATTAAAACCTTTACAGACAAGCAAAAGCTAAGAGAATTCAGCACCACCAAACCAGCTTTACAACAAATGCTAACGGAACTTCTCTAGGCAGGATAAACAAGAGAAGGAAAAAATCTACAATAACAATTGAGAAAATGGTAATAGGAACATACATATCTATAACTATGTTAAATGTAAATGGATTAAATGCTCCAACCCAAAGATATAGACTGGCTGAATGGATACAAAAACAAGACCTGTATATATGTTATCTACAAGGGACCCACTTCAGACATAGGGACACATACAGACTGAAAGTGAGGGGAAGGAAAAAGATACTCCAGGTAAATGGAAATCAAAAGAAAGCTGGAGTAGCAATTCCCATATCAGACAAAATAGACTTTAAAAAAAAGACTATTACAAGAAACAAAGAAGGACACTACATAATGATCAAGGGATCAATGCAAGAAGAAGATATAACAATTGTAAATATTTATGCACCCAACATGGGAGCACTTTAATACATAAGGCAAATGCTAACAGCCATAAAAGGGGGAAATCGACAGTAATACAATCATAGTAGGGGCCTTCAACACCCCACTTTCACCAATAGACTGATCATCCAAAATGAAAATAAATAAGGAAAAACAAGCTTTAAATGACACATTAGACAAGATGGACTTAACTGATATTTATAGGACATTCCATCCACAAAATAATATAATAAACGTTCTTCTCAAGTGCTCATGCAACATTCTCCAGGATAGATCATATTTCGGTCACAAATCAAGCCTTGAGAAATTTAGGAAAATTGAAATCGTACCACGTATTTTTCCCACCACAGCGCTATGAGACTAGATTATCAATTACAGGAAAAAATGTGTAAAACATACAAACACATGGAAGCTAAACAATACACTACTTAATAACCAAGAGATCACTAAAGAAATCAAAGAGGAAATGAAAAAATACCTAGAAACAAATGACAATGAAAACACAATGACCCAAAACCTATGGGATGCAGCAGAAGCAGTTCTAAGAGGGAAGTTTATGGCAATAGAGTCATACCTTAAGAAACAAGAAACATTTCAAATAAACAACCTAACCCTATACCTAGAGCAATTAGAGAAAGAAGAACAAAAAACCCACAAAGTTGGGGCTTCCCTGGTGACGCAGTGGTTGAGAATCCACCTGCCGATGCAGGGACATGGGTTTGTGCCCCGGTCCTGGAGGATCCCACATGCCACGGAGCGGCTGGGCCCGTGAGCCATGGCTGCGGAGACTGCAAGTCCGGAGCCTGTGCTCCACAACGGGAGAGGCCACAGCTGTGAGAGGCCCATGTACCACAAAACAACAACAAAAAAACCCCCCACAAAGTTAGCAGAAGGAAAGAAATCATAAGGATCAGATGAGAAATAAATGAAAAAGAAACGAAGGAAACAATAACAAAGATCAATAAAACTACAAGCTGGTTCTTTGAGAAGATAAACAATATTGATAAACCATTAGCCAGACTCATCAAGAAAAAAAGGGTGAAGACTCAAATCAATAGAATTAGAAATGAAAAAGAAGTAACAACTGACACTGCAGACATACAAAGGATCATGAGAGATTACTACTACAAGCAACTATATGCCAATAAAATGGACAACCTGGAAGAAATGGACAAATTCTTAGAAAAGCATAACCTTCTGAGACTGAACCAGGAAGGAATAGAAATATAAACAGACCAATCACAAGCACTGAAATTGAAATTGTTATTAAAAATCTTCCAACAACAAAAAAAACCCAGAACCAGATGGCTTCACAGGCGAATTCCATTGAACATTTAGAGAAGAGCTAACACCTATACTTCTCAAACTCTTCCAAAATATAGCAGAGGGAGGAACACTCCCAAACTCATTCTACGAGGACACCATCACCCTGATACCAAAACCAGACAAAGATGTCACAAGAAAGAAAACTAGAGGCCAGTATCACTGATGAACACAAATGCAAAAATCCTCAACAAAATACAAGCAAACAGAATCCAACAGCAAATTAAAAGGATCATACACCATGATCAAGTGGGGTTTATTCCACGAATGCAAGGATTCTTCAATATACGCAACTCAATCAATGTGATACACCATATTAACAAACTGAAGAATAAAAACCATATGATCATCTCAATAATGCACAAAAACCTTTTGACAAAATTCAACAACCATTTATGATAAAAACCCTCCAGAAAGGAGGTATAGAGGAAACATACCTAAACCTAATAAAGGCCGTATATGACAAACCCACAGCCAACATCATCCTCAATGGTGAAAAACTGAAACCATTTCCACTAAGATCAGGAACAAGACAAGGTGGCCCACTCTCACCACTATTATTCAACATTGTTTTGGAAGTTTTAGCCACAGCAATCAGAGAAGAAAAAGAAATAAAAGGAATCCAAACCAGAAAAGAAGTAAAGCTGCCACTGTTTTCAGATGACATGATACTATACGTAGACAATCCTAAAGATGCTACTAGAAAATTACTACAGCTAATCAATGAATTTGGTAAAGTAGCAGGATACAAACTTAATACACAGAAGTCTCTTGCATTCCTATATACTAATGATGAAAAATCTAAAAGAGAAATTAAGGAACACTCCCATTTACCATTGCAACAAAAAGAATAAAATACCTAGGAATAAACCTACCTAAGGAGACAAAAGACCTCTATACAGAAAACTATAAGACACTAATGAAAGATATTAAAGATGATACCAACAGATGGAGAGATATACCATGTTCTGGGATTGGAAGAATCAACATTGTGAAAATGACTGTATTACCTAAAGCAATCTACAGATCAATGCAATCCCTATCAAACTACCACTGGCATTTTTCACAGAACTAGAACAAAAAATTTCACAATTTGTATAGAAACACAAAAGACCCCGAATAGCCAAAGCAATCTTGAGAAAGAAAAACAGAGTTGGAAGAATCAGGCTCCATGACTTCAGACTATACTACAAAGCTACAGTAATCAAGACAGTATGGTACTGGCACAAAAACAGAAAATATATATCAATGGAACAGGATAGAAAGCCCAGAGATAAACCCACTCACATATGGTCACCTTATTTTTGATAAAGGAAGCAAGAATATACAATGGAGAAAAGACAGCCTCTACAATAAGTGGTGCTGGGAAAACTGGACAGGTACATGTAAAAGTATGAAATTAGAACACTCCTAACACCATACACAAAAATAAACTCAAAATGGATTAAAGACCTAAAATGTAAGGCCAGACACTATAAAACTCTTAGAGGAAAACATAGACAGAACATTCTATGACATAAATCACAGCAAGATCCTTTTTGACCCTCCTCGTAGAGAAATGGAAATAAAAACAAAAATCAACTAATGGCACCTAATGAAACTCAAAAGCTTTTGCACAGCAAAGGAAACCAGAAACAAGACTAAAAGACAACCCTCAGAATGGGTGAAAATATCTGCAAATGAAGCAACTGACAAAGAATTACTCTCCAAAATCTACAAGCAGCTCAATATCAAAAAAACCAACAACCCAATTAAAAAATGGGCAGAAGACCTAAATAGACATTTCTCTAAAGAAGATATACAGATTGCCAACAAACATATGAAAGAATGCTCAACATCCTTAATCATTAGAGAAATACAAATCAAAACTACAATGAGTTATCACCTCACACTAGTCAGAATGTCCACCATCAAAAAATCTACAAACAATAAGTGCTGGAGAGGGTATGGAGAAAAGGGAACACTCTTGCACTGCTGGTGGGAATGTAAATTGATACAGCCACTATGGAGAACAGTATGGAGGTTTCTTATAAAACTAAAAATAGTACTACCATACAACCCAGCAGTCCCATTCTTGGGCATATACCCTGCAAAAACAATAATTCAAAAAGAGTCATGTACCACAATGATTATTGCAGCTCTATTTACAATAACCAGGACGTGGAAGCAACCTAAGTGTCCATTGACAGATGAATGGATAAAGACGTGGCACATATATACAATGGAATCATACTCATCCATATAAAGAAATGAAATTGAGTAATCTGTAGTGAAGTGGATGGAACTAGAGTCTGCATACAGAGTGAAGTAAGTCAGAAAGAGAAAAACAAATACTGTATGCTAGCACATATATATGGCATCTAAAAAAAAAAAAAGGTCATAAAACCTAGGGGTAGGACGGGAATAAAGACACAGACCTACTAGAGAATGGACCTGAGGACATGGGGAGGGGGAACGTGAGAGACTGGCATGGACATATATACACTACCAAATGTAGAGTTCATAGCTAGTGGGAAGCAGCCGCATAGCACAGGGAGATCAGCTCGATGCTTTGTGACCACTTAGAGGGGTGGGATACGGAGGGTGGGAGGGAGGGAGATGCAAGAGGGAAGAGATATGGGGATATATGTGTATGTGTAGCTGATTCACTTTGTTATAAAGCAGAAACTAACACACCATTGTAAAGCAATTATACTCCAATAAAGATGTTAAAAAAAAAATCACTAAAAATCTTTTCAGTGGGGTTGCTGCCATTCCCAACCCAAATGCCCATCCTGGAGGTAATACCAGAAAAAGAAGGTGAGTCTACAAAACCTCACTAATAGCCCCGATTGGTTCTAGATGGTGGAGTAGAATGACATGCGCTCACCTCTTCTTGCACGAGCACTGAAATCACAACTAACTGCTGAACAGCCATCAACAGGAAGATGCTAAAACCCACCAGAAAGCACACCCCACATCCAAAGACAAAGGAAAAGCCACAACGAGACACAGGAGGGGCACAAGCACGATAAAATCAAATCCCATAACTGCCGGGTGGGCAACTCACAAGCTAGAGAACAATTATACCACAGAAGTTCTCCCAGTGGAGTGAAGGTTCTGAGCCCCACATCAGGCTTCCCAGTCTGGGGTCCAGCAATGGGAGTAGGAATCCCCAGAGAATCAGACTTTGAAGCCTAGTGGGATTTGACTGCAGGACTTTGACAGGACTGGGGGAAACAGAGACTCCACTCTTGGAGGGACACACAAAGTCTTGTGTTCATCAGGACCCAGGGGAAGGAGCAGTGACCCCATAGAAGACTGAACCAGACCTACCTGCTAGTGTTGGAGGGTTTCCTACAGAGGTGTGGAGTGGCTGTATCTCAGCACAGGGACAAGGGCACTGGTAGCAGCAGTTCTGGGAAGTACTCATTAGCATGAACCCTCCCAGAGGCCACCATTAGCCCTACCAAACAACCTGTAGGCTCCAGTGCTGGGTTTCCTCAGGCCAACAGGTAGGGAACACAGCCCCACCCATCAGCAGACAAGCAGATTAAAGTTTTACTGAACACAGTCCTGCCCACAAGAGCAAGACCCAGTTTTACCCACCACCAGTCCCTCCCATCAAGAAGCTTGCACAACCCTCTTAGATAGCCTCATCCACCAGAGGGCAGACAGCAGAAGCAAGAAGAACTACAATTCTGCAGCCTGCAGAATGAAAACCACATTCAAAGAAAGACAGACAAAATGAAAAGGCAGAGAATTGTGTTCCAGATGAAGGAACAGGATAAAACCCCAGAGATACAACTAAATGAAGTGGAGATAGGCAACCTTTCAGAAAAAGGACTCAGAATAATGATAATGATATGATCCAGGATCTCGGGAAAAGAATGGAGGCAAAGATCAAGAGGGTGCAGTAAATTTTTAACAAAGACCTAGAAGAACTAAAGAACAAACAAACAGAGATGAACAATATAATAACTAAAATGAAAAATAGACTAGAAGGAATCAATAGCAGAATAACTGAGGCAGAAGAATGGATAAGTGACCTGGAAGACACAATTGTGGAAATCATTGCCATGGAACAGAATAAAGAATACAGAACAAAGAATGAAAAGAAATGAAGACAGCCTAAGAGACTTCTGGGACAACATTAAATGCACCAACCTTTGAATTATATGGGTCCCAGAAGGAGAAGAGAGAGAGAAAGTACCTGAGAATATATTTGAACGGATAGTAGCTGAAAACTTGGCTAACGTGGGAAAGGAAATAGTCAACCAAGTCCAAGAAGCACAGGGAGTCCCAGGCAGGATAAACCCAAGGAGGAACACACCAAGACACATAGTAATCAAATTGACAAAAATTAAAGACAAAGAAAAAAATATTAAAAGCAACAAGGGAAAAATGACAAATAACATACAAGGGAACTCCCGTAAGGTTATCAGCTGATTTCTCAGTAGAAACTTTGCAAGCCAGAATGGAGTGGTACGATATATTTAAAATTACAAAAGGAAAGAACCTACAACCAAGAATACTCTACCCACCAAGGCTCTCCTTCAGATTTGATGGAGAAATCAAATGCTTTACACACAAGCAAAAGCCAAGAGAATTCAGCACCACCAGACCAGCTTTGCAACAAAAACTAGAGGAAATCCTCTAGGCGGGAAGGAGACTAGCAACTTAATAAAAACCTTGTATATATACAGACTGCTATATCAAAACCTCATGGAAACAGCAAACCCAAAAACTACAATAGATACACACACACAAAAGAAAAGGAAACCCAAACACAACATTAAAGATGGTCATCAAACCACAAGAGAAGAGAACAAAAGAGGAAGGGAAGAAAAAAGACCTACAAAAACAAACCCAAAACAATTAAGAAAATGGCAATAGGAATACACAAATTGATAATTACCTTCAAAATAAATGGATTAAATGTGCCAACCAAAAGACATAGCCTGGCTGAATGGATACAAAAACAAGACCCATACATATGTTTTCTACAAGAGACCACCTCAGATCTAGGGACACATACAGACTGAGAGTGAGGGGATGGAAAAAGGTATTCCATGAAAATGGAACTCAGAAGAAAGCTGGAGTAGCAATACTCATATCAGATAAAATAGACTTTAAAATAAGGACTGTTATAAGAGAAAATGACACCACATAATGATCAAGGGATCAATCCAAGAAGAAGATCTAACAATGGAAAATATATATGCACCCAACATAGGAGCACCTCAATATATAAGGAAAATACTAACAGCCATAATGGGAGAAATCAACAGTAACACAATAATAGTGGGGGACTTTAACACCCCACTTTCATCAATGGACATATCATCCAGACAGAAAATCAATAAGGAACCATAGGCCTTAAATGACACATTATACTAGACGGACTTAATTGATATCTAGAGAACATTCCATCCAAAAGCAGCAGAATACACATTCTTCTCAAGTGCACACAGAACATTCTCCACGACTGACGACATGCTGGTCCACAAGGAGAGCCTAGGTGAATTTAAGAAAACTGAAATCATAGCAAGCATCTTTTCCAACCACAACACTATGAGATTAGAAATCAATTACAAGAAAAATAACTATAAAAACACAAATATGGGTGGGCTTCTCTGGTGGCACAGTGGTTGGGAGTCCACCTGCCGATGCAGGGGACACAGGGGTTTGTGCCCCAGTTCGGGAGGATCCCGCATGCCGCGGAGCGGCTGGGCCCGTGAGCCACGGCTGCTGGGCCTGAGTGTCCGGAGCCTGTGCTCTGCAGCGGGAGAGGCCCGCGTACGGCAAAAAAAAAAAAAAAAAAAAAAATACGGGGAGGCTAAACAATATGCTACTAAACAACCAATGGGTCACTGAAGAAATCAAAGAGGAAATCAGAAAATACCTAGAGACAAATGATAATGAAAGCACAATGATCCAAAATCTATGGGATGCAAAAAAGCAGTTCTAAGAGGGAAGTTTATAGCAATACAATCTTACCTCAGAGAATAAGAAAAATCTCAAATAAACAACCTAACCTTACACCTAAAGCAACTAGGGAAAGAAGAACAAATAAAACCTAAAGTTACTAGAAGGAAAGAAATCATAAAGATCAGAGCTGGTTCTTTGAAAAGATAAACAAAATTGATAAATCTTTAGCCAGACTCATCAAGAAAAAAAGGGAGAGGACTCAAATCAATAAAATTACAAATGAAGAGGGAGAAGTTACAACTAACACCACAGAAATACAAAGGATCATAAGAGAATACTACAAGCAACTGTATGCCAATAAAATGGACAACCTGGAAGAAACGGACAAATTCTTAGAAAGGTACAGTCTCCCAAGACTGAACCAGGAAGAAATAGAAAATATGAACAGACCAATCACAAGCACTGAAATTGAAACTGTGATTAAAAAACTCCCAAAATGTTCATTGCAGCTCTATTTACAATAGCCCGGAGATGGAAACAACCTAAGTGTCTATCATGGGATGAATAGATAAAGAAGATGTGGTAATATATATACAATGGAATATTACTCAGCCATAAAAAGAAATGAAACTGAGCTCCTTGTAATGAGATGGATAGACCTAGAGTCTGTCATACAGAGTGAAGTAAGTCAGAAAGAGAAAGACAAATACCATATGCTAAAACATATATATGGAATTTAAGGGAAAAAAAATGTCATGAAGAACCTAGGGGTAAGACAGGAATAAAGACACAGACCTACTAGAGAATGGACTTGAGGCTATGGGGAGTGGGAAGGGTAAGCTGTGACAAAGCGAGAGAGAGAGGCATGGACATATATACACTACCAAACGTAAGGTAGATAGCTAGTGGGAAGCAGCCGCATAGCACAGGGAGATCAGCTCGGTGCTTTGTGACCGCCTGGAGGGGTGGGATAGGGAGGGTGGGAGGGAGGGAGACGCAAGAGAGAAGAGATATGGGAACATATGTATATGTATAAATGATTCACTTTGTTATGAAGCAGAAACTAACACACCATTGTAAAGCAATTATAGTCCAATAAAGATGTAAAAAAAAAAAAAGAAAACTCCCAACAAACAAAAGTCCAGGACCTGATGGCTTCACAGTTGAATTCTATCAAACCTTTAGAGAAGAGCTAACACCTATCCTTCTGAAACTGTTCCAAGAAATTTCAGAGGAAGGAAAACTCCCTAACTCATTCTATGAGGCCATCATCACCCTGATACCAAAACCAGACAAAGGTACCACAATAAAAAGAAAATTATAGGCCAATATCACTGATGAACATAGACACAAAAATCCTCAACAAAATACTAGCACTCCAAATCCCACAATACATTAAAAGGATCATACATCATGATCAAGTTGGCTTTATCCCAGGGATGCAAGGATTTTTCAATATTCACAGATCAATCAGTGTGATACATCACATCAACAAATTGAAGAATAAAAAATATACGATCATCTCAATAGATGCAGAAAAAGCTTTTGACAAAATTCAACACACATTTATGATAAAAAGTCTCCAGAAAGTGGGCATAGAGGGAACATACCGCAACATAATAAAGGCCATATACAGCAAAGCTATGGCTAACATCATACTCAATGGTGAAATGCTGAAAGCATTTCTTCTAAGATCAAGAACAAGACAAAGATGTCCGCTCTCACCAATTTTATTCAACTTACTTTTGGAAGTTTAAGCCACAGCAATCAGAGAAGAAAAAGATATAAAAGGAATCCAAACTGGAAAAGAAGAAGTTAAACTCACATTGTTTGCAGATGACATGATACTATACACAGAAACTTCTAAAGACAACACCAGAAAACTAGTAGAGCTCATCAATGAAACTGGTAAAGTTGCAGGATACAAAATTAATACACAGAAATCTGTTGCATTTCTATACACTAACAACAAAAGATCAGAAAGAGAAATTCAAGATACAATCCCATTTACCACTGCATCAGAAAGAATAAAATACCTATGAAGAAATGTACCTCTACTCCAAAAACTACAAGATGCCAATGAAAGAAATTGAAGAAGATACAAAAAGATGGAAAGATATACCAGGTTCATGGATTGGAACAATCAATATTGTCAAATGACTATACTACCCAAGGCAATCTACAGATTCAATGCAATCCCAATCAAATTACCAATGGCATTTTTCACAGACCTAGAATAAGAAAATCTTAAAATTTGTATGGAGACTCAAAAGACCCCAAATAGCCAAAGGAATCTTGAGAAAGAAAAATGGAGCTGAAGGAATCAGGCTTCCTGAATTCAGACAAAGCTATAGTCATCAAAACAGTATGGTACTGGCACAAAAACAGAAATATAGATCAACGGAACAGGATAGAAAGCCCAGAAATAAAACCACGCACCTATGGTCAATTAATCTACAACAAAGAAGGCAAGACTACACAATGGTGGAGAGACAGTCTCTTCAACAAATAGTGCTGGTAAAACTGGACAGCTACATGTAAAAAAAATGAAATTAGATCATTCCTTAACACCATACACAAAAATAAGCTCAAAATGGATTAAAGACCTAAATGTGAGACCAGACACTATAAAACTCCCAGAGGAAAACATAGGCAGAACACTCTCTGACATAAATCGCAGCAATATCTTTTTCAACCTGTCTTCCAGAATAATGGAATGAAAACAAAAATAAACAAATGGGGCCTAGATAAACTCAAAAGCTTTTGCACAGCAAAGGAAACCATAAACAAAATGAAAAGGCAACCCACAGATTGGGAGAAAATATTTGCAAATCATGTGCCCAAGGGATTAGTCTCCAAAATTTACAAACAGCTCATGAGGTGTAATATTATTAAAATAAACAAACCAATCAAAAAACGGACAGAAGACCTAAATAGACATTTCTCCAAAGAAGACATACAGATGGCCAAGAGACACATGAAAAGATGTTCAACACCGCTAATTATTAAGAGAAATGCAAATCAAAACTACAATCAGATATCATCTCACACCAGTCAGAATGCCATCATCAAAAACTCTACAAACAATAAATGTCGGAGAAGGTGTGGAGAAAAGGGAACCCTCCTACACTGTGGTGGGAAGGTAAACTGGTACAGCCACTATGGAGAACAGTATGGAGGTTCCTTAAAAAACTAAAAATAGAGCTGCCATATGACCCTGCAATCCCACTCCTGGGCATATATCTGGACAAAAACATGGTCCGAAAGAATACTTGCACCCCAGTGTTCACTGAAGCACTGTTTACAATAGCCAAGACATGGAAGCAACCTAAATGTCCATCAGCAGAGGAATGGATAAAGAATTGTACATATATACAATGGAATATTACTCAGCCATTAAGAAGAATGAAATAATGCCATTTGCAGCAACCTGGATGGACTTAGAGGTTGTCATACTGAGTGAAGTAAGTCAGACAGAGAAAGAGAAATAACTTATGATATCCCTTATATGTGGAATCTAAAAAGAAATGATACAAATGAACTTACTTACAAAACAACTCTGCTCAATGTTATGTGGCAGCCTGGATGGGAGAGGAGTTTGGGGGAGAATGGATACATGTATATGTATGGCTGAGTCGCTTTGCTATGCACCTGAAACTATCATAACATTGTTAATCGGTGATACTACAATATAAAATTAAAAGTTTTTGAAAAAACCTTAATAATAACCCTAAATTTTAGAAACGTATATATAGCAAAAGAATAAGTAGGCAACTCAGAAAAGTTTCAAGAATAGGAGCCCCCTCCTAAGACTCCAGGATGACAGGAGAAATAGTTACCAGGGTCTTAGCATTTTTGGTCTCTATTTTGGTCTTTCTAGGAAGGAATCAGTAGAACAGGAAAGTAAAGTGACTGCAAACAGTCAAAGCTATTTACCCTTAGCAGTTAAACAAGGATTTAGAGAACTGAACCCAAAAGAGGAGATAAATAGACAAGATCCTGTGAGGCATCATAAGATTTTAACAAAACTTCAGTGCTGACTTTGCAACTGTTTCATTTCCTATTAAATGTATGGAATTTATAATTTGTCCAGCTTACCTGGAAACAATATTGCCCTCAGTCATTTGGTAATTGGGTAGATATTTATTGTAACATCTCATACTCTCCATGTAAACAATTGATATTACTAGCTATTCATAACTGCAGCTTGGTGTGTTCATGAAATTAAACGAAGTAATTAATTTAGTTTCAGGCATAAAACAAGGAAATATGCAGGGCTACTGAAGCAGCACACACATATGAAAACTCATAGAATTATTGTAATAACAAAAATGTGTAGCCTGCAGTAATAAAGTGATTTTTAAATTATTTTGTCAAAGAAATACATTAATTTATCATTAGTAGCCTTAAAGATACAAATTTTAATATTTCTCCCTTACATTATCAGACTACTTTCCATATATATTGACTATAATTATTGTTAGATCCCAAATTAAACTACTGCACGTGAGACATATCATTTTTTATGTCTGAAAATCTCCTTATTTCACTAAGGCAAAACATCAACAAGATAGTATCATTCAAAACAACCTGTTATCTAGAGTGAACATCATGGGAGGAAAACAATCATGAATATAATCAAAGTTAAGGTGACAGGAGAAAAGGAAAAAAAAAATCTTCTCTGTTCTCAAAATGTCACCTAGTTTAGGCATCTGACTTGGTATCCTGGTTAATCCATCAGCAACAAGAGAATGCAAAGTGCTTCAAAATATCTATATAAAAATACTACCTGACATGGATGGAGAATGAAGCATTCTAGTCAACTTTCACGTAGTCATTATATACGCCACACCTGGATTTCCACTTCTCAAATGATTGCAATATAATAAAAAAATTATAACACTATAACCCACACTGGATAGAAGTTATTCTTTCACAATTCCAAACTTTATGCATAATCTTGCCATATCAGTATGATCATAAATTATACTGAAGCTACATAAGAATCCCAGCTAAAGTGTGCATATTGGTAAAAGGCTGGGTAGCAGAGCATTTAATATATTTCAAAACTAAAATGTGATTAAAATTATACATTAAGAAACAATTCTCCATTGAAAAGGTGAACAAATTAAAGGCAAATGACTAACTTAAGATTTACATATCAACTGTTGAAATGTTATTTATTAATAAAGCATTGATTTATGCCTTGCATGCTTTGTACATTTAATAAACATTTTGGGATAATAAGACAGAAAGAAGGAAGAGTGAAAAGAAAGAAGGTAGGAAAAAAGAGGGGGAGGGAGGAAAGGAAAGAGAAAAGCAGGCAAACCAGGGGTGAAGTGAATTACAGGGACCACCTTTCTGTAACATAATTTTTTTCTCATACGTTCAAAACATCATTTTTCATCATATTAAATAAGAGAGGAAAAATACCCCTCCACAACCTACAAGTTGTAATTCAGGAACATCAAAAGGGCCAGTCATTTTAAATGCCAGAATTAGTAAAGGTGAGAAGAGAGCCTTGCTAAATACGGTAATTGAAAGGAAGAAAGAAAAAGCTATGTGAGAATGAACATGGCTTTGGCTTTAGAAATCTCCCACTGGTGGTTACCACTTTTCTGTCTCTGTCTCTGTCTCTCTCTCTCCCCAACACCAAAGAAGGTTAATATTTTCCCCTTTATTTTGCCAAACCTGACAAAGTGTTTTGTTTGTTCATTTAAAACTCAGAAATCATTGAGGGTTGGTGATGCTCTTTCCATGCGAAAGACTTTAAGAATTATGGTGCCCCACTGTCATAGTGAGCAGTGGCTAAGAGTTGTCCAAAGTTATTAACAGGATGCTGCTCCTCACTCAGCCTTCTGTCTTCACAACTATGCTTAGCTTTCTTCTCTCATTTCTGCTGAACTGAAGCTGCCAGATGGGGCAGAAAAATCCTTTTTATATTTTTCTTTGACCCTATCAACAATGAACGTGAGGTTTTGGAGGACCCAACAGCTCAAAAGTTTTTTATCACTACCATTTCTAAACATGCACACACACAACTAGCTTTTCAAATGAACAAACAAACAGATGCCAATGACAAACCTTAGTAGTTTTTCTAGCTTTGTAAAATTATCCTAGAGTTTCAAAGTTTGAAATTTCAGTTTGTTTCCAATGACAGTCAAAAACCTATCTTTTTTTTTTTTTTGGAGTATGTTGTTGTGGCTATTGTTATAATTTGCTTGGTTTAGTTTGATTTTTACTCTTGACTCTCCACTGAGAATTAAAAGCAAAATTCACCAACACCATTTCTCTTCTACTATTGTATTCTGCTTTATTAACCTGACTGGGTTATTTGGTTATGCCATAAGGATATTTTCTGTGTAAATCAAGTGCCAAAATACCTGTAAATGTGGTGAGGGACACATTACCAAACCAAAGCAGGTTGGGATCTACCAGTAGGGTCCAAGCCTGCTCAACGTATGTTTCATTTGCAAAGCACTGCTAACAAATCTCATTCTCTGAAGTTCTCCAAGTTTCCAAAAGTAAGAGAAGTAAGAGAATAAGCACTCCCACTATAACTGAGACTCATAAAAATGTCTTCCTCACTTCACGTCCTCCAAATTCGGGGACTTAACTGCCAACACTACATCCAACCACTTCAGTGATAATAGAAAGATGACCACTGAAAAATTAAAACTAGCTTCATCTTACAAAATTGTTGATAAATCTTCACCAAGAAAATCATTCTTGTTCTGTATTTACCTACAACAGGTAATGGTTTTCAATTAACAGATTTATCAGAGAAAGGAGACTTGATTCTGATACGTAAGATACTGGCTTACGGGAACCACTAAAATACTGAATTAGCCAAAATAATTTATTTCTTTTGACTCATAAATTAAGCATATCATTTAACTTATTTCTGCCTCCATTCCCCATATTATAAAGCGGTTAGAAAAACTAGTGGTCTTCACCATGCTACAGAAGACTAAAAAAACATTAGATAACAAGCAAGGTATCTTTATAAAATGTGACAGTAAATCAGTCAAGCTAATAACTTTCTATATCAATTAATTTCTAAAGATAGGTTTTGAGGAATTTTAATTGAAGATATCTATTTCTCTAGTCTTTTCCTATACTTAATGTGCATTTTGTTATTATGATCTTGCTAAGAGTTCTGAGTACATTCATCTCTTTAGACTCTCAATTACAAACCAGATTTATTGCATATTTTTATTTTGTTATATTCTACATCTTGACCACAGTTGGGCACTGGGTTGGGAATAAAAGGAAATTGAGAGAAGCAAAGGAATGGGGATGGGTTTTATAGGACATTAAAGGGATATCCAGGATGAATTGATTTCCTTACAGGGAATGTGTGTAAATAAACTGAAATGACACCATTTCACAGAATTAAAAGTAAAACTTGATTTACTGAAAAAGAGTAAGAATATAAACAATATGGGGTATTATATAACATAAGCCTGTTACATGAGTAACTTATTACCCATATATTGTATTCATAAGATTGCACATTTCATAGGATAATCAGAAGCAGCTCTTGAATAAGGAAGTGTCCTCTTTCTCTCATTTAAAATGAGGGTATAATCTTCAGGCACCCTGCAACATTATCAGAATATTCTGTCTGACCATTTCCTAGGCTCTCCCTCTCTAACTGATTAGAGCCCATGTCTTTAATGCAGTAAAGCTATCTACCAAGTTCTTAATTGGAAACGACACAAAAACCCTTTCTGATGGGAAACCCTGGTTCCAGTTTGTACATAGCCTGCCTTATGTAGCTTGTCTGTTTGAATGGTGGTGTCTTCCCTTAACTGCAAGGAAACAAATAAGGTTCATGCACAGGTTTCATCTGGCATAGAGCTCCCACTTAGTCCCTTGTGCTTGTTTATTGCACATCTGCAGCTGTTACTCTTTTTCCTCCCCTGTCTGCTGCTTTCCTCCACAACCTGTGGGCTGTTACTCCTCTTGGTTTTCCCCTTCAGTGTGTGTGCCCCATTTTCACTGATGACCTTATCCTTGCTCTGCAGAGTAACTGAAAAATATTTTCTTCATAATATATTTTTGAATAACATGTTCAAAGAGAGTATCTGAGATTTCTTTTTAATGAATGAAAGAAAAACCAAATCAAATGCCAGTATGTCTCGTGTTGCAAAGTTAATGAGATTTTTTTACTTAACTTTTTCTCCTTTAGTTCTTCTTTTTGCTATGGCCCAAGACTCCCAACAAAATACTAAATGTTGACTAATTCTCATAATGGTCTCTCTGGAAAAACAGCAATGAGCTTCTAAATTCTGGGGTGTCAGATTGCTCAAACTGTACAAACTAAGAAGATTAGGAACAAAATCTTTAAAACACTTCATCAGGTCTCAGCAGAGTCTCTTGGGATAGCAGGCAAATCAAGTGGTACCATTCTTTCTTAATTCTGGAATTCTCAAATGATCATCTGTGATTTTTCCACTCCAACAATGATTCTTCCCATCTTCCTTCAAACTCCAATTTGATTGTTCTTGATTTTATTCCTGAAATCTCACTCCCTTATGTATTCATCAATTCATTTATTCATTCCACAGTTATTTGATAGATATTTAGTGGGACCCTGGGGCCAGACTCAGAACTTCAAAGGAAAAAGAGTGGGGACTGGGGAGAAAAGAGCACTGGATCTAGACTTAGAAGATCAGAGTTCACTGAGAAGCAGGTACCAGGTTACCTGACCATCCTCACGCCACTCTGTAGATCATCCTGGCATGCATAATAAGAACAAATATACGTTCATTACCTTGGGCTATCTGACCATGTAAAGAAACAGATTCCATAAATGGCACAACAGGTAAGCATGTGCCCAGAGTACCTGGGTTCAAGTCTCAATTTTGCAGCTTTTAGCCATATGACCTCAAAAACACTCCATGACTCTTTGCCCATAAAATGAGATAATAATAGTAACTACCTCATAAGTTCTCATTAAATGAATCAATTGTTGTAAAGTACTTAGAACAGTGCCTGGTACAGAGTAACTGCTATATATAATACTTATAAATGTTTACATAAATTTATATTTATATAAAGTTTCTTATATTTGGTTTTATTTATATAAATAAATAAAAACAAATTATGTAAGTTATGAACATTGAACAAGTTAGTACATATGTAAAATGCTCAGATCTGTGCCGCATGTTCTAACTAGACGTTAGCTATAAATACAACAGTCCCCTTCTGGGAAGCCCAGGCCCCTTCTGCGGGAATTCCTACATACATTTCACCATGATACCTGCCATCCAGTCATGACTGGCTTGACTACAGAGAAAGCACCTGGCCAAAGGCTGATGATCCACTATGAGTAACTGGACCAATCTGATTGACCCTCTCTGGAATTTCCATTGAGGATATAGGAGAGAGTCAGTGAGTTGGTAATAAGAGCTAGAGTGAAAAGTCACACAGAGAAATAGCAGGGATTGGGAAAGTAGCTGAGTCGTATTCACAGCACAAAATGAGAAGGGATCCCTGGACCCCTGCTGATCACTCGGCTACACAGCTTAACCCTGAATCACCTTCCTATCTGTGAACTTCAATCCAGTCACCCGAGCAACCAAGCATGCTCTCTGGCCCATACTGCCTACTACTGCCCAGCTGTCGTTGGTTTCCCTGAGCCACAACCAAGTGTCATGATTCCTCTCTTTCTTATTTCCACTTATGTCTTAACAGTAAACCACCATAATGTATGGAAATTTCTTGCAACTTAAATAGCCTCCTCACTAAATCATAAGGAGCTATTGGGTAAAGAGCAAGTTCAAAAGGAAGTTTTCAATCCTGTCTGGACATCAGAATCACCAGGAATGATTTTTTGAACGCATGGCCTGAGCCTTACCAACCAGATGCTAACTTTATAGTCTGGAGAAAAACTTAGACATTAATATATTTCTAAAGTTTCATAGAAGATTATCAATGTACACCTCAGACTGAGAATTACATAAAGAATGACATAGGCCAGGACCAGGAAAAGGGAGAAAACAAAATTAAGATCGTGATCTCATCACTGATCATGTACCAATGGACACTTTTCCAACCCACTGTAATAGGGTGTAGGATAATCTTTCTAGAATACGTAAAACTCTTTCAAAACCTTCACTGACTCCCTACTGGGTGTAAAATAAAGCCCAAATCTGTAGCCCAGCATTCAGGCCCTCCTTGAAGGACTCCAAGTACTTCTTTCCACACCTTTTATTCCAGTCACACCAGTGTTCTGGTCATTTCCCGAACACTCTGTGTCATTATACTTCCATGCCTTTAATTCATGCTTGTCTCTCAGCCTAAATGGCCCTCCCATCCTTTCTGTCCACCTCAAAGTAGTAATTGTAAGAGAAATAACAATTTTCAGATCACATTATGCTTTCCTCAAACACTGTTACATTTCTTCCTCACAGCAGCAACCAGGAAAAATAGGCTTTTCATCTCAACTTTCTGATCCAGAGACTGAGGCTCACACAGGGTAAATGACATACCCAGTGTTTCACATATAGGAGAAAGTCAATAAAAATTGACCAGAAATAGGAGACTGAACCAAGTATCTTAACAAAGTCCAACTTTTTTATATTTTTCACTTTATTTTAATTAACTATACCGCACTACTTCCCAAGGTTGAAATCTTAATTTTTCAAAAATCAGATCCAATGACACACCATTAAATCTTACATAATATCCCTAATCATAGTACTTATAATGATTAATAATGATAGCCACCATTTTGAATACTCTATATATGCCCGGCATTATGATAAGGGCTGCAGATATATTACAGCATAGCAGCTTAGGGGCTGCTTTACCAAGGTGGAGATAGGTGTAGAGAGCTGAAAAAACTTGCAGCTAATAAGTGGAAGAGCCAGGCCATTGATTACAGAGCTCATGTGCTCAACCCTTATGCAATCCTCCCTCTCTACCTGGCTGTTACTTTGTTTTGCTTGCTTTAAGGTTAATTATTAACATACCTTTCTTCTCCCCACTCTCAAACTCTTTGGGTTTAGGAAACTTCTCTCATCACATCCCACCACCATGGTGCTTCAAACATTTAATAACTATCTAGAAAACTTGTTAATGTGAGTCTGCCAAAGATGAGACGAGAATTTTTGAGAACCAAACACTCAGAAGAGATTCAATTTAATTTCATTCGATCTCTAGTTACCTTTATTTTCATGGTGGCTCAAAAATTCACCTTGGACGAAACACTTCATGAAAACATTTTGCTGGTAAACCTTCTTTCACCATGCCTGCCAAATGAGGGTAAAATGAGGTAAGGTTTGGGAATTCCTAGGCAAGTATGAAACAGCTGACAAATCTGTGCACCCCGAACCCCTGCAACATGTCATGCTCCAACAAGAGTCAAGTATCTGTTCCAAGATGCTCTTCACCTCAAAAGTTGGGTACTCTCTTTCTCAATACCGTACAGATTTTCTGAAGCTGTGGAGTCTCCTGACCACTTAATGCCCAGCTTAATTAGTGTAATATGAACAGTGAATGAATCCAGGAATCCCAATCTTCCAGACTGCTATGCAGTGACTCATAATCTCATCCCTTGGAAACACACTCCTGCCATGCTTCTGACGAAGTCACACCTGTTTCTGCATTCTTTGTTCTTATGTTTTCATCACCATGTGACTCATTGTTATTTTACCCATCTTATTTACATTATTTTGACCTGGATCCCTGATGATTTTCACCACTCCCAAACCTGTCTGGCTTACAGGTGGTTCTCATTGCAACCCGTTTAAGTGCATCAACTGTGGTTTAGCAACAGGGACGCTGTTCTCCCGAACAGCTTGTGACAGTTCCACGTGCAGATTTTTATCTCTTTACATAAAACTCCAGCAATGTTGCAGGCTCAGACACAGAACTTTAAAACCATATGTTTCTGATATTTGAGGTTTTCCCCCCTTAGGCTTTGTGAGTGGAAGAGAGATATGACATCCTTCTTGTTCTTTCACTGACAAAGGGTTCATTCACACAACCTAAAGGCGTTTGAGAATGAGTCTTCATGACGCCTTATTTTCAAGTATTGTTATCAATTCTGTCAAATTTATAAAGATTGCAATCCATGCTCACGTAAGAGGAACACTCAGTGAATCACTCTTGTCCCAGAATAGTCAGTATTTTATATTTGTCCACTTTTAATAATAACGTTTCAGCTTCCACTCTTCGAAAGCATTTAAAATGTCTCCCCGCTGCAATGTTTTCACAGGTGATGAAAATAAGAATGAATCCAAGTTATTTTTTTTAACCCAATGTGCTACCACTAGGGTGTTTCAGTTATATGAAGCCAACTCTGATTTTCTGGACTGCATGTTTACCATGATCATATCAGCTTCCATGTATTAGCTTCTCTTGTGACTAATTATCGAAACTGTATCGTGCACGTGCTAAGTGCCAGGACCTCTCTGCTAAGCAGATTCCCCCACAGAATCTCATTTGTAGGAGAGGTTTACCATTATTGAATTCATTTTACAGGAGAAGAAATTGAACATAAAGAGATTTAGTAAATTTTTCAGGCACCCAGCTAGTAACTGTGGAGCTAGGATTTGAACCTAGGTGTGTCTGCCTCCAAAGCTCAAGCTTTTAACCACATGAACTAATTACAAAGATGCTGACTCAATATATAAGATGAGCATTCTGTCCCAGTCAGGGTTCAGTGGGCACTACTGACTGGTTTTTCCTCGTGCACAATCCATGTAATAGTCACACCAACTACACTGGCCATTTAGCAACAGCTGTGTCTGACCTTCTTGCTCCTCAGGCCTTCCATTGTAATTGGAAAGAAACGGAGATCAGTGATGTTCTCCTCCAAATTGTATTGAAAGGGATATTCCAGAACCTATTCTCTGTTGCCATCAGTTCAGTCTCTCTACTGCCTTTCTTCAAATTATTTTAGCCAGTATGTGGGTTATGCAGTAAAAACTGCCCAGGTTTTAGTATGCTTAAAAATAAATTTCCTGGACTTCCCTGGTGGTGCAGTGGTTAAGAATCCCCCTGCCAATGCAGGGGATACAGGTTCAATCCCTGATCCGGGAAGGTCCCACTTGCCACAGAGACACTAAGTCTGTGCACCACAACTACTGAGCCTGCGCCCTAGAACCCACGTGCCACAACTACTGAGCCCACGTGTCACAACTACTGAAGCCCGTGGACCTAGAGCCCGTGCACTGCAACGGAGACCCAACGAAGCCAAAAATAAAAAATAAAGTAAATAAATTTAAAAAAAAATAAATTTCCATGTCAATTTTTACCCCCTCTTTCCTCTACCCAACATAAAAAACCTCCCAAATTCCTAATTTCCCTGGCCAGAGGAATAGGGAATTGCATAACAATTTGCAATATATCTTCCCAAGTACCCTTTCAGGGGTCTCTGACATTATGTGGAGTGACTATGTAAGAGCAAAATCAAGTCTCTGGAACCATTCTCTGCTACAGAGTGACAGGTTATTTAAGATTTTAAAAAACTTTTACCCTAGATAATACTTGAAAATCCAGCCACATATAAAGAGTTGCTTTCTCTTCTTTAAATCTGTTCCAGGGCCTCAATTCCTTGTTTCCCAGCCTACATATGCCATCATATATAATGTCTGTGGAAACATATTGATTTAAAGATCAAGTCAGCAGTGGAACTGGGCTCTTTGCAAGTTACCTTGGTTTAACTACTGAAAACCTCTGTAACTGCCTCTGAGACTTGAGTCACTGGAACTTTAATTCACTTGTGCTCTCACATGGAAGAACATAACCGCTCACTCTGGGCTTCTGCTCCTCCTAAGTACCTCTGGAAGGGAATGACAAACCAAGCAAACTGCCTATTTGTGGGCATGAGGGGCAACTCCAGTAAAACCTTAGCCACAAATAGCATTCTGGATATTACCCATCTGTAAGACTGGTTATTTGCCACAGCTGTCTTGGGAATCATACATCCTATGACAGTCATGAATTTTAAAAAGTACCCATTGACTTCTGACCTGTTGATTTTGAGAAGGTGAGTAAGCAAACAGTAGAGACTGTGACTCAAAGTTAAACATATTTCAAGGGAAACCTGAAGGAGAGGTCAGAGCAGTGAAACTAGAAAGCAGAGCAATGGCTTCTCCAGAAGGAACTTTCAGTTTCCCAGTGGGGCACACACTTTCCATGTCTCCTATGAAACCATGTAAATTACATACTTAATATTTGTGTGAACATTTCCTTGAATTTAAAGGGTACTTTTCCATAAAAGTCCAAAGCATTTTCTTGTTTCAAGATATACTGAGGCACTAAAAAATTATGTGTAGGATACCTCTAGAATTAATTTATTGGATTCTCCCCTTTCTCAATCGACTGTATTTTGTATATACATGCATAAATGTGTGTATAAGATGTTAACATTGTTTAAGGCCACGTGGTAATGAGCTTTTTAACGTTTTCATGTGTATGTACGTATGTTTCTTGTCGAGACAGGTGAGTTATCTCTGTCAGTTCATCAGTAAGAAACAATATTGAAAATAATTTCCTTTTCCTATTATTTGCATTGAAAACTAAAAGTCATTGTGTAGAAAGATAAAAGAAATACCAGTCACTCCTGATTTTTTCATACTAATGTACTTTTTTTTTCTCAATTTAAACCTCATGAATTAATCAGCATTCTTCAGAGAAACAGAACCAACAGGATGTACATATATAGAAAGAGATTTATTATAAGGAATTGGCTCATGTGATTATGGAAGCTGAGAAGTTCCAGGATCTGCATTTGAAAGCTGAAGAGCCAGGGTGGCCAATGGTATAGTTCCAGTCTGAGTTCAAAGGCCTGAGAACCAGGAGAGGTGATAGTATAAGAGTCAACGTTTCAGTTTGAGTCTGAAGTCAGAAAAAGACCAAAATCCCATATCAAGCAGTCAGGCAGGAGGAGTTCTCTCTTACTTAGGGGAGGGTCAGACTTCTTGTTCCATTCAGGCCTTCGACGGATTAGATGAGGCCCACCCATATTAGGAAGAGAAATCTGCTTTACTCAGTCTACTGATTCAAATGTTAATCTCATCCAAAAACAACCTTACAAACACACCCAGAATAATGTTTGAAAAATCTGGGCACCCTGTGGCCCCATCAAGTTGACATCTAAAATTAACTGTCACACCCCATACTATAACCTTTCTAGTTCACTACTTGGATCAGACCTAATTTTACTCTACTTGACATCTTACTGAGGTTTAGTAAGTTAGTCAAAGATATTCACTAAGTTTAATAGCAATATTTTTTAAATATTTAAGAGGTAAAAGTGCTTTGAGAGTTAATATACTATGAAGTAGGCAAAACACTTTATTTCCCAAGCCATTTATTTATCTTTCTCTATAGTAATGCATATAAAACAAAATAGGAATGATCCTCTTGCTGAATGGATCTTAATGTTAACAAAGGAAGGTTTCAATAAAATATGATGTGTTATTCTGTATAGCGTGGTCAGGTCAATACGTCTGAGATTTTCTGTATCAGGAAGGTGGCTCCTTCCAATGTACCCACAAACACTTCAGCCTCAGAAGCTTCGTGGTGGAAAACAAAGCTAGAAAGTTTCTAAAACTACCGTGGACCTTCTTAAATGAAATTCCAAAATGGCAGAGCCAATATTCACAAGTTCCCTAGCTTAGCAAGCAGACAAGCAAATGTTTCAGAGTTCCTGTTTTCCATAAATACAGAAATCTTGTAATTATCTCAAGAACCATACATTATTTATCTAGTTTCATGCCTTAATGAAGGAAGACTCAGGGTTTATCACATTAAAATGAGAGGGTGGGGTGATAAATGTGGCTGGGGAGGAGAAAAGCATGGTTCTTTTCTTAATGAATCTCGCCTTATGTTTCTTCAATTTTTTTATCAGCAATTTTATGCTCTGCAGGTAGTAAACAAAAATGGTGACAGCCAAACATGCATTTTGCATCATAACAAACCTGTTGGATCTGCAAACAGTTGTTTAAGGTGCACCTTTTCCATCAGGAAAAACAATAGCATTTATTAGCAGTATTTCACTCCACTCCCATGATTTGTGTGTTCTTCACTCTCAAAGTGTCAGCTGTCAAACGAAATGATGGGGACTGACAGTTCAGAATTTTAAAAGTTCAGCTCCTTTCAAATGCACTAAATGAATAAGAGCTGCCTAATTTGGACTGAAGAAAAAGCAACAAAAATCCCCTGTAAGTATGCAAGGTTTTATTCTACTTTTGCATGCTTAGTATGCACAGAGAATGTTAAACACTTTTCAGCTGGAGCTGGATACACTGTTAATTCTATGAGTGAGAAAGATTTCATTAGGTGAGCTTCAGGCAAGAGTGAGCTACAAATGGAATTCTCTTTTATTTTCTGAAATTCACAGTATATGACCCATATCCAATGATAAATGGTCTATAAACTCTCTTGCTGTATTTAATTGCATAAACTTCCATTATATTCTACTATTAACAGGGGAACACTTTGACACAAGATGTCAGAAGGGAGAGAAAAACGAGCAAAGAAAAAAAATAAAACTTTCACTCTTAACAAAACCAACATAACCTTAGTATCCCTCAGAATCACATTCAACATGTAAGTTCCAAGCACACTATTTTAAATATTTTTTTCAACCAATTAGTTACTTTTAATTTTGGTAGCACAAAAATCTATTAATCACTATTTAATTATCTGGAGTTCTTGCTTGCCTAATTAGTGCTTTCCGTATTGCATCTTCAACTAAACTGGGGACCCTATCGACTCATTTATCTGATACCTATTTGGTGCACTGGTGACTTAATTAATGAAAAAAGAAAAAAAACTCATTTAAATGGTCATTCAAAAAAAAACCTTATTAAATACTTTGAACATTAAATAAGCTGACCGATTTTATTGGGTTTTCATTGCCCTAAAAAGCATTATAGAGATGCAAAATCCCATGTGACATTTCTGGGTAAATATACATTATAGAAGGAATCAGAAGCTGCAGTCATCAGCTGAGTAACAATCCCTCCTAAGTACACTGCCTGAGGTAGCGGGCTTTTGAAATCTTTTATACAAAAATGGGGACAGTGATTAGACATAGGATTTTATTTGGAATTTTCTGGTGTTAGGAACACTAAGCATGATGGTAAATGAAATTATGTTGTTATATTCCAGGGAATATACTGTAAAATGGTCTATAACTATGCTTATACTACTGAAGAAAACAAAGAGTAATTTCCAGAATGCAACTCATCCCTTCACCACATCTCCATTTGACTCTGCCTTGCCAAGGTCTGTGAGCTTGTCCGCCAGCATTCTAGCTCACACAACACCCTGAGACAGCTTTCCTCTGGCACCCCAGTCTAGGTTAGAGGCCTCCCTGGATGCTCTCACAGCACTTGGGCATAAACCTTTGTCTTCTCACTTACTGTGAGGAAGCAGCACGGTACAGAACATGGCTTTGGCCTGAGAAGGTCTAGATTCAGCCACCAACTAGGTTGTTAGGATCAAATAAAATGGTCTAAGTAAAGCATCTGGTGCAGTGCCTGACACATCGTAAATGTATCATAACCATTAGATATTTTTTTAAATCATACTGTACTATACTTGTCTCTTCAGAAGTTTCTCCTACTAGATCCTGAGCTCCTTGTATAAAGAGACACATGATCCATCTTTGTAGCTCCAAAGCCCGGCACAGTGTCTGACAGACAGTAAGCATTATATATGCTTGTGTAATAGATGGACAGAGCAACAAATCTTCAGTAAAAGAATCTAAGGGATTTAAGAGTAAAATAAGCAAACAGAAGTCAAATTACCCCTCCTTCTTACAGAGGGCAGTAAGAATTCTGAGGCACAAATCCATACATGCTAAGTGCTTATATCACAGTTCACATTTTTAAAAAATATTAGTTACCTAGCTGTTATTAACACCTACATTGTTTTCTCTGGATCTCCAATAACTTGTGAAATAGACACAGGTATCTAATTCCTAATCTGACTATTCATTTTGTGAGTCTCAACAGTTAAAATATTATCCACTGGAAATCAAAAGTTGTCATTACATGAAAATTATCAGCAGTGAACTGACGACTTTTAAGATTAAGTCAAACTCCCTCTACATTTAACATCCCACCTATTCTAATCCATAGAATCAACATCTTGATCCTGCTGAAAATATGATGTCTACAATTTCCTATGCAAATAGAATAAAAATTTTAAAGTTAAACTGAATATCTTTTCAAAATGCAGGATTTCATAAAGTTTATTAAAGTGATATTGGAGATGTGCTCAAGTCACAGGCAAAGACTGTGGACATATCAAGGTCAAACTGAAAAAAGGAAAATAAAGCAGATGAGATTCAAAAAAGACCAATTTGAAAACCAAATGATTTCGGAAAACCCATTTGAAACTTAATAAAGCCATAGCATATTTTTGCAAAATTGATCCTTTTTTGTGGGAAAAGATTATTCAAAGATCTAAGACTTGGTTAATTCTTCATTTGTTCTAAAGATTACAGAATAGTTTTTATATAACCTAAATTTTGTTTTTAAAATGTTTTCATTATTTTTAATTTTATATATCTAGATAAAGTCCTAACCAAACATTTCCCACCACTGTCTATAAAATATTGGTTTCAATTTTAAGTAAATTCACAAGTTGTCTTTTCTGGTACCATCTAGACACTGGTTTGAGAGAGAGAATTGTTCTTTGATGTTGCAACCAGCAGTACTCTTGTTTCCGCATCCCACCATCTTCTAATAACTTCCAGGGGAGCCTAGGATGCTAATGTGGGGCATTCTTCAATTCAAGTTCACAGACAATGCACTTTTTAAAGGGAAAACAAATGGAGTTCTGCAGAGATCGTATGAGGCAACTCTCACCTCAAGAAAAGTCCCTTTTCACGGAGTAGTGCCCATTTTGCAGAAACTCTTTGTTCCAGAGAAATAAGGTGATGGAAAGATCCTAGCTCTACTGCACTAGGAAATGGGTACTTAATCCACAGGGGCCTCATAACCAAATCACATTCACTGCCAGACACTGCAGTGCTCCAAACAGTCAATAATGACCATGTGTTGCTGAATACATTATGTACAATATTCCAGAATGTTTTTAATCCTCTCCCACCTTGTTTTGCTTTGCTTTTTCTTTCCTGGTATAACCATTGGTTGAGTAAGAAAAAGAGAGAATCTATAAAATAATATTTTATCTAATTTCTGATGTTGAAATTACTGAAAGGAAAAATACATAATACTAAACTATTTGTACTTTTTATATAATACTTCTAAAAACATATTATAGTTCAACATTCTTTAAAACTATTCTATGGTCTGTGAATACCATTTGCCCAAGGATATTTACTTTATATTATTGGTGATTATGTATTATACATCCTGTGTTTTTCAAATATGACAAGGTATTTTTGTTTCCATTTGAGTGATATCTTTAAAGAAAAATTGAAACATATTCATCAGAATTCGAAAGATAATTTTTTTTCCTCGATCTCTCTGTCAAGTCAATTCAGCTCTAATTCAGTTAAATTCTGGACAGATATCAGAGTTCTATTTACTGATTATTCTTCTTCCCTTTGGGATCATAAGACTTTAAGTGAAAAAAAAACTAAAAGATTTATTGCTAATGGGATTCTACAAATGTTATCTTTGTTCAGAGAAAAAGTAATATATGATCCTGGCTTTGCACAGAATCTTTACTGTTCTTTTTTTGAATATGTATAACTCATTTAAAGACCAAGGATAACTCATCATTTTTGCTACCTGCCTTAGAATATCTGCATTTTATGTTTGAAAATAATATAAACTTGTGATTTAATTTATGTCATAACTTCGATTCATCACCACATTCATTGTAAACAAAGAGGCTCTGAATAATGAACAAAATGCTTATTGTTTACAAGAAAGGTCATAACATGTTATATTTACATTTATGTCATGTCTTATTATTAAATCTGTATAAACCATCTTCCTTCATTATTTCTGAATGGGAGACTGATGATAAGTGCTATTTTGAAGATTTTTTTAATCATTTTTATTTGTCTAGCTAATTTGTGTGCTGACGTATTTCAAGGCTGACTCTATGTTTTGCTTGTTAAGTTATTAGGGATTTGTATCTCCTGAAAATCAAGAACAAGTTCCTAAATTTAACACCTGATGGGTCGACAGCTTCATGGGAGAGAGGTCAGCTGCCCGGTGAAAGAAGAAAAAATCTGTCTGTGAGATCCTAATTTGCTTTATATAACTGACATCAGGCTTGGAATTGGGAATGATTTGTTGTTATGTTAAGCAGCAGGGAAGCTTATGGCTTATTATTTTTACTCCTGATACAACTGAAACAATGGGTGAGTAATGAGGGGACCATAGATAATCATAACGATACTAGGCAATGAACTGTGTGCGCCCGGGTGATAGGGCAGGTTTTCTCAGACTGTGATGGCCAGTAAGCTAATACAAACTATAAATACGCAGATTAGTCAAATCTTTATTACATCTGTAAACAGCCACTGGCGTGTTTTTCCTCTCCCACTTTATAATTTTGATGATTCTGACTCCAAGCCCTATCTTACATTCAAGGAAATTTAAATTAAAAGAAAATGTATCACACTGTGACAGGGAAATAAAAATGTACCCAGTAACACCGAACAGTCACACAATTAAAGGACCGACATGAACACTGGTTTTCTATCCCTAGAACACCTAGAAATTGATTCCTTACCCAGTACAAGTCTATCCAATTTCCACCCCTTCTCCATCCCTCCCCACCCATTTCAGTGAACTTAACTAGCGCAAGATTTCTCATTTTCTATGCTCTGTCCCTTGTTTAAACTAAAGAAAATACAGGATCAGTCCTCTTTTTTTCTTACTGTAAAGTCTCTTCAGAATCTAATTCAATGAGATTGTATTTGTTACAATGAATGCAGATTGTTCAATGGGGCAGATTTAAGAAATGCTGAAAAAGAGTTCAGGGGTTTGCAGGGTGGGGGCTTGCTGTATGGTGGGGGTGGAGTTTTATACATCACCCCATGTTCGTTAAGGTCTAAAAGTACTGAAAAGGATTTGTTCTGTTTGTGTGAAGGGCCTCCGTGCTCTGGGTCTCTAAAATGTTATACCAAGCTTTTTAGCACATGCACTCTCTCTTGATCTTGGGCCTGACATGACCAAAACCCAGGGCTCAGGCTCTCCAGGACTGACCCACCTTGTCACTCCAATCCGGCATCCAGGAGTCTGCTACCCAAACAGTTGGCTTCCTGCAATTAACATGTTGTTTATTTTAAAATATGGATTTGGAATATTGTTTCTGAATATCCTATTATTTCAAGGAAGCGTTTTGTATGCTAAATGTTTTCACTTACTAGATTAACTGTTACTAAAAGATCTCTCAGGAAAATGCAGATCTTTAATCACGTAATATGAACTAAACAATCAATTTTTAGAGTCATTGACAATATTGACAGCCCTAGAAAGAGTTCCAAGCCATAGGGTTGCATTCTCCAGTTATAAGTTGCCAGTCATAGACCTGGATGCTATTCTTTGACTCCATCACTGCCCTGTGCTCTATGATTGGGAATTCCATACAACTCCATTTCCCTATTTACCATGATGTATAGACCAAAGGGCTTAGACATATTTCATCAACCTAGAAAGAATGCATCACTGAGAAAATATGTAGATACATATATGTGTGTGCATGTGTGTATATATTAAACAGGCTAGACTTGATGGGGTACAATCAAAAATTAGTTTTCTTCTTCTCTGCTACTATTTTAAGAAATTCTCTGTTAGATCTCCTTTCTGCTCTCTTGGAAAATATCTTGGGCAGTCCCCTGTGGTTTTGTGGTCACTTTGGGTTATCAGAACAGTATTATTTTCAGGTGTGAAAATATCCAATCCAATCTAAATCAAAACTTGAATCATTTCAAAGCTTTCTCCCCTCCCCAGCCCATGCAGGACTTGCAACTTGAGTACAACAAATGGGAAAACGAGGGTAGGGAGCAGTCTGAGGAGGGGGACAGATGGGAGGGACAAAGATTTTCTTGATCAGTGTGTATGTAATGTGGTCCTTTCTCTTCAGACTCTATACATGGACTGCTTTGGGGACTCTGGAGATCCCCAGACAGGGACGTAAGTAATACCCCATCACTGCACAGGCAATTCATGTTCGGGCTAACTGCTTCTGATTCTGCCTCAGCTCTTAATCTGGTTCTACATCCTATGACTCCTGCCCCTGTATCTTAGTCATTCAGGCTGCTGAAACAAAGTATCTTAGGATCCATGGCTTATAAACAACAGAAATTTATTTCTCACAGTTCTGGAAGCTAAGAAGTCTAAGATCAGGGTAACAACATGGTTGGGCGAGAGCCCTCTTCTGGGTTGCAGACTTCTCATTTTATCCTTACACAATGGAAGGGGCAAGGGAACTCTCCTGACCTCTTTTATAGGGGCACTAATCTCATTGATGAAGGCTCTACCCTCATGACCTTATCAGCTCCCAAAGGCCCTCCTAATACTCTTACACTGGGCATTAGGATTTCAACATATGAATTTTGGGTGGATACAAATCTTCAGACCATAACACCCTGGAAGGCAACACTCAAGTGCAGGGTCCTTTCTAAGTGGCTCTAGCCATCAACAGTTCAGGTATCCAGGTGGCCCGTAGGAAAACTCAGCCACAATGCCCCTCAAACTCTGAAAGTAAAAGTTACTCTTAACATAGCTCTCGCTCCAGGCTCTTTTCCAACTCAATGTTGGTTCTGGACCTGGAAGTTTCAGAAGTGGGGGAATGATATGTCAGTCTTTTCTTCTGGCAGACACCTTCAATCTCTGTGTATCATTCTTTTGAAACTTTCACATGGCTGGGGGAAACTAAGAACAATGCAAACTTTCTTTTACTACAAATGAAAACTGATTTTAAAAATGGGCAAGAAATCTGAATAGACAGCTCTCCAAAGAAGATATATAAATGACTCCTAAGCACATGGAAAGATACTCAACATCGTTAGCCATCTTGGAAATGTATATCAAAACTAAAATGAGATACCACTTCACACCTACTAGGATGGCTATCATAGGGTAGCTAATAACAAGTGTTGGCTGGGGTATGGAAGAATTGGAACCCTCATACATTGCTAGTGAAAGTGAAAAATGGTTCAGACACTGTTGAAAACAGTCTGGCAGTTCCTCAAAAGATTAAATACAGAGTTACTATACTAAGCAGCAATTGCACTCCTAGGTATACACGTCAGAGAAATAAAAACATATGTGCACACAAAAATTTGTATGCAAATATTTATAGCACCACTAGTCATAATAGCAAAAAGTAAAACTAACCCAAAGATCCATCAACTAATGAATGGCTAAATAAAATACAGTATATCTATATATTGGAGTATTATTAGGCAATAAAAAGAGGTACTGATACATGCTACAATGTGGATGAAACTTGAAAACATTATGCTAAGTGAAAGAAGGTAGTCACAAACGACAAACAAATTGTATGATTCCATTTGTATGCAACATCCAAAACAGGCAAATCTATAGAGACAAAAACTAGATTAGTGGTTGCCTAGGACTGGGAGGTGAGAAGGAGGTGATGGCTAAGGGGTGAAGAGTTTCTTTTGTAGGTAATGACAATGTTTTAACATTGATTCTTGTAATGGTTTCTCAACTCTGTGAATATATTAAAAGACACTGGATTGTACACTTTACTCTGATGAATTGTATATTATGTGAATTATATCTCAATCATAGAGCTATGTTAATAAACATATCCTCACTCTCTTTCTTCAAAAGTCTAGAATTCTGTTCTACACACTAGAAGAGAAAGGTTAGTCCTGTACAGACGAGCTTCACACCTTTCCTTAGAATGTGCAGTATTTATCATTGATTTCTTCAGCTTTCATGTCACAACCAAGACTTTGCAGAATGGTACATATATTTCATAGGCCGCATTACTCTCTTAACTGATTCAGTTTCCCATAACTCTGCTGGTTATGTATTTCAATTAAAGGATTAAGTGCTAGTCTTACAATAAACTCAATAAACATTTGAGGACTGCCCAACTATTCTAATATGAATATAGTATTTTGTTTAATGAATTCCAATATTCTAATCTTTAAACAACCCTATAAGGTAAGTGCTATTAAATAATCATTTCACAGGTAAGGAAACTGAAGCTCAGAATGGTTAAAAATATATGCAAAATAAAGCAGTCAATGCGTGACAGAGCCAGGACTCAAATCAGCGTGTCTGTCCCTCACTCAAAGCCTCTGAGATTCTTTTTTTTTTGGCTGTCCAATGATAAGAGAAATATTCACATAATTTGTAAATAAAATGCCTAATTGCTGCTTCTAAGGGTAAGACCTGAAAACATACAAGAGTATGCAAAGTAAGTTCGAAAACACTTGGCCTTTTGCCATAAGCAACTTATTTTTAAGTTTTAGAAATTGGGACATAGATTGTCATCAGTCAGGCTCTGTCCATCTCTGAGTGTGTTCTCTCTTAAACACTGATGTCGCTTAAATTTTATTTTGGAAATGAATTCTTACAAAAACAGTGGAAAATGTGGCAGAGACGATCATGAGCATAAAAACTGAGACCGTAGATTCTGAGAAAGGCAATGAAACAATGTGAGAATGTCAATGGCCAGTTGAGAGAGTCACTTCAACAGGCAGAGTACTTTGCCATCTCAGTATTACCTTCCATAAAGACTAATCCAGGAGACCTTCAAGATGCGGAGGAATAAGACGTGGAGATCACCTTCCTCCCCACAAATACATCAGAAATACATCTACATGTGGAACAACTCCTACGGAACACATACTGAATGCTGGCAGAAGACCTCAGACTTCCCAAAAGGAAAGAAAATCCCCACATACCTGGGTAGGGCAAAAGAAAAAACAGAGACAAAAGAATAGGGAGAGGACCTGCACCTCTGGGAGGGAGCTGTATAGGAGGAAAAGTTTCCACACACTAGGAAGCCCCTTCACTGGCAGAGATGGGATGGGGGGAACTTCAGAGCCACAGAGGAGAGCATAGCAATAGGGGTGCAGAGGGCAAAGCAGAGAGATTTCCGCAAAGAGGATCAGTACCGACCAGCACTCACCAGCCTGAGAGGCTTGTCTGCTCACCCACCGGGGCAGATGGGGGATGTGAGCTGAGGCTTGGGCTTCAGAGATCAGATCCCAGGGAGAGGACTGGGGTTAGCTGCGTAAAGACAGCCTGAAGGGGGCTACTGCACCACAGGTAGCTGGGAGGGAGTCTGGGAAAAAGTCTGGACCTGCCGGAGAGGCAAGAGACCATTGTTTTGGGCTGCGCAGAGAGGGGATTCCTGCTCCGTGTGCCCACAGAAGGCAGAGCACTGCCTAAGCGAGCTCCAGAGACAGGCACAAGCCATGGCTATCAGCTCAGACCCCAGAGACGGGCATGAACTGCTAATGCTGCCACCACTGCCAACAAGAATCCTGTGTGCAAGTGCAGGTCACTACCCACACCCACCCAGGAGCCTGTGCAGCATGCTACTGCCAGGGTCCCATGATCCATGGACAACTTCCCTGGGAGAACACACAGTGTACCTCAGGCTGTTGCTATGTCACGCTGAACTCTGCCACTGCAGGCTCGCCCTGCATTCCAATTATGATTACCGTACCCTTCCTTCTTTGCAGCCTGAGTGAGCAAGAGAGCCCTAATCAGCTGCTGCTTTAACCCCTTCCTGTCTGGGCAGGGAACAGATACCTGAGGGTGACCTACTCGCAGAGGCCAGGCCAAAACCACAGCTGAACCCCAGGAGCTGTGCAAACAAAGAAGAGAAAGGGAACTTCTCTGGGCAGCTCAGGAGCAGCAGATTAAATCCCCACAACCAATCTGATAAACCCTGCATCTGTGGAATACCTGAACAGAAAACAAATGTTCACAAACTTCAGGCAGTGGACTGTGGAAGCAATGGGAGACTTGGGGGTTGCTTTCTGTGTCTGCTTTGTTTTTGGTTTTAGGTTTATCTTAGTTTTTAGTGCTTCTTATCATTGGTGGATTTGTCTATTGGCTTGGTTGCTCTTTGTTTTTTTATTTTATTTTATTTTTCCTTTTTTCTCTTTTTGTGAGTGTGTATGTGTCTGTGTGATTCAGTCTGTCTAGGTTTGCTTTTACCATTTGTCCTAGGGTTCTGTCTGTTCATTTATTTTGTTTGTTTGTTTTAGTTTTTTGTTATTGTTGCTGTTTGTTTTCCTTTTTACAAGTGTGTGTATGTATCTTTCTTTGTATGATGTTGTCTGTTTAGTTTTGCTTTTACCATTTGGTATGGGGTTCTATCTGTTCGGCGTTATTTGTTGTTTTTCTTTTTTTGTTTTTTCTTCTTTTTCATACAAGCCGTGTGGCTGGCAGGGTCTTGGTGCTTTGGCCAGGTCTCGGGCCTAAGCCTCAGAGATGGGAGAGCCATGTCCAGGACATTGGACCACGAGAGACCTCCCAGACCCACGTAATATCAATTGGTGACAGCTCTCCCAGAGATCTCTGTCTAAATGCTAAGATCCAGCTCCACCCAATGGCCATCAAGCTCCAGTGTTGGACACCCCAGGTCAAACAACTACCAAGACAGGAACACAGCCGCACCCATGAGCAGAGAGGCTGCCTAAAATCATACAAGTTCACAGACACCTCAAACACACCACTGCACGTGGCCCAGCCCACCAGAAGGACAAGATCCAGCCCCACCTACCAAGAACACAGGCACCAGTCCCCTCCATCAGGAAGCCTACACAAGCCACTGAACCAACCTCAACCTCTGGGGGAAAACACCAAAGACAGTGGGAACTACGAACCTGCAGTCTGCAAAAAGGAGACACCAAACAGAGTAAGTTAAACAAAATGAGAAGACAGAGAAGTATGCAGCAGATGAAGGAGCAAGGTAAAAAACCCACCAGACCAAACAAATGAAGAGGAAATAGGCAGTCTACCTGAAAAAGAATTCAGAGTAATGACAGGAAAGATGATCCAAAAATCTCAGAAATAGAATGGAGAAAATACAAGAAATGTTTAACAAAGACCTAGAACTAAAGGGCAAACAAACATGATGAACAACAAAATAAATGAAATTAAACATGCTCTGGAAGGAATCAATAGCAGAATAACTGGGGCAGAAGAGTGGATAAGTGACCTGGAAGATAAAATAGTGGAAATAACTGCCACAGAGCAGAAAAAAGAAAAAAAAATGAAAAGAATTGAGGACAGTCTCAGAGACCTCTGGGACAACATTAAATGAACCAACATTTGGATTTCAAAGGTCCCAGAAGTAGAAGAGAAAAAGAAAGGGTCTGAGAAAATATTTGAAGAGATTATAGTCGAAAACTTCCTTAACATGGGAAAGAAAATAGTCAAACAAATCCAGGAAGCACAGTGTCCCATACAGGACAAATACAAGGAGAAACACGCCAAGACACATATTAATCAAACTATGGAAAATTAAATACAAAGAAAAAATATTAAAAGCAACAAGGGAAAAGCAACAAATAATATACAAGGGAATCCCCATAAGGTTAACAGCTGATCTTTCAGCAGAAACTCTGCAAGTCTGAAGGGAGTGGCAGGATATATATAAAGTGATGAAAGGGAAGAACCTACAACCAAGATTACTCTACCCAGCAAGGATCTCATTCAGATTTGACAGAGAAATTAAAACCTTTACAGACAAGCAAAAGTTAAGAGAATACAGCTCCACCAAAACAGCTTTACAACAAATGCTAAAGGAACTTGTCTAGGCAGGAAACACAAGAGAAGGAAAAGACCCAAAAAAACAAACCCAATCAACAAAACCAAGTAAGAATATGGTAATAGGAACATACATATCAATAAACCTTACGTGTAAATGGATGAAATGCTCCAGCCAAAAGACACAGACTGGCTGAATGGATATAGAAACAAGACCTGTATATATGCTTTCTACAAGAGACCCACTTCAGACCTAGGGAAACATACAGACTGAAAGTGAAGGGATGGAAAAAGATACTCCATGCAAATGGAAACCAAAAGAAAGCTGGAGTGGCAATTCTCATATCAGACAAAACAGACTTTAAAAGAAAGACGGATTACAAGAGACAAAGAAGGACACTACATAATGATAAAGAGATCAATCCAAGAAGAAGATATAACAATTATAAATGTATATGCACCCAACATAGGAGCACCTCAATACATAAGGCAAATGTTAACAGCCATGAAAGGGGAAATCGACAGTAACACAATCATAGTAGGGGACTTTAACACCCCACTTTCACCAATGGACAGATCATCCAAAATGAAAATAAATAAGGAAACACAAGCTTTAAACGACACATTAAACCAGATGGACTTAACTGATATTTAGAGGACATTCCATCCAAAAACAACAGAAAACACTTTCTTCTCAAGTGCTCATGGAATATTCTCCAGGTTAGACCACATCTTGGGTCACAAATCAAGCCTTGGTAAATATAAGAAAACTGAAGTCATATCAAGTATCTTTTCCAACCACAATGCTATGAGACTAGATATGAATTACAGGAAAAATACTGTAAAAATTACACACACAGAGGCTAAACGATACACTACTAAATAACCAAGAGATCACTGAAGAAATCAAAGTGGAAATGAAAACATACCTAGAAAAAATGACAGTGAAAACACGATGACCTGGGCTTCCCTGGTGGAGCAGTGGTTGAGAGTCTGCCTGCCAACGCAGGGGACACGGGTTCGTGCCCTGGTCTGGGAAGATCCCACATGCCGCGGAGCAGCTGGGCCCATGAGCCATGGCCGTTGAGCCTGCGCGTCCGGAGCCTGTGCTCCGCAACGGGAGAGGCCACAACAGTGAGAGGCCCGCATATCACACACACACAAAAAAAACCCACGATGACCCAAAACCTATGGGCCGCAGCAAAAGCAGTTCCAAGAGGGAAGTTTATAGCAATACAATCCTACCTAAAGAAACTAAAAAGTCTCAAATAAACAACCTAACCTTACACCTAAAGCAACAAGAGAAAGAAGAACAAAAAAAATTCCAAGTTAGCAGAATGAAAGAAATCATAAAGATCAGATCAGAAATAAATGAAAAGAAATGAAGGAAACAATAGCAAAGATCAATAAAACTAAAAGCTGGTTCTTTGAGAAGGTGAACAAAATTGATAAACCCTTAGGCAGACAAATCAAGAAAAAAAGGGAGAAGACTCAAATCAACAGAATTAGTAACGAAAAAAGGAGAAGTAACAACTGACACTGCCGAAATACAAAAGATCATGAGAGAGTACTACAAGCAACTATATGCCAATAAAATGGACAACCTGGAAGAAATTGACAAATTCTTAGAAAAGTACAACATTCCATGACTAAACCAGAAAGAAATAGAAAATATGAACAGATGAATCACAAGCACTGAAATTGAAACTGTGATCAAAACTCTTCCAACAGGGCTTCCCTGGTGGCGCAGTGGTTGGGAGTCCACCTGCCGATGCGGGGGACACGAGTTCGTGCCCCGGTCTGTGAGGATCCCACATGCTGCGAAGCGGCTGGGCCCGTAAGCCATGGCCGTTGGGCCTGTGCATCCGGAGCCTGTGCTCCATGGCAGGAGGGGCCACAGCAGTGAGAGGCCCACGTACCGCAAAAAAAAAAAAACTCTTCCAACAAACAAAAGCCCAGGACCAGATGGCTTCACAGGTGAATTCTATGAAATATTTACAGAAGAGCTAACACGTATCCTTCTCAAACTCTTCCAAAATATGGCAGAGGAAGGACACTAGCAAACTCATTCTATGAGGCCAACATCACCCTGATACCAAAATCAGACAAAGGTGTCACAAAAAAAGAAAACTACAGCCCAGTATCACTGATGAACATAGTGCAAAATTCTCAACAAAATACTAGCAAACAGAATCCAACAGCACATTAGAAGGATCATACACCATGTTAAAGTGGGGATTACCCCAGGAATGCTAGGATTCTTCAATATACGCAAATCAATCAATGTGATACACCATATTAACAAACTGAAGGAGAAAAACCATATGATCATCTCAATAGATGCAGAGAAAGCTTTTGACAATATTCAACACCCATTTATGATAAAAACCCTCCAGAAGGTAGGCATAGAGGGAACATACCTCAACATAATAAAGGCCATATAGGACAAAACCACAGCCAACATCGTCCTCAATGGTGGAAAAACTGAAACCATTTCCCCTAAGATCAGGAACAAGAGAAGGTAGCCCACTCCCACCACTCATATTCAAAATAGTTTTGGAAGTTTTAGCCACAGCAATCAGAGAAGAAAAATAAGTAAAAGTAATCCAAATCGGAAAAGAAGTAAAACTGTCACTGTTTGCAGATGACAAGATAGTATACATAGAGAATCCTAAAGATGCTACCAGAAAACTACTAGAGCTAAACAATGGATTTGGTAAAGTAGCAGGATACAAAATTAATGCACAGAAATCTCTTGCATTCCTATAAACTAATGACAAAAAATCTGAAAGAGAAATTAAGGAAACACTCCCATTTACCATGGCAGCAAAAAGAATAAAATACCTAGGAATAAACCTACGTAAGGAGACAAAAGACCTGTATGCAGAAAACTGTAAGACACTGATGAAAGAAATTAAAGATGATATAAACAGATGAAGAGATATACCATGTTCCTGGATTGGAAGAATCAACATTGTGAAAATGACTATACTACCCAAAGCAATCTACAGATTCAGTGCAATCCCTATCAAACTACCAGTGGCATTTTTCACAGAACTAGAACAAAAAATTTCACAATTTGTATGGAAACACAAAAGACCCTGAATAGCCAAAGCAATCTTGAGAATGAAAAATGAATGGAGCAGGAGGAATAAGGCTCTGGACTTCAGACTATACTACAAAGCTACAGTAATCAAGACAGTATGGTACTGGCACAAAAACAGAAATATACATCAATTGAACAGGATAGAAAGCCCAGAGATAAATCCACGCACCTATGGTCACCTTATCTTCAATAAAGGAGGCAAGAATATACAACGGAGAAAAGACAGCCTCTTCAATAAGTGGTGCTGGGAAATCTGGACTGCTACATGTAAAAGAATGAAATTAGAATACTTCCTAACACCATACACAAAAATAAACTCCAAATGGATTGAAGACCTACATGTAAGGCCAGACACTATAAAACTCTTAGAGGAAAACATAGGCAGAACACTCTAAGACATAAATCAAAGCAAGATCCTTTTTGACCCACCTCCTAGAAAAATGGAAATAAAAACAAAAATAAACAAATTGGACCTAATGAGAGTTAAAAGCTTTTGCACAGCAAAGGAAACCATAAACAAGATGAAAAGACAACCCTCCGAATGGGAGAAAATATTTGCAAACAAAGCAACTGACAAAGGATTAATCTCCAAAATATACAAGCAGCTCATGCAGCTCAATATCAAAAAAACAAACAACCCAATCCAAAAATGGACAGAAGACATAAATAGACATTTCTCCAAAGAAGATATACAGATTGCCAACAAACGCATGAAAGGATGCCAACATCACCAACATTAGAGAAAGGCAAATCAACACCACAATGAGGTATAACCTCACACCGGTCAGAAAGGCCATCATCAAAAAATCTACAAACGATAAATGCTGGAGAGGGTGTGGAGAAAGGGAACCCTCTTTCACTGTTGGTGGGAATGTAAATTGATACAGCCACTATGGAGAACGGTATGGAGGTTCCTTCAAAAACTAAAAATAGAACTACCATACGACCCAGCAAACCCACTACTGGGCATATACCCTGAGAAAACCATAATTCAAAAAGAGACATGCACCACAATGTTCATTGCAGCACTGTTTACAATATCTAGGACATGAGAGCCACCTAAGTGTCCGTCGAGAGATGAATGGATAAAGAAGATATGACACATATATACAATGGAATATTACAGAGCCATCAAAAGAAATGAAATTGAGTTATTTGTAGTGAGGTGGATGGACCTAGAGTCTGTCATACAGAATGAAGTAAGTCAGAAAGAGAAAAACAAATACTGTATGCTAACACACATATATGGAATCTAAAAATTAATGGTTCTGGTGAACCTAGGGGCAGGACAGGAATATAGATACAGACGTAGAGAATGAACTTGAGGACAGTGGGAGAGGCAAGGGTAAGCTGGGACAAAGTGAGAGAGTAACACTGACATATATACACTACCAAATGTAAAACAGATCCTAGTGGGAAGCAGCTGGATAGCAAAGGGTGATCAGCTCGGTGCTTTGTGACCACCTAGTGGGATGGGATTGGGATGGTAGGAGGGAGGTGCAAGAGGGAGGGGATATGGGGATATATGTATACATACAGCTGATTCACTTTGTTATACAGCAGAAAGTAACACAGCATTGTAAAGCAATTATACACTAATAAAGAGGTTAAAAAAATAATAAAAACAATAAATAAATAAATAAAATCCTCAAAAAAAAAGACTAATCAGTATGCAAGGCAAAGTCAGTGTAGCTTCAAAGAAATTTAAAATGTTCTTCCTTTAGAAATATAATTATGATTTCAGGGCTTCCTTGGGGGCACAGTGGTTGAGAGTCCGCCTGCCGATGCAGGGGACACAGGTTCGAGCCCTGGACCGGGAAGATCCCACATGCCGCGGAGCGGCTAGGCCCATGAGCCATGGCCGCTGAGCCTGCGCATCCAGAGCCTATGCTCCGCAACAGGAGAGGCCACAACAGTGAGAGGCTCGTGTACCGCAAAACAAACAAACAAAAAATTATGGTTTCAAAAGAAAATTCATAATTGCTGTTTTTGACAAATCACTTACCCTTCTGCCTATTCCTCATTTGTAAAATGCAGTGTTCTGGCTATGGCTCCATGTCTGCTCCAGTTCTAGGAATGTGTCAACTCCAAAGCTTGTTCCTGTCTTCTCTTTGTATCCTCCTAGACTTTATTAAAGAAAATACAACCAAATCATAATATTAAGGTGTGTTTACAGTTTACAGCTGCAGAGTAAGTGGAATTAATTTACATCAATTAAATTGTTCCATCATTCACAAATATGAACTGACAATCCAGGAGTCTTGGCCATTTGGGGTAAGACAATGGCATGAAAGAGAAGGATGAAAACTAACAACAACAAAAAAAATGTGACCTTTGCAGAAACAGGGATATACTTTTTAAAAATTCTGATTACTTTCCTCAGAGAGACTAAATACGTGAATATATCCATAAAACTAGAATAGGCCGCAATAAGAGCAATATAAGACATTAAATTGTTACAGACATTAAAGAGATATTAGAAATATGAATGACAAAATTAAATCTGGTGTATAAACTAAATAAGAGAAAAAAATGTTGCAATAACCAAACTGGTGATCAGGAATACGGAGTTGATAGAATTTTCTAGAACTAAGAGAAAAACAAAAAAGAGTAAGGAAAATATTAAAAGATGTGGCTTTCTAACATCCATCTAGCAAGAAATTGAGAGGTGGAGAAGAGCAAAGGGGTAAAGGAAATAACGTTTTAGAAAGAGAAAATTCTATGAACTGAAGCAGATTAAAAAAAAAAGATTAGCACGAAAGAATGATAGTTTGAATTGTCTTTGAATGCTGTAAAACAGTGGAGCAATTCCTCTAACGGTCTGAGAAGAAGTCACTTTAACCCATAATTTTATTCTCAAGTATAAAAGCAAAATAAAAAAAATTTTTCAGTCTGGCAAGGACTAGGAAAACTTACTGCCCAAGCCACTCCCACAAAAGCCATTTATTGAGAAGGATACCCCAGGAAAATAAAAAAGAATACAAACTAGAGGATGACCTAAGATAACAAGAAACAGGAGCAACTGAGTATGAATGAGAGGAAGTGAAGAAAACTCAAAAACGTTAAAAAAGATTTTGCTATCCATTCATGAATTATGCTAAGAATATTTTCCTTCACAGGTGTTTAGTGACTTAACACTCAGTGTATTTCTTCTTCTGTGCATCCATGTACAATATTTGATTTTACAATGAGTAATATTCATATAATATTATAAAGACTGTTTTATTAATTTTAAAGTTTGGGTCTCAACTTTTACAAATAAAGCATGAAGTCTGAGTAATAGTTAATTATAATTATATAATAGAATGTAAATGTTATAAACCTTGAAAAGGTAAAAGTAATAATATAGCCTAAAAATCCACAAAATCACATCTTCTTTGACACTGCCTAAAGTTAGTAAATCACAAAATAAAGTCATAAATATAATATTACAATACAAATTAGCAGAAAGCAAGCATAGAGGTCAAATGTACTGATGAGTCATCAGGCATTTTTTAAAGTTGATAAAGCTAAAAAGAATTTGACAAAATATATGACTTAATATTTATAATGGTAACTAACAAAATAACTGAAAAATGGAAACTGTTCAAAGTTTCTTTTAACTTGGAGGATGAAGAGAGATCTGTCCTATTCATTCTAAACCTTTCTAATGGGTTGGATTTTTACTCAACAGTTTAGATATTACTTTAAATTTTTTATAAAGTTTAACATATTTCAGTACATAAAAAGCATAACAGAAATACACCAAAATATTAATAGTCATTTTTTTTCTGGATGGGAGAAATTCTGGATGATTTTTCATATCACTTTTTCATATTTTGTTAGTTTCCAAATGTCCTATGCATAATACTTTCTTCTTCAGAAAGCATAAGCTAAATTTAATTTTTAAGTCCTTGATAAAGTCATCTAACATGATTTTGAAAATGCAAAATCATTAGTATTTTAAATTTCTTTGACCTGCACTTTGAAGGTCATGACAGCATGCAATCAGGATAAATGGTACAAAGTTTCTCTAGGAACGTACCTGTTTACCCATTCCCAAACTCTACAGCAAAAGAAAGTGTCTCTGTCCGCCATAAAGGTAATAGTACTAATAGCCAAGGATAGCCCTGTCCACTCAGGTGTTTCACTAAATGTTTGCCCTTAGTAGTCCCCACCAGCCCAAGTTCTTGTCCTCCACTTTATATATTCAGGAATCCAATTTCCCAGCTCACTCAAGATTGACAGGATTCTGAGTTAGCCAATTCCTATTAGTCTAGCAAGAGTGGGCTAGATTATCCAAAACAACAGCACTTTCAAAAATAGAACTGCCAACGTTTCCATCAGCAGAACCAAATACCCTTTCCCTGGAATTGGTCTGTAAATACGCTGAGAAGGATGATAATAAAGGTTAGTATTTGTTGAGCACCCCATGTGCCTAAATTGGATGCGTTAGACTTTTCTTCTCCTTTTTTTTAACTCCATTCTTCATATCCCCTTTCCACCTATTACCTCCCCGCATCTTGTCAGTAATACTTCCTTTTTTTTTTTAATTTATTTTTTTATGGCTGCGTTGGGTCTTCGTTGCTGCACGCGGGCTGTCTCTAGCTGCGGCGAGCAGGGGCTACTCTTCGTTGCAGTGCGCGGGCTTCTCGCTGCGGTGGTTTCTCTTGTTGCGGAGTACAGGCTCTAGGCACACGGGCTTCAGTAGCTGTGGCACGCGGGCTTCAGTAGTTGTGGCTTGCAGGCTCAGTAGTTGTGCCGCACGGGCTTAGTTGCTCCACAGCATGTGGGATCTTCCAGGACCAGGGCTCGAACCTGTGTCCCCTGCATTGGCAGGTGGATTCTTCGTGACTGCGCCACCAGGGAAGTCCCAGTAATACTTCCTTGATGTAAAATTTAATCATCTCATTTATTTTACTTTAGTCCTCATTACAATCAGTGTCTCCTTGCTGGGCTCCAGGGAAGGTGTGGGGTTGGGGGCAGGTGGGTGAAACACACAAACAATTAAGACTTAAGAAGATCCTTCAGCACCACAGCAGACACATGGTGTGTGCTCCTCACGCAAATTTCTAACTCCAACCATTTCATCTTCTTATTCACTTCCATCACAGAGAGAAGTAATTTCAAATCTTGCCCTAGGTTTCTAGGTGTTTCTTCAGCCTAGAGCTCAAAGTGGCCTACACAGGGGCTGTGAAAAACAATCAGTGGATTTCCTGCCCTTGATATCAGAATAGATGCTTTGAAAGTGTAAGTGCTGTCCCTCTGCAAAGATATTCTTGTTATTGTTGTTGTCATGTCCAATAGACTATGATGGGAGAAGCTCGTTCATTATTAAAAGCAGAAAAGAATCACATGTGTAACTACAGATAGATCTGACAGCTAAAAGCAATGCATAGTAGCCATTTCTTTAGGGAGACTGACAGTAACTTCAGAAAACTTATATTGAATTATCTAATCAGGTTTTTCTGCTCTTAAATTCTGTGAAAAGACATTAAATATCATTAATTCATTAAAGAAATGCCTTGTGGGTTTTATGAATGCTCATGAATATTTCTTAAAGTGATTAAAATTGTTAATCCTGCTCCCAATTAATTTTAAGTAATTCTTAGACCACGTATGTAAATAACAGGTAATTATAATGTTTTATTATGTGTCATTTACATAACTTAGGCCATTAAAATTGCATTTCTGACGTGATACATTTCTTAGGGCTCTATGTCATTTTTTTAAAGCAACAATTCATTTTTACTTTATTTGAGCCTGCATTAATTTTGAGGTTTTGTTTTTTGTTTTTTGCAGTACGCGGGCCTCTCACTCTTGTGGCCTCTCCCGTTGCAGAGCACAGGTTCCGGACACGCAGGCTCAGCGGCCATGGCTCATGGGCCCAGCCGCTCCACGGCATGTGGGATCTTCCCGGACTGGGGCACGAACCCGTGTCCCCTGCATCGGCAGGCGGACTCTCAATCGCTGCACCACCAGGGAAGCCCTGAGGTGATTTTGAGGCAGCAATTTTGAGGGACTTTAAGAGAAGAAAAATAGGTTCTAAGAGTATAAACACTAGCCCATCTATGAAGTATTGTTACCAAAGTTCTAGGCTTTTCTCCTCCACCAATCTGTTCAAGTGGAATTCAGCGTATCAATTCTAATTAAGAAACTATCATCTGAGGAATCAGACACAAAGCTAATTCTATTCTTTTCTTTCTTTATTTCATCTCTTTCTTTTTTTCTTTATTTCAGCTTTCCATTATGTTTGGTTACTACATGGGAAGAAAAAGGAACTTAAATCTGGAGGCAATTTAGAATGATGGAAAAGTTCACAGAGTCAAAAAGAGCTAGCTCTAAGGAATGATGACTTCCTAGCTATGCGGTCTTGGGCAAATTATTTTACCTCTCAGAATTTCAGTTCCTTTACCTGTAACATTTTGAAGATAATACCTTTCCTACTTACCTGGTAAGATTTCTTTGAGAATTAGTTAAAACACATATTAAAGGCATTTTTTAAAATGCTCTGCAATTGACCCTGACCAACCAAATAAATAGGTAATTTGAGCAAGTTACTTCACCATTTTCATTCTTCTAGGCCTCAGTCTCCTGATGCCAAATGAGGGAATTGAAAACTCCTTGTTTAAAACAAATTCAGGGACTTTCTGGCAGTCCAGTGGTTAAGACTCCACGCTTCCACTGCAGGGGCATGGGTTTGATTCCTGGTTGGGAACTAAGATCCCACATGCGTGCGGTGCAGCCAATAAGTAAATAAAACAAGTTCATTTTTCCACTGGTCTGTTTCCATGTTGCTGACTTCTTCTTTAACTTCCAACTTATGGATGGTTTTTTGCAAGTTCAGATGGAGTAGGACTTGGAGAGATAAAAAGAATGAGATACTGCAAATGTGGTCCAAGTATCCTGGTGAATTCTGTGGTCCTTAGGTCTCATGACATCTGGTAGAAATTTGCATGCTTGGACATCTCCCCAAACACATTCTGAGCTCATGCTCTTGATCCACAGGGCTTACATCCTGAATACCCATCACTTCCAAAGCAATGCTTTTGTCAGTGTCTTGACTTACTCTGGGGCGGATTGTTTCCACCATAAGTAGCCAAGTGAAGTTCTGTTTTGCCTTTGCCTGTTGTGTTCTGTGAGAACTAATTCCAGTCTTTGACACAGGGAGGCATATTTATGACATTTGGCTTCTTCGTTCCAACAGATTTTTCCTTTCTGTGTTTATGAGAGGTAGCATTAAATATTAGTGCTCCATCCTACTGGGTTCCCTTTGTTTAAAAGCATCTGTGTCCTTTGCACTTACTTTGGCCGTTATTATGAGGAGTTAGAAGTGTAGAGGCACAGCTCCAGAGTTGCTTGACTGCTTTTATGTCCTTTTATAAAAGGTTTCCAAATCAAGAGGATCATGTATTTGTTATTTCTGGGTCCATTAAATACCCGAGTAATTAACATTAGCCATTTTGACACTAACAAAGCATGGAAACCACAACATTTTTGTGATGTACAGTCATTTCAATGTCAGCTTACAGTTGCACAAGTCCATCTAATCACCTGAATGACAATACAATGAGACAGGCGCCAAGATTATATGGCCTGGCAACCAAATGACTCTTAACATTGTTTGGAAATGTACAGGTTCCATCCAACCAATAATGTGTTATTTTAAAGTTTTTGAAGTTGTGCAGAGAAGCTCTTAAAATACAGATTATAGTGGTAAGGGTCTGAAAAAGGGTCTAACCTGTACCCAGCATTAACATAAACACAGAAGAAAGTGACGTTTCAGACAGATTCATAACATAATCAGAAATCAGGATCTGACAGTGCATATTTTCCATTTGCAAATGCATTCCTTTCTAAAAAGCTGCAATTAATTACAAACTAGTTTTGATGCCGTTTTTGCTTTCCTTAAATATGGAGTGAATTCACCCCATAAAATAATGAACCAAAGTAGAGCCAAATAGAGACCAGCTGGCTGGATGGCTCAGTAATTTTATCCACATGATTGACTTTATGATCCTTTCACTGAAGGAACTAGTCTCCATTCTTGCAATCAGCACCAATGACAATTTGGGAAGGGTGGAGAATTATTAAAATCTGGAGAAAGAAGAGGTACAGTTTGTTTGATGTGGAAAAACACATTCTTCCACACAGTTCCCTAGTATTATAGGTGCCGAATTCTGAGCTTCTCTGGCTTCCAAAGAAACACACTGATTAGTTGCCACAGAGACGTAATAAGCAACCAATGCCTAAATAATCATTACAGATACTCCATTAACGGCATCTAACTGTGTGGCTTTTAACCATACAAATTGTTTTTCGACGGCTTGTAACCTTTTCAAATAGATTCCTTTGGGCATTATACCACACTCAGATCTAATTTTAACTTTTGCTTAGTTTATAATTTATGAGTTTCTTTGGAGATGCATAATGCGTTTGAGGAGAAAGGATACATTCAAATAAAAGCTAAAAACAAAATCAATTGCTGTCTTAATCCATGAAACCTTTGCTCACCAGGAGGTAACTATAATAGGATGAAACAAAAAGAGGGGAGGGAAGACCTCAATGATCTAGAATTCCCATAGAACCTGTTTTAAAACAAGTAAGTTTAATGCATTTAAACAAGATCGTAGCTATAAAGAAATGAAGCATATCACTGGTGCATACAAAAGTTTATCTTAAGATACATGAAATTCCACAACACAAAAATTAAAAATTATAAAATGGCTTAATGGGGCTGTCAGTGAAGAGCTAAAATATACAACACTCCTTTAGCACAGAAAATCCCCAGGTTTACAATTCCCAGACATTGGAATGCATCCACTCAAGGAGAAGGAAGAGTATCGTTCCAAACTCTGGTCAAAAATGGATTCCTTAAAAATCATAGATCACAAGTCGTTGGAGCTAAAAAGTACTTTAGAAATCATCTGGTCAGGCTCAAAATGAAGCCTGGTGCCTTCATTCTTAAGACTTTTCCCTTCCCTCTCCCTGAACGGCCAGACTATCAACAGGTCCAGCCATCTCTACCATGGGAACTATATTCCTCCCACAGCTGCCCTTTCAGCTTCCAAGCACCAAGCCCTCTCACCTGGGTTCTGCCAAAAAGCCCTGACCTGGGGGTCAGCAAACTCCAGCTCACCATTCCACTTGCTGCCTCCTTCTGTACGTCCTACAAGCTAAGAATAGTTTTTACATTTTTAAATGATTATAAAAATAAAAAGAGTGATAATATTTCAGGACATGAAATTATATGAAATTCATATTCCGGTGTTCATCAATAAAGTTTTATTGGAACACCGTCATGCTCATTCTTTCATGTACTGCCTATGGCTGCTTTGACTTTACAATGGCAGAGTTACAAAATCTCTCACAGAGACCATGTGACCCACAAATCCTAAAATATTTACTATCTGGCCACATTTTACTATCGAGCCCTTTACAGAAGAAGTTTGCTGACCTCTCTGTAATTAGTTCCCTTTACCCGTGCTTCCTCTGCCACAGTCAGTTCTTCACACAGCAACTGGTGATCTTTTTTAAAGCAAATCAAATCCTGTCACTCCCTGCTTAAAACCCTCAAATGCTGAGCTGTACAATATGGCAGCCACTAGCCATATGCGTCTATTAATCACTCGTGTCTAGTGCAACTGAAGAACTGAATTTTTAATTTTATGTAAGTTCAATTATTCTAAATTTAAAAATTGGTACTTGATTCAATTATTGGAAAGCATTTAAGTATGTCTGGAGCAACGTGGATATGTGAATCCACTATTTCAACTGTAAGTTTTGTAAAATCTCAATACAGATCAATTATCTCCAATGAAAATTTGGCATCCAAACTGAGATGTGCTATAAATGTAAAATACACACTGGATTTCAAAGACTTAATCCAAAAAAAGAGTGTAAAATATCTCATTAATAATTTTTAATAGTGAATACACGTTTAAATGATAGTCTTTTTAATGTATTCTGCTACATAATACCTTACTGAATCTAATTTATCTATTTCTTTTTACTTTTTTCATGTGGCTACTAGATAATTTTAAATTACATGTGTGTCTTGCATTATATTTTTATTGGACAGCGCCGCTTCAGTGGGCTTATAAAATAAGAATAAATTAAAACACTTTACAGTGTCAACAAGGCCTTCCGTGGCCCCTGCCCATCTCTTTAATCCCATCTCGTCACTCTCCCTTCATTCCCTTCACTGGGAGAGAATGAAGGTATTTTGCCAGTCCCTCACTAACCTAACTTTTGCCTTCAAATCTTTCTTTGCACCAACTGTGCCTTCTCTCTGAAAACTGCTTCCCTATATCATGACTCTTCCTCATCATTCAAGTACACCTTACATGCCAGTCTCCATGGAGAGATGATCCTTAATCCACCCCCAGTCACTTTCTATCACTCCACCCAGTTTTATTCTCTCTACACCTACTATCAGTAGCTGGAATTTTCTTCCACATCAATTTATGCGTCTTTTGACTGCCTCCAATCCCTGCATACTTCCCACCCCAGCACCCCAAGAGAAGGAAGCTTGTCAGTTTGTTTCTCTGCCATATCTCCGGCACTTAAAACCATGTCTCGCACTCAGTATTTCAGTGAATGACCTTTCATTTTACAGATGAAAACCTAAGATGCAGGGCAGCATAAAGGCTTAATGACAGAGCTCAGAGTGGAAAACAGGTCTCCTCCTTCCAGCTCAGTGTTTCTCAAGGAGTGGCATAGCTTAGCATCTCCCCTGGTCGAACATAAAGACCTTATGCTTAGCTCTGTGACGTTTTGTTGCGATGCCAACTTCAGAAGCAAAAGGTCAGCTAAGCCAACCATTTCATTTACCCATGGGCACCTAAAACCTTCTCCATAGCTGCATCTGCTCTCTTGAGTGCCTCGCCAGATTGTTAGCAGCATTTAGGATTGCTTCTCAGATGATCTTTTTCCTCTGGGCGTGGAAATAATCACCAAAATTAAAGAAGGAAACCAGTGGCATTTAGCTACTCTCTCACACCAAAGTGACAGTCACAAAGCAGAAAGAACTAGGTCATAAGGATGGAAAAGAGACCAATTAAATAGTCTGAAGTAGCAGCGCGACCACCACCAGTGAAGATGAGCAGAAAAATAAACACTAGGGGTCAGGCTGCCCTTCCCCTTTTATCTTTTTCATTTTCCTCCTTCGTTAATTAACATTCAAACTATGTTCATGTTCCTGCAAATTAAGCAACAGCCCAAAGGGTGATATTTGAAGGCAACTTGGAAAAAAATTATGCACTCCACACCTCAGTTACAGCCTAAAATGTCACTCTTTGAAACATACTATACTTTAGGCTTTAATCCTCACTTAAAATCATGTATCTCTGGGAAAGGCATTGGTACCTTCATTTAGGTGAAAAGGGTTTGGAGAAAGGAACTGGAGGAGGTATCTAAGTTTCACTTACAAGTAGACATACTATGGTGAGCATATTGTATTCAAAGGTGATAAATGTCCCAACAAAAGTCTTTTATTTAAATTCTCATTTACCACCAGCTACAGAACTCTTGGATTTCCCTTTTCTTCCTTCATTTTTTCACTCACCACTGAGGAAGGTAATTTTTTTCTTTGACTTTCACATGCACATATCAAGTGTCGTTTGAGAATGAATCTTGTGCATTTTACTATGAGGTGTGTTCGGCAACATGAGAGGAGGCTTAGAGCTGTGAGTGAACAGAGGAAGATGGGGCTGTCTGTGAGCAAACCACTGTGGCTAAAGTGGAGGCTTTATCGTATGTCAAAGAGGGTATATAATTGAATGGATGTGGCGAGCAGACTTTAAATGTCAGGTTGAGGTGTAGGAACTTTACTCTGTCAGTAACATGAAACTCCTAGAAATTTTATTATATGAATAAAATATTGTCATTTATTGCATAAAATGACATATTTAGGAGAATATTAGTGACAAGCATTTATTGAGTGCTATGTGCTAGACAATGTTTCTAAGCAATTTACATGATTCTGTGTCATTTAGTCCTTCCAGTGACCCTATAAGATAAGTAGAACCTTTATTATTCCTATTTTACAGATGAGGAAAATGAGATACAGATAGATTAAATAACTTGCCCACCATCACACAGCTAGTGTGAGGCAGAGACAAGATTCAAACCCAGGCAGTCTGTCTTCAGAACTCTTCCGAAGAATGGCTGAGCAATTTGGCAGAGTGACGAACAGAGCTGCTGCTAGCCTATGTGAAGCCCTGTATAAAGTCCGGAAGTATGTTACTTCTGGGTAAGCACAGTGTAAGTGTTGGTAAGTAGATGGTGTGGTGTCTTTGTGTGAGTTTTAAAAGGTGACCTTTCCTGTGGGCAGGCACAGGCCAATGCCCTAGTGTATGGCTTGGTTTACGGAGCAAAGAGGCTAGATTCAGCCCTTATTTGTCTCCATCACACGTACCTTTGAATTTTACTTTCAATTGAATTGCTAAAATATATTAAACTTTCATATCCCAAAACCATCAGTAAAGTTAGCTCTAGAGCACAAAGCCTTGTTTCAAAGATGAATTTTTGTGACTATTTGACTGTGCATTGTGTGTGCATCCGTGTGAAGTAAAGAAACAGGTGAAGTTCTATGTTTGGGTTGGTGCCAGAACAAGATCAAAGAAGAGCCACAAAGTCTTGGGGTTGAGAACACAAATCCCTGAAGAAATCTCTGAGGAATTCACAATAAAATCTTCTTCAAAGATTCATCAAAATTCTACTGGGGGTTCAAACTAATCTTTCTCCATTGTATTACTAAAAATTTTGATTAGGAAGAGAGGAGTGATCTAGAAGACTTACATAGAGCAAGTGACTTTAGATCATGCTAGAATCTGCCTACTAATATAGAAGAATTTATTTAGATACATATAGACTACACAGAGAAATCCATGTGCTTTTCGAAAAGAATTCACCCTGCTTTGGGGTCCATATTAGCACTGCTATTCTACCCTTACCAGACTGCAGGCTTTTTCCTACTTGTGAACTCAATCCAGCCTGCCTTTTGTCCCAATACTAGTGAAAATTGCCTACATCCAAAGATCGAGGTTCAAGATCAAGTCAGCCACAGTGCCTATTGCTTAGTCATTCCCCACCCCCTCTTCTTGACCAATCATTCTCTAGATCCACTGCCCAGTACTTCAGTACCCAGGTTCCAAGACCTCCTCCTGTACCTCTGGAACCTCCTGTCACATCCTCTGTACATGTTAACCCCGCCAGCCTTGATGACACAGCAATAAATATCACTGGGTGCTCCTCTTGCTCTTTCTTACCTACTTCAAATTTCACTCACAAATCTGGTTGGGGAAATGATGGTTTCATATAAATATACACTGTGAAATGATCAACATATTCAAAATAATTAGCATTCATTACCTCACATAGTTACTTTTTTTTTTTCTTTTCAACCCCCCCTCCACTCCTGGAGTATCTTGAGAAACTGAAGTTCAAGTTGATTGTATTAGTGTAGTCCAGACAAGAAAGCCACAATGGTTTTTCTTTGTCTTTGTTTTTTTGTTCTTTTAAGGAAAACATGCTATTTATTTCTGCATAATGTCTTGGGTAAAACTGAAAATCTCACTCATTTTTTTCAATGATTCAAAATTGAATTATTTCTGTATTACCAAAATGGCCATGTCTTATTTATAACTTATTTAATTATACTAATGTTTAATAAAATCAATTGTTATTTAACAAATATCAATTTTTAATGCTTCCGCTTAACAAAAAGGAAAACGTGTGTATATATATATATATATATATATATATATATATATATATATTTTCGTACAACAGCAGAAATTTATTCTCTTACAGCTCTGAAGGCTAGAAGTCCAAAGTCAAGGTGTCAGTAGGGCCATGCTCTTTGAAGGCTCTAAGGAAGAATCCTTCCTTGCTTTTTCATAGCTTCTTATGATTGCAATCCTTGATGCTCTTTTTTTACATCTTTATTGGAGTATAATTGCTTTACAATGTTGTGTTAGATTCTGCTGTATAACAAAGTGAAACAGCTATATGTACACATATATCCCCTATCCCCTCCCTCTTGAGCCTCCCTCCCACCCTCCCTATCCCACACCTCTAGGTGTTCACAAAGCACAGAGCTGACCTCCCTGTACTATGCAGCTGCTTCCCGCTAGCTATCTATTTTACATTTGGTAGTGTATATATGTCAATGCTACTCTCTCACGTCGTCCCAGGGAACACTCCCATTTACCATTGCAACAAAAAGAATAAAATACCTAGGAATAAACCTACGTAAGAGACAAAAGACACTGATGAAAGAAATCAAAGATGATACAAACAGATGGAAAGATATACCATATTCTTGGATTGGAAAAAGCAACATTGTGAAAATGACTATGATACCCAAAGCAAACTACAGATTCAATACAATCCCTATCAAACTACCAATGGCATTTTTCACAGAACTAGAACAAAAAGTCTCACAATTTGTATGTTAACACAAAAGATCCCGAATAGCCAAAACAATCTTGAGAAAGAAAAAAGGAGCTGGAGGAATCAGGCTCCCTGACTTCAGACTATATTACAAAGCTACAGTAATCAAGACAGGATGCTACTGACAAAAAACAGAAATATAGATCAATGGAACAGGATAGAAAGCCCAGAGATAGACCCACGCACATTTGGTCAACTTATCCTTGACAAAGGAGGCAAGAACATACAATGGAGAAAAGACAGCCTCTTCAATAAGTGATGCAGGGAAAACTGGACAGCTACATGTAAAAGAATGAAATTAGAATACTTCCTAACACCATACACAAAAATAAACTCAAAATGGATTGAAGACTAAAGGTAAGGCCAGACACTATAAAACTCTTAGAGGAAAACATAGGCAGAACACTCTATGACATAAATCACATCAAGATCCTTTTTGACTCACCTCCTAGAGAAATGAAAATAAAACCAAAAATAAACTAATGGGACCTAATGAAAGTTAAAAGCTTTTACACAGCAAAGGAAACCATAAACAAGATGAAAAGACAACCCTAAGAATGGGAGAAAATATTTGCAAATGAAGCAACTGACAAAGGATTAGTCTCCAAAAGATACAAGCAGCTCATGCAGCTCAATATCACAAAAACAAAAAACCCAATCCAAAAATGGGCAGAAGATCTAAATAGACATTTCTCCAAAGAAGATATACAGATTGCCAACAAACACATGAAAGGATGCTCAATATCACCAATCATTAGAGAAATGCAAATCAAAACTACAATGAGGTATCACCTCACACTGGTCAGAATGGCCATCATCAAAAAGTCTACAAACAATAAATGCTGGAGAGGGTGTGGAGAAAAGGGAACCCTCTTTCACTGTTGGTGGGAATGTAAATTGATACAGCCACTATGGAGAACAGTATGGAGGTTCCTTCAAAAACTAAAAATAGGGCTTCCCTGGTGGCGCAGTGGTTGAGAGTCCGCCTGCCAATGCAGGGGACACGGGTTCGTGCCCTGGTCCGGGAAGATCCCACATGCCGCAGAGTGGCTAGACCCGTGAGCCATGGCCGCTGAGCTTGCGCATCCGGAGCCTGTGCTCCGCAACGGGAGAGACCACAACAGTTAGAGGCCCGCATACCACAAAAGAAAAACAAAACTAAACTAAAAATAGAATTACCATATGACCCAGCAATCCCACTACTGGGCATATACCCTGAGAAAACCATAATTCAAAAAGAGACATGTACCACAATGTTCATTGCATCACTACTTACAGTAGCCAGGACATGGAACCAATCTAAATGTCCATCAACAGATGAATGGATAAAGAAGATGTGGCACATATATACAATGGAATATTACTCAGACATAAAAAGAAATGAAATTGAGTTATTTGTAGTGAAGTGGATGGACCTAGAGTCCGTCTTACAGAGTGAAGTAAGTCAGAAAGAGAAAAACAAATACCATATGCTAACACATTTATATGGAATATATATAACATATATATATGGAATCTAAAAAAAAAAAATGGTTCTGAAGAACCTAGGGGCAGGACAGGAATAAAGACGCAGGTGTAGAGAATGGACTTGAGGACACAGGGAGTGGGAAGGGTAAGCTGGGATGAAGTGAGAGAGTGGCATGGACATATATACACTACCAAATGTAAAATAGCTAGCTAGTGGAAAGCAGTCGCATGGCACAGGGAGATCAACTTGGGGCTTTGTGTCCACCCAGAGGTGTGGGATAGGGAGGGTGGGAGGGAGACGCAAGAGGGTGGAGATATAGGGATATATGTATATGTATAGCTGATTCACTTTGTTATAAAGCAGAAACTAACACATAATTGTAAAGCAATTATACTCAAAGATGTTAAAAATAAATAAATAAAATTTATAGAACAGCTTTCAAAAAAAAAGAAAAAAAAACTTTTTCTAATCATTAAGTCTAAGAGCCTCTTCCTAGACTCATTCACCTCCTAATAACTCTATAGTTAGTACAGGATGAATCCCTTTTTTTTTTTAATAGATCTTTATTGGAGTATAATTCGCCCTCCCACCCCATGTCATCAGGTCCACTCTCTATGTCTACCTCTTTATTCCTGCCCTGCAACTAGGTTCATCAGAACCTTTTTTTTTTTTTTAGATTCTATATATATGTGTCAGCATATGGTAGTTGTTTTTCTCTTTCTGACTTACTTCACTCTGCATGACAGACTCTGGGTTCATCCATCTCACTACAAATAACTCAATTTCATTTCTTTTTTATGGCTGAGTAATATTCCATTGTATATATGTGCCACATCTTCTTTATCCATTCATCTGTCAATGGAGATTTAGGTTGGTTCCATGTCCTGGCTATTTTAAATAGTGCTGCAATGAACATTGTGGTGCATGTCTCTTTTTGAATTACGGTTTTCTCAGGGTATATGCCCAGTAGTGGGATTGCTGGGTCATATTTCAGTTTTCTAAGGAACCTCCATACTGTTCTCCATAGTGACTGTGTCAATTTACATTCCCACCAACAGTGTAGGAGGGTTCCCTTTTCACCACACCTTTTCCAGCATTTATTGTTTCTAGCTTTTTTGATAATGGCCATTCTGACTGGTGTGAGATGATATCTCACTGTAGTTTTGATTTACATGTCTCTAATAATTAGTGATGTTGAGCATCTTCGATGACTCCCTTCTTAATACAACTAATTAAACACACGTACTCAGGGATGCATGGACACACAGACACACACAAACACACATACACGCATATATATATGCACACAATAATTCCCTTTAGCTCTTTCCTTGCAGAAAAAAAAACAAAACCAAAAAACACATGACTTAGAATTAACCAATACTGGAATTATAAAGTAAAGAGACAGATTTATGGCGGTGATCATTTTGTAATGCATAGAAATCTCGAATCACTATGTTGTACACCAGGAACTAAGTGTTGTAAGTCAAGTATACTTCAAAAACAAATAAACCAGCCCATAGAAAAAGATTGGATTTGAGGTTACCAGAGCTGGGGATAAGGGGAGGGTGAATTGGATGCAGGTAGTCAAAAGGTATAAACTTCCAGTTATAAGATAAATAAGTACTAGGGATGTAATGTACAATATGATAAATATAATTAAGACTGCTATATGTGAAAGTTGTTAAGAGAATAAATCCTAAGAGTTATCACAGGGAAAAAATGTTTTTCTTTTTTTTTGAATCTATGAGCTGATAGATGTTCACTAAACTTGTGATAATCATTTCATAGTATATGTAAGTCAAAATCATTGTGGTGTACACCTTAAACTTATACGGTGCTGTATGTCAATTGTATCTCAATGAAACTGACGGGAAAATAAATAAAGTAAGGAAACAGAGAATCTTTGACATTCAAAATGTTCTACTGAGTTACTGCCTGAACTCCTTCCTAGAGTTCTAAGTGAGAGACAACATTGAGGTTCTTTTTTCTTCTTTTTTCCAATAAATACTCAACTCTCTAGAGAGTTACGTAAACTTCTATCAATATATACTTCTGGTGATATAATGGCTTGAACTTATACATGTGTGATATTTTCAGAAAAAGTGAAATTTTATTTATTTTGTTGTGAATATTAATTCTTAGAAAACCTGAAAAACCCCTACTGTAACTGCAGCCCAGAATATTCTTCATGGGCATAACAACTCAATAAAAAAAAAGCTCAACTCAAGGTCAAATGGATTGCACCCTTGTTGATTTTGTCATTCCCAGAAATCTATAGGCTTGTTTATTTCACTGAGATATTAGTGAAATAACTTCCTCAATGGGGACTTTGAACATATCCAAAGGGCGTGAGTTAAGAAAGTGCTGATTGCTCACTTGTGGCTGAAATTTGTACATAGATTAGAAGGTGCCTGGTCATCCAGACAACACAAAGTAAAGATTGTCCCTAAATAGTTCAAGTAACCCTAAATTCACCTCATTCAGTGTTCTTCCTTATAGTAAATAATTCATGATAAGTTTGATCAGAATTCACTAGGTAGTATTGTTTCTTTTTCCAGGTTGTCCTCCAAGTATGAAAATATTATTTGCAGTAATAGAGCATAAATTAATAAGTTATTTTACTGGTAGCTAAGATGAATTTTCTCTTAGACTAACACACTGTCTAGAATAATTCTCTTTACAAACCCTTGGTAAATATTTTCAAAAATGCTACTCATGGGGCTTCCCTGGTGGCGCAGTGGTTGAGAGTCCGCCTGCCGATGCAGGGGACACGGGTTTGTGCCCTGGTCCGGGAGGATCCCACATGCCGCAGAGCGGCTGGGCCCGTGAGCCATGGCCGCTGAGCCTGCGCGTCCGGAGCCTGTGCTCCGCAACGGGAGAGGCCACAGCAGTGAGAGGCCCGCATACCGCAAAAAAAAAAAAAGCTAATCATAGTATATGTAGATGTGACCCTAGAACAAAATGAGGCCAATTGGTCTGCATGGGAACTCATATCAAAAATTACTTTGATTAAGTTTAGAGAAAGAAAACTTTTTAACGTAAAGGAACATAGTTCAGCCAAGCCAAAGGAGAACATTATCTTTGGGTCACTTTGCTCAGGAATAGAGGAGAGAATCACTCCAGCAGAGTAAAAACTCCTTTCCTGATTCAGAGCCCTGCAGTGATGCCATTTGTGAATGAACTGGAAAGCCAGAAGCAGACTTGTGACAACATTTCTCACCCACACATAGAACACCCAAGGTGGTGCTGTGATCGCCACACAAGCCAAGTGTGAGCAGATATAGGCCTTGGAAACAAAGTACAATCCATTCAAAGAAATGCTCTGATTCAAATGGCCTCAACGGAAAGTATAAAATACAGTTGAATCTTAAATCAACATTACATTATTCACAACTTTTAGCTCAATGTCTACTGTTCCCCCTTACCCAAGAACTTGATTTTAAATGACAGTTTCAGTTTGGACTTTAATATTCCTTCCAGTAGACTTTTCCCTGATGGAATTTAAATGATTAAAAGCAAACAGACCCGCAGTCATTAGCCTACATCCTTCTGGAGGCATTTTGTGTGGCAGGTATGTTTATTTTTCTGAAATCAATGGAATAGACTCATAACATCCTGATTTTCTCTTTGCCTTAAAAAACAAAAAAACTAATTTATGTTTCTCACACATAAATTAGATACTGATCTTGGAATATGTAGCTATTAGAAAACTACACACACATGAACTAAATCAAATTCTTCACAACAAGAAAACTGGTGGAAGAAAATTTGTCTTAGAGCTGCCTTTAGTACTTCCTTGACTGACTAATTTAATTGATAAGAAATAACCCTAACATAACTAGCTAGAGAGAAAAAAAAAAGCTTTATTGTAAATGAAGTGTACTATTATTTTAAAAATATACAGAACTTACAATCTTTGATTTAAGGTTTTTCCCAGAAACTGATTTTACCATGAACATCTGCACTATTGGTTTCTCCTTTCATTTTGTTAAAATCTAGTCATTCATTTGTAATCCACAGGAAATTCCTATTCCTTCTTTATACACACTGACCCAAGTATAATTCTTGCCCTTCCCATCATTTCAAAAACAAAAAACAAAACCTCACATGCAAACTATTTAATTGCAACTAAGAGAAGAATATGGGAGAAAAAACCCAACTCATATACATAATGGAAAAAGACATTATAAATCTAAAACAAATTAATAATACCAAAATGTTTATCTTTTAGAACTAATGCATTTTTGTTAAATTGAGAGCGTGTCAAAATATATGGTGTGAGTTTAAAGGAAGTAAAATATCCTGATATACGGTGCACACATTTCTAAAACATATTTCTCAAGAGAGTGCATGAAAACTAATGTTTAATTTTTCTTACAGTGCATCCTGACCCAAGTTTCTTCATAAAAGGAGTCCTTCAAACTTTCAGAATGAAATGCAAGACATTTTCTTTGTTTCAGTTCTCCTCCAACCACAGAAAATATAAAGCAGTGACTAAATTGTTATAGTGTCTATTCCCTCAAAAGAAAAAAAAAAATGGGAGAATTATGCTTTTGAGCAAGGCAAAAAAAATCACAAGTAACTTTCAGAGATTTTCTGTGACTCAGGCCTCAATCTTACCAAGTGGCATCTAAGAGTTTCCTGGTGAATTTTCTCCTTATGCCTTCGTAGGACACCAAAGTTCTAGAAACACAACTGGAAACAGCATCACTACTCCTTTTTCAGAGACTTCTCATCACTCAAAAGAGTGATGAGAGGCCAGATTCTAATCTAGCTCAGTGGTTCTGCAAACCTGGCTGCACATCAGTACTATATGGGGAGATTTTGAAAAATACAGATGCCCTGGGCATACCTGCTAGTGATTCTTATTCAATATAACTGGAGGGAAGCTCAGAAATCTGAATTTTTTTTTAACACTTCCCAAATGATTCTGATCAACCAGGTTTGGAAACCATCAACAACACTAGTTAAGTGCTACTGCACTTACTGACAAACTAGCCTTGTTGAGGTTGATACTAACGGATTATATCCTTATCTTCAACCTCTCTGATAATGATCATTGATAAGATCCTAATATGCACTACCCACTTGTATTCATGCCTTTATAGAAAGTGTTGTTAAAAAAAGAAGAGAAATCAGATGTTTTATGATATTCTCCAGATTTCAAGATAGTGTCTACTTATCTTCTCCAAAGTGAACTTTTGAACTCTTAAACTATCTGACTTTTAAAAGGCTACTTTATAAAAATTAACAGCATGGGTCTGATCTTAGTGACTCTCCCCCATCAATCCTACAGGTCCTCCAAGGATTTGTTTGGGGTTTGGAGCTTAACCTACTTGTTCTATTGCCTTGTCCAAAGATTATGAAAATAAATAATATTTTCCATGTCATCACCTAACATTTGCCCTAATGAATTTGAATGTGCCAATCTAAAGTCAAATCCAAATTTTTAAACAAAATGCTACCTACTTATGCAACATAGTCGGGTATGCCCAGGCATCCAACTGGTGTGGTAAAAAGGACTTGGTTGCTAGAATAAGACTGATTAAGGAATGAATCTTGGCTTTCCTGCTCAGCATCTCCCCTGTCACTCTTAGTAGGGTTCTGAATTTTTTTTTTTTTTTTGACGGTACGCGGGCCTCTCACTGCCGCGGCCCCTCCCATTGCGGAGCACAGGCTCTGGACGCGCAGGCTCAGCGGCCATGGCTCACGGGCCCAGCCGCTCCGCAGCGCATGGGATCCTCCCGGACCAGGGCACGAACCTGCGTCCCCTGCATCGGCAGGCGGACCCCCAACCACTGCGCCACCAAGGAAGCCCCAGGTTCTGAATTTTTTAAGCTACAATTCTTCTATCTGCATAGTGGGAATGATGAGAACAGCTTTACAGTGTTATTTTGAAGATTAAATGGGATAATGTACAGAAACTGCTGTGTACATAAAAAGAGCTCAAAAATTATGAAGACTCAGGCTTTGGTATCAGAGAGACCTGAGCTTTCATTCCAGCTCTATCTCTTGTGGCATTTGGAAATTCCATAAACATTCCAAGTCAATTTCATCACCTATAATATGGACATAATAGTAGTACCTACTTCCTTTAATGATTGTAATCAGCAATACATGTAGAGCATTTCATGTATTCTTCCATGTTGCTGGCACTTAGTAGGTATCATTAAATGTCAGCTTTTTATTTCTACTTTCCTCCTCGGCTTGCATTCTGAATATTCAGGAAGAAGTCTAGGTTTGCAGAGATAAAGAGGATCTCAATTCTCCTCTTATAGATGAGGACACTGAGGTCGAAGGGGCTAGGTGACTTGCATCAAGTCACACAGCTAATTAGTGCCAGATCTGGGTCTCTAACCCTTAGTCCAGCATTGTCCTTGGTAGATGGCATTGTACTTACTATATTGACCTTCTTAACAGAGACGTATACTATTTGTGATGAACCCAGATCACTCAGAAAACCGCTATTTAATTACCCTCACGGCTAGAGAGTAAGTCTTGATTGTCAGTTAAAATAAAAGCAACCAGATGGCAGTTTGTTGTAAAATACTATTATTTGAATATAACAACATAACTCTATGGATCTTCATTACTGAATAAAAGCCAAAGAATGACTAAATTTGATTAAGAATCAAAAAGAGGCATTTTTGTATTTTTTTCCTAAGTGTACATGAACATGGACTCTCTGGAGCGCCCTGTTCATTCCTGGGATATTGGCTATATATAAACAGAAACTCTCCTTGTCTACCAACAACTGGAAAACAAATCCCCAAGGAGCATAGTGAGCACTCTCAGGGTGATCGATGACAGATGTACAGTCAGAAGCCACTTTCTATGCTCAGAGCAGAGGAAAGGTCCACAGAGATGTGAACCCAAAAAAGCTGTGCATAAAACTTGAAAAGAGGGCAATGCATATTCTGGAGTCCCTTTGGATTTTTTCTTTTACTAACAGAGGATTGTAACCTAAGTGGTTTCTGGCCATAGCAGAAAGCAACAAAAGGCTGCATGGCTGATTTTTCTTAAATGAAAAAAAAAAAAGGGTTTATGCTATTTAAATTGCACGGTCCAGATGGTGTTTTCCACCCTTCATGCTCCTTTGGTTGTGGCCGTGTCTTGCCTATGGCTTTTGTGGCAGGACACACTCACCAGTCAGCAATTTCACCACTGCTTGGGTCCAAATGAGCTATGGAGAAAGAAATTAGGGTGAGCGGAGAGGCCACAGCTGGGAGAGATCAGCCACACTCAACAGGCCTCTCCCACATACATAAACAGAGCAGACCAGGGAAAGAAGGGCAGAAAAACAAAATACTGAGATTTAGAGGGTAGTGCTTGAGGCCTTCAAAGTCCCGTAACGACATGATATGTGCCTACAGGTTCTAACCCAATTGCTGAAAATCCCTGAGTGTCTCTGAAAAGGTGACTATTAAATGTCTCAGCGAAACATTCAAGTGCTTTTTGATACCACAAAATATTTTTTCATTCACTTAAACTGTTTCTTAATACGTAACTGAAAGGAGAGAATCATTTAGTAAGTTTATTCTCATGTACGAAAATGTCTCCTTTAATAATGGACTGTGTTCTCTGGGTTTTGAGTTCCTGCTGTGGTTTTAAATCTCTATCTTCACTGCAGGTCCCCGTTGAAAATTTCTAGGATTCAAAATTCATGTGAACCAAAATCCTACCCTGTTTATTAGAAGAAATATTGAAGAATGTAGCATGTCTTTCACAGCATATTGTATTTGCACCTGAACTGTAAAAGGAAACTAATGCCTCTAGCAATGGATTATGGCTTTTTAAGTACCACTTTCCTTGCATAATACTGCAATAAAAAAAAGAAAGCAACCAAATGAGATATCAGTATTTTTTCTACAGAGTGAAGGAAATATTTTTAACTCCACAGTTGTGGTTTATGTTCAGCCACCTGCTATTGAAACACTAAGGTTTCTTTTTTGTTTATTCTTTTGCCCAAAAGCAAAGGGTCACCCTTCCATTCCTCTTTCTCTTTCCTCCATGTCAAGGAGAATGCATCCCAACTCAGCCTCTTCCTGAAATAAACAAAATCCTATGAATAAGAAACACTTCACCAGAATTCTACTGGCCCAGGATGCTCTTATGATGTGCAGCATAATTGGGTCCTCCCCAGGAAAGAACACTAAATTTAAACTGTGGACTCCATCAACAGCAAAGGCAACAAAAAGTAAGCTCTGAGCAGCACACCCAGTGACTGTTTTAGAATAAATAGTTCTTGAAAATACTGGGCATAGCTTCTAAAAATTAATTATGGGGTTCATTTTTTAATCTTTGTCTTCAAGGCTAGATTTTTTTTTTAAGAAGAAAAGGAAACCCACTCTTACATGCTTCTAGTTGGAATATGCTGATTTTCTGGAAGACAAAATGTATTGAGGAACAAAGTTGTTCCTACCCTTGGAAACAGCAATTCTATGTCTAGGGATTTATTCTAAATCAGAGATTCAAGCAACTTTTGAATATAATGGTAACACATAAGAAACAATGTCAGTGTTCAAAAGTAGACAAAGGATCAAATCAATTACGGGACAGAATGGTTTGAAGAATATTTATTAATATTGGAAAATATTGTGAGACAATTTTAAGTTTTCCAAATGATACAAACTACTGATTAACTTGATCTTCATCTTTTAAGTATATATTTATATATGTGTGTGTTTATATGTACATGCTGATTTATATCTATATATACAAGTAGAATCTAAGAATGAAAGGAAAAAATATTATTTTTGTTTTCTACTTCAACATTGCCTATTATTCTCAAATTTTCTACAATGAACACAGATTGATGTTAAAATTAGAAAAAATAAATGTAAAAAAGTATGTTAAAAATTTCAAAATTGGATATCCTGAAGAATTTAAAAATCATACATCTTGGAAGGAAAAAAATCCCATCTGGCCTAATTTTTTATTAAAAAGTTAATGTGTTTTTCAGATAAAGCCCAGAGATCTTAATTCATTTATCTAAGCAAATACTTTGAAGATTCCACCTATTTTTTAACTGAAAAAAAAAATACAATTTACTTATCATAAGAAAGCCTGAGCATGCTATTTCAAAGGCCTCTATTCGCCCACCATCAGCTTTCAGGTTTCTTCTGGTTACCAAGGACAAGTTCTAAGAATTGAGATAAATACTAAAAACCCACAAAGTGATAGAATTAGAGTTGGGTGGGTCCCAGAGATTTCCATGCCATGTACAATGGAATGACCAGTTCAGCAGTGGTTCAGAGGAGCCTCCTCAGGGGAACAAGGACACAGAGCATGTATGGCTGCTTCTACTAAAGCAGTGACATTTTCATTTGTTTTATATAGTGGGTCTCAGTTTAGATCCCTCCAGTAGAAAACTAGGATTTGGGTACAAGTATTTTATTTGAGAGATGAACCCAGGAAGTACTGTGAGGGAAATGGAGAAGAAAAATTGGGAGGAGAAGGAACACTAACACACTCGAAGGTGTGTTAGTGTGAGGGTTACCACTGTAGACAAATGGGGATCCTTTTGGCTGGGGACCCTCTGAGAGATTGTGGAACATGCCTTAATAATGTTTCACTGCAGTGAGACTCTGAGAAATCTGGACTATTTATCCACCAACTCTTGGTCCCACACTGACTGAGGGTCCATCCTGGAAGGTTAACTTACCGGCACTTGATGCCTAACCAACTACCTAACCAACTGAGTACTCTTCTGCAAACTGCCCTGGGTAGAGAGAAGCAGGAAGCCTTCAATGAGCATATAAGTGTTCACTTGAAGTCATGGAGAGAACATAGGCTTAGAGGCAGGTTGGACCTGAGGTTGAATCATGGCTCTGCCACCTACAAAACTTTGGGCAGCCTATTAAGTCAACCTGGCACTCTAGTTTTTCATCAAAGAAGGTAACTAAACTGTAAATGTTTAGCAGGAACACTTTCATTAAGTATTCATTCCCTTCCACCTTAGAATATCAAGCAATTTTCCATTGTGCCAGTTCACTAGTCAGGGCTGCTAAAAGCAACAGTCTACTTATCATTTGAATAAAGCACAAAATGTGAACTTTAAGCTCTGCTCTATCACTTGCCATTTTGGTATTCCCACCCTGAGCACTCATTTATCGTTTATGATAATTATTCTATATGATAATTTGGTGGGTTCCTGTATCATTCAGGAATATTTTTCTATTTTATTTTTTTATTGGGGTATCGTTGTTTTACAATGTTGTATTAGTTTCTATTGTACAGAGAAGTGGAGTTCCCTGTGCTATACATACAGCAGGTTCTCATTAGTTATGTATTTTATACATATTAGTGTATATATGTCAATCCCAATCTCCCAGTTCATCCCACCACCCCCTTTCCTCACTTGGTGTCCATACATTTGTTCTCTACATCTGTGTCTCTGTTTCTGCCTTGCAAATATTTTAGATCAACAATTTCTGTGTTATAATAAAGTAATAACTATTCTAACTTTTAATTTTATAATAATAATAAGCAGCACACTATTGAGTGCATAATATATACAAAACAATCTTTACAGCAGACTTCACATGCATCACCTCAATAAAGTTCAATAATTATACTTGTTAGGTACTATTACTAAGCCTATTTTACTGATGATAAAAATTGAAACTTGGAGAAGGTAAGTAAATTGCTCATGATTGGTAACTAAAGTACAATATAACCTGAGCCCCAGCCTAGATCTGAATGACTCCAGAACTAACACTCAACAATTGCACTCTACTCCCTTCCACTTTACTGGCAACTGGGCAGACCACATGCATACAAGTGAACATGATCTGCCAACCCTCGAATCACCAATAAGCTAGGGCAGCACTCTAATAGTCAATAGTGGTTTAGTAGAAATGATCAACATCCTGCCTTAACAGGTCACTACTACACACCATTTCAAACTTGTCATTTCCAGTCTCCTTTATTGGACCTTTGGAGCCAAAGAGATCTGGGTTTAAAATCTGGTCGAGCATTTCATACCTGTATGCTGTTGGACAAATGGCTTTACTTCCATGTGACTTAGTTCCCAACAATGCCCAACATGAAGAGCTGGCAGAATATAAAAATGAATGAATATGTATTACAAGTGTCTGAGATACAGTACGTCTCACAAAAGCATTGCTGGAAACTACTACTCCCCAATCATCAGCAAAGCATTCATTCCATGTCCATTAACTGATTATAACGCTTTGGATTCCAGACTGGTATCGTAGATGTCCTAGTGCTCAAAGTATATGAAAATGGAACTATTACGTTAATTAAACTTCTCCATGGTTGTGAGTAGTTATCATGGCTAAAATGTGCCAGATTTTTCACCATCAGTAAAATTGGTCCTATATCCTTGAGTAAGTATCCATTTATAGATTTATGTAGAATATAGATATAGACAGAGAGAGAACAGTTGTTCATATATAATGATATGTATATATTTATGTATTTATATGTATAAATAAAATAAATTCACTTCTGCTTTATATAGGTTGTTGAAGAAAACATGCAATTTTACTACTCCTACAACATAATAAATTTATTAACTCATCTTGGTGAATGGATGATGTGATGATAGCAGTAAAGAGTTAAGAGTGAGAAAAGAGGTAGAGGAAATAAAATTAAGAAATGAAATCTATCCTGAAAATCCTGTGATTGCCAATTGGTGAAGTCATTCTGGAAAAATAGCCTGTGGGTAAAATTGTAAACACCATATGTTTTTGAGTATTGAAGTGTTGTCTGAGAAAATTACTGAAAATAAAAAAACTTTAATCCCAAGATTATTTTGAATTGGCAGAAATAGTCATAATATTAATAACCCTTTTCCTTTAACACTTTGCTGGTTCTGCAAATAGTTATTTATACTAACTAAAATGAAGGCTACAAAGAATATATGTCTTTATTGAACTTTATAAATTCCATATTTATTGGGAGAGAAGGAGCTTCTAAGGGATAAAAAGCTGTATTTTTTGGTATTACTGTCATTAACTCACTCTGACCTTTCTCTGTCTGAGATTTCTCACACAAACCCAGGCAAAACAGTGTTATTTGTCCTCTAAGTTCAATTTTTTTAAAAAAAGTTATAAATAGGATTAGATACTGTAAAATAAAAACTATCACACATCCAAAATTAGATATTTTTCATTTTTAGTTTCCTCCATGATTCTTAAAAAGAAATGTAAACAGTATCATAGATAAATGCAAGCTTCAGGATCATCTTGTAGCACTAGTATTGAGTCACAGTAGAACCCTTAACAACTGGTGTAAAAGCAGTAGAGAGGAGATGGCTGTCATGATCCATATCAGTGTTTGATTAGATAGATATAATATTTGTAATAAAGCATGTCCTAACACAACATCTGAGGAAGAAACAGAGGAAATAACATGGAATCCAAAATTCATTTTCACACAGTGTTAGCACGTACATCAGTCAACCATCACATGGTTTGGGAGTTGTATAAATTTTCATGCAGCACTTTGAGTAAGTTTATCAGTTGTGATGCTTTCAGCTGTTGAACAACAACAGATTTATCAAACTGATTCATGTGCAATTTAATGAGGATATAAAAATGCTTAACAAAAAGTGGTTTACCACTAGTTAATAGAGATTTACATGAACACTCATTTCCTGCTAATGCCTGTTAATCAGACAAACAGAACTCCCACAAATAGAACTGCTGTGTGATTTGGGCAAGTCCTTCAACCATTCTGATCTTTAGTAACTTCATGCAGAGGGCATGGATTTGTTGATTGCTTTCATAAGTTAAATTCATTTTAAGAGTACAATTATACTGAACTAGGAAGTTAAAAGATGATGCAATGTCTTTTGGAAGGTTTTGGAAATTTTTTTCCTGAACTATTCGCATTCTTCCTCTTGTATTTGCCCACTTGCATATTTACATAACCACGCAATAAATTAAGTCCTTTTTCCCCTACTACTTAATTTAGGAATGACATACATTTTTGCACTTTTTATTGTATTTCTTTCATAGATTTCCACTCCATTAGAAACTAAGCTCTTTGAGACATGATCTATGCCTATTTCTTTTTCGTATTTTTCACTGTACTTAGTAAAATGCTCTGCTCATAAGATACATTCATTAAATATTTTTTAATAACTTAATGTTGCCTGAGGGTATCAATTTAGTGTGAGCACTGGTGTCTGCCTCTCCCAGCCACTACCACAGTTACTGAGGCTGTGGATATGACATAATCTGAAATCCAGATTGGAGAGTTTCTCCACTCTTGTCTTTATTCCATTGTTCTAAGTTTCAGAAATCTGCTCTTGCTTTCTACCCTTTTGGCTTTGAGAACTGGTTCACCCTCCTTGTTTTGTTCCATTTGGCTTTGGCAACTATTCCCAGACTGTTTACCTTGTGTACTGACCTTGGAAACCCTTAAAATTTGCCTCTGCTAATTGTCTCCGCCTGCTTTGGCTCCAAATTCAAAATCATTGCCCAGAGTAGTCACCTGAGACACCACCTGCCCCATCACATGGAAAGAAGATCATATTTGATTTCTTTGGACAACATCCATCTTATCAGATTCATCCAAAACTCAGATTTGTTTGTAATGGACACTTGAAACACAAACTGCTATGTTTAAAAGTTTCTAGCTGTGAAGATGAAGAGAACATTCATTTGGTTCCAATAACAAATGCCTACATTGAAATAAAGCAGTAGAGGAGTAGATGCACTTTTTGATAGAATACATGAAGAATGTGGAAAAATAATTAAGAATTAAGAAAGATAAAATATAACTGAATTATAGGATCCTGGGGTTAAAAAGAACTCCAGAGGTTTAAATAAATAGGAATTCTTATAAAAATCTTCACACAAAAGAAATCTCCTCTATATAGTATTTCTGATACATGATCATTTAGACTGTGTTTTAATATTTCCAAGAATAAAGAGCTAAGTAAGCCAATATCTTAGGAATTCTATATTGAATGGAAATTTACATTTAGTAATTTCCACGATTTGTCCTAGTTCAATCCTTTGAAACCACCAAAAAAAGACTTCTTTCTTTTCCATACAGCTCTTTAAAATACTGTAAGGTGACCATGACAGCCCCCACTACCATCATCACCTGTGTGTGTGTGTGTGTGTGTGTGTGTGTGTGTGTGTGTGTGTGTGTGTGTCCCCGCCCAAACTAATCATAAGAGCTTTCTACTTATTAGTACTGAGGCAAGTACTTTACATATATTACTTCCTTATCATAATTTATGAAGTTGTTATTAATTTCACTGCAGGCTCATGTTTAACTTTTCAGAGCATGATTTCTACCATGTACTAATAATGTGGTCTTTAAGCTTGAATTTTAAAATGCGGATGATGATACATACCTCATACAGTTGTTGTGAGGCTTAAGTGAATTAAAGTTTGTTGTAAGGATTAAGTTTGGTAAAGCATGAAAAGCACAGGATTTTCAACAAACTGTGATTGTCATTAGCCATCAGGATTAACTGCTTTCAAGCCAGATATCCTCAATCTACTACTTCTGTGACTGACTTTAAAATATTCATATAATTATAAAAAATAATATATATTCAGTAGAAAAACTGAGACAAAAAGCAGAACTAAGATAGTGCATAGTAGAAAAACAAAGATAGTATTTGGAATATACTTGTTCAATTTTTATTTGCATAGCATTTTAATTATTTATTTAGATTAAGGCATCTGATTTGTATTAAGGTTTTTAGCATTAATACACAAGCATCTTACCATGTTGTTGGAAACTCTTGTCTCTTCATAAGTTTCATTTTGATGAATGCATGATATTCCATCAAGTGAATATATCATGATTATAGTAACTAATTTCCTCATTTGGACATTTACTTATTTTAAATAGTTCACTATTATAACACTGTATAACAAGCATGTTTATTGATAACTATTGCTCTGTTTTCAGTTCTTATTAGGATAGAGCTCAGATTTTTTTAAAAAAAGAGATAATCCTGATATATATACTTCCACTTGATATTGTTAACCAAAATGGAAGACTGCATATTTACATATCTTACATTGTGTGTGTGAGTGTGTGACTATTAAACTTCATTGTGTTGATTTTGTCACATATTGATTTGATGGGTTCAGTGTTTTCATATATATCTCTCAATTCTGCTTCTTCTACAAACACAATGTATCTAAGTCTTCATTCAAATTATTTATATGAACTTTAAGGAAGAAGTATATAGGATAGACACTCTTGATATGCCACTGGAGATATCACCTCCAGGTTAGTACTGGTCCATTAATCAACACTCTGGAAACACTGTTTAAATAGCTAAAAATTTACTAACTATACCATCTTTTAGTCCACATGTCTCTATATCAACAACAAGATGGTAAAATTCCTCCTAAAATATGCTATCCCAAGGCAAATTCATTTTTATATGGATTCAAACAATTATATGAAATTTGAAACTACATAGGGAAATTCTGGATGCATACCATCTTAAAATAGCTGTTAGTAGATAATATGAATTAATCAACCTGTCTCACTTCTACTGCCTAGACAATTATCTATGCAATATTTAGAGAACACTTGTTAAAGACCTTGCCCTGTGTCTCATGTACATTTCTCAATAGAAAGAAATAATAATTTTGCCTAAAAAGGCAGGTTTATTGTTTTAAAAATAAAAGCATAGAAAATTATTGTCTGATAATTTTTTTTTAAATATAAAAGCATGAGTGGTTGCATGGATGGATGGATAGGTGAATGGATAGGTGGATGAATGAAAGATAATGTCTGAAATGTTTACAGCATCTTTAAGCTTTTTTGATCAACAGTACATTGTCCTGCATTCATTGAGTTTTACTTGTGGCTTGACAGGCAAGTCTTATCAAAGTACATATTTGCTAAAAGAATCGGCTCTCATCAGTTAGTTCTGAATACATCTAATGGCAGCATTGTCTTGGTCCAATGCTTAATAAATGTTTCAATGCACAGACTGTACTCTCTGCAAATATGACTCTTGACATAATAAAAATAATTTCAAGTGAAATTAGATTTTAGATATCAGCTTATCACTAAAATACTGTTTATTCCTTTTCAAAGCACTACCCAAAAAATGAATTTCAAAAGACTTACTCATCTTTCCCTTTGACAGATAAAATAAGCCTAACAAAATTAAAGGGGCCTTTCCACCCTACCCAGAAAGGCGTTGTTCTGGGTTCCCATCATGATTAAAGCGAAAATTTACCATGTCCAGGGTCCCTGATGTCCTGAAAATGAAGAAACAAGATGTCCTCAAATTCCTTGCAGCAGGAGCCCACTCAGGTGGCACCAACCTTGATTTCCAAATGCAACAGTCATTTATAAAAGGAAAAATGATGGCATTACCTCATTAATCTGAAGCGAACCTCGAAAAGCTCCTGCTGGTGGCTCGTGCCATTGTTGCCACTGAAAACCCTGCTGAGGTCAATGTCACATCCTCTAGGAATGCCGGTCCCCCGAACTGTGCTGAAGTTTGCCACTGCCACTGGAGCCCCTCCTGTGGCAGGCGCTCCACACCTAGAAGCTTCCCTAACCGGATCCACGCAGCCTTCTGGGAGCCGCGACTTCCAGTGGGTACTGACTCCAGGACAACCACCAGCCTCTCACAGACGCGTCTTATGTTAACCTGCTTAACTGTATCACACAGACTCTCCTCTGCACTGTGCGGATGTTGCCGTCCACGCCAGCGTCCGGCAGGTCTGACGCGTTGGTTGCTGGGCCAGGAAGTTCTGCGCAGGTGCGGCACCGTCTCTGGGCGGCCACGCCTGATCTCTACAGCTACGGAGGTCCTGTAGGTTCAAAAGGAAGAGCAGGCACTGCTGAAAAGGCTGTGACCGGGGAGGGATTTCAGGGTGAATGGACTGTACTTACCGGAGGTCGCTGGCTGGTCTGAAGGCACAGGTGCCCTCTGTGCCCATCCAGCAGTTCCCTGATGAAGACTGGACCTCAGCCTGCCACTGGGGACTGGTCTGCAGCCCCACCGTTCAGTTCACTGAATGGGTAGGAACCACCACTGTGTGGCCTTCTTAAACAGAAAATGGAAACAAGGTGAATGAAAACTAAAGTTTCTATTTTAAAAAGTTTTTAAAAGTTTCTGTTTAAAAATAAACAGTTTCTATTTAAAAAAACTAAAAAGTTTCTATTTAAAGTGCATCTTCCTTACTTTTCCAGTGTTTGGAAACATAGCCTCCTTATCCAGCATTTACAGGAACTATGCAATTTTTATGATCCGTGTATCTAATTTTTATTTGACTTCATTTTAATGTTGCTTTGGTTTGTTATCTAAAAGTTAAGGTTTCTTATAAATTGCCTCCAATGCAGTGTATCATGAAAAGTATACTAAAGGGGAAAAAACTGTAATTTGGTTTGGGTAATTATAGTTAGAGGTACCACGTAATTTTTTTTTTTTTTTTTCCGGTACGTGGGGCTCTCACAGCTGTGGCCTCTCCCACCGCGGAGCACAGGCTCCGGACGCGCAGGCGCAGCGGCCATGGCTCACGGGCCCAGCCGCTCCGCGGCATGTGGGATCCTCCCGAAGCAGGGCACGAACCCGTGTCCCCTGCATCGGCAGGCGGACTCTCAACCACTGCGCCAGCAGGGAAACCCCACGTAATTTTTTAAAGTATATTGAAAGGAGAAAGTAGTTGAAACCCACTAGACAACCATTTGAGGCTTTATTTACGGGCTCCATTTGGATGACTAGGAGATTGTAAAGTTATACAAAACAAAGGCAGATTCCTTTTTTTTTTAGCATAAAAATTCATTTTATTTATGTGGATTAAAATTACTTTATAATCTCAATGTCAATACTTCTGATTTGAACAAATATTAACTTATGTTTAATGCAATTTAAGTAACTTATAATAACTAGGATCAGAAAAGTGAAATAAAGTTTTTTTTAATCTATGTAACAATTGAAATAAAAGTTACTTGGAAATTCAATTAATTTCCTAGTGAATAAAAAGGCAGATCCTTTAGCTATCATTTTCTTCAACAGTAACGATGTCCTTGTTATCCATAACAGATTAAATGAGCATTTACATATGGAGCAGAAATTGTATATGAAAAACAGACGAAAAGTTAAGGTAATAAACTGTATTAAGCACCTATCATGTGCCAGCATTTACACAGTGTGATTCAATGAAAGGTATATTTAAAATTCTAGTCAAAAAAATCCCTCTTAAATCAGAACTATCACAGCATCTAGAGTGAAAAATGCAGATTATTTTTGACCCGCCTTTTCTTCATTGTAATCCTTCTCTACTCCTTGCTTTTCTTTGCCTCTTCTTTTTATTTAACAAATATTTGTTTTGCATTTATTTTGTCCCTGGTATTTTGCTAATATTTGTGACCATTTGCTAATTTCCGGTAAGGGCAACTAGTGAAAATGAAATATTATTTAGTAATATTAGAAAAGAATGTATTATTCAATAGATTGATAAAATTCATTAGTCATGCTGAAGGAAACCTCATTGGGGATGAAGAATAGGAAAATAAGTTTCTTAACAAAATTTAAAAAAACAATGATAAATATAGATATCAATAGATCTTATACCTAAAAGGGAAACTAAGTTTAGAGGCATGTCAATTAAACTTGGGAAGAACAGTAACAAAATGACATCTGATGCTTTCATTTAACATCATTCTTAAAAAATTTGGCTAATTTCAAGAAGATATAAGGCAGTAAAAGGAGATTTACTATTAGAAAATAGAAAACAAAATTTTGATAACTTACAATTGATATGGTTGTTTACCTAGAATCTCACCACACAGGAGACTCAACACGAAAGTGTTAGAATTAATAAGAGAGTTCAATGAAATGACCAAATATAAGATTTTTTTTCAGCTGTTTATTTTGGAAACTTTTATACCTGCAAAAAAGTTGCCAGGATAATATAATGAACATCTGCATTTTTTAAACCAAGATTCATCAATTGTTACAATTTTGCCACATTTGCTTTCTCTCTCATTTTATCCATACATCTATATGTTTGTATAATTTTACTCTCTGTCTCTCTCTTTATATTTTTTATTTTTTGCTAAGGCATTTAAAAGAAAGTTACAGACATTGCAATACTTGATCCCTAAAACTACAGCATGTATACAAAAATATTTTTAAAAGTCAATATCTTCTCATATGTAAGCAATAACTAGTTAGAAAATATAATGAAAAGATATTACTTGCAATAGCAATAAAAATATAATGACCTTATTGAGAAATATGTTGGACCTAAATGAGGAAAATTATTTTAAAATTTACTGAGCTATATAAAAGACAAACTATATTCTTGGACAGAAGATAACATATAATAGAATTACCCTTTTCCTAAAATTAATTCATAAGTACGTATTACACAAAATCCAATCAGAATCGTATTGTGATATTTTTTTAAAACTTAAAATGTTGCTAATGTCGGTAAGAAAGATCAAGCAAGAATCAAAAATATAGTTTTGAAAAGAAATAAGGGGGCTTCCCTGGTGGCGCAGTGGTTGAGAGTCCGCCTGCCGATGCAGGGCACACAGGTTCGTGCCCCAGTCTGGGAAGATCCCACAATGCCGCGGAGCGGCTGGCCCGTGAGCCATGGCCGCTGAGCCTGCGCGTCCGGAGCCTGGTTCTCCACAACGGGAGAGGCCACTACAGTGAGAGGCCCGCGTACCGCAAAAAAAAAAAAGGAAAGAAGGCTAATCTTACATTTAGGCTTCCTAGTGAACCAGAAACTATAACTACTGGCATTAGAATGAAATGTGAACCCTGTTTTATCACCACAACTTGTTTGACCTTGGACAAGTTGTTAACTTCTCAGAGTTTTGGGTTCTTCATCTATAAAGTAAGCTTGAAAACAACTGTCTTGCAGGGGTTTGTGAGGATTCTAAGCAACCCACTTGAAAAATATAGTACAATGTCCAGACAATGAAGACAAAGTCATATATGTTTTAGCAGAATTGTTTGGCTCTTTGAATATTATAATCTATAATCAATATGGATCTAAAATAAATTTCAGCTCTATATAAAGACTGAATATTATGAAATATATATATTACAAAATTTTAAAATTAAAAAATAATAAAAGAAGTGAACCTTAAAAAAAGAAAATACAAACTAAAATGTATCAAATCTCTGAGGTAGAGACTTCTTTATTTTAAAAATGGTACAATAAATTATAAAATTTACGCATAGAAAAAAATCTGGAAGAAAAATGCTATAAGAAGCATATATTAACTTTATGATGAAAAATATTTTCTGAAAAGTCAATCAAAATAAAATAACTACATGACACTTAGGACAAGAGTGGACTTTAAAAGAAGCATTAAAAAATAAAATAAAATAAATAAAAAGTTTTTAAAACACCTTCAGGAGCAAGAAGCACCAAACATTTCCAAGATGAACAAGGAGTCAGAAAAGGCTTCACAGAGGAAAGTACTAAGTATTGTAAGCTAATTCAAGGAATGAATAAGAAATGATAGGTGGAAGGAGGAAGGCACTACACAGCATAGAAGGGATTAAAAATGAAAGCCACAGGGACTTCCCTGGCAGTCCAGTGGTTAATACTTCACCTTTCAATGCAGGGGGTGCTGGTTCAGTCCCTGGTCAGGGAGCTAAGATCCCACATGCCTTGTGGCCAGAAAACCAAAACATAAAACAGAAGCAGTATTGTAACAAATTCAATAAAGACTTTAACAATGGTACACACCAAAAAAATCTTTAAAAAGGAAAAAAAAAGAGGGAAAGCCAGGATGGACCAGAGTGTGATAGATATATTTGCTACATTAAGGGTTTTTTACTTCTCCCTACAGGCAGAAAAGAGCAGTATTTTCATCATTGGGGATATGAATGAATGAATGAATGAATGCGTGAGTGATTTGCTTGAAATTAAGGATTTTAAACTAGTGAGAAATACAATGAGAATGTGAACAGCTGTGGGCAGCACGGACTGGTAGGGACTATGAAGAGACCATTAGGAGACTATTTTGCAGGTAATTAATGGTGAAGCCTGCTTTGTAAAAGAGTGAATCCAGCTAGGAAATTAAGTCAGTTAATCTGCCACGTGCTTGAAGCCAAATTATAATGTCAGTCCCCCTAGTTCTTTTATAGTGCCTCTACCTTAACATTGTTGTATATTTTCTTGTTATACTTCACTGAGGAAGTCTAGGACAGAAACCAGCATATCATTTGTTTCCTCTGTTCAGTACTTGGGCAATGCTTGACATAAAGGGGAGGAAAAAAGAGAAGAGGGATGTGCAGGGAGGGATCCAGAAAGGAAAGGAAGGAAGAAAAGTTAGGATAAGAAAGAGAAAATGTGGTAGAAAAAGAGAGAAGAGAAAAATGAGAGGGGGAAGGGTAAGCTGGGATGAAGTGAGAGAGTGGCGCTGACATATATACACTACCAAATGTAAAATAGATAGCTAGTGGGAAGCAGCTGCATAGCACAGGGAGAGAAAGAAATGGGTGGGAAGAATACACAGGGGAACAAATATTTTTATGAGTAATGAGAAAAGATGAAGGATCTTTCAGATAGTCATTACTGAAATAGCACCTACTTATTCATGGTAAATCATCATAAATTGTTCATTTATGGTTATTTCTATTATTTGTGCTTAATTTGTATTAAGATTATTCCTGCTGTTTCAGTTTCTTTTGCTTTTATGAATGGATCAGTCAGCAGATAGATTTCCCTCAATGCACTATTGCTTATTAGTAGGCTCATTTAGGCTCAAGGCTATGTCTAGCCCATGGCTGCATTGCTCAAGTTTCCAAGTTGTCCTCAGTCCTGGTATAGCAGCAATCCATTTCCCACTCCAGCCAAAATGTTTACTATGCTATGTGAATTCTTACTTTAAATAGCTCAAATTAATAAATGTATTGAACAACCTGGTCAGTACCAAAGGGCTAACGTTGCTATTATTTGCTCAAGGCAACATAATTTGATCTGGTACATTTCCATTTACTTAACTATAGATCCTCATTCACAGTGCCAAGGGAACAGTTTTGAAGAGATGATATTTTTATCTATCAATAACCAAGGAAGAGAATACAGATCATCTCTCAAATTTAAAAAAAAAATGCTTTACTTTCATGAACTGGGTTAACCACATCATTTACTAGTGTTGACAAAGGTGCAGAGCCTAATAAGTAAAAATAAAATTGGCGTTGCCCCTCAAGAGGTTATTTTTTAATATGCAGCACATTGGAGGAGTGTTGTTTATTACAGCTTGGTAAATATTTTTAAAGACTTGTTTTGACGGAAGCTGTGTTTCTTCAAAGAGAGGTTTATGGGGCTATTGTAGCAGCCTAGAAGATGCAAATCAGTAGATTTATGAGCTGGGAAAAGATAGGCATGAAGTTGTACCTGACATACAATGAAAATGTACAAATTTGGTCATTAAAATTGCACGTGGAGGGGCTTCCCTGGTGGCTCAGTGGTTGGGAATCCGCCTGCCGACGCAGGGGACACGGGTTCGTGCCCCGGTCCGGGAGGATCCCAAGTGCTGCGGAGCGGCTGGGCCTGTGAGCCGTGGCCGCTGGGCCTGCGCGTCCGGAGCCTGTGCTCCGCAGCGGGAAAGGCCGCAGCGGTGAGAGGCCCGCGTACCGAAAAAAAAAAAAAAAAATTGCACGTGGATATCTAAGGGAAGTCACTATTTCTCTTACCACATGCCTTCCTAGTGCATCTATAAGATTGTTGTGTATCTCATGGGCATGTTTGCTCTCATTCAAGAAGACATTATACACAAAATCCTAAATTTACAGAAGATATAAATTGGAGGATAATTATGCACAATTCAGAAGGACTTTTTAACATAAGTTTTCTTTAAGAGGTAGCTTGCTCAGTGCATTTAAAATATTATTTGCTATAAAGAACTGTGTACTACATGCAATCCATCAGAATCATATCTATTAGATAAAGGGAGGTATATGAATTTAAAGAATATACTCAGAATATGTCCCACAGAAGCATGAAAATAAATGACACTACCTAAAAACTTCATTTTTTAATTTCAGGAAATACCCTTGACGAATACACAAGAAAGCAAGTATTAATTTAATTTACACATAGAGTTCAAAGAAAGGACCAATATTTTTTTTCTTGCATAATTGAAAGATTATTGGATTGTTAGCCAGATTATTGATTGGAGGTCAGCTTTCAAACCCATCCTGAAAGGTGCTTTATTCTATGAGACTAATACAAGGTTAGTATTCAACTGGATATTTTTTAAATCTGCAAGCTATTATACAGCAATCAAAATGAATTAATATATACTATAGCTGTTCACAAGGCAACAATATGGATAATCTTAATTTTATCTTAAGTTTTTTTTTGTGTTTTTTTTTTTTGCGTTACGCGGGCCTCTCACTGTTGTGGCCTCTCCCGTTGCGGAGCACAGGCTCCGGACGCACAGGCTCAGCGGCCATGGCTCACGGGCCCAGCCGCCGCGCGGCATGTGGGATCTTCCCGGACCGGGGCACGAACCCACATCCGCCGCATCAGCAGGCGGACTCTCAACCACTGCGCCACCAGGGAAGCCCTATCTTAAGTTTTAAAAGTCATAGATGACTACATAAAGCATGATCCCTTTTAAAAGTTAAAAATAATTAAAATATAGATATATGCTTTTTAGAAATACAATTAGATGGGATAAAATTCTGTAAAAAGCAAAGCAAGGAAACAATAAACACAAGACTTGGGATAGTGGTTATGTCAGGTAGGAAGAGACAGGGTAAGGATGCTGTGGAGGACCACATAGCCAGATAGAAGTTGCTGTCAAGGTCTCAACGTTTGTGCTGACTGTCTAACTCATTGCATAAATGAGGGAGGGAGGAAGGAAGGGAAGGGAAGGAAAGAAGAAGGAAGGAAGAGAGGGAAGGAGGGAGGAAGGAAGGGAGGAAGTCATGAATGGACTAATGGTGACTAAGTATGATGGATAATCCAATTTGATTCACCTGGTGTCTACTAAAACATTAAAAGGATTCTAGTCATGAAACCATAGAATACTCACTTGAAAACTATCAGAATCAATACAAAAAAAATGAGTTCTTCACTATAATTAGGTTATTAAGGCAAGAGGACCTTTCCTTACACAGCCTTTCCTTAAACAGGCTTTATCTATATGTTGTTTATATTTAACTAAAAAAAGGAAAAATGTAACAAATCTCAGCTCTAGGCAAGATTGATAAAAATAATGTGTCTTCAAGACATGCTATGCCACTTCTTTAGTACCACCTTATCCTTTATTATCCTATTACTAGATTTCCAGGGCCCTGAGCTATGGAGAACAGGAGTAACTGGGTCACTACTCTCCGTAACCCTAAATATCAATATAATTCCTTGGTTCTAACCACTGCCATCAAACCTGACAGTCTGTGTCAAATTGCCCAAGGCCCTTCTTCTACTGCATAACAATGAGTAGCAATTATTCCTATAGACAAACTAATCCCTGCTAACAAGCTAGCTACTGGTTAACTCCTCTTAGAGTGATAGCTTAACCTAGTTGAAATGTACAGCTTCTTGAAAGATCCTTAATTTTACATGAATATTTGGAGTTTGGGACTCTGGCATGCCATGGAGGAAGATATATCTGATCACAGAGACTTTTCTTCAAAGCACACCACCTAAATAGCACTCTACCTTACTTACAGGAAAGACTGGTTATGTATGTAATTTTCATTTATAAAGGTAATTTCTAAAGTATGCATATAAGTCCTTGGTGGTAATGGAAGCTGAAATGATTGATTCTGGGAAGCTGAACCATGTTACTACTAAGTCACTGACATTCTGTTAAATAATCACATGCCAGTGGAAAGAAGAACATTTTCTCATATTTACCTTTTGTCCCATTGGACCTTAGTTGTCCCACTGGACCTTAATTTTGTTCCACTGGACCTTAACTGAAGGATTTACAAAGATGCTGTTTGTCAAGCGACATGGAAAAGGAAAGGTCATACTAAATAAATATCTTATCCAAATGTCCAAATTTAGATAAAAACATTACTTTAAAATATAGACTGATTCAATCTGCATTTTCTTTTCACCCAGTGCAATGAAATAAGAACTGGATATTATTAAATTATATATATTACGTTATTATATATATATGAGAGAGAGAGAGACATATACCCATATATACATAACTTGATAATACATAAAAAGATCTAACTATATTTACTTTCAAAGGAATGCCATCTATAATACAACACAATATAATACCCTTAGCTATCTCAACTCAAATGTCTTTAGTCGCTTAAACTATGAATATTCCTTTCTCCATTACCTATGAGTAAGAATTCCTTCCGGGCAGGTAATTTTTTTTCCCACTAACATAAAGCAAAAACACTAAGTGGACTAAAGTTCAAGACTTTGCAAAAGGGATTTACCTTTGTACTAAGATCAGATAGTCAAACTCTTGAGAAAATTATGCATAACCTAAGGATATATTTATAATGGAAATCGTTTAGTAAATGGAATTAAGATTTGAAGTGAGTTGCATTGCCTCCATTAGGGAGAAAAGAAAGTGTGATCATTTATTCACAGGCACAGATTCGAGCCAGATATCTATAAAAAGTTAATGGAAAGATTCAGAACCTCATAAAAAGCTATAGAAGAGCATCCTGCCCTACATCAAACCACCACACACATCCGTTGTGTGAGGCGTACATTATATGGTCTGAGAAGGGTGGAAATTATGTATATAAAAGGCTACCAATATGTTAAATCACAAATATTCACTAGCTTGAATATCCACAATACTTAAGGCACCTTAATATCAGCATTTTTTGTGAGAACACTGTCAAATGTACTTTGTTACATTTGAAAGAGCTTATTGTTAATGCTTTCTTGTTAGATGTAATTTGTAGGAGATAACAGATGAAATGGATGTTCAAGCATCTAGGCTTTCTCTAACATACTTCTCAAAATCCTTCCAACCTCAACCCACTTCCAGCAAAATCTGTATTATTTATCTATGGCTGTATAATAATTTATCCCCAAACTCAAAACTTAGTAACTTAAAACAACAAACATTTATTATCTCAGTGATTCTGTAGTTAAGAAACCCAGGCTTGGCTTAGCTGGGTCCCGTGACTCAAGGATTCTCACAGTGTTACAACTAAGGTAACACTGGGCTGTTAGTCAGCTGGTGCTGCATCTCAAGGCTGAACTGGGGGAAGGTCTCTCAAGCCCATTCACGTGGCTGGCGGTAAGCCTCAGGACTTTGCTAGCTGTTGGCCACAAACATCAGGTCCTTGTCTTTTGTGCACGCTCTCCTATCCATAGGGCCACTCGCAGAATGGGATCTGGCTTCCCTCAAGGCAAGGGCTCAGAGAGAGAGACAGAAAGGGAGAGACCATGAGAGATCAAGATGGAAGTCACAATCTTTCTGTAACCTAATTTCAGAAGAGACATCTCATCACTTTTGCTGAATTCTATTCTTTAGAAGTGAGTCACGATGTCCAGCCCACGCTCAAGGCAAGCGGGGGCATGAATTCCACAAGGCAGGGATCTTGGGGAGACAATTTACCGGCTGCCTACCACAGCAATCTTCTGTACTGAAGGAACTTGTCACATATTTCTGATTGCCTGGGAATTGTACAAAATTTCTGGAAGAATGGCATTTGAGCCCACTGTTTTATCTACATCTAGATTATTAATTAAATCTGAGACAGTCTATCTATAGGGTACAATATGATCATATAAAATTCAAAGTCTAGAAGGTAAGGGAAAATGTCCCTGAAGAGATGATTTTTAAAATACTCCTTGAAGAATAGGCAGTTAGCTATGCCTGGGTGAAGGTTCAGATGCAGGAAGGAACAGTTTAATGTAGAAAACAGTAGAGAAAAGGAAGAATGATATTCAGAATCCCATCTGTTTCTCAGCTACCACTTTTCTTCCTTGTATTCATCTTTTGTTCCTTGATCTGTTAACTTACACTACTAATTTTAGAATATATTTATTCACTTTGATATAAAGAACCTAAAATTTAATGGGTTTGGAACCCCGGTGATTTGAAGAAGAATGAGAAGGAAGAAGGAAGGGGTGTAGGGGAGGGAAAATGGAAAAGGGGAAAGGAGGAAGACCAGGCTGGGGAGGAGTGGTGACAGAGAGAAACAAGTTAAGAAAAGGATGTTTCAGTGAGATCCTCCATCTTTTCTCCTGAGAGATACTCTGCAGGTGGGTGAGGAAATCTTTTCAGGGAAAAACATTAAAGGCTTTCATGGTAAAAAGTCATTAATCGAATTTGAGTTCAATTCATGGTCAATAATATAAAACCAAACTATCTAATAAGGGAGCTATTAGAAATCAAAATTGGAACTCCTGGTTGGAATTAAAAACAAGAAAAACCAAAATGAACATGAAGACTGGCCAGGACCCAGAATGAGGAAACAAAAAAAGGATAAGTGACAAAGGTAAAGGAAAAGTTACATAGGACAAGGAGTGCCCAGGGATTCCAGCTCCACCAAGAGGCAGGGTATGTCTGAGGGTCTTATACATCTTTGTCTGCAGCAGCTCTTTATATTTTAGGTGTTGTTGGTATCTCTGTCTCCATATGAGTGTGGTTCACAAGTAAATTCCTTCCATCCCAGGTCACCTACTTATTCATAGAGTTCTCAGATATGGAAAGAGATTTCTGTGTGGACAATACTACATAGTTAAAAAGGGAATGTATACACTTGAAAGTCTTTTCATCCCTGCTTACACAAAGGTCATCTTGATGCATGAAGGCTATGGATATATTTGCTTTATTGCTGCATTCCATTTTCAAAGATGGAACTAACCAATTTATGTACATATAGAAAAGATCAACAGGTTAAAAAATGCTCTTTATCACATTGTGAACTCATTATGGTTGCTCTTCAATTTGTTGTTATAGTCACTACTTATAGGATCTTATATAGGATCTATATATTTATAGGATCTCAGCAACAAGGTTAGTTGTCAAAGGACTATACAATTTTTGACAAGTGTACATCAAGCTATCAAGCTGAACTGTTTAGTTATCACAATTTTGTTATAAGGCTTAAAACACATCTCAGGATATTTCTCAACACACTTATTTTGCCTTTCCTGCTTATAATTGTATTACTTCCTATCACCTTACAGATTTAATATTCATCCACATAAACATTTATTGAGCTCTTGCCTGTTATGTGCTAGGAATGTTGGATTCTGAGACTCAAAGATAAATTGAACCCAGATCATATCCTGAAGTCCAGACCATTTCCTGATAGTGAAAATAATCAATAATTTATTGTTTGGGAGCCATTCTTCATCTACCAACATCAATGAAGTTGTTCCCTTGGTTAAAGCAATTGAAAATCTCCAATAACTCTGGTGTGTATGATTCAGAACATTGTTCCCACTGTATAGAAGTTCATGGATAGCCATTTAGATTATTTTCATTGCTGTTGCTTGATCTATTGAAAGTTTTCTGGTTGGCATGCTTTGCAAAAGTCCTCCATGCCCATTACTATCTCCTAGTATAACTCTGTAAACCAGTTGACTAACATCAGTCTTATTCTTTGGAAATTACAACAGAAGCACCACCAATTTTGATTCCCAATCATGCCATCAAAGGGTGGTGAAGAACTTCTTAAGGTCATCTAACTTGCACAACAGCTACCATAGCTCCCGTCTACTGAAAATGTGAAATACTGGAGATGTTGACATGGATGTACAGACCATAACACTATTTCCTATGTTTTTCTTCAATCTTTGTGCAGTGAGGGTCTATCAGCTAAGCCCTAAAGGTTTTCTCCACCCCATTTCTAAACTCTGTAATAGACATCACATCAAAAAGGACTTCTAGCACTCTTGTAGTTTGTGAAAAATTGGCCAACTCCTGTTTCCCACATTTAATCCTTTTTTTTTCCCACACTTAATTCTATGTCCTCTTCAATACTCCTAACTTTTCCCACATTATTGACTGTCCCATTGTGACCTTCATCTAGCCCTGCAGACCCAACACTCTGCACCAATGTACCAGCTATAGCCCTGGGTTCTCTCTGGTTCTTCTATATCAAGCTGGCTTGACTGCACACACGTCCTAATGATTCCCATCTCCTGCTGGGCTGATCATGAACCACTGTGATTATTTTGCTCCACAGGAAACAGAGTATGTTCGATGGAGCAGAAATTCTGAGCGATGTTAATATTTTACTTGGAATAAATGATTTTCAAAGTTAAAAAGTTTTATTTACAACAGGAGCAAAAAGTCAATGAAACTGTGAATCTCAAGGAGGAAAATATAGACGTTATTTTCCAAAGGTATTGAACGTGAGGACACCCTCCTTTTTTGGACTGATGTTGAGAGAATACTTTGTTTGGAAATGTTCATCATGTGGGACTTTATACTCCATAAGGTCATTATGGGTTTGATGATGCTTGATTGACAATATAGGTCCCTAATGATCCAGAAGGTTACCAGGATATTTTGACCAGCAGTGGGAAAGATAGAAATGTTGTGATAATTACTTAATCAGCTTTCTTTGACCTGAAAAAGGAAACTTCTCAATCTTGAGAAGTTTTTTTCATAATTAGTTGAAGAAGGATTTTTATGGTCACCTGAGGAACATTTTCTAGTCCTTACTTGGATATCTTAGCAATCCTATTATCAGGTTCTCTGATCTCTATAGTACACTCATATAAAATATATGACTATGAACACATACACATTTCTAATGTCTTAAATAATTTCAGCGGATCTTATCCACAGTCCCACATATCATAATTCACAATAAAAACAAAAAGAACAATGACTAGTCCTTTACATATTACATCTAATCCCTTGATAAACTTGTTGGGTCCAGAGTGTTTTGATAAAGATTTTTCTTCACACTATGTGAATAAACAAAGCACACTAGCCGTTTAATTTGAGAATGTAAACTCTATACATGGATAGATTTTAGAATGAGGATTTTGTTACTACAAGGACCATGATAATAAAGTAAAAATTTTCAAATCCATAAAATGTCACAGACCAGAGGAAAAGCAGATCTTTTCTTTAGGTTCTTCTTCAATGCACTTAACATTGTTAAAAATCATTCAGTGTTTATTCTATCAAGTATACTGCTTTCTGGAAAACAACCAACTCAGAAAGTAGTTCAAAGGTTAGTTATAAGATAAACTAATAGCTATGCTAAGCTATTACTTTGTAGAGCTAATAAAAAAAGAAAAAAATAAACTATATTGTTTCCACAATCTATATGGTCAGCTCCAGCAACAACCAAATCAATAATAAAACATTTTTATTGGGCTTCCCTGGTGGCACAGTGGTTGAGAGTCCGCCTGCCAATGCAGGAGACACGGGTTCGTGCCCTGGTCCAGGAAGATCCCACATGCCACGGAGCAGCTGGGCCCGTGAGCTATGGCCGCTGAGCCTGCGCGTCTGGAGCCTGTGCTCCGCAACGGGAGAGATCACAGCAGCGAGAGGCCCGTGTACCACCAAAAAAAAAAAAAAAAATTTATTTAAACTTCGCCCTGCTTTCCCCTCCCTGCTTATGAAATTTTATCCTAACAGGGAAATCTCTTTGGAATATACCATAAATATAAAAAAGCAAGAGTGGACAATGTAATAAATGTTTTATTTTCATTTGTTAATAGATGGTGAAGTTCAGCTCACTTGTGGTTTGACCTTATCCTAGTACATGAACAATTTTTCTTAAATACAGCTTTCATATAACACCAGCCATCTCAAACTTCTGCACTCACCCCAAAGAAATAGACCTATACATGCACAGACATGTATGCATGCAAGCAGTCATTGCAATATAATATTATTTCATAAATTTGTACATACCACAATTCAAATCATACACTGCCAAACATTACAGTTACACGTATAAGTGGCTGATAAAATGCATTATCCCACAAATGTAGCCTTTAGACCAAGTCGTCAGATATAATTTTTTTGTTGTTTCATTGCATATATTAATTTTAATAACAATTGGTAATAATCAATGATAAATATTGAATCTTTATTGCAATGATTTTCATCTGGGCTATACATCAAGAATATACTCAGATATTCAGATCTGATACGTTTGGAGGATGGCCCAGGCCGCTGTCTTTTTTTTAAGTTCCAGATGTTACTGACACAAATTTCAGGTTAAAAACTCCTGACTTATTAAACGCTTTCTGTGTGCTGAGTCCTGTGTTCAGTGACTGACATTCATTAACTCATTTAATCTTCATAACTACATCAGGTAAGTTTTCTTATTTCCATTTCACAGATGAAGGTACTGACACATGGAGCAGTTAAATAACGTGTTCAAGGTCTCCCAGAGCTGGGATTTAAACCTAGATTGCATACATGTGTATGAAAGCAAATACATGATTCTGTATTTTTTATCACCTAATTCTTCAAATAAAGAAAAATAAGGCTAAGGCAAAACTAAAATGGGTCAGTGAAAATTCAAATTAAGATAGCACCTGAACTCCCCAAAGAGTCTCCTTCTGCAGGGTCTGCCGTAAACTACTCTGACCCTCCCCAACGTACTCTCCACCATTTCAAATGTCATCATTTCAAAAAGCAAGCTGATTGAGCTACCAGTGCCCTGAGTTCTGCATTCCCTGGGATTGTGCTTCTCAGTTTTTCCCTATCCCTGTCACGGTGCTTAGGGCATGATGAGGCGTCAACACGTTATCTGTTAAATAAATAAACGTCACAGATTTGGTCCCCTGCTTTCTCAACAAGTCCCATCTTCTGTCTCTGGATTCCTTTAGGGTACGTCCTGGTTCCTAACTCCAGTTCCTTCCTCAACTCCAGCTCTCAGAACCTCCCTACTAGGCCCTTGGGCTCCTAGTGAGCGCTTGTATCAAGCTTGATCCTTCAATCACAGGTTGAACCACCCACTCTCTGATCTCCCCCTAGGAGGTCCAGATTGTTCTTTGAGCAGACCCCCAAGTCACTCCACGGCACAGTGAGTGGGCAACATAGGGAAGCCGAGGCCCAGGGCCCGGGTTACTCCATGGCCTTTCAGACTACAACGCAGGACTGCACTTCAGTGTTCCTGTCCCCAGGGGTATTGTGCTGATTCAATTCTTCCGTTAGGTTATTCTGTCTCTCCTCACTGAGGGAGCTCCAGAAATGGGATGACAGAAAGCAAAAGCCATTTATTTACATGGCTCTGAGTAAGGACTAAACTGGAGAAGATGATGTGATTTAAGAGATGTCTTTTTCAGCCTGAATTAAATACAACTACTCAAACCACCTAAAATGGTTTCCTAGAGATATCACATGTGAATTCGAGTTCATGGGGCACACTAAAGAATTAATCCTCTGTGACTTGCCTACATTTCAAGAGAAACAATAGCTTATCCTCAGAACTTGAAGAGAGATACACCTTAACAGAAGTCTCATAATTAATACATTAGAGCCTAACGTTTTAGGCCAAAACAAACATTTAATTCGAGGTATTTAAAAATACTAGGCATTACTCTAGTGAAGAAAGATTTTGATAATGATGGACAATATTAGTGTGGGTCCTCCACAAAGACTTTTGCTTCTTGCATACTATTATGATTGCATGGTAATCTTACCCAGCTAGTGTTTTCTTAATGTCCTGGGGAGGCTGATCATTGTAAATTACCTGTGACATCTCATTAATCCTCTTTTTCCTCACAAACGCATAATTAATGGTAACATTGACAATAATACACAAATTAGCTAAGTGACGCTTTATGGTGTTGGTTTTGATTAACGTCAGGAACCCAAAAATGACATTAATGTAATGCAGATCCCAAAAGGCAGTCTGCACTTTGACCCCAGACATACATTTTGTTTGCACCATCACCAAGATTAATCCTCCTCTGGATGAAGACAAGACAAAACTCTGGCCACTGGCAGTGTATGCCGGGCTGTCGGAAAACAAACTGCCTCAATTGCATTTGTTTAAGAAGGAAATCTTAATGCATAGAAAACAACAGCATAGTGTCATTTCCTATTGTCTAGTTAGGACAAAGATAAATGAGCAACTGTCATGATTTAGATCAACTGCTTCTCTGCTAACTTCTATTATTTGCTTATTTATGGAGCAGTGTTTAATTAAAAGTATACCTAGATGATATGCAGCACATGATAAAATGATTAAAATTCCTTCTGCTTTCACTGTAAATGGTTTTTGGAAATCAAAACTGATTTTTATATGCATTTCAACCTTCAGGACCTCTAAATGATACATTCTTACTAACCACAAGAGAGTAAAAAAAAAAATCAATGCCTGAGAAAATATTCTTTGTCTCTGACTTGAGTAACAAAGTGAAAGCACTAAAAGGAATTTGGATAAACTTCTCTGCTTCAAACGTGAGGCACCTTTGCTGAGAGTGAGGAGGTTGATTTAGAAACACTTTTTCCAAATTATAAAAGAGAAACAGACACTGTACTTAGTCACAGTATTTTCTATTGCTGCATCATCAACTTCTAAATTCAGGGTTAATCATGTGACTTTATTATGATCATGAACAGTTCCTTAATCACGATTTTCACAAATCCAAGTTGAGTACTGAATCTTTTTAACACTTGAAAGAGGTATAGTATGCTCATTTTTAAAGATGCAACCTTCTATTTTCTTCCTAACAATTATTAATAGCTGAAAATTTTTAATGGTATGTCATTTTCTGAAAATAATTACAATAGTCCTTTCTTGATTCGTTTGACATTTATTTATTTAGGCTATTTTTCAAAATGTTGTAAACCACAGCCCTGGCTAATGATCATATTCCATTTCAATAATGGAATAGGGAGAAAAGCCATATTTTCGTACTATTTTTCTATTCACATAAATAACTACCATTTGGAGAATGCTTTATAGACAAAAATATATAATACATAAAGTGATGTTGTAAAATTTGAAATAAATCCACCACAACTGGAAAGTAAAAATCACCAAAAGTATAAAAACACTGTGTATGTATTTGATTGAAAGAAGAGGAATTTGAATATCTTAACAGATGATTTTAGTTGCTATGGGTATACATTTTCAATTATAATACTCCTAATTTCCACTTCCCTCCCAAAAAATAAGAAAGCAGACTGCCTTACAACTGCTTGTCATAGCAGTTTAATTTTGAAAAATGCCTTGTCTGTCCCCACTTGCAATATATTTATCATATGACTTGGTTTACCTTTTTTTTGGTTATTTAAAATTACAAAATAATCCACTGGAAGAGGCTCAGGTTTTTCTTTTTCTCTTGTTTAAACATTATTTTAAAATCAAAAGCAGCTTATTTTTAAGTAGACTTATTAAGTGTTAGTTGCACCAACTTTCACCAGCACACAAACCTACTGGAAAGCAAACTGGAATTTAAGGGGCAACAGGGATTCCCATAGAAGTCATATTTTCAGTCAACCTAACTAAACTGTAAATCGACATTATGACAATAAATTATTTTTTATTATTTTGTCAGGAATAAGTACAGCACTGAATTTTGAAAGAGATTTGGGCTTAATTCATATGTTAAATAGGTCGGGATAAACCAGTGCTAGAAGAAATTGAAACTGGCCCTATATTACATAGAAACCCAAATTAGGCACTCATCACTAAACTAATTAGTCATTGATAAATTTATTATAGAAATGCAATTCCTTTACACTGCAGAGCCTAAGGAATGAAATGATTGAAAGCTTCAAATTAAAAAAAAAATCGGTGACAATCTTTTCATCAGAGACATTGTTTATAACATGGTTTGAAGGTAGCTGTAGTAACATCTTTAACTGGTTAAAAACACTCATCAAGCTATAAAACTACTTTCTTAGATGAGTCCTCTGTAGCAAACTGTTTGAAACCTCCCAAAGTGCCTTCATTTGTATTTTTTCAGCACTTAGGATGAAGATTACTCTTCATCCAAATGTATAATTTTCACTTTTCGTTTTTATTCAGGTTCATTGGGAGCAAATGTGTCAAGCCATGATTTTATAGAAATCTCTTTTTCAGGTTTACATGTGGTACACTGAATTTTAATAAGCCCCAATAGATGTGCCAAGTTACTTTTTTTGTTGTTCTAAGAAATTACTCCACGCAAATAAAGAGGCTGCTGTGTGGGAAAGCATGTTTTCTTAAGTGTTTAATCGGACATTTCCATCCCACAAGACTTTGTAGATGTGTTTTTGCTTTGAAAACATATCTTATCAGGGTGGTTGGTGTAAAATTCTTGTCTGTTTTCTTACCTTTGAATTTGAGCTCTATTTATAAGACTCAGCTGAATGATGTCTACAGCTAAGGAATTTCCTTACTAGGGAGTTTTACATGAACACGATTAATGAGAAAGCACCACGAGGCAAGGAGCAGGGTGTCAATTTAGGTTTCCTTTACAGGCTAACCTTATCAAAATGTTCCCCTTTACATAGGAGAAAAAGACGTGACAAAGTGGTTAACTATGTATCTGATTTTATCTTTCTGTCACTTTCCTCTTGATAGGATATCTTTTCAGAATAAACAAAAGGAGATGAATTCTTCATTCTCTATTTGTATATGCAAGTGAAATGGGGTCCCTCTCCCTGTGGAAAGCACTGGCCTTTCTCACATGGAACAAACTGCTAGAGAAACTTGGTTTAGACGAAATGCAAATATTTAATTCTTGAATCTATATTTTGAAATATAACATGGTATTTTTCCATAAATCTATGTGCAGTGACATATTTCATAACATTACATAAGGTTTTCCATGCATTTTTATTCATGGAAGAACAGTTTGCAGAATATCACAACATTGTACTAGTCATCTCCAGTGAGTTAATTTTCACTTTAATGTGAATATACAATTTATGGAAAAATAATAGTTATTCAGGCAGAAAAGCACTTACCTGTTGCTGTGTGAAAATTTCTACCCTCAAAAATGTGCTTTTACTTCAGTTATTATTAGTAGGCTATACCAATGCCTTAAAATTTTTATAAACAGAACCTTAAATCTGCATTTTGGTTGAGGACTTCCCTTTTTTAGACAACTGAAAATGAAACAGCACGACCTAAAGTCCAAAGAGCATTCTTATACATGCCTCGACTTTGGTGTTTTGGTAACTGCCCTATGGAGACTGTCCTTTATTAAGACTCCTAATGAGTGTTCTGCCTGTAGTTTTCGACCAAGAATGTCAAATAAGGTTTGAAAGCAAATGTAAACTGTAATGCAAGTGACACACACTAAAAATAGCCCTATAAATCTGTTCATTTTGTTTAGATAGTCTCCAGAGTTGTAAAAAGTAGGACTGCTCGGCTCTATTATTTGTTTTGGAAACACTAATTCTGTAGAGAATAGGCCACTGATAATGCTATATTACATTAGAGAAGATTTATTGACTGTCTCTAGATTCAATTTTTTTTAAAAAGATATTTTTTTCTGCCCTCATTTTCCAAATAATCTACAAGATAATTAACTGAATGGAATCTACAATGGCAAAGAAATTTGCCCATTTAGTCATTAGAACTAAGATTTTGAAAGAATCACATTTATCTAAAATGAAATTAATTAAATTTTCTAATGGAATTCTCATCCCTATTAACCTGTCAAATACGTTGTTTCCAGTGTTTCCAATGACAGAGTAACAATATTTATTATCCAACATACCATGAGTTTTTAAAAATAACTCCAGGAGAACATTTTTAGAACATTGACATGCTGAATAGACAACTAAAAAAAGAAAATCAGACATTTCTCTGCGAAAAATAGCTATTGTAACTTACAGTGTTTGATGGAGGATGTATTTTTAGGAAACCATAAAATTTGAATTTGAGATATTGAGTGGTGGGTTAAAATTGAGGGAGGGAGCATGAGTTCTCTCATATGTTAAGGAAGTTTAAAAAAAGTGGCTTATCTTTCTCTTGAGAAAAAGTTTAGGCGTTTAAACTCTTCCATTTCCCTTTCCACATGATAGTCAATAGGATTTCTTGGATTGGTTGGATGGCTTTGCACTTAAGCCAAGATTGATTGCCATCTAAGGCTTTGTTTTTGGATATCTTATCCCAATGGAGGCATGTATAAACAGACAAAATGACTAAATTGGGCAGTGATCTGACCTTTCAGAAGAGAGGCAGTTAAAAACTACACCAACTGTTCTTTGAAGAAACAAGAATATTGTCATTTAACAGAACCTTCCAGTTTAGTTATTTTTCTTCCACACGGCTAAACTGAACACTGAATTACTAAGAAATAGGAGTTTCCAGGGTTTTGGGCCTCCTTTCCCCCCTAGAACACTTCCCTCCATCCCCAAGTTCAGAAAGAAAAAAGTGTTGCTATTCATGTGATAATTGTCAAAACCATGATAAGTGCCAAACAAGTCAGTGCCAAGAAATCATTAGTTCAGTATACGTTTCGGATTCCTGTAATGTTCAGTTAATGGGCCAGATTTCACCAGACCTTTTTTTCTTGTGAATTCTTCTTGGTTTGTTTTTAGCCATCTTTTAAAAGAATTGTGTAAGCCAGCCTTACAGTGATCCTGCATGAGTTAAAATTAAATATTAAAAAACCTGAAATATTGTTTTTGACAAATTTTTACATTCCATTCTCATTACATACATTTTGGCATGCTAATTTAGAAAACCAAAATGCTGCACTGAAAAATTTACCGGCCCCATATCACAGCTGAACAGTATATCTCAAACACATAAAACACAGAAGGAAGATAAGATAACCAAACCATCTTTAAATCTTAAAAATAATTCTGATTCATGTAAAAAGAAAGTTAACATCCAGAAAAATTTAGGAATATGTTTTAATCTTTTTTTAATCCTCATGGTATATGTTGATGCAAAATCTTTTCCATAAGTGAATTACATCTAATGCTTCAAATACATACAGTTTTATTGTATCTTTCTAAATAGTTCATAGAAAAATGTCACCATGAAATTAGCAAATATGACAATGATAGTAACCAACCAGGACTTTGAAAAGCAAAGGAAAAGGAATAGAACAATTTTTGTTTGTAAACCTATTGACATAAATAGTCTGACCTGTCACAAATTACCTTTCAGCTACCGTATGTTATGTATAGAACAGTCAAAACTGATAACATTTTGCTTTCATCAGTTTTGTGTTAAATTCTGAAAACCTGAAATGTTTATTGTGGTGAGATAACACAATGAATCTAGATAGCATGCACTCCCTGTACATGTTTACTAGGGTAAGAATTCATAAATGGAAAACTGTTTGGACTAAACAACAGGGTTATTGCTTCTAAAAGGCAGCTCATGGGTTGTTTAATAGTATTTTAAATGTCTGCTAATGAGAGTCACAAAAAAACACAGAAGAGTAGAGAATTGGTTCCAGAGGCGATCACACAGTAGTCAAGAAGATTAACATGCCGCTAGGGGACAGCAGAAAGTCACAGAATGAGGTAGTGCCAGAGAGACCAGAACAAAAGGCTTTTCTTTGTCGGGAGTGAGAGAGAGAGAGACACTAAGATGTATTTCCAAACCAAAATCTTTTACAAGTGAAGTGTTTGTAACTATATTTTTAAAAAGCAGTAAAAAATATTTGCAGAGATCTATTTTTAGATTGCTAAGATCTGTGTACCAGAATGTTATAAAATATACATAACTATCATCTTGGCAAAATAAATTCAAATATGGACTATTCTATTTTCTGCAGTTGAGAGTGAAGGAAAGTTTTAAAGATCAGAAAAAAAACGTGAGTTGCAAAACACATTAGACTGAACCTATCAATGACAAAATACAGCTGAGAAATACTGAAAATTTGTTCAACAAAGCTAAACATAGGCAGAATCTATTCCATTTTCAAAGAGTGACTATCCAAAAAATAAAAGTAACTAGAAAATTGATCAAACTAACCAAATATTCTACAAATCAAGCTGCTTACCCAGACTCACAATATATTCATAATTTTTAAGCCCAATTTTGATTATTGGTTTGAGTTGCAGTCGTAGTTCCAGGGGACTGGAAATCTTAACCTCTTCAATTATTTTAAAAGCTAATGCACATCCTTTAACAATTCAACTCACTGAAATGGTCATTTATACTTCTATATTTATACACCTAAGCATCATTTTAAGTGCAATAGATTCTGCAATCCCAGGTGATTTACCTATAAAGCAACATTTGTATCAAATCTTAGACTCTAAATTTCTGAAATTCATGGGTCACTGTTCCTTTGTTTGATCTGCTTAATCCTGGATCACTGAATACTCAGTTAATATATCCTATGATAAAGATGTTGATAACTTTTGCAATCATTTTTCTCGGTTCTAGTATTGCTTCTTGAATGCTATCTATTCTTTATTCTTGTTTTGTGTAATATATATATACCATTTCTTACCACACAATCACAATTTTCTCATATGTCATAAGATCAAAAAGCTGAAAAGAATTTAAGTTAGTTCATTTCCCCATTATTTTTTTTAAACTGCTCATTAAATATTGCAAATGTATGTTGGTCGTGTGTTTATTATTCAAGAACCAATATGTCAAGCACAGAATTTTTTTTTAATTACTAGTAGCTGGTATATATTGTACACATAAATACTTAGAATTCTTTTCCCAGCACCAAAACGAAATTTTAATTAAAATTGTACATTTGTTTCCAAATACATGCCATACCCTTGAGTTTTCATCGTTTTATCTTTACCTGTTTAATCTTCTCCTTTTTTCTGTAACGTACTTTCCCTTCTGGTCAAGTATTCTGACTCTTACACACTCCTAGAATTTAGTATTTCTTTTTTCCCAGAGGGGCTTTATCCCTAGATCACAAGTATTCATTCTTTGTCTCCTTTTCCCCATAGGTTCCGGTTTTATAGATTGTATTCTCTCTTTTTATTCTGCAATTTGGACTGACTCCAAAAAAATAATAATAATAATTCCCTCAACACATTCTAAATCCTGAGGATCCTTTCTCTGCACTCCCCCGCAAGGTAGAGAAGATCTTCCTAACATCTTGCCTAAATCCTGTCTGCTGCATTTAAGACCCTGCTGTCTTGTCCTATCCTCAGAGGAAACAGAGACCAGCTGTTCACTCTACCTGCAAAGGACTGTGTTCCTTCATGAACTTGAAGACTGCTATTAATTCCCTCCAAGTCTTTTCTTCTCCAGACTAAACAAGGCCAGTTCCTTTACCCTTGTTTCATTGAGACTGTTTCCCAAGCCTTTAGTTATTTTGCTGCTTCCTCTGGACTTACTCCAAATTCTGCACATTCAGCTTAAGTGGTAGGATCCTAAAGGACACAGTGTGATAACAAGGAACTGATTAATAATACGTATAATGTAGATGATTATTTATGTTCCCTAAATTCTTCAGTGACTATCAGTATTTTGTGTATGAAAAACAGGGCTCTGTTTTTAAGCCATATTTGGCTTGTGATCCACTATGGCCTCCTGTATCTTTTCTCTTACTTATGATTGAACAAACGTCTCCTTTCTTATACTTAAAGTTTATTTTTTTTTCTCTCCACTAGCTAATTGCTTTTACGTTTTACCAATAACCCTCACTCTATTTTTTCTACTTGCTTCTTAACTATTCTCTCTTACTTTGGTTTTTGTCTCTTGCTTAAATTCAGATCACAATATCTTGCAAAACTATCAAATTCTCAACAATTTATTTATAGTGCAAAAATAATTGAAATAATTCTTTGTGTGTTTGATTTCCTTAAGCAGACTCTTAATAAGTAAGATTAGTGAGTTTTGAAGAAGGAACAATATCTGGAAAAGATTAACGTTACACTAAAAGCTAGATAATTGTTCCTTTCAAACAGGAAGACTTGGTTAATACAGCAAGTGTGAAAGACAGAGAGAAGAGAGGGTGTTTGCATAAGTTAATTTCTGGAACACTGGAAGCATTTGGCCTTTACTCCTTTCTTACCTCAGAAAACACCTGAGGTCTGTGATTTCCCTCACAACTGCACACTCTGTCATGTCGAATACTTTATGTGCCTACATAGAGAGATAGAGAAGATAGATATGAATAAAATTATATCTAATCTCTCCCATCCCTAACACCTGTGAATAACAGTTATCTTTCAGGACGTTCACCTTGTAGAGTAGGTTATAACACTTAGAAATTATATTAAGTGTTTAGAGAGAAAAAGCTATGGAATAATTCTGCAAATTCTGAGTAGTTCGCACTGTGGGCCACTGATGACTAAAATGGTCAGTAATAATGAACAAATCAGAGTAAAAAGTACTACGTAATTCTGTTATTGCCCAAATATTGTGCTGTGAAAGGAAAGAAAAAAATTTCAAAATTATACAGGTTTAATAGAAAAGTATGACTTCAAAAGCTGATTTTCAGTACCGGTCATCTAACATAAAAGAACAAAGTTACCTCTGCAAAATGATCATTTTTTAATTTGTGCTAAATCACAAATTTTTTTTAAAAAAGATCCCAAGAAATAGAAAACTATTCGCATTGTATTACCCATTCGTCTCCAATCTAATTTTTACCCAAAAAAAGGAGGAGGGAGGAGGGAAAGAAATAAAGTAAAAAAATATAACCTTCAAAATTTTATTCTCACCCAGAGGTTAGCCTATAAAAAGAAGGCTGTCCAGCATAGACAGTCCAGGACTCTATCGTTTCCAGCGACTGCATTCAAGTTGCTGAAATTGCAAAGAAAAGTTAACTCTATTTAACACATGTCTAGTGCATACAAGCCCTTTTATTGTTTCTTAAACCCTAGAGTTACCTTCATGAAGAAAATACTACCTTCAAGTAAGAAGACAAAAGTAAAGGTCCCCCTCTGTCATTTGTAATTGTAATTTCAATTTACAAAAAATAAAAAGTAAAATAAATAAAACCTTTGGAACAGTACAATAGCTGTCATTTGGCACAGCGTGAATTTAGCCAGACTGTTTACTTACATAGGAGTCTTATCTGAAGGTCAGAAATGTAATAAAAAAACTAACTAAATACAAAGGGAAACCAGTGAAAGGGGAAATAATCCAATCTCAAAATGTCCTACTTACACCATTTACAGTTTGTTGTTTGAGAACTTGTAAAATTATTATTTATCTGGAAATAATTAGAGCTCTAGAAAAAAAAATACCCTAATGTAAAAATCTCCATAATGAACTCTGTAGAATATTTAAAAGTGAAAAGAGGTGCATAAGCACACTGCAGATACACTGCAATGGACGGGGCACAGAGTTTTCTAACAGGCTCATTTACGGGTGGCGTGTGCAGAGGAGAGGTGTAAGGAGCCTCTGACTCCTTCATTGTCACTTGAATGGACAGACACCTTGGCTGGAAAACACCAGGAACTCTTTGCTATTTGTTTCCTTTTTCTCTGTCTAGCATTTTCTTTTCTGATCAGCTTTCTAAACATTATCCCTTTCTCTCTCAATCTCTACAGTCTACCTTTTCTCTTTCTCTCCCTCTCTAGGTTCAGTAACTCACTTTTCCTATGTAACGATTACATTTGTTATGTTAAATTCTATGTATATTTTACCTTCTTAATGCCCCATCTTTATTTCCCTCTCTCTAAACCATTTCTGTCTATCTCTTTCTCCTTTAGGCCCTCTCTGTCCCCTGCAACATTTTCTCTTATTCTGTCACCTCAGGGTGCAGCTGACTTCACTGCTCTTTTTCCTGTCACTCTGGGACACTCCTCAGGAGCAGATCTCTTTTTCACTTCTCTTTCCACGTGGTTCGTGCTTGCATTTGGAAGGACGACTTATGCCTTGAGTCGGCGTTAGGCAAGGGGGTCATAATACCCAAGGAAATGCAAAATGTCTCAAGAAGAGTAGATTTTTTTCAAAATATTTTATTTTAATGGAGAGTACCAGAAGATGCAAAAATTAAAAAGTAATACCCATAAAATATAATCCCTCTGTGTTTCAAACACACTGCCTTTATATCCTGCAGGTGTTCTTTAAGACCAAGTTGAAGCACATTCATTTAAAAGATCTCTTGCTACTTTATTTTTACTTTTCATTTCCCAAAAGGTTTTAAGTGATTTCTTCAGCACAGTTTACTAAACAGAAGATAGGTGCATTTGTCTACTGAATCTGAATATCTTTGGCTGCAACAGAATGTATTTTAACAAGTCTGTTCTTAGTAGAGACAGAGTTTAAGTAACCTGTGCATTTCATTTGTAAATAATTTATTATTGAATACAAATGGCTACACTTTCTAACATGTCAAAATCAACAGGGGGCAGGGCTGGGTATAAGGGTTCACTATTAGCCAACTACATTTTTGTCAAGATTGTATGCAAGGCATAGTTAATATTTAATTTAGCTTATAACACTGAAAGGCTCTGGCATATAACACATTGCCATGATATACAAAGAGGAGTACACTGTGTCTTCCTCTTTTGGAGAAAAGAAAAATGTTTAAATTTCCCACCAATGAAGCAATCTGAGAAACTGGGTAACTTCTAACGTTTTTTAATCCCAACTTTAAAAGAAACAATGAGCATTTATATGTATATTCAGCAATGATTGCAATACCACCCATGCCCCCCAAAAAGCTCTGATGGGTTTTCGACCTTTGGATCCCCCCAAAATACTCTAGGAGACTAGAGAACAATCGGTGGGTTTCACGTAGCACCTGATTGATATTTCCAGGGTGTGAAAGCCTCCACTGGCAGATTAGGCTGATATTGCATATTCAAACACGTACAATGATATATTTGTCATTGCTATTGACCTTTATCTCTCCAGTTTCCTGACAACCTTCTACAGTTATTGACATTACAAATACCAGCAACAACGTGCAGGGCAAAGTATAACCTTTCATTTACCTTCATGTCCCTCAAATGACTCATGTAGGTAGTTTCAACAAAAGCAGCAAACAATGATACTGTTGATTTTTTTTCCTCTTAACTTGCTAAAATGTTTTCCATTTTCCTCTTGTTCTCAGAAAATCATGCCAATAACTCTCTACAAAGGAAATGATTTCAAATGAATACAGGTAATTAGAAGTGTCAAGAAATCAGCAAAGTAGGGTGTCTGCCATCATTTCTTGGAAAGAATGCCAGATTCCCTTTCAAAAAGGTCTTTGTCATTTTTTAATAGAAGGTAATTAATGTAAACTACAGTAAAATGTACAGGATCCCAGTCACTTGTCTTTCTTGCCATAGAAATGGGACCATAAAGATGTTTTGATATCTAGAAACAATCTTCTGAGGTTATTTTAACATGACTTTTAATTACAAAAGTAGTCCTTTTAGTCTTTTCATTTTAAAAGAAAAAGGATTTAGAACGGGCACATTTATTAGGAGACAAAAGACAGAAAGTTTTACAAGGAAAAATTATCTGGAAAGTGAAACAGGATTTTATAAAGCTGACAAGAGTTAAGGATGCAGTAATTAGCCTATATCTCAAATGTTTCCAACAATAAGAGAAATAATGCATAACATCCTAGTGAAGGTAATTATACACTTTTGATACTATGATACCTTGGACACAATTAGATCTCTTTTTTTCTCTAAGGCTATACAAAATTGACTATTTAGCTTTATTAAAGCCACCTCTTCATGAGATCAGTGACAAGTGGCTCATAGGTATTTATTAAACATGAGAATTTTTAGGGCTGTTCCATTCCTTTGCGGATGAGGGTGAAATTTAAGCCAATTTTGAGATTATCTGAAGTTCATAATTATGAAGGTCATAATTTCCTACTATAAGCTATACGAATGGAATAATCCTTCCAAGATTAAGTTTCTACATGTATGTACATATGAAATTATTCTCATTTTATCTCTTGGTTCCCAAGAAACAGTAATATTCCCTCATTTAAGGTTTCATTATCTTGGGATAGCAAAAAAGTATTAATCACAACAAATATATCCTAAAACCTTGAAATTTGAAATTAAAGTTATGAGGCTATTTCAGTATTGATGACTTTAACATTGAAACATTAATTAATTGGGGATTATGATAACAGTGCATATAAGAACTCAGTAAGTATGACCATTATTATCTATTACTGGGAATAAGATGGACTGGAGAACAAATATAGCCAAACTCTTACAACAAATCTTTGTCAATGCAACAAGTAGAATAACATCTTGTTTTTCCATAAACCTCTATACTGAGATTGTTCTCCTTCATGGAACCCACACCAGTCATCAAACAAACAAACGAAAAACACTTTTAGTTTCACTGATCTTTGCTATCGTTTCCTTCATTTCTTTTTCATTTATTTCTGATCTGATTTTTATGATTTCTTTCCTTCTGCTAAGTTTGGGGTTTTTTTGTTCTTCTTTCTCTAATTGCTTTAGGTGCAAGGTTAAGTTGTTTATTCGAGATGTTTCCTGTTTCTTAAGGTAGGATTGTATTGCTATAAACTTCCCTCTTAGAACTGCTTTTGCTGCATCCCATAGGTTTTGGGTCGTTGTGTCTCCATTATCATTTGTTTCTAGGTATTTTTTGATTTCCTCTTTGATTTCTTCAGTGATCACTTCGTTATTAAGTAGTGTATTGTTTAGCCTCCATGTGTTTGTATTTTTTACAGATCTTTTCCTGTAATTGATATCTAGTCTCATAGCGTTGTGGTCAGAAAAGATACTTGATACAATTTCAATTTTCTTAAATTTACCAAGGCTTTATTTGTGACCCAAGATATGATCTATCCTGGAGAATTTTCCATGAGCACTTGAGAAAAATGTGTATTCTGTAGTTCTTGGATGGAATGTCCTATAAAGATCAATAAAACTAAAAGCTGGTTCTTTGAGAAGATAAATAAAATTGATAAACCATTAGCCAGACTCATCAAGAAAACAGGGAGAAGACTCAAATCAATAGAATTAGAAATGAAAAAGGAGAAGTAACAACTGACACTGCAGAAATACAAAAGATCATGAGCGATTACTATAAGCAACTCTATGCCAATAAAATGGACAACCTGGAAGAAATGGACAAATTCTTAGAAATGCACCATCTGCCAAGACTGAATCAGGAAGAAATAGAAAATATGAACAGACCAATCACAAGCACTGAAATTGAAACTGTGATTAAAAATCTTCCAACAAACAAAAGCCCAGGACCAGATGGCTTCACAGGCGAATTCTATCAAACATTTAGAGAAGAGCTAACACCTATCCTTCTCAAACTCTTCCAAAATATAGCAGAGGGAGGAACACTCCCAAACTCATTCTATGAGGCCACCATCACCCTGATACCAAAACCAGACAAGGATGTCACAAAGAAAGAAAACTACAGGCCAATATCACTGATGAACATAGATGCAAAAATCCTCAACAAAATACTAGCAAACAGAATCAAACAGCATATTAAACGGATCATACACCATGATCACGTGGGGTTTATTCCAGGAATGCAAAGATTCTTCAATATACGCAAATCAATCAACGTGATACACCATATTAACAAATTGAAGGAGAAAAACCATATGATCATCTCAATAGATGCAGAGAAAGCTTTTGACAAAATTCAACACCCATTTATGATAAAAACCCTGCAGAGAGTAGGCATAGAGGGAACTTTTCTCAACATAATAAAGGCCATATATGACAAACCCACAGCCAACATCGTCCTCAATGGTGAAAACCTGAAAGCATTTCCACTAAGATCAGGAACAAGACAAGGTTGCCCACTCTCACCACTCTTATTCAACATAGTTTTGGAAGTTTTAGCCACAGCAATCAGAGGAGAAAAGGAAATAAAAGGAATCCAAATCGGAAAAGAAGAAGTAAAGCTGTCACTGTTTGCAGATGACATGATACTATACATAGAGAATCCTAAAGATGCTACCAGAAAACTACTAGAGCTAATCAATGAATTTGGTAAAGTAGCAGGATACAAAATTCATGCATAGAAATCTCTGGCATTCCTATACACTAATGATGAAAAATCTGAAAGTGAAATCAAGAAAACACTCCCATTTACCATTGCAACAAAAAGAATCAAATATCTAGGAATAAACCTACCTAAGGAGACAAAAGACCTGTATGCAGAAAATTATAAGACACTGATGAAAGAAATTAAAGATGATACAAATAGATGGAGAGATATACCATGTCCTTGGATTGGAAGAATCAACATTGTGAAAATGACTCTAACCCAAAGCAATCTACAGATTCAATGCAATGCATATCAAACTACCACTGGCATTTTTCACAGAACTAGAACAAAAAATTTCACAATTTGTATGGAAACACAAAGGACCCCGAATAGCCAAAGCAATCTTGAGAACAAAAACGGAGCTGGAGGAATCAGGCTCCCTGACTTCAGACTATACTACAAAGCTACAGTAATCAAGACAGTATGGTACTGGCACAAAAACAGAAAGATAGATCAATGGAACAGGACAGAAAGCCCAGAGATAAACCCACACACATATGGTCACCTTATCTTTGATAAAGGAGGCAGGAATGTACAGTGGAGAAAGGACGGCCTCTTCAATAAGTGGTGCTGGGAAAACTAGACAGGTACATGTAAAAGTAGGAGATTAGATCACTCCCTAAAACCATGCACAAAAATAACCTCAAAATGGATTAAAGACCTAAATGTAAGGCCAGAAACTATCAAATTCTTAGAGGAAAACATAGGCAGAACACTCTATCGCATACATCTCAGCAAGATCCTTTTTGACCCACCTCCTAGGGAAATGGAAATAAAAACAAAAATAAACAAATGGGACCTCATGAAACTTCAAAGCTTTTGCATAGCAAAGGAAACCATAAACAAGACGAAAAGACAACCCTCAGAATGGGAGAAAATATTTGCAAATGAAGCAACTGACAAAGGATTAATCTCCAAAATTTACAAGCAGCTCACGCAGCTCAATAACAAAATAACAAACAACCCAATCCAAAAATGGGCAGAAGACCTAAATAGACATTTCTCCAAAGAAGATATACAGACTGCCAACAAACATGTGAAAGAATGCTCAACATCATTAATCATTAGAGAAATGCAAATCAAAACTACAATGAGATATCATCTCACACCAGTCAGAATGGTCATCATCAAAAAATCTAGAAACAATAAATGCTGGAGAGGGTGTGGAGAAAAGGGAACACTCTTGCACTGCTGGTGGGAATGTGAATTCGTACAGCTACTATGGAGAACAGTATGGAGGTTCCTTAAAAAACTACAAATAGAACTACCATATGACCCAGCAGTCCACTACTGGGCATATACCCTGAGAAAACCATAATTCAAAAAGAGTCATGTACCAAAATGTTCATTGCAGCTCTATTTACAATAGCCCGGAGATGGAAACAACCTAAGTGTCCATCATTGGATGAATGGATAAAGAAGATGTGGCACATATATACAATGGAATATTACTCAGCCATTAAAAGAAATGAAATTGAGCTATTTGTAATGAGGTGGATAGACCTAGAGTCTGTCATACAGAGTGAAGTAAGTCAGAAAGAGAAAGACAAATACTGTACGCTAACACATATATATGGAATTTAAGGGGAAAATAAGGTCATGAAGAACCTAGGGGTTAGACAGGAATAAAGACACAGACCTACTAGAGAACGGACTTGAGGATATGGGGAGGGGGAAGGGGAAGCTGTGACAAAACGAGAGAGTGGCATGGACATATATACACTACCAAACGTAAAATAGGTAGCTAGTGGGAAGCCGCCGCATAGCACAGGGAGATCAGCTCGGTGCTTTGTGACCACCTAGAGGGGTGGGATAGGGAGGGTGGGAGGGAGGGAGACACAAAAGGGAAGAGATATGGGAACATATGTATATGTATAACTGATTCACTTTGTTATAAAGCAGAAACTAACACACCATTGTAAAGCAATTATACTCCAATGAAGATGTAAAAAAATAAAAAAGAAAGAAAAACACTGAACTGTAATTGATGTGCTAATCATATGCTATTCCATTTACCAATAATATGCTTCTGGGAATCATGATTTAGTGTATTTTTGTTTATAAACCAGTCAAATCAAATTTTCAGAGTGGATGAATCTGGCCATTTTAGGGAAGAGACTACGCTTCATACAAGCATAACTTTTAAAGTCTGGCATTAAACTAATATATAAAGGGTAGTGCAAAATGGCACAGAATCATTTATAATAGATATTACCCCAAAGGTGGGAGAAGGAGCAAAGTAGTAGTGAAGATTGAGTCTAGGAAATGTGGCTTGGTTGATATACTCAGATTGATCAAGGCCCAGGCAAGATTTACAAGTGATGGACCCAAGCTTTAACCACCACATAGAAGAAATAATCAGAGTCTATTTTAGTTACTAAAGTTCAGTTCAAAAGCTGAAGTGAATTCACAATATTATGAGAGAAATACAGTCAAAAATACAGAACACAGTCAGAAGAATTGACAGAGAAGGTAGAAAAAGTTGCTTCCAAGCAGCACATTAGCATCAAGGAAGAGAAAGCTGGACTGCCTCAAGTACCTGGATTCAGCTGATGGTTCTTTCTCACTTATATGACTCTGGTTCTTTTAGCCCAAGGATAGTGGGTGGTCAGGAAAGTAGCCATTGATGGCAGGATCATTTCAAGCTGTGTAGCCTCATCCTCCAAATCATATAATCTCAGCTCAGAGCCCTGACTCAGTATTTTCTCAGAGCCGGTTGTCCTAAAACCCTTCCCAGAATCAAAGGAGTTTGGAAGAGTCATTTGAAACACCATATTCAAAGTGTAATGGTGTACAACTGGTTTGTCTTTCACTCCTTCCCTGCTTGTAAATAAGAAATTCCATTCTCATTATTGCCCTCCAGCCAGACAGTGAAGACGAGTCATTTCTTTTGTTACTAATGGTATAGTTTATTGCGTATGGCCTTAAAAAGCAGATGAAACTATTGGTTCATCACTGTCAAAAATAATAGCAAAATATTAACCATGTTCAAATCAAAGATTATTGGTTTCATCATTCCTTGTTGTTCAAATGTGTAATTGTAGGCAGGGCTGGTATTCAGCCAGGGAGTAATAGAACAGGCCATATTTGTTGTTAAAATAATGAAACACTATTATCCACAGTCACAGACCACTAACTGCTCTAACCCCTCAAAGACTGACCATGCTCCTAGCAGCCTGGCTTCTCATCCCCAAAATAACTACCCTAAGCTAATTCAAGTAATGCCTTTATAGCAACAGGTTCTCCAGCACCCTCAGCGATATGATTGATGTCTTATTGGTTTGTGCTCTTATCGTATCATTTTTTCAATATTTTTATAATTACCCCTGATTCCAGCTCCTCCCTCCACCCAATGGGTTAATTTGTTCACCCTCTTGAGCATGTATTTTGCAGATGGTAAACTTATTCTATAAAAGCCACACTTACATTTTCAGAGCTGATTCAGCTCATTGATAAAATCTACCCTTAAATTTTCTAGTCAAATTATATCTTCCACACTATTTGTATGTGTCCATGTATCTGAGTAGAATCAGAGATATTTTAGAGATTAGCTTTAGCACAGCTCAGATGCACCTCTGCAGCGCTTCTCTGCATAGAGGTAGGATGACACTCTATTTGAATGAGAAGTTTTATCAGGCTCATTAATTTTCATAATAGAATACCAGCTTTACCACCTACAAGTCTGATACCTAAAATATACAGCTCTCACTTCAACAATCAGCAATTTAAATATTATTGTGGGTCTATTATGGACTAGGTACTTGGCAACATATAATATCCATGCTTAAAGTACAGGGAATTCAATTTTTAAATGAGTTCCATCCAGCTTCTGCCAAAGCATGGTGAAGACAACCTATATTTGAGAAAGCTTAAAAAATATACTGACTATCCATCTCTCTCTGATTCTCTAAAATCTATTCCAGATTCTACTTTAAACAATAGAAACCAGTGGAGCTGGATTATATTAATTTGGCACTCTATAAAAATGCTTTTATTAAATTAGCAAGCATTATTGGAATTCAATATGAGAGATAGTACAATGAAAATCTTTTTGTGCCTCTTTCCTAAATAAATTATCCAACATGTTACCCATCTTACTCCCAAATTTATATCTCAAATCCAGACCAGTCTGAACCTAGTTTTATAACAACCTCTGATGTCTCCACTACCTCAAAGGCACCTGAAATTCAACATTTGTAATACTCAACTGATTATTTCCCTTCCAATCTGGTCGCCTTTCAGGGATTCCCTGTCTCAACACCTTGATCCATCCAGAAGGGGCAAGTTTGAAACTTGAGAGTAATCCTTGACCCCTCACTCTCCTTCACCCTCATATTAAATCTATTGCCAAAGCTAATTAATTTAACCCCCTAAATATCTCTCAAACCTCTCTGCTTTTCACCATCTCTACACTATCATCTTTTACTTAGACACCATAATGGCCACCAAAATGGCCCTCTGCTTCCACCTTGAATATCCTGTGCTCTCTGCAGTGCAAAGTGATGTTTTCCAAAGATAAATCTGATTATCTTCTTTCTCTGCTTAGAAATCTTCAAATATCCCTGAGTCTCTCAGGCCTGCAAAGCCCTGCTTCAGTGGCCCCAGTATGCGTAGATCTCCATTACCTTCTCATGCAGGATTCCCCCTCCCTTACGACAAAGACTCCAGCCACACTTCCTGAATTTCAGTTCCTCTATTCTCCTTCCTGTCCCAGAGTCTTTGGACACACTGCTCCCTTTGTCCCCTCCTACCCTTTCTCCTAGATCAGTGCCCCTCAAACCTTAATGTTCAAAGGAATTACCTGTGTATCTAGTTAAGACAGAAGCAGACTCTCATTCGGTAGGTCCAAGCTGGAGCCTAAGATTCTGCATCTCTGAGAAGCTCCCAGCTGGTGCCAGTGCTGTTGGTCTACGGGCAGCACTTGGAAAGCAAGGACCTAAATAGCTTCTGCGTATCCTTAAGATTTCAGCTCTATCATCCCTTCTTTAGGAAAGCCTTTCCTAACCCCAAGTCTAGTTCGTATAATTTTGTTATGTGCTGTCATAGAACTACGCTCCTTTCCACATAGCAATGATCTCACTTTGTAATTACTTTGTAATTACAAACTAATATAAGGATTCATTGCTATTTCTCCACTACTGTAGTTTCCACTGGGAGCACCACTGAACCCTCAGTGACTAGCATAATACTAAGGCCATATAAGGCATTCAATAGATAGTTGTTGAATGAATGACAAAAAGGGAGAAGGGAAGATTCATGTCATAAATTGCTAGAATTTAGTATCAGAATAAAGTTTGAAGTTTGTTCCTACTGAGGAATATGTAAATATTTCCTTTTATTAAATGACAGCCATGTAACCCATCACATTTTCCTTTTTTGCCTTATCTGTGGGAACTGTTCCTAAATTTACTGTTATATTGCAGTAATCAGTTTAGCACAGGTTTTAGTTTTTTAAATTACAATAATTTCACCTCCATTTTTCTATATTTATGATCCCTTGTTTTATCCTAATTTTTAACTGTCTTGTATGTTGATGTTTGATGGTAAGCTGCATCAAGTTATTTTTTAAATAGTGAAGTAAAATTACTTTAAAAATTGTAAATGAAGATACTTGATAACTTAGTAGTTACAGACTCTAGGTAAAGAACGTGGACTCTGGAGTCCAACAGTTGGTATCTGAATCCTGACTTTCTGACTTAGAACAGTGTGGCTTGGATAAGTTACTTACACTTAGTTATTTATTAGTTAATATTTCTATCCCTGTTAAGAAGCACAGTTAGCAGATGAAAACTGTTCCCAAATTGAGTTGCCACTAATTTCAGATTGTGAAATTAGAGTACTCCATTGGTTAAGACTTCGGAAACTTATAGTAGGCATAAAATTGGGGCAGGCATCAGTGAGACTCTATAAAGGCAGTTATGATCCTAAGGAAAGACTTGAGGTCTCTATAAAGATAGAATAATATTGCCTCATGTTCAAATAATATTAGACACAGTGTGATTAATTGATTGGAACAAAGTCATAAAGCCAGCCAGTGGTGAAAGTACACATGTGTCAACATAGACCTCAGAATTCCTATTCCAGTTTTGATTCCTCAGTGATAGCATGATATCAACATTAAATACCTAGATATCAAGAAGAGCATTTTAAAAGTTGAAAGTAAACTTTATAGCATAATAAATAAAGTAGGACAAATCATATTGAAAATACTTGTCCACAACTAAAGATGCCATAAAAGGCTCATATGATGTACTGCAACTGAATAGAAATGTTGCCCTCAGGGAAGCTTCTATTTAAAAAATTCAGTGTGTGCTGTATTCCCTATGTGTAAAAAGTACTTAAGCTTAACTGCAACTTAAAAGTTAATTGATAATCAATATAAAATGTAACATCAAGGGCAAAATTCAGCTTCTAAATGAATATATAGAGAGGTCTTATTGTCTTCAAATAGAGACCAGGTGAGTGCTACTGGGAATAAAAGTGACTTTGGATATGAGGACACCATTTTATAAAGGCCCCACATGAGGTTGTAAGTGGACCTATTTTAAACAGCCCATTGTACATCCAAGAGGAGAAGTTTAAGAGGATGAAAGAAAGAAGGGAGGTGAGAAAATATATATTTCCAGTCTGTTAACAAATGTTAATTTAGTGGCAGTGCAGTCAGGTTTTTGTGTACATTTTTATTTCGGTGGTACCAGATGAAAAGAAGCAAGTTCTTTACAGTAAAATCCCAAAGTAGTCAAAAAGTCTCTTGGGGTATTAAGGAGTTTGTCTCACATTTTATTTTTCAGTTTTACATCTGTAATTCATGAGTCTCCAAATAGGATGCAAAAGAGACTTAAGGAAAGAGAAAATATTGATTTTCGTCTAAGAATATATCAAACCCCAAAGCTGAAATTAAAATCCAGAGTAATTGATGCTCATAAGTAAAGAGGTAATAAAGCCCCCTATGGAACGAAATCAACTGAGTTGCACTTACCTCCCGTAAACGCCCGACAACTCGATAGGTATTTAACTGAATTCAAATGTTTCTTGTCGTTATCTTTCATTCCCCAGTTGAGCCTCTTCAGCAAATGTTTGGTGGGATAAGCAGGACTTTCCTTTCTTTCTGTGTTTTAAGACTCCCGGGTTGTGTAGTACGGACCTATTCTTTTAAAGTTCAATTCCATTCAAATCAGTAGGAGAGACACGTTGCCTTATGTGTGATGGAACTTTTAAAACCATGTATGTTGCTTTTACAGACACGTACATCACTGCAAACCAGAAGAATTCCATATAAAAGAAAAATTTCCCTTGGAAAGAGAAAAAATATGGCTAATTTCTGGTTTTAAAAAATGACATTCCACCTTCCAAAAAAAAAAAAAGTGCATAGCTGTGGGGAAAATAAAATACATTTTAAGGGCTGAAATGTAAGAAAACCCTCTGTCATGAAGACATCCAAATATCTTTTGAACTATTTATGCCATATGTGTCCCAATAAGGCTCTTTTCTGATTAAATAATGACAAGTAAGTGGAACCAAAGATGGCTTCAAAGACCCTTGAATCTTTACACAGCTTTTTGTAATTTTGCAAGTGTGAAATTTAGCTATCATTATACAAATGTTCTAAAGCATAATTTTCTTGGTCTGTGAAATATGTCTAGGAACAAGATGCTGTGCCCATAGTAGGCACTCAAAAAATATGAACAAACAAATTAGTAGCAAATGAATGCTTAGGAAAGCAATCCTTATAAAATACACGTTATCTTTTTAAAAATTCTGAGCACAAATTTAATTACTTGAAAAGAGTAATTGTGAACTTAAGGTGGACAGCCACTTCTTAAAGAAAATTCATTGAGAGCTAACGGAGTACAACAATAGGGTAATGGCCAAAAATATGTGGAACACACAAAGAGGGAGAAAGTGTACAGCCATTAAAATTCTGAATAGCTGGTAGTGATGTGGGAAAATATTTATAATAAAATGTTAAGTGAAAAAAGCAGGAAAAGCTACATACGCAGTAAAATACGAATGCTTTCATACACATAGAAAACAAAACTGGTATTAAATGTGCAAAAAATTAATAGTGGATATCTCTAGGTAATGGGATTATAAATATTTAGTTTCAATTTTTGATGAAAATGCCTTATCAATGAGTATATAAGACTCTTAAATTCAGAATAAAAAGACGCCTTTTGAATGGCAAATAAGGGTGCTGTAACGTTCTAATACCTTTCAAGATCTAAAATTCCTTTCAAAAAAATGTGACTGGTTAAGCAGTGTTACAAAACCCATGGGTTATTCATGGATTCAGCTGCACCACCCCTCCCAGAGAGCCCAGGCGTGGTAAGCGTCAACATCTAGATGAGATCGTGATGGCTTGAACTCCCCAGGCAAAAAGGAGGAAGGATACCAAAAGAAAAACTTCGTTATTGTTGAAATAAAACTAAGGGAGACAAATCCAGAGCTCCAGGGACACTTTAGATACCATAAACTTTAGGTTTCTACTCTGTAATAATATTCCAAGCCAGTCATCCAGATACTTTATTCTAATATATAAGAATGTAACAGTCTAACCCCTGGTAACATAGATTTTCAGGAACTGATGGAAGCTAAAAGGGCCATCTGGTATAGCAGTTGACCTGATGCTTGCCATCCAAGGGTCAGCGTTACTGTCAAACAAATGCCTAGGTCTAGACAATCTTCTAGAAAATTTGCTACCTCCTATGGCAAAGTTGACAGCTAGAATGTATTTTTTCCCTCAGTATCCTTAGGGTAGCAAGTACTTTAGCTTGATTTAAAAAAAAAAAAAAAAGGAATACATTAACCAGCACTCTTCGGGTTACAATGGTGGGGATGGTTGCTGGGGGGCAGGGGGGGGGGCGGGGGGAGGGGTAGGCAGGATTCAAACTGGCTTAACCAAAAAACAAACAAAACAGAGACATAAAGCTGGCTCAGGTACAACTGGATCCAAGACCTCAAATGATGAAATCAGGATTCAAGTTCCCGCTATCACTTGGCTCTTCCTCTTTCTATTTTGGCTTCATCCTCAGTCAATTCAGCTCTGAAACTGTGGTGACAAGATGGCCTCAGCAGCTCCCAAGCCCCAATTCTCTCCTCTCAGCCATCCTCTTAAAATACACGTACACTCACACATACAGCCTTTTCCCCCAACTGTTTTTAAACAACGAAAACTCTAGGCCTGGCCATTATTGCTTGAATTGAACTTTGTAACTGGCTTGAACCAGTTTTGTGGTCAAGGGTATGAAATCCATTGATTGATTCCTTTGGACTGTGCACCCGCTCTTAGAAATGAGCGCAGGGCCAGTTCCAGGCAAACCATATGAATTACGAAAAAATAGCAAGGGGTGACCCTAAATGAATGTAAAAGAAAGCAGAAGAGATCATAGATGATAGATCAATCAATCGACATATAGGCAGGCAGGTAGACAGTCATTCATCTGTTACAAGGTAATTTCTTTGTAGCTATGCTCTCCAGTGCCTTGACAGAAAGAGGGAAAAAGAAAAAGATGGAGTAAAATTGTACCAATGCAAATGCAGGAAAAAACTGTTGCTCTGTGTTAGCATCATAGGGCTTTACAGGTTTTAAAATAAAGAAACAGAAAAATGAGCATAATGGCGAACCATTTCACAAATATGATGGTGATATTAGGAAACAATAAAACAGAATCAAAGATAAATTTGATGATGACCCATGCCATCTGCTGCCTGGTATGGTCTAACATAAAACTGAAAATTCTGTCACCAAACACCACATGCCTCAGCCTTTCAACAAAAGCAGCATCCAGTTATTCAAGGTGTTGGGTACAAAATGACTAGTCAGAAATGTACTTGCTCGGGTGACTATCTCTGATAATCCCACACAGCTTGTGGCAGGGGTAAATGTGCTAGCAGCAGTTAAATGAAGTTAAGAAATGTACCATGGAGTGAAAGATGAGGGCAATCGTGTTTTGTGATGACTGGCTCAGACAGAACTTCTGGTGGAAGATGTTTTAGGAAACTGTGAAACAATACCTGATAGGAAAACCTTGGTGAGACAGCTAAAATTTAACAGATAAAGCTGAATAAAGACACTAAGGTGCATCCCTATTCACATGTCAACAGAAAGAAAGTCCTGAAATTTTCTGTATAAATCCTTAAGTCTCAATCAGAAAAAAAAAATCTTTAAGATATAGAAATTTAAAAATACAAGAAAGATGATTCCAGGGAAGAAAATAAGTAAGAGATGTAAATCTTTTAAAGAGAAAAATCACCCTTTTTATCTATAGGATTGAAACAGTCATGACAGACAAAGATAATCCTGGGCAAAACTCTTTCATCCTCTCAGTAAGTGTTTATTATATGCGAGTCACCCTATTCCATCCTTCCTGGAAATAAAATACATGAGCCAAATAGGTATGGTCTGTCATCAAAGAACTTACACTACTGAGAGACTATCTAGACTAGGGTATCACAAAGACTTCCATGGAAAAGTGTTATTTAAACAGGGGTATTAAGAGAGAGTAGGAGATATTTAGGCAAAGAGTAAGTCAGAAGCAAAGGGAATTGTATACTCAAGAACATTCTAAGGCAGATGGAAGAATGGAACTTCTTCAGTATAGAAAAGACAGTGTGAGTTGTGTGTAACAAGAAAGGAAGCAAGTGCTACAAGAATAGGCTAGAAGGAGGGGTTATCACCAGATCACACAGAGTCTTATCAACCCTGTTAAGGATGTTAGTCTTTAGTCCATGAGCAGTGAAAAGCCAACAAACAGCTTTTTGTTTTTGTTTTTTTTACTTTTATTTATTTATTTTTACAGCAGGTTCTCGTTAGTTATCAATTTTATACATATTGATGTATAGATGTCAATCCCAATCTCTCAATTCATCCCACCACCACTCCCCCCCAACTTTTCCCCCTTGGTGTCCATACATTTGTTCTCTACATCTGTGTCTTGATTTCTGCCTTACAAACCGGTTCATCTGTACCATTCTTCTAGATTCCACATATATGCGTTAATATACGATATTTGTTTTTCTCTTTCTGACTTACTTCACTCTGTATGACAGTCTCTAGGTCCATCCACGTCTCTACAAATGACCCAATTTTGTTTCTTTTTATGGCTGAGTAATATTCCATTGTATATATGTACCACATCTTCTTTATCCATTCGTCTGTCAGTCATCGAACAGTTTTAAGCAGAGTGGAGTCTTGAGAAGGTGTGTCCTTCAAAAAGGTCACCCTGGCTATAATGCGGAAAAATAATTATTTTTACATGTAAGATTTGAGGGTGGGAGAGCAGGCTGGTAGAGTACATACCAGAACTATCAGAAGGGGTTGACAATAGAGAGGAAAAGGGGTGAGGGAATCTTAGAAACATGAGGCGGTCTCATTGACAGAACTCAGGGATGAACTGGTTAAGAAAGACAAGGGAAATGGATATGTGAAGGATGAACTCTGTTTTTTTATGCCCACTGGTTATAGGTTCACTGAAATGGGAAACACTGTAGAAGCAGCAGGTCCAGGGGGAGGCTAGAATCTCAATTGTCTTGAATGTCTTGAGTCTGTAGTGCTTTTGATACATCTGCTTAAGAAAGCAGAGTAGACAGTTTGATATATGGATGTTGAACCCAAAAGAGAGATCTGAACTGGAAATATAAACATGGAATACATTTGATTCAATAGCAGAACATTTGGTGCCATGGGGGTGGACAAGATCACCTGAAAGTAATACAGAAAAGAGGAGGGCAATTTTAGAGCCAGTTTTGAGGAACTTCAAAATCTAATAGCCAGTAAGAAGAGTATATGCTTGAAAAAGGTCCAAGATAGAATGTCCTGCATAGTAAGAGGAAAAATCAGGATTGTGGGTTAAGGAATTGCTGGGAAAAAAAGAGAGTAAGAGGGAAGGACTGCTGGACGTGAAGTAACCTTCCATTACCGACAAGCTTCTGCAAATTCAGAAGGACCAACCCCAAAAAACCACCTCCCCTACCCAAACAACAAAAACTTATTTCTTCAAGCCACTAACATATTTTCTTAAAATAACAGTGGTGCTTTAGTCTTGTACTACGGGCAGGCCTATATTGTGTAAAAATTTAGATTGACCTGAAAATAGGAAATCCATACTTAAGATCATCCCTTACTAAGCAGCAGCTGCAACAGAATTTTGATGGGCTGCCCCTTTTACTGCTTCTTTCTTACAGGTGGGAGGGAGTAGGAGAGGAAACTTCTTTAATTCCAGGAAAATCAAGGCGAGAAAAAAATGCCTCCCCACAACCAGCACTATTTTCTAGAGGCCAGTGAGAAGGGAGGTGGGTTCTTTTGTCACTACCGCCCCACATTGGTGGTAATGAACTCAGGACAGAAACATTATAAGAAACAATCATTAAACTGGATTATAGGTCAAGTAGGTTTTATCTGGATCAGCTGGGACTGAAACCACCATTTAAATCCTTTCCTCCCTGGGAAAATGTGTTCTAAATTTGCCTTCACTTGGGGCAAATTCTCTAATAAGCCTCTGATCCTATCTCCAGTTAGTATCTTTGAGCTCAGGGCAGCCCACATCCTCCGAAGAGTATAAAACAAGCAAGAGAGAAAGCAGTGTTTGTCAATGTTTATGTTGCAAGGACCCCCTGTTCATGCTTTTGGAAGATACTGGAGTAAAGAAAACACAGCCGTCATTTCTCACAGAGTAATAGGGCATTCGAATGCCATCTAAGCTCAAGGCCATGGAGTTAATATGACCTTAATTTCAGACAGATCTTAAGTGTTCCCGAGTTAATGAAAATGCAGTTTTGTTCCTCTTGGATCAGAAACTTCCTTAACAGACCTGACCACTTAAACAACTAAAAGGTTTGTGTTTTAAGGGTAGACCTAGCCAAAGAAGACCAGGAATAAATGGAAAGTACTTGTTTTCTGCCTTCCAAGGATTATAACACTGGGAGCTCTCCCTGGTGCTACTAATACCATGACCCTGCCTAGTTTGCTTGATCCAATCTTTGCTCTTGTTTCTCTGTGCAAATCTCCTGCCAGAACCCCAACCTGATGGGACCCTAATTTGCTATTTCTGTCTCTGGTCAGCAGCACTGGGCTACCACCATGTCCACCATCACCCTCATCACCACCCAATCTGTCTTTGTTCCACCTGAAGCAGAACTAGGATGCAGCTTTGATGATGCTCCTGCCTGGCACTCCCCCTTCAAACTCTCAAACCTCACTGTAAATTCTTCAGTCTTCTATCCAAAAACTACAGAACCTGAAGTCAGCTTAAAGATGATTTACTAGGGCTTCCCTGGTGGCGCAGTGGTTGAGAGTCCGCCTGCCGATGCAGGGTACACGGGTTCGTGCCCGGGTCTGGGAGGATCCCACATGCCGCGGAGTGGCTGGGCCCGTGAGCCATGGCCGCTGAGCCTGCGCATCCGGAGCCTGTGCTCCGCAACGGGAGAGGCCGCAACAGTGAGAGGCCCGCGTACCGCAAAAACAAAAACAAAAAGATGGTTTACTAAATACTAATCCTTATTGTCCGAAGTGCAAGGTACTATCCTAGAATTCATTTAACTTTCATAACATCCTTAAGAGTGAGGTAGTTCTTTAAGCCTCATTTTATAAATGAGGACATGAGACCGAGAAAAGTGAAGTAGTTTGCTGTGTTGATGCCTGGCTTCGCTCCGATTACCTGTCCCCTACTCTTTATTGCCCGCTTGGGCCTGTGGCCACTCCTTCTTCTCCCTGACCTGGGTTATCCCACTGGACTTGATTACTTGCTGGGGAGTCCTACAACATCTGCCAGACTCAGTCTGCCTCTCTGGGTACCAGTCTTGACCTCATACGTGTCAATATTCATTCAACAACTCACATCATACAGCAATTATAAGTTCAGACTTCAGATTTCAATGGACAGAATTTGAATCTTGGCTCTGCTGCTTCATGGCTCTGGCAAAATGTGCAATCACTGACGATCACAGCCCAATTTGTCATCTGTAAAATGGAACTTCTTTTACCTATCAATACTTCCTCAGGTTGCTTGGAGGCATACATGAGAGAATATATCTAAAATGATTTGTGCCCAATAGCTGCTCAATAAAAGAAAGTTGTTATTTGTGAGCACTTCCTATGTGTCAGTCTTTATTACCCATCATGCTCTGGCATGCCAAGAACAAACTTTTGGAACAGGGCTCACATATAAATTGGGGACAAATTTTATACAGTTTTCTGTATAGTCACACACACGCATATACACCCCACAGATTATGGAATATTGCTTTATCACATTTTAGAAATCTTATGTCACTAAAAGATCAGTGTTGCAAATAATCTGTTAAAATTTTATATTTTTGCAGTTACTTAATGGTTAGTGAGGTTAACATGTGTACCCAACACTTACTTGGGTGGATTCAAATGATGTTAATGTACATTAATGCTCATAATCACAAGACCCCTGAGACTGTTTCCTGTGCACTTTACACCAAGAGGTCCATGGGGTGACTAAATCTAGGCAGTTTATACCTGATACCAAAACCTACCCAGACCCCACCAACTGGTGTCATGGTCATGCTATGAGGACAAAGGCATTCATATGTGGAATGGAAAGAGCTGTTCCAATTAAGACGTGTAACACTGAGTTCCACAGCGAGAATGTCTAGCTTCTGGGTCTGAACTCCTCACAAAGGTTTTCTCTGAGATAGTCCATTGTCCTTTCTGAAATAGAGTCTTGATTTGAACCTCCACAGTTCCTTAGATGTGCTTTTAATAATCTTGAGGCTTAGCTGGGGATTAAGAATAAAAGGTTTAGATCCAAGATCCTTGTTCATTGCAAAGACTACTCTACCACTATGTAAATTTATGGACGCAGCTATGTAGATGTGTAGGAAAAGGGATATTACTTGGTGCAGGGACCATTGCTATCCAATAAAATCCAGGTTCTTTTTCTTCAAGCGTTTAGTTAGACAACATTTCGTAATCTCCCTGAAGTTAGGGTTTGGTCCCAAGGCCAAGCTCTCAGCAGTGGATTCAAGCAGACGTGTGTTGGGGGAGAGGTAAGACATCTCCAGCATGTACAGCATCTAAGTCTCAGGCTCTGAGTCTATCCAAAATGCTCTGTACAAAAATCTGGTTTAGAGTCAGTCTTATCATTTCTTCATGAGAGATAAGAACACATAAATGAATTGCCTAAGATGACACCCCTTGTTCACAGCAAAGCTAAATATTTGAATCCCAGTTTTAGACTCAGTCCAATGTACCTTCCACCATACACCACAAGCAGGCTGTATTAAGAACTTCCATTTTGAGGATCAGTAACTAAGAATACTACTTTTCCTTTGAACCCTGGCCTCTAGAATGTATTTCCCTTTTCATATGCATGTTGCTAAATTCTTTTCAAGTAATTTTTTTTACCCATTCTAGAGGTAGAAACATTAAGGGGTTTGGTAAGAAAGTTTAAGGAGCTACAAAAAACACCGGTAATAAATGGTAGATTTCAGAGGAATTATTTTCTAGATTTCTTCTAAAAGTGTGATTTCTCTTACCAATCAAACCCATTTGTTTATATTTGTTTTTATGCATGAACTCTTATAAGCTTATCTCTTTTACTCAGTATCTTAACAGGAGCTTTATTATACTGATACTCTGATAGATTTAACTGTCTATATTTTTAAGTCTCCATAATAAGAATCAATGTAGATAAAACTCAGATTTTTAAAAATAACTTTTTCCGTCCAAGTGTGTACCTTTCGGGGTTTAATTTCAGAAGCATCTCAGAGGTTGTAAAGACATAATCTGTGAGTAATATTTAAGTCAATAATAGATACAATGCTGTATAAATTTTAAGTTGAATGTTGCAATATGTACAGAAAGATACTGAATGCTCTGAGGGGAGTCAAATTCTGCAGACTTGCAGCATCAAGCATGATTCTATTGACAACTTGACATAGCAATTAATGGCATATCTGACACGTATAGGTGCCTCTAATCCTGTCTTTGACTACCTACCGAAATAATACCGGGCAAAGACGTCCAGTAAATTACTTTCATTTACTCTGCACAACTGAGTAGAAATTCTTCTGAGCACTTTGGACAAATTACTTCTGCCACATGTGTATTTTTGACTTGGACAAGAGGGTACATAGAAATGGTGGTGATCACTCAGGCAACACACTGACTGAATCATGTGATGATCTGTTATGATGCCCAGCTGAGGAGCACCAGTTTCCATCCTTTTTAGAAAATACTTCTGCCAGGGTTGGAAAGACAGCCTTTTTATCTATTAAACCAAATGGTTCTCAAGTGACTGTACTATAACATCAGTGCAAAGAAGAGTTGACTACATAGAAAACATTTTCCCCGCCGCCATCCCAGTGTCTAGGCAATCTGGAGCTATAAGCATAGTTTCAACATTAAACTGTTTTGTGTTTCTTCTCATTCCAAGTGCTTTGTATAATATTTGAACTTCATAATGTCTTGTATCATTTTAACTATAGCTGTGCTGCCATGCTACTTTTTGCATTAACTGATCATTTCTAGGCACTGTATTAAATATGACTCATTTTAATGCTATACCAATAGGCCTGACCTCATAATAGATATTGCTGTCTTAGGTCTTTAAGTGTCGAGCAGCGTGTTCAGGTCAATGGCATATTAATAGGGGTCAGCTATGCTCATGAATTGTTAGTTATTTTTGTTGTTTTAAATGTTTCTGAGATAAGAACATAAAGTGGGATACTTTCACACACACATACACATACACACACACATACACACTCATACATACCACAGTGCCTACATAGGTTTGAGAGAGAGACTAAGTTTCTGTGATTCAAGAAGTTTTATTCAAATCTATATATTCCCTGAGACAAGAGAAGTTTTTTTTGCCGAGGGTAAAATTCACTGAAGTTTGTTTTTAATTGAACTTCAGAAGGATGAGATATATAATTTTTGAAAAAGTAGAAGAAACTGGTCTCAAAGTAAAACAGATGTGTGCAGAAGAAAAAACTGTATAAGGTTCAACCTAAAATGTGTTGTGAAATGTAGCTATTTGATTAATGAATATTCTTTTCTTACTTTTAAGCTGAGACATCTCTTTGCACATAGGGTTTCCCCTCGTATATTTAAATATAGCTTGCGTGTAATCACTGTATTTGCAAAGACAATATAGTTTTATCTGCTGCCCTCAAAATTTTTTGGCTGCATTACAGGTAAGTTTGATAGCAACTTCACCTTAATATCAAGAAAAAGGACACAATGGCCTGGGCCAAGTTCTCATAAATGTCAGATACACTTGTGTAAGCTGAGATTAGCATGTCTGTTAGGTCACGAGGGCATGGTCATTTCAGTTCAAAACTCCCCAAATTCATTTACCTTTTATTTGTCATCTGTTATGACATTTGAAGCTCAATTTGTATGATTTTCTTAGAATGCCTTATCTAATTGTTTTTATAATTCAGAATTGCATTCTACATCTTACACTGAAAAAAGAAAGCATTTGCATCTGCTATCCATGTTTCCAAGGGCTTATTTCCAAATGATATTTTCATAAGTGGAGTTTGAAGGTTTTCTATAATGCAATTCAAAAGTGCCTCTTCCGAAAGGGATGGGTTCCTAAAGCAATGACTCAAGATATATTAGATATGGAAAAAGAAAAAAAAAGCCAAACTTCTTCCACTGATATCTCACTATCCAGCCACAATATATCTGCTTCTTTTTTTCTATCTTGACAGGGATTCACAGACGTCTTTTTAACAGCTGTAAAACAGAAATACTCAATATGGAAACAAAGGAACATATTGCCAGTAATATTCGGGTAATCTACAACTCCTTCCATTAACACTGTTGTTTTTATCCATTTCCACATGCAAACTTCTTTCTGCTTATAAATCAGGAGACTAAAGGGGAATAAATACATACGTATCATAGTGATCTAACAGCCATCCCAAGCAAGCCTCATCCTGTGTCACTGCCTAAGTCATGCAAATTACACCAGAGCTGCCAGTTGACTAAGATTAATGACACTGCGCCAGCTTCTTTGTTTCTCTCTGCGGCCGTTTAGTGTGAAATACTATCCAAAAACATTATCTATCCTCGATTAATCCCACAAATTTGTTCACACGATGCACATTGTTTAGGGCAATTTACAACAGGAACATACTGAGCACAATTGCATTTAATTACTTGGGTTCTAATTACATTCATTAAAGGCTAATAAAATAAATGAAACAGCTTTAAAAGCTTCTGCAAAACACATGGGTCTTGTCTCCCTAGTGAAACATACAGTAGATGTTTGACGGGAAACACAGATTTGACCATATCTGTGTGGTTATAGACATATATATATGCATATTCCATATGTTAAATAAAGTAGATTTTAAAATCATAAGCAATAAAACATCAAGTGTGGTAGGAATACATTTACTTAATGAGTGGTTGAGAGATTTTAGGAACCTAGAACTACTTTTTATGTGGCGAATAAAGAGAAAAGCAAATCCGTTTTCAAAATCCATTTTGAATCTTAATTGTTTCCACCTGCGTGGCTCAGATGCCCAGCCCGCTCTTTCCCATGTCCACATTATGAAGGCTCCTGACCAACAGAACAGGGAGGCGTTCCACTCAACCTGGGTTCTGAAGAACATTTCCATCAGGTTGAATCCCCAAATCCCCAAACTCAGTCAGGACTTTTGGATTACTGCCCTCCAACACTAGAGGCAGTTTATTTAAAGACCGTATAACAATATGAAAATTCATACTTTAAGACACATTGGGCACTCTGAATAATTTATTTTGTAAGAGTTAAAAAAGTGAGCTTGTAAATATCTGATTTTCCTAATATTTGCGTACCTATTTAATGCAGTGTGTTTGGACCATTTGAGAAAGAGAAAAATGTAAAACATCAGTGTTGACAACTATGCCAGTGAGAAAACAATATGGAAACTCAAAATAAGGACTTTCATTTTAAACCTTTCTGTCACTCTACTGGAGCTCTGAATAATCTGAATACCCAAAGACAAATGTCTACCTAACTGTCTTATATGCCTTTGAAATCGATGCTCTACTTTATCAAGTCCATGGTGATTTGATCTGGCGAAGGTATACTGAACCTTGCAAAGCCCTCTTGAGTGCTCAGCACTAGCAAACGGAGCAGCAGTATGTAAATCTAAATACATGTGATTAACATGTCTCATCACAAACAGCATTTTACTTCTAGAGTAGCTTTTTAGCATTATCCAAAATAAATCAAGAACTTTGGGGATGATTTTGATAGGCACTTGGATTTAGGATTTCAACTGGATTCAGATCTTTGCCAAAGAATAAAAATTTTTTAAAACAAATCTTACATAAATGCATTGATAATTATCATGTTATTGACTTTTTTCTGTGGGTGCTCTTTTTTTTGGTAATCTACATTTTTATTATAAATTTTTGACCCAGATTAAATGGATATATTATATTTCACAGTTATTTCTTTTTATGCTGTAAAGTGACAGAATTGTTCAGTATTGTATCTATTGTCAAATATTTTTGTTGTTGTTGTTAGTTTCTGCTTTATAACAAAGTGAATCAGTTATACATATACATATGTTCCCATATCTCTTCCCTCTTGCATCTCCCTCCCTCCCACCCCTCTAGGTGGTCACAAAGCACAGAGCTGATCTCACTGTGCTATGCGGCTGCTTCCCACTATCTATTTTATGTTTGGTAGTGTATATACGTCCATGCCACTCTCTCACTTTGTCACAGTTTACCCTTCCCCCGCCCCATATCCTCAAGTCCATTCTCTAGTAAGTGTGTGTCTTTATTCCCATCTTGCCCCTAGGTTCTTCATGACTTTTTTTGCTTTTTTCTTAGATTCCATATATATGTGTTAGCATACGGTATTTGTTTTTCTCTTTCTGACTTACTTCACTCTGTATGACAGACTCTAGGTCCATCCACCTCACTACAAATAACTCAATTTCATTTCTTTTTATAGCTGAATAATATTCCATTGTATATATGTGCCACATCTTCTTTATCCATTCATCTGTCGATGGACACTTAGGTTGCTTCCATGTCCTGGCTATTGTAAATAGAGCTGCAATGAACATTTTGGTACATGACTCTTTTTGAATTATGGTTTTCTCAGGGTATATGCCCAGTAGTGGGATTGCTGGGTAATATGGTAGTTGTATTTGTAGTTTTTTAAGGAACTTCTATACTGTTCTCCATAGTGGCTGTATCAATTTACCTTCCTACCAACAGTGCAAGAGGGTTCCCTTTTCTCCACACCCTCTCCAGCATTTATTGTTTCTAGATTTTTTGATGATGGCCATTCTGACCAGTGTGAGATGATATGTCATTGTAGTTTTGATTTGAATTTCTCTAATGATTAATGATGTTGAGCATTATTTCATGTATTTAGACAAAGCAATCTTGAGAACAAAAAACGGAGCTGGAGGAATCAGGCTTCCTGACTTCAGACTATACTATAAAGCTACAGTAATCAAGACAGTATGGTACTGGCACAAAAACAGAAAGATAGATCAATGGAACAGGATAGAAAGCCCAGAGATAAACCCACACACATATGGTCACCTTATCTTTGATAAAGGAGGCAAGAATATACAGTGGAGAAAAGACAGCCTCTTCAATAAGTGGTGCTGGGAAAACTGGACAGCTACATGTAAAAGTATGAAATTAGAACACTCCCTAACACCATACACAAAAATAAACTCAAAATGGATTAAAGACCTAAATGTAAGGCCAGAAACTATCAAACTCTTAGAGGAAAACATAGGCAGAACACTCTATGACATACATCACAGCAAGATCCTTTTTGACCCACCTCCTAGAGAAATGGAAATAAAAACAAAAATAAACAAATGGGACCTCATGAAACTTCAAAGCTTTTGCACAGCAAAGGAAATCATAAACAAGACCAAAAGACAACCCTCAGAATGGGAGAAAATATTTGCAAATGAAGCAACTGACAAAGGATTAATCTCCAAAATTTACAAGTAGCTCATGCAGCTCAATATCAAAAAACAAACAACCCAATCCAAAAATGGCCAGAAGACCTAAATAGACATTTCTCCAAAGAAGATATACAGATTGCCAACAAACACATGTGGGTGCTCTTTGTCCCAGCAACTCCACTTCTAGGTATGTGACTTAATGAAATACTCTCACACACGCACAAAGAGAGAATTAGGAAGATGGTTATTACAGCATTGTCTTTAATAGTGAAAAAATGGAAACATCCTAAATGCTCATCAATAAAGAAATGGTTAATAAACCAAAGGAATCCATAGTATGTAGTCCTGTGTAACAATTAAAAAGAAAAAGGTAAATCCATATATGCGATATGGAATGCTCTCAAAAAGCAAGTTGTGGGCAACATATAGGGTAGGAATGTACAAGTTAAAATAGTATGTAGGGGTGTGTGTATGTGCGCATGCGCGCACATGGGAGGAAGTCTGGAAGAATCCAAAAACTGATAGCAGTGATGACCTCTGAGAAGAGTAGAAAAGGTGGTAGGAAGGGAGTCTCAGGGCAGGAAGGAGGACTCCCACTTGTCCCACTTGTTATGTGGCATTAAGTGAATTTTTATATAAATGCATTCACGTACTTATTGTATGTAATTTTTGAAATTAATATAGGTGCAAGGTAAATATTTAGAGCTATGCTGTGTTATCAAACACCCCCTCCCCAACACACACACTAATTTCCCAAATATCTTCATCTGATAGCTCTTCAGAACATGATCTGGAAGAGGTTTTCTTGGGAAGTTATTTTTTAAAAGTGGGATTTTACAATCTAGAAGTTTTTTCTCTTTCACACTGATCCTCTGCTCCTACCTTCCTATTTTCATTTCCTCCTATTATGTGTCAATGCCAGAAATCTGGAGAAGTTCTATTCTCATAACAGCTGCAGGAGGCACTTGGTGTCCTCACAGAACCCCTCAACAGGAACGCTGACTGGCTTCAGCACAACCTACCTTATAGAATCCTATTAGTTTAGAGTTATGTTTCACATGGTTGAGGATTATCTCTCCAAAACACATAGGTGCAGGCTCTGGTGCAGAGCAAGCACAACTGTTGCTTTGGGGAAATTTTTAAAAGAATGATGCTTTGCTATCATTCAATCATTACCACAAATGCTTTAACAGGATTTCAGAACTGTGCTATAAAACTCAGAATCATAATAGCATGGAAAAGGACTTGACACCAAAACAAAACAAAACAAACACACACACACACACAAAAGACAAGCAAATTGAGAAGTAAAGCAGGACTGCAAAGCCTTGGATGTGTATTTTCTGATGCAAGCCTACTTTTCTCCTCACCACGTCTCAAACACCACGTAATCTCCAGAGCTTGCAAGATTCTTCAAGACTCGAAGTGGAGACCCCAGTTTTGTCACATTATCTCTGACAATGCCTGCAAAGTGTGGTCTAAATCTTTAGACCTTTCATTCAAAGCTCTTCAGCCATGGAGTTTTGTGTCTTGCTACCTGATTTCATACACCATATACCCCAAACGGACTTGGCAGTAACTTTTTAATAGCCTCTCCTCTTAGAATCTCTTTGCTGCTCTCTGCTACTCTCCACATGTTAGGATCCCTCAGGTCTATCTTAAATGTCATTTCCTCTGGTGATTTACCCTTGGTATTCTTTGAGGTGCCTTTTCTGTATCTTTGCTATCACTGTACCACTGTTTCAGTTTATTTGTGCTTCCGTGGCGTTTGCCACATGTGTTCTTGTATAACAGATCTCCATGTATGTCTCATAACCCCCTTAAATATTGGAACTGATACCAATGTGCCCATGAAACCGAGTAGACTGCTTGTCATATAGCAAGAAGGAATTAAAAAGAAAACAAATAATTAACCATATAAAAAGAGTGCTTGACTTGTTTGAATAATTGCTCAGCTCTTTGTATTAATATATAGCTGTCAGTAGGCAGAACTCTCCAATGATTAATAGAGTACCTGGCCTATAGTAAGTGCTCAATAAATATTTGTTGAATGCATATGAATAAGCAAATGAACCAAAAAAACCAACATAGGAACAAATAAGTGATTTTTTTTTCTCTCTTTCTCCCATTTGTCTACCCCAAGAGGGAAAATGTTTATTATAGTATCTCATGAAAAATGTCAAAATCCCTTCATGGCATTTCATCAGAAACAGCAATCTTCATTATCATAGTCTAAAACTATAATAACAGCTTTGTACAGTGTCTGTAATTCAACATCTAGTTTTCATTAAGATTTTTAGGACTGACTCTTACAGTTTAAATTTATTCCATTTTACAATAAAAGCTGTAGAATAATTGCAAATATGTTTAATGAGTCCTGGATTAGTAATTCAATATCTTTAGAATTCTGTCTTTATACATACTTGCAGAGATTTAAAGATAGGGTGTTTTTAATGAACAATGTGAACATCCTGAGAGTTGATAGGCAGAAGATATGCCCTTAAGGGAACAGGAGGCTTAGTGATTCTTCAGTGGGTAGGAAATTCCCCTGCATTTGACACTTCTGGGCAAGAGACCACAGCTTCTTCTGGATGGCCAAGTGGTAGCATTCATTGTGTACATTCAGATGCATTCCTTTATATGACTTCAAGAGCTTCGCCCTCCCTTTACCAACAAGGATGCACAATGGGGCAGAAAAAGACCCACACAAGCCGTATGAGTACATTGCAATAGGATTCAGTGATTCCTTTCCTTTTCTCCTTTCTTTTTTTACTCGCTTCTAGGAAACTAAGAGGAGCTGTTCTATGTTAAGCACCAGAGAAATATATAACTACAAACTGAAAGCTCATGACCTCAATCCTCGGCCACCCCTTGCCCCTCATTACTGCAGCAGTTGGTGTAGGGAAGGATTAAAGAGGGCTAGAAATCATTGGGTGAGCACACAAGGGCTCAGAAATTTGACCTTCGTTACTTAAAGCACACAGTCTCCACTAAAAGCTGGTATACGAGGAGAATTAAAAACAGAACCAAGAAAGGTCAGGTGGAGTGCAGATGCACTAACAAAGATGAGGTTGAAATGGCCAAAAAAATTAAAAATTTTAAAAATCCTCCAAAATATTCACCTTTTCTTCTTTTTGGCATAAGTTGACATCATGAGGAGACATCAGTTTGGCTTTTGCCACTAACCAAAACTGCAAAAAAGCCTCCATGCGAAAAGCAGGAGCTTAAAACTTACAACTGCCAGAACAAGAGAAGACTTCAGAATGCTCCCAACACAGGAGAGTTTCTTAGGACACTTTCTAAATGAAGTGGAATCAGATTGGGCCTCCCCCTATATCTGATAGCTTTTATTATCTGGATCTATGAATTACCCAAGTTTAATGGGAAATGCAAGAAGAGATTACAAAGGCACTGACTAGTAAAATATTTTTACAATTGTGAAATTTGCAGCAAGGCTGTCTCTTTTCTGGGAAGGCAGAGTAAGGGGCAAGGAACTAGCATCGTAAAGCATACGACCATGGCAACACTGCAAAGGGGGTGTGAACTCAAAAGCATTTTAAGAAACATACACTAAGAAGTGAATGATTCCCATCTGTCAGCAACAATGGGACCACATTATTCATTGTTCTGGCAGTCCTGTGCTCTGTGGGTGCTGGGAACAGGCTTTCCCCTTCAGAGATCTCTGGCTGTAGATGAGAAAACTGAGGCATTTAATTAAACTAAGCTTAAATGACTTGCCCCCAAAGAGGCAAGCAGCCTGAAATCAGTCAATGTTTGCTGAATTCTGAAAAGAAACTGTAATAACCAACTACTTTCTTTCTTAATGAGTATAAAGATATTTTATATTTCTATAATGGTTTGCACTTTTCAAAACAATTTCATAAATTTTCAATGAAGCAAATAAGTGATTTAAATACTATCTCATAAAGATGGCAAGATGTGTGTGGATCCTAATCTCTATTTTTTCTTTTCCTGTTTAAACAACTAGTGAATCCTCTGGAACAGGGCTATGCAATAAAAATATAATCAGATATACTCATATAATTTAAAATTTTCTAATAGCTATAGTCAAGAAGTAAAAAAAGGGGTGAAATTTATTTTAATAATACCTTGTATTTAGCCCAATATATCAGAAATGTTTAAAAATGCAACTAATATAAAAAATATTGTGATGTTTTATACTCTTTTTTACACTAAGTCTTTGAAATATAGTGTGTAATTTATACTTACAGCACATCTCATTGAAGACTAGCCACCTTTCACATGCCCAAGAGTCAAAGGCTAGTGGCAACTGTTTTTAATAACATACCTCTGAGGTTCCTTCTTTCCCCTAACTTGGATATTATGCTGCCCTAGTTTCTCTATTAGTGACTGTAGACTTCAGGAATATCAAAAATTTGTTGTTTGAGTTAGTGTCATATTTACCAAGGGCACCTAATAATCCACTTGGGAGATATCAACATGTTCTCTCAAGTCCTAAGAATAAATACATGCGTGTATGATTACGCTAGTATATATGTGTATGATGTGTATCATTATCAACAAGCCTTGACTGTGCCTATTCTGTGTAAAGCATTATACCAAGAACCAGATCAACATCAAGTCATCATTTTGGCCAATATTTTTCTTAAGCCCCTAAAATGCATAAGACCGCCATGTTTCTTTCACCAGCAAACCTCGGGTTGGTTCTAAACTTTCAACAGCTGTAAGAGTGGTGGGTTCAGCATTTAACAAGGCCAAGGGAGCCCTGACTTCAAGTCTTGCCTCTTTATAAGCACTGTGATTTTGGGCAAGTCATTTCCCTACCTTGATCTTTAGTTTACTCATTGGTAAAATGAGGACTGTTGACCTTTAAGCTCTTTTCCAGTTCTGACAGGCTGTGGCTGGATAATAAAAGTTTACTTCCTTTTAGCCTCAAGGAACACATTCCTCACATTTCAGCAATTGTCTATATGGTGTGATTTATGGATTACCAGGGGTAATCCTACCAGTAGGTTTGCCAGATTTAGAAGAAAAAATGCAGGATACCCACTTAAAGTTCAGTTTAAATTTTTTGATTAATTTTTATTGGAGTATAGTTGCTTTACAATGTTGTATTAGTTTCTACTGTAATTTTAATTTCAGATAAACAATGAATTACAAAGTATAAGCATGTCCCATACAATATTTGGTATGTATATACATTTTTAGTATTTATACTAAAAAATGATTTGTTGTTCATTTGAAATTCCTATTTAATGGGCATCCTGTATTTTATCCGGCAAACCTAGGTATTAAGAAAGTCTCATGGCCCTCACCTCTCAACCAGAGTTTGAAATTCTCATGCTGTAGCACAGTAGCAGGAGATGGCACAAACTTTTGTCAGATCCCACGTGATTGAACCCTGGTTTAGCACATTTTCACTGTGTGTTGCTAAGGGCAAGCTTCTGAGCCTCAGTTTCCTCATCTGTAATCTAAAAACTGACCTATAAGGTCATTACTTACCCCTGTTATATAAATGAGAAAACTAATGGTGAGAGAAGTTGGACTACTGGTAACTTTACATTCATATTTTAATCATTGATGTTTCCCTATGAGAGGGTCATTATTAAATGAAACAATGCATGTGCCGGGTACATACTATGCATCCAACAAATGGCATATATTAGGACTGTTTTTGAAGCAATAGGAGATGTGGATAGGGTGGGTGGAAAGGGGAAATTTTGAGTTAGAGAACTCTTTTGGAAAGCGAAGACATGAGTGAGACGTTGTAACAGTCTTGAGCAGCTGAGGGAGGGATAACAAGCAGAAGGCAGGTAGGAAAAGGTGTAGAATTGAGACAGGAGGGTACAAAAATCTTTACCTGTTCACACGTTATCTAGTTCACTAAGCATGCACATGACACCACAGTTCCAGAGTTCTCGTAGCACTAGATAAAGCAATCTGAATCAAGATTACCCTTCCTTAGAGAAAGTAAAGATACCATACCCAAGACAAACCCCTTTCCCCATTTCTCCAACACTTCTGTAGAGTACATAAAAAATGCAATTGCAATATACAAGGATAACCTTGTTGGGAAAAAGCCTACCACAGAAGTCTGGGGGTATGAATGGAAGTGGGAAGGGGCCAGGCTTGGCCTCTAGAGAATTATGAACTAAATTGAAAGCATCACCTTTGGGATTCTTTTAGTACCATTAATGGAGCCACCTCTTTCTCCCACTGATAGCTGCCACTAACACGGATGTTACTCCCAAAGCTTGGAGGCCAGAAAGATCTTCCCAATTTCTCAGGAAGGGGAAGTTCTACCTTTTCCAATTGAGATTGATTAAAAGTACAGGAAATTTTTCCTGATGACTCCCTTCCTAAATCCTCCATTCCAACGATGCTGGCCTGCCTTCAGACTTTTGCTCAAGGTGCTTCTCCAAATTTTGCTACCCTTTCCCTTTCTCCCTCCACGTCTGTCTCTGCTTCTTTCTTTGGTACTCTGAGTCCCATCTCCTGCATCATGCCTTCCTGGCCCACCCAACACCAGAGTTGTCGCTCTCTTATCTGAACTCCTCTGGTGCTACTTGTTGGTTTGATTCAGTTAGCATTTATATTGCTGTGCTTTGTGTGTGTGTGTGTGTGTGCGCACAAATTTGAGTGTCTATCCAATTAGAATGGAAACATTTTGTGGACAGAAACAAGGTCTTAGAGTTCTCTGTCTCCTCACACTGAATGAGACAACACCTTTTAGATGTTCAATAAACATTATTTTTGAGGGGATAATAATATAATCCATCAGACATCCTTTTAATAATTCATCATTTTGTCTCAATAAGTCTAATCCAAACTGCTGAAACCAGTGAAAATTGTTGAATCTGTATAGCCTGGTCTATGGAGCATACCAGGACTTCAGTGGACGGTGAGTAAAAAAGGAAGCCAGAGTAGGTTGATACTGAAGCTGGTAGCTGACTCAGCAGTGGCGCTGGCCACTGAGAGAACTACCCAACAGTGCAAATTAGCATCTGTATTCCCAGTAGACCATCTGGCCAATGAGGACAGAACTGGTGTGTCCAGACCTTTGTGATCCTCAAAGTGTATGGAAGTGCCATACTGTTGGGTTTCAGTCCACTTGAGGATTAGGACCCCATCTGGAAGCCTGAGGAACTAGAGACAAGGTCTAGCCCCAGGGAAAGAGGGCTGGCAGCAGGTAGGCAAGGTGTCTCTGTCTGTGGTCCAGGATCTGGGACAAAAAGGTAACATCTACAGGGGCTTGGAACGCTTACCTGAAAACCCAAGAAAATGTTTATTTGTACTCACTGGATACGCACAGAAAGAGGAAGGGAAGCCTGCATCTTAGGGGATATAAGAGTACCATAACTAATCTTAGAACAGCATGTCCTAGAGAGGCTTATAGAAGCAAGACTAATTCTAGATCCCACTCCCTGGTGAGGCAAAATCTCCTTATGTCTTTCCCAGTCTCAAGATTTGAGCCTAGGGATTGAGGAGGACTGAGCTTAGAGATGAATGGGCTCAGCCCTTACATATATCTATAGGCCTAACAGGACTGCGGAAGGTAAAGGCTGATAATTTATCTGTTGAGCAGTGGTTAGACAGCTTTGTATCATATATACCTGAATTTCTCAGTAACGGTTAAATGCTCTTTTTTAAAAAAAAGTCAAGCTAATCATTGTTTAATATTAATTAAGAAACACATACATATGTAAAAAAGAAATACACTTCTTCAACTTGCAGTTTGAAAAGCAGGCCTAATAAGAGTCCAGAATGGATGTTCTTCATGAGTTTATAGAGAGAGAATATTATTGGTTCTCCAAGATATGAGGCTATAATATAGTCTGCTTTAGAAATATGGTGAAGGTCTTAAGTAGAGCACACAGTACCTGCCACACCACTCCTTTGCACTATTCAGTCATTCACTTTGGGCTATCAAGTATGGAAGAAGAGCGGAGGCGGAATGGGGAAATGTTGGTCAAAAGGTACAAAGATTCAGTTATGCAAGATGAATAAGTTCTGGAGATTTAACATACAGCAGGGTGACTATAGTTAACAATATTGTATATTTGAAATTTGCTAAGAGGGTAGGTTTTTTCCTTTAATACATCTTTATTAGAGTATAATTGTTTCACAATGTTGAGTTAGTTTCTGCCATACAACAAAGTGAATCAGCTATATGCATACACATATCCCCATATCCCCTCCTTCTTGAGCCTCCCTCCCACCCTCCCTATCCCACCCCTCTAGGTGATCACAAAGCACCAAGCTGATCTCCTTGTGCTATGCAGCAGCTTCCCACCAGCTATCCATTTTACATTTGGTAGTGTATGTATGTCAGTGCTACTGTCTTACTACGTCCCAGCCTCCCCTTCCCCCCTGTGTTCTCAAGTCCGTTCTCAACGTCTGCATCTTTATTCCTGCCCTACCACTAGGTTCATCAGTAGCATTTTTCTAGATTCCATATATATGCGTTAGCATACAGTATTTGTTTTTCTCTTTCTGACTTATTTCACTCTGTATGACAGACTCTAGGTCCATCCACCTCACTACAAATAACTCAATTCCGTTCCTTTTTATGGCTGAGCAATATTCCATCATATATATGTACCACATCTCCTTTATCCATTCATCTGTTGATGGACATCATCTCACACCGGTCAGAATGGCCATCCTCAAAAAATCTACAAACAACAAATGGTGGTTAGGGTGTGGAAAAAAGGGAACCCTCTTGCACTGTTGGTGGGAATATAAACTGATATAGCCACTATGGAGAACAGTAAGCAGATTCCTTAAAAATAGAACTACCATATGACCCAGCAATCCCACTACTGGGCATATACCCTGAGAAAACCATAATTCAAAAAGAGTCATGTACCACAATGTTCACTGCAGCTCTATTTACAATAGCCAGGATATGGAAACAACCTAAATGCCCATCGACAGACAAATGGATAAAGAAGATGAGGGTGGATCTTAAGACTTCTCACCACACACACACACACACACACATATACACTTCCTATGTGTAAATTATACCTCAATACAGCTCAGAAAAAAAGTATCGTCGATGGGCTTCCCTGGTGGTGCAGTGGTTGAGAGTCCGCCGGCCGATGCAGGGGATGCGGGTTCGTGCCCCGGTCCGGGAGGATCCCACATGCCGCGGAGCGGCTGGGCCCGTGAGCCATGGCCGCTGAGCCTGCGCGTCCGGAGCCTGTGCTCCGCAACGGGAGAGGCCACAGCAGTGAGAGGCCCGCGTACCGCAAAAAAAAAAAAAGTATGGTCGATGAAATGATCAAGGTGTGGAAGATTGGAAGATGACCAGGGACAGAGCCCTAGAAGCCCCTACATACAGAGACAGGGAAGAGGAATGAGATTTACTATAGGAACCTGAGAAGGAGAGGTCAGGCCAAAGAAGTAGAAGAGCCAGGAGAGAAGGATATCACGGAAGCCCAAGAAAGAGGGAGTTTCCAAAAGTCCGCTGTAGTCAGTGGTGGCAAATGTCGAGAGGCCTAGATGTTTCCTACTTGGCTCCAACACCTCCTTTCTAAGCAGATCCACACAACATTCCACCTTTGGCTTCAGCAGTCACCAGTGTTAGCAAAGGCTGGAAAAGGATTAAACGGAGTTTGAACTTGAAATCCACAGGAGAACAGAGCAAGGCCTTTGGTTCCACACACGTTGCAGAGCATGAGACCAAGGGGCAGCGGCGGAACATACAGAGCTGCTACCTTTCAGATTGAGAGCTGAGCAAAGGTTTGTTTTAATAGAACCTAAAGTACAGGAGTCAAATGAAGACAATGGAAAGATAAGTAAAAACCAAGAGATTCCTGGATATCATTTGAAGGCATTTTTAAAGAGCCTGTTTAAGCTCTCCTTGATTTGCACACAAATCTGGTGCCGGCAAATAATTACCTATTCCATTGCCAAAGTTCTACTCTGGGGTTCTTAAAAATTCTCCAAACATATGGTGACATAGCCTTTGGAGTTTAAGAGTTTAATTTGTTTTTCACCTGTATGTTGGAAAAAGTGTCTTAGATTCAAATAATACATTTTTTCTCTAAACAGTCATTTTAAATATTGACTCATAATATTAAGTGTCTTTTGAAAGCATTATAAGCCTCAACATTCTTTCAGTGTTGTTTTAATATATTATTATAAGAATATCTTACTTGTAACAAGCAAACTAAAAATTTTGAGGAGTTGAAAATTTTCTTTAAAAATATAGAACAAAAGGCAACTAGCCCTAATATTTTTCTATTTATTCAGTGTATCACCATCTTCATCTGTCCATGCATGCTATATGTTAGCATAGGGCTTTCCTAACATTTTGAATTCCATTAATCTAAAATATAAAGCCTTATACCTGTGATAAATTACTAATGCTAATAGATAAGATCACCCAATTATAAACTTCAGTTTACTCTTATTAATGTAGCAAATGAAGTCATGGGAGTGAGATCTCATTTTGGATAAGGTTCCATTTCTTGTTAAATGTTGTTATTTCACAGTTGGACATATATCATCATTGATATAACAATAACAGATGTCTTATTTGTGGATTCCTCTCCTGTCTGCCTCACAGCAATGATTTTACTACTTGTGAAGGATTACAAAAAATTACTGGAGGATTTACAAGAGGTGTCTGCAATATTTATCTAGAAGCCAAGTATAATATTGTTTTTCCAAACCCATCAACCAATACAACTTAATCCTGACTCAAAAGAGCTACATTATTCTTCCCTTAGTCAGCCTGTGTGATTACAGCTTCAGTACCTGTTTTGTCTATAAAAGTTGGATTCGTCACATCACGTAGGGGTATGAACATCCCATCTTCCTATTCTCTTGGAAACGTCAAAAATCATCTTTTGCAGGAGATACTAGCACCAGGTTTTGTAGTACATACCTACTGAGCCAGTTCCTTTTTAAATTGGGGTGGTACTTTTTTGAGGGGGGAGACAGTCATCAAAAGATTTGGAACTTGTTTTCAGCTTTAATTGAAGTTGTTGTTGGTGTTTCTTATGAATTGGTTGGAAACAAAGGCCACAGAAGTTTGGGAATTTTCAGGACATTCTGATACCTCCCTCTGTTAATTGTCTACTGGAAAGAAAACTGGGGAAATAAGCCTTTAAATGTCATAAGGTTGGGCACAGTCCCCAGGGCTGTGTCCTCAAGTATCAACAGAGGCATAGTGCTACAGCCTCTTCTGTAGGTGATAGGAGTGTGAGTACAACTGTGTAATCAAGGTGCTGTGAAAGAGTGTGTGTGCTTTCTTAATACTGCAGGAATTATTCATAAGACCTCATTTAACATTCCCAACGATAATAGGGCTTTTGACTACCATTGTCTTCTTAAAGGATGAATACAGACAAGGTGATTTTTATTCTATTCTACAAGTTGGGCAATGGGAGCCTGTGGTTGATCTGACTTTCCTCTATATTGTTTGTAACAGCATATCAGAGTCCAGTTTGGGAAACACACTTTAGATCTTTCATGCAGACGCAACTGAATGCAAGAAAATGGTAACATGGTGACGGAAGAGCTGAGAAGCAGGTCAAGGAACAGGGAAACAACCCAGAAATTAGTAGCAGCAGGAAGCCTCTACCACCTCTAAGGGACAGGGAGAGGAGGCGTTGTTCCTAGAGCTCAGAAGCCAGAGCTGTCTAAGTAGGAGCTGGAATCCCAGCAGAGGTGGTAACGGAAGCCATGGAGAGTGGGGCAATCCCCTAGGAGCTAGAGTCACAGAAGAAGGATAGCCACTGTCAGAGAGAGCCCAAAGCAAAGAACTAAGAGGGGAAATATCTGGCTTCTCTCCTACTGCCTGCCAGCCTTTCACCTGTGCCTACCGTTGGCCAAAACTACCCAGAAGTCACTTGGGAAGAGAAGCTGAGAATGTGCATCCCTGCAACACAAACCAGAGAGGGGCAGGGCAGAGAATGGATTTGAGAGCAAACGAATGACTGGCAAGGCAGCATCTGCTACTCAAAAGAAATTTATGTCAAAATCTGAAAAAAAAAATCACATTCCTTCAGTATTACATACAGTCCCTATCTTCAAAGAATTAGCTGCAGCATTTCACTGGAAAGATAAGACGTAGGCATTGGATAATTAAGCAATGCAACTATGTGAATACTGTCTGCTTTGCTGGAACGTCAGCCCCTGTCTGTAATGTGATTAAGCTCATATGTAATTGATAAATAGGGGAAGGTAATTGATAAGTAGAGGAACATCTGTGAAATATGGAAGTAACCTTGTTTCAATATGCAAGTTTTGGTAGACAAGAGGAACCAATAATACAGCAAGAAGAGAATGATAACTTTTGGCAGGAAAGGAAAAGTTTCCCCGCATGGCTGTTGCATTGGTTGCAGCAACCCTTTCAAGGCTGTAGCATCTACATATAAAAAATTAAAAATGCGTGTTTGCACTCTTGGTTCCCTCCCCAAAGTGATACTTTGCCAGCCTAAGGAGACGAGGCTTGAGGCAGGTTGCACTGCCGCAGTGCCCACCTTAACAACTACCCCATTGGCTCAGACTCCACTTCCATCTACATTATCTCAGCAACTCCTCCCTAACAAATCCAAGTGTTATAGCATCTCCACTCTATTGTTACTGTTTGTTATTGATATCTACTCTGGCCATGTCCAGCCACACTGAGGAAGACCTTCAGGGAAATCCAACATAGCTCAGATATCCAATATTATTTTTATTAGTGCTCTGATTACAAATTGCATGAGATTTTGAGTGATCTTCCCAATGAGACCTTTTAATTGTTTGTGTTTGTTTTATTTCTGCAGAAGATCAGATTTTTCAGGAAAGCATATATCACATTATAGAGAAGCACTTACAGTAAAAATATCATTTCGTTTGGTTACAGAGCACTGTAGCATGGGGGAAAGATCAATAGGGATCATTCATTCATTCTTACAGCATTTATTGAATGTTCTTGTAATTGAAAAATTCCAATATGAATCAGGTATAGGGAGAGTTTACAACCAGACTTATTAACAGATAATTAAGATACAGTGCAATAGATGTTATATAGAAGTATTAATGGCATCATGAAAAAGTCTAGAGCAGGGTAAAAATAATTTTACCCATGTTAGGGAAGACTTCAAGAGGACGTGATATTAGCATGGTCTTAAATGGTTAGGTTTTCCAAGTGGTGAAGGAGAAAAGAAGACAGTAGGAAAACATGCACAAAGGCATACATTAATATAATTAACTAATACAAAAGTTTGATGTGAATGTTTATGAATGGAGCACGAGAGAAGAGTTCACATAGAAAACAGCAAGAACTGTAACTGGAGAAGTTGATGGCAAAAGCCTTACAGACCCAGCTTAGGAGTTTAGGGCTCATCCTGTGAACAACTGGACTCCAGCTGAGGACTTTAAGAAGAGAAGTAACTTGAGGAGAATTGTTTTCAGAAAGATCATCCTGGTGTCTATGTGAAGAATGGACTTGAGGGGAGGAAGACAGATGCCAGGGAGATCAGATAGGAGGCTATATTCATACACCAAACAAAAATGATGAGGGTCTAAGCCAGTGGCCGTGAGGATGATAAAAAGGGACTTTAGCCAGAGGACATTTCTGAGGGAGAACTGACAGGTCTGATGATCAATTGGACATGGAAAATAAGAGACATAAGTCAAAGATGACTTCAGGAGTTCTGAGGCAAGAGGGTGTATTGAAATGCCATTAGCTGAGGTACAGAATTCCATAAGGAAATGCAGGTCTGAGGGGAAGCTAATGGGTTCAGCACTTCTATTTTCAAACTGTCTAGGCTGTTTCAGAAGTGGACAAGGGGCCTTAATTTCTGTGAGATAACTCTATCCATGGGGGAACATCTGCTGTTGAAAGATATTTAACCATTTGATTTGCATATTATAGCCAAATCATACATGGCCTAATTTCCTGATCTGTTAAATGGGTTTTACTTACCCATGTTTGTAAAGAGATCAACTTGAATTCTACACTGTCAACATTTTAAAATATTAGTAAAAGCAGTAATAGATTTCCAATCCAAAAAGCATCTGTACAGTCTGGCAAGCATACAATAAGTAGATTGGGGAAGAAACAAATTCAGGGCAGGAATGTTGCACGTTATAACTAAGGACAGATGCAGTTTCAGGGAAATACTTGTAGTGTACATAAAGAAGGCAGTGCACAGCCTTGAATTAATAGTAATATATATTCTAATTAATGGACAGCAAGAGCTGCTGATAGAATGAAAGCCTAGATCTCTAGCTCCCTAAGCAAGCACCCAGACAGGCCAAATAAATTGCTGAGACTCTGTCTTTATATGATCTATGACGCAGTCTTGAAATAATCATCCTATGTTTTCCCATCCTCCATTTATTATTTTGGATTTGGGGGGTTTTTTTACACTTAAATTTAGCATGCATAAGAGAGAAAATCTGGAGTTGAAAATTAGCACAAGAAGCAACATAAAAATTCAGAAAGAACACTTTGATTCAGACAAAATGGCCACCACATTGTACATTTAAGAAGTGTGTAATTTTTGTGAAAATGAAAATTATACCAGTGACACTCCTTCACTGTGGTGCTTTTCCTGGCAGAAGTGATAGGTTATACTGGGCCATCAGCATTTTTTTTTTTTGCGGTACGCGGGCTTCTCACTGTTGTGGCCTCTCCCGCTGCGGAGCACAGGCTCCGGACGCGCAGGCTCAGCGACCATGGCTCACGGGCCCAGCCGCTCCGCGGCATGTGGGATCTTCCCGGACCGGGGCACGAACCCGTGTCCCCTGCATCGGCAGGCGGACCCTCAACCACTGCGCCACCAGGGAAGTCCCTCAGCATTTTTTTATCATGTCCTTGTGACCAAAAGCACATTGTCATATAGGGGATTAGGATTAGAAATACAATTTTCTTTGTACTAAGTTAACACACCACCTTGCCTTTTAATAGTATTTTCTAAAAAAAAAAACAAAACAAACCTACAATAACCTCGTCAGACAATTCATCTACATACATGTCAAACACCTAGGAGGTGTTTAAAGCCAAGTCAAAAGAGCGGAGGGAAAGAGTTTTAGGAGTACTGGTTTGATTCTTCACTTTCATTTACAGCATTGCCTTATGAAGTAAAGGCTTACTTGTTTTAAGTTTTCTAAAATTGCATAAAGGAGAATACTAGGCAAAACAGAAAAGCTTTGAGACTCTGGGCCCGAGGAATCAACACCTATGGAGTAGTCTACATACTCCTTTAATGCTTTGCAAAATTTTTGTATTGTGGTGCACATAGAAATGAATTCTGAATGTGAGTCAAACAGTAGGAGGGCACTGTTGACAGCTGGATCTGTTGGAAAGCTGCTCACTTATGAAAAATGCTGCAAGGAAAATTGTGAATTTCCTGCCTGGCATTCAATGTAATTCAGCAATACTTTCCTTTAAAAATGTAAAATAGCAAGAATATGGTCAATGAACTGCATTTTTATTTGCTTATGACTTGAGAGTTTCTGCCTTGTAAAAAGGATAAAAGGCTTAAAGGCAAAGGAATCTTTTGTCTCAAAGGGAAAATGCTGTGGAAGAAAATGAAGGTTGGTAAGGTATTCAACAAGATTCAGAGTCACTCTCGGGGGGGATGTCCTTCATTTGGGGAGACTCTTAAACTCATTCAGGCCACCAAGGTACCAGTTAGCACATGGCAGTTATAATTCACTAAATGGAACCCTGGTGGCCTAAAAGAATCAATGCTACCAAAGAGACAAACTTACCTACGGGGAGCAAATTAGGTGCTAGCAGAATGTCTGATTATTCTGCCGTTTATATTTATAGAGTCAGTGAGTCAACAAGTATTTATTGACCCCCTAGAGGTTGCACTGCTCTCTAATAAATGTGTGGGTACCTATTAGTGGTTAGAAACAGTCTCCTGCCCTCAAGGAGATTTACAATCCAATAGAGGTGATAGTTATCCTTTAAAATGGATACTTATTAATAAAAACCACAAAAGGGAAATTAGGAAGTTTGGGTTGGTTGTTTTGTTTTTGGTTTTGTTTTTTTTGACACATTGGAAAATGGGATACTAATAAGTCTGGACAAACCAGGAACTTGGAGTTTGTGGAGGTTTTTTTTTTTTTGTTGGTGGTGGTTTGAATTGGTTTATTTGGGGGTTTTGTCTTTGGTTTCATTTTTTTGTTTTGTTTTTAAAAGCAAAGATATGATACGACAACAGGAAGAAGGAATTTTTTTGAAACCTTCAGGAAAGCCTTAGTTAAAAATTTTTGGAGAATAAACAAGAGAGAAAATAGTATTAGAACCAAATGAATGCTCTCTTGGTTGGCCAGCTAAAAGGTACAACATGCCCTGAGTTATATAAGAGAGATAATAGATTTTGTAGGTGAGTCTAGATAATAGGGAAGTTTTAAAGGAAAAAAGTTACTATCTAAAAAGGAAGTCACTGGAGGTCATTATTAACAGAAACACATGATCTAAGGCATGAACAATACTAAGGAATGAATGAACAATACTTTTTAGCCATGTGCAATAGGATTCCAAGTCAGGGGAGTCTGGGGACTAAGAAGTCAACAATAAAAGGCCAATCATCTTCTAACCTGTTCTATATAGAAGCTGCCTGGATGGGGGTGTGGGGTTGAGAAGAGAACACAGTAGGAACAAAGTTACCTTTGGTGGGATTGCTCAAAGGGGCATTCAAAGTGGCAAGCGTAGCTAGTGAGTTCAGTTTGAGGCATACCAAGTTTGATAATGACCAAAGGAAATCTAGTGAGCATTATACTGAGGGCCAGGAGAAATCTGGGGCCAAAACGGGAAATTTGCTTAGGAGGAGAGTGCATGTGGGAGTTTAATCCATGGAAGCAAGTGTGAGCTTGGATGAAATGTTCAAGGGGATTTCCCACATGAAGAAAATTATAGTGAAAGGGGATAAATTACAGTTGCATTTGAGATGTTCTTCTAAAGATCTTCTGTGAAAAGAAATTATGTCATTACATTTGTTTCACATTTACTGAGCCTAAGAAGTTTTGTCTGGTTTGGAGTGGCAGGGATGAAAAGTTTGAACCACAGCTAATAGAAGATTGAGGGACACTTACCAATGATACTAACCCCACCCCTTGAAACCCTTCTTGCCACAAGGTGGGCTTTCAGGCCGAACAGAGCCCCTTACTATCTTCAGTACCTATCTATCCATTATGCAGTCTCACACTGGACCCCATGGCTCTGCACAAACCAGGTAGCTTGAGTCCTAGTTCTGCTATATAGGATCCAGAGTTAGTCCTAAACCTCGACACCCATTTCCTCAAAGGTAAAACAGAGTTTAATAATAGATACTATCTCAGAAGGATATTGTGAATATTAAACTAGATAATACATGTCAGAGGCCTGGTATATAGTATGTGCTCATTAAATGAGAGCTATTACTCTCATACGCATTTTAAATGAAATTTTAAATATACACACAAATGTATATTGAATATGCCATCGATTTATAACAATTTTTTCTATTTTCCATAAATATCTTTTTCTAAATCCATGTCTCTCTTTAGAATGTATAATAAATTTGATATTTTCAAGAATACACACCCTGGGGCTTCCCTGGTGGCACAGTGGTTGAGAGCCTGCCTGCCGATGCAGCGGACACGGGTTCGTGCCCCGGTCTGGGAGGATCCCACATGCCACGGAGCGGCTGGGCCTGTGAGCCATGACCGCTGAGCCTGCGCGTCGGGAGCCTATGCTCCACAACGGGAGAGGCCACAACAGTGAGAGGCTCGCGTACCACAAAAAAAAAAAAAAAAAAAAGAATACACACCCTACTCAGATTATTCCTTTACAATTATATCCAAAATTATTATTGCATCTTTTAAAACTACATTAATTTTCACTCATTTCAATTTAATACAATTAAATTTTAAAGGACCTGGGATTTGAAATTAGAAAATGTAGGTCATAAGCTTTAGCCAAACAATGTAGACAAGTTTCTTAACCTCATTGGATCTAAATTTTCTGTTTTTATAAGTAGAAATCATAGCAACAAATGTATATACATCATCAACATTGCAGGATTATTATTAAAACAACTTAGGTAATATATGTAAAATTCTAAAGAGCTTCAGTAATTTAAAAATTATTGTTATAGGGACTTCCCTGGTGGTGCAGTGGTTAAGAAGAATCTGCCTGCCAATACAGGGGACACGGGTTTGATCCCTAGTCCAGGAAGATCCCACATGCCACAGAGCAACTAAGCCTGTGCACCACAACTACTGAGACTGAACTCTAGAGCCTGACAGCCACAACTACTGAGTCCACACACCACAACTACTGAGCCCATGCACCACAACTACTGGGCCCACGCGCCACAACTACTGAAGTCTGCGTGCCTAGAGCCCATGCTCCGCAACAAGAGAAGCCACTGCAATGAGAAGCCCATGCACCACAACGAAGAGTAGCCCCCTCTCACCGCAACTAGAGAAAGCCCATGCACAGCAACAAAGACCCAATGCAGGCACACACACACAAAAATTACTATAAACCACTCAGTGGTTTTATGCTTATCCCTGATTAGAGGATGAACTCTGAGAGTAGACACCATTGCATCTATTACAGAACATTCCCACCATTAGTACGCAAGAAATGCTTTCTGTGTGTTTGAACAGAGGAGATGGTTGGCAGACACAGAAAGGAGACAGACACACTGACCAGCAGAGCTGAAGTGGTTCCCATAGAATGATTCTTTAGAGTTGGGAGCTGGAAAGACTGACTCTGAAGTGGTACTGATTCCTCCCCGTATGTTATTTTGGATGAAGACAATGGAGTTTGAAGTTCTTGACCAAGAATTTTGTGACTTCTTGGTTCAAACTTGCCACCTCATCCCTGGTTCCAAAACAACAGTTGCCACTACATGCACTGCTTTTCACAACCCTTAATTCAGACATACTTAACACAGAGGCTCTTAAGCTATATGGGTGACATATAATCTTCAGAGTGTAGAATGTCTGAATTAGCATATCGTGTTACCCAGAACTCTAGAGGGCTCAAACTAGCCCCCTGGTTATTAGTGGCACAAATGGAGTTCTGGAATTAAACATACAGGAGTATAAGCTGAAATCAAAGAAGCAGTGTTTAAGCAGTAACTGAAGTCCTAGGAGTGACAATTTCTCCCCGGAACTGCTCCTTTATCTCAAAAGCTTTCAATTCTGGTCCAGCTTTTGTGTGCTCCGTGTCTTCTGGTTCACCTTCTAATCCCATCTCACCCAGCTCCAGCTCAAGTCTCTTTCTCTTTGTTGTATACTTCCTTCAAGGGTAATCAATCAATAGAACTGCTATTATTGGCATGTAAGAAAGAAAGTGCTTTAAAAAGCAAGAGATGACAATTTCAAGGGTAATAATAGAAAAGAGCATAAAGCCAAATCAGCTTGTTCTTACCTTGAAAGAAAAATTTAAATAAATATCTAATTATCTCAAAGCACACTATTCATCATACATAATAGCATATTTTGAAATTAGCTTGCTTTATTTCTTTCTGCATAAACCACATCTCAACTCTCTCTCTTCCCTCTCTCTAAATGTCAGAGTACTCTGCCCTAAACCCAGCTCATGTTCGCATGTTGGCTCTTGTCCTTTTTCTCCACTTTTACTCCCCACGCAGTCTATTCTTTTTTCCAACTATTGATCCTCTCTCTCCTTTTCTCTCTTTTGCCAGTTCTCTACCACAATATTCACAGACAAGTAGGGAAAAGGGGAGGGGAGAGGAAAAAGTTGTGAACACTCAGATTTAATAGGTTTGCCTGTCACAAAAATTAACGTTCAAAACTTGAAAATTGTCTGAGTTTTAAACACTGTCTGAACTTGATAACACATAAGTAATGAGCAAAAACATTTGAAACCCTCCTAAATATTTTGTACACCTGGATATGCCCCCCAGGAAATTCCTAGCAGTGACTGCTACTTTCATTTTCCCCCCAAGTATGGCAGACAATAGTGATGAGTTCCCATTGGTCCCCTCCCATGAATTCAGTTTCAAAGCTGTTAACACAACACTAGTATTTCAACATTCCTTCAGCTTTACCATCTTTATGTTCATTTTAAATTAAGAAGTCTGAAGCAGATCTTATCAAATCCATGATATTGTTAAGAGCACTTCAAGGTCCTTTTAAAAACAAGAATTACTTACATCAGCTTACTTTATTGCTTCATTTTCTGACTCTAAAGGACACAAAGTATACTAAAGCAATTTAACATGGCCATAACCTACAATTTTAACTTACCCTGAGGGGCCATTTCACCTCTTGTTTTACTTTTCCAGACCAAATCAATAGAGGGAAGAATCAAGTCAAGACACATGTCATAACTGTATTATAGGTCAATGAGGTTTAAACAAATTGGGCTCTACTCATAAATAATTGACTCACAATTTGTGGCAGGGTTCAGGGTGAAACGCTATTCACCTGAAACATCTTTAAATTTTATTCTACCTATTGTTGGCACCTGAGGGAACTATAACTACACATAAGTGTGGGTCTACAAGTCAGCCATCAACAAAGACTTTCTCTCAAGAATGTAAAGGGGTAGTAATTCAGTAGGAAGCACACACAATCCACCTTGTTCATCACGAAAGAGGTTAAAATAGACCCTTGGTATTCAGAGATTTAACATTTGAGCGTGTGACTAATTGTAAGCAAATCCCCCCAAAATCTGCACCATCTTGCAATTTGTGACTTTGCTGAGGCATGAGTTTAAACTTCAGGTGCTATAAAACTGGTATATGGAAATAGGTGCAACTCCTTAGAAGGGATCCTCAACAGCTATTCAGTATCATGTATGCCCTTAGCTTTCTGGTCCTCTACTTGCTATCACATGTAACTGTCATTAAGGCTTTAAATGAGTCTTTCAATTCTTCAGTTATAAATCACAGCATTTGGGGAAATGTGGGGTTATGGTTGTGTTTGTACACTTGAAGACCTGCAAAGGGACCCAGTCCTGGAATGGGATATAGGAGGAAGTTAATCATGGAGATCCTGAGAGGGTTTTCTTGTCTTATAAGAGATGGGCATGAGTAGATAGCTCAGTGGTGCTGCCCTTCCCCCCTCTTCTTACCTTGAACAAAAATCAGATGGCTGGATCTGTGACTGCCATCTTGCAACTGTGATGTGACATGTGAGAAAATATAAGTCTATTACACTAAACATGGTGGAGAGAAAATAGAGTTGGGCCATTTATGAAATTGTTAAACTGCTGCACTCCAGTGCCATATATATCTAGACTTCTTGTTTTGTGCAATAATTAAATTTCCATATTGTTAAAAGCTCTAAAAACACTCCTGATTGATACAGTGGTGTGTAATATTGTCCCTCTTCTCCAGGAATTTATTATTGATTCAGGGAAATGAACTCAAATAACTTTAATAACTAATAGAAAAGTATATGAGCCATGTGAAAGATGAAAACAAAGGGCTATGAACATTTATAGTCAAGAGGGACCTTGTCCAGCTGGGGTGGACAGAGCGGGAAATCGATGAACAGGTGAGGAAGTAGAGAGTCAGCTGGGACAGGAAAGGGAGCTCTCAGAGGGATCTGGTTCTGCTGTTTATAAACTATATAACCTGGAACACGTGGCTTGAACTCCTTAGGCCTCCAATTCCTTAGAAAGGTTTCAAAGGTGATTAGCTAATCTTTGGGTGAAGAACCTAGAGCAAAGTAAACAGCCATGAATTAGTAGCTATCCTTTTTGGAGAAATAGCATAGTGTTCCATAGCCTATCTTAACCAAAGAAATTAAACCACTGATCTTAATCTGCCCTAACCCGCCAATACGATCCAATTGAAATGAGATTCATAATGCCAGTCAATGAAAAGAGGCAATGCCTACTTAGTGAGTGCAGTAAACAAGAAAGAGGATGGCATCAAAGCTTCTCTACCCTACTCTTTCACTCTGGGTCCTAGGTATACGCAGATAAACCATGGGGTAGAAATCATCCCCGTCTGGGTGGAATGGATGTTACTGCTCCTTCGAGTAAGAAATTAGGATTTATGTATTTTCCAGGCACTGTGTTAAGAAGCTTTATTTCACTTAATTCTCACCTTAAGTCTAAGAGTATGCGTTATTATCCACATTTCACAGGTGAGAGAGCTGAAGTTCCTATAAATTAATGTCTTAAAATCAGATTTCAAGTTGAATAGAAAGATGAAATTCATACTTACTTTATCTGATTTTAGAACCTTCCCTCATACCATTATATCACACTGCTTCCAATTAGAATCGAATCCCTTCTCTTCTCCATGTTCTGAACTGGTTTGAGTGTTTAGGCACATGGCAAGAATATCTTCCCTCTCTCCTCCCTTCGAACACTGGACCAGCAGAGTTAGTTGTCCATAGTTACATTCATGGAAGTAGTGTTGTCCAAGAGATCAGAACTGACATTTATTAGGAACCTACTATGTGCTATTAATGGTGCCGAACACATTAGAATACGTTCCTGCATTTATTCCTCACAACAATGTAAGAAGTAAATATTGATGTCTCTGTTTAATCCAGAGGAAAGTGACAGACTAAGAGGTTGAAGATAGAATTTCTTACATAAAGTGATAGGTAATAAGTGGTAGGGCCAGAACTCAAACCCAGGTCTGTCTGTATGCCAAGTTCACATCTTTCCTCCATTCCAGTGTTTCCCCACCGCCACACTCACCACCCCTAGTTTCCCAGCTCATCTGTAGTCTTAGATATAACAGCCCGAATTCCCAGTACTGAAGGGAGCAGAACAGACCTGATTTTTGAATTTGTGAGCCATATTATATTCCAAAATTCTTATATAATGGCGGGAAACTTTTAGAAGAGTAAAGATGGTGATTATAAAGCCAGTTATAATCAAACTTAACATGAGAAACTACAAATAATTAACATGGTTATGTATGTTTTGCCACTCTCTAGAATAGGATATTAGCTAGAAACCTGGAAAATTATTTACAAATGCTAAACATGTTAAACACACAGACACTCACATATTTTGTTTTATCGGAAGTGAGTGTGAAGAAAAAGTTACTAAAGCTACTTCTTCATAATATGCAATAGATCCAAAACGATATTATTTGTGACATGTAACATTGCTTATGAGAGGATGAATTTCTTTTAAAAGTACGTACATTAGAGACATGGAAAAATGAGACCATCAAGGATTTTTCTCCCCCTTTGTATGAGCAAACTAATTGCTATTTAAGTTTTCTAAATCTAGTGTCTTCTTGAGTTGAAATTTTCCACCTGGAGGAAGTGTTTATGACCATCTTGTAAATACTACTTTCAAAAATTAATTCATGCACATTAAGTCAGTAGGAATTCTTCATTTATAGGGGAAAAGAAAGATCAGGTTTGCAACTGGGTCTTTTAAAGGTTCAAGGAGCAGTGCGTGTTCTGAAGTGAAGGCTGGGAAATATTTCTCCAAACATCTGAATCCTAAATCAAATAAAACTGACAAAATATACTAACATTCTTCAGAAAGATAAAAAATAACAGTTCTGAGAAGAGCAGTCACTATTCCCTAGTGGTTTCTACTAAGAATGTCGTTAGGTTTGTCTGTAACTTTTAACTAAGCCTAGTCATATCCAGACTAATATTTTTGCCCAATGATGAAAATAGCTGTATGAAGAAAAAGCAATGTCTTTTTGTGGTTAAGTCTGTAGACGTGGAGTCAAACTCCCTGGTTCAAATCTCATTTAACCAACTGTTTGATGCTGGGCAACTTAATAATCTTCTCTCAGCTTCTGTTTCTTCTGTTAAATTTTCCCGTGATAACATATAGAAAGCATTTAGCACAGCACCTAGCAGACAAAATACCTTATATATGTTACCTATATTATCAAATGGGTACACTGAGTCATAGAATAATCTAGTAATATTTTGGTAGGCCATTTGGTAGCAATTTATTTTAAAGAAATAGTAAGAGTTAACGGACTTAATAATTTCAGCATGTAGCCATGTTCCAGTTACTAGTTGAAGTACTTTCCATAATCTAAATTATAATCCTCATAATTATCTATGAGGTAGATACTAACATTATCTCAGTTTACAGTTGGAGCCAGACACTATAGCACAGGGGAGTTAAGTAATGTACCCAAGCACAGGCCACCCTTTAATGGCAGACCCAGGATCTGAATGAACACACGGTTTAAACTGGATCCAGTGTCTATGCTCCTCACCACTATATAACATTGCTTCTCTGTGATACAGCTTAGATGGCCTCAAAAGATCTAATTTAGGGCTTCCCTGGTGGCGCAGTGGTTGAGAGCCCGTCTGCCGATGCAGGGGACAAGGGTTCGTGCCCCGGTCGGGGAAGATCCCACATGCCGCGGAGCGGCTGGGCCCGTGAGCCATGGCTGCTGAGCCTGCGCGTCCGGAGCCTGTGCTCCGCAACGGGAGAGACCACAGCAGTGAGAGGCACGCGCACCGCAAAAAATATCTAATTTATGCCCGTACAAAAAAGGAGACAAATAAAATAAGATAGACTAGTCCCCTCAAATCCTCTTTGGGAGCAGCTAAGAAATAAATTGCACTTACATTATAAATATATATATATGTATGTATGTATGTGTATATATATATACACATACATATAGACCATGTTAAAATTCCATACTCCCCTCTGGCAATGTAGAAAACGATTTTATAAGATTTCACTACCGGGCTTCCGGGAAGATGGCGGAAGAGTAAGACGCGGAGATCACCTTCCGCCTCACAAATACACCAGAAATACATCTACACATGGAACAACTCCTACAGAACACCTACTGAATGCTGGCAAAAGACCTCAGACCTCCCAAAAGGCAAGAACCCCCCCACGTACCTGGGTAGGGCAAAAGAAAAAAGAATAAACAGAGACAAAAGAATAGGGACCGGACCTGCACCAGTGGGAGGGAGCTGGGAAGGAGGAAACGTTTTCACACACTAGGAAGCCCCTTCGCGGGCGGAGACTGCGGGTGGCGGAGGGGGGAACTTCGAGGCCGCGGAAGAGAGCACAGCAACAGGGGTGAGGAAGGCAAAGTGGAGAGATTCCCGCACAGAGGATCAGGGCCGACCGGCACTCACCAGCCCGAGAGGCTTGTCTGCTCACCTGCCGGGGCGGGCGGGGCTGGGAGCTGAGGCTCGGGCTTCGGTCGGAGCGCCGGGAGAGGACTGGGGTTGGCTGCGTGAACACAGCCTGCAGGGGGTTAGTGCGACACGGCTAGCCGGGAGGGAGTCCGGGGAAAAGTCTGGACCTGCCGAAGAGGCAAGACACTTTTTCTTACCTCTTTGTTTCCTGGTGCGCGAGGAGAGGGGATTAAGAGCGCTGCTTAAAGGAGCTCCAGAGACGGGCGCGAGCCGCGGCTAAAACCGCGGACCCCAGTCACGGGCATGAGACGTTAAGGCTGCTGCTGCCGCCACCAAGAAGCCTCTGTGCGAGCACAAGTCACTGTCCACAGCCCCATCCAGGGAGCCTGTGCAGCCCGCCACTGCCAGGGTCCCAGGATCCAGGGTCAACTCCTCCGGGAGAACGCATGGCATGCCTCAGGCTGGTGCAACGTCACGGCGGCCTCTGCCGCCGCAGGCCCGCCCCGCACTCCGTGCCCCCACCCCCCACCCCCCCGCCCCCCGCCCCCCCCCACCCCCCCCCCCCGCGCCTCAGTGAGCCAGAGCGCGGGAATCAGCGGCTCCTTTAACCCCGTCCTGTCTGAGCGAAGAACAGACGCCCTCCAGCGACCTACACGCAGAGGTGGGGCCAAATCCAAAGCTAAGTCCCTGGGAGCTGTGAGAACAAAGAAGAGAAAGGGAAATCTCTCCCAGCAGCCTCAGAAGCAGCGGATTAAAGCTCCACAATCAACTTGATGTACCCTGCATCTGTGGAATACATGAATAGACAACGAATCATCCCAAATTAAGGAGGTGGACTTTCAGAGCAAGATTTATGATTTTTTCCCCCTTTCTTTTTCTGAGTGTGTATGTGTATGCTTCTGTGTGAGATTTTGTCCGTGTAGCTTTGCTTCCACCGTTTGTCCTAGGGTTCTATCCATCCGTTTTATTTTTGTTTCTTTAATTTTTTTTCTTTTCTTTCTCTTAATAATTATTTTTTTATTTTAATAACTTTATTATATTTTATCTTACTTTATTTTATTTTACTTTATCTCCTTTCTTTTTTTACTTCCTTCCCTCCTTCCTTCCTTCCTCCCTCCCTCCTTTCTTCCTTTCTTTCTTTCTTTCTTTCTTTCTCACTTTCTACTTCTACTAATACTTTCTTTCTACTTTTTCTCCCTTTTATTCTGAGCCGTGTGGATTAAGGGCTCTTGGTGCAGCAGCCAGGAGTCAGTGCTGTTCCTCCGAGGTGGGAGAGCCAACTTCAAGACACTGGTCCACAAGGGACCTCCCAGCTCCACATAATATCAAACAGTGAAAATCTCACAGAGATCTCCATCTCTACACCAGCACCTAGCTTCACTCAATGACCAGCAAGCTACAGTGCTGGACATCCTATGCCAAACAACTAGCAAGACAGGAACACAACCCCACCCATTAGCAGAGAGGCTGCCTAAAATCATAATAAGTACACAGACACCCCAAAACACACCACCAGATGTGGACCTGCCTACCAGAAACACAAGATCCAGCCTCATCCACCAGAACACAGGCACTAGTCCCCTCCACCAGGAAGCCTACACAACCCACTGAACCAACCTTACCCACTGGGGACAGACACCAAAAACAACGGGAACTAGGAACCTGCAGCCTGCAAAAATGAGACCCCAAACACAGTAAGATAAGCAAAATGGGAAGACAGAGAAACACACCGCAGATGAAGGAGCAAGATAAAAACCCACCAGACCTAATAAATGAAGAGGAAATAGGCAGTCTACCTGAAAAAGAACTCAGAATAATGATAGTAAAGATGATCCAAAATCTTGGAAATAGAATAGACAAAATGCAAGAAACATTTAACAAGGACCTAGAAGAACTAAAGGTGAAACAAACAACGATGAACAACACAATAAATGATATTAAAAATACTCTAGATGGGATCAATAGCAGAATAACTGAGGCAGAAGAACGGATAAGTGACCTGGAAGATAAAATAGTGGAAATAACTACTGCAGTGCAGATTAAAGAAAAAAGAATGAAAAGAACTCAGAACAGTCTCAGAGACCTCTGGGACAACATCGAACGCACCAACATTCGAATTATAGGAGTTCTAGAAGAAGAAGAGAAAAAGAAAGGGACTAAGAAAATATTTGAAGAGATTATAGTTGAAAACTTCCCTAATATGGGAAAGGAAATAGTTAATCAAGTCCAGGAAGCACAGAGAGTCCCATACAGGATAAATCCAAGGATAAATATGCCAAGACACATATTAATCGAACTGTCAAAAATTAAATACAAAGAAAACATATTAAAAGCAGCAAGGGAAAAACAACAAATAACATACGAGGGAATCCCCATAAGGTTAACAGCTGATCTTTCAGCAGAAACTCTGCAAGCCAGAAGGGACTGGCAGGACATATTTAAAGTGATGAAGGAGAAAAACCTGCAACCAAGATTACTCTACCCAGCAAGGATCTCATTCAGATTTGATGGAGAAATTAAAACCTTTACAGACAAGCAAAAGCTGAGAGAGTTCAGCACCACCAAACCAGCTTTACAACAACTGCTAAAGGAACTCTTCTAGGCAAGAAACACAAGAGAAGGAAAAGACCTACAATAACGAACCCAAAACAATTAAGAAAATGGGAATTGGAACATACATATCAATAATTACCTTAAATGTAAACGGACTAAATGCTCCCACCAAAAGACACAGATTGGCTGAATGGATACAAAAACAAGACCAATATATTTGCTGTCTACAAGAGACCCACTTCAGACCTAGAGACACATACAGACTGAAAGTGAGGGGATGGAAAAAGATATTCCATGCAAATGGAAACCAAAAGAAAGCTGGAGGAGCAATTCTCATATCAGACAAAAGAGACTTTAAAATAAAGACTATTAGAAGAGACAAAGAAGGACACTGCATAATGATCAAGGGATCGATCCAAGAAGAAGATATAACAATTGTAAATATTTATGCACCCAACATAGGAGCACCTCAATGCATAACGCAAATAATAACAGCCATAAAAGGGGAAATCAACAGTAACACATTCATAGTAGGGGACTTTAACACCCCACTTTCACCAATGGACCAATCATCCAAAATGAAAATAAGTAAACACAAGCTTTAAATGATACATTAAACTAGATGGACTTAATTGATATTTATAGGACATTCCATACAAAAACAACAGAATACACATTTTTCTCGAGTGCTCATGGAACATTCTCCAGGATAGATCATATCTTGGGTCACAAACCAAACCTTGGTAAATTTAAGAAAATTGAAATTGTATCAAGTATCTTTTCTGACCACAATGCTATGAGACTAGATATCAATTACAGAAAAAGCTCTGTAAAAAATACAAACACATGGAGGCTAAACAATACACTACTTAATAACGAAGTGATCACTGAAGAAATCAAAGAGGAAATGAAAAAATTCCAAGAAACAAATGAAAATGGAGACACGATGACCCAAAATCTATGGGATGCAGCAAAAGCATTTCTAAGAGGGAAGTTTATAGCAATACAATCCTACCTTATGAAACAGGAAACATCTCGAATAAACAAACTAAACTTGCACCTAAAGCAATTAGAGAAAGAAGAACAAAAAACCCCAAAAGTTAGCAGAAGGAAAGAAATCATAAAAAACAGATCAGAAATAGATGAAAAAGAAATGAAGGGAACGATAGCAAAGATCAATAAAACTAAAAGCTGGTTCTTTAGAAGATAAACAAAATAGATAAACCATTAGCCAGACTCATCAAGAAAACAGGGAGAAGACTCAAATCAATAGAATTAGAAATGAAAAAGGAGAAATAAAACTGACACTGCAGAAATACAAAAGATCATAAGAGATGACTACAAGCAACTCTATGCCAATAAGATGGACAACCTGGAAGAAATGGACAAATTCATAGAAATGCACAACCTGCCAAGACTGAATCAGGAAGAAATAGAAAATATGAACAGACCAATCACAAGCACTGAAATTGAAACTGTGATTAAAAATCTTCCAACAAACAAAAGCCCAGGACCAGATGGCTTCACAGGCGAATTCTATCAAACATTTAGAGAAGAGCTAACACCTATCCTTCTCAAACTCTTCCAAAATATAGCAGAGGGAGGAACACTCCCAAACTCATTCTGCGAGGCCACCATCACCCTGATACCAAAACCAGACAAGGATGTCACAAAGAAAGAAAACTACAGGCCAATATCACTGATGAACATAGATGCAAAAATCCTCAACAAAATACTAGCAAACAGAATCAAACAGCATATTAAACGGATCATACACCATGATCACGTGGGGTTTATTCCAGGAATGCAAAGATTCTTCAATATACGCAAATCAATCAACGTGATACACCGTATTAACAAATTGAAGGAGAAAAACCATATGATCGTCTCAATAGGTGCAGAGAAAGCTTTTGACAAAATTCAACACCCATTTATGAAAAAAACCCTGCAGAAAGTAGGCATAGAGGGAACTTTTCTCAACATAATAAAGGCCATATATGACAAACCCACAGCCAACATCGTCCTCAATGGTGAAAACCTGAAAGCATTTCCACTAAGATCAGGAACAAGACAAGGTTGCCCACTCTCACCACTCTTATTCAACATAGTTTTGGAAGTTTTAGCCACAGCAATCAGAGGAGAAAAGGAAATAAAAGGAATCCAAATCGGAAAAGAAGAAGTAAAACTGTCACTGTTTGCAGATGACATGATACTATACATAGAGAATCCTAAGGATGCTACCAGAAAACTACTAGAGCTAATCAATGAATTTGGTATAGTAGCAGGATACAAAATTAATGCACAGAAATCTCTGGCATTCCTATACACTAATGATGAAAACTCTGAAAGTGAAATCAAGAAAACACTCCCATTTACCATTGCAACGAAAAGAATAAAACATCTAGGAATAAACCTACCTAAGGAGACAAAAGACCTGTATGTAGAAAATTATAAGACACTGATGAAAGAAATTAAAGATGATACAAATAGATGGAGAGATATACCATGTTCTTGGATTGGAAGCATCAACATTGTGAAAATGACTCTACTACCGAAAGCAATCTACGGATTCAATGCAATCCCTATCAAACTACCACTGGCATTTTTCACAGAACTAGAACAAAAACTTTCACAAGTTGAATGGAAACACAAAAGACCCCGAATAGCCAAAGCAATCTTGAGAATGAAAAACGGAGCTGGAGGAATCAGGCTCCCTGACTTCAGACTATACTACAAAGCTACAGTAATCAAGACAGTATGGTACTGGCACAAAAACAGAAAGATAGATCAATGGAACAGGATAGAAAGCCCAGAGATAAACCCACACACATATGGTCACCTTATCTTTGATAAAGGAGGCAGGAATGTACAGTTGACAAAGGACAGCCTCTTCTATAAGTGGTGCTGGGAAAACTGGACAGGTACATGTAAAAGTATGAGATTAAATCACTCCCTAACACCATACACAAAAATAAGCTCAAAATGGATTAAAGACCTAAATGTAAGGCCAGAAACTGTCAAACTCTTAGAGGAAAACTTTGGCAGAACACTCTATGACATAAATCACAGCAAGATCCTTTTTGACCCACCTCCTAGAGAAATAGAAATAAAAACAAAAATAAACAAATGGGACCTAATGAAACTTCAAAGCTTTTGCATAGCAAAGGAAACCATAAGCAAGACGAAAAGACAACCCTCAGAATGGGAGAAAATATTTGCAAATGAAACAACTGGCAAAGGATTAATCTCCAAAATTTATAAGCAGCTCAGAGAGCTCAATAACAAAAAAACAAACAACCCAATCCAAAAATGGGCAGAAGACCTAAATAGACATTTCTCCAAAGAAGATATACAGACTGGCAACAAACACATGAAAGAATGCTCAACATCATTAATCGTTAGAGAAATGCAAATCAAAACTACAATGAGATATCATCTCACACCAGTCAGAATGGCCATCAAAAAATCTAGAAACACTAAATACTGGAGAGGTTGTGGAGAAAAGGGAACCCTCTTGCACTGCTGGGGGAATGTAAATTGATACAACCACTGTGGAGAACAGTATGGAGATTCTTTAAAAAACTATAAATAGAACTACCATATGACCCAGCAATCCCACTACTGGGCATGTACCCTGAGAAAACCATAATTCAAAAAGAGTCATGTACCAAAATGTTCATTGCAGCTCTATTTACAATAGCCCGGAGATGGAAACAACCTAAGTGTCCATCATCGGATGAATGGATAAAGAAGATGTGGCACATGTGTACATGGAATATTACTCAGCCATAAAAAGAAACGAAATTGAGCTATTTGTAATGAGGTGGATAGACCTAGAGTCTGTCATACAGAGTGAAGTAAGTCAGAAAGAGAAAGACAAATACCATATGCTAACACATATATATGGATTTTAAGAAAAAAGGATGTCATGAAGAACCTAGGGGTAAGACAGGAATAAAGACACAGGCCTACTAGAGAATGGACTTGAGGATATGGGGAGGGGGAAGGGTAAGCTGTGACAAAGCGAGAGAGAGGCATGGACATATATACACTACCAAACGTAAGGTAGATAGCTAGTGGGAAGCAGCGGCATAGCACAGGGAGATCAGCTAGATGCTTTGTGACCGCCTGGAGGGGTGGGATAAGGAGGGTGGGAGGGAGGGCAATGCAAGAGGGGAGAGATATGGGAACATATGTATATGTGTAACTGATTCATTTTGTTGTAAAGCAGAAACTAACACACCATTGTAAAGCAATTATACTCCAATAAAGATGTAAAAGAAATATATATTAAAAAAAAAAAGGAAGATTTCACTACCATGAAAAGAGGCTGATTCAATTGGCCCTATATGAAAATTTGTCTCATTGTCATACAGAGTATGTGCTACCCAGAGACCAAAAACAAACGGACGCGCACAGTGCTGCAAGCAGGGAGGATTGCTCTGGGTAGAAGCCTACAAGCTGCTGGGCAGGGTTTCAGAGCAGAGGACCTTCGGAATGTGCCCCTGGCCTACTCTGATTTTCAAGTTTAGAATGAGATTGGAGCCATCCACCCAAATTGATAAGCCTGAGGAAGACTTTGTCTTAATCAAATTAAAAGTTCAGAGTCAAGAAAATAAACACAACCAGAATTCTCACATCAGTTTTTTAATTCATTTTCTTCTTGGTAGGCTAGACTTGGGAAGTCAAATTAAATCCAAAGTCGACTTGCTAAGTAAAAATCAGAATATCCCCAACTGCAGCAGTTTTAAACTCTGCAGAAATTAGATCTTTTGAGGCCATTGAAGCTGCTTCAAGGAGAGGCAACATAAGGTAGTGGTGAAGAGCATAGACACTGAATCCAATTTAAATTGTGTATTCATTCAGATCCTGGCTCTACTTCTTCCCTCAAGTTTTTTATCTTTCTTTATGTTCCCCAGCTGCAGCCAGATCTAACCTCCTATTTCACAGAGAAAACAAAACCGTCTGTTAGAACATCACTCAACTACTCCACCTTAAACCGAAGATATTGTCAAATCTTCAACTTTTCAAAAAAAAATTATCACCTCCTATACACAAGATACTGAGGATACAGAGAAGAATAAGGTATACACCCTGTCCTGGAGTAGCAGTTTATATAGGAAGACCAAAAATGTAAACAGGTAATTGCAAAATAATGGTGGTGGTCATGTGCTAGTGATGTGTGCAGGGTGTTACAGGAAAATATAGAGGCTCACCTAATTTTTACATCCTTCATTGAACATTTGAGGGAAAGATGGTCCCTTCCATGAAAAGCTTATCCTCTCATCTTTCCTCCTCCTTGTGCTCTCTTTCCCCTCCTTCCTATATCTTCAATCTCACTTTCCCCACTGATTCTTTCTCTTTAGTCTTTGGACAAGCACATTTTCCCCTCGCCTTAAAAAACCTTTTCTACACTATTTCTCCATTACAGCACTACCCTACCTTGATTCTCTTCTCTCCCTCCAAAATCCTGAATCAATAGTCTACATTTACATCTACTCTTCCTCAACTCCCATTCCCCCCTCAGTGCACTGCAGTCATGCCTCTGACACCACTATTATGCCAAAACTACTCTTGAAAAAAGTCACCAATGGCATTCTACCTGTCAACACCAAGATTCTACTTCAGTTTTCATTCTAGTAGATTTTCCTGCAGCAACTGAAATCACTGACTCCTTCTTGAAGCCCTTTTCTTCTTTGGCTCTGGTTCTGCTTGCTCCCTCTAGAGCGAATTTCTCTGCAAATGTCTTGAGTAAGGAATTTCAATGCATTTGTTTGTTTGTTTGTTTCCTGCATGGACTCTTCTTATTCTATCTTCTTTCCTTGGGTGATTTTGTCTCCCAGGACTTCAGGTACCATCTATATGTGTCAGTTAGGTTCCCAGCAGGAAACAGATGGCATTCCCAAATACTGTGACTGAGGAGATTTCAATAAAGACTATTTACCAGGGTGTGGGAAGGCCCAAGGGAAACCAGCAAGGAATGGTTAGTACCCCAGGCCTTATCAACCCTAGGCCTGAAGCAATAAGCAAGGGCAGCCCTTAATGGAATCTAGCAAGTAGCTGCCTGGAGAGAGTCACTAGGCAAGAGCTGTGTCCTTTGCAAGAGGGATGCAGCTAGCCTGTGGTGACCTGAAAGGGAGAGAGCCACGGACTAAATATCCAAAACTCATTCTCTTCCTGCCCTTTAATGTTTTGCTGGTACTTCTTATTGCCTAAACCCAATTGGAAGCCAAAGTGCAGCGATGGAATCAAAATAGGTAAGGATTCTAGGGCACAGAGAAGGTTGAAAAGTGTATCTGGAGGGGTAAATGGAAAATATCCAGCACAACTGCTGCATCTCTAATCTTGACTACTCTTCTGAGATCTTGCCCAATATTTCCATTTCATCTCCAATGTATTTGTATTACATCTTGGTGTCTTAAAATCAATTTGCCCACTTATTCTGTTTTTCCTATAGAATTTTTCTTAGTTACTGGCACAGCAATCTGTTTTCTCTCAACCAAAGACCATGGAATATCCTCGAACCTTCTTTCTCCTTTACCACCCCCATTGAAGTCTGGAGAGTACTTCTTAGAAATGTGTTTTGAACTCTGAGCTCTCCTTTCCCATTCTGTTTCTTTAACCAACATCCTTATACTTTCTTTTCTGGACTTCTGCAATGGTTTCCCACTAACTCTTTACAGCCATTCTTTTCATTACTGTCTTATACCCTTAATATTGCTATCAGTTATCTTCCTGAAACACAGACAGTCATGGCATCCCTTTGTGTAAAACCTCTAACAGATCTTTGTTGCCTTGGCATAAAATCTTTGTACGAGACTTACAAGGCACTATGCCTTTAGGATCATGAACTTGTTTATTCAACAAATATGTCTTGAACACTATGTGACTGTCAAGAAACTAGATGCTAGGCAAGGAATATAAAAAAATTATAGACACACTTTAGTCACTAGACTGCAGTGGGAGTGATAGATGAGTAAACAATTACTAGGAGATATTAGAGAAAAGTTAACTATTGGTACAGGTTTGGGTATGAGAAAGGCATAGGAAAGGGAATAATGTTAAAACTGAAACTTGGAAAATGAGTAGATGTTATCAGGAGTATGGGCATCTCAACAGAGGGAAATGCGTGTTCCCTTGTATAACAGCATAAAAGAACAAGGCAGGTTTGGGGCAAGGCAGGTAAAGGGTACAAACAATGGCCTTCAAGAATTGGGTATTTAAATATGTGTTTTCACTCTATGAAAATTATAGGTCATTTTTTTAACTAGAGGGAAATTTGGGAGGTGATGAAAGAGGTCTATTTCTTGATTGGGGTTTATATATTTGTCAAAACTTATGAAACTGTACACTCAGATCTGTACTCTTTATTGTATGTATATAGTGTCTCAATTTTTTTAAAAAAGGGTAACCTTGGAGTCAAAGTGACCTGTCTCTGTCCCTTGTCAGTTTAATGATATTGAACAGGTTACTTATCTTCTCTAATTTTTCTGATTTGAAATGATAATACCTCTCCCCTAGGGCTGAAAATGACTCTTTCTGATGCTCAGCATGTAGTAGGTGATTAATAGTTGAGGTTTAGCAACTCGTATGTATGTAGGGTTTATCAGGAAATAGAAGGAAGAAATGAAACGTGCAAAGTAAGCAAGAGCATCTCAAGGAGACTTATGTTTGCATTTTTAGAAAAATCACCTGTTTCCAGTACAAAAGACTGGAGTAGAGACAGACTATGGCAGGGATTTCATTAGAGGACTAATAGCACAAGGAAAAAAAGGGCCTGAATAGTGGCAGTAACATAGTTCTCAGGGTGGCAGGTAGGACATGGTGATTGACCATGAAGGAAAGGATGTGTGGTAGTGCCATTTTCCAAGAAAGGAAGCACATGAAGAGGGGCATAAAAATAAGTTTAAATTTTTAAAAATTGTGTTTGAGATACCTCTATGTTTCCAGGAGGGGCATGTGTGGTACACAAGTTGATACATGGTTCTGGACCCTCGGGTTCAGACAAGAGATGTTATTATACACTGGGCAAGACTGAAATAAGCATTAGTCTTCAAGGAACAACCAAAATGAGATTAGTCATTTGTGGAAATGAAGAACTCCAAGACACAGTAAAACAAATAGGAATTTTGACAGCACCCGAGGAAGTTTACATCTAGGAACTTTGCCATCTGTCTTTGTTTTTTTTTTTTTGGTTGCATGGCTTGCAGGATCTGAGTTCCCCGACCAGGGACTGAACCCCGGCCCACGGCAGTGAAAGCATCGAGTGCTAACCATTGGACCGCCAGGGAATTCCCTGACATCTGTCTTTAGCAATGAAGAAAATCTGCATGGTATAAAAGGCGAGTTCATAAAAAATAGAATTCTGTCTTTTACTAATATGTATATCACTGAGATAGAAAGCTGGTTCCATTAAATATTAAGATCATCCAACTAATTCTTCCACCTGAGTCCTTTTGACTTCAAAGTCGTCTAGTTTCATAAATATTAGATTAGACTGCCTTCTTGGGAAGTCTAACGTATTGCTGATGGAGGCTTGGGAAACACCCAAACGCAATAAGGTGACTAGGGTGTAACCTCTAGTTCTATATGTATGCTTCTGAAGATAGGGGGCCATATTAGTCTAGGTTCTCTGAGAAGCAAATGCCAGACAGGATTTGACATGCAAGAGATTTTTTGAGATGAACACCTGTGAGAGAAATAGTGGAGAGAGAGAGGAGGCTGGGAGAGCTGTCTGACCCCTGAGAAGGAGAAAGGGAAGGAAGGAGGAAAGATAGGAATATTTCTGTAGGGACTGTTCGGTGGAATTTCCTGTTTCTGTCATATAACTGTGTTCTTTAGGGTATTTATTAGCCCAGAGAATGTGGATTACAATTACACAGTGAGTGGGATAATTATATATTTATGTTATATTTTTTATAGATATAAAAGGAAATCATTAGGTTCTGGGAAGAGACAGAAAGCATCTATGGTCCATGTTGTGAGGCGGCAGATGGAGAGATTTTGAAAGTTATGCCTCAGTTATCCTGTGGGTCAGGCAAAATGTACAATCCCATGTTTGAAGTCCCAAGAAAATCAGCACGTCAATCAAATGTCTACAAATCATATATGACTGACAGGAGCTTGCCACACGATTTAAGGACATTGTGTTTTCATTCATTTTACATAGTGGAATAGGTTTCAAAATTTTTTTATTTGAAAATACTTTCAAATTTGCCAAAACAGTACAAAATAAAAAGAGTACAGAATAAAAAGAGTGCAAAAAATGACCACATACCCTTTATCTAGATTCACCTACAGTTGATATTTTACTCCGTTTGATTTATCATTTACTCTGTCATTGTTCTTGATTTATTTCTTTCTGGATTATTTGGGGTAACATATATATTTTTAAAACATATATATTTTTAAAAATATAATCTACTGTTTGTATTCCTATTTTGTGAGGTCATCCAATAATGTTCTTTATTGTACTTTTTCCCTCCAGTACAGGATTAAGTTTATGGTCAGGTGTTGTATTTAGTCATGCTTCTTTAGCCTCCTTTAAACTGGAACATGAAATACTCTTATGATAAAGAAAATATAGTTTATTGAAGAACATAAACTTCCAAGGTAAGGACTTGGTCAATCCTGTATGTTGTTTATACACCTGGCCTAGAATAGTGCCTGGCACGTGGTAGCACTCAGTAAATATCTGATGAATGAATGAATGACGTCTGTGGATGTCCACATTTTCCTAAGAGGAACTGACATAAATGAGTTACGTTGTCTTTGTATTTTAAAAGCATTTGTATTATGTTTTTAAAAGTTTTATCTTTACGAATAGTTCATGTTGTTTTGTAAAACTAGATTTGTGTGTGTGTGTGTGTGTGTGTGTGTGTGTGTGTGTGTGGAACAGCTTAACTGTTCCTCAAGACATCTCTGTTACTCCCTGCTCACACCATTACCTTAAGTCCCTTCTCATCCCTGTACCAACTTTTAAACATTTTAGTGTTGTTGGAAAGTGAAGTGGAAACCCAATGGCATCCAGTGTCCTCTGGGCCACACAAAACATTTGTTCCCTGCATCAAGGGCTGTAATGAATCTGAATGTTCAGATATGACTAGTAGCCATCATAATAAAAATACATGCTGGCTCCTGTGTCTACATGTTGACTGACAGAATGTCCACGTGGTAGGAGTTTCACTGACATGATTACAATCATAACTCTGTGAATGGAATGCCCAGGAAAGCTGTTCATCAGTCACAGAAATGTCTACCTTGTTCCAGAGGGTCCGTTACACCATCCCACATTGTCTGAATTGCAGCCCATTTGCTGGAACCAGAGGATGGCCCAGCCTTGTGCTGGCTATGCCAAGGACCGCCTTCAAGGACTGGCCTTTGGTGAAGATTCATCTCCTAACTTCTGCAACCTATGCTCCACTCTTACTGTGAAACTAGGGTTGACGGGGCTTCCCTGGGGGGGCAGTGGTTGAGAATCCACCTGCCAATGCAGGGGACACGGGTTTGAGCCCTGGTCCAGGAAGATCCCACATGCTGTGGAGCAACTAAGCCCGTATGCCCCAACTACTGAGCCTGTGCTCTAGAGCCCGCATGCCACAACTACTGAAGCCCACGCACCACAACTACTGAGCCTGCGCTCTACAGCCCATGAGCCACAACTACTGAGCCCACGCACCACTACTACTGAAGCCCGTGAGCCACAACTACTGAGCCTGTGCACCACAACTACTGAAGCCCACGTGCCACAACTACTGAGCCTGTGCTCTAGAGCCCACAAGCCGCAACTACTGAGCCCATGTGTCACAACTACTGGGCCTGCAGTCTAGAGCCTGTGAGCCACAACTACTGAAGCCCATGTGCCACAGGTACTGAAGCCTGCATGCCTAGAGCCCGTGCTCCACAAGAGAAGCCATCGCAATGAGAAACCTGCACACCACAACCAAGAGTAGCCCCCACTCGCCACAACTAGAGAAAGCCCGCATGCAGCAATGAAGACCCAACACAGCCAAAAATAAAAAACAAAAACAAAAAACCTAGGGTCAAAATTGTCAGGTGTTGATAAGAAAATCTTTGGCTCATGGTGTAATGTCAAGGGGACAGTGGGACTCAAACTGTATACATAGTTTACTTTTATCTATGAAAAGAACAAACTTTGTAGAAAAATGACTGGAAGGAATAATGCCAACATGGTTACAGTGGTGGCTTCCAAGTGATGGGACTATGGATAATTTATAGGATCTGATCTTGTGTTGTTGGATACAAGGAGCATATGAAAGATGTACTTTTATAGCCTCACATGTACAAGTTAAATCTGACAAAGCTGGTTGAAGTTCTAAGCCATCTCAGTTTCTTCATATGCCAAGTGGGTATAATAATGCTAGTTATAGATTCTGTGATGCTGATATACTGCATAACTATGTAATATGCTTTCATTTTCTCAAAATAAAGGATCCTATTATTATTATAATAATCTCTATACTTATCTCGGAAGGAACTCCTTCCCTTAACTCTGCTTCTATCAATCATGGAGAGAGAGAGTGGGTTATAAATCCTGACTGGCATCTTGCCTGCTCTTTTCAAAGTCTAACCCAGTGAGATGGCAAAAGAGAGTAATTTTTTAAATGAAGAGACTTAGAGCTAATCTCCATCTGACATGTGCTTCTAACTCTAGCTTATGCTGAAAGAAGTGCCTATTAAGGACGGCTTGATTCCTTGCCTCTCATTCCTTTTTCTCTCCAGTAGAAACCTTCTACTCCACCAGCATAGTTCCTTTCAATTCCTGAATTTATAAATGTGAGAAAACCCTCAGAACACGATGTATTCTTATAGAATGGTCTAGGGGACAAGAAGAGTGATTGACAACTGCAGAAATTACATCTGAGGTTTAGTCCTGCAGGAAAAGGGGATACAAATTGCCTGCAAATTATCCACAAGTCCCTGATGAGCCTGAGGAGAAAATTTAAGAAGCTTCAGTCTTTCTTCAGCAAACACGTTCATGTTTCCTTTTGCTATAACAAACAAACACCCAAGAGAAATTATCCCGGAAAACACTACTTTTGTTTCTTATCCTTGTCAAGTGTGATAATAGGAAATGTGTAAATGTCAATTAATACCCTTTATCGTGTGCCAATAGTGTTCTGTGTATGATTCTGAACAGAAGAGGTATATGAGCTCTGATGGATGGGTTTATAATGTAAGGAAGAAATTAGGTTTTATGCTATAAAAATACATGGTGTTAACTTTATAGGGTGCATAGGAAATAGCCTGTAAGGATTTTCACTGCTGATCTCAATAAACATGCATCACTTAGAAGAACTAAATACAGTAGGATAATGGTAACAGTAATGATGATTGATACTTAGACGTCTAAAGGAACAGGTTATACTTCTCTTCTAAGAGTGCATGAAAATATGATGTCCTAGACTTTGCACATACCTGGCTTACAATCTTGACTTCCTAAGGTACCAGCGCAGTTCTACTCACAATGTGATCAGCAGACCAGTACTGATTCTCAAACTTTTTCTTCCATGTCTTGATATGGTAAGTACAGAAATTGAGAATAAACATTTAGAACTTCTTAATTCGATGTGACAGAGTAATTGTATGTCTGTTGCGTCTCGTAATAACAAATTGGGGGCTTGCATGATTTTGTCTTTTTAAATTTCAATTTTTAAGCAACTCAGTTTTTTACCTTATTTTACAGAAGTATTTGTCTATGACAAATTGGGGGAAAACTGGGCCCTTAACACAGATAGTTTGAGAAACACTATTCTAGAATGTTGTAAAACAATTGATGATATACATAGAAACCACCTGTATATGCCTAAGGCTTCTCACCTGGAAAATGGATTTAAGGATAGCACTTACCTCTTGAAGCTGGATCTGAGAATGAAGGGGAGATAGATGTATGTAAGGTACTTGGCATGGTGCCTGCCCTTGGTAAGTATCCCCACAACATTGGTTCTTAGAGTTATCGAATAAGTAAGACTTGCAGAGGGGCCATTCTGAATTATTTGCACGTGGGACACAGCTTTTGTTTGAAACAGGTCGTTGGTGAATAACTCCTTCAACATGTAACCTCCCTCTGGAATTGGGCTGCTTCGTTCGACAGACTAGGAGTTCATTCACCACTGATTTGCATGAAGCAACCAACATTTGACTTTTGGTCTCAGGACTATTCAGTGTTAACTGCTCCACTATCATGGTGTGGAATGTCTTTCTGTGTGTTTCCTTTGGTTTTCCTCCATTCATTAAGTTGAGTGATTGCTGTGACCCTCAATAACTGAATTATTCTGATCTTTTTCTTTTACTAAGCACCTGTATTATTTGGGGACTAGGGTAAAATGACTTGTCACTCGTAGGTGGAAAGTATGGAGACGTAAACTCGTTTCAAAAGACGCATCACTTTAGGTGGTAGTTCATAGGGCAAAGAAAAACATATGCAGTCTCTTCTGGTGAAAGAGGCCGAATGATCTTTTAAAAGTGTGTTTTGGCTAAATGTCAGAATCGAAGGTCACTGCCTCTTCAACAGACATTCGTTGTGGCCAAAGAAAGCTACCTATTTCAAAGCATAAATGATTAATTGAGGATAATTCAACCAAAGGGGTTTTCCTTTTTGAATTACAGTACAATATGATGGAGAAAATGAGGTTTTATAGTTGAACTAGCTTGGGTCCAAATCATGGTTTTGCAATTTAACTGGACCCATCAGGCAAGTCCTTTACTCTCTTTGACCCTCAGTTTCCTAATCTATAAACCAGGGGCTAATGAGACAGTGTTTGAGCATAATAGGTGCTTAAATAATATTAAGTCCCTTCTTTATTTAGTTAGTAAACTTCAATTATTTTTCTTTAAAATAATCAATGAGATGATTTTAACAAGATTCCATGAATAGAATCAGATTTTTAAATATAATAAAGATAATATGTCAGTATTTACTTTTAAAAACATGCATTGGATTTGGCACGTTCAACAACAGACTGTTTACAAATGTGACTGACTCTTTCCAAGGTGAAGCATCTTCAACTCCTTTGCACTCTGCCTAGAACTCTCTGCTCTAGCCGGAATAACTTTCCCATGCGCGTGACTTGGCTCGTTCTTATTTTTAGTCCATTGTGTTTAGCACTCTTCTTGAAATGACCTTCTGTTGCCTCCCTGGCAAACCCCACACTCCTTTAAAATCGTTCATTATTCACGTGGTCCTGAATTGGCAGAAAGATATCTGGTCAAGCTATTCATTCTGGACCATCTTCCAGGGAGTTGCACTAGTCCCCATTTTGACATTTTCTTGCTAAGATTTCCTACACTTTTTTCATATTTATAGATTCTTTCTCCCTATCAGAACAATAAAGTTCCACTTCTTGGGGTTACACTGAGGACATTCAGGATCAGAGAGGCTGTCACTTGCTCAAGGCTACACAATTTATGGCTGATTTTAAACAGGTAGCCAGTTCTTTGGGTTTTTCCTTTGGTATTGTTTTCATTTCACGACCCTACTTCACTTAGTAGAAAATGGTCGGTATTACCGACAGACCGACTGAAAAACAGTGGGGGAACTCCAGGCACGGAGAGACAGCTCTAGAAGGAGTAAGAGCGGATGAGGGGCACATAGTGGGGTTCAAGAGATGGAGTGAGAGAGGGAGAAAGCATGCCTCAAAGAAATAATTGGCTTACACCAAGCATTTCACATTCAAGGGAAATAAGAAACACCTAAACAGCAATACCACCACCACATTTCTGCTTTGCTTCTATTTTGTGCCTAATAAGCAACACCATTGTCACTGCCAATGAAAACAGCAACATCACTGTGCTTTTCCCCTGGCGCTAACTCTAAACAACCTACTGGATTTGGGTCAAAATTGTAAACTGCCGGCATGTTAAAAATGAAAACAGAAAAACAAACCTGGCCTTTTCCTTTAGGGTTGTGAGGGTGAATGCAGAACAAGAGCCAGAGAAAAGAGTTACTATAAAAAATAACCAGTGCAGACATCCTTGAACTGATGTTTTCTATAAAAATCTGTTGGCTGTGAATTGAGAAGAGTGAAGTCGGGAAGGAGAAAGGAATGGGGAATCAAGTGGTGTCTGCTTATCGTCAGCTAGCTTTCATGTAAGAGTCATGGCAGGGTCAGCAACAAACTAGCCAGGTGGCAACTCCAGGCCATGCTGCCATAAATAAATAGTTATGTACTAATGTCACACAACCAGAGCTAGATGCAAAGCATATGGGAAGAAAACGTTCTGATGTAAATATTCAAAAGAATCTATGGTTGCTGAATTCAGGATCCATGTTGATACTGGACTTGGAGACGCCTGGGGAAATAAAGTGGTGAAGTTTTTTAAAACATGGACTAAAAGATTCTTTGAAATATAGATTGTTTCCTTTCAAAAAAATTCTTAACCTTTGGCCTAAGAGAGTGTGACTTTTTTGTGTGTAGTAATTAAGCATTACTGAGAGTTGGCAAGAGCACAGACCCTGGAACCAAATTTCAGGTGTTTAAACTTTACTCCTGCTGCTTACTTGTTCTCATGACCGCTGAAGAGTTGCTTTTCATGCCTCAGTTTATTCACCCTGCAGAAAAAGGAGGACGAGGAGGATGGCAATAGTACCCGCCTCTTAGAAAATTATACAGATCAAATAAGTCAATGTGTAGGGAGCAAACAACACCTGGTAAATGTCCTGACCTATCACTATCAAGTAGTCTTATACAGGCTGTTTATCTTCCACAGACTATCTGCTGGAAGCTAAGCTAAGGAATCCATTCCTTGTACTATCCTATTTAATCTTACGAATAACCCCATGAATTAAAAATCAATTTTACAGACAAAGGAACTGAGGTTTAGACGGATTAAGAAATTTATCCAAGGAGGCATATCTAAGCTAAACTTCTAACCCAGGACTTATTCCAGATTAAAAAAAAAAAAAAATTAACCATTTACACGTTATTTAAAATCTAAACACTTTTTCTTTCATCTGCTTAAAATGTTAAAATTTGAAAAGAAACATGACACATGGCCTTTTAAGAACCAAATAGATTTTTAAAAAGGATTAAAGGAGGCACTGATGTCCTAATCAATGGCCTCGGGATAGCTGAGATCCATTCACAACACATACACAAAACAGATAAATTCGTTCACTGACTTATTTCTCCAAACATTTATTGAATGCCTACTATTTTCTGAGAGCTGGGGATTCACAGATGAATAAGTAATGATTTCAGTTCTTGAGCACCTGTGAGGAGTGAGAGTGATATTGTTTACTGCGCGCTGTTTGATGATGTGGGTTTTGTTTTCTAGCCTGTTTCCCAACAGGGCCAAAACTGTGTTCCTCGCCAGCTGCAGAAATTGTCAGACTTCCCTCAACACAAGCCAAGCTGTACGTCTACAGCGATTCTAGTGGGTTTTGGGTTTTACAGCTCCTCCGCTGACGCTCGCAGGGCGCAGGGAGCCTTGAACCGAAAGAAGGCGTATTTCTTTGTAGGCCAGTCTCCGATTGGAGCTGCAGTAAAACGGGCGCGATTGGAAGCGTATTCAAATCGCGCGCCCTGGCAGTGGTTTTCTCGGGCTCCGGCTTAATGATCACGGTTACCCGTGGGCCCTGCTGCCTTGTCGATGCGCCAAGACTTCCTGGCTTCTGGCAACAGGGAAGGCATGACCGCCAGGAGCATTCCACGTCAATCCCGGGTGGGTCCTGCCCAGGGACCTGCCGGTAGGATTTAGGCGGCACCTCTGCCTGTGGCCGTTACTTCCTGGTTGGCTTGCCCTTAAGTAACATGGCGGCAGGTTGCCTTCGGCCGGGCCCTCTGCGGCTGCTCAGAAAGCCAAGGAAGGGCAGTCGGTCTACAGCCCGCCTCCCGCCGCGGAGCTGCAGGCTGAAGCCCAGGCTTGTGCAGCCAGGGGTGCAGGAGGGAGGGTAGGGGCAAGCCCAGAAAGTCGGGAACACAACGCTGTGCCGCATTGTGCCCACCCCTCGTCTCCCGACACGAAGGCTGCTCAAGCCCAGGGTGTTTTTTTCCTTTTCACTGCCACCTCCCAGTCCCTGGCCCAACATGATACTGACTAAAGCCCAATACGACGAGATAGCCCAGTGCCTAGTGTCTGTGCCGCCTACCAGGCAGAGCCTGAGGAAGCTGAAGCAGAGGTTCCCCAGGTAAGTGCCCATCTCCCCCCTCAAAGAGACCTTTGCTTGCAGTAGCTGTGCCTGGCAGCCCAGCCAGTGCTTAGAAACCACGTGTCACACATGACTGGGGAGGAACATGAGTGTCAGGTGTTAGGAGAGCAGGAATGGTGAAAAAGGTTTCTTCTTTGACCTGCTTTTCTCAGGAGAGTCTTAATGGACGAATCCCTTCAAGTCAACAAATGTTTATTGAAAACTTGGTTTTTGCTAGGTGATGGGTGCATATAAGTAGGTGCTGCATAAATGTCTAGGGGTTGACAGATACTAGGAATGAATGATGGGTAGCAGGGCCCTCTCAAAGTGGAAATATGAATTGTAGATTCAGAAGGTGGAAATGGAGGACCCTTTTCAGTTGCCCTCTGGAAACAAACAAGGGAGTACAGGCCTAAAGGGGCCTCTTATAGTTTACTATGGCTCTCTACTGTAATGAAGTGACCGCAAGTGTTCTCAAGCCAGTCAGAGACTGGTACCCTATGGACTCCACTGTTGGGTCAAGATTGGTCATTTGAACAGCCGTACCAGGTGTATTTCATACTTCCCTCCTCCCCAAGCATGTCTTTTTTTTTTTTTTTAAGTGATTTTTAGGATTCTCCAACTTTCTAAGAAGGGACTTTAGCAACTATATGCTATAGATTGCCTCATTTTAAAGATGTGCAAACTGAGGCCCTGGCATTACCCAAAGAACCAGTCCAGAACAACCAGGTTATTGTATTTGTGCCATGTTAAAAGTATAGAATGTTCGTTTACCTTTCTTCTATTTCAAAACCAAATCCAAACTTATACCATTTTACTTTGTGGCACTGAGCACCATTAGCTTCCTTGTCTTTGATATCATCATGAAAGTGTTTTCTTGAGGAAAGAGATTATTGGATAATTGGTATTAGTAAAGTACAAATTGAAGGTCTTTTATAATCTCAGTTGTTTTTGAAGGACTCAGTTTTCCTAATCTGTAAAATGAAGGGATCTCTTTTTAATATTATCCAGATTTAATTTAAACCTTTATAGTCTAAGATTTTTTTCAGACTTGCTAACAAGGAACAAAATTGACAAACTGGAATTTAATTTTCTGTCATTAACTCTTTGCCAACTCTGCCAATGAACAGTGAAGGGTGAAGGCTGGTCAGCTAAGAGGATAGGTAGATTTTTCTGGGCAATTTTAAGATACAGCACACATTTAGATAATTCTGCTCTTGTTACGTACTTATATTAGCACTGTATTTTTGCTTCTCTTTCTTTTCCTTTCCCTCTTCTCTTTCTCTCTCCCTCATTTTTTTTCTTTCATTCTTTTCCATAGCAAATACCTTGTCCTCTCCGTTAGAGGTAACCTCCTTTTACTGTTATTAAGGACTTATGAAGTATACGTAAGAAAGACTCCATTCGTTTGGGGCACCATGCTGTCTTGCTTATTCTCGTATGCCCTTTTTTCTCTTATGCATAATATGGCCAAATATTTTTTGCTTCTCCCAAATACCATTCAGGGTATAACTAACTCTTCATTTACCAGAGACTTTATTGAGAGATGCTGCACTACCAATCTGCAGAAGGAATTAAAGAGCCATTTAGCAGCGTCGGTAGGAATTCCATAAAGAGTGTGATTTGGGAGTTGGCCTCACAGTTTGCATCGTAGCACTGTTTTACTTTAGATGTTTCTTGCAAAGGACTTGAACAGCCTTTAGATCTGATAGTTCATTTTGCCAGAGAATTGGTGAAGTAAGGACCTCAGAGATAATTTCTGGTGGCTCAAAGAGGTTAAGTGACTTGTCAGAAAGCCTAGAGTTATTGAATGGCTAAACAGTGTTTAGAATACAGGTTTCATGACTTTCAGGTCAGAGTTCTATACTAAGCTGCCTTAATTAGTTTTAATATTAATAATAATAACAGAAGCAATTATTTTTTGTGTGATGTTCACCTAAATTGAATTCTAAAAATAATCAAAGTACTGAAATCCTTTTAAAAGTTGCTAAAATTTTTTACTTTCCTGATTTTGAAAGTAGTACATGCTCAGTAAAGAAAATAAAAATTATTCATAATCCTATAGCTCCAAAAATTTCTGTTAACATATTTTAAGAATATTTCTAGTCTTTTTTATTCAGTGAGGTACTTTCTCTGCTAATGTAGTTTATAGGTCTTGCTTTTCTCACTTAACATATAGTGAGCATTACTCATCTTTAAAAATTCCTTATAATTTGTTTCAAATACTAGTAATATCACATTCTAGATGTACCATCCATTTCCATATTGCTGGACATCAAGAGTTTTATTTTTCTAATTTTCTATTTCTGTACATATATTATGCCAAGTTTGCTTATTTTCTTACTTTAGAATCATAGAAATTGGGAATGACCATATCAGCAGGTTTCAAACTTTTTGGTCTCCAGATCTCCTTACACTCTAAAAAAGTATTGAGGACCCCAGAAAACTTTTGTTTATATGGGTTATGTCTGTTGATGTTTATTAAAATATAAATTAAAACAGAAATTTAAAAAATTGCTTATTTATTTTAAAATAACAATAATAAACCTATTAAATTTAACCAATTTTAAAGGTTAATAACCATGATTTCAAAAAGCTAGTGAGAAAAATGGCCTTGTTTTGCACTTTTGCAAATCTCTTTAATATCTGCCTTAATAGAAGGAAGACAATCAACCTGTTGTGATATGCTGTTTTGATTAAAGAACATGAAGAAATTCTGGCCTCAGACAAATATGTAGTTGGAAAAGGGAAGAGTAATTTAATAGACTTTTCAGATAACTGTGGGTTTTTTTGTATATTGGGTATATTTTTGTATTGCAATGTGGAATGTGAAACCGTATTATAGAACTTTTTGGCCAGTCTTGAACTTTGAGTGGATCTTTTAGCCATGCATGATTTTTATCATCATGCATTGTTCATTTGCAAAATGTTGGTTGTGAGTTATGCAAGTCTTCTCAATGTTGTCACCTTTTATTATACAGCATCAAAAAAATCACATTTGTTAGTATCCCCACTGATCTCATCAGAAAAGTCTGTAAGATGTGAAGCTGTCACATTTACGGTGATGGATACAGAGTTTTCCAATATTTGATTTTCCCTTGAAAGCTCAAATTTTTTCATTGGCAACAAATACTATCAGTTGTTTCCCTTGAAGTGACAGGCTCATGTTGTTTATTTTTGAGAAAATGTCTGCCAGATATCCAAATCTGAATAATCATACTTTGTTCATCATTCATCCAAGTAAAAATGGTGTTTCATGGAAAAGGCATCTAGTTCAGCTCTCAAACAATCATACAAGTGCTTTCCCTTGAGACAGTCATAATACTTCGATATGCAGTAGACGTGCTTTGCATTTACTTCTTAGTTTGTTATACAGAATGTTAGAAGAATGTGTATCAGGGGTTGAGATTTAATAAAATTAATAAGTGAATCTTAAGATATTCTTACGTGAAACTGGCTTTCTTTCTTCCTGCAAGTGTGTGACTTGTAGGACAGTTGTGCCAGGTCTTGATCTGTGCTCAGGACCTGGCAGTTTTGCCCACTGTGGTTTTTGCACCATCAGTGCAAATGTCACACAGAGGAAAAGGCAAATCATGTCTTACTGTTTCTATAAAAATAGTTTTGACCTTGTAGACTTCTGAGAGAGTCTCAGGGACTCCAGGGGTCCATTGGCCACACTTTAACAACAAGTAGCTATTTCAAACCAAAGGATATTTATGTTTTGAAGGATTTTGAAGTGTATTGACAAATTACTATCAAAAAGATTGTATTAATCCACTTACCAACAGCACGTGGCAGTATTCGTTTCTGCAACTTTTGTCAGTGTTGAAGAGAGTCATCATTTAGTCTTTAATATGATGGATCAAGAATGACATCTCATAATTTACATTTTTTGACTATAATGCATTGCATATTTTCCACATTGTCTATTAACCATTTAATTTTCTTCCTCTTGAATTACTTGCCTGGTGTCCTTTGCCTAATTTTCTATCGGAGTGTTTGCTCTTTCTGTTTATTGATTTGTTATTGTTTATTGATCTGCATATCTTAAGGATGTTGATGCTTTACATGTCATATTTTTGTTGCAGATATTTTCCCAGTTGTTGTGCTTTTAAATATTGTTATTTTTTTATATTCTTAACTTTAAACTTATGCTTTTTTTGTCCTTTCATGTCCTAAGATATGAAAAATAAATCTTCCCCCTAAATTTTCTCCTAGGTGCTTTATGGTTTTCTTTCTTATTTTTAATTCCATAATGTTTCTAGCTGCAGTTTATTTTAGTATATGCTCAAAGGTGAAGATATAGCTTCATTTTTCCCAAGCGTAACTTTTATTTTACACTGTGGTTTCTACTTGCTAGCCTCATTTCTCCATGGCCTATTTGTTTTCACTGAAATTACAAATTTTTGTTTTTCCAAGTCGCTACATTGAACTTGGGCCATCACCTTAACCACTCTGGTCTCACAATCCTCCCACTTAAAATGAAGGAGTAGAATTTTGTGATGTCTAATATTTTACAACTCCTAAACTCACCCTTATTCTATTCTATTCTGTTTTGCAGTTTTACATTAAATGGGCCCTTTGACCCCCAAAACGTAGGAGTACTGTATCTAAGTACTTGCTGAGGATATAGTCATTGATTTGCATCTCCCAACTTATTCCTGGACTTCCTTATTCAGGTAGAAGCCCCCAGCCCATTCAGCTGCTACTTATCAGGTCATGTTTTACACTGTATTTTCCTGCCCAAACACTACATATATATCTGATTATATATCATTCTTTATTTATATATATAAATATTAAAGATGTATAAATATATATATATCTTATTTTGAAATTTTTAACTTACAGAAAAGTTGCAGAAATGTTAACCATATATCCTTCACTCAGGTTCCCCTAATGTTAACATCTTACATAACCAACATACAATTGTCAAAATCAGGAAATTGATTTTAATGCAATATAGCCAAATAATTTACAGACCTGTTTTGAACTTTGCTAGTTTTTTTTTGTTTGTTATTGTTCTTTTTTGTTTGTTTGTTTGTTTTTTGACTGTCTCTTTTCTATTTCAGGATCACACATTAGATTAGTTGTCATGTCTTCTTTTTGGTCTCCTCCAGGCTATGACTATTCCTTAATATTTTTTTGTCTTTTATGAACTTGACATTTTTGAAGGGTACTGGTCAGTTATTGTGTTGAATGTCCCTAAGTTTGTGCTTAATGTTTTCTCATGATCAGAGGAGGGTAAACATTTTTGGCATAAATACCCCAGAAGTGATGTTGTGCCTTTCTCAGGGCATCATATCAAGGGGGATCTGATTTTGTATGTCTTATTACTGCTGAGGTTAACGTTATTCACTTGGTTAAGGGGTGGTGTCTGCCAAGTTTCTCCACTGTAAAGTTCGCTTTCCAATAATTGCCTTGTGGGGATATCCTTTGAGGCTCTGCAAATATCCAGTTTCTCACCTCACACTTTTTCGCTCTGATTTTAGCATCCATCAATGGTTCTTGCATGAAATAGTTACTGTGGGTATTTGCCTATCAGTGATTTTCTTTTTTAGTTTTTAATAAATTTATGTATTTACTTTTTGCTGCATTGGGTCTTTGTTGCTGCGTGCAGGCTTTTCTCTAGTTGTGGCGAGCTGGGGCTACTCTTCGTTGTGGTGCGCGGGCTTCTTATTGCAGTGGCTTCTCTTGTTGCGGAGCCTGGGCCCTAGGCATGCGGGCTTCAGTAGCTGTGGCCCCCGGGCCCTAGAGCGCAGGCTCAGTAGTTGTGGCTCATGGGCTTAGTTGCTCCGCAGCATGTGGGATCTTCCCGGACCAGGGCTCGAACCCGTGCCCATTGGCAGGCGGATTCTTAACCACTGCGCCACCAGGGAAGCCCTTATCGGTGATTTTCTATTACTCTCACTGGAGTACTCTGTCCCCTAGTATCATTCTCTACCACCATTTTATGTGAAACGTTCCACCCTACAGTCACGCCATGATTTTCACTGGTCCTTGCAGTTTATTCACCTCTTACAGCATTTGGTCTGTAATAACTCACTGTGTGCTCACTATGTTTGTGGCACTATTTGGATAATTTTTAGAAAACAGAAAGGATAATGTAGTAATTAATTTTGAACAACTTGTAGTCTGAGGAAAGAGTTTAAGACACATCTAATAGCTATAAATTATTAGAATCATAGAATGTTAGAAACCAAAGGATTTGTTGTACCGTTAGTTCACATATGGTTAGTCAAAACGGATTCTTAGAGGAGATATAACTTTGTTGGAAATTCTTTTGTTGGTAAATAACCCTTTGGCACAATTTAATTTTTCCAAGTTCCTTTGCTGTGCATTAGTTTGGTTGCTATTTATGCCTATATTAATGAGTCATAAGTCAAACTCTTGATAACGTAAATCTCTAAGCAAATAAGTGTCTTTATCTTGTTCCTGTATTTTTTTCTCTTAGGAATCCTTGCATAGGTTTTTCTGATGGTGCCTTCCACATTTCTAAGCATTTTTTTTTATCTTGGTATGCAACATTTACAATATAGGCAACCATTCACTCTTATGAGGCTGTTCGTAGAGAAATCTCAAAAGAAGTAATTGAAAACTCATTTGGCTGGGCTCCCTGTGCTTAAACTGATACACACTCGGCTCGTTTTCTTGAGGTCTTCACCTGACTCTGAGAACTGGAGTTAAGGCTGGCTCTGCTGTGTATTTGCCAGTATTGAACTTAGTAGTTCTTGGCAGTGACCTAGGGATCTAGTCTGGCTAGGAGTGGAGCAGCGAAGGCACCTGCTTGGGACAAGCACAACAATTTTCCTTAGCTTTTGCATTTAAGGTGGCCTAGCTTCATTTGGTACTACCATTGGTTATAGTTGTCCTTTTTTGAACCCCTCCCCCACCCCCCTCCAGATCCATTTTAACCTGTCCCCATTTCCCATAGGAAATCTTGTATTTCATTGTTTCTGCTTCCTTAACCATTTGTTCTTGGGAAATGACTTGGCTCTGCCTCTTTTTATCTGAGTCATAGTTGCCTCATCTGTAAAAGGAGGGATGAAGCTCCACAGCCAGTAAGTAGGAGAAACAGGATTGAAACCCAGGCAGAGTCTGACTCCAGATTCTTCCTCTTGCTCTATTGCCCCTTGCTCTTCAGTTCCTTAAGGCTGTTGTGAGGATTAAGTGAAATAAGGCATGTTAAACACTTAGTACGGTGTAGAGGTCCTGGTAAGTATTTAATGGATGGTAAATACGATTACTGTTATTATTAGAATTTAGTAAATGGCCTACAGTAGAAGAAATGTCTGAGTAGTAACCTTTGAAACATAGAAGACACAAATTTGCTTTGATATGGATCAGTTGATTGTATGGCTGTGAACACACAGATTTTGATCATTAGTTGAATGTGGCCCAGATATCAGAAACTTGCCTTAAATCTTTCATAGCAATATATAATGCCATTTAAAAAAACCCAGACTTTTAAACCTAGAGTCACTGATTTTTTTAGAATAATAGTAGCACATTGCCCATATAATTAATACTGTAGGGCGTGGTTTACTAAAATTGGAAGATTATTTCTGTTGGCCTTGTTCTCTCAATTGAATTGAAGGTTGGTACTCAGTTGCTGGTCAATTTTCTATACTAATGTTTTGGTGGACCTGAGTTCCAGAATCATGAGTGAGAATAGCTCATAAAGGGAGAAAAAGTCAGCCTGTTATTGAACTGGAAATTCTTTTGGTATTTTTGCCAAAGAAATATAATTAATTTATATGCCCTTCAAAAATAATACTCATATACTTAGGAAATACACCTAGGAGTACTTCTGTATTGATCATTAGCAAATTGGAAAAGAAATTGGTCTAAAAATTGGCCTAAGAATATGATTATTTCATATATTTCCTTTAGTCATCTTTTAAAATATGCTTTTTTACTCTGTGAGATTTCAGGTTTTTATTTTGTTGCTGCATTGTAGCCTAGCTTTAAAGACTCTCCTCGAAGGTTATTTTGTTAAGTATATGGCATCTTCACTTTCTGAAAGAAGTGCTTAGCTTTTATCAGATGTTTGTGCCCCTTGGCATTTGCATAGTTGTAAAAGTGAGATGAGCTTGAATTCCTGCAAAGGAATATTTGACGAAAACCTCAGATAGTGTTATCCTGAGAAGAACCTAAACGCTGACAATATTTCTTATTAGTTTGAGGGGGAGACTTTTATGTTATTAGATTATTGACTTCATTTTTAAGTCTATATTCAGGCATCAAACTTTAGTCAACTAAGTAATAACCCATCCCGGAATGTTTGCTGGTATAATAAAGAAGAATTATATATTTCCCTAGGAGAAAAATGTTCAATAGATGTATAGGATGATAATATTTTATAATTTGACTTTCAACAAATGTTGACTGAATTTACCATTATGTTTTTATTACACACTTTGTGCAATTTTGCCATATAGGTTCAGTTTTCCTTAAAAAAAGCAATCAAGCAATATAAAAGTCCTTTTTCAGAGTAGGTATGAAAAGTGACCTTAAAAGTCATATACTGGAATGAAAATCATACGGAAGATGGGTACAGAATAAGTTTTCCTTCCTTTTATTTTCAGTTGTCTTTTTCTTGGTGGGAAGTGTCTTCAGGTGTTTGTTTTAGACATTCTGCTTTCAAATTGCTTCTGTGGTAAGCTGGTATATGATGAACTCCGGAAATGTGCTTGGTTACAACTTCTTACTGAATGACAAGTCTCCATTTCTTAGGGGAGCAAACAGACAGCTGGATCCAGGATGATTCTGTCCATAGGTTTGAAACCAGCATGGAGCAGTCTGTGCATGATGGATTAATAATGGTACACGGCTGGTCATGAATCCAGCCCTTTCCTGGGCCACTTTGGGGAACTGACACCTTCCTCTACTTTTCTTTCTTCTCTCCGTCCCAACCTTTCAGGAGGCATCTTGATAATGTATGTAAGAGTTAATAATTCTTCCTTATAAACCAAAGCTTCCTTCTTGCCAAAGAACAGTGATACAGTTGACAATGTCAGCTTTTTCAAGTGCCTCCTCTTGACAGAGAGGTGATCTTTTCTGTTCCTTCAAGACAGCAAATAAGTTTTTTTGTTTTCATTCTTTAGCCTAGTGTGGTGTTCCAACTGTGACCTGATAAAACCTACAGTCTCATTGAGGAAACCGAGAGCTCTGCAATTTTCCATCCAAAGTAAAATGTTAAAATATCTCAGGGCTTATTTCTTTTCTGTGTTTTAAATATTGAGATTCAGCTGCTAAAAATGTTTGAAACCTGTTAAACTTAGAGAAATAACTTTAACACTATGGGAATAAATATTTTGAAACAAAGCAATGCAAGTAGAGGAAAAAGTAAGGTGGATTCGTGTCTCTTGATACTGTTGTTCAGTAAAATACGTAAGCCCTGGGTCTTTTCCTTGACTGAATGCTGACTCACATGAATTGGAGCAATTCTGTGTGAAGCTCAGGCTTTTTCTGAGATGTCCTGGGAGCAGTAGTCATATACAAGACTGAGACTTAAAATAGATGGTGCATTTTCACCCTCTCTAACATAACTCACATATTTATTTTTAATCTTTTGGTTATTGTTAGACCTGTCCTTTGCTTTAGGCCCTAGAAAGGATGAGATATAAACTCTGATCTTGTATTTATCCCGTTTTAGGAGATAGGAGGCATAGCAGACCCTTGATATTTACAAGGGTTATGGCTTATGGCTGTTGAAAATCCTCAAATATGCAGCTAGCACTATATAGGATGGCAAAGGTCTACAAAGTTTGATGCACTTTTTAACCAAAGTTAAACTCATTTCTCAGCTAATTGACTTGCTGCTCCCCACATCAGCCTAGTGGTATGGAAGATTCAGATTTACCCTCAGCAAGTTTATGAATTAGCATTTGTCATGGATCTTTGTGATCACTCTTAAATAGTCAGAACTGGGTATGTTTCATCCAAGAATGCTGTGGGTACCCAACTTCAACTTTAGGATGAGTAGAAATGCAGGGTGAAACTACCTCGTAGTTTGTCACTAATGCCCATGCCACACCTTAGCCCCCTAAGATTCCATAACTCGTGAGATGGTGTCTAAGACTTGTGGGGGAATGAGGCTCTTTTTAGGTGGCCTCCTTTGTAGATGGGATGTGGGAAAGCAAAGCATCATTTAAATGCATCTTACTACAATCACACATGAAATTAGACTGGCAATTCATTTTTTTCGATTTTTTGTTTCTGTCTACAACTCTTCCAAGCTGATACCATCTTTTGCTTAAGGTATATTACCCTGCTATTTGTTTTTGCTGATAATACTGGTAGGGAAAGCTAATAAAACTTGAAGTTAACTCGCGCTTCAAGCCCCATTTAGCTAAAATAGTAAATGGACTGGGGATATGAGAGACTCTTGGTTGTATAGCATTAAAAACCCCACAGACCCCTACAGCCTAGATGTAACAGATAGCTCACAAACATCATTTGTTAACTGACAAAGTTAACATTATCTAAATTCTTATTTCCTGAGGCCAGCTAAAATATATATTAAGGTAAAAATACATTTAACCTCCAGTTCATAACATTAAAAATTTTTATTTGCACTTTGGTGGGCATGTTTGGAGCTGTTCATATGCTGATCACAAAAGCTTCTCCAGAGGGACCTGCATACCTCTTTCATGATTTCAAATTCAATGATTTGGAGAGTGTTGGACTGAGATAGCAACTAGAGATCATCTAGTCAAATGGTTAGTGTTAGAGGGGCATAAACTGAGGGAGGATTTGACCAAAGTTACACATTTGAAGGCAAAACTCTCCCTTCAAGCTCTTTAATTAAAGATCACCAGATGCCCTAGGAGTCTAGGGGCCAGGTTGGTATCAGCAAGGAGTGAAGGAATGGAGCTGGCCTGGTTGGGATCATGGCAAAGTGAAAGGACAGTTGTGTGCACGGGCAGGGCAGCTGCAACCTTACACCAGCCATCTGTTGCCGTGCTGGAATGTGGGCCCAGGGCTGCCAGGTCTTCTATTCTCTAGAAAGCAGCTCTAGATCTGAGTTTTTCAGAAAAAAAATATCCTGAATTTTAACTGTTGTCAATTTGTTTGAATTTTGAAAAACAGTGTGTGGGCCAACATTTTCCTGGCCAAACAGAACAAGTCTGTGGGCTGAATTTGGCCTACAGCCCATGGGAGCTGGAGCTGGCTCTTTCCAGCTTGTGAGAGCTGATCAGAAGCATCTTTTCCCCACTCTACACACTGTGACCTCACATCAGTAGCTTAAAATCAGCCACAGTGGGAGTGTTTACACCACAGAAATTGGCCCATGCTATAAACCTCGGCTCCCCTGTCCCTCCCCACTGCCACCAAAGGCATTTCTTAAGCCCCTGAGCCATTGTATACCATCAGCATAGCTTTTTTCCTAGAAAGGGCTCATAACACATATATCTGTACCTCATTTATTCTTAGAAATTAAAATATTTTTGTGAGTTGGGCTTTCTTCCCCCCCACCCCCGGTTTTTTTTTTTTTTTTTTTTTTTTTTGGCCAAAGAGAAGATACATATTTTTCCCCCACTATGGTTATTGTGGGAACTAGAATTCCATTCAGTACCTAGTATGTTGTCGGTGTTATGAAACATATCATAATGGACATTTGATTGAACTGACCTGAGGAAAATGCTGCTTAGTTAAAAAACAAAAGCTATATACATGTCTCATTTAGGAAAATTAATCCCTTGCAGAGTAGATTCATTGGCTAAATTTAGTGATTATTCACACTTTAGGAATTTAGAAATGCTCCAGTGGTATACCTGAGGGTTTATCATGTCAGAAATTATTTTAAGAGAAACTTCAAGCTTAGTTGTTACATCTTCCCTTGGCAGTTACTCCAATATAAAAAAGAAAATAAAGCATCTCTGCAATTGTAATGAAAAAAGATTGGGAGATAGCCAATTGATTACCATGTGATTTAGTACAATTTTGTAAAGACTTAATTGTCACGTGTTCAGATGTGAGTATTTCTTTTCTACGTCCAAAGTATCAGTAATAAAATAATATGGCAACATACAGCTAAAACAGAAGTGGACAATAAAATTAACAATATTAGCCGAGCATATGTGAATTTTAGAATGTCAAGTGGAATTCTCTGTGGGGATGGGCCCACACTGGTGGGCTGGCTAAGTGGTATTGAGTTTGGCAGAGTTGCCATGGCTTGTGATTGACCTTGGGTGGTTTATTTAGCTCTCTCTGCTTATGGTTAATTATTGTATAAATCGATAGGAAGCAAAACCCTATTACTGTGAACTCCAGGAGGTTATTCAGTTTTTTGTTGTAGAGGCAGTTTTTTATATTGGTTTAAAGAACTTGGTTCTGGAAATAGATGTATGAATTCCGGCTTCATGACTTACTTGCCAGGTGACCTGTTGGTGCCTCAGTGTCCTTTGTTTATAAAATGGGATTGTTATGAACTTGACATAAGATAGTACATAGAAAATGATTAGCGTAGTTCCTGATACTGTGTCAAATTCATTTTGCTGCTGCTGTTATTGTTACCATTGTTGATTTAAGGTTGCTTGTTGCGATGGTATCTATGCTTATAATAGACTCAGTGTTAGAACTGAAAAGATTTTACCTAAATGAGCCTCTTTATTTTCTAGGTTTCCAAAGTGTTTTTCTTTAACCCCCTGGGTAATAGGAAACCTGCTTTTAGCAAATTATGGTGAAAATATAGTCTTTAGATGATACTGGCAACCACGATATGCTTTTATGTTGATGACAAATGGGCATATCAAGGTTTAGATTGATTCCCCCCACTCCCCACCCCAGGATAGAAAATGGTTATGTAACATGATCGCTGCCTAAGACAGAATTAGTGGGAATGTTAAAACCTGAGAATTCTAAAGTATGTTCTTGTCTAATTACTTTTCTCAAATGCAACTCCCCCGCCCCCGCATATTCTGGAAGCTCTTTTATATTCTTGCCTCACCTTGATAACAAGGTGGTTATGAATTTATGAAAGATATTTGGGTGAATACCAGTTTTGGAGTGAGGGTTCTGCACCAGGAAGTAGTTTGAGTCCAGTAGTTATATAAGTTCAAGTCAGTCTTCCAGGGCATGGAGAGTTTGTTGGATACCACAGATCATCACACGAGTGTGAACATTGATTTTAGTGTTTAAAATAAAGATTAATAAATTTGGGGACTTCCCTGGTGGTCCAGTGGTTAAGAATCCACCTGCCAATGCAGGGGACACGGGTTTGATCCCTGGTCCGGGAACATCCCACATGCCGAGGAGCAACTAAGCCCCTGTGCCACAACTACTGAAGCCCGCACGCCTAGAGCCCGTGCTTTGCAACGAGAGAAGCTACCACAAGGAGAAGCTTGCGCACTGCAATGAAGAGTAGCCACTGCTCGCCCCAACTAGAGAAAGCCCTCACGCAGCTATGAAGACCCAGTGAAGCCAAAAATAAAAATAAATAAATAAATAATTTTTTAAAAAAGTTAATTTAAAGAACTAGTGTTTTTAAACAATCTTAAAATCTATTCATGGTGCTAATACTGATTATGAAAAAGACCTTACGGTAAACACAAAGAAATTGCAGAATCTTTTAAAAAGAAAATAGATTTATTGTTCCTTAAGGCTTTGCTTATTTTTAATTACAGTGTATTCTAGAATGCTGCCTGCAAAGAATTTGCTTAATTTATCTTATTTGTGCAGTTCTGCTGATCATATAGTTGCAATAATAATGAGTTGGACAATACAGTAATTTTTGCCCTTCCTTTTCTATTATTATAGAGCATATCTTCCTCTACGTTCTAGGTCAGAGAGGCTTTCAGCTTTAGACTTACTTCACTTAAGCGGCTTAGGCCAGATTGGAATAAAAGTATTAAAACTGGTTAGAGATCTTCATGCTTTAAAAAAAATTATACTTAAAAACCTTGAGCAACGCTCTGAAAAATAGTTGCCTGTAGCCAAAGATTATGGAAGTAAAAGTCATAACTATACTATAGATTGTATTTTGAGGACAGTTATTTGCCGTATAACTCTTCTTGTGAACTGTGAAAACAAGATTCAGTTAGTTTTCATGTTAGAGGTGTGTAAGGAGACTAGGTTTGGTACATTTTCATGAAAAGTATTTTAGTCATGTGATAGCTTTTTGAACAATTGTATTCTGCACTGTATTACAGTGAAACAATAAATTGCTGAATATACTGTCTGCTGAATATGACTTTACCATGAAAAATTTGATGCATGGAGAGGGAAAGGTTGGAATATATCAACCTTTTCTGACAAGGGACTTTGAATTTTGACCTACTACAGGTGACCTTTGTGCACAATAAAAGTGAGCTTAATCTTGAGGTCAAGGTTGAGGTGAACAGCAGGGCAACGTGGCAGAACTTATGCTGATTGTGGGTACTTCAGAGCCTATGTAGCTATTGGCTAAATGGGAGTCTGGCAGCTTTTTGTTTTTAATTTTTAGCATTTCCAGGAGCTTATTTATAGCAAGTTGTTTAGCTTTTTAATGCCGTTCCATTTCCTCAAAGCTCAGCTATCTGTTTAGCTGTGGTAAGTTTGTCTGTTTTTCTAAAGTTTACTGTTTCTGAGTGAAAGGCATGAGTGTGCTCTTATTTTCCATTCTGTAGATAAGCCTTAGCTAAAAATAAAAATGTTCTTATGGCTTATAGAAAAGACAACTGACATATATAACCTTGGAACTGAAAATACATCTTCTTTTAAGAGGGTTTATTTCTTTGACAAGTTGAACTTTTGTCATCTAACTTTGGAACTGTCAGAAGAATTTTTAAGTACTCTGTACCTTTATCTAGATTATAATTAAGAGAACTCTCATGAATTATTGTCTTAAAAGGTTTAGATGATTTAGAGACAGGTTATTCCCTTGAAGGTTTCTTTGAAATGCATCTGCTAATGCATTTACGTTATAATATGATATAAACTATTTTTAAGATTTTGCCTGCTGTGCATAGAAGGAAAAAAATGTTTTAAAACATAAATTTTACTAGGGAGTAGCTCAACGGTTTTGTCCTAGATGAAACTGCACCTTAGCAAACATCAGGAAAAAACCTGCCAGCATTATATTGTCTGAATACTTCGTGATTATTCTGCCCAAATAATTGGTTGAAACAACAAACAGTTGGGGGAGAGTGTCAGAGACTCTAATGCAAAGAACTTCTACTGTTTTTAATCGAGCCTGCAAAATATATTCCCCAGAACTGATCAGCTCTGGAGCACTGAGGTTTGGTGATTGGAATGGCAGGAAACCATGCTTTCAGGACATAACGAATTGATGAGGCCATCCATCATTTGTTAGCACACGCTGAAACGTGGGCTATGTGTGCAGAGGCCTGTGATTTAGTAAATACTTGGGAGATGAATAGAGCTTACACATGAGGGAAGATATTGCTGTCCTTCAGCAGCCTGAGACCCAGGCGCCTGCTGAGAAGGCCATCTGATGGCACATCATCAGTAACTGGCCTGTCACAGTCAGCGGTGCCCACGGACCATCGCCAGTATATTAAATGCATTTTTAATATCTGCTTCAGTAGATTTAATGAAGAAAATTTAGTTTCCATATTCCAAGCACTGCTTCTTCAAGTGTTCTAAGGCATGGACTCTTGTCTACACAAGAAAGGGGGAAGACCATACTGGCAGTTAGGAGAGTTGATTGAAAAGGACACTCAAAATAGTGTGCAAATGAAAAATGCTTTTAGCAGTGTTGGCATCTCGTTGATGTTAAAAAAGCTCTTTTTTTTTTTTTTTTAAAGAGGTTTTACATAAGTTCCTTGGGCCCTAATTCCTTCCTTCCCTCCCAAGTCCTTTCACTAGGAGGGTTGAACCTGCTGCTAAGATATGTAAGCCTACTGATCTGAAAAGAATATTAAGGGAATATTACAGCTTGACATATTTTGAAGAGAGACTCAATTTTAAATGAGTTTGTGTTTTGAGATACTGTTTGATTCTTAGGATTTTTGCATGAAGATATAAAGTAGGATTTTTCTTAGCTAGTTGGCTTCCACATTTTTGTTGAACTTGTTAATCAAGTTAGTATATTTTTGTCTGGGATTGTGCTCAAAATGAATGTGAAAAAAATTGGTTGGCAACTTGATTAAAAAATGCTCTTATACTTCCTTAGACTATAAGGCTTCTTTAAAAATTGTGATTTAAAAATGTTCAGTTTTTCTGTCCTGGCAAAGTGCATAGATTTCTTCTTTTTAATGAGTTTCAGTGTTGACATTATTTACTACAAAACAGCAAGACAACCAATTAGATATTGTTGCAAGCATGCACTTTAAAGGTTTCCCCTCTTGTTTCAAAAAAAATCCAGAATATGCTCTCATGTTCACAGAAGAAGAAGCTACAGAATGGAACCTATAAATCTGATTCCTGCCTGTGTCAAATAGTAATGTATTAAATGCATATTATTATAAAAATTTAAGACATGTCTTAAACACACTTACATTTTTATAACACGTGGCAATATTCAATAATACATTTCCTTGTTAGCATCTGTTTGCTGTTGTTGTTGGCAAGACCTATGATTTATTGCTTAACTTAATGACCAAGACCATTTTGGACCTGATATATGCCCCTAAGCTTATTACATCACTAAATAAAATAAAATGTATGCACTTGTGACAGTTATTTTTATAATTGTTTATCCCTTTAAGTGCCCTATTCAGCGATTCACTGAAAGGTTCATAATGGTTGGCTTGTAACCAGAAAATAATCTCAGAAAGGTAAAATGTATTTCTTGTTTAGAAATAAAATGTCAGATTGATGGTGAGGATAGGGGTCCCAGCAAGAGTTTGCAGCACTCAAACTCATTCTTTTCTTCAATGCTCTCAATTAACTGTTGTTGAATATTTTTGAGGTGCGACCCCCCAGAAACCCCAGCGTTTAAGGCTGTCTGTTAATACTGGTGCTCATCTTTGCATGACCCCTTCAACATGGGTAAAGTGATTTTGCTGTGACATGAAGCTGCAAGGGTTAAATTGTTCTTTACAAGGATTTTTCAGGTGCCGTTATCATTATGTATTAAACTGCGCAAGATTATTTTCCTAGTTTTAGTTCTTTTCTTTGGGGAGATTGGAACTTTACTGTTTTTATATTGAACTCTATTTGACTTCATAGTCTTTATCTTTCCTTTCTGAGGGTGCAGTATGATAGACACTTCAGTAACCTGTTATTCATCTAAAGTCACTCTGCTGCCTAACTTGCAGTACAATATAATATGGCTTCATGATTTTCTTGCTCCACCTGAAGTATCTCATTGACTGTCAGCTTTCCTGTCATATGATGGTGAAGCAAAGTTTTTGAGAAGCTTAAGCCTTGCTTCTGTACTGCAGTGTCTGCACCTTGAAACATATGGAGTCTCTTTGGGTACGTGAGAGTGATACCTGTGGGAAGGTTATTATTTTGTAGGTATCTTGGGACAATTATCACTCATAAATGGAAACGAAATTTAGTTCCTAAGAAAGATCTTTTCCTTGTCTTATCTTCATCTCACTTTTACTGCATCATTTTAAACAAAATAGTTCATTGGAAATTGAAAGTTGTTTTTTTTCCCCCCTTAGTATTCTTTCCCAAGGTAGTTGATCTGATAAAGTTTTTAATGCTTTTCTCAAAAATGATGAGGCCAACAAACTTTCTTGTTTTTCTTGAAAAGTTATATTGACCTTTTCGACTTTGGGCTCCCATCTCCCACTTCTGATCTTTTATCACCCTTTTCATCTCATCTTCCTTGTCTGGGAGACCTGCCTCCAGATAAAACATTTTAAAGGAAAATTGATGAAAAGGAGTTTTAAGTGTCATCGTCTAATTCTCTCTTTCTCTATCCCTCCCCCCACCTCCCTTCTTTTTGGTCACTTGAATATTTGAATATTGGTTAAGATTTTTCTTTGACCACTGTAGTTACTTTTACTTGTTTTCCTTTGACCATTGGAAAGTATACATTCCTGTCTTTCACTTTCTATTTCACTGATAGTGAATCCCTTAAGGATAGGAGCCCAGTGTTTTGCTATGATTTTATCTTGCAACTCCTCCCATGGGTGCCTAGCATGGTATCGTGGTCCTTTATGCATTTAGTGAATTCTTGTGAACCTTCTAGTGCAGGCCAGTGCTTATTTTTATGATCCCTTTGAGAAGAAAAGTTAGAAGCGTGTTTCTTCTTTTGTGGCCAATATTGTTCTATCTAGCACCATACAAAGAACTTGCTCTTCTTTCTACAATTGTTTCTTAAGCCCCCCACTTTCCGGGTCAGGATGTTTAAGTCCTATTTAAAAATATTAAAGTATTCAGTAGGCAGCTAAGTGCTTAGCCTAGTGTACTACTTAACACTAAATGAAAGTAAAATACATCAGACATGAAGCCATTTGTTATATTTTAGTAGATGAAGCAATGGCTATGTAAACCTTAACCTTGTAATTTTGTGAGTTCCACTTTATCATGTAGCTGTAAGGGTAATCAAAATAAATCACGGGAGATGAATAAATACTTTCTAGTGCTTTCTCTGTGCTTTCAGAAGTGATGCTTGATCCATGAAATTTTAGTAAGTGTACTAAATAAAACAATATGATGTGCACTGTGTCAGGTCTGATAAATTATTTGGTATAGGACATCTATACAATATATATTGAGTTGCTACATGAACAGTTTAATGACTATAAATTATGTTCATCTGACTTGCCATTTTTACATTTTGTTAAAACTTGCACTATTTGTATTGTAGATATATATATATATATATGAATGTATATATATTTTGGTGGGGGGCAGGGATAAGAAGAAGGCATAAGAAAGGCGCAGGTCATCTCTGCGTTGTTCTGACAGTGATCTGGGGCTCCTCAGCTGTGGAGTGTACATAACACAGATGTTGGGGAGTCATCTGTCAGCCATGCCTCTCCTATGGAGTTAAAGTTCTAGAGGGAAAAGAATTTGACACAGTGCTGTCACTGTTACATTTTCACAATAGAAGAGCATGCAAATATTGAACCTCCTGCTTAGCAGTAGTGCCCTGTCTAATGTCTGTGCTGGTTAGAATAAAAAATCATGGGTGCATCTTGGGCTCAGAGATCTGACAAAGGTCATGCTATGTTGGGCATTTGAATTGGAAATTGTCTGGACTTAGATTTTATAAAGCTCCCACTGTTGTGTGTGGGGAGAATTTCAGCAGGGTTTTGTCCCTGGAGAGGCCTCTTAGGCCCTTTTCTGTCCTATGAATGAATTTAGATGTGAGGGTTACTCCTGCCTTAAAACTGTTAAGTTCATTTTGCATACATCCCCAGAGAGAAAAACTGGCAGATGCTTTTGTCTTGGAAGTGTTTAAAAGAAAACTGCAGAGCAGGCACAAGAGAGAAAAGGGGCCCTGTGTGGAGTCCCAGAACATTTTGGAAATGGCCAATATGCAGTTTTCATCAGTATGAAGGCGGGGTGCAATATGGTGCCTGTAGCTCACGAGGGAATATGAATGTTGATTAAGCATACTCCCAGGCTTTGAAATTCTGAAAGCAGTGTCAGAATAATGGATGTTGAGCAAATGTCAAGCATTTGTTAATTTCTCTGTTATTTGGAGTTTATCTACCATGATCAATCAAATAAACTAGTGCTTCTCTCTTGTGGCATGTGTCATTGATATGGTGATTAGGTGGCCAGAGAGACCTTCTGCTTTTTTTCCAGGTAACAGATTATAAATGAGTAGACAGAGCTTTTCAGTTGAAGATTTGTTTATGGCTTGGTTTAGTAGAAATTTGGAGTATTGTGAATAATACGATTGCTGTTGGTAGGAGGATTATTCGTTTTGTGGAGTGAAATTGTCGTTTTATTTTTAGGTTGTTTGTAGAGGGAAATAGAGTTAATGCTGTGGAGTAGGCGAGGCGTATGTAGAAATATAGGTTGAGTAGTGCTGTGATGGCTAGGAATGTTGGTATAACAAGAATGTCGTTTTTTGTTAGTTCTTGAATAATTATTCATTTGGGTATGAAGCCTGTAAGTGGGGGGAGTCCTCCCATGGAGAGTAAGGTGAGTATGGTGAGGGTTGTGATAACGGGCATTATATTTCATGTTTGGGATAGTGATAGTGTAGTGGTGGTTGAGTTTTGGATGAATAACATGAATGTGGTGAAAGTTATTGTGATCTAGATTAGTAAATGTAGTAAAGTCAGGGTTGGGTTATTCATCCTATGTGGGCGATTGATGAGTAGGCTGTAATCTTTCGGAGTTGTGTTTGGTTTAGTCCGCCTCAGCCTCCGATATTAACTGTGCCAAAGATATTAACTGTGGTGCCATTTATACCAAAAGAACTGGTGTTATGATTTCCATCTAAATATTGTTTCCACTAGTTTCTAAAGCTTTGATGTAAACCTGGGTGAAATTCAACCCTGGAAGAATTCTGACCTAGTAACATTTATAGATAGAGTTTTTGATCTATTTTTATTTTTTGCTTTTTTTTTCAATTTCAGTTGTTAATTCTAACTCAGTTACTGACTTTTATTCTTGAGGGACAGCCAGTAGATATGCTTCATGTGGTCCAAAGTACTTTCTTTCTATTATTTTTAGGAAGCAATGCTACAGTGTTTTGATGCCCCAAACATAAATGGTCAGAAGGTCCTTTTCAGCATTTACTCAACTGCAAATTATTGTGGAATACTAACATTCCATGGTGTGAGGAGTAGTTTCCCTTTTAGAACGTGAATGACCTTACCAACTGGGGTTTCATCAGGGGTTGACACTAGGTACCATGTTTAAGAGTCCTACCCCTGAGGACAACATAACTTCGAATGAAAGGGGGTCTTTGTGTGAAACTGTGGTAGCTGGAATCAAGACAGACCTGTAATTGGAGATTTCGCCTTTTTCTTTTTTTATTCCCCATTTTCTTTTCATAACGTAGCCATGAAGCTCACATGATTCAGGTGGAGACGAGTACAATTCTTACCCACCTGGACCATGTGAAATAGGTGCCTTTATGATTTTTGACATGATCTTTCTGCAAAACTGGATCTCCTGAAGTGATCTGCCCCCTGTTTTTAAACCTCAGTGAACTTTCTCTTTGGGGGATTTACAACTGGGCAGCTATAGGGTATTCACCCCAGGAACTGCCTGTGTGGTTTCTGGAGGGCTCTTTTTTTTTTTTTCAACCTGCCATAATATCTCAAATAGTATGGCAATTTCCAAAGCAGAAAGTCTTCAACTTTTTCTTCAGGTTAAGATGCTTTATCCTAACCATCTCCATCAGGCTTTTGGTTTTGGCTTTCTCTGGGGCTGGAACTCCTAACCGTCTGAATAAAATCCTCACGACCTGCCTGGTACATGACGCCAATGAGCTCTACCAACTGCAGAACTTCCAGCATCATAAAAATAGACAGCACTGCTGACTGGCTTTTCTAGACTTCCCTCTGAAAGCTCATCATGACCATGCCCTGCCCACAGCATCACTGAATATTCACTTATGTCATACACCAAAACACTCAGCCTGTTAGTGATACGCAGCTCTCAAATCTATTTTCTGTTCATGGTGATAAAGCTCTTGTTCCAAGTTTAGATTAGAAAGACATGAAAAATCTTGTTACACTGTTGAAAATTATAGTGTAATAACAAGAGAGAAAGAGTATGAATTTCACATACTGTTAATTCTTTTAAAATTTTTTTTGGCCACCCTGCGTGGCTTGAGGAATCTTAGTTTCCTGACCAGGGATTGAACTCGCACCCTGGGCAGTGAAAGCATGGAGTCCTAGCCACTGCACCACCAGGGAATTCTCCATACTGTTAATTCTTAACAGTGTGTACTCATGAATGCTTCCCAGCACCCCAGTGGAAGGCGCTGGTGGTTTTGGTGGGTGATGTCCCCCAGTACCGGCCAAACTATTAGTCCCTCCATCTTGTATTTTATCCAACTCTTCAGCGTCTACAGATAACTGAACTTTCCTTCCTCATGTACTGCAACTACAAAATAATGACTCATTTAAAAAAAAAAGTACTAGGATAAATATTGTTTCCTACTGGACACACATTCTAATGATAGCCAAGATGCCTTTGGGACTCTTTGTGAACAAGTATTTTTAGAGCACGTAGCACAGTCTTTTAAAGATCTCCAGCGGTGACAAACTCTGGTACTTTGAGAATGAATCTGGTTTTTGGAGATAGGCAAACGTCATTAGGCTTGATAAGTAATGTGGCTAATGCTACCAGGTGACCATAAGTCTGGAGACATCATTATTTTGCCATGTATTGCAATTCAGTAACAGCTATTTATTATACATTTGTCTGTGTTTCCAGACTTGGTGACCACCCTGTATTTTGATAAAGATGTAAGATGTGACTATGAGGTTGACTTTCTTGTATAACTTGTAAAGTGGTTCTAAAGTGTTTCCTACAGATAAGTTCTGTTTTGAGTAAAGGCAGCAACATTGGCGGCAAATATACAAACCCTACTCCTTCCCCAGGATGATTACTTTGGAGATAAATAAATTAGTCCTTGCCTTCTCACTGAAAAATTTCATTTTGTTACTTTATCCCCATACTGGGTAAGTATGTAGACTCTCTTTCCTTAACTATTAGCCATTTTTTTATGCCCCCCCTTTTCTCTGTGTTCCTCTAAGTAACTACTCAGTGGCTAAAGACACTTAGCGTTTCCTCCTCATCCTTTCCATTACCCACTTCTCTGGTGGTGGTTAGTAACTGATGAAATTGCTGAAACGCAGACTTCTTAAGAGAGGAGGAAAAGTGAAGCCTTAGATAACGTGTTAACCAGCCAGTCCTTGAATTACCGTAGAGGTCGCTCAATATGGGATTTTTAGTTAATGAAAAAAAAATTGGGGGGGGGGTATAGTTGCTTTATAATGTTGTGTTAAAATTTTTTTTAAGAAAGGAAGACTATAGTAGAATTATTGTTTAGGCCTCTAGTTGGGATAGACTTTGAAATAGGATGAAATTCTTTATTTTTATTTGCTTTCTTTGGTATGTACTTTCTATTTGGTGAAGAATTGCATTTAGTTCAGAGTAACAATACAAGATCTTTTTCTCCTGTTACATCATTGAAACTCATGCTTTATCTCAGAATAGATTAAAGAGGTCAAATTCTTCATTCTCTTTGGAAGGGAATTACACCCACTGTAGAGTTGGAAGGATCACTATAAAAGGCTAAATAAAGTAGGGAAACAGAGCTCTGAAAAAAAGTTATTGTCAGTTTCTTTTGCACAGTTTTGTGGTGGGAAGAAACATGTTAAACATCATTTTAAAGGCTGCATTTCTGAGACATCAGTAGATCCCTTACTTGGTTCGGTGAGAATTGATTGAACATTTCTCGGTCATGTTTAAATTATAGAGCTAGGATTTTAAGTAGCTAAGTGTAGTTAAGCGTTATTTGATGCTCAGTAATTATGTATCTGGTTTTAAAACTGTTTCAGCAGAATATTATTACAAGTTTCTGTAGCAGACAGTTGTTACAAGCTTGAGAATATTTAGGATTCAAACAACTAGTTAGGATGCGATCGAAACTTGGGCAGTAGGCAGCTTGCCTTGTGCATCAGTGATCGGTTCCACCCTGAAGAGGGTGGTTACACACAGCTATGCGCACTTGACACATGCAAATGCTAAATACAGTAGCAGCATGAGGTCTCTGTCATTAACAGTAATTTATGTAATGAAAGCCACCTGGCTGTTTTTTATAATTAATTGCTTGTAAATAATAAATTTAAATATAATTTATAGTTTTCTAAATTTGATTACTATATAGACCCAACAGCAAACCTAGAAGAATTGGCAATTTCATCATTTAGTTCAATGACTTTTAAAAGGAAGTATATCAGTAGTTAAAAGTGATACACACACACATACACACACACACAGACACACACACACACACACACACATATATATACCCATGTCTCCTTTTAGGAAATATTTTCACTAGGAAATATATTTATTTGTTGTAAAGTAAATATCAGGTGAAAATATTTTTGGAAGGGAATGGTAAAAATGTAATCTAGTCCTGCTAGCTTTGAGTTGGAATGCTAATTGGTAATAGTCTCACTATTTGGAAATAGTCTCACCTTTTATATTATTTCAGTCAGCCTTTGAAAAGTATTTGTGCCCATAATTGAATACACATAGAAGAAAGTGTACCTACCTAACAATAATGTAGTAAAACTCTTTTTAAAAAAGTTTTTTTTCCCTATTTTGTAAAATTCCAATCATGTTTTGAAAAGAATTTATATATGGGGGGGGAAGTAAGTATATGTGATATGTTATAGTCTATGATGATAATAAGAGACTTTGGTTAAATGACTTATTAAGCACAATATCATTCACTTAAGAAGGCTTAACAGTATTTTTTTGTTTATGTGGCCACATATATCAGCTACCAAAGAATCATTTCTTGTGATATAGTGGAAAATGCTAGTGATTGACATGGCTTAAAGAGAAAGGGGGCTTTAGAGCCCTTTCCTCTGTACTTCTGTTCCATTAAAAAGGAAAGCCCTGTCCTCTGTACTTCTGTTCCATAAAAAAGAAAAAAGAAGGGAGGAAAGACAAACTTAGTTTATGGCTTTAAGACTTGCCTCAACCACTTTTTAATAACAGTTATATCAAATTTTTGCACACTTTATGAATCTGTTTTTTAAGTTAATATCTCTTTTCCTAAATAGATTTGCACTAAAAGCTATATCCTTTAAATATCTATATTGTTATTTTGTACTATAGGGGTAAAATTACTATCATTGGGCTTCCCTGGTGGCGCAGTGGTTGAGAGTCCGCCTGCCGATGCAGGGGACACGGGTTCGTGCCCCGGTCCAGGAGGATCCCATATGCCACGGAGCGGCTGGGCCCGTGAGCCATGGCCGCTGAGCCTGCGCGTCCGGAGCCTGTGCTCTGCAACGGGAGAGGCCACAACAGTGAGAGGCCCGCGTACCGCCAAAAAAAAAAATTACTATCATTGACAATTTATGAAATGTGAGAACAATTTCGTAAAGCATTGGTAAATTACAGGAGAATTTGCAGCTTTGAGCTACAAACTTTATAAAATAGAAGGGTTTTCCTCCATATGTGACCAGCAGCATTTTTCCTTAACCATGATTTAGTTTTATATATATATATATATATATATATATGTAAAACTCTATTTAGTTGGGCTTTTAAAACATTTTTTTGAAATTCTCTTTGTTCTCTGTAGAAACTCAACTAGATCGTAAATAACCTAATTCTGTTAAATAGCAAAATTGCATTGTGACTGCTTACAAGATTGAGAGTCAGGTCAGTATGGTGCCTGTGCTAGCTGGGATTGTCTATAAAGAATAAAGATCATGGCTTCGCGGCTTCTGCTTGTGGTCAGGCTGTGACCACCATCCATCACCTCAACAGCAGACATCAGGCTTGTTCCCCGCTTGGTTTCTGAGGTCTGATAATCCCGCAAGAATTTAGAATGTTGTTGACCGTCCCCATTTACATCACTGAAGAAAGAAGCTTTGCAACAGGTGCAGCTGTATACTAATTGTAGGGTGTGCTTAATCTGTCAGAAGGGAGAGTGACTCCAAATTTGGTATCTTAAACAGTGGAGTGACCTTTCAGAGTCCCAGGATGAGAATTGCCAACAATTGCAACAAGCTAATTATACCCACAAGGAGTTGTGAAGTGCTTTTAAGTTTTCCTGTACACCTAGAAGTTCAGTGAACGGCTTGAAGTCATTAACATATGACAGATGCACTCCCTTTTCAAGGGCTCCTATGATAAGTTTTGATTGTAGAAGTGGGAATTTGACTCATAGCTTATCACTGGCTTCGTTAGCTTGCTTGAGGACAAGGACTTTTTTTTCTTTGACATGAGCGTTATCTTACCCATGTTCCAGAATTCCACCCACCTCCTTGTCTCTGATGATAGTAAGTCATAGCAGATAACCTTGATGCTGGATTTTCCAAAGCATATTGTGCATTATGCAGTCTTACATATATTTTATACATATATATATAATATTGATATACTTCACATATCATATATTTTATATAGTATAATTGTATCTTATTTAAGTATGGGTATTTCAGAGGTTTTGATTACATTACTTTAGAAATACTGGCTTTATGTGATTTCTTTTTTTTTTTTTTTTTTTTTGCGGTACGCAGGCCTCTCACTGTTGTGGCCTCTCCCGTTGCGGAGCACAGGCTCCGGACGCTCAGGCTCAGCGGCCATGGCTCACCGGCCCAGCCACTCCGCCGCATGTGGCATATTCCCGGACCGGGGCACGAACCCGCGTCCCCTGCATCGGCAGGCGGACTCTCAACCACTGCGCCACCAGGGAAGCCCATGATTTCTTTTCTTTTTAATGGAATATATATGAATACTATAAAGAAGACAGAAAGTCTGACTTCTGCTTTTTGAGGTTGGTGAGAATAGGGAGAAGAAGTTTGTTTTATGCTGGTCAACTCTGTACGCATGGAGGAAAGCATGTTTGCCAAAGAGTGAGCAGATGATAGAGGTCTCCTGCATGAGGGGATGTGGGCATGGAGCACTCAGGAGCCCCATTGTGTAAACCCTGTGACTTTTTTTTTTTTTTTTTTTTTGTGGTACGCGGGCCCCTCACTGTAGTGGCCTCTCCCGTTGCGGAGCACAGGCTCAGGACGCGCAGGCTCAGTGGCCATGGCTCACGGGCTCAGCCACTCTGCGGCATGTGGGATCTTCCCGGACCAGGGCACGAACCCGTGTCCCCTGCATCGGCAGGTGGACTCTCAACCACTGCACCACCAGGGAAGCCCAACCCTGTGACTTTAGTATTTAAATGAAATTTCTTTTTAGTATCTGGTTGGAAAAATCATCCAAAATAAGCCATACAGGATTAAGGTTAAAAAGCTTCTGAGTAAAACCAGTCTGGGGTCCTTGAATTCCCTCTCGCAGTATCTCTGTGTCTACCGGCTTATGATGCTTGTTTCAATTCCTTAGTAAACCATATACCTAAGCTTTATTTTAAAATATTTTCTGTTAAATTAAAATCTGTTTACAGAAGTCACTATTCCTTTAACCTCTAAGGATTATTTGCAGATTTTATATTGCCAATAGACATCATCATATTTAGCTGTGTTCCTGTCAATTATCAGCAAGCTTTTTTTGTACAATTAGGGGGCAGTTAATTTACTCTAAGGAGGTTGCTGCCTGTCTAGGGATTAACCCAAACAGGTTGGAAGTCACAGAGTGACTTTTGAGTTTGGGTTTAAAGCAGTAGGAATTGATTTCTTAACTCTCTACTGCCATTTTGGTGGCATTTTCTGGGTTAATCAATGGTAATGGTGACAACAGGTGTTTTCTTGGTCCCTGTACTCACTTGGTTGATAAAGTGCACTGTTACAATTTTACATGTCACAGGAAATCTGTGAACAGTGGGTGTAACAGTGCTTGGTACCAATTGAAAATGAACTGGAAGGATCTTCTGCACATTCCATTGTTTCCACTGTTACCTTAGGTTGTCGGTCGGGTGGGAAGCGGCATCCCTAAATGAGGATGGTTTGAGGACCAAGATTGTATTCATGGAAATGTTATCATCTTCTCTGGTGTCTCAGGGAAATGAAACGTGAAGAACGTCAATCATGTAGTTCACAGAAGAGTTTGAGCACATAATTTTACAGTATTTAAAATAAGCTATGGGAAAAATAAAATTTATTAAAGAGCATATTTTGCTTAAAAGTTTTACAGTACAATATATAAGATCAGATACCTTACTTTATGTGACTTAATGGATATGTCACTGCATTCCATCTGGGGGCTTGATCTCACTAGGAGACATGGGCCCATGATCACAACTACTTCTTTGAGATTGATCTAGATTTCTTTTCCTCTTTCCTTTCCTTTTCTTTTTCCTTTTTTGTTCTTTTCTTCTCTTCTTTTATTTCCTTTCTTCCTGTCTAATTTGAAATTAAATTATTGTATGTTGTATAAATATTAATCATTTAATTGGATTTTTTCTTATTGAGATATAACTCACATACATTAACACTCACCCCTTTAAAGTGTACAATTCAGTGGTTTATAAACCACTGATATTAGTATATTCACAAAGTTTTGTAACCATCACCGTTATCTAATTCTAGAACATTTCATGACCCCAGAAAGAAACTAGATACACATTAGCAGTCACTCCTCATTCCTACTTTCGCTCGCCCTAGACCTTGGCAACAACTATTTCTCTCTCTGTCTCTATGGATTTACCCATCTGAACATTTTATCTAAATTGTAGCATTTGACCATCTTCTTTAACTTAGCGTAATGTTTTTGAGTTTCATTCTTGTGGCCTTCTTTTTCATTGCTGAATAATCCATTGTATAACTGTACCACATTTTGTTTATCCATTCATCAGTTTGTGAATATTTGGTTGTTTCTACTCTTTAGCTATTATGAGTAATGCTTCTATGAACATTTGTGTGTAAGTTTTGTGTCAACATATGTTTTTATTTCTCTTGGGTAGATACCTAGGAGTAGAGTTTCTGGGTAATATGATTTAGCATTTTGAGGAACTATCATACTGTTTTCCAAAGTGTTTGCACCATTTTATATTCCCACCAGCAATGTATGAGGTTCCAGTTTCTTAACAGCCTTGCCGACACGTGTGTGTTGTCTGTCTTTTTGATTATAGCCATCCTGCTGGGTATGAAGTGGTATCTTCTTGTGGTTTTGATTTCCATTTTCTCAGTGACTAATGATGTTGAGAATCTTTTCCTGCACTTATTGGCTATTTGTATATCTTCTTTGGAGTAACGTCTGTTCACATTCTTTGCCTACCTAGGTTGTCTTTTTATTATTATTGAGTTGTAAGAGTACTGTATAGTCTATTTTTTTTTAAGATTTATTTATTATTTATTTATTTATTTATATTTCTGGCTGTGTTGGGTCTTAGTTGCAGCAAGTGGGATCTTCGTTGTGGTGCGCAGGCTTCTCTCTGGTTGTGGTGTGTGGGTTTTCTCTTCTCTAGCTGTGGTGCACAGGCTCCAGTGTGCGTGGGCTCTGTAGTTGTGGCGTTCAGGTTCCAGAGGTTGTGGGCTCTGTAGTTTGCGGCATGCAGGCTCTAGCTGAGGTGCGTGAGCTTAGTAGTTATGGCACGTGGGCTTAGTTGCCCTGCAGCATGTGGGATCTTAGTTCCCTGACCAGGGATCAAACCTGTGTCCCCTGAATTGGAAGGCGGATTCTTTACCACTGGACCACCAGGGAAGTCCTGAGTCCTGTATATTCTTGACACAAGTCACTTATCAGATATATGTGATTTGCAAGTATTTTCTCCTAGTCTTTTTAGTTTCTTGATGGTATCTTTGAGTTATTCTTTTAAAAGGATCTTATTTCCAGAAGGAGTGTATGCAAAGTCAATGTAATGATATCTGTAACCTTCTTTTAAGGAAAATAATTATTCCTCCTTCATAAAGTTCTTTTTTGTTTGATAAAACATACTGTATTGGTGAAAGGTGTTTTCAGTTAATATGTTAAATTTAAAAAAAATTTGGCAAGACATCTCTTGAATACAACTTAAAAGGTCAGACACGTTTTAATATTTTCCTCTTTTCTTGGCCTTTTAAAATTATGCACATGAATGTATCTTGGACATATCTAAAATTAAGTGACAATCTGATATGAGCTATGTTAGTAAATGCTAAAGATAAAAAATTGTGCAAGTCAGGAAAAGTATGCCTTAAAAAAAAACTGTATAATTGTGAAGAATCTGGGCCCTATCAATTTGAAATGAAAAAAGTTGAACTAAGGTCCACTGCTTTTTAAAATGCAATCAATCAGGTATGGTTTATGAAACATATTCTTTTAGGTGAGCATTGGAAAGGCTACATCACCTTTCCCGGACCGCTAGATCAGGCCTGCATATCTAAGACAGGACTGAGGTCTGGCTTCCAAAGCCAGTTTTGCAGCTGTCCTGACACATAGCATGGCCCTGGGCAAGTCACTGAACTCTCTGGGAACTCCAGTTTGTCTGTGTGGATATCAAGAGTTTCTGCTCTTTGCACAGGCTTGCTGTGAAGATAAATGAGGGCTGTGTCAAAGCTCTTAAGAGAGAGGTAGTACCCTGCCAATCCGGAGGCTGGTGTTTTTGTAAAGCTGTGAAAGGAAACTTCTGACAATCTCTGGGAGAGAAATGAAATGAGAACTTCTCCCTTGTCCAGTTCTCTGTGTGACCACACATTAGCTGTCTGACTTTTCCGAGCAGGGCACGCGCCTTAGAGTAACTCTGGCTGAATGTTATCTCAGAGGTCTTAGAGTGGTACATCGCCCAGGTCATTTACTAGTAACATCTAGGCAGCAGTTTACAAACCATAACGTGAAAAATTTTCAGTCAATAAGCAGGTATTTGCATTAAAAACAAAACAGATGACAGCTGCATCAAAGCACAAGGGTAGTTGTGTGTTGAAATGATATTTGACTAAAACAAGGGGGCATGTAAGGAAGCCACTTGGAATTGTCGTACTGGAAGAAGCAGCTAATTGCTTGCTCCTCTTGTCACTTTGCTTCTTTTAAGCGACTTAAGCAAAGTACACTCTTAAATTGTGCCTTTATAAGTCTTTTTATTGGTGTAATGTGAAAATTATAAATCCGTGATTGTCCAGACTTTTTATCCAGTCTCAGCTGTATAGTATATCACCTCTTTTGGACAGTTAGTGGGATGCTGGCTTTTGTGCCATTCACCCTGGGAAATAAATGAATAAACTTTCTTTCACGTCTCCTTTGCCACACTTTCTTTGATTTGGATTGGTGCGTATATAACTGTGTGGGGGGGAGTGGATGTGTATTTATTTTTACTTTATGTGTAAGGATAATAAGAATATATGAAGTCTAGTTTTTGGCTGGATTCTGTTTTGCATATAATAAGATACCTGTTCTGCTCAATGGCTACCGTCTCAAGAAAATTAAGTGTCTACAGAATTGGTGACCTGTTTTTAAGAGAACTTGTAAAATCTTTCTAAATGAAAACTTATTCCAGCAGTATCTAATATTGGCAATTTTCCTGTGTCTGCTTTTAGAACTTATTGGCCATCCAGGTCAGACATTATTAAAAGTTAAAGGGATCTGGTGGGAAAAGTAATCGTTTTGTGCTACTATGAATTTTAAATGTTTCCACTTTCATGTGTTACAGTATCATCTGTTCTCACGTGCCCCTAAAAATGTATAGAAGTTTCAGACGAAATTCAGGGTCAAGGTTAAAAAGTGATGATGCTTCTGACTCATTCCCTTAGAATTATGTCACCCAAATTATCTGCATACCATTTTGCGCCAGAGTACATTTTATCAAGTCATTTGAAAGAACTTAGTCTTAGAAGATTTTTTTTTTTTGGTCGTTTCACTTCTTTGTATACCTATTGTGTTCAGTGAGTACAGAAATTTACTGTAGTCACTGAACACAATAGGTATACACTATACTGAAAAAGTAGGGAGTTCTTCATTTCTGAAAGGGTGTTTTTTGCTTAGCAAAAGCAATACGCTTTAAATGTAAAACTCTTGGTGAGCCAGAGTCTTATGCAACATTCTCTTTGAGAGTCCACTCTTCAGCACATGGAGTGTGTTAACAAACAGATGCTTGATAAATATTTGTTGAATTACTGAATACACGAACTGAACACTTAATAGGAGTGGCTTCTAAATGTGTTCTTACTTAATGTACAAAATTAAGTGCTGGATTTAGTGAAGTGAGGAGAGACTGAGAAGAAGATTTACACAAAAGCATCATGGGTCATTTGAATGGATGGTATACCTCCTCTTTTGAAATGAAATGAAACATCCACGTCTCATAAAATAAGTTGCTTTTTAATTTTCTCAGTATTATAATTATCTCAGAAGAGAAGAGAGGAAAAAAGTTTTGTGTTTTGAGAATCATATACTTCATTCCTAAAGATAGTGACTATTATACTAAGGGGATAGTGTCTTGAACTGAACGCATCAGAGAGGTCTTTGTCTTTTATCAAATGAATAGCACATTTTTAAATTGGTATTATTTCCAACCCTAGATTCTCTTGCTCACCATTGATGTTGGAGAAATGAAATTCATCATAACAACGATTGGAGAGCCCTCTCAAAGGAATACCATATACCAAGAGTTTAAAACGGCTTGGATTTATTAAACGAGAGGGGAATCAAGACACCTTTGAAGTAGGGAGTTAACTTTTAGCCCTGTTGCCTTGTTGATTATTACAGCAGCTTGGTTTATGGTCATCGAGTTCACTTGTAGAGTACGGTACTCGTGGCAGAAACTGCAGTTTCCCCCAGTATCTGTTCTCTCCTTCTTCCACAGTGGTAGAATCCTTGATTTTGACCAGGCATGTGACTTCCCAGAACAGAGGCTCCCTCGCAGCTAGAGTGTGTGGCCATAGCACTGAGTTCTGGCTGTTGCAGAGTAAGGGCAAGTTTCATGTGGTAGCTTCATGAACCTTCCTTGAAAGATAGCCTTTGTCTCTCTTCTTCAAAGTCCCTTCTCCTACTTGCTGTCTGGAATTAAGAGGCCACTATCTTACCTGCGAGGGTGAGGCCTACACCCTAGAGATGCTGGGGCGTTGGCTGGAAAGAGCCTGGTTCCCCGGGGCATCCTGGAGCAGAATTGCTGTGCTGGAAGAGACAAATTTCTGCCCTGTTTAATCCACTATTGTTCTGGATTTTCTATCCCTTCCAGCTGAACGTCACCCCATCTGATATAGAGGTAGAGATGCTGCGTTTCCTCAGATTGGAATTCTGGGGTATAAGGTCAGAGTATAAGTGGATCAGACCAAGTTTCTCACCATATTCAGAGCTATTTCAAAGTACTTATTACCTTGCTGATCGCTGGTGAGTCATGTAGCTTTTCAGTAAGGTTACCCACCATCTCTACTTTCCTGGTGCTGGATTTGGTCTGAGTCAAGAGTCAAACCTGGCTTTCACAGATTTCCTGCAATGACTACCTGTTGGCATTCTCTACCTGGATGTTGTAAAGATTAGGAGTTTGGTTAGGGTGAGGAAACTGATTATATAATGAACCAGTCACTGCTTTTTGCAAGCATCCTTATTCATAGTCTAGCCATGGGCATCGTTTCCATGAGGTCATCCATCTCACTGTTTTTTTTAATCTCACTATTTACTGATGTCTTTTAAAAAATAATAGTTGTTTGTTATGAACTTTGTGATGTTGTAGTCCTTTTCTCAAAGTGACAACAAAGGCCAAATCATACTGGATGTTTCTTCTGTATTTAGTATGGCCAAAATTTCTAGGCCTTAAAAATCAATTAATACCATGCTACTCTCTTATTCTTTTTGTGAAATTTAAAATCACTTGTTATGAGGCATCATAGTTGTTGGAAACAAAAAGTCTTCCCTTTAGCGGTGCTGTCTCAGTCATGTGTTCACATGTTGTCCTAATGAATATTTATTCTGCGTGTCTGTGATTTGCAGTGTTTTTGCGTTTTCTCTTAAAATGGGTGTGTGTGTTGGGTATGGGTTGTATGCATGTTTAGGAATGGGGGAGGAGAGTTACTCTTCACTTAAGTAATCATTTTAAAGGCTCATATGTACCAGGCCCTATGGTAAATGTTGGTGATATAAATTTAAAAATATATAAAGATAAAAGGAACCCCTGCCTTAAAGAATTCAGAGTGTAATGAAAAAAGCAAATGAAGAAAGGAAGAATACTTTAAATTAAAATTCAACATGAGACTTATTTATAGGCTTACTAAATCCAGAAATCTGAAGGGTTTCATGAACTCTTAGACAAAAGCAATTCTATTGAGAGCCCTTGAAACAGCAGTGCTGGTCTCCCAAGAGCCAATGAAAGATCCTTGTAAGGATGTTTTTGAATGCTTAAAACTAAGATTTTTAAAAACAGAGGCTTTCTCAGCTGGTTTATTTGTTTTTTGGTTTGCAGCCACATGTTTTTCCTCTGATTTTCTTCCTGGGACATTGTGTAATCGTCAGAATACTGGTACAGTTCAGTTTTAATGTAGTCATTTTGGAACTTTGCAGGAATCCTGCATATTTTTATTCTAAAAGAAATTCTGAAGGAGAACATTTGCCTTTGTAGTATTTCAACTGAGTCGAACATTGGACCAGTGAGAAAATATAGAGAAACCATCAGAAAATCATATTGAATGTGTATACAGGAAAATGTAAATCGTATGATACAGACTCTTCATTCGTGTCATTGTCTGGAAGGAAGATGCCATCTCTTAGCCACGAGGATGAGAGCTGCATCTTAGACAAGGTGGACAAGTGAGCTGGGAGTAGCTGGGTCTCAAGGACTTGGAGTTGCAAGATGGAGTTTAGAGAAGCTTTGTCCTTTAGGAACTAGATGCTTCTATGTATGTTTTGGTAACTTTTTCTAAGTCTGCATTTTCTAATCTGCATACAGTAGTATTAGTCTTATCTAACTGATACCCAGTATTGTTTTAAGAATATAATTTACATGAAATTATAAAGTATTATACCTATTTTAATCTAATTTCTGAAAAAATTCATTTAAAAATTAATTTTGCTGTCCTCTTATTCAGAGGGACAAATTCCTTGGTGTTAGCGTTTCAAAATTGTGGGAAGTGTGTTATCTCATATAATTATAATATTTGTTGGCTGACTTAAGTTCAGGGTTTTTTTTCTTTGTTTGTTTTTCCCCAAGAGCTTTTAATAAAATTGCTTTGGTCTGAGAATTCATGATGGACCAAATGAAATCCTTCAATCTTCTGGATTTAGTGAGACCATAAATTAGCTTCATGGCAAATGTGTCTTTCTTTTTCCCTTTTCGCTGGACACAATTCATTGAAATGATGACTACCCCATAAGTGGTTAGAATTTTATGTATGGGAAACTCGAAGAGAAAAACTTTTTAAAGTAAGGTGTCTGTTTCTTTCATCATAATGTTACCTGCATTTGACTCTTTTCAGTGTGTTTATACTTAAAAATAGGTTTCAGTATATGCTCCCTGATATCTGGAACTTAAAGCTGAAAGAGTTTATATTCAGAATAGATTTTCTAGCACTTTTACTGCCACATGTAGGGCAAAGCTGGGCGTAATTCAGTTTTCTTCAGTCAAGTCGGGTGGGCTTGTGGCAGGGCTGGGGCAAGTAGGCCTGCCTGTGGGCTTCCCTCTTTCCCCGTTAATCGTTGTAGAACATGTTGAGAGGAAAACAGAGGAGGTGGCTTGTGGGTGGGCCAGTATGAAGCAGAGAGAGGCAACCGTGGGGGACCCTGTCCTAAATCACCTCTGTGTTGGTATCAACGAAGGCGGCCTTGCTAGCTCCCTCTGATCTGGGAAAAGGGTGCAAGCCTTGGGAGGTCATTTTAACACTGAGAAGAGAATGCAAGTGTCTTCTATCAAAATCAGGCTTTTCTAAATATTGAGACACATAGTTCTTTAGAGCTGCTGATACACTGGGCACACCCAAATTTCGGGAGCACCTCATACAATCTAATACAGTGTAAGCTGCAGTTCTGTAGAATAGGGGACATCAGCTATTGGGATTTCTGGTCCAGTGGTGTTTCTTGAGAACACACATGAAACCCAGTCACATTTTTAAGATATTGTATACTTGTCAAGGAAAAGATATATTTTTCCCCTCTGAATTTTTATTTCTTATATAAATAACATTAAAACCCGACCAAAAAAAAAAAGGAGTAATCACCTATAACCCCATTAGGTAAGGTATTTATACTACTTTAAAAAAAAAAAGCCTAAGTACTGCTTACTGTCCATTTCCAAGTCTGCATTTAAGTAAAAATAATATTTAATAAATGGTCATCGTGCTCTAAAGAGAAAAAAAATCACCTTTAACCCCAAAATCTTACACATTTTTTATGTCTTCTTTTATAGACTTTTAATATATGCTCATTTAAATCCATACTTATAACCATAGTGTAAATATAACTTGAAGTTATGTTTAAAACTGTATTCATATACAGCCAGTAGCTGCACATGAACTTTACTGGGTGATGAATTCAGATCTGCCAAGTTGAACTTTCATGGTGAAAAGATAGAAGCCTTTTGTGTGCAGAGTCTATTCTTCTGACCAGTGTTACAGTAGGAGTGACTAGCTAATTGTTGGAGGCCCCACTGGTGGGGTGCTCTGGGCAGGATCATGGGGGTGGCAGTACTGGCTGACAGGAGCTCTCCTGCAGTGTGTTTTGGGCATTGTTCTTGGTTATGAGGCCCCTGAGCCTGAATTTCTGGTCCTGAAGGAGATTCCATGAGCTGTCTGCAAGTCTTTAGCTCCCTTTTATACTGAAGCTAGATTATTTGCAGCTGAGAATCTTGTGATATGGAAGTATTGTTGCTTCTTTTTTTTTTTTTTAACATCTTTATTGGAGTATAATTGCTTTTCAATGTTGTGTTGGTTTCTGCTGTATAACAAAGTAAATCAGCTATACGCAGCTGCTGATCTCCCTGTGCCAGGCAGCTGCTTCGCACCAGCTCTCCATTTTGCATTTGGTAGTGTATATATGTCAATGTTACTCTCTCACTCGTCCCAGCTTACCCTTCCCCCTCCCCGTGTCCTCAAGTCCATTCTCTACGTCTGTCTCTTTATTCCTGTACTCCCCTAGGTTCATCAGAACCATTTTCTTTTTTTTTTTTAGATTCCATATATATGTGTTAGCATACGGTATTTGTTTTTCTCTTTCTGACTTACTTCACTCTGTATGACAGACTCTAGGTCCGTTCACCTCACTACAAATAACTCAATTTCATTTCTTTTTATGGCTGAGCACTATTCCATTGCAAATATGTACCACATCTTCTTTATCCATTCATCTGTCGATGGACACTTAGGTGGATCCATGTCCTGGCTATTGTAAATAGAGCTGCAGTGAACACTGTGGTACATGTCTCTTTTTGAATTATGGTTTTCTCAGGGTATATGCCCGGTAGTGGGATTGCTGGATCATATGGTAGTTCTATTTTTAGTTTTTTAAGGAACCTCCATACTGTTCTCCATAGTGGCTGTATCAATTTACATTCCCACCAACAGTGCAAGAGGGTTCCCTTTTCTCCACACTCTCTCCAGCATTTATTGTTTGTAGATTTTTTGATGATGGCCATTCTGATCAGTGTCAGGTGATAACCTCATTGTAGTTTTGATTTGCATTTCTCTAATGATTAGTGATGTTGAGCATCTTTTTATGTGTTTGTTGGCCATCTGTATATCTTTTTTGGAAAAATGTCTATTTAGGTCTTCTGCCCATTTTTAGATTGGGTTGTTTGTGTTTTTGATATTGAGCTGCTTGTATATTTTGGAGATTAATCCTTTGTCAGTTGCTTCTTTTGCAAATATTTTCTCCAATTCTGAGGGTTGTCTTTTCGTCTTGTTTATGGTTTCCTTTGCTGTGCAAAAGCATTTGAGTTTCATTAGGACCCATTTGTTTATTTTTGTTTTTATTTAAATTCCTCTAGGAGGTGGGTCAAAAAGGACCTTGCTGTGATTTATGTCATAGAGTGCTCTGCCTATGTTTTCCTGTAAGAGTTTTATAGTGTCTGGCCTTACATTTAGGTCTTTAATCCATTTTGAGTTTATTTTTGTGTATGGTGTTAGGGAGTGTTCTAATTTCATTCTTTTACACGTAGCTGTCCAGTTTTCCCAGCACCGCTTATTGAAGAGGCTGTCTTTTCTCCATTGTATACTCTTGCCTCCTTTTTCAAAGATAACGTGATCATATGTACGTGGGTTTATCTCTGGGCTTTCTATCCTGTTCCATTGATGTATATTTCTGTTTTTGTGCCAGTACCATACTGTCTTGATTATTGTAGCTTTGAAGTATAGTCTGAAGTTCAGGAACTTGATTCTCCCAGCTCCGTTTCTCTTTCTCAAGATTGCTTTGGCTATTTGGGGTCTTTTGTGTTTCCATACAAATTGTACAATTTTTTGTTCCAGTTCTGTGAAAAATACCATTGGTAGGTTGATAAGGATTGCATTGAATCTGTAAATTGCTTTGGGTAGTATACTCATTTTCACAATGTTGATTCTTCCAATCCAATAACATGGTAGATCTCTCCATCTGTTTGTATCATATTTAATTTCTTTCATCAGTATCTTATAGTTTTCTGCACACAGGTCTTTTGTCTCCTTAGGTAGGTTTATTCCAAGGTATATTATTCTTTTTCTTACCATGGTAAATGGGAGTGTTTTCTTAATTTCTCTTTCAGATTTTTCATCATTAGTGTATAGGAATGCAAGGAATTTCTATGGATTAATTTTGTATCCTGCTACTCTACCAGATTCATTGATTAGTCCTAGTAGTTTTCTGGTAGCATCTTTAGGATTCTCTATGTATAGTACTGTGTCATCTGCAAACAGTGGCAGTTTTACTTCTTCTTTTCCTATTTGGATTCCTTTTATTTCTTTTTCTTCTCAGACTGCTGTGGCTAAAACTTCCAAAACTATGTTGAATAATAGTGGTGAGAGTGGGCAACCTTGTCTTGTTCCTGATCTTAGTGGAAATGCTTTCAGTTTTTCACCATTGAGAACCATGTTGGCTGTGGGTTTGTCATAAATAACCTTTATTATGTTGAGGTAGTTTCCCTCCCTGCCTACTTTCTGGAGAGTTTTTATCATAAATGGGTGTTGAATTTTGTCAAAAGCTTTTTCTGCATCTATTGAAATGATCATATGGTTTTTATCCTTCAGTTTGTTAGTATGGTTTATCACATTGCTTGAGTTGTGTATATTGAAGAATCCTTGCATTCCTGGGATTAAACTGCACTTGATCATGGTGTATGATACTTTTCATGTGCTGTTGGATTCTGTTTGCTAGTATTTTGTTGAGGATTTTTGCATCTATGTTCATTAGAGATATTGGCCTCTAGTTTTCTTTTTTTGTGACATCTTTGTCTGGTTTTGGTATCAGGGTGATGGTGTCCTCGTAGAATGAGTTTGGGAGTGTTCCTGCCTCTGCTATATTTTGGAAGAGTTTGAGAAGGATAGGTGATAGCTCTTCTCTAAATGTTTGATAGAATTCACCTGTGAAACCATCAGGTCCTGGGCTTTTGTTTGTTGGATGATTTTTAATCACAGTTTCAATTTCAGTGCTTGTGATTGGTCTGTTTATATTTTCTATTTCTTCCTGGTTCAACCTCAGAAGGTTCCGCTTTTCTAAGAATTTGTCCATTTCTTCCAGGTTGTCCATATTATTGGCATATAGTTGCTTGTAGTAATCTGTCATGATCCTTTCTATTCCTGCAGTGTCAGTTGTTACTTCTCCTTTTTCATTTCTATTTCTGTTGATTTGAATCTTCTCCCTTTTTTTCTTGATGAGTCTGGCTAATGGTTTATCAATTTTTTTTATCTTCTGAAAGAACAAGCTTTTACTTTTATGGATCTTTGCTATTTCCTTCATTTCTTTTTCATTTATTTCTGTTCTGATCTTTATGATTTCTTTCCTTCTGCTAACTTTGGTTTTTTTTGTTGTTGTTGTTCTTCTCTCTCTAATTGCTTTAAGTGTAAGTTAGGTTGTTTATTTGAGATGTTTCTTGTTTCTTGAGGTAGGATTGTATTTCTATAAACTTCCCTCTTAGAACTGCTTTTGCTGCATCCCATAGGTTTTGGGTCATCATGTCTCCGTTGTCATTTGTCTCTAGGCATTTTTTGATTTCCTCTTTGATTTTTTCAGTGATCTCTTGGTTATTTAGTAGCGTATTGTTTAGCCTCCATGTGTTTGTATTTTTTACCATTTTTTTCCTGTAATTGATATCTAGTCTCATAGCATTTGGTCAGAAAAGATACTTGATACAATTTCAATTTTCTTAAATTTACCAAGGTTTGATTTGTGACCCAACATGTGATTCTGCTGGAGAATGTTCCGTAAGCACTTGAGAAGAAAGTGTATTCTGTTGTTTTTGGATGGAATGTCCTGTAAATATCAATTAAGTCCATCTTGTTAAATGTGTCATTTAAAGCTTGTGTTTCCTTATTTATTTTTATTTTGGATAATCTGTCCATTGGTGAAAGTGGGGTGTTAAAGTCCCCTACTATGTTTGTGTTACTGTTGATTTCCCCTCTTATGGCTGTTGACATTTGCCTTATGTATTGAGGTGCTCCTATGTTGGGTGCATAAATATTTAGAATTGTTATATCTTCTTCTTGGATTGATCCCTTGATCATTATGTAGTGTCCTTCTTTGTCTCTTTTAGTAGTCTTTATTTTAAAGTCTATTTTGTCTGATATGAGAATTGCTACTCCAGCTTTCTTTTGATTTCCATTTGTATGGAATATCTTTTTCCATTCCCTCACGTTCAGTCTGTATGTGTCCCTAGGTCTGAAGTGGGTCTGTTGTAGACAGCATAGGTATGGGTCTTTTTTTGGTATGCCTTCAGCCAGTCTCTGTTTTTTGGTTGGAGCATTTAATCCATTTACATTTAAAGTAATTATCGATATGTATGTTCCTATTACCATTTTCTTAGTTGTTTTGGGTTTGTTTTTTTAGATCTTTTCCTTTCTTGTGTTTCCTGCCTAGAGAAGTTCCTTTAGCATTTGTTGTAAAGCTGGTTTGGTGGTGCTGAATTCTCTTAACTTTTGCTTATCTGTAAAGGTTTTAATTTCTCTCTCAAATCTGAATGATATCCTTGCTGGGTAGAGTAATCTCGGCTGTAGGTTTTTCCCTTTCATCACTTTAAATATGTCCTGCCACTCCCTTCTGGCTTGCAGAGTTTCTGCTGAAAGATCAGCTGTTAATAGATTCCCTTGTATATTATTTGTTGCTTTTCTCTTGCTGCCTTTAATACTTTTTATTTGTATTTAATTGTTGATAGTTTGATTAATATGTGTCTCAGCATTTTTCTCTTTGGGTTTATTCTGTATGGTACTCTCTGTGCTTCCTGGACCTGATTGACTCTTTCCTTTCCCATGTTAGGGAAGTTTTCAACTGTAACCTCTTCAAGTATTTCCTCAGACCCTTTCTTTTTCTCTTCTTCTACTGGGACCCCTATAATTCGAATATTGATGCATTTAATGTTGTCCCAGAGGTCTCTAAGACTGTCTTCAATTCTTTTCATTCTTTTTTCTTTATTCTGCTCCCTGGCAGTTATTTCTACCATTTTGTCTTCCAGCTCACTTATCCTTTCTTCTCCCTCAGTTATTCTGTTATTGATTCCTTCTTGAGTATTTTTAATTTCAGTAACTGTGTTGTTCATTACTGTTTGTTTGCTGTTTAATCCTTCTAGTTCCTTGTTAAATGTTTCTTGTATTTTCTCCATTCTGTTTCCAAGATTTTAGACCATCTTTAATATCAATACTCTGAATTCCTTTTCAGGTAGGTTGCCTATTTTGTCTTCATTTATTTGGTCTTGTAGGTTTTTACCTTGCCCCTTCGTCTGTAACATAACTTTTTGTCGTTTCTTTCTTTTTTTTTTTTGATGGGTAGTGCTGTATTCCTGTCTTACTAGTTGTTTGGCCGGAGACATCCAGCACTGGAGTTTGCAGGCAGTTGGATAGAGCTGGGTCTGTGTCTTGGTGCTGAGATGAGGACGACCTCCAGGAGGCCTCACTCCAATTGATGTTCCCTGGAGTCTGAGGTTCCCTGTTAGTCTACAGGTTTGGCCTCAGAGCTCCCACCACAGGAGCTCAGGCCTGACCTCCGTCCTGGGAACCAAGATCCCGCAAGTTTTGTGGCACGGTTTTAAAAAAAAAAGAAAGAAAGAAATAAAAAAGGAGCAGTACAATATCAAAGAATATAAAAGAAATAAAATTAGAAAGATAAAAAATATATTAGGAAAAACAAAAGTATAATGGAACAACTGCAACAAGGTAAAATAAAACCACAACAGAAAAAAGAAAAAACAAAGTGTGGGGGGGGGGGGGGGGACAAGCCAGAAGGAGAGATCACTAACAAAGTATAAAGAATAAAATAAAATTAGAAAAATAAAAGATTTATTTAGTAAAATAAAAATATAAAAGAATCAACAACAATGAATCAGCAAGGTAAAACAGAACCCCAATCTAAAAGAGGAAAAAATAAAAACAAACAAAAAAAGAAAAATAGCCTTGGCTATGGGGGTGGAGCTTAGGCAGGGGTGGAACTTAGGCAGGGGCAGGGTTTAGGGTGGGGTGGGACCTAGGTGGTAGGGGGTGGTTGGGGGGGGTGATGTTTGAGCCTGGGGTGGGGCCTCTGCTTAGTACCTGCACAGAAGGTGAGAGGCAGCACGTGAGAAGGAGGGCCTCTAGAGTGTGGCATTCGGGAGTTTGGAGGTGGGGCCCTGAGTGAGGGTGTAGGGGCAGGGCTTGAGCTCTGCGGGGCAGGAGGGAGGCTCCCAGGGCACAGGATTAGGCCCTGGAGCCCAACAGGCTTCCCTGTGCCTAAGTGGACAGGGAAGGCACTGGCCGTGTTACCTTCCGTTCCTTCATGCCCCTCCCCCATGGTCTCTGGCAGGGTGTCCCCCACCCGCCTCCCACTGGGCCACTAGACCCCTAACCATGGGTGGGTCCCGCTGGGTGTAGGATCTCCTCCTCCCCCAGACACCCCTCAGAGGTGCTGGTCCCTGAAGTCCGACCTTTACTTTTGCTCCCCCTTCCCTCCCTCCCACTCCCTCAGGACCTGCGAGGCTGGAGGGAACCTCAGTGGGGAGAGGATCAGGCCTGGGATCTCAGCAGGTTCCTGGGGGTCCAAGTGGGCAGGGGAAACCTGGCCACACTGCCTTTTGACCTCTGCCCTCCCAGTGGTTCCCCAATTTCCCCCTTTAGGCGTGGGATCCATTACCCTCCCCCAGCCACCCCTCAGGGGCGCCAGTCATTGCCCACCTCCACTTCTCTTCCTTCTTCACTCCCCCTATGTCCCACGTCCTACCTGGCCGCTACGGGTTTCTCCTGTCCCCTTAGGTGTCTCTGGTCCCCCACCGGTGCCTGGTAGGTGCCCTAGTTGTGAGGAGACGTGAATTCTACATCCTCCTAGTACACCATCTTGACTCTGCCCCCCTGGAGTATTGGTTCTTGAAAGTAATTCTGTCTTATCATTTGGACGCTGTATTAAGAACACAGAGTTTGAAGACAAACTGTCTGTGTTCACATGCTGGCTGTGTTAATTTGGATAAGATACTTCTCCCTTTCCCTCGGTTTCTTAAATACTACTTGTGCTTTTATTATTATAGTGATGATAATTAAATAGAGTGGTGCTTGGACCTAGGTAACTAACCACCAGTGTTGTTATGTTTGTCATCATCATCACCAGGATCAGTGGTGTTCGTTGAGTGCCAACTCTTGATTAGACAGAGTTCAACAGAAATGGGGAAAAGTTACAAATAGGATATTCTGGCGAAAGTTAGTGTGTAACAGCATAATTGTGTTGTGCATAGTCTTAGTGACTGAACTCCATTTATGCTTCTCCTCTGGTTTCTCTTAAAACACATAGAGAAGTAGGGAAGGCATTTATAGCCATTTAAGATTGGTTTTATTGGAGTGAGTGACATTAAGTGCTGAGATTAACTGCCAAAAGAATTTGATTGTGAATTAAGAATAAAAGGCTTGTGGTAAGAGTTAAAATTCTGTGTTAAATCAGAGAAGAGCTTAATGTATTTTAAGGCATTCCATTTATTGTTTTAATATTCCCAGCATTTATTATTAAAGTGGGGTGGCTGTAGAATAATTATAGTTCATATCATGATGATGATGTTTTTAAAGAAGGTTGAAAATCTGCAGTTTTTTCAAACTAATGTAGTAGGGAAAATATAGCATCTAAAGCTTCAAATAGTTTGCTGACCTCATAAGAACACAACTGAGGCCATGTAGAAGCACTAAGTATTAACGAAGTTACTTTTATGCCAATTCCTGCATTTCCTTGTTAACTTCTTAAATGAAAAGCATCAGTTTAGTAATTGGGGGTTGGGAATATGGGATAAAAGACAGAGAAAGAATATGAGATTATTACTACCATTATGTTAATAAAACTGAAAATTTATTTGGGAAGAAAGTGGTAAAGATGATAGTTTGATCTTTATAAATGATAACCATTATAAAGTGAATCTGGTCAGTCATTTTTACTAGTTTTATATAAGATCTCTGTGACCTATTAAATTAAGAAAAATTAGGAGGGCAGAACATGTATTTTTGAATAGAAAAAGAATAAGGGAATGTTTAAATGGTTTTAAACAATATTCTAAACTTTTTTACTTTGTGAAAAGTTTATAAAAGTGTGTTCGTTAGACATAGGCAAGTAAGATTTTGGTCACAGAATTAAATTAGCCTCTAGATGTTCATTCATTCACTTGTGATGATGCAGAGTTGGCAGAATGACTTGGTATTCTAGCAGGATTTCATAAACTGAGAAATTCCCTCAGAAAAGAGGTCCATTCAAGGCATTTTCTGTATAAACAAACCCATAAAACATTTGAAATCCAGAGGGAAAAAAATTGGACAACATGAAGTAAAACTCAGTATAAGTAATAAGCTCAGTATAAGTAATAAGCTGATGCAGACATAATTTTTTTTTCTTTTTTTGGGTGTGGAAATATTTAGAATCTACTTCCCAAGAAAGAGACTCAGTTAGGAAAGAACTTGAAAGAGCCTGACCCAGCCCTAAAACTTGAAGAATTAACTAGCTAGCTGGGAATATTGGAGAAGTGAGTGATTAATCATTAACTCTCAAAGCGTGGCCTATTGTGAAAGGACCCCAGATGTCTAATTCCTTTTGGGCTGTCATAACAAAATACCATAGGCTGGATGGCTTAGACAGCAGACATTTATTTTCTCACAGTTCTGGAGAATGGAAGTTCAAGATCAGGGTGCCAGCATGGTCAGGTCCTGGTGAGGACTCTCTTCCTGGCTTGCAGATGGCCACCTTCTCAGTGTGTCCTCACTTGGCCTTTCCTTGGTGCATGCTTTCAAAGTGATGTCTCTCTTCCTCTTCTTATAAGGCCACTACAGTAATCCCCTCATAAGGGCCCTATGCTCATGACCTAATCTAACCCGAATTAGCTCCCAAAGACCCCTGTTTCAAATACATTGTCATTTGTTACAGCAGTCATAGGAAACTGAAGTGTTTTACTATGGTAGGATGTTTAGTAAATTTTTATTTTTAAGTAAAGACTTCAGAAAGTAAAATTAATTCATTTGGTTTTGATAAGCAACTGTTTAAGAAAACTATCTGAAGGTAGATCAGAATCTTTAGTCTTTTCAGCACTGAATATTACTGAGGAAAATGAACAATGTTATTTGGTGCTATTTTAGGTCTAAGGCTTGTATTTTCAACCCTTCTGACAAATACCTTTCTAAAACTAAACTCATTTTAAGAGTAAGGATTACCTCTTATCTTCCTTCAATTTGAAGTTGCTGCACAGAGGTGGAGGACCCTTATAGGTCCTCATGACATACTTTGTCTCTTTTCCTGGGATTACCTAGTTCAAGCCAGAGACCATCTCATAAAAAAACTCTTTCAATACTTGAAGAATTGTGAGGTTGAATGTTTATATTTATTTATATTTATATATTTATATAAATATCTTTAAAAGTCGACTTTTCAGGTAAAGATCTGGTGGTTCTTTCATTAAGTATCTGTGTTCAGTCTGTATCAAAAAAATACAGTAATTTGGGGGAGACTGGGATTTCATCAATGAAATAGCTGTGGTGCTAGACCCATGAAGTGATTATTTAACCTCTAGTGGGGGATGTGGTACCTTATAATCAATGGTGAATGAAAGGAGTTAATTATTTTCCTCCCATGTTCTCATACTGTGGTCTGATTACTTTAAATGCCTGGAAGTCTTAATAAACAATTTAATCACTCTAGCTATTGACCTAGAATAGACCTGCTATATTAGGCCCATATAGAAATATCTGGTGTCAACATGAGTACAAGTCATTTATATAAGGACCACGGCAGTTTTATGATAAACTATACTTAAAAGTTTTAGGGCTCTAAGCAGAGAGAAACTTAATAAATCTAAATCTTGGAGTTGTAGAACAGATAAAAATCACAGAACTTTCAAGGTGAAAATAGACTCTAAAGTCATGGAATCCATATACAGATGTGAAACTGAGACTTTGAAATATTAAGTGATTTTTTTCCAATTAGAATTTAAACACCTCAAGAATAAAGACAGTTCCTATTGGTGCTCCCTTAACAGTACAACTTTTGATGCTCCCTATTGTTTAAAAAAATAATTGTGGAGTACATAAAGATGTCTGTCAGAAATTTGTAAGAGAAAACTAGTATTCCAGAGGGCTAAAAAATGGTCCTAAGTCAGGGGAAGTGACATGTTACCTGGAAAAATAATCACTTTCCATATTGTGAGGTTATATAAAATTTGCATTTATAGTAAAAAGAACTGTCATTGAGAAGTAAAATTCAAAATTTTGATCTCCCATTCATTGCATCTTTTGGTGGTAAAATGTGGGAACTTGGGGGTTTGGGGACTACAGGGGATATAAATTGTATTCTAGTATATTTTGCTTTTTTATCTGTGTTTATGTTTTAATTTATACACATTGGTCACAGATACATTATGATTACTGAAATAATTGAAAATATGTGATATTCTCATCCATTAAGATGACATAGCTAAGTATTATTTCAGTAAGTCCTGCTTGTAGCACAACTTATTTTTTCCTTGATTTACATGTACCTGGTGTAAAATAACCCTTTACGTAACTTTGGGCAAATCATTTCATCTCTGTGACTTTTACTTTTGTCATTTTTAAAACGAGAGGCTTGGGCTTGGTCTAAAAACTCTATGATATCTCTTGAAATATTCCGTTTACTAAAACAGCTTCATTTAATAGTGATAGCAAGTCATATAGGAGTATCCTGAGTCCAGTTTTACCCTAAAGGGTAGAAGTTCTCCAAATAGAATGAGGAGATTCAAAGAACATTCTAGACTCCAGAAAGAAGATGGTAATTTATGGCGATGTGGTGAGATTAAAGTATAAACTGCTTGGGGGATTGAAGGTGGGAAAGCATTGTGGGAGAGCTAAAAAGAAGGGGCCTAAAGCCAGGTTGAGAAAGGCCTCAAGTGCCTTGCTCATGAGTATGAACTTCATTCTATAGGTAGTTGATGCCTCCTGGGATTTTCAAGCCAAGAGGGTACATCATCTGATGTGTATTTTAGAAGCATTGTTGGTAAATTAGAGGTTGGATTAAAGAGTATAGAGATAGGAGGCAAGGGAAATGAATCAGGAAGCTATTTAGTCATTTAGGGAAGTAGGGACAAATGTGAAAAAAACTTTTGATTGTAGAATCAGCAGGACTTCTTGACTCCTTAGACGTTTCAGGTGTGAGGGAGAGGGAAGAATCAAGAATTACCTTGGGATTTGTAGCCCAGCTGTCTTACCTTTATGGAAATAATTGATTTAAGAGCGTTTGGGTATGAAACACAGTTGTGGGAAAGGAGTATGGTGGTAAATTTGATTTTAAGATGCATGCGGCCAAATAGGGGAAATGTCCCATAGGGAGCTATAAAATTGAGAACGTGATTCTGAGTAGGGGTGGAGGCTGGAAACATATATATGTATGTTTGGAAGTTACGGCAGTAGTTGTTGGGAACACAGCAGGGTGTGCTGTCACCCACATGAGCAAGTAGAATGAAGAGAAGAAGAGGGTTAGGGAGACCTCCTCCCTCCCCATCCGCTCCCCCGCCCCAGGAAACCCCAGGGAAGAGGCTAGCAGCCAGTGGGAGAGAGAAAGATAAGTGGTTAGCAGGGGAGAAGGAGAGGTTTTAGAAAATAGTTTCCTGGAATTCATAGGAAAGATTTTTAAGAAAGGGAAGATAGTCAAAGGTACAAAATATTGTGATGAGGTCAGCTAAGGTAAGAAGTATGTCTTTTTCAATTAAGGAGTGAGTACAGAAGTGAGATTGCCATGGGTTGGAGGCCGAATAGGATATACTGAACCAAAGACCTCGTAGACAAAGACATTTGGTAGTGAAGAGAAACGGTGGACAGTAGTTTGAAAGGTGTAGACAGGTTGTGGCTTAAAGACAGCGTGTGCTCGGAAGTAAATGAAGACTAGCCAGAGGAGAGGAAATGATGGAAAATACGCTAGCTAATACTCCATGCAGAGGTGGAAGAAAGTTGAATTTTTACCAACGGGGGAAGAATTATAAATATCTTCCCATACAGGCTATTGTTATCAGACTATCATTATCTGTTAACTTTCTCTTGCTCTCTTACTCTTTCTGGCAATCATAATAAAATTTCTACAAACTTAAGGGTTTCTAATACTGTAGTTTTATCTGACTTATTAAAGAATGAAATCAGAATAAATTATTATAGGGAGAAAGAATTGATAAATATTTCTTACAGGTGTATCTATTATATTGTGTTGAAGTTATTCGGATTGCTTTAGAGAAAAATGACCCGACATCTGGTCTTGGAAGCAAAATTAAGTGTCTTTCACCCAAGCTTCTTATTCTTTATCTGATTTATGTTATGACTCGTTCTAAAAAGTTAAAACCCAAATTTACTTAGAAAGGAAAGAAGTATAGGTGCTTATGCCTCTAATTAAATCAGAATGTTTAGAATAGGGTGGGACTTAGAGCAGAAAAAAATCTTAGATCAAGTTATCCAGCTCCTTCAATTCTTTCCATTTTTCTTCTCCTACTATTTAATTTTATTACGAAATATAGCACACATAGAACAGAGAATAGTATAATGAACTCTTTGAATCTACCTCTGTGTATATTTGCTTCAGATGCTTTTTACTTTTACAGAAATGAAATATCCTGACACTATCTACAGTTTTTTCCCCTTCAGATTTTTATGTTTCAAAAAATTTTAAAAATAAAAAAAATTATTTTTTTTAAAAGAGCTCTTTGATTCCTTTCCCCTTCTCTTTCATCTGAGGTAACCATTGTCATGAGTTTAGTGTTTATCAGCCTCATGTATTTCTTTTACTGTATCCATAAATGTCCATGAACAAAAAAGGTAATTATATTTTGCTGTTCTTATATTTTATATAAATGGTAACAAATGTGTGTATAATTCTGTAGCATGCTTTTTTTGTTTTTTGTTAAGTACTCTATTTTTGAAATGTATCCATGTTGATATCTGGTAGAGTGATATATCACTTTGTTTTTGCTTTTCAAAATTTATTAACTATTTCTGACATTCTTCTTCATGGATTTTAAGATAAATTTATCTCATCCTACCAGAAAACTCTGTTGTGAATTTGGTTCCCCCACTGCTGCTGAAGGGCCCGGTGAGGCAGCTGGACCCAAGGTGGGGTGTACTCCCTGGGTGAGCTTTGACCATGGCACCCGGAGGGAGGATGGTCCCTCTCCACCCCTCCCTCAAATAGACTGTCCTGGAGCTTTAAAAAAAAAAAAAAAATCATAGATTACTGTGTAGGGAATTGACAGTTTAATTAATACTATCTTTTTACCCATGATACTTTCTTTGTAAAAATATCTCTTCATTTAGTCAGGAACCCTCTTATGCTCTTCAGTAATGTTTTATAACTTTCTTCAAAGGTTTACATATTTTTGTTAAATATATATGTATAAAAAAACTATGGTTTTTTATTGTGAATGAGGTCCATTTTTTCTATTGCATTTTCTAATTTAATATTACTGTTTTATAATAATTCTATTTCTTTTTTATTTTAATCTTATATATAGTTACCTTTCTGAGATCTCGTATTAATGTTTAAAACTTTCGTTTATAGATTCTCTTTGTTTATTGATTCTCTTCTCATCTTCAAAGAAGGAGCATTTTGTTTGTTTCTTTCCTTTTTGATTCTCTTATTTCTTGTCCTATTTTGTTTTGTTTGCTGGGATCTTCAGTGTTCCAGAGCCTCCTAGAATAAAATCGGTTTCTTTCTTTTTTTCCCCTTATATCCAATTAATGCAATACATTTCCCACAACTGTTGATACACACTACTGTCATTGCTCAATTTTATGTATTTTTGTTATTTTTATTGTGATTTCCTCTTTAATCTATTGGTTAGTTAGTAATGCATTAATTTTTGAAAATAAGGGTTTGAGGGGGGGACTAACTTTTTAATCATTAAATTAAAATTTAATTACCTTTTCAGCAGATATAGTCTAGCCAAGTCCTGAACAGAACCTTTGACAGCTTTATAGAGCTGGAAGACAAGGTTTAGAGACGAGGGTCCACCAAAGGTGGGAACTCTTGCAAATGTCCCAAGCTTTGAGGTGGGACCCTAAAGGGCTATACCCTAGGAATTAATGTGGACTGAAAGTAAAAGAGCTCTACATTACTATATTTCACCTTCAAGTTTACTTCACTGGCCTAAAAATTCAGTACCTGAAATTGGACTAAGGTGATCCTGGACTCCTAGTGCTCCCAGAATCAAATCAGAATCCTCTCCAAAGAAAGTTAATCATTTTCGTATTCAGATTATTTATAAAGCAGTTTTTCAAGTAGTATAGCACATAATGGGAGATACTCAGTCACATAAGGACACATGACAACATAAATGGGAACCAGTAGAAACTGTAGAAATAGACTTAAAGGGGCTCTGGTTATTGGAACTACTAAACAGAATTTTTATAATCACAGTTTATTCAAGATGTTAAAAAAGACGATTGAAACTCTTCAGGGAACTTATTTGAAAAAAAGAATCAAATAGAAAATCTACAAGTGACAAATACAGTAATTGAAATTGGATGGATTTAACTCAATGGATGTATTTAATAGCAAGTTAGACATTACTGAAGAGAGAATTAGTGAACTGGGAGATAAATGAGAAGAAAATATCTAGAGTGTAACAGAGAATAACGAAGAAAAACAAAATGCTGTAAAATATGAAGAGAGAGTAAGAGATAGAGGATACAGTAAGGAGGGCTAACATACACTTATTTGGAGTCTTGGGTAGGAGAAACAGAGTGTTAAAGCAAGTTTAAAGAAATAATACTTGAGAATATTCAAAATGTCAAAATGTATCCAGTCATATATTTAAGAAGTCCAGCAAACTGTAAGCAGGAGCTTACTAAATACCAGAGTTAAAACTCCTAATAACCAAAGTTAAAAAAAAAAATCTTAAAACTGGGTAGAGAAATAAGGCACATTATCATTGAAAAGAGCTGAAATTTGAAATTTGACATCACCAACACATCTGCACTGCTGGAATTATTAAAAGAAAGTTATTCCGGATGGAAGAGTGGAAAAGGAAGGAAGGAAGGGCAATGAAATGTTCATATGTGGATATATCAGAATGAACAGAAACTGTATAAAACAACAGCAATGTCTTGTGAATTTTAAGATATATGTAGAATTAAAACAACGTCAGTAATATTCTATATGTCAGAAGGGAAGAAATATAGATAGTGTTGCAAAGTTTTTGTATTTTCCAGGCAGCAGTTAATCACCAAGGGGCCATGTGTTTATGTAAGATAATCATTAATAGTATAAGAGTATTCAACTTCCAAGTTGCCAGGGGAAAAATAATGAAGAATAAGTACTAAATCAATTTAAAAGAATACAAAAAATGAGAAGAAAGGAATGTACAGTGATTAAGAAAATTAGCATTCAGTAAGATGATAGACTTAAACCTAAATATATTAGAACATACATTAAATGTAATCAATTGTAATCAAATCAATGTGGTATCTGTGCAGAGATAAACATATAAATCAGTGGAGCAGATTAGAGAGTCCCAAAATAGACCCTTAGATATTTGGTTTCCTCAAAGGCAACAAGATAATTCAGTCGGTAAATGGTGTGTGACCAATTGGATATATGTACAAAAATAACAAAAACAAAACGTGACTCCTATCTCAATGCACAAAATTGACTCAAGGTAGATCATAGGCCCAAATGTAAAAGCTAACATTCTTAAGCTTCTAAAACAAAACATACAGAATTATCTTCGTGACTATGAGTGGCAAAGATATCTTAGGAAAGACACACAAAAAGTACCAATAATAAAATTAAAGAATTGCAATATTGGACTTCATCAAAATTAAAATTTTAGCACTTCAAAAGACAGCAGAAAGAAAATGGAAATACAAGCCATTAACTAGAAGGTGTGACAAGAACGTATAGCGGTGGGAACTCTCCTTTAGTATTGGTGGGAGTTTAAAATTGTTACAAACACTTTGAAAAAGTGTTTGACAGTATCTACTAAAGCTAGAGATTTGCATGTCAGATGACCCAGAATTCCACTTCTGCATTTATACGCATCAGAAATGTGTACACATATGCACCAGGAAACATGTGCAGGAATGTTCACAGCAGCATTATTCTCAGTGCAAAAGACTGGAAACAGTTCAGATGTTCATCAATAGGATAGATAAATGTGAAGTATACTTATACAATAGAATGTATTATACAACAATGAAAATGAATTAACCTCACATAAATTAACATGGATGATTCTCACAGATATATTATTGAGTGAAAGAAGACAGAGGCAGAAGAGCACACACTGTGTGGTTCCATTAAAATAAAGTTTATGAACAGGCAAAGCTAACCTATGGAATTTAGGGGTACATATCTGGGTGGTAAAACTGTAAAGGAAAGCAAGAAAGTGATAAAGATCAGATTCACCTGCGAGAGGGAAAGGGTGATGATCAGATAGAGTGCCTTTTGGGGTCCCAGCAGTGTTCTATTTGGTGACCTAAGTGGTTACATGGTTTTGTCTTAAGCATGATAAAAATAATTTTAAAAGGTTAATGTGTTATGGCAGGAATAAATGTTGATATCTTATGTAATGAAGGCATGTTACAAAAAATGTTTAAAACACAATTTTTGAAATTTTACTTTTGTATATAGACAGAAAGACACACACACACATCAGACACAGAGTAAAAAACACAGGAACACAGATGGACACCTATGGATTTTACACAGAATATGTACTATTTTATAACTAGGTAACTTCATTAAACATATAATAAAATTAACACTTATGGAGGGTGTTGTCCTCTGTAGAGAACGTTGATTGGGTTTATACCTGTGTTGTTCAGGGAAGGATTTAAAGTTGCTTTGTATACAGTAAATAGCATTTGAGCGAAAGACACATTTACAGTCACATAGAGACACTTCAGACAATGGTGTGGTTGGTTATTAACAAAATACACCTTAGCTGCAGGAAGAATAATGGAAATTACCCAACAATTTTTTAATCCTTGACTTTTTACTATAGGAAAATTTTTTTGTATAGTTAATTAAAGGAAAACTGAGTTTTCCTTTGAGTTTTTTAAAAGCGAATATCGTCTAAGGCCATAGAATTTGATCAAAACTCTTGACCTCCTGTGACTTCAATTTTCTATCAAAAAAGCAAGAATGCCCACCTTTCAGGGTTGTTTGGAGTATAATGTAACATATAAATGCTTAACCTTAAGCAACGGGTATTAGCACACATTAGAAGGGCAGATTAGCATGGGGATTAAGGGCTTGGGTTCTGGAACTGGACCTGGATTTCGATTTCCAGTTCTACCACTTACCTAGTTCTTTAATTGTGTACTTTCCTTAACTTCCCTTTCTCCATTTCCCCATCTTTAAAATAAGGACAATAATAGTACCTACCTCAGAGGATTGCTATGACGGTAAAATAAAGGGCACAGTATAGTGTGTAGCACAAAGTAGGTGTTCATATAACTCTTAGCTCTTGCTGGAGATAGAGCTGTTTTGGATGTGACTTCAGTTTGTCAGCAAAATTAGTTAAGTGCCTGGGACAGTAACCACTTTTTTTGTATATGTAAAACATGAGTGTAACTTGTAAGAATTTTTTGTGATAGTTGATTACTTCTAAGCTTAATGGTGCCATCTGTATAGTCATGTGTGGGAATATTTGCTACTATTAGGCATATAATGTAGTCTATATCCTCACTATGAAGTTGGAAATTAGAAAGAAGAAATGGGTGTGGGGGGTATGATAGATACATTTTTCTCTATTTCTTCAATTTAGTTTATATATTTTTTTCTTTTTTCTCCCCAGTAATTTCCCAGAATATCAGTAATCTCTCATGACTCTTTCCACTTCACATTGTTATTTTCCTAAAAAAAAAAAAAAAAAAAAAATTAGTAGTACTGCTGTACCAAGCCTTGGTGTCTTATTGAATTCCATTTTGATTTTAGAGGGGAAAAAAAGGCTCTATGTTTCAAATTTGTATGTATGGGTGTGGGAGGGAGTGAGAGAGGGAAGTGAATTGCTTTTATGGAAAACCTTCCTAGACTAGTGCCCTGAATCACTGGCCACATACAGCCAGTGTTTTATTGTATTCTTTCATGGGTTTAGAGAAGTTGTACCTTGTGAGGTCTGCAAGCCTAATGCTTTGTAAGAGTATCTTGCTTTATCTTCTTAGGTTGGTTTACTGCTTCCCGAATTCTAGAAGCAATATTCATTTTGTTCAGAGGATTTCAAGCCCATTAGAGTGTAGACATTGACACATCATAGATTCTATAGCAAAAGGAGCTTGAAAGTTGAATAAAAACATTTATTTCTTTATGGTCTTTTTCAGAAGTTGGGCACTTGAAAGAGGAAGAACTTAAAGTATAAAGTGTAGTATCTTCTTCCTGAAGGTTCTACTTGCTTTAAGTCTTCACCTGGGAACATCAAGACTTCCCCCTTGTAAGAATGTTGCGTTGCAGCTAAGTCTGTGCTAAGTTCTGCTCTTAGTCTTTGCTGAACCCATTCAACTCCCTGATGTTCATTTTCTCTAATATCCTTCAGGTTATTGAGTATCTTAGCTGGATGGGTGTGGACACACGTTGAGTTAAATACTATATGGGGCACTGGTTTGTTGCCTGTTTATGTACCTGGCGTTTGAAGTTTTGAATGCAATATAAAATGAGGGTAATCAGTACCCCATCAATGTTTAAAATCTGTATGGAAAAGGCATTCACACATAGCAATTTATGATCTCTAGTCAGTCTCTGATGTCAGTTTAGTGACACAGTGACAGACAGAGGAACAATTTTAAGGAAGCCAAATACAGTAGCTGCCAGCTAGGAAGAGAATTAGAAAGTATAAAAATGGACAGCCCCTTCCAAGTATTGCATCCTGTACAGGTGCCGTCGTGATAGGGCACCCTGTCTCTGAGCCCTCCCTCGATTGTGTCTCCTACTTCCTAGGCACATAGGAAATAGAAACCTTTCTCTCCTCCCTCCCTCCCTCCGCCCTTCCCTCACTCCCTCCCCCACTTCCTTTCCCCCCTCTCTTCCTTCCTTCCTTCCTTTAAAAAAAAAGGACATGTGTTATTACTCAAAAGAAGTATGGAAGGTAGTCACTTCAATTCATGGTCTTGAGCAGCTCAACAGTGTCCTCAAGGACCCAAGCTCCTTCCGTCTCCTGTCACAGGTCCTCAGTGTGTTGGCTTTGTCCTCATGCTTGTTTCCTTGTTTCCCCATTGCTGCAACATGACTACTGCTGCTCCGTAAAGCCATTTGTCACACGACTCAGACAAGGTTTTACATAGCTAGTGTAGGAGTCTACTCACATGCTCTTCTTTTCTCAGATACCTGCAGGGTGAGGAGCTTAATATGGGAGGGTAGCATGGGAAAAAAACACAAAACGATCTTTGAAGAGACTTTGGGCATTTGTGCAAAGTAAGTGACTGTATTTTTGAATATATAAATGGAAAACACATGTATGCTAAGTGACAAGTATATGCTCCAAAGTCTTGAAATATGTGAGGATTCAGGGTATGATTTACTTCACTAAGTCCCTAAAAAATATGTGAGCGCTTGACAATGTTCTAATTTTTGCTTTTACGCACGTATATGTTGAAAGTTTCCTCTAAATCAGTTCCTGTCCACTTTAATGTTTTTATTTTGGAGGCATATTTTCCCATACCCATGACCTCAGGACATTGTGGACGCTCAGTGAAACCTGCTGATGGACTGACTGTGACGTTTAAGATAAGCCTTTTAGTTACGCAGAATCTTCTCCTCTCTTCCTCTCTAGCCAGGAACCATATTCTTTGTGAACCTAAGGAATGTTGAATTTAAACCGTAACTTCTGTGGCTCTTGCCAATCGAATCAAACAGTAGGGGAAGCTGCAGTGGGGGGCAGGCAGAGGTGGTGAGTTCTTTGAAGCTAGACCCTCGAGGTCATGGTTTCTCCACTCACCAGTCTTGCCTTGGGATCCCGTCTCAGAATCCACACACTGGAAGAGAGTAACAAATAATACACACTGGGGTCAGTGTCTTAGCTGCACTAAAACTACTCTCCGGCTCTTTATGTCGTGAGGCTTGTTCACAACGCTCTTCTGTAAGCTTAGCACACACAGGAAGAGAGCATTGACTGACAAACTACCTAGCAAAGATCAGTTAGTTCTCTACAGCTTTGTATGGTCAGCCAAACACAAAGCCTTTTGGACCCAAGTCTGTCTTTCTATTTTACTATGGTAAGTCATTTTCTCTTTTTAGCTCTCGCCAGGTTTTGCCCCCAGTGTAAGCTGGAATTTTCTCTCTAACCCACTTGGCTGCTGAGAAAACGTGTTGCTCCATAGGCTATGTCCATGGTTTTAGCTGAATTGAATTCTAAGCTGTTTAAGACAGTTTCCTGATTGAAGGCGTTATCTTGTGCTCAGTTTTTACAGTGCTCTCAACTCTTGACCAACTTCTCGCTTTGAACTGTTTATTCTTGGGCTTATTCCTTCTGCTGTCTGTTAGTCTTCCCTTTCTGAGCGTCTACCATTCTACTCTTGTTTTATTCAGTTTAGTTTCCTCCTCATTAGTCATTGGTCCCTGACTTGCCCATTACATGCACATTTATTTCCATCATATTGTTTGAGACCAAGAGACTGACATTTTGCCTTCCATTAATTGGTTAACATAAATATATTTTGCTGTGCAATGAGGAGGGCTGTATTTATTGTACATAAATATATAACATAGTGACTCATTCAGTAGTTTATAAAGATTTGTGTTTAACCTTGCCATTTTTTTTCAGGAGTTGGTTGTCAGCAACCCTACTAGAGTATGTGATTTGCATGTGAAGCTCAGGGAAGCCAGGCATAATAGGAAGATTTTATACATAGAACTGGCTTTTTCAAAGGTGCCTTCCATTTTTAGAGACATTGAAAAAGTTATAATGGATTTATAATTTTATTCAATCATTTCTCAGTACTTTTGAGTTATTAAAACAGTCCTTTAGTAATCATTGGTTTTCCTTGATAAACATTTATGGTGTTTTTTTAAACATATTCTTTTGTAATCTAATAAGAGTGGAAAGGGGTTAGAAGCCAAATCTGTAATGATATGCAAGAGATGACAGTACTGACAGTGAGTAAAGAAATATGGTGTCATTGCTTTTATTTCATACTCTCCAAATTAGCTGTGATGAGCTTAAGCAGTCTCATTCATGAATAGAAAAATTTTAATTATTCACAGTGCTTTGGTGTACTATAAAAGCAGAATTATTAACACTGTAATTTGCTCGGATAGCATTTGGTAGGAAAATATATCAGAAATAATTAATTGTTTTCAAGATATGATAAGGCAGCTGTATCTACAGGGGGCAATCAGAAAGAATAGTAGTGGGCTATTGATTGCTTTTTAGAGAAAAAAATTCTGTTCCATTTCTAAATGTTAACAATCGTAAGAGGAAAATTCCCACTTGGGATGAATGTTTTCCAGGTTGCTTCATTGCCAGGTGTTTGACATTGCATGGAGTCTTAGATGAATAAGGCTTACGGCAGTCTTAGGGAATGCTGTCCTCAAGGGCCTCAGCTTTCTGCTATGAAAGCTTCTATTTTCAAAGTAGGCCAGTATCGGTGAGAATGTTCCAGTGGTCTCTGTGCTACTTCTGGTGAAGAGCAAAGTTTCCCCCCTTGAATCTGAGAGACCTACAGAAGAGGATACCTACCTGCTAACAAAATAAATTTCAGAATGTTGCCAGTGAATGAACTGCATTTTCTACTGTTTATGGGATTTGACTATCATTTATCAATGGGAATAAACCTTGCCTCTTTTTGGTCCCTTTTAACATACCTGCATGGTACAGATATGATTTATAATCATTCTAAAGTTTAAGAAAATCCAAATCATATGATAGTTTGCTTTGAGACCATCCATATTTTCCCCTTTCCCTTTTTCTGTCTCCTTGACCTAGCAGCAGGAAGCCTTTGTTTGAGGTGTTCATCTGGAACAACTTTTCCACACTTGTTTTCATGTTCTGTTAGATTACAGGGCAGCAGGCCTACCTTTGAAGCTCCTTTCTCTTTTGTTTCTTTGGCGTGCACTCCAGTAATTAACTTTGTCCTTCTTTTATTTGTTCCAGTCAATCGCAGGCCACTCTGCTGAGCATCTTCTCCCAGGAGTACCAGGTTAGAAGTTTTCTCCTTTGTGAGGGTTGACAGGTGCCTAATTGAATGATGAATGTCCCTTTATTTCTTTGTAATTGAACTGCCAGCTCTCTGATTGGGTTGGAGGATATTCTCCTTTCCACATCGAGCACCGCCTGCGTCTCAGTGGAGGCCTGCCAAGCCTACCCATCCATCTGTCTAATAACATCTAGCCTTTGCTTATTTGGTGGACCTGTAATAAATTATGCTAAACCATTATTATTCTGACAATAATAATTTCCCTGTGTTGCGTGGTTCCATGTGCTAAATGTTTGCTGACTTGCACTGTCAGTGCCGCTTTCCATTGCTGACAGAGATGATGATAAATGACCATTGCTGGAGTGGCAGAAGGCAAGAGAGGCAGAAAATGGAGTCATTTATCATGAGATGACAGGTGTCAGTCAAGTGGCAAGTCTCTATGGAATTACTTTTTGTAGTTTTCAAATAAGTTGTTTTTAAGCAATGTTCTTCCTGGTTAAAAATGGCAATTGGATTGTAAAACTAGAGTGCGGAGGACTTAGATGGAATTGAATTGAGGGAAAATTAATACAAAGGTTGAAACAAGGAACAAGTTTTTCTTTGCCCTCTACAACCCTAAGCAAACTTAATTTAGATTCAATTACTATGACCCTGTTGGCTTTTACATATATACTGTACCTTGTGGTACAGTCTGGAGACATCCCAGCCACGCAATAGAGATTAAAATGCATAGGTTCATAGAGTAGAAGGGAAAAAAGATCTACCACCACCCAAATCCCCAAACTGTTATTCGGTTTGTCCTTTATGTTAGACATTGGAATCAAGAAATGTGTCATTTTTGTTCTTGAACCTGATCTGTGACACAACATAAAAATCTTTTTTATTTTGTTTCAGAAACATATTAAGAGAACACATGCCAAACATCATACTTCGGAAGCGATTGAAAGTTATTACCAGAGGTATGACCTGCCTGCCCCACTAGAGGGTATCATAATACCTATTAATTGTAATAATAATTATGAATAAATTAGATTAATAAATTGATTTTCTATATAACATTCCAAGGCATCTTGTTTTAAGTCTCTTATTTAAGACTTCAAGTATATTTTTTTTAATTTCGCAAATACTCTGTTATATGGATTTAAAGAATATGGTGAAACCATCTTAATTTACATGTGTGTGAAATCTTTACTATGTAATAAATTGTTTCAGTATTAGAAAATCTCAGTTGGATGCTTGAAACTGTAAGCACATATCTTGGATAGATGCGTATGTTTATGCATACGTATATCTACACGTATATGTGAAAGTTCTCAAACCAATTTTATTTCTTATTTAAATCAGCAAGTTGAAAAGTATATTAGAAAATAAGATTAAATTTTGGTACAGTTGTATTTTGCATCGTCAGTATTGGGTTAGCCATTTTAGAAAGGCAAAAAAAGATATAAATCAAGTAAGGACATAAGGAGGCACATAATAATGTACAACTGTCAGAATTTAAGAGGGGTTTATATTTTAAAAGGAAAGTCTTGAGTATTGAATCAATAACATGATGTTCAGGAGATATTTTAATTTCAGCCTAATTTATTATAGCTCCCAACCTCTTGTTCTGAAACAAAAAGCATCTTTAAAATAGCTCCTTTTTTAAAAAATTAAAAATTTTTTGGCTTTGTAATATGAGTGAATAACTTATAATGGTAAATGGTTATGGTTTGCATTAGAAATTATTGGTTGCTTTCTTAAATATTTTAAGGGCATACTGGAAAGGAAAACAGTTTGAAATATGCTCTTAAATTATTACACTTAAGATTGACAGAGCAATCTTTCTGTGGTGAGAGTGACACCACTGATTTTAGATGAATGATTTTTATGCATGAAAATTCTATGAATTAAATGAATATGCAGATAAAATATTGGTATTATGTTTCTGTAAAGTCTTTTTTTCTTAAGAATTGAGTGTTTATTGAAGTTAGATTTTTAAAAAAGTATTCACTATGCCATAGTGGTAAAAGATATATTCTGTTTTGAGTAGAAGTGTCTGTTAAAGAAATATACATGCATACACAAACACACACACACACACTTTTATACCTAGGAGAGTTACTCCTTAAGAAGCCTTTGTAAAGTTTGAAGTGATTTATTCAAAAGTCATAATCTCCTCAGTGAAATTAACATTTAAATTAAAGTCATCATCTAAATCATACATATAAAATTGAGAAAGGCCCATGAAGTGCTGTGAAGCCAACAACTGCTTTGGCAACCAGACTCTCCACTGAAAGACTGAAAAGTGGCTCACGTGTCAAAAAATACATTCTTATTTATAAAATTTATAGTCTTAGGCTTTCATATAAAAGTATGGTTCTATTCCAGATTTTAAGGCCCAGTTAACATCAACAAGGGAAAATAAAGCATTTCCTAGAAATTTGGAGATTTGCTAACAGGCCATGGGCTGCCCTCTAATAATCTTTTTTTTCATCGTAAAAAAGCCGTTTTAATTAGATGATTTCTAAGATCTCTAAATGCTGCTTTTAAAAAATTTACTTTCATTAAAAACTAAATTTGTGGGGCTTCCCTGGTGGCGCAGTGGTTAAGAATTCACCTGCCAATGCAGTGGACACGGGTTCGAGCCCTGGTCTGGGAAGATCCCACATGCCACAGAGCAGCTAAGCCCGTGTGCCACAACTACTGAGCCTGCACTCTAGAGCCCGCGAGCCACAACTACTGAGCCCACATGCCACAACCACTGAAGCCCACATGCCTAGAGGCCGTGCTCCACAACAGGAGAAGCCACCGCAATGAGAAGCCCACACACCACAACAAAGAGTAGTCCCCGCTCACCGCAACTAGAGAAAGTCCGCACACAGCAGTGAAGACCCAACGCAGCCAAAAAATAAATAAATAAATAAATAAATTTATTTTTTTTAAAAAAAGTATGTTTGATTTCTGAGGTATGAACATACTTTATTGGATTACCTGGTTAGTTTAGGCCAAAAACAAAGATCTTTAAGTATGGTTACTCGAACAGTTGATTGGGTAATAATGAAAATATAGAAACATACTTGTATTCCTTTAAGTTTAGTTAAATGTGAGAACCTCAATTACTTTGAGGAGTCACGACATTTGAAACACAATCTTGAAGTTAGGCTGTAATGGACCGTCTAATAGGAAAGCAGTCCGACTGGTTTCTTACTTTACCACCCTGCTTCCTGACTTTTCTGCCCTGCACTTTGTGCTTGTAGACGGGCTGTGTTGTTACCTTTCAGATGATTTGACCTCACAGGTCTCATGTTCTAAATGTGCAGGTTGAATGTCCCTGTATTCTCTGTGGTAAATTGGCCTTGAAAGGTTTTTGTTTCCCAGCTGATTAGAATAAAGGCAAAATTATATCAAACCATACTTAAGCAGTTTGACAATCTCAACAATTTCTTCCTTTCTTTTTCTTTTATAAAAGTAATACATGCCTATTGTGAAAATTAAGTACATTTTTAATGGTATAAAAAAGAAATGAATGGATTGCCCATAATTGTGGCACCCATAGATAACCACTGGTGTTTTTCATTCCAGTCTTTTGTCAATCCATTTTTACATAGATGAGGTCATCCTATATATGCAACTGTGAATTCTGAATTTGATACTTGGAAAAATACATATTATTTTGAAGAGAGCGTTTTGTAAACATTTTTATTTTATTACTTCATATGAAGGTATCATAATTTACTGAATTATTCCTCTGTTGAACATATATGTTTCCAATATTCTGATACAAATAATACTGTGATACATATTTTGGTGCATAAGTCTTTGCATTTGAATTAGTTTCTTAATATTTCTGTAGATGGAATTACTGGTGTAAACAATAAGCATTTAATGATCTTATTATATGTTGTCAAATTACCATCTAGAAAGATAGTAATGGTTACATTTCTACTAGCAATATCAGAGAATTCCTGTGTCTCTGTATTCTTGCTAGCATTGAGATGTTCTCAATTCAGAATTTGAAGTCTGTATTAAAGACCATACAATCCACAGAGTAATTCCATCATGGTTAACTGAAACTTCAAAGTATCCAAACAACAGTAGAAAATGTTTTCCTAAGCTTTTGAATTACTGAGGAAATTTCCTCAGTTCTTCATGTTGTGTGCCTATAGACACAGCTTGTTCATGTTGAAAAGAACTCTCTTTTCTTTCCCACTGTACTAATGGCATTTTAGTTCTAAACAGGAAACATACTTGGTAAAATTTATTTAGATTTATCTAGATCAGTGCACATGGGCATATATGTGCACACGCACACATACACAAACACACGCAAGTTGGTCAACTTTACAAGTTTCCTCATCAATAGCAAAGTTTAGAAATACTGTCTCTCATCTCCTCCTGTCTCTCAACACACACTGTCTGAGGGGCCAGCTTTATTAGCTTTGCAGAATCAGACCAGTTGGATTTTATTCAGATGTTCACATGGAAAAAAGGTTAGTTCAAATATGTTACTGATACCACATGATACAGATAGTTTCTAAAAATTCGAACCACTTTTTTGTTTAAATAGCACCATTTACTTTGCATTCACTGTGTCCCATCTACTATGCTAGGAACCAAGTATAAGAACCACAATACCTGTCCTCAGCTGCTCTGTTTAATGGGAAAATAGTTGCATGCATGGAGATGGATTCCAGAGATTTTCGATATAGAATCAACAAAGGTAGTATTCAGATGTAAGCTTAGTGAAGAATTTTGGTAGATTTTTGAAGTTTTACCATTATAGTTATAAAAATATTAAGATTAAATAAGTTTGCCTTATATTTAAAATCAATATATATTATTTTTAATCTTAGATGCTAATAGATCTTTCACACTCAAAAAACGTCATAAAATGGACCTTCTGGGAAGATCTTTTAAGGATGGTTTCACCCACGAGATATACATTTATTAGTCCTCCTGTGGCAAAGCTGGAGGATGACATACAGTCTATGCAAAGTAATTTCAATTTGCAAATAGGCATCAGGAAGGTAGCCCTGGTTACCTTAATGTAGTGTTCAGGATTACATTTTTATATCCCAGTTACAATTCAGATCTTTGCCAAGGACCTGCTGGATGAAGGTTCAACATTGATTTGTGTAGCCCTACCCCAAGGAGAGAGAAACAACCCATTATAACTGTGTGAATAGTCTATGCTGTAAGTTTGCACAAGATGTTTTGAGGATGGAGAGAAGGGTAGCATTAGGAATTTCTGATTATGACCTTACTGAATGTCTTCTGTAATTATCATGCTCCTTTGATTGCGTATCTAAAAATTTGAGTAAACCTGATCTGTCACTTGATATGGGGGACAGTTAAAGTTCCCAGAAAGGACAAATGCAACTTCAGATTAATTTTAACTTAATTTCTTTTCCTTAGCACTTCTGAAGTGTTATAAGGTATAGGTGGGAAACAAATTGGGGAATAAATACAGTTAGAAGCAGATCTACCCTTTTCAGCATATGAGGACACCTCAGTAGACTTTGGGAGATCAGCGGTCCATTTCAGAGATTTACTGCTTACCAGCTAGGGGAGCCCAGATGGGTTTCATCAGTACTCTGGAGTTTGGTTTCTTTATATGACCAACTGGGAAGAGTAATCAAGCTCATAATTAGGAATTTCCACTGTATTAAGTATGAACATGCTTCAACTATTATATAGACTGTACAGATATAGGGGGCTAATGTTGTCGTTTGACCAACTCCTGTTGCTTTAAACTTAATAGAAGTGTTCTATCGGTCATTACCAGGATTGTGATTGATGCAGCATTTATATGAAACCATATAATTTGGACTCAGAATGATAGTTTCCGGGCACAGGCAGTGATCTGGGGTCTAGCTGTTCTCTTTCATTCTTTCCAAATTAACCCCTGAGAAGAGGTTCTGCTCTGGTCTCACAAGAGCCTTTCCCAGTCCTCAGATAGCCCAGGCACATTCCTGACATTTGCACTTACTGTTCTCTTGCTGGGAATGTTCTTCCTCTCTTGGCTGGCTGCTTTCCTTCTTGTGGGTTTCTACTTCAGTGTCACTTCCTTAGAGAGGGGCTTCCTGACCAACCCATCTAATTTATATTATATTGTAGCATATGTCATTACTTTATATATTTATTTCTCTTTTTCTTCTCTGTCTCTTCACTGTTATATGATCTCTGAGATGGCAGAAACCAAAGAAGTTTTGTTCCCTTCTGCTTCTTCAGAACCTGGAATAAGGCCTGACAACTAGTTAGCTCTCAAAAATACTTGTGGGATAAATGAATGTTAAGTAGAGAGTTGTAAAGATATACTATTATCAATATTGGCTTAAATACCCTGACCCGGAATCAGAATGCTTAATGCATGTGCGCTCTGGTTCGTTGCTCCGACTTGACGAAACTGATTGTTCCTTGAGCAGACCTATCAGTGCAATGGAAGTTCTGTAAGTTGACATGAAGGTCTTAGCTGACCTATTTCCCAGGGATCTTTCTCTAAACCACACTTGTCTTGTTTGTTTTTATTTTGTTGTTCCCTTGCTCCTGAAATGAAAGTACTTATTTCCCAGTTAGATTCCTAAACAATTTATTTAAGAAAGGGCCAATAGATGAAAATGGATGTATTAGAATTACTTTGAAGTTATAATGATCCTGAGACTTTCTCCACTTTAAATAATTTGATTTTATTCCACTTCATTTATTGGAAATCATACATCTTTATAAGCATACCTGTGAAATTAATTCAGTTTTTGCTTCTGGCCGTTACAGGGAAGACCTCACCTGTTTACTTTGATTTTTACTATCAAACAAATGTTGTTAGTTTATTCAATCAAACAGTATACTATAGAGAAAATGTTCATACTTAATTTTATTTTCTTGCCTAAAATGGCTTTTTAAAATTATTTAATTACTCATTTATTAGAGAAAAAAATATGTATTCAGTATTACAATATAATCACCTATTATAAGCCAAGAACTGTGCTAGGCATAATAAATTGAATAAAATGAAATTCTTCTACCTTCATGAGGCTTTCAGCCTTACAGTCGGGATGGGTTTGAGGTAGACAAGTAACTCAGCAGATACAGTGTTCTGGGCTAAGTGATGGAGAGATGAACAAGGTGCTCCTGGATTGCACATGAGGGATACTTAATGTTCTCCCAGGTCATGGTGGATGAAAAAGGCAACATACAATCTGAATCAGGAGTTACCCAGGTGAAGGGCTGGAGTGGGGAACAGTGACTAGAGATGAGGCTGGCTGAAGAGAGTAGGTAGGAACCAGATTATGAAGATCCTTACGAGAATGTTTAAGTGGTTATAATTTAATCTTGAGATTTAATGTGGGGTTTTTGAAGTGTTTTAAGGAGGAGAATGGTATGTTCAGGTCTTTGTTCTAAAACAAATCACTCTGGCTTCCATATCTGGGATGAATTTGGGGAGTTGTTTGTTTGTTTGTTTTGCAGGGTTAGGGGATGAGGAGAGCTGGAGGTTATGACAGAAATCCAGAGCAGATAAGATGATGGCTTGTATTACCTATTAAAGGTGTGCTGACCCACTGATGAAAAGTCTGTTCCATATTTTTCCTAATAAGGTGTCAACCAATCCTATGAACTAAAAGTAAATAAAAAAGTGATATGCTCGCATGGATGCGTTTTTCAGGAGTAAACTTATTTCCTTCCCATGAGTGGCTGTGGTATAGATAAAGCCAGGGTGATAGGGATAGTTCTTTTCAAAATCACCTCTGTGTTCACTTACATGTTAGGAGGTGAACACAAGGGAGACCTGTGTACTCAGACGTCCTTTCCCCAACTTCAGTTAGTTAGTTGCCAGTGGTTTTGAGGTAAGTTGTTTTTTGTTATTCTTTTCCCTTCAGTGCTTTCCTATGACAGTAGCATACTTTAACTAGCGTTAAGCGTGGCATTTGCCCAGGAGAAACATGTACACACAGGGGATGCTGACAAGTCTATGCTGGCCTTTTCTTGTCACTGCATTACCACTTGGCTTTGTCTTGTCTAGGTACCTGAATGGAGTGGGGAAAAATGGAGCTGCCCCAGTACTCCTGGAGCTAGCCAATGAGGTAAAGTTATTGTTATTATTTTATTTAAACTTACATAAAACCTAAGGGGCCTATCTAGAGTAGCTTTGCTTAGAATTATAATTAACCTTAAAAAAAAGAAAGATTTTGAAATGCAAAGCAGATAAAACATTTTATCTTAGATGCAGTAGACATTTAAATTGCTCCCTGGTCTCTTTGTACTTTTAATAATTGGACCAAGAACTTATTAATAAATCAGTTAACATAATTAGTCTACTTCTTTTAAAGCACATGTGTAAACAGCTTCTTGGTTTCTTATTTTGTGGGAAATTTCAACCAAACAGCTCAGGACATGCTCTTCTTTAGATGTGTTGTTTTAATTTAGTGTGAGACATACCTGTGTCAAGTACAGAGATGTATGCCAAGAAAATCTATGCTGTCATAAAAGTGAAGAGAGAAATTGTGTACCTAAAGATGTAACATTTACTTGATTCATTTGTTGTTGTTGGCAAACTTTTATTATAATAAAAGATACGTGTCTTCTAGAAAAGCCTTTCTTTATATGAAGAAGCATACTCTTCTTATTAACACCAAGCATGAAGTGATTTGTTGAACTTATCTGTTAACTCTTATCTGCTTCTGTTTGGGGAAACAATAATAGTCTCACATTTAAAAAAGGAAACCCCAAAGACTTCCCATGAATGAAGAAGCTGTAAAAAGTTCATAATAGTTGCAGAGAGCATACAGAAAAAATAAAATATTTAATTCCTAAACTTTAAAATATTTATCCACTGTAATAAGAGCAATACAATATTTAGTCTGACTTGGAACTGCTTATGCAAACCTCATAGGGATGGAATGAAATGTACACTATTTTTGTGTTGCATTATAATGGAAAACATAGAAGCAAGGCAGAAAATGTATATTTGCATTAAAGATGACTAGGTGCTGTGAGCATTAAGTGTTGCAGTAGCAGCGAGTTCTCCATGTTTTATTAGCAAGGAAGGATGGCTTCTCTCACAGCTTCTGTCTGCTGTGCACCACTACAGTCAGCCAATGAGTAATTACCTATAAGTTACTAGGAGGTTTTAATAGTCTAGGCAATGTCTGCACAATCTGATGGGATAGTTAACATATAGAATGAATTTCTCTCCTCCTAGCAAAACATCTATTGATATTTTATTCTTTTTTTTTTTTAATTTCTAGAGCAAGGTGGTTTTTAAGTGTCTCCAGACTTCATTATTAGTCGATTCTATTAGCAACTTGAAGTATCTGAGCTATAACTAATTCAGAATGTAGTGATTGTCCTTTATGAGAAAGAAGAGTGTTCTTTATGAAAAAAAAAAGTGTTCTTGATACAGCATCTAGAAAGAGTGTGATGCAAATGTGGTAGCCATTTTTATAGATGATATTGGTGGCGTAAGTTTTATATAGTAGCAATTTATATTCATTTGAATTTTTAATTGATATTTCTGTTGAGCTTAGCTTATTTAGCTGACCTCAACTTCCATCCTCTGGTAATATGGAAAATTTTAACCCACTGACACATTTTCTCCTATATCAATAAACCTGTTATTTACCATGAATATATAGTAGTGTTTAATCAAAGAAAAGAAATAGTTATTTAAAGATGTTTTCTCTCCTTTGGCTGCAGATTAGTACAGAGATAATAGCACCTTCTGAGAGATTGCTAATGCATTAGGGAAATTTGGGAACGACTGGTACCAGATTATGGCTTTTCTAAACAACCAAGCTGCCATTTTTATATGATAGTTAATACCTAAATGACATATGCTTGCATCTGGTGACAATTGATGTGATGGTAATGCTTTATGAGTCACTATATATTTAATCAGTGAAAACTGTAAAAATTGATGAGAAATATATAACATTGATATATTACAGTGTGTAGCAGCTCTCTTAGATAAGAACAAATTTGATTTGGAGGGTAGGGACTCTGTGTGGTCGTCATTGATTTATAAATATCTTAATACTAATTTTCCTATTTCAAGGCTAAAAATGAACATTTTAGGAAATCTTGCTTTGTTAGTAATAATAAGATCAGTCATTCTGTTCTCTCCACACAAATATTTTCAAGTGAGATTTGAAGCACTATGAATTTTACTTACATGCTAAATTCTGACATGAAGCATGATGGCCCTATTTCAGAGAAAGATGGACACATGATTAATATGAAAATTAGGGAGATGCAAGTACCTGAACTAATAAGGTAGTCCTTATTCAGGCTGGACTACCTTCAGTAATTTCACCATTTTTCATGTGTCAGCTCTGATGTGGGTTACTAGGAATAAGCAGCTTCGTGGAAAGCATTTCTTTCTACTTGGGGAATTTAAGGGCATCTGAGTACATACATATTTGAAAAAACTGTTCATACAAATGAAGCCAGCCTTTTTGTCTAGTTACTAAATCAAGATAAAATTTTGGTATGAGTACAGGACTTGAAAACCTGTCAAGAAAAAATCATGGTGATAATATATGAGGAACATTTGCTGTCTTACACCTAAGATAAAAGACTTGTTTTAAGGGAGCATTATTACTCCAGAAAAACACACACCTATTTGTTGGTGAAATTAAATCAGTGGTTAATAAGGGACCTGAGAACCAAAAAGAAGACAGTAGGTTTCTGAAAGAGTAGATGCATTTTTTATTAAAATGACTGTTAGATTGAGTATTCCCTATTTTCTGTTTGAGCTTTTATAAAAAAAGTTACCTCCCTGGCTTCTGTACTAGCCTAAGTAACATTTCAGATAAACCTAAGGATGGTGATCTTACAGTGCAGGTATTATTATTATTGTTTTTATTATTAATATCTCCGTAATCTAGCTATTTTATTCTATTAAACAAGATATTTTATATGTAAGGACCTTTCCAAAATTTCAGTCAAGTCTTTAAAGATAAAAAACCTAAAATCAGTAAAATCCATATTTTTAATGGCTAAGGACGTTTAATTTAGTTTCTGAAAACAGTCGCTAACAAAAGGGATATTTATTTGAAACTGCATTCAAAACAATGTAAATATAGACAGTTGGAAAGAAAAAAGGATAGTTAGAATAAAAAAATAATACTGGCCTATCAATGGAAAAAATTGAGAAAGCCCATTTTACAGTTTTAGATGAATATGTACTATTTTTAAGTTGTTCCATTCTTTTTCTCCAATATTATATTCAACAATTTGCCCTATTTATTCTTTTCAGCAGCATAGATCATACTTGTTATAATTTTGTTATGATAGAAGCCACCAAGAGTAGGAAAGATTTTAATGAATGGTGCTTGTTGTGGTTGATTAAAATTGACTTCCTCTTCAGTATTGACAAAATATCGGAATATCAACTGCTTGCACAACTTGACAGTTTTAATTTTCTATTTCTGTTTTGTGAAGGTGGACTACGCACCCTCATTAATGGCTCGGATTATACTGGAAAGGTTTCTACAGGAGCACGAGGAAGCTCCACGTGAGTTACCTTTTTTCTAATAGTACTCTTTTCCTCCCTTCCCCCAATTTAAAAATAATTTACGCAGCATTTCAAGTCACTTAATGAGAGCCAGATTCCAAAACGGCTATCATGAGCAGTTAATGACAATTAAACGCAATATAAAGGACCACCCGCAACTTAAATACTCTTCAGAATAATGCTTTCTTCTTTGTCTAAATTCTACATTCACCTCTCCATTCAGCAAAATAGACAATGTGTATCAAACTCAAAAATTGATTCATCTTTCATATATAGAACAAGATACATCATTTAAAAAACCACTGTCAGGGAACTGGCTCTAAAAGAAACATTCATCCTTTTTATTTTAATTCAGCAAGACTGGAGAAATACTACTTCCAAATGCAAAAGTGAATTTCACTGGTCTTCGTACAAGAAAATAAAAATAAAAAAAGTAAAGAATAGAGCTACAGGAGGAGGTTCAAGCCTAAATTAATTTGCCACTGAAAAAATACATTTTGTTATTTTCTCTGTGTCAACTGCATGATTAAAACCGGCTGTTAAGTGAGCTCTGGGGATGTGCTCGTAAAAGATTTATGAGTAATATTCAATGTGATATTCAAAGTGAGTCATGAATATCAGGATAATTGCTCTCAGTGCTGGCTCTTTTACTAGGCAGGAGTTTGTCAACTGCCCCATAAATATTTGCCTAGTCTCATGTAAAAAAGACAATTTCATCTTCTGCATTTTTATTACCTAGTGTAATGTTTACCTTTGGAGCTTAGCTGTGGTAGAATAGGTAAAGAGCTTTGGAATATGCTTTATGCATATAATCTTCCCTGTTTGAAAGTAGAAGATAATACCTACTAAAATATCATTCAGTAGTACATGTTGGATTTTTATTTTTTTATGTCAGGGACTTCTCCTTTGATTTTTCTTTGAATCTGCAGTTATCAGTGACTGGTGGCCCAGTTACCTTGTGAAGGTTTCGTTTGAATGAATTAAGTACTTCCCCTAAAAATTCAATATCATTTCAATAGACGTAGCCTCTAAAGTGACCTGCAGTGATGCTTCATGAGGAAATCACATGATGTCAGAATGGTATGGTTTCGATTTAATCAAGAAAGAGATTAAAGTGGATGTGTGTTATTTTCAACTTCGCCGCAGCACCGCCATTTGTCAAAGTCAACCTTCTGATTGCTTTGGACCTACTGCTATCCAGGTCTTGTCAAAATAGTAGTCAGCATAGTCAGAAGCAGGTAGACCGGCCTATAAAGAACAGTAGCCCACACAGTAAAACAGAATTCATTGACTTGTGAATTATGAAGTTAATAGGTTGATCATAAATTTTGTAGCCGTTAATTTATCTTTATAACACTAGCACATCTTCAGTACATTCTTCTTTTTATTTTGTACCATTTTACATAGTAGAGTTAAATAGTACTGAATATAATTTTGATGTATACTGTATATCAGAATTCCTATAATTCCAATGCTAGGATTAAATGTTTTGCATGAATACACTGGAGAAGGACATAAGCATTTTTAGAAACATATCAAGGAAAGGGTATTTCAAGAATGTGGCTTCTTGGAAAGGAGGCAAATGTAAATATTGTATGCTTGAATTACACTATGATTATGTATAATCAAATAACTGTATTTTGAGGCTTTTTCTTTTAAAATTGGTTGGGTTAATGGCTGTTTTACTGTGAGTTGTTACAGAGTCAGATTTTTTTTTTCCTTTAAGTAAAATCGTGACAGATATTTCATGTTATTTTTAATCATCATACTAGGCTATTGTGAAGCCACCTTTTTAACTCCATACTTGCCAATAGGCTGACGGCCAGTCAAGAAAGCTATTTAAATATTCTTCTGGACAGAAAATCATCTTTTAAATCTTTTTATGATTAATGACAAACCATTATGAGAGGTTTATCATTTTAAAAAGTAACAGAAAATGTTAAAATTATTGCCAGATTGTAGAATTCATTCAGTTTGCTGATGACGCTGGGTTGTCTTGCTTTCTTTTCTTTGTCTTTCTCATCCCTCTTCCTTCCTTTCTTCCTTTTTTTCCCCCCCTTAAAGTAAAGAGCTTTAAGATACTGTGGCTTATATTCTGACACTTTCTTCCCCTTCACAGCAGCGACCTGGCTGGCCTTTGGCAATGAAATTCAATGCACATGGCTCCGCAGTCAAATCATCAAATTTCCCTGTGTGTATATTAGAGTTTTGTACTGTGTTTCCATTATGAAACAATGCGGGGATAATTGTCTTTGGTAGCAATTAGCTAACAGGTTTGTTCAGTGCTGTTGGCACAGGCATCCGTCATCCCCTTCCCTGAGCACACTTTTTGTCTAGTGTGGACTACGGGGATCAATAGAATTCTATATAGGGGAAATCACCTCGGCTTTAATGAGCTGCAAGTCTCAGTCAGTCTTGGTTTGTATTTTTAATTTTTTCCTCTTAAAATTAGAAATCAGGGGGAAAAATCCTATTCCTTTGAGAGTGGAGAGTACTGTGTACGTACTGTTGCTTCCACTGGATCGATGCTCGGTTTTAAATTGGTTTTTCCTTCTATAAAAAAGTATAGTTAATAGCATGGGACACATAAGTCGTGTGATTTCAGTAACATATTTTTTAAATATCTACTCTTAAGGAGTGCTGTTGGGATTTTTGTGGGATAATTTTTAGAGTATGATATGTATGTTCTGCTCAGCATCTCAGTAGTTAAAAAGAGACCTGAGTGGCACTTTGATAACAAACAGTTTCATAGTACTAATTTTGTGGTTGCCCCTGGTTAAGTCATGTTTTACAGTCTTTTAGGATACTTTGATGTTGTGCTGTTGCTTACCCTCCCAACAAAACTAACATATTGATAGGATAGGTATTATGGAGACTGAGTTCCAGAAAGGATAAGTGACTTGGCCATGATCCTATAGTTATTACTACATAAAGCTGACCCTAGAGCCCAGATTCCAAAATACCGTTGTTCAATTATATTGAATTGAGTCGTTTTTCTTCCTTCCAACTTAGTTTAGTGAAATTTACTCACGTTGTGCCATTTTCTTTTCCCCCTAAAATCCTTACGGACTCTAAAGTCAGTTTGTTCGGAGGGAGAATAGTAGTAAGCATTTCTTTGGTTTTCTGTGGCCTCCAAATAGCCCAGGTGAGGTAAAGGAGGCCAATTTACAGGTGAGGAAACAGACTCTGCAGAGTTTGTAAACAGAACTGGCATTAAAGTGCGTGGTGGTCTATGGTGGTGCCGGTACCTGAATCCAAGACTTCCTGCTCCTAGTCAACAGCTCTTTTTACTGCATTAGGGTGAATGAAGTAGCAGTTAGGATAATTTTGGAGGAAATGCTGTCAGAATAGGATTGCAGGTTTTCCTGTCACAGTACAGACCTGAGCGAAAGCAGGAGATGAAGCGCTCTTTACTCTCATGCCATCATGTCGAGTGATTGAGCCCTACCCCATTCAGTAGTCTTTCTTCCTAGCATGGGATATTACCAACAGCATTTTTTTTTTTTTTTTTTGCGGTGCGCAGGCCTCTCACTGCTGCAGCCTTTCCCGCCGCGGAGCACAGGCTCCGGACACGCAGGCTCAGCGGCCATGGCTCACGGGCCCAGCAGCTCTGCGGCATGTGGGATCTTCCCGGACTGGGGCACGAACCCGTGTCCCCTGCATTGGCAGGCGGACTCTCAACCACTGCGTCACCAGGGAAGCCCCCAACAGCATTTTAATTAATAACGAGTAGCGGGTAGACTACATTTTGGGCTGGTTTCTTGGAAATGAAAGCCCTTATATTTTGAACAAATCCTGTAAATATCAACGTACATTTTTTTCCTGTTTTGTATCATGTTTTTGATTGCACCAACAGAGAGTAAAATTGGAAAGTGATGACCAGTTATAGACTGAATCGCTAAAAAAAGCCTGAATTTTAATTCCATGTTTTATAATCTATTCCTGGGGTCTCACCTTCCCATCTTAACTTGCTCAGGAAGGCTAGAGATTGTCTTTTTTTGTAATTGTTCAGTGCTCCCCAATTTTAGTGGATGTCCTGCTCCATGTTAAGTCTCAAGTATTAAATGTGTGCACGAGTGAATGAACGAGTGTCACACTAAGCACGGTGACTTTCTCCTAAGAGTCATACGACAGATAACCCTGTTTATGGAGATTTTCTTAAGTGGAGTAGATATGGAAATGAAAATATCCTTAAACAGGAGAAGACTATCTAAATGTTTACAGTCCTTCCATGAAAATCTTCCATGTGAAAGCTCTTTTTAATAGGGAGGCTGGCATTATAATAAAATTGTGAGCATATCGATGGTTCTTGAGTCTGAATATAAGGCAAATTAAAGTTTCTGAAGAACCTGTGGGAAAATACCTCCGTTCACATTAGAAACTGATGGTTTTGTTTACTTCCTGAAGATTTTATACAGCTTTTCTTAGCTTTCTTACATATAGCAGTATATCCTCCCTGCTTTCGGATATCCCACCATTAATAGTAATATCCTTTTAAAATAAACAATACAGTTGAATGAATTTGCAGTGAGGATGAATGTTTTGTAGAATTCCAGTTTACTGTTGGTTTTCCTAAGGGAATGTGCCTGTGATTACCCCTCCCCCCAACTGAAATAGTTTTCTCCAGTGGAATTATTAATTTTTGTTCTTGATTTCGTTAAGGTCATTAAAAAAAAAAACTGGTTTAGAGCTTTGGGCAGTGTGCCAGCCCATCAGTACACAGTATACTCATCTTTAAAGCTCTAACTTTAATAGAAGAAAGTGTAGAAAAGCATTCCATACGTATTTGGATCTAAGTAGACTTTGAGTGGTCCCTTACTAACAATACTGGAATATTGATTTCTTTGGAATTCATGTTCTTCATTTTTCTGCAGTATGTCAAGAGCTATTTGAGTGCTGACTATGTTCTGGGCACTACGTTAGTTGCTATAGCAGGTGGAAAGAGACATAAAACTCACAGCCTTTCCATCAAAGAATTCTCAGCTTAGTGGGATGTATGAAGCATGCACATAATAATTATCATTCTACATGTGCTTTTAGAGACAAAAACATGCTGGAAGGAGTTAATGGAAAGATATGTTCTGGTTTGTAGAATTAAAGAGGCTTTATGGACTGGGGAAGTATAGCTGCAGGGGAAGATAATTGAAGACAGAGAGCTGTGTGAAGGAAGTATGAGGTCTGCTTGAGAAGAATCCAGAGTCACTAGCTGAAAGCTTGTGTGTACAGTCTTGGTGGGAATTAAAGCTGGACAGATTCAGTTAGAAACATATAATGGAAGATACTGAATTTGAGACCTAGGAGTTTATATTTAAGTTATCAGGCAATGGAAAGCCATTGATGGTTCTAAATAGCAGAGTGCCAGGATCAGAGTTTTCGGTTTTTTATGGCAGTGCTTTTCAACAAGACAGAGGTGAAAGATATCATTTGGACCGGGTGGTAACTAGGATTCCCAGCACCTTTCTGTAACTCCCCTTCCACTCTTCCACTCAAGAAAATATATTGGAATACCTTGACGAAGAGTAATATTACTATATAAATATGTAAATCAACTTTCATTTATTAAAAAAATACATTTACTTTATTAGTTATAAATTACTTGCAGTACACTTTATAATTGATCATGACAGAGAGCTGTGTATTGTGACAGCAGTCAAGAACGAAGGTTGAGGGCTTCCCTGGTGGCGCAGTGGTTGAGAGTCCGCCTGCCAATGCAGGGAACGTGGGTTCGTGCCCCGGTCCAGGAAGATCCCACATGCCGCGGAGCGGCTGGGCCCATGAGCCATGGCCGCTGAGCCTGCGCATCCGGAGCCTGTGCTCCACTACGGGAGAGGCCACAGCAGTGAGAGGCCCGCATACAAAAAAAAAAAAAAAAAAAGAACGAAGGTTGATTCTTTTTCTCTCAAAAGATGAAATGCATTAGATTGTGCCTGTGCTGTTTTCTCCCATTTAGTTTTAAAGCCTCGGAGGCCAATTTTTGCCTCAATATTTAGAGTTCCTTTGAGCCTAATTAATTCATTCTTTCTACAAAAGAACTTCTGAACCTCAAATCTGCTTTTTCTTCTATAGTTGAAGTGCCCCATAATCCCATTTTCCATGAGTAGCTAATGTCTTGTCTCCCACTGTATTTCTGCCACCCTATCTACTGGCTTAGATCTCTCTTCAGTTTTGATCCTTTTTCATGTCTTTATTTAGTTATTACCCACTTAAGGCAATTCAGGTAAGCAATAATAATAATATCTGATAGTCACATAGCACATACTGTATATGCCAGGTACTTTCTAAAAGTTTACTTAATATTGGGGTATTTAATCCTCAGAACAACTATATGAGACAAGTGGTAGTATTATTCCCATTTCCAGATGAGAAAACCGAGGCACAGAGATCTTGAGTGTCTTGCCCCAGGTTAAACAGTAATTAGTGACAATATGATTTCAGAGCCCAAGCTCTTAATGATTATGCTAAACTGCCTCCCTTGGAAAAAGTATTTTGTCACAGAACTCTGTGTTGTGAAACTTGTATAGCTAAATAGTTTTTCACATGAGTTGGAAAACTTTGAAGTCAACACTGAAGTTCACAACTGTTATAGCCTGGGCATAAACTCATCAAATTTCCCAGTTTATCCAAAAAGAGGTCTTATTTTTTCTGTAAATCTCAGACTTTTAAGTGCCTGTGTAATTCATTTACTTATGTCATATAGCACTATATGTCTTTATAAAAAGGAGTTTTAACATATAAGTGCTTAACCTTTACTTCTTAATGATGAGCTTTTAAATTGTTATTGTGCTGACATAATTAGGTGTAACACCTAAAATGCTTTGTGTGTATAGCTATAAAAAGAAAGTAATGTGATCTAGGACTGACAGTAAAGCTGTATCTAGGAAAAAATCCTATGGAAGGTTGAAATTGAATGTGGTAACTGCAATTATCTAAAAGGAAGTCTATTACCTTATGATAAAACTGTCAAAATAATGATTGGGTACTCCCACAAATTGTGCAGAGAATCAATAAAACTAATATTACGTCACGGTTTGAGAATTTAGGAATTCGACTTTCTCCTAATTCATGAGAGAATGCTAATATATTTAAGAATGAGATAATTGTACGGTGTTCTTTTCTTTTTTTTTCCCCTGCTTCATTTTGTAAGCAGCTCTTATTAGAGTAAATATTTTTGCTTGAGTAGCTTGATGAACAGTGTTCTTGGAAAATCTGAATAGTAGTTATTCATTAACCAGATAAAAATGTACAGACAGTATGAGCTACTTCCTTTTGCCTTGCAAGGACATAAAATGCAACATTTTGAGTAGATCTCCTTTGTTGATGGCAGATAACTTCTGCTTCATTCAGGGCCCATGCAGTGACCTTTGGGATCATAGTCAATCTGTGATGTCGTTGTATATGAGCTAACCTTTGTATTTTAATGGGGATTATCAAATTATTCTTGCTAAAACTAAATTGTATAGATTGGTAAGTGATTTATCTTCTTCACTAAGCCACCTAACCTCCAAATTTTAATTTTTGTCTTCAGCCTAAGACATTTTATATAACTTATACAGGAATGAGTTTTGGTGGACTGTTTTCCTTGTCTTGGTCCATTCCCTGGTCTCACATTCATAAATATTTGTTGACTTGAAATACATATTTTGTTGATAATGTACCTACCATTTACTTGTTGAGTAAGTAACACAGGAGTATGGGGCATTTCAACTCTAGGATTGCGAGGAAATTTCGGAATTTTGCAGGTAAATCCTAAAGCGTTGGAATAGAACTTTATTCTTTAAAAAAGTTTTAATATGTTTTATTTGACATAGATAAGGCACATGTTATTTTACAGTTTTATAAATGATAAACAGTGCTCAGGATAAATGACCAGCCTAGTCTATAGCTAGAGAGGGCAAGAGTTGGGGCTTGAACCCCGATCATCCAGGCCTACCTGCTCCTCTGCTTACCCTCACTGTGTGTCTAAATGCCCAAAGGAATGAACAAAAGCAGTGAGCAAGGGAAGGGACCTAGGTCTTTTGATTCCAAGTCATCTTCTTTCCATTATTTAATGAATGTGAATTAATAGCATTGTTTAGAATATTACCCAAGTGCTTAGCTTCTCTTAATGTCAGAGAAGTTTATCTCTTTTCTACCTAAATCTTATCTGTTACAGTTTGTGTATATTTCCACTTGTTGAGTTGGAATCCCAGTTTAATCCTATACTAGCTGTCACCTTGATTAACTTCTGTGGGAGCCATGGTTTGCTCTTCTTTAAAACTGGATGACAACATCTGCCTTTCAAGGTTATACAGATTAAGGATGATTTTGTAAAGTACGTAGCATGCTGCTTGGCACATATTACCACTCAAATGATAGTGACTTTTGTAGTAATAGACAGTGATATTCCTATACTTACTTGAAACATAGGAAGGAATTAATTTACCCTTCATCTTCTTTAAGTACTCTTGAAATTCCAATTCTCTGATCATTGTGGAGATCCTGAAACCTCTTGAAATACTTTCTGTGATGTTCTTTATGGGGAGAAATTCATTATCGTCTTATCAAAGCTGCATAGAATGGGAGGATGAACTCCCATCTCTTGAATTCTCTTACTAATTAACTTTATCTTGTAATAACAAAACAGCATATGGATGGTCTATCTATCTATGTGCTAAGGAAATTTAAAACCTTTTTTTTCTGCCATAATCATTCATAATTATACCTCCTCACACTTCAGGAATTCTTTTAGCCGACACTCTTTCAAAAGCAACGGGAGTTGGGTTTTTGGTGGTAATGGAAGGGTTATATTTCTCATGAGGTCATTTCTGGGGGCAGAAAGTCCACTGGAAAGCTTTTACTTTTTTAAATAAAAATTTTATTGAGATACTTTTAGATGTATAGAAAAGCTGCAAAGATAGTACATTGCATTCTCCCTGTACCTGTCCCTCAGTTTTAGTTACCCCTAACGTTGTAATTTTATATTACTGTTTTACGTTTGTCAACACAAATAATTGTCAAGTAATTGGTACATTACTATTAATCAAACTCCAGACTTTATTTTAATTTTACCACTTTTTTTAGTTAATGGCTTTTTTTTCTGGTTCAAGATCCTATGCAAGGTCCCACATTACATTTAGTTATCATGCTCCTAAATCTCTAGTATGTGACAGTTATTTAGCCTTTCCTTGTTTGTGATGACCATAATGGGTTTGAGGAATGTTGATCAGGTATTCTGTATGTCTCTCCATTTGGGTTTATCTGATGTTTTTCTCCTGATAGGACTGGATAGGTTTGGGGAAAGAATACCACGGAGGTGAAGTTCCCTTATCATCATGTCATATCAACGGGTACATGATACCGATATAACTTGTCACTAGTTATGGTAACCTAAGTCTCTTGGTTAAGGTGGTAGTTGCCAGATTTCTCCACTGTAAAGTTGCTATTTTCCCCCTTCCACACTCTGTATTCTGTAGAAGCAAGTCACTAAATCTAGCCCACACTCAAGTTGAGGGAGATTAAACTCCACCTCCTGGAAGAAGGAGTATCTAGATGTATTATTTGGAATTCTTCCGTAAAGAAGTTTTATCTCTTCTATTTATTTGTTTAATCATTTACAAAAACATATTCATATATATACACTTGTGTATATTTTAAATTTGAGTTATATTCGAAGGAGATTCGGGTGTTAAATTTGTACCACACATTCGATCATTCATCTCAGTGATGAAATTACTTAGTATCAGTCCCAAGTAAAGCCCTCTGCAGAATGACTGATAAATTTTCTTTGGTTACATACTCTCTTCTTCATAAAAAGAGGCCTGTCAATGCTATAATAAGTATCAAAAATAAATTTCCTGATCTGAATTTTCACAAATCTGTTCTATTTATGAACAAGTACCTTTTTGTTTTGTTTTTGAAAATCAACTAGTTTTGATTGTTAGGGACAATGCTTTTGAAGTGAAGAAATCAAAATAAAGGTGAATTCTTTTTTAAAACCTGCATCTAATTTTGGTCTTTTCCGTGCTTCAGTCACCTCTCTTCCATAAATTATCAAAAATGCTGGTCAGTCAGAGAATACCTCTGTTTAGAAGGTATTCGGTCAGCAGAGTGTCCTATGGCCTATTTGACTTATTTGAGCTAGTGGGAACCTGCTGTTATTGCACAGGCAGCTCAGCTTGGTGCTCTGTGATGACCTAGATGGGTGGGATAGAGTGGGGGCAGTAGGAGGGAGGTCCAAGAGGGAGGGGATATATGTATACATATAGGTGATTCACTTCGTTGTACAACAGAACTAACACAACATTGTAAAGCGACTATATGCCAATAAAAAAAAAATTCTTGTTTCAATCTTGCTTTTCTGCATTTCCACTGTAGCTGTTCCTGCTGAGTTTTCAGACTACCAACGAACATTTGGTAAAGAAAAGTACGGCTTGTTTAAGAACATTCCTTTAAATGATAAGTTGCATGTTTAGTTGCTTCAGGTTAAATTTTCAGCAGCAGGGAAGATATCTTTGTGCCTCTGGGGATGAA